>NC_003070.9:2500000-3750000 GCF_000001735.4 Arabidopsis thaliana
GGAATCCGGCAAGAACTGGGAAGCAAAGACTCGTAATCTGTTCTCAGACGGACCCCAGCATGAGAAAAGGTAAAGTTGTCCTGTCCATCAGACAACAGCATCATCCCGGAAACAGGGTTCTTCCACCGTCTACCCTCAATCACTCTCGCACCAATCTTGAGCCCCTCTGCAATGTTTGTCCCGCCGTCAGCAACCAAGGAGTTAACAGCCTGCATCGCCGCTTGCTTCCCTGTCTCAGACATCAGTCTAAGAGGGAATAGTCTGCGAGCCATGGAGGAGAAGGAGATAACAGAAAGCCTATCAGTCTCACCAAGATTCTGAATCACAAAACTCATTGCATTTTTCATAAGCTCCATTTTGACTCCATCCATGCTACCACTCACATCAAGAACGGTAATAAGATCCAAAGGAGCTCGAGCGCGCCTAGCATCATCACTCACACCCTCAGCCTTAAGATGAACCAGAACAGCAAAATCAGCACGAGAGACCGGTTTGGCCAGTGCAGAGACTTCAGGGAAGAGTTTAATCTCGAGGGCTTGATGATCCGAACGATGACCATCACTGTGGATTTGGGTATCTCCTTGAGGTAAAGGCTCGTCATCTTCAAAACCCCTTTGAGCCACAAAGGTAGGGACAGAGTCAACATCACACAAAGGGACTTGTTTCCACTGAGTTCTGCATAAAGGGCAAATCCTGTTTCCGTGTTTGACGTTGGAGGTAATACAGTCAAAATGGAAGGAATGAGAGCACTCTGCAGTAAAAATAGCCTTCCCGTCTTCCTTTCTAATCTCATACAAGCAAATCGCGCACCTGCCCTGCAAATTTTCAAAGAAAACAATCTCTATTTTACAATCTTTAAATCTTAGACCTAGAAACCTAATAGGAAAAGGGACAACTAGAAATCAACACTAATTAAAAGTTACAACCCATTCGGCCACAAACGATAAAATTGCGTCAACCCTAAACCAAAACTTAAGCCACAAACGTTGATTATATATTTAAACCAATTCGATGATGAAATTGCATCAATTTCGCATCACCGACATAAGAAAAAGAGAAAATATTGGATTTTTGGATAATACAGAGATATTAGAGAGGAGTAAGAGAGAGAACCTTAGAGAAACGGAGGCCAGAAGAGGAAGGAGTAGAGCCAGGGCGAGAAGAAGAAGAATCGGGACGGTTCGGGTCAACGGATGATCTTGAGGCATCGCTGGGAGAAGGAGATGAAGGATCGAGCGTTTTGGGAAGAGTGAGACACTCGTTCAAGTTGAGATGCGATTTCGATTCTCGCAAGTTGTTCGGGTTCTCCATTGTTACACTTTCCGATTTCGATTCTCGCAAGTAGAGAGATTAAGATGGAGAAGAAGGAGAAAGTTGATAAGATCAAAAAGACTTGGAAGACGAATAAAAAGAAGAAGAAGAAGAAGAAGAAGCGGTTACCATAAAGAAGAAGAAAGCGAATTGTTCAATTCAAATCACTTTAGTAAACGTCAACTATCTATTTTTTTTTTAATTTAACTTTTTTAACGACTTTTTGTTTACTTTTTTGGCTTTTTCTACTGGCTGGGGGAGTCATGGGACGGTGGGGAAACTGGAAAGAAAAGACTCGGATACTTCTTTTAACATCACAAAATAGTTGGAGTATTAAAATCTATAATTGTAAAATTATGGGGTCTTAAATTTTAACTTCGAAGTTTGACATGTTTATAAAGTTGTCGCTCTATAATTTGGGTTTTCTATAAAGTTAAATCAGTAGTATTTTCAATCATCAATTTGTGTTGTGTGATCAGACTGTATTTATATACATGAAAGTAGAACGTTGCGTTTCAAAAGGAGAGACCTTAGCCAACGAGTCGGTTCCTGACTCACTAAATTAGATTAACGACAGAGATTAGGTAACCTACTTATACATATATATATATACTATTATTAACTCTCTAAAAATCAATAACTAAGACCCTAACCATCTCTCCTCTTAGGTCACTCGTCGTCAGAAAGACAAACCACTTCATTGTTGCTCTGCAATCCACTGCTCAAGCTCTGTTGCGGTTGTTGTTCTTGCTGCTGCTGAATTGACACAGCTGAATATGTCAAAGCTTGAGGAGGCACTGACGAGGTTGGAGTAGCTGTGGCGACGGGAGTTGAAGAGGATGGTCTATATGAGTTTAGGTGTGGTGCAGGAGAACGCAGACCTGGATTTGTTGCAGGAGTAACTGATGGAGTTGGAGCTATGTTGGATATGAGAGGCTGTCTGGGCTGAGGCATTGGACAGACCGCAAAATTCAGAAGAAGGGCTGATGGACGAGAGACTGAAGAAGGAAACGAAGATGCCTGAGGCTGCAGAGGAGCCGGACCAGGAGCAGGAAATGATGATTGCTGAAGTTGCAGAGGAGCCGAAACCAGAGCAGGAGCAGGAAAAGAAGATGCCTGAAGCTGCTGAGGAGCAATGTAATTTCTCAGTGCACTCACTTGTGCTGCTCTCTGTGCTAGCTGCTGAATTTTACCTGGAGAAAAAGTGCTATTATGACTTCGTCGCCTTATTTTTAAAACCAATTTGCTATATTATTCGACACTTACCCCTTGGAGCTCCTGAGGGAGATACCTTCTTGTCAGTACATTTGGACAAGAACGCATTCGCCAACAGTTTGTTCATTATAACAAGATTCTTATCCTTCTCTATCTTTGTCGTTCTGGTGTTATGCTCGGCTTCTACCTCATGAAATTTTCTTCGAAACTCTGCTTGTACTTCAGCCATCTTCCTCTCGAGTTCAGCTTTCAAGATTGATTTCTGCTCACAAGCAACTGAGAGTCAATGGGCAGCTAGAAAATAAACCAAAACAAGAGGTAACTGGGTAATGAGGGAAACTGACTTTTTCTTCAAAAGTCTTCTTTGAGTTCTCTGATTCTCTCCGCAACTTCTCCAGTTCATGCAGAAACGGGTCGTTGAACACAGGGAAAGGTATTTGAGGAACAGGTTGAACGGCAATCTGTTCCGTACCATTGTTAAGAAGTGATGGAACAAGAGCTGTTACACCTGCTGAATGCTCCACGCCACCTTCATGGAAAAGATCTGCACAAAAGGCATCTCCTTGTTAGCTGTTTGGCAATCACATATGTCGACCTAGGTGATACTTAAAAATGCCCAAGGCAGTTACTGACTTGCAAAGGTTGACCGCTCTACTTGGGGACCAGGTTCTGAAATTTCCATTTCACATGCATCTGATCCACTTATATGAGGCTCAGCTACTGATGTGTTATCTAAACCCTCGATATTAACTGCTGTATCAGGGTGATTTCCAGGCGAAGATAATGGCATAGGAGATGCATCCTGGGCACACTGTCCAGAAATATTAAATTCACAAGCAAAAATAACCATATGATCACTATCCACTGTTTGCTTAGTTTCAACATTACTAAGGACTAGACCTTTAAACCAACACATAAGAAAGTCCTTGAGCAGAGGCAGGTACCTGATCTGATACAGGAGATCCACCGGTTACAACTGCATCTGATCCATCTGTGGGAAGTTGAGCCACTGTTGTGACATTTTGACCCTCAATGTTTGCTCCTAGGTCAGACTGAGTTCCAACCGATCCAGATGGCAGAGAGCATGCATCCTGAGCACCCATTGTTTCCTGCAGGATATCCAGAACGAGCATTACAAAGATGTAAGACTTTTAAACAACAAAAGACATTTGTCTTTAGTTAAGGCAATAACCTGATCTATTACTGCATAATCACCACTCTCTACTGCATCTGGACCCGCTACATGGGGCTCAGCTGATGTGTTGATATTTTGGCCTTCAATATTTGCTTCTGGCGCAGGCTGATTTCCAGTCGGTGAAGATAGCAAAGGACATGTAACTTGATCACCCTGTCAAAAGAGTCGATTTAAAACAACAACGAGACTTGATCAGTAACCACATTTCCCCACCTTTTTCTCACGGAAACTTAGAATGAACATAACACAGATTGATAACTTTAAACTAGTAAAAAAGGAAAGTCTTCAATAGGGACCTGATGTGATGCAGCAAAATCAGTAGTCTCTACTGTTTCTGAACCAGCAGACTGAGGCTCAATTGCTTCTTCAAGATTTTCGCTCTCAGTGTTTGCTGCTGGGTCAGGTTGCTTTCCAGCCAGTGAAGAAGGCATAGGACATATATCTTGACCATACTGTCCAGAAAAGTGAATTTAATAAGAGAAAAAAAGACATCTGATCACTACCCGTTATTTTCAAGAAAGCAAGAATGAACATTAGAAAAGATTAAATGAACAAGGCATCAACTATTCTACAGGGCCAGTAAGTACCTGATCAGATTCAGCAGCACCCCTAGTCTCTACCACAGACGCAAGATGTTGCACAGGCATCGCTAACTCGTCAGGAATCTCTTGGTCAAGAGAACAATCTTCTCTATTCTGCTGGTCCAAAATGTTATCAGTATCAAAACCCACATGACTTGTTCTTCTATTTTCTGTTGTAACCAAAGCCTCCTCTCTATTTAGAGAAAACTCGGGGGAGGCAGAAAGATTTTCGAGTGACTGGGATACCTCTGGCACCCTTGATGAAACATCTTCATCTGATGCCGCAGATGTTATTCTGTCACAATTCTGGTCTTCTGACAAATGCACGTTCAAGGCCGCAAATTCCTCTTGACAGTCAGCAGGAATCAAAATCTCAGGCACAGTGATAGAAGCGTGCTCATTGGACTGGCTCTTTGTAAGCTGTTCACGAGACAAAGCTGAGACATCCATTGTCTCGTCATTTCTTACATCCACCATTTCATGAACTTGTTGAGTGCTGCCACCCGACATGGTTCCTAATGTGTTTTCTGCTTCTGGCACTTGATTAACCTTGGAAGCCATGCAATTCGTATCAGCGTAAGTAGCTTCAACGTTAGCATTATTGCAAATTTGTACATCAGGAGCATTTTGGGAAATGTTTGATGAACCACTAAAATGCTTGTTATTGCCACTTTGAATGGGAACACAAACTTTTAATTTAGCTGCCCAGCTCTTTATCCGATTAATCCAACAGGCTTCATCCTCAGCCAACTTCTTCTTTGCAACATCGTGCATTTGCTCCAGACTTTTGAGGCATTCATTTTTCTCACTTTTGATTTCATCAAACTTTCTTTCATAATTATGATCCAGCAGTTTGAGATCACCCACTTGAGTACTGGTCCGTGAACAGGTAATACGAATTACTGCTGCTTCCACACTTTTACTAGTTTCAAGTTTCTGCTTCTTGTCTGCATACATATTTAACAGCTCCATTTTCTTTTCCTCATGCTCTTGTACAAGCTTTTGCACTTGCTTCTTGTATTTCTTTTTTATGCCACTAATAGTCTTTTCGATATCTCTTGTTGCTGTGCTATAATGGCTACATCTCTTCTCAGTCATGCACTCTTCATCCTCTGAGCTATTTCGCATCGACTTCGTATTAATCTTTTCGTCACGCACTGTAGCCCCTGAGAGACTTTCATTTACTAGTTTTGTGCTAACCACTGACTGTTTAGAATTAGTACCAAAGCAATCGAACTGCAAACCTTGTGTATGCTCCAGGAACAGACTCTTCATGCAGGACAATATCGAATAAATATAATCCACCTCTACTCTAGAGCATTTGAAAGCTAATTCAGAATTTGCACGGACCAGAGATTCTTTGTGGCTAAGAATTTGCTTTACCAACAAGGCTGCAATCCAACTCTGAAAATGCATTATTAACAACGTATTCAGTATGTCAACTATTCATATATTATGCAGCGATCAAAGGCCAGTTAATGGATATTTGAATCCTATGATTGGAAAGTTAAAACTAAAGGAGTGCTGCCTTCTGAGGACATTCTAAACAAAGGCAGATGATGAAGGAAACAATGCATAAATTATCAAAGTAAATGCTGTCATACCAGGGCTATCTGGAATGCCTGAAAAGTAGTGGCTGGCTCTTCGTAGATTCGGTGATTTTCAATAACATATTCGAGAAAATTTCCGACCATGCTTGTGCAAGCATCCTGAAAACAAAATAATCTGTTAACCAATCACACATTGCAAAATACCTTTTAGTACAATTTTGATAGACGGAGCACCGTGATAATCACAGAAGTATATGGACACGACAGCGGAAACATCTATTAGCCAATATGTGAAGACATAAGACTACCTTAAAATAGCATCAGACACTGTATTAGTTTCTATACCAACAGCGAACAGATAAACTTTTGACATGTCTTTGATCAGCCAGGTACAAAGGCCTAAGGTTATATATAGTTATATACTCCCACAGATGGATCATGTAAAGTAGACAGAAATTTCTTTGCTTCAATAAACAATGAATGACATGAGGCACATAACTACCTACTGTTTTGTGCAGCAGTTGCTCATTTTAACAGTGCATTGGTAACGAAGCCAGATATAAGAAATAAAATATGCTTAAACGGATGGATATAGTTGAAGAATAAAACTCTCACATTTGGCTGTAACAGGAAATCAGGTAACAACTACAGTTGCAATCAGCTATATATAAGCATATGCAAGGCTAAAATAAGTTGTGGAGGTGAAAAAGGCCACTTACTGAAAGATGCAAAACTTGGCAAAGTTTTGCCATCTTCGGCTTTAAAACAGTGTGGAGCCTCCTCTGTGATTCATCCGGTATTTTCCCCCAATCTTGACTAGCTAACATATCCTCTGGGATTCCAGAGATATGGCTGCCCATAGAATACAAGCCAAAAGCATCATTTCCATCCAATGTACCATCTGTACCAGAAGATTTACATGATGACTGGAGTGTTATGACTTTTGGTGACTCCAAAGCCCCTGTAGGAAAGATAGTCAGCAAAGTAGTTGCATAATCAATGAACACTAGAGGTATCGGAGCAGAAATTAAACTATTTTACCCATGTGATCCTTCCCAGAGGCCTTTCTTTCATCATCATCTACTGGCGGATCAGTGACCCGGGGATCAGTGACATCATCAGAAGCCTTCTTTCGCTTCTTTGCATTTCCACCATCGCCAGTTTTGGGACTCGCTTCAGAACCCTCAAAATACTGAACTCGTTTTCGATTCCTTTGGGGAGTATCTGAAGGGTATTTCCACATAGGATTTTTTCCCCCCAACAGCTTTGACCAAAATATATTTGGACTCTCTTCATCTGACAACTTAATATGGTCTTCACCAAATAGAGTAGAATCACTGCTGTAAGTTCCCTGAGCATGCTTGGCCTCCAAAAGTAGACACAGCTTGACTTCATTTTCTTCTCCACCTTTGGAAGAAAGTATGGACGAGAATTCATGAATCACGCCGTCCATAATAGATTGTTCAAATGAAACTCCTGAATCTGGAGTTTCACTGCTGTGAAAATGATCCAGTTTATCAAATAAGTATGACGCCCCCCACATGAGCAGTGCGTGCGTGAGAGAGCGGTTTAGGTTCTCTACAGCTTTATTTTGCCGCTTATTTTGCCTAGCCAGAATCAGGGCTTTTTCTTCAACTGTACATACTGAGTACAATCGGAATATCTTAGTTCTTTCAGAACATGACTCGATTTTTATCTTCTCTACGTGCTTAACATCATGCGATGGATTCAAGCTGCTTCCAAAAAGAATAAACGCATCAGCTCGCAAGAGTTTAATGGTTTGACTGCAGGCACGTGTTTCCAACAGCAGAACACAGCATTGACTCTCCTTGTTGAAATTGTTTATAGCGGAGTTCTTCTTTGAGGAATATATCCCATGCTCATAAGATTTTGGACCAAATCTTTGACCCACAAAATCTTCGAGAATATTACCAAGCAGAAGCCCTTCAGGGGTTTGTGTTGCCTGCTGAAAATAAAAACTGTAATTCAAACATACATGAGGCACATATAACGAAAAAGAAAGAAGAGAAAAGAAACATTTTAGTTCAGCATATCTCATAATGCTAGCTGACTGCTGAAGGCTAACTTACACTTCATAATTGCACGATAAAAAGCATACTTTCATCCCACTCAAATTTCAATACAAGACAGAATTCCATTGTCAAAAAGAAAATGCACATATATTGAGAATGCACAAAGTGACGTATTCATGACAAACATAGAGCTATTCACATTCGCAAGTAATAGAAAATGCACCTGGTAGAAGACAACTGCTTTTAAACCATTCTTTTTTATATGAGTAAGCATTTTATCAAGGAGGTGAAGTTTCCCGCTCGCTTTAATTTCTACATCCAGGATTTCATGCAACTCCAGATTCTTGGTGAGCAGTTGTTTCAAAGATGCATCCATAACGTATGGATGGTCACAGGTCTGTCAACAAGTTGCAAACACATAAAGAAGATTTTAATATATTCACACATTAACATGCAGAAAGAGGCCTTGAGAAAATGTGATGCTGACCGACAATAGTCGTATATCTAAGCAACCCCAAAACTGTCAAGTTTGCCAGGTTCTATGTGTTTCAAAAAAGCATAAAACAAATAGACCCAAAACCTTTGCTCTACCAAACATCAAACAGAAAGGCATAACACCTATGTGACAACCTCTTGAAAGCATGGAACACAGAATTGTTTTTTTGGCTGCAATGCGGTGAACACCTTATCAATTTTTCTATTGCTTTCTTTATCTTATCACCAGTAATAACTGGGTACTTAACTCACAAGTGCATTGAAGAATAAGTGTTTTTAAAATCAAGTAACTTACTTTTCTTACAGAATTGAGAGTTTCTTCTAGAGCTCCAAGATCAATCTTCGAAAGTGAAGAAAGAGATAAGGATTTGGAGAAGAGAGTCTGACAGTATTGCTCCAGCTGTACATCTGATAGCTGCACAGGAACCCAATACTCTGGGTACACCGAAGAATAGAATTTGGGATCACTTGATTTACCATGTTGTATTTGCCCGTTCTCCTCATATTCTCTGCTCGTAACTGGTCCAGTTTCTTTCATATCCTAATCAAATGCAAAATAGAATTGCAGATTACAAGTAAAAGGATAAGTAAATCTAGTATCTAACTATTTAAGAGTCCACTGATTAACGGGTCTCCGAAAGTAATTAGAAACCAACCTGTGTCACGTTATCAGATTCTTCAACTGGCTGGACAATGCAGGAGCAAACACTCCTATTTTGACAATCACCGTTGACCCTTCAAAATTTTGAACAACTCATTACAATACAGAACATATATCCTAAGAATCAAACCCATCTGCCCAACATTCAACATTGGCAGATCGTTTCAATAGACAGACAACACTAAAAAAACTCTTACTTTTGCCGTTTTTTACACGTGTTGCACATTTCAGGTCGATTATCATTTTTGCACCCAGATGGAGATGGAATGACCCCATCAGAACTCATAACGTGATCATCTCCATTTGCAACTGTAGCACATGCATCCAGCTCAATTTCTGCAGTGTCTCTTTTTCTTTTCAAAGGCAAAACTATGTCGGTTTCTAAGCCAGTTTTACTGACAAGAAGCTTTTGGGTTTCTAAATTTGTAGATGGTGAACATATAACGCTGTCATCCCTAGTTTCAACTATGGGGGATGCATAAAGAACCATCTTTCCAGTCTCCGTAGTTGATTTCAAAGGAAAATCAGTGTCCTTTTCTAAACTAGTTTCGCCAACTGGCAGCCTTTTTGATTCTGCATTTGCAGGTGGTAGACAATCTGTGTTATCATCTTGAAACTTTTGTGGATATTCTTTTTCTAAACTAGTTTCACCAACTGGCAGCGTTTTCGATTCTGCATTTGCAGGTGGTGAACAATCTGTCTTACCATCTTGAAGCTTTTGTGTCTCTAAATTCTCAGATGGTGAACCTATAACACTGTCATCCCCAGTTTCAACTATGGGGGATGCATCAAGCACTATCTTCTCGGTCTCCGTAACTGATTTCAAAGGAAAATCAGTGCCCTTGTCCAAACTAGTTTCGTCAACTGGCAGCCTTTTTGATCCTGCATCTGCAGGTGGTGGACAATCTGTTTTACCTTGAACATCATCATTGCCTGCAGGTATGCGGCGAGAACAACCAACAACTACTAGTTCCTCTTCATTTGGGGAAGCATCAACTAATGCCTCAGATTCCTTGAGCTTCCCTCTAAACAATGCCCTGTAACTTCGGGCTGACATTATAGGCTTGATCTTATCTGTCGACTCTTCAACACTATCCTTTCTCTGCTCAATATCCGGTGAAGTATCTCCTTTCCTGATAGAATTATCTGATCCTTTGGAACTCTGCAAGGATACTTCAGTCTTCCCCCTATTGGACCTTCGCAAAGAACTTGGTGTGGAATTCTTGACGATTCCACCGGACTTTTTTGAAACTGAAGCAGGTGAGGGAGCCAGTCTCTCTGACTTTCTAGTAGCAGAAGCTGGAGTTATTACCTTCGTAGATGGTGTCCCCCGGCTTGACCTCCTCAAACCAGGGGTTTCTTGTTCAACTGAGGCAGGAATTGAAGCTGCTAGGGATCTGGTGTAAATGGTTCTCCCCGTCAAACCAATCTTTTCATCTTTCTTCATATTCACTGAGAGCACGCAACGGAAAGGACCTTAGCAACCAAATCAAGCACTTAAAAACAAAGAATGTGAGCACCGAAGAAGACCATCAAACAAAATGTCTACAAATCCGGCGACCTAACTTTCAAATCAAAATTCCTATATGCAAAACTAATGAGTTACATCTAACAAACGCCTAAGATCCATCCCCAAGTAGATAAGATTCTCTGAAAAACCTAAAACGCAAAGCCCGAGGCCCAAAACCTTCGATTCACCGATAGATTAACACCAACCTAAAACAGGGAAGGAAGCATACCTGCGCGAAAGTGTGTAATTGTCAGAATCTATCGCTTGACGGAGCTTGGTGGAAATTTCCGATTCCGAGAGTGTGAAAGAAAAACGCGAGGGAAAATTTGAGAATTCCAGCACAATTCTCGATTAAGTGGTTCTTCAGGCCATGCAATCCTCGCGGTGTTTGGGGTTTCGGAAAACTGAGTTTGAAGAAGACGAGAATTGGGTTCGCAGGATTATGTACGGTACTTTCCTCTTCTAGCACCGGCGTTTCTCGAGCGAGCGATTTTTGATTTTACGATTACCGGAAGGAAAAACTCATGCTTGTGATTTCTTAGATTTAAATTTATATATTTTAAGTTATAAAATACTTCAAAAATAGTGTACATATGTAATTAACATATGTTATGTGAAATTAACGAAATGTTACACCGACTATGTTAGTATATTACTTATAGTTTGTTTTGAAATTTGTAATTTTTATACTATACTAAAATATGAAACGAATTAGCATAAGAGTATGTTGCTAGAATTGAAGATTAAATAGAACAAATTCATATACAATATGAAATATAACTGAGCTCTTCGTGTATTCAAAAATGATAAAAACAAAAACAAAAATTCCAAAGAGATTAAAAATATGTATATGTTCTGCATTCGTAGTATTCAATCAACATTTTTACAGTGATTAACACCTATCATCTTTGATTGTGGTACTCATCATCAAAATATTTCTCTAAACTTCAAACGTTTAATTACCAGTTTGGCCTCGACAGTAGACTGTAACCACTGCGGAATTACGTACCCATAATGTTTAGAGTCGATCAACCTTGTCCGCTATCCTATTACACTATGTAGAAGACTAGAACGAAAGTTTACATATATCATTTTGGTCGTTCCAAAATACACTGTAGTATTTGCATAGTTTTTTCAATACATTAATTCCAATAAATCCAATGTTATTTATTAGAAGCATTATCTCTTACAATATTTCAAAGATTACTAGAAAGAATATAAACCAAACTTAAATATTTAATATAGTTTACTATGCCATGTTGGTATGTAAAGTGCCACCGGACGCTCATTTTTACGCTGAAGCGGTCTAGCATTTGAGTTAGATTGCTGCATGGAAAAAGAATTATGTTTCAAACTTACAATTTTCTTAGAAATTAAATACATATTGGTCACATTAGCCAAGTTAGTACACTTAGTTAACATTAGAAATTAGAAATTATTAGAGACACTCACATCGTGTACAGTCACTCGAAGCATGATCAATTGTTTTAATGTCACAGTCCTCATCTGCAACATTTTGAAAATATATCAATCCGAAACAATGAGCTTTATATTAATCATTTATAATAACCACTCTGGAATCTCGATAGTAATAATTACCTCTTTGGAAATCGTCCAAATCACATTTTCAGAACACGGTGGAGTTGTAAGTGATCCGATAAATCTATAATAGTGTTTTGATTCAAAACCGAATGTTCTAGGATGAACCATCTCGACAAATTCCTGGGATTCGTGTGTATCAGTTATCCTCTTCAAGTATCTTTCCAACTAGTCAATTATCAAATATTGAATTAGTGTTTTTTTTTTTACTTCCAAAAGTATAAGTTAGTAATTATTTGGTTAAAACGATTAGGTACGTAGGAAGGTTGAGGTTGCAATACCGTGAGGAGAAAATAGTCAGGTTTTCCCAATTTGTAAAAGAAAGCGACAACAGCGTTGCGTCCATCTTTGCTCTGATGAACCATGTGTTCCTCAAGAACAAACCTATATTACATGTGCATTATTCAAATCTTTGCATGCATCCTAATCATTATCTCAAAAAAAAAAAAACCCCATATCTTGAAAACGTAAGCCTTGTTTTGATTAAGATATGTTTCCCTCTAATCATATCTCAAATGTATACGAGTAGAGATATATACCTTTTGCCATTGAGTGTGTGTTCGGAAGGAGAGTGCCAATGAATCTGTTGAAGTTTATATTCAGTACCATTAATAGTGATACCTAAACCTGCATTTCCTCCTTCAAATTTCATCTGCCACAAGAACAAAACAAAAATTACATATTATATATGATCCAAAAATGAAATAATATATTGGAAAAGCTTATAGTTTGGTTTACCATGATATCATGGCCTCTGTTCTTAATGGTGGCATTTGAAGGTAAATACTGGCTACGAAGGTATCCAAGATTATGATCAATCAAGACTCTTTTGTCCGTAAGATCAATCGGAGACTGCATGTTGCCTTTTCCACACATTGCCCACTCTGGCTTTAGTCTTCCCCAGTTCTCTGGCCCCTTCTCTCCTTTCTTCTCGTAGTTAAACTGCGTTTCGTCCTCTATATTTTTTTTGGTTATACACGAGTTAAAAAAAATGTGTTTCATTAAGTCTAATTATAACTTATAAAGAGGCTTATGGAATCATATCAATTGAAAGAAGTTGTTAAAAAAAAAAAAAAGAGGCTTATGGAATTAACGGAGCTTACCAACTTCTCCATGATCTGGTGAACTCGAAACAATTGTAATAGAGATGAAGATAAGGAAAAAGACATAGCCAATTGATGGTATCTTCATTTTCTTGTGCTATATATCTTGGGGAGAGAGATAGAAGAAAAAAATTCAAATTTTGGTTTTATCCTCTTTTATAGCTCTTATTCTTATGAAACAACTTCAAGGAGATGTTGATCATAAATCAATTCTCTTGTTTTATCCTCTTTTATAGCTCTTATTCAAGTTAACAAATTTTACGTGCCTTAGCTATAGTTTTCACCTTAATTTTCTCTAATTTTCTTTATGTTTCTTTGTTTTTAGGTAAATTGTATCAATATATTTAATTATATAAAAGAAAAGGAAATCTTTGTGGGACTCACCAGTTAAATGGAGGAGTGTATTGGATCATTAATTTAGAGTGATTTGAGTTTTTATGAGTTTTGATATTTTTTTGGTGAATTTTGTTGAATTAGGAAATTTGTTATTAAAATTCTCTCAAATCTCATCTAAAACTATGGGATTTGGATCTTATATTTTTAACTAAGAAATTTCCAGAAATAACAATGGATTTGATCGTACATTTTAAAATTACTAATCCAATAAGGCAATAACACTTGATTCCAGAATAATTCCACTTCAAAATTTCCAAAACAATTATGATTAATTATTTGTATTATAATTTTTTATAAAATTTTATTTATATAAAATGAACGCTTCACATTCGATAAGAACACATTTAATCATTATAGTTAACTATTATACATACTTTGTAAAAATTATTTTGAATCTGTGATAAATGTAAAAACTTTAATTGATTTTGATTAACTATGCTTCTTGGAAGCTAAAGTTTCATAATTTTAAATGTAAAAATTAGATGATTACTCAATTCTTTGCATGAACTATACATGTATAGAAAAATTATACGTCAGCATTTGTTATTTGAAAAGTGAAAAGTCTTTCTTTACATGTATACCCTTACATCAATGAATCAGTTACACCTTATATGCAATTTACTTGCTTGACTAATCTTCTTGTAATTTACAGCTACCACACAAAGAAAGTCATATTACAGTTCTTGACCAACATCATTGGTAACAAGATCCTCTGAAATGATGGCTACCAGTAGTCATTGCAGGAACAAACACCATCTCTAAAATGATGAAACCGAGTTCTGTCTCTAGCAATAATCTCCCTTTTGTAAATCTTTGATATAAGCTTTGTAGCCTCATGACAATTTCTGCATACCCTTAGATTCTTCACGATTGTAAGTTTAGTCCCAGGCTTTGTACTGATCAGCCCAAATGCAATAGCTAGCTTCTCGCTGTGATGCCGCAATGCTCCTTCCTTCCATTCTTCTTCCATCTCCTGCAAGACTTCAGAAGTATCTGGAACAAACCCGGCTTTCTCTAGTAACACCTCCATTTCTTCTAACATTCCGTAGATTTCTCTGTTCCGTGGATGGAATTTATCCCCGATGATGAACTCATGGACCACAGAATCTATTTCGATAGAGCTGCAACCAGGAACTTTCTTCATACCTTTATCATTGAGGAGAGCTCGTGTTTTTGCTACTTCGTTCCATCTTCCTGCTGAGGCATAAATGTTAGACAGAAGTACATAAGAACCTGGGTTTTCTGGCTCAATCTTAATGAGGTTTTCTGCAAATGATTCGCCCAACTCGACATTCCCATGCATCTTGCAAGCTTTGAGAAGGGAGCACCAAATCACTCCATCGGGCTCCATTTCCATCATGTTTATCATTTCTTCCGCTTCTTTGAATAGACCCGAATGACCCAAAAGATCAATCATGCAACCGTAGTGCTCTAATTTTGGGGTCATTTTGTAGTCCTGTGTCATTGTTCTGAAAATATGGCGTCCAAGATCTAGCATACCTGAATGGCTACAAGCAGACAACAAACCAACAAACGTGATATCATCTGGTTGAATCCCAATCTTTCTCATTCTTGAGAAAAGATCAAATGATGCATCAGCTCTCCCGTGCATTGCAAACCCAAATATCATTGCGTTCCAAGACGACAAGCTTTTATGGAGTATACTGTTGAACACTTGGTGTGCTGCCTCTATGTCTCCACATTTAGCATACATGTCAATCAGGCTTGTACGGAGAGAAGAAGCATTCGTAACACCCTTTAATCTCTTGTCGATATACACATGAATCCATCTTCCAATATCTATGGCTCCAAGGTGTGCACAAGCAGGAAGAATACTTAGCATTGTCACATCGTTTGGAGTTTCACCTGATCTAAGCATTTCTTGAAACAACAACAATGCTTCTTTGTAAAGATTCATATGTGTGTAACCACCGATCAAGGTATTCCAAGAAATTACATCCTTGTACGGCAATCTTTCGAACAAACCACACGCTGTCTCCAATTCACCACATTTCGAGTATAAATCAATGAGAGCATTAACAATCTTGAGATTTGAACCAAACCCATGATCATCAATCCATAAATGTACCTGACGACCCAATTCAATACTACCAGACTGAGCACAAGCAGAAACTACAGTGACCATTGTACTCTCGTCTGGCCTAACATTCGTCTTCATCATATCTTTAAACAATTCTAACGCTTCCTTATAGTTACCGGTTTCAGCATATCCTGAAATCATTGCATTCCATGATACTACGTCTTTAACGGGAATTTCATCGAACAACTTCTGTGCATTTTCGATATAGCCTCTCGATGCATAACCCTTGATCAAAGCTGTGTATGAAACCACATCTCGGTGAGGACTTTTATCGAACACCTTATGTGCATCTTCCAATCTCCCGTTTTGGACATACATAGAGATCAGAGAAGTATGTACATACAAATCTAGATCACATCCAAGTTTCAAAACATGCCCATGGATCTGTTGCCCTTCCTTAAAAGCTTTCGACTTTGCACAAGATTTCAATACAAACGGAAACGTGTAGGAATTAGGAAGAAGCCCAAGTGAAATCATACAAACATACAGCTTCAGAGCAGAAACAGGGTCCGAACTCAACGCGTGCCCACGAAACATCGTGTTCCAAATCAACAGGTTTGGCTCCTGAATAGTTTTGAAAACAGATATCGCATAAGGAAGGCCTTCAAAGTGTGGAGAGAGAATGCAGAACTCAATAAGCTTACTGAGAGCGTAATTGGTGTTGTGGAGACCGATTTTGATCATCTGAGCGTGGATAATGCGGAGAGATTGAAGAGTTTTGCAATTGTGGAGAAGAGAAAGAGAAGGGTGATTTCGTATAGAATCGTAAGGGGGATCAGAAGACGAAGGAAGGAAATGGAATGGGTAAGAAGAAGAAGGAACGGTGAGAGGAGAACACGAGAGCATCATCTTCTTCTTCTTACTTATCGTTGCTTCCAACGGAAATTTTCACTACCGCCACATTTAAAGTCCCAAATAGCACACGGACTTTGTTTGGGCCTGTGATTTTTTTGTTTGCAACTATATGGGCCTGTGATTAACTTTTCACTTACGATGTTTGATTATATATTTTTTTGGTAGGATCGATGTTTGATTATGTTGTTTTGCAAAATTTAAACGTAAACGGCAGAAATACTAAACGAGACCAAAATAATTAATAAGTTTTTAATAATATCCTTGTTGTGTTTACCATTATTTTCGTGGACGATAAATAAATAAAATCAACAAAACAGTCTAACGTAGAGTAACTAGAGAAACCTTTATTTTAGGGTATAATCATGATGTTTATGTGAATAATTAAGATTAGTAAAAGCTTTCAGTATCTTCATATATTAAACTATTGGTCTGTATAAGTGCACTATGCGCTTGTTGGTTGGTTGAACCGGCCTCGCATTCGAATTAGCATCCTAATAAATATCATTCAAAACACTAGTTAAAATAATGAAAAAAGAATGAATAAATTGGATGGAAAAAAGCATCATCATGGGATGAATATTCCATTGACCATAAGGAATCTCACTTACATCGTGCACTGCCACGCGGAGGAGCTTCACTTGTTTTCTTGTCACGGTCCTAACCTGAAATTTTATTAAAGGAATTAAACATTGCTATTAATTAGGTAATTAAGACCAAAATGAAGTGAAAATAGATAAATAAATACCTTTCTAACGACGCTCCAAGTAACGTTTTGAGTGCAAGGAGGAGTGGTAAGTGAACCAGTGTATCTGTAATATTTTCTGCTTCCGATCTTAATTTTGGTGGGATCAATCATTCCTACATTTTTCTCAGCCTCCTCCATTTCAGCAATGCCCTCTAATTCTTTCTCCAACTAAAACCAACCCAAATTTTCAAAAACAAATAAATCAACAATTACTGTTGGTTCCAATATTACATATCGATGCAGTTAATAATAGATATTAAGTTTTTTATATGTGTACCGATCTGATAAAAGTATCTGCTCTTCCGATCTTGTACAACACAGTCACAACAGCCATTCTTCTATTCCTGCCTTCGTGAACCATATGCAGCTCAAGTGCAAACCTGGTTTGTTTGCAAGTTCTAATACTTTTAGTTTTGTGAACCGATCAAGATAGTTTTGATGTAGTTAGTAATTATTATCTTAATGAAATAGTTACCTTCTTCCATTAATAGTATGTTCAGACGGAGAGTGCCAGTGAAGCTGTTGAAGTTCATATTCAAAACCATTGATCTTAATAGTTCCTGCTCCATCTTCAAATTTTAACTGCAACAGGATTAATCAACACATGATTATTGGTTTATTAAGGGTTACGGTTTTTAATTAGTAGAAACTAGAAGCACATAGGTGGCTCTATAATAATGGCTTCTGTGTAAGAATAAAAAGTTACCTAGTTTTATATATAAACACAACAAAATCAAACGAAAAAAGTGTGTGCTAGCTTAAACAGAAGATGAGTCCATGCATGTTTATATATATTATTATACCATGATGTCATGGCCTCTGTTCTTAAGAGTTGCATTTGAAGGATTATAGTCTCTATTAAGCCTTCCAAGATGAGAAACAATGTTAACTCTCTCGTTCATAAGATCTATGGGAGATTGCATCTCTCCTTTTCCACACATTTCCCATTCCGGTTTAAGTTCTCCCCATCTCTCTGGCCCCTTCTCATCGTTCTTCTTGTAGTTAAACTCGCGTTCGTCCTCTACATCACCATTAAGCAAATTAAAGATTTTCATAAGTAAATAAAATAGAGAGAAATTTAAGTCTTACGTACCAACTTCTCCGTGACTTGAAGCAGCACTCGAAATCGAAACAATTGTGAAAATACTAAACAGAGCCACAAAGAAGATGCAACTGATTGATGAGTAGTTCACCATCTTTGTTTTACTGAAGAGGGAGATATAAAAGCGTTACGTTGATAGTTTTAGTCTTTAAAATTTTGATCGATAAGTTATAATGAGCTTGGTTGGGAACACACATGCAGCTATAAATACTTATTGAGACAGATGATTTTGTACGGATTACTAGTCCACAAGACTTCCCATGCTTTCTTAATTCCTTCCGGACGACATCTTTGACTTCCTTGTAAATATGTTTTTTTTAATATAATCTGGGAATAGAAGGCAGGGTGTGAATCAAAGCCTAATTCATCACCAAATCTCTTATCACTTTCAATTTGAATAAGAAAAGAAAATAAATCACAGTGGGATTTATCTTGGTTCATTCCGATTTTCAAGATATGGCACACAGAACTTTACTTTTGAAAATAATGAAGACATATTTTCTCATTTTAATCATTATGTTTTCATTTCTTCATATTATGATGTGTCAAATTTCAAAGATGATAATAATAAAAAGTTTGACATAAGATATTTTTAATAGCTGCAAAATTTAATAATTAAAAACTATAGTAATTGACACATAATACCTTTTTCAAAATTTTAATGGAGTTTTTGGTTTGCAAAAATAATATTCTAAAAGATAGAAGGAAACCAAAAAAAAAAAAAAATTGGCCTACTAAGTCAATAACTTGAAATCTAAAAAAAATGTTTTCTTTCTTTAATTTTAAAGATTTAATCAATATTTGTTTACTTCAGGTTTTTTGACAATTTGTTCCAATTATCTCTTAGAGGTATTAGCAGTTATAAATAAATGTTTACCATACATTAATTTAAGAGTTTTAGTTCTAAAACTTTTATAAGTGGTTGTGTCTAAAAATGATCGATGATATTTAGATAATTTCCTGTTGTTTTCATCAGTTATATGTTCATTATACTTTATGAATATATATAATCTGCTCTATATTCAAGTTAATTAACACGGTAAGGATCGTCCAAATTTATAGAAAGTAGAACAACCACAACGAAAAGGTGATGAAGAAAATATGTTTCCCAAAAGAAAAATAATATGAAAACAACATATGCGTTGCTTTCCTGCGTACGACCAATTCACATCAGGAGTCAGGAGGACTCACTTTCTGAAATTAGTCCAAGAAAGAAATCTATTTAGGGTGGTTGGTTAAAATTTCAGTATGTTTTAAAAATCATATAGTAAATAATAGAAATTCCACCCTAAGGATTCCTCAAGGTCAAAGAGCCGTTTCACCTTACCATATATTATAAGTTCGTAAATGTTGAAATGTTCCTTTTGATAATTCTAATGGTCGTATCATCTAGAAACTAATTATTTTACACTATATCGATCATATTTTCTTGATTAATGTGAATAATACCTAAGCGAGTTTGTGCCTTCCTTTTTTGAAATGGTCCTACCATGCATATGTCTTAAACTTCTTACTTTTTAACTCATATGGGGAAGAAAATGTAGTTTCATCCGGTACCAAATCCGTGACCATCTCTTATGTGAGCTCCACGTCTCTCGCCCACTACTTGTTTATAGGTGACATCTGTGTCCGAAAGCCGATTTTTATCTTCGAGAAGATACTATGCTAATAATCAGCCGTCGTTTATATGCTTTATCTTAATTTAAACGATACTGCAAATCAACTTATAAGAAATCATTCATCTTTAAAATTTTAATCCATTTAAGCAAGCGTACTACATGCATCGTTACAAAACTCCTATTTGTCGTTCGTAAGTGTAAATATATAATTGGTGAAAACTCAGGCAATATGGGAGTGAAACCAGACTTTTATGACTTTGACATGTTTTCATGTCGTCTTCAAGAAGAGTCTCCTAATTGCATCATGACGATTGACGACTAGAAAGAGTGTTCGGTTCTAGCTAGCATCATAAATGAGAGTTATAATTTTTGGTGTTGACAAACACGACCGGGACATAGATCAGGAGATATAGTTTGTCTTCAAAGAAAACAAAATCTAGAAATAATGATAGTCTTTGTAGATAGGATTCGAGTTTATAAGAAAAAATTAGATCTGCGTTGAAATTATATAGTGTTTTCATTTGATCGAATCTCATGTTTTTTTTTTTTTCGTTTTCAGTTACACATTGTAATATAAGTATATTTATCCTAGATCATTTGATCGAATTATACTTATCAAACTTCGTGAGCCACGTGGTAGGCTTGCTATTTTGGGCCTATCCCTTTGGGCCTGGTTACCGATTACGGGCTTTGTCTTTTTTGTTTGTTTCAGTTAATGTTCTGTATTTAAATTTCAGGCTCCAATTTTTATGGGCCAAGCCCACTATGTTGGTGTCAATAAATATGAAACGCTCTCTGACAAAAAATGGATCAATTGGGTATTTTGCCCCTTAGGAGATACACAAAACTTACAAAGGCCGCCATGTGAATACTGTCAACATTGAAAACGTTTTCGTTACTAAGGCATAATTGAAGAAAAGCCTACTTTTTGTAGAGGTTATTCATGGGCCTAAGTTAATTAATTAGTAGCCCACACAATGAAGCCCTTCCTATCCCATTTAACACTAAATTTTAATTTCTAATTTTGAGTTAAAAATATTTTTAATGATATATGTTTATATAATATTAATTTTGCATGTTTCATCAAAAATACGCTTTGGAATATTGGTATAATAACTGTTTTTGTTAATATATAAAATACCCACCATATGTAAATGTCTGCATATACATTATTATATATAGGACATTGATCATAAATGTAACGTCAAATAAAGTTAACACTTGGACGATTGGATCTAAAATATATAGTTTT
Source organism: Arabidopsis thaliana (assembly GCF_000001735.4). Lineage (NCBI taxonomy): Eukaryota > Viridiplantae > Streptophyta > Magnoliopsida > Brassicales > Brassicaceae > Arabidopsis > Arabidopsis thaliana. The sequence continues at coordinate 2,521,324 of NC_003070.9, forward strand.
ACAGTACTAGTAGTTTGAAATTGAAATTGAGAGTCAACGAGGATGTCAATATCTGAAATGTGAAAATTATGCAGAAAGTCTAATGGTCCGTCGTCATCAAATATCTAAATTATTGAGTTGCCAGCATTTGATAATTCGGCAAACCACGATGCAGAGCCGTTATCACAAAAAATAAAATCAAAGTCTCTCCGACAGCCCAAGCGCTAATTAGAAGAAAATATCTGAATTAGTTTATTTGAGTTGTGACTTCAACTAATTGAAATTATACGTACATAGGCAAGCTGTGTATACCCCAAAAAAAAAAAAAAAAAACCTCGAGTATGTAGCTATTAGATGGATAAGTCCAAGAATAGCCTGTTTCCGAATAATCTACACTTGGCCGATGTGGAATCTTAATCAATCATTAGTGAATTTGAATTATAGTAAGGTTTGCGTGATATTTTTGTTTACGGTGAAAACAAAAACTACGAAACTGGTTTTGTAGAATCAAAATTTGATACCAATTTGCCGTCTAAACAGATAAAATTGTGGAAGGTGTGTGCAACTAGATCACAACCATAATTCTTTGTACCCAAAATCATTATGTACATTAAATAGATAAAACGTCTGTTTTTCGTCTTCTTTCTTTGGAGTTCACTTTTTACTTTCTCCAAACGGTGGGGGCAATTGTTTCTTCGCTAAGTCATCCCTTTCTCTTTTTAGAGTCTACAGATTTTTCTAGGTTTCTCAGATAAGTTTACAAAGTGGTTCCTTCACGAATAAACGTAGCCCTAAAACTCACTTATCCTCTAGTTTTTGGGAGATAATTACGTGGCTCGCTGCCTTTTTTTTTTTTTTCTTCCTCATGTCGGTAATTTTGGGTTTCGAATACAAGCAAATGAATTTTGAGCATTACATCACTGTTCCGAAGATCCTTAATTTGTTGGTTTTTATGTTCAAACTAATAAAACCATGCATGTCATTTGGCTTAATAACTTGATGTCATTCAAAAAGTAAATAAACTGGATAAACATCTTACGACTTCTTTTATCGGTCAGTGAAAAACATTATTACTAAACGCTGGTATTATAATAAACTGGATGACATTAAAGTTCATACTTCATTTTGTAATTAGAAAACTTCTTTCTATTTATATATTTCTAATCTAATTTATTTATTTTCCTTACAGTAATTTTAAAAATGAAAAAGAATCTTTGAATTGTAGTTAAATATATAAATCATAATGTGTAATTCTGTACTTTAATTTAAATTAATGAGGTAATATCATGGATAATCATTATTAATTTCTCTGACGTGTTGATAATCACATTATAATTATAGGATTCTCTTTTGTCCGGTACACATATGTGTCAGATTATTTAAGGAATGTACACACATTTAATGGAGAAAAGATAATGAGCTCATCGAAATAGTTGACTTTTTCACAATTTAGACATGAAATTTTTGTCTTTTATCAAATCCCAACTTGTTGGAAATTTGACACGTCAGCGAGATTGATCGATACGCACTTAGTCGTTTGACTTTTTCAAATACCCATCGCTACAAGAGTACGGAAATTTGCGTGCAACCACATTCTAATTATACGCATATCTACATATCAATCCACCGCACCGTCTAATCTACTCTATGATATTTTCAAGACCTTTTCAAAAATTCAGATCCGCTAGCTACTACGAAAATCTAAATGACTAAAATAAAACTCTTAATCGTTAACTAGATATGTTTCTATAATAATATATGTATATCATACTGTTTTATTTAGTTTGCCGTTTTTCTTTGTTCTAAAGTTTTTTTTTGGTGTGTTTAACACTAGTAATTTTTTTGTTCTTTTTAATGTTAAAATAGATATTTTCACCATCACATATACATTGACATACGTATCTAGGGTTTAGATGAAGACATGTACACACACGATATTGATATTTAACTATGTGTTTTTCCTTAATCAACGATTTCAATTTTTCACACCGAAAATGACATATGAAATCAATAAAATAGTTCTACTAAAAGTCCTATATATGCAATCGTAAGCAATTTGAAGAGACAACTAATGTGCAGCTAAGGCCACTCTAAATCCGACCGCCAAGGAGATCAATTAGTTTATTCACTAAAGGATCATCTTCCCCTTTTGTGAATACTATTTATTACCAAAACAAAACAAAAAAAACTATTCACAGTTACAATGACAAAGATAACCCTCCATAATTAATTAGGATCATAGACTAGTAACCATTCATATAGAAAATATCGTCGCCGTTACTTACGTAGCCTAAATGATAACTCATGCAGTCATGCTGTTACAGCAGTTCAAATTAAGTGTCCAGGTTATGACTTGGTGAAAGAGGACCAAACTTTTAAACCTTAAGAAAAGAAGAGGAAAAAAACAATTAGCCTATCCTGTATCACTGTATGTAACCAGACTTATGTTTGGTTTCCACGCAATTTGACGGATACATGTTTCTATGATAATAATAATGATAGTTTTATTACTAACACAACCATATTGTTGACTATCCATCCATAAATCATTAAATCGCAAGATGAGGGAAGGGTAGAGCGGTCATTTGGAAGGATATCGGCAACCTTTGGTGATAAGCGAGAGACTAGGAAGATGCTTGCGGCGAAAATGGATTCCTCGAAAATTAATATTTAAATCGATAGTTAACCGTTGAGAATCTCCAAAGAATGCTTTTTTCATTGTCAACACTGGCTAGGAACCCTATATAAGCCATCGTGTGATTAATATTCAGACATCGATCAAATAAACTTGAATCAAATCTCAAACTTGCAAAGAAACTTGAAATATTTTATAACAATGGGTGATTCTACTGGTGAGCCGGGGAGCTCCATGCATGGAGTCACCGGTAGAGAACAAAGCTTTGCTTTCTCGGTGCAATCACCAATTGTGCATACCGACAAGACGGCCAAGTTCGACCTTCCGGTGGACACAGAGCATAAGGCAACGGTTTTCAAGCTCTTCTCCTTCGCCAAACCTCACATGAGAACGTTCCATCTCTCGTGGATCTCTTTCTCCACATGTTTTGTCTCGACTTTCGCAGCTGCACCACTTGTCCCTATCATCCGGGAGAATCTCAACCTCACCAAACAAGACATTGGAAACGCCGGAGTTGCCTCTGTCTCTGGGAGTATCTTCTCTAGGCTCGTGATGGGAGCCGTGTGTGATCTTTTGGGTCCCCGTTACGGTTGTGCCTTCCTTGTGATGTTGTCTGCCCCAACGGTGTTCTCCATGAGCTTCGTGAGTGACGCAGCAGGCTTCATAACGGTGAGGTTCATGATTGGTTTTTGCCTGGCGACGTTTGTGTCTTGTCAATACTGGATGAGCACTATGTTCAACAGTCAGATCATTGGTCTGGTGAATGGGACAGCAGCCGGATGGGGAAACATGGGTGGCGGCATAACGCAGTTGCTCATGCCCATTGTGTATGAAATCATTAGGCGCTGCGGTTCCACAGCCTTCACGGCCTGGAGGATCGCCTTCTTTGTACCCGGTTGGTTGCACATCATCATGGGAATCTTGGTGCTCAATCTAGGTCAAGATCTGCCAGATGGAAATCGAGCTACCTTGGAGAAAGCGGGAGAAGTTGCCAAAGACAAATTCGGAAAGGTATATTTATCTATATAAATATATATTCCTTAATAATTTAGGCTGCTTATGTTACAGATGGATCAAAAGATTAACTCGTGATATCGTATAAATGTTGTAGATTCTGTGGTATGCCGTTACAAACTACAGGACTTGGATCTTCGTTCTTCTCTACGGATACTCCATGGGAGTTGAGTTGAGCACTGATAATGTTATCGCCGAGTACTTCTTTGACAGGTTTGTTTTTGATCTCGATTGGAAAATAGAAGAATTAAATTATAACATAAGAGTAAAACTAATGTATACATCATACATGGTTTGTCCAGGTTTCACTTGAAGCTCCACACAGCAGGGCTCATAGCAGCATGTTTCGGAATGGCCAATTTCTTTGCTCGTCCAGCAGGAGGCTACGCATCTGACTTTGCAGCCAAGTACTTCGGGATGAGAGGGAGGTTGTGGACGTTGTGGATCATACAGACGGCTGGTGGCCTCTTCTGTGTGTGGCTCGGCCGCGCCAACACCCTTGTAACTGCCGTTGTGGCTATGGTGCTCTTCTCTATGGGGGCACAAGCTGCTTGCGGAGCCACCTTTGCAATTGTGCCCTTTGTCTCCCGGCGAGCTCTAGGCATCATCTCGGGTTTAACCGGGGCTGGAGGGAACTTTGGATCAGGGCTCACACAACTCCTCTTCTTCTCGACCTCACACTTCACAACTGAACAAGGGCTAACGTGGATGGGAGTGATGATAGTCGCTTGCACGTTACCTGTGACCTTAGTTCACTTTCCTCAATGGGGAAGCATGTTCTTGCCTCCTTCCACAGATCCAGTGAAAGGTACAGAGGCTCATTATTATGGTTCTGAGTGGAATGAGCAGGAGAAGCAGAAGAACATGCATCAAGGAAGCCTCCGGTTTGCCGAGAACGCCAAGTCAGAGGGTGGACGCCGCGTCCGCTCTGCTGCTACGCCGCCTGAGAACACACCCAACAATGTTTGATCATACATTCCACCCACGGTGGAATGGTGAAGGATGATCGCATATAAGAATATGTCACACAGTGAAAAAAAAAAATGCAAATGTTATCAATGCTTGCATAACATTACTATCTATCTTTCATTTACTAAACAAACCTTTTGCTTTTTGCCTTGAAATCTTTTTATTATATATCAAAATATATCTCTATGTCTTGAGATTTGATTATTTTGCATATATCATTAATGATTTGATAATATTGGAACTGGAAACTCCTTTGTTCAATTCATTAAAGAATTACACCGCACAATAAAGACTATCATTGTATCCCTTAAGTTGGTAAGGTGGGCGAAGGTAGGGTTAAGAAATGATCATGACATTTACTTTATACTTAGCCTTGAGAGGTGACCAACTACTAAATTGTCTGATTTCTTATTATCTCTGATCCCTATATCAAACTCACGTAGAAGTAGAAATCCAGTGTATGTAGTTTTCATTTGGCGTTTATTTCGTCAGTTGGAAAGTAGGAAAAGTGAGTATTGTGGGATATAGATGTTGAGAATGGTAGCTTTGGCAGTGCTGAGTTTCCATGTTGTTGATGTTTCAATAGGATATTAATTGGAGATAATTTCAATAGTTTGCTCTAAACCCCTTAGTTGGCAATTCTTTTGACTTCCAAAGTTCATCATCCTGGTACTCCTTGTACACAATATAGTCATCACAATAGTTAACCGTCCGTAAAACCTATCAAATTGACCTTGTAATCAATAGGATCCTCAATGATTATAAATTCTGAACTTTTATTTTGGTACCATTTTGATGAGTCTAAACATGATCTCGAAATTATTGCTCTCAAACAGGAAATATTTTTACAGGTTTAGAACTGGTTTGTTTTGTATGTGCAGAAAGTTTTAGAACTGATAAAATATTTATTTTAACACAAATTCATCCGGATATTTGTATCTAAATGCCTTTCTAAAACGCATCTATAGGTGATGATAATATATAGAAGTTTTAAGGATTTGATGCGTATAAGCGTGTACAATTGAGTATAACAACTATTTATATAGATATAATTAGTATTAGTAATCTAATTAGCTTTAATATCGCCAAGCAACAGTTTTGTTTACCTTTTCTGGTGCTTTCACTTGTTCTTTTTAAAGTTAGCAACACGTACACGTCAACCAAAAAGAACATTTAAGTGAAAAATCGCTCGTTACAAACATAGAAAAGAATAATCAAGAAAAACAAAAACAAAAAGCAAAACGCAATAAAAGCAAATGATGAAAGAAATGGTTCTTTATTTTCCAACAGTTTATGTCCATTTCACATAAGTGAAATTATTAATTTCTTGATATCAATGACACATGATCAAGCATTGTTGGTTGCGTTCCCTTTGTGGACGCTGCTGCCTCCCTCGGTCTTGGCTCCATCAGCAAACAGTTTGCTTTTTAAATGCATGCCAATCTGCTGCTCCTCCTTACTATATTCGCCAACATAATAGTGCTCCGTAGCGTCGACCGAATCGTTGGAAGGAGGGAAGAACATGCTTCCCCACTGAGGAAAGTGGATTAAGGTAACAGGCAACGTGCAAGCAACTATCATCACTCCCATCCACGTTAGCCCTTCTTCAGTTGTGAAGCGCGAAGTCGAGAAAAAGACGAGCTGTGTGAGTCCTGACCCAAAGTTCCCTCCAGCCCCGGTTAAACCCGAGATAATGCCTAGAGCTCGCCGGGAGACAAAGGGCACGATAGCAAAGGTGGCTCCGCAAGCGGCTTGTGCTCCTAAAGAGAAGAGGACCATAGATACAACGGCAGTGACGAGGGTGTTGGCACGTCCGAGCCACACACAAAAGAGACCACCGGACGTCTGAATGATCCACAAAGTCCACAACCTCCCTCGCATTCCGAAGCGCTTGGCTGCAATGTCAGATGCCCAGCCTCCTGCTGGACGAGCAAAGAAATTGGCCATTCCGAAACATGCTGCTATAATCCCCGCTGTGTGAAGCTTCAAGTGAAACCTGAACATACCATTTTTTTATTTTAAATAAAAGGGAACGATTGACAAAATAAAAATAAAAGGGAATATAAATTTTACTCTTATGTTATTCCTGAATATATGTGAAGTTGTCAATTTCCAATCGAGACAGAAAACAAACCTATCAAAGAAGTACTCGGCGATAACATTGTCTGTGCTTAACTCAACTCCCATGGAATATCCATACAGAAGAACGAAAATCCAAGTCCTGTAATTTGTAACGGCGTACCATAGAATCTACACGATTTATACGATATCACGAGTTAGCCTATTATATCCGATCCATCTATGACATAGTTAGCCTAACTTGTTTTGACATATTCATGTAGATAGAGATATACCTTTCCGAATTTGTCTTTGGCAACTTCTCCCGCTTTCTCCATGGCAGCTCTGTTTCCACCTGGCAGATCTTGACCTAGCGTGAGCACCAAGATTCCCATGATGATGTGCAACCAACCGGGGACAAAGAAGGCGATCCTCCAGGCCGTGAACGCTGTTGATCCGCAGCGCCTAATGATTTCATACACAATGGGCATGAGCAACTGCGTTATGCCGCCACCCATGTTTCCCCATCCGGCTGCTGTCCCGTTCACCAGACCGATGATCTGACTGTTGAACATAGTGCTCATCCAGTATTGACAAGACACAAACGTCGCCAGGCAAAAACCAATCATGAACCTCACCGTTATGAAGCCTGCTGCGTCACTCACGAAGCTCATGGAGAACACCGTTGGGGCAGACAACATCACAAGGAAGGCACAACCGTAACGAGGACCCAAAAGATCACACACGGCTCCCATCACGAGCCTAGAGAAGATACTCCCCGAGACGGAGGCAACTCCAGCGTTTCCAATGTCATGTTTGGTGAGGTTAAGATTCTCCCTGATGATCGGGATAAGTGGTGCAGCTGCGAACGTCGAAACAAAACATGTGGAGAAAGAGATCCACGAGAGGTGGAACGTTCTCATGTGAGGTTTGGCGAAGGAGAAGAGCTTGAAAACCGTTGCCTTATCCTCCGCGTCCACCGGCAGATTGTACTTTTTCTTTGTGTTGGTCGGCTCACTACCATCTACCGAGAAAGCATAGCTCTGTTCTCTACCGGTAACTCCATGCATGGAACTTCCGGGCTCATCAGTAGAACCCATGTATTTTAAACGTATCAAGTTCCTTTGAGAAAATTCAAGTTTATATGATTGATGTACTAGATATTAGTCACACGAGGGATTATATAGGATTCGTATAGCTTTGACAATTTCAAAAAAAAAAAGAAAAAGTATTCTTTGGAGATTCTCAACGGCTAACTAAACAATATTAAAAATACATTTTTTTCGAGGAATCCATATTCGCCGCAAGCATCTTTCCCACTCTCTCGCTAATCCCCAAAGGTTACCGATATTCACCTCTCAGATGACAAGTGACAACTGTATCCTTTTCTCCTTTTGTGTTTCAGAAGTGGATTTTTTTTTTACATGTCTGTAATACATATTATCTTATAACAGGATCAAGCACCACATCGTGAACTCATTAAAATCCATATTTAAATAATTTTTAAGCGATGTCATTGTGATTCTCTTTTAGACCATATATTCTTCATAATTTCTTAAGGGTATCAATGTAATTCTATATCACATCGTATCAAGAATAGGAATGATTGTGGTGAATAAACTGCTGTCTCCTGGACGATTTAATTTGTTGTGGCCTTAGCTGCACATTAGTTGTCTCTAAAAAATCAATAAGCTTATTACTTCAACAAACTTATCATATATTTTCCATATATAACACTGTAAAAATTAGATAATTTTGTATAGCACATATAGACATAACTTAATTTGTTCGATATTTTAGTTGGTTGTAATGTAATTTGACTGGCATTAGCAATTTCACATGTCCTTTGATTATTTAAACATGGATTAATTAATGACTTTAATTTGAATAAATTTAGAAACTTTGGATTTCCCACAAACTATGAAAATATATGCATTATGCTTGGATATAAACATAAAATATATAAGATTTGACTTTTGAGGTGGTCTGATTTCGAAATTCAAAATCTTCTTAATTTTTTGGGTAAATTTTGTTTTAAATGGTTTCAGTTGCTGGAAAAATGGTTGCTGCTTTGGAAATTTGATTAAACAACTCAGACCAAAAAAATCATAAATATAAATATGTGACATAAAACTGATCAATGAACAAGAAACTTCCTAATCACGTGTTTATAAGAATAGTTACATAAAGAAATAGGTAGGTATTAAATCGACTCCTGCGAATTGATAGGTAGAGCTATACGTCTTGTTCTAAATTATAACCCAAAATATATTACAATGTAGTTGTAGATGACGTCTTAAATATAACAAGAAAAAGTAGTTGTATTCGTATATTTTATGCCGTACCATTTCCGTGCCACTAGCGTATATACATCAATCTTGGTGACGTGGCCGGTGTTCCCTCTGTTGAGGCCTGTTGGGGTTTGAGAAAAGACAAAATTTTGCTGTCCGATTTTGGAAAGTCAACTTATCGATGATGTCACACCATTGTAGTATAAATATAGTAAATGTGTCTATCAGATACTTGTCAAATCAAAATTTTATTTTATTTTAAACAGCATAATTGTCAAATCAAATACGAGTCAAAAACAACATTTAAAGTCTGGAAACGCCGGGGCAGATTTAGAATCTTGGAATGATTTATAAACCTATTACACGATCGAATTAATGGTTTATTAAATTTCTTGGTAAAGTGCTTGGTTTAGTTATACATTATGCTAAGTTATCTATAGGTCAAATATACCATTTCAATCCAATGTTATTTGATTTATTTAACGTAATAACAACGTGACGGTATAAGAAGAAAAAACGTAATGACGTCAACAAAGAAAAAAACGTAATGACAACGTATGAGTTGTTTTATTAAGAAAATTTCAGATTTAAAGTGTCCGTCTAATGGAAAAAGAATTTGATTTTCCTTCATCACATCTATTTGTTACCTCATATAATTTATGTATTTGTATCTTCTCAAACTACGTATATTAATCGAAATACTTAAATAGAAAAAAATGAAATTATTACTTAAAACCTAATTTTAGAAGAAACATCTGACTCTAAGTTTTCATTTTTTTTGTGGCCGTAGGTAAATGGTTATTGTTTTTTTTTTTCCTTAACACATGCAGCATGCATGGCTCTGCCCCGAGACTCCAACTGGAGCTGAGAAATCAACATTGCTCATCAACAGTTTTAGTAAATACACAAAAAAAAATACATGTTTGCTCATCATGCATATATACACTCATGCACACGTTTATTAAGTTTAGTATAAAAGTAGGTGTTTCTTGTAGTCATGCATGCATATATACACTCATGCACACGTTTATTAAGTTTAGTATAAAAGGTCTTTCCCCATATGATATCAAAATTTATCGCTTTGTAAACTTAATCTGTTGATCACTAAATGTTTTATTTGTCATTGGGTTGTTGTCAACTTGACTTCTGATTACACGCATCTCTGCATAGATCGACATGGATAGAAGTGTCAATTGGGCTGTCCAAAGCCCATTGGTCATGTCCACTTGAACCATTTTTTTCATGGGTTTTATTGGTTGGTCTTTAATGGACAATGGTCTGAAAATTTGTCCAAGACCATTAAAGACCATTGTCCAATGGTCAGCCCATGGCCAGCCCATACAATGATGTTTATATACAATGATGTTTATATACAATGCATTTTCACACAATCTCGTTAAAAGCTCTATTTATAAAACCATAACATCAACATGAAATCAAACCAAAATCTGTCATCCAAGTTGCAACCTTAGATCGGATACCATCATAACCTATAACAATCTGTCAAAGACATACATCATCAAATCAGCCATGTACTGAGAATAATAAACACATAACCATAGGCTCAGAGCTTAAGAGAACAGCCATGCACCTGTTTCTTCCCAGTCTTGAAACGTTTATGCAAGGGTGGTGTTTGTGTCCTCTTGACCTTGGATCTCATCAGTTTCTACAATAAGAAAAACCGAGCTACTAATCTAAAAGTTGCAGTCCAAAAGCCATATAAGTTTACTATTATAAACGAGTTCAAGATGTGAATATTACCAACGTCTTGAAATCCACGAAACCAGTTTCTAGTACATAGGAGGGCTTGCACATTAGTAGGTAAAAGGCAGCTTCTATATTTGTTAAGCACACGACTACCTATACTAAAAGTTGATTCCGATGCCACGGTAGTGATCGAAATGCTTAAGATATCACATGCCATCGATGACAATTCTTTAAAACGCGAGACATTGTTTTTCCAATATGCAATAACATCCATATCTCTAAAAGAGACCATATCTAACACAGGCTCTTCCAAGTACATATCTAATGGTGATTTTCCAGTTCCATTTCTTTGAGAAAAGTAAGAGTAAAACCCCTGAAATATGACCAACAAAAGAAAATATGACCAGCCGTATAGTTCAACAATCACAACAGACAACCCATTCTCACTAAGTATAAGAATGCATTTTCATAGCCACTAACTATCACAACAAACAAACATACAAGAACAATACTGTAAACACACAAAATTAGCAACTTACATCATATCCAAATGGGATATCCTTTCGTGAAGATTGAGAAGTGCTTGCTGCAACGTTGCATGTGGTTCTTTTATAAGCTCCAAATAGTTGAACCATCTTATCACGCACATGAGTCAAGTTTTCCTTACTGGTCAATGGATTCAGAATATTATAACAATATTCTAAAGCTGAGAATTTCAATCTTGGATCAAGAACTGCAGCCATCGCAAGAATGTCGCTGAAATCTTCCCAATATTTATCATATTTCTCCGTCATATCTTCCACCATTTCACGAATAGCCCTATCATGAGAATCATCATGATCTCCCAGCCAACATTTAATCGCCCATACTTGCATAAAATACACGTTTGCTGTCGGATAAGACGAACCCGAAATCAGCTTTGTAATCTCAGCAAATGGTTTCAAAAGGTCACATATCAGTTCTGCTCTTTCCCACTCCACAGCAGATGGGAAACTCTTATAACCCCTATCTACTTCTGCAAGACTATGCAATACATCCTTAAACTGAATTGCTCGTGAGAGCATATGATAAGTGGAGTTCCAGCGGGTTGAGACATCTAAAACTAAACTTGCCTCAGTTTGAATTCCAATTGTATCCATACAGTTCTGAAATAAATTTTCTCGAGTCTCAGATCCTTTCACATACTTCACAGTCTCTCTAATTTTCTCCAAAGCTCCAGATATCACTTCCAAACCATCTTGAACTATCAAGTTTAGGATATGTGCTGAACATCTCACATGAAAGAATTCTCCGCTGCAGACAAGATGTTTTTGTAGCTTTCTCTTTAAAATGCTTTGCATAGTATCATTTGCAGAAGCATTATCTACAGTTAAAGTAAAAACTTTCTTCTCAATTCCCCAATCTTTCAACAGCTCACTAAGCTTCATTGCTATAGCTACTCCAGAATGTGGAGGCGGGAAAGCACAGAAAGATAAGATCTTCGTTTTCAGAACACCATCAACATCTACATAATGAGCTGTTAAGCAAATATAACTTTCAACAGTTAAAGCTCTCCACAAATCTGTTGTTAAGCATATTCTACCCGGGATTATAGCTAACTTTTCCTTAAGCTTAATTTTCTCTCTTTCATAAATCTTGTAGACATCAGAAGCTGCAGTATTTCTGCTCCAAAATTCTATAGAAGGGTTAACATATGTAAAGGCTTCTCTAATTCTTTCATATTCGACAAACGAATATGGAAGATTATGTTGAACTAAAGCCACTGCAATCATTTCTCTAAAGACCATCATATCCACCTTTCTGCTAATTCTAGGTGTACTTCCAGGAGTCTTCTCACAAGATCTCATATGACGATTCATGGTATTAGTACCATTTCGTCTCAGATTCAAGTGATAAGTCTGCTCACAATATTTGCATGTAACCTCAGTTTTCCCATTAGGATATTTTTGTCCTCTATCGAAGTTTTTCCAGCATGCAGCACGAAATCTACTTACACTACTTTTACCTCTCTCAACTGTCCCTGAAGAAGCAGTGTCATGAGGTAGTATCTGATCCATTTCTGGATCTTCATCGTCCATTTCTTGATCCTCAAGATTAAAGTTGTCTTCATCAACCAAGTTTTGAGTATCCAATTCCATATTTCTGACACAAATAAAGACATAAACACGTTTAGCAGTGATAAACAAAGACTGAACAGAGGTCAATGGGCTAGCTCCATTAGAAAAGTACATAACATGTGGGAATATCTTATCCACTATGGATAAAAAAAGAAGAACAAGGATCCTTAAACAAAAGCAATAATCTAGTGTTTAAACAAGGATCCTTAAATTAGCTTACAACACAAAGGGTCTCTACATATTGATGTGCTTCAATTCATAATGAAATTCGAAATGGCGAACCATAAACAAAATCTGAAAAGTGCCCATTTGCTAGCTAGCTCTCCTCATATCCAAAAAGCTAAGATTCTTTCAGAAACACTAACAATTGAAATTTGGACAAACCCACAAGCTAGTAGAACTAACCGGAGTAGGAGTTGAGAGAGATGTCGAGCTTGGTCGTCGCCGAGAGAGAGCTTTGTCGCCGGGAGAGAGAGCGTCGTTGCCGAGAGAGAGAGAAGAGAAGAAAATTGATGTGTTGAAAAAATTGATGGGCCAACCATAAACCGTGTGGGCTAGCCCATTAAACCCATAGACAAAATTGGTCTTTAGACCATATACCCCGTTTTCATTACGGGCCGACCATGGACTGTCCATAATATTGTGGACTGGGCTCAGCCCATGGTCAGATGACCATTTGACACTTCTAGACATGGATCAACAACACGAAAATTTGAATACAGTTACCATAATCTTGCACAACTCTCCAGATTGTTCCCATAATGTTTCACAATATGGTCATATACTCATATTGTTATCCACGTACGATGCATCAAAACAAAATAATATCTTTTCAATTCCTACAAATATGACTATATATACTCACGCCAAAACGCTTAGAAAGTAGAAACTTGCTTAACCCAAGAATAAACTCATCATAGACACGGTTAATCACCATATCTATTTTTTTATACATCAATTTATTAACAAACATTCACTAACAAAAAAAAAAATACATCAATTCACTAACAAAAAAAAAAAAAAAAATCACTATAACAAACAATAACTTTTTTTTCACTGGCCAATAATCAAATCTGTCACCGTCAATTCAGTCAATTCTAGGCCTCATCCGTAGATAAAATCTGGTTATCGTCGATCCAAACCGGAACCGAGCAAAACCGGTAAGGAAAACAGATTTCTCGAAACCAACGACGTCGTTTACAACTAATCCCGTAGTCTCTGGACACAAACACGGCATTTTACTCATTTGAGCAGACCCCGAACTCTTCCACTCTCCAGTCACAGCCACAGAGGTAAATCTCTCTCCTTTTTCCTTTTTTTGCTCAAATATTTTCTGTCGCACGAATTGCTAATCCAAGGATACGTAATCATGAGTTCGTACTCAATAGCAAGTGCTATATCTCGCATATCACCTCTAATTCGTTTCGTTAAACCTTATTCCACCGGTTTTTCTTTCATCACTTGCGCTTGCAACAGTACCCGGAGGCCAAAGGTGTCTGCTTTTTCGGCACTCACTTGCTTGTAATCGTTGATTTGGACTTTTTGTGTTGATTAATCATCTGGGTCGATTCGATTTTGTAGAGATTTGATCAGCTTTGTGTGTTTTCCATGGCGTCGGAAGCGAGGGAATCACCAGCAAACAATCCTGGCTTGTCAACGAATCGAGATGAGGCTACAAAAGGATACATCATGCAACAGACTGTAAGATTCCTCTGCCTCTATTTGCGATTTGGTTGATCATGACCTGTAATCTCCGTATCGAAATCGGAAGTTATATGTCTTGGGGTTCTTAAGGTGAAGGATAGATGTTTGATCTCAGTTAGGGCTTTCGTATGTGTTATCTAGCTGCTTAATCGTTGAGTTTACATGTTTGACTGAGATTTTCTAAAGAACTGTTGTTTGATCTGCTCTAGTGCTTGACATTGTGTTCATGAACATATTTTGCATAGTATCTTTCGATTTGGTGATTATGGATGAAATGAAACTATGATAATCATCAAAGTAGCTTTCATTTGAAGATATAATCTTAATATCTAGAAACGACAAGAAAGTTTGCTAGAGATTGAATCAAGTTATAGATTTCATTAACTCTTGGTGTGGTGAAGAATGTGTCTTTTCATTGAATGTACCCTGTAGTATATAAACATTCGGAAAAACCGTCTTTTGAGTGTTGTTCCTCTCTGATTAGGTGTTGTAAGCCGTCTTGTATCTCCTTTGTTTAGATAGTGATTTTTTTGTGCTTTCTTTTTTCCACTTCAACAATTGATATTGTTCCATTTTTCCATCTTTTTGTAACTCTCAGATGTTTCGGATCAAGGACCCTAAGGCTAGTCTTGACTTTTACTCACGTGTGCTGGGGATGTCGTAAGTTTTTTCCAAATCTTGAATCATCTGCTTTCTGAATTCCTCATGGAAGCATACTGGTTCTTCTGTTATTAAGGGTTATGGGCTCTTATATTTTACGTTATTCCAGATTGCTGAAGAGGCTGGATTTCTCTGAGATGAAATTTAGTTTGTACTTCCTGGGCTACGAGGTAGAACTTTGACCCTTACTTAGTTATACTATTCACTAAGCTAGAGGTGATTCTAGTAAAACAAAAAGTATGGAACTTTGCGAGCAATCTATTGATATTTTAAGTGGAGTTAAATTGTTATTTTTTGAAATATTGATTTCCTTGTTGTGGACCACTCAGATGAATAGATATGTTTCTCTTGGGTGCTTAATCCTACTGATTTTAGTGGAGAGTTGAAAAAGCTGGGTTTGATTCTTTATTATGGTACAGGATACTACAACAGCTCCAACCGATCCAACAGAGAGAACGGTTTGGACATTTGGTCAACCGGCAACAATTGAATTGACTCAGTAAGAAACAAATACTAATCCCTTACTTTCTCTCTTTCCTTTCTTGGATTGAACATTTCTTACATATGAATTTTACTTGCAGCAACTGGGGTACAGAGAGTGATCCTGAGTTTAAAGGTTATCACAATGGGAACTCTGAGCCTCGTGGATTTGGTAACCTCCTCCTAAAAATATCTCTATCTTATTATCTCTCTACATTCAGAAGTAACTGAATAGAGTTTCGGTAGGTTATGTTTTAGGGGAGCTTTAAATATGGTGGCTAGAATGTATAGCATCGATATGAACCAGTTAATAAGCCTAAAAATTGAAGCTTGAGTAATGGCAAGTCTAATATTATTACACATGTAAAAAAGAAACTATGTTGTTGTCACAGGGCACATTGGGGTTACCGTTGATGATGTGCACAAGGCATGCGAGAGATTTGAAGAATTGGGAGTAGAGTTTGCCAAGAAACCAAACGATGGTACTACTATTACCAGCTGAGTCCAATAAACATTTGAAATTTTCTTTTTTCTTTTGCAACTCTGTTTGGGGAGTCTATATTTAATCCTTTATTTGATGAAAACCTTGCAGGAAAGATGAAGAATATAGCCTTCATTAAGGATCCTGATGGCTACTGGATCGAGATCTTTGATCTCAAGACTATCGGAACTACTACCGTAAACGCAGCTTGATCTCAAGACTATCGGAACTACTACCGTAAACGCAGCTTGATCTCAAGACTATCGGGACTACTACCGGAAACGCAGCTTGAGGAAGTAGCGATTGCGCTATTTGTGTTCTTTTGCTCATTCCACCCGAGTGTGTGCATACAGTTAAAGAATTTTCATGTTTCATCGAATAATCGGAACAAGATGGTCGTTGTTTATCAATGTGGTCTGTTTCTTGACATATATATAATGAGCTAGGTCGTTATCATTGTTAAAAATAACATACACGTCCATTATTAATGACAATCAGTTTGGTACTGTTCTAATCTGGTCTGTCTTAATCACTAACTAATAGATTGGGTTTGCTAGGGGGCGAGGAAGACGGCCACAATCGGAGAACTAATCAAAGACTGTCACAATTACAACGATAATTGTTAGTTAGAAAAAAACATTCAAGACTGGAACTAATGGTAGGGGCTGCGCGAACGCAAACCCCCTCTGCCACAAATAATGACGTAGGCTCTTCCTCAAGGGAAGACCTTAAGCATAGCACCCTTCCGGTATGTGCAATGGAAGTCACTAGCCTAGGCCACTCGTCTTCTTGATCGCGAGTTGACCCCGTCCAGGTAAGTAATTTGTATGGAGTCATGACTCTCTTATTTATACTCAGCTTTAGAAGCCTCCTTTGTTTCTTGTTACCGATGTGGGACTTTTGCCAAACTCCACATATTCCACCGTTCTAAATCTTTGAACATGCACAGCCTGTAGTTTTCGCTTTCCACGCACATCGTGTCGGAAAGGCTTAATGAATGAAACGCTAATATTAAGCTATCATATACTGGGCCGGTCTCTCCCTGGCCCAAATTCAATTATTTACTAGGTTTAGAATGACCATGTCACACTTGGGCCTTTCTCGCGATTCTTCTCTAGGGTTAGGGTTTGACGAAGGCAGGCTTGAAAGCTATTCTACACGTCTAGCTTCAATTCGCCATTGAAGAAGCCATAATTTGAACAAGGCGGTTTTGAGATAAATTCTAAGAACAAACGTGGTGGGAAAGGTGACAAGTCTAAATGAAAAATAGGATGGATTGTGAGGAAAACGTTGGGAATGAATCGCTAGTTCTGATAAAACAAGGAGCAGAAGCTAGGGTATTGGAGTCTACATTTTCTGGAAGAAGATCCATTGTGAAAGAACGTTTCTCGAAGAAATATCGCCACCCGATTTTGGATGCCAAACTCACACTCAAACGCTTGTATGACAAAGGCAAGAAAGCTAGGGGTTTGTACTCCAGTCATCTATGCTGTGGATACTCTGCTTCACTCTTTAACACTTGAGTACATTGAGGGCGTCTCTGTTAAAGACATTCTCCTTGACTTTTGGGGCGAATGGGGTTGTTGAGGAACGGTTAGATGATGTTGCTACTCAGATTGGGACGGCCATCGCTAAGCTCCATGATGGTGGCTTGGCTCACGGTGATTTGACCACATCAAATATGTTAGTCAGAAGTGGAACAAATCAGGCTGATTTAATCAGCTGGTACTAATCGATTTTGGCTTGAGTGTCACATCGACCTTGCCTGAAGACAGAGCTGTTGATCTAAATATATACCTTGCCTGAAGACAAAGCTGTTGATCTAAATATATACCTTGCCTGAAGACAAAGCTGTTACTCTCAATGCATTCTTCATGCGGGAATGTGATGGATCGTATACTGACAGCGTATAGGAACTCCTCAAAGCAATGGTCCGCCACATTTAACAAGCTCGCCCAAGTGCGGCAACGAGGGAGAAAGCGGACTATGATTGGATGTGGCCATGAGCCAAGATCTCCAATTGTCCTGTCCTTAAAACTTTGAGCACAAAGCCACCCAAATTCTGCTATATGATCGAATAGAGGTGGGAAGACACCATGCCTTGGATGTCTAAACACATGTAACACTGCCTTGTATCATTTTTCGATTGCTATCCAAGGTTGAAGGATGATATGTGATGTGTGATCGCTTTTTCAATTATATCAGAAAACAATGCAGAAAATAAGAAAAGGAAGATTTCATTCATTGTATAGAGTCTCCATGATACCAAAACTAAAAATTAAAGTGGTGGATCTTGAGGAACAAGGCTCTGAAAGTAGCTAATGCAACATTATTTTTTCACCTACAAGCAAATTCAAAGAAAATTTACACAAGAGATTATTTTACTTGCATTTATGAGAGATTACGTAACCACAATGGTATGTATATACGCACCTGAACATCTATCTTAACGTCACGGAGAAGCTGTGCAGCAACTGTACCATACCTTCTCATCTCCCATTCACTTAGCTTTCCATCCCGTAGTCTCATCAACAAACTATCTTCATTAAGACGAGGACCATGTGTAACAACAGCTTCCTCTTCCACCCTCTTATGGCATTCTCCGGTTGGGACTTTCGTCTCACACTTTGTTTCGTCTGTGTCTATAACAACTTCATCTCGGCTTACGTTTCCAGAGCTCTCGGCAGCAGATTTCTGTGCCATGATGTACAGATGAATGCTCGGGTCTTGGTATTCACCATCCATCTGCAGATTGCGTTCCAGAATAAGCGGTTGTATATTTCATGAAACTTAAACAGTAACTGTGCCATCAACGTACCTTGGATCTCGGTATGGTTTTGACTTCAAAGTTGTCTTTCCACATCTGAAGCATTTTCTCATGAACAACCGTCGAACGTATCTCATATCCCAACTATAAAACAACAACAACGAATGATCTTGTAGTTCCAATGATATCTTAAAAGCAAATATCCCAAGTATCTTAATTCATACCATAACTGTTGTCTTTGGCCCTGATAATGCAAGTATCGTACGCAATAGCGGTTCCAGAAGCTGCTCAGAATATACCTTAAAACCAAATTTAAGGTGAGGTCAGTCTCCCTTGAGCTGAATTCAGTCTTTCTAGATTACATGATTAGAGTGAATCATTTGAAGATTCCGATGAACTTACAACATCAGTACCGATGACATAGTCAAAGGGAGGCTCAACGGCCGTTATATGATCTTCGTTTCCCCAGTCGAGTTCTGCAACCCGGAGCGATCCAAATGCTGCCACAAGGAATGAAAACTTCATTAGACAGTAATTATAACAAGTCAAGATTTTCTTGTACCTGGATAAAGTAAGCATCACATCGAGAGTTAGTTCTACAAACTTTTCCTTGGCATAAGAAAATGAAGAAAGCTGTAGATAGAAGCAGTAAAAGAAGCGAGCTAGCTACTAGAGAATAAAGTATTGACACAAACCTGAACCAGGATTCATCTGTACGATTCTGGACGTATTCCATTCTACATTCCTCTTTAGCAGTGGTAATACCTCCTTTTGGTCAGTTGTAACCACATCACACCCCAGCATCGCCAAAGCTGACACATGAACACAAACTCCAATTGAAGATGCCAAAGTTCCAGTTTCAAGCAAAGATATAGTCATGGATAAGAAAGGGGAATACTCCAGATATCAATACATACATGTATTACGTACCAAATCCTGCAACGCCACAACCTGCTCCTAGTTCAATAGCACGTTTCCCTTTCAGTTTAGATGAACTAAACCTTCCCTTCCTGCTATTTTTCCCCTGTAAATATTTTAAGCGTCAGGAAGTCAGACAAGGCTTTCTTGTTAAGTCTAGTAAATGACTATTTGTAACTAATCTAGGGTTTGAGCAGGAGGTCTAGCTTTGCCAGACTAACAACAGACCTTACACGGTTAGTTGTGGAAGGGTTAAAGGGGAGCAAGGAGAGTGCATTGAAATCATTCTGTATTGGTCTAGGTCTCTAGGATCTTTGCTTTGGTCAAGAGTTAGACACTTTCCTAGTTAATCAAGTCTCTTCTATGTTGTAGTTCTTTGGTAAATAAAATAAAGAAGGAGTTCACTGGTTCATAACCAACTAAAGCCTCACCGAAGATCTATTATTAATGAGTAACAGCCCTAAGTTACCAATCTAAATTACACAGTATAAAGAAGATAATCTCTGAGGAGAATCCTAGAATTTAAGCGGGATACGAAAGATCTATTTATACCAGATATTTGGCAAACACCATGGACGCATCCCACACGGTCGTTCCTAAATGCTTCGAATTTGGATCCTATCATGTAGAAAATTGTAGCATCATTGACCTTAAATGTAAGAATTCAAGGAGAATATAAGAGTCACACATACCTGAGCAAAGTCTAATTCGTGCCCCAAAACCTCAATGGTAACAGTACAGGTGCTTGGAGAATTTAACCTTAAAAGACAGCAAGTGTCAAATTTAATCAACTTCTCAATTGGAAAACCTTGGCTCAAAACTCAAAAAAATAACTGAAGTATTTCAGAAAAATGTAAAACTTAATTCTCAAATGAATCTACAAGAGAATCTCACTGGCAAAGATTTTACCTGAAACAGCAAAGATCTCGACTTGCCTACTAACGAAAGACAGCAAAGATAACAACCACCGAAGAAATTAAAGCTTCTATAAGCTAATATGATTGTTCCGTAACCAAAGACCATTTTCATATTTGTTTGCGCAAAGCTTATAACAAAAAAAATTGTCTGATAATGAATCATAAGCCAAGTTAGAGGATAGATAAAGTGGAATACCTGTCGGGATCCATTTGTTCGTCGTCCGATCGAAACACAAACTACGGCGATTTATCGTTTCAAGTAGATTTTCAGTAAAGGCGTTTAAGTTCCAGTCGAGCATATGGGAAACGACGCCCAAGGCCAAAACCTCTGCCTCACCAAGAGGTGTTAAGCCTTTTGAGGTTTTAAGCCTTTTGAGGTTTTAAGCCTTTTGAGGTTTCGTCTTTTTACACTTCGGCCCAAATCCAGTTTAATGAGTTAATTTGTGGACCTATTACAATTACATGTTTATTGGTTTTAAAACCTACGGTTTAGGCCCACCTACTATACAGTATTTAACTATTTATTTATCTTGCTTCGAGTGAGACTACAAACCAGAGGCTCGTCTTCTGCTGACAACTATTAAACTCATAAGCCAATGATGTAGTTACTGTATCTTGCCTCAAGTATCCTGTTTCTACTGTAAACATATTCCACATTTCTGCCAATCATAGATAGCTCAGTGATGTCAATCAGGGCAGTGTTTTTATTCATTCCAGAGTCAGTTGATGAGTGTACCAATTTTTTTCCAGAACCTTTCATTCACTTTTCCTAAAAGCAGTTTTACATAAGCAGTTACAGTTGAAAACTCAAACACGCAATGTGCATCATTAGCAAGTTACGAGCAATGTCGTACATACGAGGAAATGTGCTCTGAGGCCAGATTACTGTTGTTCAATCATCGTCACCTTTGACTTCATTACTTGGATGATTGTGTTTCTGAGCTTGGTACAAATCAGCAATCTGAAAATGTGCAGGGAAAATTGAGAATTAGAAAAAGGAAAAGAGTTTCAAAACCAGTCTGGTCTTGTCTTTCCAGTATTGAAAACATATGAGTGTAATTAGAATGAAACTTCACCTGCTCAGATGATGTTGCTTCCTCGGGCTTCTTGTCTTCCCGTACACGAAGTAGACGAGGAAAACGAAGAGAAATCCCCTTTTAACGAAACAAAATTGAAAACCAATACGTAACAATATATCAGCAGAGATATTCAAACCAAAAAGGAAAAAGAAGAAAATAAGTCGGAGAAAGTTAAACCTTATCAGGATCCACTATGCCAGTAGCTGCACGGTGCACAGGGCTAATTGTTAAGTCAGCTGCTTTCACTTCCCAGACCTTTAAGCAAACATATTTTTTACCTTTCATTTCAACCCATACGATAGAATGGCGAAACTAATAAATATAAGATAACATTTTGAGTACAAGCAAACATAATCCTACCTCAGTGGGCTCAAACCAAACATCTGGATTGAGGCTGTCTCCAACTCGGTAGTATTGCTGGATATTTGAATCATTACAATTAAATAAGAATTCATGCTAGAGACATATATGATAAGGAAGAAGAAAATATCCTACTTTTGGAGTAGCAATCACTTGAGAGCGAAGACTGGACGACCGCTCGTCAAGCATGGCATCAGAAAATCCAGTACCTAGTAGCCCAAACCGTATAACCAAGGTTTAAGAAACTTGAAAAACTGAACACACATACATAATATGAAATACCAAGGTGTATTCATGTATTCGACTGACCAATTTTACAAATGCTCTGGAACTCTTCCTTATCAACATCATAGCAAGCGAGTAAAAATGCACCATAGACACCTAGAAGGAAATCATAAGGCTTTGTTAAGAGCATAGAGAATGAAGAATGTATCATCCAATGTATTTTCGTGGTTTTCACCTGTGCGTTTTCCACGTCCATGGAAAGCAGCAATTGGTACAAGATCCACAGAGTCCCCAATGCTGCACATGTAATCCTATAGTCAGTAAAAAACTGTTCGATTTAAACTTTTTTAAGAAAAATGTTTAAGAGAGTCTTGCCTGTCCATATAGTCTTTCTTCAGTTTTAGCCAATTATTTGATCGCTTTGCAGGCTCATAGGTAGCATCTGAGTCCAATGTTTTAATGATTAAACCTTCGCAGCTGCAAAAGAAAAAAAGAATATATAGATGAACGGGAACATCATAGAGATAAAAGGCATAGGCCTATGTAATAGACATAGGTGTAGAGAAATCACAACATGCGTGGGTCAAATTGCTAAAAATGCAATTTTCATCCTGAAGGCAAATCATGAAAATCGAAACAGCATAGAGATATTGAAGCAGAACTCAATGTCATATCATATATCACTACAGGCATGGTCAAATTGTTAATTTATCATATCCTTAAACATGTAACAGATAATTGGATAACTATCTAAAATAGAATACCCGAAATGAGTAAATATCTACCAGAATCTCTAAATTTATGTGAACTCAGATGAAGGTGAAAGATGGTGCTAAAGAGAAGATGCTAGGCAACAATCAGTACGAGTATGATCAAATTGCTAAATTATCATACCCTTGAACATATAAAGATAACTCTCTAAAATAAAAAATACCTGAAAGCAGTAAATATCTACCAAAATCTCTAACTAATATGCTACTAAAGAGAAAGTGATATGCAACAATTTACACCAAAGTTTACTGCACTTTTTAGAGATACAGAGAAGTGTCAAGAGATATACCCAACATCAACAGAAGCGTCAAGAAACTTTTGTATTTCATCGATATCGTTAGATGTTACAGCAGTTGCAAACTGGAAATACCCAGGATCTTCCTCAAATGATTCGTATAGCTTCTGCTAGAAGCAAGGTGAACACAAATGATTACATATTTGCACAACAAGAACTTGACTGCAACCAAAGAAAAACAAAATATTATAATGATATACAGATATTGCTCACCTCTCGGCGAATTTTAAGATTCTCCTGGATAAGTTGTTGGCCATTTAGATATAACATGTCAAAAGCAAAGATGCATACGCCAACCTTGATATCATTGACATTCACATTTTTACGGGCTCGAGTGCTCAAAATCTGGAAAAAGAAAAGAAAAAAAAAGAGAGAGAAAAAAGACATCAAGTCAAATAGTTTGAAATAGCTAACTTCAACTAATGTAAATTAATCCAATAACAGGAGCTTTATAACAATTGATATATATTAACAATCCTCTTCACACCAACACTAAACATAAGCAAAAATTAGGTGAATCACCAAAACTGTCTGAGTGCCATTAAAGATCCATAAGTGTAACAAGGTTTATTCAGTAACGTTGGCAAAATTAAAGGTTAGACAGTGTCCAAAACCCGAAAATCTGGTCTAAAAGAGCATTACAGCTATGCTTATTTCTTAATTCACTGGCTAACAAGATGGAAACTCTAACACATTTAACATTTCTCTGGCATTTCTATAAAATAACATACCGTAAATGAATAGACAAAATATAAGGCTGCAACCATACTTTAATATCAGAACGCTATTCACTTATGAGTTACCTGGAACGGAAGAATTTTCTTTTTCTCCCTGTCGAAAGCAACAACTTCACAATCCAGAATAAAAGATTTCACAGAAGGCTTCTTTAATCTGCATTGAGATGTTTCACTAACTTCAGTAGAAAGATTGAATCTCTAATGTTTTCAACCAGTTACACCAGATGTTTACCTTGATAACGCAAGAGCAACATCCGGGTACTTCCCAGTGTTTCTTTCAGCATTTCGACTGTATATCTCAAATGTACCATCCTCCATAAAATGTATCTGCAGAAATTGATTGATGATAAGCCATACCATATTTAAATAACTCATATCTAAGAATAGCATTCATCCTAATTCAGTAGACACCAAATATCACCTGTGCACGTTCCCCATCATATTTGTATTCACATGTGAAAACGATGTCCTGGAATTTATTCAGTATCTCAGCTACACCTTTGGTTGGTTTTGCAAGCATGGGTCCAATTGGAACACCCAATGTAAAGTTACAAGTTTTTGGAAGATTCCACACACCGCCACTTAGAAGAGCAGGAACAATAATGTCATAGACAGGAAGTACAGTGAATACTTGTTTAACAATCTTTGCAGCCTACAAGAACAGAGCAGAATGATGGATCCAGGAAAGAAGTGTAATGGCATAAGATTACAGAAATGCATAGAAGGTAAATTGTGACGTCTCTCAAAGAATACTACATAGAGATCCTACAGCAACACAACATCCTTAGAGTAGCTCAGAAAATATATTTTTACTCACAAAACTCGGAAAGAAGGATTCTGATATATAAGTGGGAGATACAAAAACAAAAAGAGATAGCAGACCTCTTCTAAAGGAGACTTGGTATTTGGGGGTGGCTTTGAGTGCTCTTCATTATATACAGCGGCTTGTCCCAATGCGGCTAAGACAGTCTGACCTGAGAACCCTAACCGCAATTTTGCCTGCAAGGTAAATTAAGAAGGGCGAAATAAGGAACCCAAACGGATAAGCAGAAAAATAGTGGCGGTTGATGCATACCTGAAGTAATCGTGTTAAGTAAAGAGGTTCACAGTCTGTTGTCGCCACAAGAAGTGCCTTCATTCGATTCTTCTTCTTTTCATTACTATCTTTTCCACTTTCCTGTAATAGTTAACATGCAATAGTCCCACTCATCTTCTATGCAGTCAGACAAAAAGACGGTTGACTGAATCTCAATTGAAAGCATAAACAAAATTTCAAGCATTCAAAAGCCACAAGGTTATAAATACCTTAGCAATTTGTCGAAACGTATCGAAAACCTTGACAACAGTCAATGGTTCGGGCTTGAACATCATAGTCTGAGTCGAACGGCTTCCTTTTGCTACAAGTCCCAAGTCTCCCAGTTCCTATAAATCAAGTTCAATTTCAGAACTGCTAATTTTCTTATTCAAAAACCTTATAGCAATTCCACACCAGACAAGCTCATTGAATTACAAGGCAACAAAAGTTTTAAAAAGTCAACATACCGTATTCTGCTTCTTAACATGATCCTCAGTTCTACCAAAAGCCTCAGAGATAGCCTTGATAATTGTACTCTCACCAATTCCCAATTCTACACCTTCATGAGCCGGGGCAATCTCATTCGCCGAAAGATAAACAGTAGCGACCAAATCCTCAGGAGTAGTGGCAATAACAGTTCTCAACATGTTACACAGAATATCAGTAATCACAATCCGGCCACTTTCATTTGAGATCAGATCAAAAGCCAATGCGACAAACAGAAACGGAACTCTCTCCCCTTTCTCCCAGCAAGACATTTTTTCAGGATCGAAATCATTCGGCTTCTTCTTCAGCAATCCAATTTTGCTCTTCATTTCGTCTGTCTTGCTCAAAGTCTTAGCCTTTTTCGCTCCCGTCTTTGAATCCTCCGCAATTGACGATGTATCCGATCTGGGATTTGCAGAATCAGAAACAGGCTCCAGCAGATCCTCCGTTTTTGGAAGTGTACCTTCGGAAACAATAGTTTTGCCCAAATTAGCATCTTGGGTTTCTCCAATTTTCCTTTTGTTCGGCGAGCGAGACAAATTAGTTGTCTGGGGAGTCTTCTTCTTGGCGGCTGCACGAGCATTGGACATGAGAGCATCAAATGCAGAAGGGCGGGAAGAAGACATGGCTCTATGGCACGAGCTAAGACGCAAGTGGGAAATTTGGCGGCTAAAAGAGATTAACACGGAGGAGAATTGAGAGATTTGGGTTTTAGTACAGAGAGAAGGTATGCATCGGAGGTAATTCGACGATCGAATCGCTAACATCAGTCGATTTTGAAATTAGGGTTTTAGAAAGGACAGGTGTTGCAAGTTTGCAACCTTGAAGAAAGGTGATAATATATTGGCGGCAGAATTTCTCACCCGCCACTCTCTCCTTTATGTTGGGCCAAATTAGGACCACCTGAAGAAGCGGGCTAAGATATCTTAAGATGGTTCGGATTTGCCGAAAGAATACGATTTTTTATCCAGAGTTTCTACCTGTAATTACTAATTAGGGTTAGTCCAAATCTTTAATAGATCCCAATGATCAAATTTTATTTTTTTGAAAACTTCAAATTTGGACAAAATTGTGATGATTATTTCAAAGGTTATTGTAAATATAATATTTTATAAATTACATCAAATGCTATCACTAATGGATACTCATACACTAAACTGTGCCCTAGTTTTAAATTTTTGTTATTGGGCCTTTTTATTTTATGTGGGTCTATGATATGGAAAAAATATCGTTATAGCCCAATAGACAGTATAATGTCAGCCCAAACGTGACGCGTATGGTTATCGAACTGTGAAATCTAAGTATCTTACTCATTCGCACAATGAGCGCGTAGACGCCACCTATCCGAAATCCATGCGAAATTGCTGTTTTCCGTAAAATTAAAAAATTAAGCGCGTGAAGGGCTGTTTACGAGTTCCTCAACTTTTAATCTTTATCTTGTTTAATTGGCCAATTAGGATACAAATCTTAGTGTAGAATTAAAATAAAACACATATTTCAATAATTTAGTGGTTGCACATGCACCCTGTATTTCTTCACTAAATCCGCCTGTTAATTTGTGGGATCGATGATTTACCTTCTCATCACCTAGTATATGTATTTCTCCCCTATACATGAATGATGAACATGTGTTTTGTAGTCCTTACAACACAAAAAAATCTATTGTGTGCTTCCTATAAGATCCGTTACACTTTGTTTGTAAAGGATCTTAATTTCAATAAGGAAAATAAACCAAGATTGAAGCTAACTCAATTTCAGGATAAATGCTTCTCACTCTTGTTGTTGGACGACTAACACGGAGGCTCTAGAAGGAAAATATTCAGATGCTAACAAATCTCCAATGACTCCAAGTTCTTCGAATTCCATCCAATCCCCGAGTCCTCTGGTGACTGTAGTACCAACCCCACTTCTTCGACCGACTATGAATAGATCATAGTCGTAAGACACGGAGTGCAAAATTTTGGATGTCTCTGTGCCATCTCCCACCGTCCAGTCAATGATGGTTGACTTATCTCCAGGCCTTTGGTCTTCATGACGGTTCATGTCTACCATTTGGCTATGAATCCTCAAGCTACTCTCATCGGCATAAGACGTAGGGATCAGACGCAAGACCGTTAGAATCACTTGTTGGTTACCTCTCATGTGGTCAGCTAATGCCAGGGCCTCTTTGTCGTCATTCCCACCCACGTAAATCAAGCACACCTGCATTTAATGTATGAAAATAAAAAATATTCAACATCATTTAGAATAAACAAAAAAAAACAAAAAAAAAAGAATGTAGTTACTTACACGGCACGGAGATTCTAGGGCTTTGGTTTGCCAAATTGGTTTGCGATAAACAAAGATTCCGACAGAACAAGGGGCGCGTTTCAGAACATTAAGATTAAGACTTCTTAGGGTTTGATCGTCTGAGATAATGACATTTCCGTTAGGCTCCCAAGTGCGGTGAAACGAGAGGAGAATAAGATTGGAACCTTGACTAAGAGCAAACCAACATATTTGTTCATGCATCTCTTTAGCGGAAGTTAAAGACGTGAACATGTTTATGGAAGCGGAGTCCCAATAAACCTCTTGAAACAGTTGGAAAGAGCTTATGACATTTTCGGAATAAGACCGACTTCCAGGCTTTGGTTTTTGAAGCTGGTGGGAGATAAACGTGGGAGTAGCTTGACCCAATAACTCTATTAGGTGAAGAACACAACATTCCATTGGAGAGTCTTTAGATGGGGAAGTTGCTCTAAGAAGGCTAATCATCGATGTTATGTTGTCAGGCTTGTTGATGCACACCAGCGTTTGCATTTCTGGCTTCTCTTTCAAGTTTCTTCTTCCGTAACACACAAATCTCTTAGACCGGTCA
Source organism: Arabidopsis thaliana (assembly GCF_000001735.4). Lineage (NCBI taxonomy): Eukaryota > Viridiplantae > Streptophyta > Magnoliopsida > Brassicales > Brassicaceae > Arabidopsis > Arabidopsis thaliana. Next base: position 2,549,906 of record NC_003070.9, read on the forward strand.
TACAGGAAATGTATAGCCATTGGTGTTAACAAAGAGTTTACGAGAATGTATACGCCCAGGAGCGACAAGACCTCCAGACTAATCCTCTGTTAAAAATGAGAAACATTAAAACAGAAATATATATACAAATTAAGATGATCATCATATCCGTTATATGAGTATAGCTAAAATATTCTTACGTCTTTTTCGAAGGCTGTAAGTACGTAACCCAACTCGAAACTACTCTTGGTGCCCATAATGACACCTAGGATAATTGAGTCTCTCAAAGGTATCTTTGTAGCTAAGGCGGCTAAAAACGAAGTAGCGAATTTCGCTATGTATACGATGGGAAGGAAGGAAAAACACTCGTACATATGTCCATGGAGATGCCTTCCATTTCCAAACTCCTTTCGTAGAAATGACCAATCTAGTTTGATCATGCTAAGTGATCCAAAGAGGGGTAAAAAAATGCCCTCGTTGAAGCTATCGAATTTTTGTATAAATACTGATCCTAATGGCGGCCCGTTAGGGACAGCCAAACCAAGAGCAAATGCCCCTAGCGGTCCGAAGAATAAGAAGCGGCTCCAATAAAGATAAGATAAGTAAGCAAGCAAGAGACCAATGTAGAGATAGACGTTCTTCACCGGGGCTCCTTCTGGCGTATGTCTTATAACCCAAAGCATAAATTGTCGCACAAGGTACACAAAAATAAAGAATGCCATAAAAGCTAATCCCATTTTCACTCCTTGAGTTTCATCACGGCTAACGTAAGCCGATACAGTCAAGAAAAAGGCAAGCAAATCTGTTACCATTCCCGCTGACTGAGCTATTTGGCCGAAATCAGTGTGAACTATCTTGAGGTCAGTAAGCAACATGTTGACGCAAGTGAAAGGCGTCATGCTCATTGTGAATGTCATTACGGTATACTCCATTTCTGTCATGGTCAGAATACTTGATTTCTCTCTAGATGAATAAAGGAGTTTTCCTATTTGCCATGGGATGATCATTGAGGTGATCCCAATTACAACACTCTTAGTTCCTGACTTTTTCATTATTCCAACATCTGTAGTCACTCCCCTTAGAAACCAATCTAGGACAAAAGCAAATGCGCCTATAGTATCAGGAACCTTTGTCATATACTGGTTATAATGGATAAATATATGCTTTAAACATGGTATTTGCATAGATCCAAACATCTCACTTAAGACTGCTCCGACCTTCAAGAACAAGAAAAGAAAATGTGTTATATTATTCGAACATCCCCAATGACATGCGGATATTTGAAACCCGTAATTACGTACAAGCATCATGGAGGTGAACTTGGGGATAGGAACACCTAACTTCTTGAACAACATATCAAATAAACGCCATAATAGGAATATGGAGAGAATAATGATCTCCAATTGTGGAAGAGGGTACTCCCAAAAATCCATTCCCTTAGATCCGGAAGCCATTTTCTCTGCAACGCCATGTGAGTTCAACATTATATGTGGACTTACATCGCAAAACATCTTCGTCCCCATCTCTGCTCTTTTCTCATCGTTGTTCCACATGAACTCTTTGCGCCAAGTCGCATTTTCTGCATCCATTTGGGACAAATCTTGTCTACGTAAAACCAAAAAGAACAAAAAAAAAAATTGACAATGAAAAGATTTTGCAGTCAAAAAAAGAACTAAAATTAAAACCGGTCTGATGGTTTCACACAGATCCCAAAGGATCTCTAAAATTAGGATAAGGGTATAAATATAGGGATTGTCTCGTCCAGGTGTTGTCTTTGTTTTTGGCGCTTGTAAGTTGTATTACTTTAAAATAAAATGACCTCTTTAGGCAGTCTAAATAAACGCTTTACCCATTTTTAATAAGATGATCCATTAATTAAGACCTCAAATTCAATCTTTTATCAAAGGGAACAGAGCAGAGTACTCTGTTAGGTACCAAAATCTCTTTTTGTTGAGAAAAACAGAGTATTTTGCTCTGTTCCCTCTGATATCTCTAACACATACTAAACTTAATTATAACGTGACAAAGTGTGTATGTTAAACAGACCCTGTTACTACAAGAGAATATATATTTTTGAATTGTGATAACAAAGGCAGCTATAGTTGGAAGGCGTTATCATAGAGCAGGCACTGCCACAAGAAATTACTCTAATCTTGTTAACTCAAAATTTGATTAAAAAAATCGTGAAGTTTATATCATCATATCCAGAAGAAACTCGAATCAATTACTCCATAACTTCAAGCAGCCTAAAACTAATGTTTATTGATGTAGAGAAATACAACATTGAAAAGCTGAGCATTGAACATATCTCGCATTATTTCTTAGAAAGATTTTCTCCTTTGGCTTTTTGTATGATGAATGTACACTTGTTTTTGAACAACCAACACTGATGCACTTGAAGGATATTCATGTGATGCTAATAAATCTCCAATAGGTCCCAATTCATTGAACTCTGTCCATTCACTAATTCCGCTAGTAGCCTCAGTTCCTATTCCGCTGCCGCTTCCAACGATAAACAAGTCATAATCATTTGCCATTGCTCGTAAGATTCTTGAGGTCTCAGATCCATCAGAAACCGCCTTATCGATATATGTCACCTTGGCATCATTTTCTTTGATGTTGGACCCAACGATGCTAGTCACGGACTCCTTTAGGTTAATCGATTGCTGTTGCTCCCACTCATCGTTATCCATTTCAGAAGATTTTGGAATGAATCTTATGATCGTTAGCCTTGTTCGTTTTTCTGTCAGTCTCATTCGATTTGTTATCGCCAAAGCTTCTCTATCGTCTTTTCCACCGTTAAAAATCAAACATATCTGCAAAGATGAGAGTTTTATCAGGTTAAAAATGCTAATATATTAGTACCATTTCTTTTGTTCATCATAAATGGTAAAGGAAAATGAAAAGATTTTCTTTCAGCATTTAATTTCATTTAGACGTTGCAAAAATATTCTTTTAGATTTTATAAAATTCTGAAATTTGTATTTTCACGTACCCAAACGGATAATTAATTAGTTTTCAAAATAAAATGAAAAGCACCTTGCTGTGGGACTTAGCCATATGAGATTCAACGATGGGCTTGCGATAGACGAAGATTCCAACAGAGCATGGGGCTCGTCTCAGGACGTTAACGTTGAGCATTCTCAGATTATCATCGTTGGAGATAACCGTGGATCGATCAACGGACCAGGTTCGGTGGAAAGGAAGCACAATCAAAGATAGGCTTCTGGATAGGGCTAGCCAACAAATGTCCTCATGCATGTGTTGGGACACGGAGACGGAAGTGAAAATATCCAACGATGTGTATTCAAAGAATTGTCTTTGGAAGCCACGGAAGGAGATTATGACATTGTCAGACAGAGAAGTACTTCCGGGCTCTGGTTTTTGCAACTGGTGGGAAATGAACATAGGATTGGCTTGACCCACAAGCTCGACGAGGTGAAGTATGTTACACGCCATTGGGGAATCTTGTGATGGGCTAAAAGTTTCCAAGAGGTCGGTCATGGAAGTTATGTGATCAGGTCTGTAGACGCACATAAGACATTGGAGAGCCGCACCGTCTTTCAAGATGCCCAAATTCCTTTTTCGGTAGCATCTGAATCTTTTGGTTGGGTCATGCACGAGCTCCAAGAGCATTGGTATAAAGATAGAGTTCAAGAGGGTGTAGGCAGCTAGGATTGTGAAAACCTCTGGCCTTATTAGCTGTGAAACATGTCCAAAGATTTGATTAATTTTTATGAAAATAAACTAATTCTTCTGACTTTAAATATATATAGAAGAGTTTAATTGTACGCACCTTTAATTCAACCGCGTACGTGTAGTAGGCGAGCTCGAAGATCCCCTTATTACTAAGCACAAGGGCTAAAGCAAAAGAGTCTCTCAAGGGCATTTTAAAAGCATACGCGGTTATGGTGGTAACAACGAATTTTGTGGTATTCACCAAAAGAATAAAGGAAATGACCTCATAGATTTGACCCTCCATCCGTATTAAATCTCCACTCTCTTTGAACAACCGTAAGAGATCTACTTGCATCATGGTTAATGATCCAAAGAGTGGCAAAATAGAGCCAAGATTAAAGCTCTCAAACTTTTGAATCAAAGTAGTACCTAAAGGATATCCATTTGGAACCGTCAAGCCGAAAACAAATGATCCCGCGGGTCCAAAAAGATGAATAACCTTGTTAAAAAAAGTGAAGCAGGCGAAAGCAATCCCAAAAATCGAGTAGAGGTAGAAATCCTTGACCGGCCTCCCTTCTGGAGTCTGCTTGATCACCCAATACATAGCCGGCCGCACAACGCATATCATAACGACGACAAAGAGGCAGAAACCTACGGTTTGCATGAAGCCGTACAATTTTTCGTAGTAGATTGCATTAAAAAATGTTACACCAAAAGCCAACATGTCAGTCACCATAGCCCCAGAGAGGGCTATCCTCCCAAACTCTGAGTGTTTGATCTGGAGGTCTTTTAGGAGTGTGTCGATGCTCGTGAACGCGGATATGCTTTGCAAGAATATGATCAACCTGTATTCCATCCTTAATATGCTTGAGTCCCCTCTTCGTTCTCTATATCTAAAAGTGAGGCTGCCACAAATCAAGGGTATAATTACTGTAATGAATCCGATCACACTAGACCTTTTCTCCGTCCTAAATGGCAATTCGGCATCCATGGTCACACCTTTGAGGAACCAATATAAAACGAAGCCGAAAGCCCCTAGGGTCTCGGCCACCTTTGGTCGGTTATCATCAGGGAAAAAAATGTCATGGATCCAAGACTTGTTGCTGAAATGGCAAGTTTGACCTAAAATTATCCCTGCCTTCAACAACAAGGCATTACAACGTTTAGGAATATGCACCGTACTGATTTTAAAATTTAAAACGTGGAGGGAAGAGGGAGATTAAGAAAACTCACGATCATCATATATGTGAATCTAGGTACTCGAAGACCAATTTTGTTGAATGAGATGTCGAGAAGCCGCCATATAAAAAAAGTAGAAAAGATTAAGATCTCGAGATTCGGGAGCGGATATTCCCAGAAGTTCATCCCTCTCTTGAAAGTCATAACCTCCCATATCCCGTGCGAATTTACTATGTGAGGGTGTGACTCGCAGAAGATAGACGAGTTCTTGTCTTCATTGAATTCTCCCCATGACACGTCCCAATAACTCATGTCTATCTCCTCTGTAGCCATTTTAAGGAGAAAGACAAAAGTTAACGAAGAGACTTGCTTAGGGATCAAGAAGATCTAATGGAATGATTTAGGGTTTGTAATTCGATTGGGAAAGAAGAAGACTAGGGATGGTTTTGTTATAAACGTTGACTAATTAAGGTCGAATAACCAGCAAACAACAGATACGCATCTCAGGTACAGTTAATATTTACCCATTTTGTTTTCTTTTTATAGCTTCATTCTTCTCCATCTCTTGTTCCTTGTCAACATTAGCACACGTATGATTGTACATCGTCTATTTCACCAATCAACAACGCCAAAGCTATACATATAACGATATATATTTAGGGAATTTTGCATCCACTTGCACACTTTCTCAGGGATATATATATTTTTGTTTTGACAATTTTTTCTATGTTTGGTGAAATAGGAACTTATACTTTAAAATCACCATACAAATTAAGTCATTCAAACAGCTAAGCATGCAAATTAAACCAAATAATATAGCAAAGGAAAATGGATACTAAAAGAGTCTTACTAATCAAGGCAGGGTAAGATAAATAACAATATAAACTAAAGAATATTGTACCTAGGTCAGGATACCAAATTACTCTCTTATAAAATTTCTCCAAATTCAAAATTACTAATTAATGCTTGAACCCTACGTATACGTAAAGCATAATCACAGGATTAAGATTCTTCCAAGTAGTTAGGCATTAAATATTCATTGGCTAGTCGTATTTGTGGTCTTAAGACTATAAAGAAATGAGAACAAGTGTAAATCACCTACAAACCATTTTGAACTCAATTCCTATTGGTTGGTAATAGATTCCTCTAAAGGTTTTAATTGGGTAATTTCATTGAATGTATACTACGTGCGTGAAATTCTCATCATTTTTAATGATCAAATTGGTGGCAAGTAGGTCTTTTAAGACTATATACTAATTTGCTATGTAATTTATTTGTCTAGTTTGCTTATTTTTGCCGTTTTTCTTTATTGTATAGCGAAAAGGAGATTAAAACTTGTAAAACATGTAAATAGATGTAACTCTCACATTGAATGTTAATTTAATTATAAAACATGTACTATTTTTTTCTGATTTCATTGTTTTTAAAAAATTATGTGGAATCAATTAAATTTAAAGTCATATTTGCAAATGTTATCATCACAAGGCCACGGAGACGAACTGTCACTTAAAAATTTGGGGCTACAAATGTGTCTCGTGTGAGAAGTGTATTTCTATTTTTTGTATCTTATAAATGAATAAAGAGTAGTTGCCAATGTAATATCATCTACAAGCTACATTCTGTTGTTGTTGCACCACCAACACCGACCCTCTACGGGGAAAATCTTGAGACACCAACAGATCTCCAATCACACCTAACTCATCAAACTCCGTCCACTCACTCAATGCACTCACCACGTCGGTCCCTACTCCGGCGCTCCTCCCCACCACGAATAAATCAAAAGAATTAGCAATCGAGAGAAGGAGTGTTGATGTGTCGGAACCGTCGTTAACTGTCTCCTCTACGTATTCCACAAAACTATGTTGTCCAACAGTATTGTTATTGTTCCTCAGAACCTCCTTAACCTCTGCCGAGTCCAGCATCTGATCCCACCCTGTAGTCATCCCATCCATTTTCGCTGGGATTAGCTTCAACACTGTCAGGTTCACATTCGGATTCCTCATCATTTGCCTTCCCAATGCCAAGGCTTCTCTGTCGTCTTTCCCGCCCACGAAAATTGCGCAGACCTGGTTTTAGACAAATCAAGTTTCACACGTAAACACAAATTCAAGCACGGAAACTAATGATTAGCGTATGGAACAATCAAACCTTCAAATATGTGTTACCTCAAAAGACGGACTGCTCTTTTGCGCAGATAAAAGCTTTTGACGATGGACAAAGATCCCCACGGAGCAAGGTGCTTGTCTCAAGACATTTAAGTTAGCGTTCCTACGCATGACATCGTCTGAGACCACCGTTGTCTGGTCAAGGGACCATATAATGTGGAAAGGGAGCATGAGAAAAGAAGCTTGTTTGTCGAGAGCGAGCGAGTAAATCTCTTGATGCATGTACCTAGGGTTTGAGATGCATGTGAACAATTCCAGCGATATCGATTTCCAGTAATGTTTGAAGTTATCAAAAGCGATTAGGACGTTGTTTGAATAAGACCGGTTTCCAGGTTCGGCTTTTTGCATTTGGTGGGAGATAAAGACTGGATTGTCTAAACCCACAAGCTCGACGAGGTGAATCACGTAGCAACTTATTGTGGATTCATGTAGAGGAAAAGACTGTGCTAGAAGGTTGATCATCCCTGAGATGTGGTCTGCTTTGTGAATGCACACTAGAAACTTCAGCTCTGATCCAAGCTTCAAGCTCATTAGATTCCGCTTCTGGAAACTAATGAATCGTTTTGACGAATCATATAGGTAATGTATCAACACTGGTGATATCGTAGAGCTCACTAAAATCATCGTTGCCATAATCGTGAAGGACTTCACATGAAGAACCTGTAACACAACAAAATAATCTTATAAGACAGAAAGAAAAAAAAAAACATTAAGTGTTGGAGAGTTGAATTGTCTTGAATATAAAGTTAAATATGGGAACTCACATTGCTTTCAACTCCATACAGAAAATAACACAGCTCAACAATTCCTTTGTTGCTGAGGATGAGTGCCATAACGAAAGAGTCGGTCAGAGGCATTTTGGCTAGCAATGCAGGAATCATTGAGAAGATAATCTTGGCGACAAAGACAACGATGATGATGGTCAAGGCTTCATACAACTGACCGTCAAAATGCCTTAGTTGACCGATCTGGTTAGCTAACCAAGGTCCATCGATTTGCAGCATTGAGAAGAACAAGAAAAGTGGCAAAAGGATTCCAGTGTTAAAGCTTTCAAACTTTTCTACCAGTTGAGACCCTAGAGGAGGACCGTGAGGCACACACAAACCCAAAAGGAAGGGTCCAACAGCCGGAAACATGTGAATTTCCTTCAAAAAGTAGTAACCACCGAAGGCTAAAATGAGTATGATGTAGATGAAGCATTCCTTCACCGGTCTCTCTTGTGGTGTCCGTTTGATCACCCAAAACATGGCCGGTCTCACAACCCAAACCATGAATATGACATATCCGATAATTCCTACGCCTTGCAGCGCAGAAACCCTCCAGTCCATCCAAGCCACAAGGGCAAATAGATTAACACCAAAACCCGTTCCATCCGCCACCATAGCGGTCGAAATCACGATCCTGCCGAACTCTGAGTGGTTGATCCGGAGATCCCTTAATAGCCTTGAGATACCCGTGAATGCCGAGATGCTCTGCATGAATAAAATTGTTCTGTACTCCATTCCTGTCAAGTATTTCCCCCCGGTCTCTCTTAGCTTACCAAACACCATGTTGGCCGCGATAATGGGGAGAATAACAGTGGCAATTCCTGTTACAATCACTTTCGTACCTGTCTTCCTAACCATCCCAACATCCATTTTAACACCTTCGATGAACCAATAAAAGACAAAAGCGAACCCACCTAGCGTCTCAGGCACTTTTGGCCTAGTATCATCCGGGAATAAAATGTGCTGGATCGTCCAGTCATTCGGCAAAAGATTCGTTTGGCTCAAAGCTGCCCCGGCCTTCAACATAATTTTCCGATCAATCAGTCAATGCAAACAACTTTTATACAAAAGAACAAAAGAGGAAGAAAGGGTTCTTACAATCATCATGGAGGTGATCTTTGGCACAGGGAGGCCTATCTTCTTTAGGGATAAATAAAAAAACTGCCATAAACAGAGAACTAGGACGATTACGCTCTCGAGATGGGGAAGACTGTAGTCCCATATCTTCATCCCGCGTATAGGTAAATCTAGCTTCTCCCACACGCCAAAAGAGTTCACAAGAATCGGTATTTGTTCGCAGAACTTGGACCCGTCTTCACTAAAGCCATATCCATGATATGAGAAATCCCCCCAGAAGGTTGCGTTGTATGCCCCCTCATATGCCTCGTTACGCGACTCCATTTCTCCTAGATTCTTTTTCTTCTCAAGAGAAGAAAAAGATCAAGAGAAAGAGATTTACAGTTTCCAGAAAAAATTACAAAATCTTGGTGTTACATTGTCTTATTAGAAGAAATTAACACTACTAAAAATAGTTGATAATCTTTGTCTCTCTCTATTTTTTTTTTTTATCTTGTTGTTGTTAACTGTCTGTTTACGTACCTGGCGACTAATTTATATGTTTGTTTTACCTCTCTGCTTATTTAAGAACCTCCATCAATTTGTGTCTATCCAAGTTTTGTTAGAGATCCCGACATATACGGATTTTGCATGTAATCTTACGTTATAAAAATCTTGATGAAGTTATTAAATCGTCATATATTATTAGAAATAAAAATCGAATCACTTACAGAGCAATAAAAATGTAAAGCATTTTAAGCCCAAAAAAATAAAAAATATAATAATTAATGATGAAAAGAAAAGAGAAATGGAATGACTGGCAGAAAAGAACAAAACCAAAGAGGAAATTTAAAAAGGAAAAACACACACACAATCAATCAATGTCACATATAGCAAATTTTGCACACAAATGAAACCAATTCAAGATGAGGATAAATCAAACTAAAGACGAGTTTTGCATAACACTCTCTGGAATCCATCCAACGAGCTTGATGTAACGTTGATCATTACCGGCGTACACACAGCCTTCAACGTACGTCTTCTCGACCGGAAAATCCACGTCTTGTAGCTCACTCTAGCCGTTATATACACTTCCATTTCGATCGTCCCTTTTGATTTTTCAGCCCTTAAGTCCCTGGCATTGAACTTAGACAGTGCCACATTGTGGGACACAAGCTGCGTCTCAATCCTAGTCTCGTTCTTAGGACGTTGCTTGAAAGGAGAGATATTTTTGTGAGCCACGGACTGGTTATGATGAGCCGTGGAGATACGCATGGAGTGGTATCTTACGGAGACATGTTTCTCCGGGTTGTATGATTTGATCACGTAGCTGAATTTTGCGTTGATGTGATCGTCATTGTTGCCTATAGCAAACTCTTGGACCGACGCGGCTTCTACCGTGTAGATGAGTCGCTTTGGCCTGAGTGTGAGGTATGTGATCAATATGGCGAGACCCACGAGGAGTCCCAAGAGGACGAGGGCGACGATGATGCATAGGACGGGGTTCATACGCCTGCCCGGCAGGGGTTGTGCTCGAGGTTGCGATTGGGGTTGCAGTTGCGGTTGCGTTCGCCGAGCCGGTTGGTGGGCTGGGTTTGGAGGCACCATTGTCAGAGAAGGTTTTGATGGACTTCAGTTAATTGCTTGGAAAGGATAGAGAGCAAAGATTGATTTGATTGCTTTGATATGGTTCGACGATATATATAAAGGGACTAACACGGACAATTAGATTCTTTGCCTTTGTATAAGGATTAGTCACAAAACTACTGATTTAAAATTCTTAATTCTTTAGCATTGCTTGTGAATGAATCAAGAAATCTTGGAAGCTGGAAGATTCCTACTTTTTTTTTTTTTTTTTTTGGTTTTAATTCTTTGCTTCTTTTTGTAACGTTGTACAACACTACAACTTGGGTGTTGATAACATTTATGTTTTCTCTATCCGATTCGTCTGTAAATTTTGTCGTACGCATATTTATATCTAACATCAACAACTGCATTTACATGTAAATATTACATTTTCATTAACACACAGCAAAATAAAGAAAAGGAGACTTCGTGTGGTGTATGTATGGTTTCAATTTAGTTAATAACAAAAATCAACATTCTAATTCACATGAAGGTACTACAGTTTCATTTATAGATGAAGGAACAAAGAATTGTGTGAGATTGTAGGCGTCACTCATCAGTACATTCAGCTAAAAGCCTAAAAGTTTTTCTTGAATAGAGAGATAAATTTCCATTTCCATTTTACTTTTAAGTCTTTAACTAACATTGTTATGATTAGTTATTTAATTATGCTCCTTTGCTTTGTCGGAAGCCTTTATTCCTTTCCCGAAATGTGCAAAGGAAAAAAAGATAGTCAGAAAAAATGTTGTGAACTTAAGGGAAAAAAACAAATAACATTTTTTCTGCAGAAATATGTTCCCCTGCTCTATTTTTTTGGCCAATCAAAGACAATTTTGTAAGTTACAACTTTCTTCTGCAGAAATAAATTCACATCCGTATAAAAAAAAAGAAGGAAAATTATGACTTATTAACTCTGTTTTCGGTTTTAGAACAGTCAGAACGACAGCGTATCAAAACCAGTTCACTTCTGTTAACAGTTGGGCCCAGACCCAGTTTAAGACCGAAAGAGGGACTTAATATATTTGGGCCCAGGCCCACTTTTATATCTGTTTCGTTAACACTTAACAGAGCCGTTAAGAAGCGGAGAAAGCAGAACAGAGCAAAGTGGGAGCTTCTTTCTCTTTCTTTTCTCAATTGTGTTCATGTAACAAGAAACGTGATCAAGCAGATAAAATTATAACCAAAACAAAGAACTTTGGTGTTCTTCTGTGCTGTGTTTTCACCTTCCGTCAAGAGTGCGTTTGATCGAGTTTAAAGCTTTTTCTTATGCAGAGCAAATATATGTGTTGCTCAGCTCGTAAAAAAAAAACATTAGTGTAAACGAGGATAATGTTCCGTTCAATCGAAATAACAACAAGACCTACTACAAATAGATTATAGAAAGATCAACAATAACAAAACCTAAAAATAGAGAGAAACATTGCCAAAGGTTCCGAAGTTGCCCGGTCAAAGAGAAAGACACATGATGTTCGACTATTATCCATTGTGGTTGCCGTTGACCACACTTACGTTTTCAAGTCGGTCAAAATCTTGATCTCTTTTCTCTTCCAAACATGTTCATCGACTCTTCTTATTATAGCCTATAGTAGGTGTCGGTGATCCCTTAGACTGGTTCAGGACAAGATCAGAAGAGTAGTCATAATTATTAGAAGAATAGAGGTAAACAAAATAATGATAATAATCATCATTAAACGACTAACCCGAAGATCTTCTTCGTGAGTTTTTGGCTCGACTTTGCTCTTATTATTAGCCATGCTACCGGCACCGGGTGAGAGATGGCGATCATAATTCATTAGTTGTGAAAGGTACAAGAAGATAGTTTTATAGAAAATGCATGTGACACTAGTGAAACTTTAAAAAGTTATTGCAAAGTGATGATACATGCTTTTTTGTATAATAAAGTATGCCTTTGTAATTAGTATAAGTTGATACAGTTGAAGTGGGATCAATTTTTATTTTTCACCTTTTTTGGGGGGGGGGGGGGGATATATTTCTACATATCGAATAACTTATGGTATATTCCTTTTGGTGGTGCTGCTTATGCATATATTGTTGTTATGCATTCTGAGTTGGTTGTGTGTTTTTATGGTACAAAAACACATATATACTCAGACACGTTCTCATGTATGTGTATCAATATATGTAGAGGTTGGGGTGGAGAAGGTCAAGGAGAAAGGATCTTTCAAGGGATATGCGGCGACCAACTTCAATGCTCAGCATGTAGTGAGTACTTTTTACTTTTACCTTTTCCATAGTTCCCATTATCTTTTCCCTTATTCTGCATCACTTGTCAATGGCTCTGTTTCTACAAACACACACAAGATCAAATTACTTTAGTGGATGTCACTAATTTTAACGACACAACAAATGTAAGAGAACAAAATATGAAAGCTAAATAAACCACGATTCAAATGATCAAGTCCATCTCCATTTTCAACAACATAACATATATTCTACAGAACATGTAACATAAAACGAAATACAACTATAGAAACCATACTCTCTAAGTTAAACCTTACACTAACAGTCAAGTTGAAAAAAACATTACACGAAAAAAGATACAACGATTAGGGAATCAAAACCAACTAACGTTTCCTACTATCATAACCAACGAAGTTACTAACAGCTTTAGAGCCTTCAGCGACAGCGTGGCGGCTAAGTTCACCAGGCAGAACCAACCTAACCGCTGCTTCGATCTCCCTCGAAGACAACGTCCTCCGCTTTGTATAATCGCTTAACCTCGCTGCCTCCTGCGCTATCCTCTCGAACATATCTCCCATGAACATGTTCACCACCGTCATCGCCTTCGACGTTATACCTAAATCCGGATGCACTTGCTTCATCACCTTATACACATATCTCCTATACTCATCTCCCGCCAAATCGTCTCTCTTCTTCTTTTTCTTCTTCTTCTTATTCTCCTGCTTCTTCTCAACCTTATCTGTTTTCTTCAAAGTGCCTTCACTCTTGGAAGCGGGAGTTTCCGGTGGCTGAGGTGAAGGTTCATCTCGAACCTCCACCGGAGTCTCCGGCGGCTGAGGTGAACTTTCATCTCGATCATCCACCGGAATCTTAACGGTGGTAACGTTTTCTCCGACGGGAAGTGACCGTTCGTCTGGAACCTCCACTGGAATCTCAACGGTAGTAACGTTTTCTCCGACGGGAATGGAGAAAGTGAGATCTTGCGTCTCTTGATCGTTCGCTGTCTCGGTGATCACACACGGATCTCCTTCTTCCGTGACGGTTACTTTGATTGTCTCTTCCACTACTTTCTTCTTCTTCGTCACGGAAACAACCTTTGGTTTTCTCGGCGCCATATTCTTCGTTAGAAATAACCGAAAATGTTATGTGGTTAAGATTTAAAAAGGGCGTTTTGGGATGGGTCGTAACAGTACTTCTGCGATTGACATGTGGTGCCACGTGTCGTTCGAATACCTTAGCATTGGTGATTAACTGTCTACTACGCGGTGGTTATAAAAACTAAAAAGTAAGAAAAACTTATCCGGTGATTCGTATCTGTTTTAAATAACTAGCCCAAAGCCCGGTGGGCATATAAATGGGCTTAAATGACTAGATCTAAACGGGTCTCAAAAGCCCAATACAACATCCTTAACCGTACTTAATTTTACACAATATAATTTTTGTTTTCCATTATATATTTTTAATGAAATTATATGTGACCAAACGACACCACGATCACCCTTTCACCAGCACCAGTTTAGAAAAGAATTTCGTTCCCATAAACAATGTAATTAGGTTTCATTCCATTTCATTACAAATTTGAAACATGTTTGGACTGGCCGCTAATTATCTGATCGCTAAAAAACTTTTTTTTTCTAGTTCGTATTGTATTTTTCTTTCTATTTCATGGTTTTGTGGTAGCAGAAAAAAAAAAGGATCTCAGATATAAAGAACGTTGGGACTTAGGAGAGAGTAATTAGGGACGAGTAATTATTATCATAACACAGATATCATTATGAATCTAATCTTTAATTTATAAATTATGTCATGTTCGATGTCTGAATCATTCAATGCCAATTTTTTTACTAACAAAAAAAAATCACTACCAAACCAAAGTAATTATGTTTTTAACCCTAAACACCTAAAGATAGATGGTTATCATAATTCACCTACTAGTCTCCCATTCATATCTCTAAGTTCTTAACCCTGCTAAATCTTAGAAACAAAATCATATCCCACCATTTTTACAAAAAAAAAGAAGAAGATCGATATATACAAAATCATGTACAGAACCAGAGTTAAAATCCCATAAGAAAATACGAATTCGGACTAAAGATTTATTAAAATAGGTATATAAAAGTGATCGAAAATTATGTGTAAATCAAGTAAAGAAAGAAGAGTATATCTACAGAATCAAATTTGATTCAGGCACTATTACTCCTTCGTTTCTTACGGACATGGTTTGGTTCGTGAACAAATAAAGTCTCTACCTCTTGGCTCCCGACGTCGGTGGCTTCAAAGAACCGAAGATCTTTGGACAATCTTGTCTTCTTTGTGAGAGAAATCTCACGCGGTCGCTTTCTTGGCGGCGGAGGACACGTCTCCACCTCCGGAATCTTGTGATCACTTGAAGTTGGAGTACACAGAGATTCTAACAACTCTTCTTTCTTCGAGCTATCTTGATGATCTTCTTCTTCTTGGCTTCTGGGTTTCTGCTCTACTGTCTTTTCTTCTTCTAGGGTCTCGAGAAGCTTAGACATGGTCACATGGATGTGAAAGTTTCGTGGGCTTTTACCTTCCAAAGGAAAGAATATTAATTTGAAAGTGAAATTGGAATATAGAAAGTGATATCATATAGGTAGAGAGAGAGAGAGAGAGAAAAAAGAAGGGGATTAAAGAGTTTGTATTTTGCGAAAATGTACATGTATGAATTAATCTTGAATATTCGGATATTCAATGCTTTTTGTGCAACTTAATTGTCTTGGGAATTAGAAGTGAAACTTTTCAACTGCCCCTATGTCCAAACCTATAGAAATACTATGCCGGAGTCAATTAGTTAGTTAGATTCATTTGTGTTTACTGTTTAACGTAATTAATTTGAATATAAGTTTGGTTAATTACCCTTGTTACCTATTAAAACTTGAATGTTAACGGAGAAGCTTATCCAAATTAATGTCTCATGTGTCACATCATTCTTCGATTGTATGTCTAAATACGTACAAATGGTTGGCATAGGATACCATTTCATCAACTTAAAAATAATATTTTCATTTCATAATTGATGTCCACTTTCCGACTCGCCCCTTTGGAATTATTCGCTCCTTCGCAGCCTACTATATAAACCAATCAGATACCGCCATGTCATCCTCCACTGATTTGTGTTCGAGAATTGCTCATGTTACTGTAGTCTTTTCTCCATGAACAAAATTACTTACAACTTACAAGGCTAAATGATGTTTGATAGGTTTAACATTTTAATTACTCTGTGCTCTATATAAGTCCACAATTTGAATAATCAAACTGAAACCTGTATTTTAAGTTTGTCCCCCCATTGAAGTAAGTATATGGTTATGTTGGCATTTAGTGTTTGCATCGAATGGTCGTTTATGTCAATGAAAGACGTCCCGTCGCTGCCATTGAACGTACGTAATAAGCATTAAATCTTAACAGTGTGATGCAAAATTTCTCTTATAGCTCATCATCCTCTTTTTTTTTTCTTAAGAATTTGTTGCATGTGAAGATATTTGGTCACTAGAGTATCGTTTCTATAGATGTTCAAGACAGTAGTAGTTGGAAGGCCGTATTGAAAACAGTCTGAGATGGTAGAAAGAAAATCTTATTTTACATTGATCTAATATATGAAGACTCTTCTGATGATGCATATATATATTTCCAACTTCGTTTGCGCTTTATTCCTACGGATTGTCAAACTTTTAAGAGAAATATGTTGTCCTTTTAGGTTGTTATTGGTCATCAGGGAGATGTAGGGGCCATGACTGTACATTCTTTTTGGCCTATCAAAACTCGATTCTCTTTTTTAACTCATTGGATTCGTGCTGATCATGCTCTTTGAGAATGTATTCTTATAGTCAAATTCAAAACTGTTGTAGTTAACATTTGTTAAACAATTAATGGCTTTAAAGTCATACTTTTGATACCTACTAAAATAAAACGTTATTAATTATGTTGCAAATGGTTAGAAGGTGTAAGATATACAATGCAATTTGGTTAGGATTCCAGAAAAGGCTAAAGAACAGTGACACTACTAGCAAAAGTGAAAAAAAAAACATGGCCATATTTATGTATACAAAGTCTACGCTTAAGAGGAAAATGAAGGCAACAGTAAAATAGTGAAGAAAATGACAATCTTATAACTAAGAAGATAGAGACATATAACCCCATTTAGTAAAGAGGAAAGTTGTAATGAGAATGGAAAAAATAAAACCTAGAGACTCAGTTAATGGGTTGAAATTTCAGGCTAAAATATGTTTCGTCTTCTTGTACGACTACATATAACACACATAACAAAACTAAAACTCGTAAGGTGTATGTGTGAAACTAGTTGTGTATATACATAAGAACAAATGGTGAAAACCAGTAGTTAGGGATAGATCTCTGTCCAAACATATTCTTGATCGATCTTAGATCAATCATGCACTCATAGAGATCTACTTCGTTTGTTTGTTTATTAGACTCATTATCTCTATGAGTGATTGAGTATTATATGAATCCGTTTCTAAACAAAGATGCCGAAGGAGTTGATGTTGGGGTCTGATCGCGCCAGAAAACTTAGGTTTTTCTCTCTGTGTTTGAACCAAAAGTCGTGGTAACTCTGTCTCAAAGAATCTAATAAATCTCTAATTAGACCGTTTGTAAGTAAAAGAAAAAAAGCTTCAAGTTCAATGAAAAATAAAGATAATGATTGGGACTTTTAGGTTTGTTTGTGCTTCTTTAATTATTTTCTAACAACCTTTTATAGAAAAAAAACTCTAGACTAGTGAAAATTCGGAGAGTTTCATGTTGCTGCGACTACACCACGTCTCTATCTAAACAGAAAAGGGTCAGGTAAAGGAGATTAATGTAACAATCGCACACGTGGCACCTTTTTCTTTGTCGCCTTCCAAATCATTAATTAAATTTCCATTTATTTATTTTCTCTGCTGTCATCACCAATAATTTTAATTTAATTTTTACCAAAACCAGAATCAAAATTTTGAACGGAGAAGAAGATTGAATTCAGAAAGGAAGAGGCAGATCTGTTATTCTCTGTTGAAGTCTGATTGATCTGATCGGAGCTATTGCGGAGGAGGGGTTTACTGCAATTGCACGGTGGTAATGGCTGCGGTTCCGCCTGAAAACGGCGTGGACGGAGATGACGAAAGAGAGGAAGAAGAAGAGGACGAGGAGGAGGAAGAAGAAGAAGAAGAAGAAGAGAACGGAGATGAGGCTGAGGAGGAGCCACGTCTCAAATATCAGAGGATGGGTGGCAACGTTCCTGCGTTGCTATCTAACGATGCTGCTTCCTGCATCGCTGTTGCTGCGAGGATGATCGCGCTTGGTACGCACGACGGTACCGTGCGTATCCTCGATTTATTGGGGAATCAGGCAAGTTTTCCATTGATTTTTGGAATTTCGGGTCTATTTCAACATTGTACAAGTTTTAGTGTCAATTTCAACATTTTAGGAGTTTTAGTGTTTTGGTGATACTCCTCTAATGATGATGACCTGAGGTCGATAGATGTTAGGCTTTATTGGTTGGTGGTGGAACAGTTTAGTTAGTTTGCTTTAGCTATAGTTTTGTCAAAGTTCAATTTTTTTTGTTTTGTTTATGATGCTTTGTTCAGGTTAAAGAATTTCGTGCCCACACTGCTCCGGTTAATGACATCAACTTTGACACTGAGGGAGAGTATATCGGAAGCTGTTCAGACGATGGGTCTGTTGTTATAAACAGCCTTTTCACTGATGATGAGAAGATGAAATTTGATTATCATCGCCCCATGAAGGCCATTTCCTTGGATCCAGATTATACGAAAAAGCAATCTAAGAGATTTGTAGCTGGTGGCTTGGCTGGTCACTTGTATATGAACTCCAAGAAGTGGTTCGGTAATAAAGATCAGGTTTGTGAGAATGTGGGTAGATTACGTTTTGGAATAGAATCTACTCACCGTGAATTTGATAAGAGGCTAGTTTTGTAGGTGCTGCATTCTGGGGAAGGTCCAATTCATTCTGTGAAGTGGAGAGGAAGTCTCATCGCCTGGGCTAATGATGTTGGTGTTAAAGTTTATGATACAGCCAAAGATCAGCGTGTTACATTTATTGAAAAACCGCGAGGAAGCCCCAGGCCTGAGGCTTTACTACCCCACTTGGTTTGGCAGGTTCGTATAAATAACTCATTTTGTCAGATTACTTCTTTGATTGTGAATTCATATGTAACAGCGTTGATTTGAAGGGTTATTTTTTATTGTTTCCAGGATGACACTCTCCTTGTGATTGGTTGGGGAACATCAGTTAAAATTGCGTCGATTAAATCAGACCAGCAACAAACTGGAACTTTTAGGCAGATTCAGATGTCTAGTCTAACCCAAGTAGATATTGTGGCATCTTTCCAAACCAGCTATTACATTTCAGGGATTGCTCCCTTTGGTGATTCTCTGGTTATTCTTGCTTATATACCCATTGAAGGAGATGGTGAGAAGGAATTTAGCAGCACCACTACTCTATCGCGTCAGGTACTCTCTTTGTGGTGGTTTTGGTGTTGGGTATGAGATATAGGGACATAAATTTTGGCATGTCTTTTGGGAAGTGGTTGAGTCTGATTTTAAGTAATCCAGGGAAATGCCCAGAGGCCTGAAATACGCATTGTATCATGGAACAATGATGAACTCACAATGGATGCTCTTCCTGTACACGGCTTTGAGCATTACAAGGCGAAAGACTATTCCCTTGCTCATGCTCCTTTCCCAGGTCAGAGATTTGTTGGAAAGTAGTTTGTTTTCTAGGGGAAGGAAAGCATATGTTTGAATACTTACTCGGAAAATTGATGTGAGTGTAGGTAGTAGCTACGCTGGGGGACAGTGGGCAGCTGGTGATGAACCACTGTACTATATTGTTTCGCCAAAGGATGTTGTGATTGCCAAACCCAGGTAGATTTTTGTGGTCACTATTTCTTGTCCATGTTATTCTATTGCTTTGTAAATGAACCTTGCGGTCGCTAACTTATTCTGTTTTTTACTTGTTAGGGATGCTGAAGATCACATAAACTGGCTTTTGCAACATGGATTCCACGAGAAAGCCCTAGCAGCTGTTGAGGCTAGTGAAGGACGAACCGAACTAATTGATAAGGTACTTTTTCGAAAATAGGCGTTGAACCTTTTATTTGTCTTCGCATTATGGTTCATTCTTTCGCTCTTTACTGTTCTCTACTAAAATTGGATGAATGCATAGGAAAGTGTTTTTTTCCGTCATATTTTTTATTTTTCTATATGCAATATTTCATGATCTCGACATTCAAAAAACACACTTTAGTTTGGAATTACCCTTTTCAAAAAAGAAAAAAAAGAATTACCCTTTTCGTTATACCAAAGGATTCTCTGTTCAGATGTTTCATAAGCCTGGAAAATCTTGTTCGAGAAACCAACTGTTAAGTTCTCTTTTCTTTATTGTATAAACGATTTTCAATTCTAACACAAACGAGTTATCTAGGTGGGAGCTGGGTATCTTGATCATTTGATTGTGGAAAGAAAATATGCTGAAGCGGCATCTTTATGCCCCAAATTGTTACGAGGATCTGCTTCAGCCTGGGAGAGGTTTGAACAAATTTGTATCTCTTCTTTGCAAAGTGTTTGTTTTGGTTGTTTTGTACTTTATCTAACATCATGTGTCTCTTTTCAGGTGGGTTTTCCATTTTGCTCAACTACGCCAGCTGCCTGTTCTTGTCCCATATATGCCTACGGATAACCCAAGGCTTAAGGATACTGTGTATGAGGTTTGTATATATCAACAACTTTCTACAGATAGGCTTAAATGAAAATATTTTATTTCATAGAAATTTTAAAATAGATAAGTAAAAAAAAAAACTTTTCTTGTAAACGCAAACATTTGTTTGAAACAGTGGAGGCATAAGATTTATCTTGAAGTTTATTTCTTTACGATGCAGGTTGCTCTAGTTGCACTAGCAACCAATCCCTCATACCACAAGGAGCTTTTGTCAGCGGTTAAATCTTGGCCACGTTCTGTATATTCTGCTTTGACTGTTATCTCAGCAATAGAGCCTCAACTGAACACATCTTCAATGACAGATGCCCTCAAAGAGGTCAGCATTGTCTGTCATGTTAAGCTGAGGTTTATTAACATTTACGGATTCAGAGTTGTTTTATTATTTCATGTATCAGGCGCTGGCAGAGCTGTATGTAATTGATGGACAGTATCAGAAGGCCTTCTCCCTATATGCTGATGTACGTATGTACTAAGAAAGTATTTGTAAAATTATCTTCCCAGATCGTATTCAGGCCTCCTTCCGTTGATAGTCACCTAAAATTTCCTTTTCCTTTTTTATCTCCAGCTTCTCAAACCAGAAGTGTTTGACTTCATTGAGAAATACAGCTTGCATGAGGCGATTCGCGGAAAGGTATACCAGATTTTTTTTTTCACAGTTTGAGACTTCTAACATTATGTAGGCTTTTCCTGGACGATCCACAATTTAATCATCATCATTAATGTTAGCATCTTAGGGGTTCATGAATTTTTTCTTAGATATAGGTACAACTTCTGTGTAATACATAATTCAAACAAATCTGGAGATCCACAGCTGATTCCAATTTAAAGTTATGGGATGGTCTTGTGAGTAGTATTATCTTGGGATTTAGGCATATCTACTGCTATTTTGTTATGGCCTCAGAATTCTGCAATACAGACCGGTGAACTTTGTTTTCCTTATCTAATTGTGTAGGTGGTCCAGTTAATGTTGCTTGATTGCAAGCGTGCCACTGTCTTATTTATCCAAAATAGGGATTTGATTCCTCCATCTGAAGTTGTTCCACAACTTCTGAAGGCTGGCAAAAATCCACAAGTTCTGAAAGCTGGCAAAAAATGTGATTCAAGATATTACTTGTACTTATATCTGCATGCATTATTTGAAGTTAGTCATGATACCGGGAAGGATTTTCATGATATGCAGGTATGTGTAGTTAACTTGATATATGGAATGAATTTTTCCATTCTCTTTCTCTTTTGCTTAAATATTTTCTTAAAATGATTACATATTGTAGGTAGAACTCTATGCAGAATACGATACTAAGATGCTGCTTCCGTTCCTACGTAGCAGTCAACATTACAAGTTAGAAAAGGTACTTAACATTACAAGCAACCCAGCTTACTGAAATGAACTATCTCTGGGTTATGTCTTTGTGAACTTGATCTATTGCAATATCTCAGGCATATGAACTTTGTGTCAAGAAAGATTTTTTAAGAGAGCAAGTGTTTGTCCTGGGAAGGATGGGAAATGCAAAACAAGCTCTTGCAGTCATCATAAATAAACTGGGAGATATAGAAGAGGTGATTGTTACTGTGTGTTCAGTAACTGCTCTTTTTTCCGCAACCCCTTGTACACTCTAATTGATGTCTTTCTGACTGGTAATTAATAAAACAAGCTATGGTGGTTGACTTTGATTGATATTCTGCAGGCTGTGGAATTTGTGTCCATGCAGCACGATGATGATCTATGGGAAGAGCTGATTAAACAATGTCTAAACAAGCCTGAGATGGTAAAAGCTGTATTTGTGATGCAAATCACAACACAAACCAGTCTTGATTCTGGGAAACTTGTGTCCATGTAGTACTGTTTCCTTAATCTTCTGTTCTTTTCCACCAATTTTAGGTGGGCTTGCTGTTGGAGCACACAGTTGGCAACCTCGACCCTCTTTACATTGTAAATATGGTCCCAAATGGCTTGGAAATACCTCGGTTAGTTTTAACTATTACCCCTCATTGCTGTTACTCTATTCATGAGTTGGTTCAATCACGTGTTCTTACTTAAATAAACATCGACCCTCATCTATGTGATGCCAAACCTGTTGGTTTACCCAAAGCTAAGTTCGCACACAGAGCATTGGCAGAATCATATGCTTCCTGAACACTTTTCATCAAAATAATGTTCTCCTCATTGTTTCTTCTGCTTTCAGATTAAGGGATCGATTGGTCAAAATCGTAACAGATTACAGAACTGAGACATCTCTTAGACACGGTTGCAATGACATTCTCAAGGTACAAATTTAATGTCACCAATGTCCCTCTAATCATATATATCTGGAACAGACTCCAGGGAATTTGACGTGTGGGGGTTGTTGTACAGACGGATATTGTTAATCTTCTGGTCAAATGCTTCAACGAGGCTAGGCGTGGGGTCTGCCTGAGCCATGAAGACGACGATTCCCGTGCGAAGAGAGAAGACAATAATCGCTCATCATTCTCGCAGAGAATGGTAGTAGATAAATCTTTGAGCATAAAGATGACAGAAGTGAAGTCGAAGACACGGGGGGACACACGGTGTTGTATGTGCTTCGACCCGGTCTCGATAAGAGGGGACACTGTAGTGGTCTTCTTCTGCTGCCATGCTTACCACGAGACGTGCCTCATGGATGCAGCCTTCAGTAACAACAATCACAAGACAACCAAAGGTTCTTCGGGGTATGAATATAGCTACGATAACGGTGTGGATGAGGAGGAAGAGGATGAGGAAGAAGATGAGGATGGTGATGGAGACAGACCTGGGCGGTCGCGTTTACGGTGCATATTATGTACTACTGCCGCCGCTGCGTCCGCTCGGTAGCGACCCCTTTTGTGCATGTGTTTGTGAAGTATTTTTGGTGTGCTTCGAACATATATATATTTTTTTTTAAAGAAGAAAATGTTCATTGTTTGTTCTGTAGTTCTCTAAAATATAGCAAAAAGAGAAAGGCGAGAGATGGAGAAAACATGTGTGCCAGAATTTGTGCCTTTGTATTATTTCCCGATGAGTGGCCAAGTGTTACGATTGAATTGACTTTGAGTTTTTTACAAAGGCCAAGTTTGTTTCTCTTCCTTCTCTTTACGCTTAGTTTCTAAGCCCATACCTGAAACATTTACATTTTTTTTTTTGGCTCCTCTGTCCTCGATCTACAAAAAAATCGTCATTTCCGATAATTCCATTTTCAGTGTACTGCTTCTTGTTGTTTGTCGTTTAGCAGAGAGTAAAATATATGTGACAGCTCTCTTGTTCTTTGATCTTATGATCTTATTTTTGTTTTGGTCGGCGATCTTGTCATCTTTTTTTTTTTTTTTTAAATACATGATAGCTAATTCACCGTTTCCTATGAGTACGTTTTTTTTCTGAAATATAGATTGGGAAACAAATTTTGTAAATAATTTTCTATAAGTGTATGAGCACCTATGCTCTGTTTTTCTTCTTGAGCTGTAATGCTCTGTTTTTGTAGTACTATTTTATTCTATGTTTCTAATAAAAATGTTTAGACGGCAAAAAAAAAAGACAGACCTTAGGCATTTCTAATTAAGGTATATATTCACATAACACAGCAACACGAGCAAAAGCCAAACTAACTCGTTTATTACAACCAGGCAGATATAGAAGTGAAGTGTGGAATCCGCCAAAGATATGTAACATATAAAGAAAGCCCCAATGTTATAGTTTGCACAAACCATTCCCTTTTTAGTTTCGGACAAATACAAGATATAAAGCTTCAAAACAAAGGAATTCAAAAACATTAACAGTAATACTATATAACAAGGAAAACGTAAACTAGAATCAACCACCATGATATATCATTTGTTTAGAATGGCCTAAAATAAGGGAAGAGAAGGTTTCTGTTGGGAGAATTTTTTTTTTAAAAAGAAAGAATGGAATCGTAGCCACCACATGATTTGAGGTGTTTGTAAAGAGAGACGACCTCTAAGATGCGACTGGTTTTGAAGTGGCCTTCTTAATGGCTTCCGCATAAGTCGTGTGCTGGTATGTTAAGGTCGATTCAAGCAAGTCCCAAAGCGACGTCTTCGGGTTCCATCCTAATTATTGTCCACACCAGAGTATTTATTAGAAAAACATTGTGACTGTTAGAAAAGACTAATCAGACAAGAAAAGAGGAAGTTACCAAGTTGACGGTTGATGATGGTCATGTCTGGGATTCTCTTGTCGCTGTCATCATAACCTTCTCCATAAAACTCTTTGGAGCTCACGTCGATCGTTGGACTCTCGATAGCTGTCTCTCCACTCACTTTGGCGTAGACCTGTCCATTTTTTGTTTTGCAACATTTGAGCGTGTGCTATAATAGTTTTATCGAAAATCACTCAGATTCTTATCTATGACCAATTTTTCTCACCTCAGTCATCATTTCAGCAAGTTGTCTCACTGTCACTTCATTGTTTGGGTTGCCTACATTGAAGATATGCCCATTGGCTCTCTCTGGATTTTCCTGGTAAAGAATTCCGCAAGCAATTCAGATGCAACTTCTTTAATAATATAAAAACAAACGATATATCACCAGGGATAAGCAATGAATGAAACTCACGATCATCAAAAGGACAGCTTCGATAGCATCTTTGATGTAGATGAAGGTTCTCTGTGATTCTCCACCATCCACAAGCTTGAGAGGCTCCCGTCGCAGAAGATTCTGAAAATACCCACCAAAAAGTTAAACAAAAAAGTTAAGCTGCAGCCATGAGAAGAACTCAGGTCATTGGACTAAGCCTGTATACTTACGTTACTAAAGCACGCTAGAACCCGTGGGACACCCTCGCTAGGACCATCAATGCCAGGGATGAAATCCATCCTAGGTCCAATCCAGTTGAATGGTCTTACAATGGTGAACTCGAGTCCATTCTCAGCACCCTCAGCTGCAACCAGAAAAAAGTGACGTGAGAAACTTTTTTGTGTCTAGAAACAAAAAATTTCTTTCGTGTAAGAAAACTACATACCGTAAACAAGTCTCTCAATAAGTTGCTTTGCACAAGCATATGACCACCTCTGCTTCTCAATTGAACCAAAGATGCAAGGGGATATATCTTCTTTGAGTACATAAAATTCAGGATCCTGTAGTAAACAAGACGAGCATCATTGGTGAGTAGTGAAATAATAACAAAACACAGAGACAAAAGTAGTAATAAGAACCACGTGACACGAACGAATATCTACTTGACATAAGAAAGTAAGGCAAAAAGTAAAACAAAAGACTCTCATGCAGTAGTTAGGGCTCAAAGCCATACTCAGGTAATTGCAGGAAAACAAACTACATTTTCTCGATATTACAAACACTATTAAAGTGGATAGTGATAGGCTTATTATAACAAGTTTACGTTACTCTTTAGATCAGTAAACAAGACTTCATATAACAACAATAACTGCATTAGTATATAAATTTCCGTATCAATCTTAAGTGAGTGTGCCAATGTACATAATTAACATAGTTTCCTGATCCTCTTGATAACGACAATCAGCAAAAAGTGATGCATAAGACAAATGAAATGATCAGAGTGAAAAAGGGAGAAAAATACTGACCTGACGCAGAGGATGATCCTTTGGAAGAAAGCTTCCTATAGTTTTTCCATACACTTCACAAGTGGAAAAGTGAATCAGACGCTTGTTGTTCTCTGAGCAGTATTTAACCTACATACCAAAACCAATGACCACTCAATGTCACAACTAAAATCCGTATCACATAAAAATATTCCTCAAACTTACAAAATTGCTCCACTAAACCAAACAAACTGCAAAAGCATAAAATACATACCACTGGGAGAGCATCAATGAAATTGCTGTAGATAGTGTCAAGAGGACGCGTATTGTAATCTGCTGGAGTACAGATCGCAGCTAGATTTATCGTCTGCAAAATCCAAAACAACAACAACAGATTAATTAAACAAGACATCCACAATTCGAAATTCGATTTCACATAACGAATCAGATCTGAGTCTTCACATTCAACATTTTCACATTAACGATTTACTAAGAAGAAACGAAGAACAAATACCAGATCTGCCATCTTGATCAGTCCTTCAAGTCTAGAATCATGCTTAATGTTGATACGATGAAACTGGATCCGACCAGCCCATTGAACGGTATCAGGCTCAAGCAAGTGCTTGATCTTATCATTGTAAACATCAAGCGCAAGAACCTTGTGAGGAGTCTCCGTCATAAGCTTCTCACAGAGATGAGAGCCAATGAAACCTCCGGCACCGATCATGCATATCGTCATCGGCTTAATCGGTTTACCGTCCAGATCCAATCTATCGGCTCCGTTCGCCATATTTTGATTGTGTCGGTGAACACGCGTGATCTCTCTCACGCTTCTACAGAGATAACAATGGGTGGAAGAGAGATTTGTGAGAATGGGAGAAAAGAAAGAAAGAAATGAGAGATGGATATTTAAAGGCGTATAATAATGTTCCCTACACTCTCACAGCCTTGCACATTACTCCCACCACGTGAAATTAATGTTTTCGTTACGTGTCATATTCTCTCTTAAGTCAATTATTATGAATCTGCTGATTGTTCACGTGAAATCTATTTTAAAACTAGTAGATTACAACTACAGTATATAGTTTCAATTTTTTTTTGGGTATGTTTGTTGCTTTACACCGACATGTAAAATTGTGCTAATTCGTCGGTGGCCTTAGTGGTAGATAGGAGGTTGATTAAACAGAGAAACGAGAGAAGTGGTGGGTGGGTAAGTAAGAATTAATTAGTGTGATTAAATTACAATAATATAAGCTTACAAAGTCCAACCATAATTGGTGGAGTGAATGCTAAAAGCTACTACAAGAAACGAGCAAAAAGGTGGACAAGGAAGACTACTAGTTGTAACAAGTAATAACTTCTATTAAAACTCTCCGAACCGCTTTCTCTCCATTGTCCTGTGTTTATAACGTCTTTGCTTCGTCCTCCTCTTGATGCTGAAACATTCACCTCCAGAGAACCTGGAATGGAATTTCATTATCTGCATTTGTATTCCAATTTCGTTATTGCTCTGTGGTAAAATAGATAACACACTCACAGTCGTATTCTGCCCATCCAATACGTTGGCGAACTAGATCGTAGACCACCACTTTGTCTTTAAGAACCAAATCTGCAAAGCAATCACTCATTGAGAAAAATAGCTGCACTGTTACAGTTTCACTTGATTGAGTTAACAAACAAGAGTAGTTACCACCAAGAATTGTTATACGACGATGAGACATTCTCTGGAAACCAATGCACCATATTGAACTTCCTGACTGAAATAGCAAAAGAAAAATTATCATATCAAATTTTTCAAACTGTAAACCTTAAGAGAAATCCACACCCAAAACAATCTGTTGAGACATCCTTATAAACCCAACGTCCCAGCCCTCACTAACGGCTCGCTTACAAACCCCTAACACCTCTAATCTGCTAGATACAGTCTTAGGCTAGATATAGTAGACGTATAGCTAAGAGTTGAGCAGCTAAACTTTTTCAAAGCTTATCATTGACACACTAAAAGACAATTTATGAAGTAGTGTAAGTGTATGAATATGCTTACACTAGAAAAAATCTGAAGATATGCACGGGGTCCTAAGACCATTGATGCACCACCAGCAAAGCTCAAACTAACTTGGGGAAAGACATCAACGTCACTGCAACATGGAGATCTTTTTAGCACTTAAGCATAGGAGATAATAGCTTCTTATATATACATACACATGAGAAGAACTTTACCCAGCTGTGATTTCAAAGCATTGGTAACTCTCATAGGTAATGGGACGCCCGTACTGCGAAACAGCATTTGCAACCTGCAGGTTGAACGTTTTATAAATCTTCTTTTTTGTAAGGTCTAATAACATATATCGTCTACATCGAATTGTAATTTCATTCCAAAAATGTAACATTTGAGGACAGATACTTTCAACAATGGCAAAAACTACTGAATATGGTATACACGGTTTGGTGACTGAAAAAGCTGAAGGTGAACTGAGGAAGAAAAAAACACTCACAGCTTGGATGAATGGACTATAAGCTTCGTCGGGAAGATAAGCAAGAGTCGTTCCCGTATCAATTATCGTTCCATCACCAGTGGCTATTGTGAAAACAGATGGATCAATCGGTAATATCTGACCGTTCACAGCAATGCTCTGCAGGTTCACATTATAATGTGGCCTGAAATATTTTTTTGCAGCATATTATCTGAATCAAGACGTGGGTTTATATATTTTGATTTTCCTAACCCAAGATATACGAACTGCATATTATTTCCATAGAGTCAGCTACAAAATGTCTATTTCTGGATCATATGATTCCTACAAGCAGAATGATATAGCAGATATTGTAACAACTCTCGCATTTATATCTGTGTAAATGACTTTCATAATCATCAGTTAAACCCTGGATCTACCTCCTTGTCTTATACAAAAATAAATCTAGGAATCCTACCCTAACATTGAAGTCTGATTCATCATGATGTTAAGTACCCCAAAATCTACCTGTGCTTCTCTTTACGTAATATGATAAGAGTTTAAATGTATAATAGAAAGATTGAGAACTCACTGTGATGGAACAAGAGGAGTATAGACGGTATCTGGCCTCTTGATTTGACCTAGAACCATTATACCTCCACCGCTTTTATCTCCCTTCAGACAATGCGAGAATACTCGTGGCGCGAGTCCTTGCACAGCAAGCTGAGAAATTACTGATAAACTCCCTTGTCCTAACCCAAAGATGCCATCTACTGCTCTTCTAGGCCTCTGTAAATCTCCAGATTGTAAATTGCTACACCTGTTAGCAATATTGAAGACAAGCATCACATATTTTGAAAGTTGAAACAGTACAGAAAAGATGATTTGGAAGTTAGATCATATTGTACTTCCTGGTAGATGTTAATTACTTAAACATAAAACTAATGAGTGTATTTGATAGGCAGAAATATTGTTTCTCATTTGGCCAACATTTTCTCCCCCCCGAAGATGCAGTCATTAGTTAAATTTAGAGAAGGCAATGCACCATACTAAAGAAATCATCATTATCGAAAGGGGATTCCAAATGCAAGATAAAACCTATGGGATATGTACATATATATAAACCCCACGTAAATACACAATTCTTTGCTGTTAGCTTACCCAAAAACAAAGGGAGCAGAGGAATTTATAGCCAAGGTACTGGTAATAACAGTATCAAAGGACATGAAATCTGAGATGTAGTAACCAGAAGTGCCACTTCCATCACCGTACTTAAACGAATAGGAACAGAGATTGTTGGGAGAACAGCCTGATTCTGTCTGGAAATTTGAGTAACATCTCCTGTCTGAACATGAAACTAATGAAGCTGAGGATGACACTCCAGGATCAAAGAAACTTAGTTGAATCTGAAAATCCAAAAAAAAAAAACACAAAATACAGGGAAAACAAGTGATCATTTAGACAAATCATAAAGCTAAAACCAAGACCATGAGGAAAATGTTTTAAAAGCTAATATGCTATAGAGGAAAGTTAGCAAGAAACATACTTGGAGTTCGCTAGTCTTGGGGCAGCCATTGCAGGAAGTGCAGCTAACCCACAAAACATCACTTCCAGTGTCAATTTGAACATTAAATTCTCTTGGTGGTGTCCCAAGTTTAACCTTTGTGTAGTAAAGCCTGTAAATAACAGCAAGATTCTATAAATAGGAATGGGAACAAGAGTCAAATATCTCTAAATTCGTAATTGAACACATGATGAGACAACAGTCTAGAAGGTTCATTTATTTATAATCCAAAATGTTCCCTGATGAAAAACTGCGTCGAATATTGAAGACAAAATCGAATCGCATTACTCAGCCTAACCAGAAACAAATTGGTTAACGACTTAATTCAATTCAATTTTGTTGGGCGAAAAAGTTTTCAAATCCAAGTCCAGAGACAATTCCATGGTTCGAAAAAAGTGAATATTCTATTTTGTACTTTGGAAACCAAAAAATAGAAAGAAAAATTCGAAAATCGGAATCGAAAAAATGCATAAGGAAATGGATAACAACAGTAGTAGTACCCGACGAGAAACGGATCGGAGGCTCCATCAACCGGGAAATTAACAACACCGCCGACAGGAGACTGCAATAACCTTCCATGGCGAGCTGAATCAAAAGCCCTGAGCTCAGTCAGACCAAGTTCATGGTTCGGCGGAATCAATCTCTCCAGCTTGAGAACCGCGTCGGAGCCGCAGGCCAAGGTTGTCGCAGCAAGTAAAAGCACGGCGGCGATGATAATAACTCCAGCGGGAGAATCCACCGCCATTTCTGGAGTTCGAACTTTCTCTTCCTGGGGAAAGAGAGAGAAAGCCGCCAATTGAAACGTTCTGATAATATATTCTGATGACAGTACTAAAGTTTTGCACATTTTCGTGATTAGTTTAATTAAATGTGGAATTAAGATTTGCATAAACTATCCTTTTTTGTGTTAGTCATTATGGCGTGTTTAAATTTGGCATTTTGGTAATTATGATTTTCACAAGTTCATTTTTATTTATTTA
The DNA here is from genome assembly GCF_000001735.4 of Arabidopsis thaliana. Lineage (NCBI taxonomy): Eukaryota > Viridiplantae > Streptophyta > Magnoliopsida > Brassicales > Brassicaceae > Arabidopsis > Arabidopsis thaliana. Next base: position 2,580,817 of record NC_003070.9, read on the forward strand.
AATGTTCGGTGTTGAGTACTAGATAGACTGATGTAATGTGTCTGAAAGTACTGATGTAATTCATATGACGTGTCCGAAAGTACTGATGTGATTCATTGATTTCCGTTGACCAATTTACCCAAAATTCACCAGAACTCAGAAGTCTACGACACCAACGGCTTTATTTGGAACCTAAACTAAACGGACATCCACGAGGTAGATATTTGGCCTTGTTTTGTTTCCACTTTTAACTCAAATTGTATCAGAAAAAGATTTAGGTCATATCATTCTCGGATGAGTACAACTACACCTATCCAAACAAGTGAAGAGTGAGTATGACCCCTTTCCGTTGAACACCAAATACAAAATTGGACGAAAAGGATTCTCTATCGCTTAAGTGCAGATAATCCAATCAAACTGCAAAACGGAAAGATAAGAGATACTTTATTATTGTCTTCGACAACATCCTCCGTAAGAGCCAAGGAGGAGCACTTGTGTTTTGAGACGGTCTCCAGTTCAGGGAGCGATCTGGATATGTAATGGAACCAAAAAGACACTCAGATGTTATATTTTCATACGCTAAACTATATCAAGAAGGTGCTTCAAAGAAACTTTTGTAACTCTTAGCTATGAAACATTCAAGGCAAAGTTGAAATATTTTCTACACAGAACGTTTTTCTGGCCATGCTGTAGAATTTTTCTGATAATTGCAGGCCTAAGAAGAATTGGGAGTCTTGTGATTTAAATGGTTTAAGAGAGAGAGAAGTTTGGTTACCTCTCATTGATCTTCCAAGAGAAGTGAGGTGCAAGAGAGAAGTTGAGATACTTCCTCTGGAGTTGCTGTTCCAAAACCTTGCCATCTTATTCTCCCGGATTTGTCAAGTAAGAGAATATACCTGAAACGTGAACACGTATGTGCAATAGAGAGATCAGAAAGGTTAAGGGAATCTCTTATGCTCTCTTAACCTGATGAAGAGTAGACTTTTCTGTACCCGGTGAGAAGGTTCAGAACTTTAATTTCTTTACGGAAGTAGTAATGGTCTCCAAATGCGTAACCCACCTGCCTCTGGAGGACACTATTCTCGTTATTGTTTGGTTTTTGCAAGACCCGGAGAAGTAGTTTTCTTATGGGGGCCAAGCCCAGCAGCCATTTGTCTATAAATGAAACCTATAATTACAAGAAAATAAGTTTTTGAATAAAATGGGAGAAAAACAGCTGCTAAAAAAGCACTCGTGCAGGTTCTAAAATCTGATATAAGTGCGAATAGCACAAACGATTCAGAATCAGTACCTCAAACAACTGAAGATCTTTCCTGTTGCCAAATGATTCAAGAAATGGTTTGCTCCACGAGCTGATCATTTCCTGTCAGATAAAGCAACCACATCACATCAACAATTATACAAACTAGATATATAACTTATCAACAAAATGATTCCCCACTAAAGAGTTAAGACCACTGTGTCAGGCAACCATTGTTTAGTAACCTTAAGAAGCAACACTTCCGGTAATCTTTAATAAACTCAAACATTCTCGAAATCAGAGTATAGCAAAGACGAGGTAGAATTTTCTGTACCTGAGAGCTTGCTCGGAAAGACAGACACACCAATGATACTTTAGGAACAACCAAACTCTCTGTGTCAACCTCATTGCTGTTGGGAGCAATAGGCAACTTTAGGCTTTTTCCATTAGAGAAAGTCACTGCTAATACCGGAAATTTGATGGCTGAAGCGGCAGGAATTATAGTCTTATTTGCAGCTGCGATCTACAAAAACATCAATTGACAGTTAAGAAACTTCATAAAGCAAATACAAGATCCCTACAGGCTACGGTATCTAAATCATGCATAACTAAGTACAAGCGAACCCAGATGATATAAGCCATAGCTAATGAAAACAATCCACCCTTTAAGATTGGCGTTGCAAAGAAGACAAAATCTGGGATCTGTGATAGTGGATCCTACCAATAAGAGAGAGAGAGTGGAAGAAGTTGCATGATTATACCTTACCACCATGTTCCTTGAATTCTTTCATATCAGCAAAGTAACCCCGATTCATCTCATCATTACTGCCCTAAATCACATCAAATTCCACTAATCAACTTCTCATTGAGACGATCTATGTCGAAACAGATAGCAAATCAATGCTGAATCTGAATAGGAGCAAAACCCAAAAAGAATTGAATCTAGATAAAGGCAAGCTTACAGTCTAGCACGCTCATCTTCAATTGCTTTCTTATTCCCGAACTGTGCAAAGCCACAACAACAACGACAGATCTATAAACAACGTTTCTCCGATAAGCGAAATTGATAATTTCTCAGAATTTCCTACCTTATAAAAATCGAGGAAAGAACGGGTGGTTGATCGAAGAGCTGGCATTTGAGAAGGGAGAGAGTCATGATTCTCGTATCGAGTGAGGGAGAAGAGTCCTTGATGATGCTTGTTGAGAGCAGAGACTGATCTATGCTTCAGGATTCGATTCAACGTCGTCGCCATTTTAGTAGAGCTTAAACCCTATTTGTTTGGTTATGTCTCTCTGCCGGCGAACCAAACACGCTTGAAATTGAAAACGAGTCTAAAATCCTGAACCAGATTTTTGTGTGGGTAACCAATCAAACCGATTTTTTAAATCCGGTTTAATTATAGCCCCCAACTTTTGGGCTTCCGTTTCTAGGAATTGTTTTGCGTTGGGTTTCAAATGCTCATATTCCAGGCCTGTACTGTGATTTATCAATTTTCTAGATATTTATTTCATCTGTATTTATTTCATTCAAAATTAATTAATTTAAATTATGTAAAAATATTGTTATCAAAATTTGAATATTATTTTCCAAATTTATAATCATAAACATTTTTCTAAGAAAAAAAAAGGCTTATTCTTAAATATAGAAATAACAATCTCACTTTGCTTTGCATGTTCTTTTATACATCCGCAAACAACTTATACGTATTGGCATCTATTATAATCTGTCTAACCGCCGCTACCATAGCAATCACCCCTAAACACGAAAAAACCACGGCGATCACAGTGTTGATCCAAAAAATGAAACTTTTTTTAGACGGCTTGAAAGTAAAGTTGAAGAAAACTACAGGAAGAACGAAGTCTAGAGGTATAAAACCGAAAGCGCCTAACAAGGAGTTTACATCTCCAAAAAATGGAAGCATTGCCGCAACGATTGTAGCCATCACGACGAAGAGGGAACGCACAACTAGTCGAGGGATGACATTGCGGATAGAGAATTCTTTCTTTGTTGGATCGCTGATCACACTTTCCAAAATATCGTTTATAGGTTGTAGGTATACCTGCATAACTCAAAATTAGTAACAATGTATATATGTGACGAAAATAAAATAAAATAATAACAATGTATATATGTGAAAGAAAAACGTTAAAAAAAAATTGTATTTACCACAGCAACGGCCGAAAGTTGAAGGACAGTGAAGAGATTGACGAGAAAAATAAACCAAGTAGGGACAAAGTAATGGTTTGTCTCGGCATTTAAGAAATTGGTGAAGATAAGTCCATTGGCTTTTTTACCGAATGCCCAATATCCTGTGATGGCTACTGTGAAAAATGTCATTATTACTACAAGGTAACACATACACAACCCTTTCATCATTTTTCCTTTCACTGGTGCCGATATTGTTGCCTGCGTTGCAAGAAGATAGTATTCATATATCAAATACTCTATATATATAACTGAGTCGATCATGTGACTGCCCTTTTGTTTTTGATGAATAAATATTAAAGTGGTGTTCTAAACAAAGAATGGAAACAAAATGAAACCTGAATTTCAGGTATAATGCCATTGCCGTATGTAGTAGCAATAATAGCCATAGCATTAAAGATTCCAAACACTCTAGTTTCTGGATCACCAACTATAGTATAGTCCTTCTCTGGTGCATTTGGTTCTTTTCCTGATATTTAACAGAAAACTCACCTTTTAAATGTAACAATATAAAAGGTTTAAGAATTAAGAGTAAAGTGGTTTAGTAAAGAAGAGTACCAATGTAGATGGATGCAGCAGCGGCAGAAGCACTGTAGAGGAGGCAGAGGAGGAGAGACAGTGAGTTGATGTATCGTAGAGAGTGAAAGGATGGGAATTGTGCCAAAACCAAAAGTAAGCATCCAAAAATAATCACAAACTCAAAGAGTTTCATTTCCCCATTTGGCTGCACTACCAAGTACATTGCCTTTAGGCATTGCCCTCCCAAGAGCGCATTGGCAATAACCACACCATAGCACACCGCCATTTGTATTGGTCCAACGTAGTACCTTCCCCATTTCGGACCTTATCAAACACACCCCAATAATTGTTAAGAGGAAAACCAAACTGATCTTAACTAATCAAACATTCGGAACCTGTATTATACTTTACCTTATCCTAATTAAAGTTGTATACAGTCCCGAAAAAGTGGGCTAAATCGAATTCCTATAAATCCTTCAGATTAGCGGTGTACTCTAATGAAAACTAAAATCCAAATCGATGATTCGATGCATAATGGATTTAGTTTCATATTAGCTACTAAAACAGAATTATCCAGTAAGATAAAAAATTTCAATCAATTTTTTCTCATCATTTTGTAGTTTTTGCATAGATAAATACGTTAAATTTTGTCTTAAAAGTTTTGTTGACATGTGGATTTCCTTGGTAGTCGACAGTCAAAGCGTAACTATCCTAATTTGGATCGAATCCTATGTAGGATCTGAAATTTAGAATATTCTACTTTTGAAAGCAGATCGAACCTATCCAACTTTACTTATATAAGATTAAATTTTGGTCGGCACCAACGTTTTATGAATACTCTTCTGACACGCACATATTTTTAAAAATTGAAATTAGTTTTGAAAGACAAATTTCTGCATCAAAAATGAAACAAGACACGGAAAGAGACAGCTATCTAACGCATGAAAAAGTTGAAACTTAACAGTGGTATGAGTGGAAATGTGGAATGGTCAACACTTCGATCCGGATCCCAACAAAATTGAACCGAAGCAAGCCATATCAAAAAATTCACTATAATATGAATTCCATATGATTAGTTTTTTTTCTTCTTATAATTCGAAACAAGACCAAACAGTATAGAAAAGTATTTTTTTAAAAATCATAGGTTTACACAATACATATATTGTGATATTAACCAACCACGAACAAAAGTTGAGCTCATACCAATGTTTACTTGGTTTCTTATAAAATTCCGTTGTTCGTAATAGCAAACGTGATTATAAGTATTCCATCTCGCGTTTTCACACAAAAATTAACTTTTTTTTTTGTTCAAACAAATTATTACGTAGGACATGTACCTTCCTTTATTGCGTGGATGAAATTATTGGAGTGGTACCGGCCGTGTGTCAATTATTACGTATAGAAGTTCATATAGACACGTATGTCTACGTACAACTATACATCTCAATCTTGAATGAAATTCTCTTAAGGTAAATTTGTCGCAGCTTTGATTATAGGAAAGAGCAAATGTAAAAAGAAAAAGAATTACTGAGGATGTGATGAGCCATGTCACGGAAGCGGAGGTAACGGTTGCCGAGAGAAGCGTGGTGTTCGAGAGTAAGAGAAAGAAGAGTGTACGAGTAGAAAGTAACGGCTGCTCCTCCGACCAGACAAGATATCCCGGCAGCCCATCCTAAGAACTTGAAGGCGTACGGTAGACTCAGTAGCGCAGGCGCCACTATAGACGTCGTCAAGTGGAATCCGCAGTGCCACCATGTCCCTAGTTTCCATCATCATCATCATCATATCTTCTTCAAATGGGTTATAATAGTATACGTTAAGTTTCATAGATTTCATAATTAATAAAACGTACCTTTGGATTTAAGGACGAAGAGAGAACCAGCATCAACTACTTCTTCCCCTCTTTTTTCTCCATCTCCTGATCTCTCTTCTCCACCCATCTCTTTATCGCTCTCTTTGTTTCTCTTTCTCTCTCTCTCCCCCCACTAGGTGCTACTCACTTTTATAAGTCCAAAAAACACACTTGCTATCATATCATCTTTTACCTAAAAGCATTTCGTAATAATATTAAACATTGCAGATTTATAGTTTATCGATTCTCTTCTGTGTCAAACGATTTATGAAGTTATAAAATGTGTATATCTTGATTATTTTCTTTAAAAAATATATGATAGAATATGAAAATAAATGGAGAATTCAAAATATTTTGGAAACAAATCTCTTAAATCTTATTTTTTATATATAATTTCAAAATAATCGATTTTGGAGACAATCTTAAATTTTCAATACATCCAACAAACAGTAATAGAAAAAGCAAATTGGATAATAGTAATAACATATCAATATAACATGTTAATATGTATATTAAATCCTTATTACAGTTTTACATTTTCATTATAACTGACAGAATTTTTAAAATTGAAAGAAATTTCTTTCGGTTAATAATAATAATACTAGATTTTCACCCGCGATATACCGTAGGGACAATTTATATTTTAAAATTAGTATATATAAAAGTTTGTAATTTGTAACAATCTATGTAACTATCTATAAAATATTTTTATTTTATAGTTTAGAATTGTTATTAAGTAACGTCCTGCCAAACTCGTCCTGCCAAACTCGTCCTGCCAAACTCGTCCTGCCAAACTCGTCCCGCCAACCCATCCCGTAAAAAAAGCTCATTTATTTTATTAATGTTGATCTTCTTTATCATATGTTTATGAATCATTGTCTAAATATTTTGTAATTTTGTAGTAATTAAATGTTATCAAATATCTCTGCGGTTTGATGATTATAATTGAATTGTAATAGTCATGAAGAAAAACAATATCAATAATGATAATTTTGTAGTAATTAAATGATATTAAATATTTTGAAAGTTTTATTTTAGTAACCAATCGTGTAGTTAATGTAAAGAGATTTTAAAAAAATTTATTAAATGTCAAATATTTAATTCGAAGATTTTTTTTCTAATTATCAAAAACAAATATTAAAATCCAGTGGCAATCATTGTAAATAATTCTCAACTACAAGATTTATTTCACAAAATAGTTGCAAAAATGTATATATAGACTAGATTTTAACCCGCGGTACACCGCGGAGATAATTTTTTTTATTTAAACTAGTATATATAAAATTTTGCAAATTATCTCTATCTATAAAATATTTTTATTTTATAGTTTACAATTGTTATTAAGTAACGTCCTTCCAAACCCGTTCTGCCAAACCCGTCCTGTAAAAAAAAACCGCGGTACCCCGCTAGTTGAAATTTATAATTAAAATAAATATTTTATGGATTGCGATTGTGTTTTAGTTTGTCAAACAAAATTTTGTTTTAAATAGTTGTCGAAATCTAGTTCAAATTTTGGAGAAATAAGATTTAGTGAATTGATAAGAAATGTATTTAGTTGCGTTTGCTCATTTTAAGGGATTGCAATTGTCTTTTGGGTTGTCAAACATTTTTTGTTTTAAATAGTTGCTGAAATCTAGTTCAAATTTTGGAAAAATCTGCGTGATATATGGGATTGAAATATATTTGGAATGTTTTTCGTTTGTTAATCAATTTATTGCTGAAAAAACTAATAATTAAAAGCCAGTGACAGCCATTGTAAATAAGTTTCAACTCCAGGATTTATTTCACAAAATGGATGCAAAAATATATATATAGATTATATCTATATATATGTATTTTAAAATCTTTCTCACTTTAACCTCAACATCCAAAGTTTATATGTATATATAGTTTATTTGCTCGATATGCAAAAGCGTCTGTAGTCCAACGGTTAGGATAATTGCCTTCCAAGCAATAGACCCGGGTTCGACTCCCGGCAGACGCATTTATATTTTTTAACAATCTTTTCTGAAAATTTGAAAAGACAACATTTTGCATACACCAAACATATGTACATATGTTGTGTTCTTGTTGGACTCGATGGTTTATCAACCCCAGGTCCAATAGGACAACACGAAATTATCATACAAACCACAATGATTGATTGTCCCCAAACCCTTATTTCTGTTACCAACTCCACCATATTGTCACAACTTTTCCCCTGTTATCAAAACTTCCAAATCAATGTTCTATGAATTTTAGTTTAAATTTTTACCAATTGTTTATTGATTTATACGAATTCAATCAAATGTAAAACACCAAACAGAATGGATCAGTAAATATAAAACTTTGTTATCTTCTCCAAAATTTACATTTTCATGTGTGTATAGACTATAGTATGGTTACGATGAAGTTGATGATGTTGGTGACCAAGGAGTCATATCCATGGGATAACTCCCAAGCACCCGCAAGAACGATGTAAACTCCTGAACCTCGGCAAGCGCGTTCTGAGCACGCGCCTCCGCCATCGAGGCCTCGAAGTCAACATAAAACATGTACTCAAAATGCTTCGCCGTCCCGACATTGGCATCATCCACGACCCTGATCGGACGGTTGTGATTCGGCCTCGATTCGATCTTCGTCAAGCTAATGTCTCTGAAGGCGAAAGCAGAGAGCACCTTGAAAAGCACGCTGGTTCCTTTCTCGTGCGCAAAGACAATGCTAGTCTTGAACGGTCTATCTGTTCTAGGTATGATTGGCTCACGCGCCAGCATCACGAAGCGCGTCACGTTACTCACGTCGTCCTGAATCCCATCTTCCAAAATCTCCAACCCGTATATCTCGGCGGCGCGTGCACTCGCGATAGCGGCTGTGTCGCGGAGGTTGTTAGAGGCGATGAACTCAGCGGCTCCTGCGGTGTCATCAACTGCCTCACGTGCGACATTAAGTCCGAGCTTTGTGAGCGTGTGCTCACACTGAGCGAGACCTTGAGGGTGTGAGATCACACGTGTGAGAAACTCTTTACGAACGCCGGGAAGAGCCAGTAAACAGTGATGAACAGGGAGTTGAACTTCGCCGACTATATGAAGACGGTGACGGAGGAGGAGATCGTAATTACGGTGGATAGAACCGCCGAGAGAGTTCTCCACCGGTAAAACAGCACGATCTGCGATCCAAAGCTCCACCGCTTGAAACGCAACCTCAAATTGATCGCAAGGTATAGCTTGACAATTAGGATAAGCTTTACCAGCGGCTGCTTCAGAGTAAGCACCGGGAACACCTTGATAAGCGACGCGTAGATTAGATCCGTGCATCGGAGCCGGCGAGAGATCCGTCATGCTAAGGGGTTTCAGTGGATTATGACGATGCTGTGGAACCAACGGATTGCTATCAGATTTCTCAATCGGAACAAGATTCATTCCTGGAACTCGTGCGGCGGCGCTGTTATGGCCGTTGAGATGATCAACTCCGCCGGAAACTGGAGGCACAGGTAAGGATTCAGATTCTTCTTGAGAAATAACCTTGCTTGTTAGAATAGCGCAGGAGCTCTGCCATTCAGAACGACCAGATCGCGCGATAAGCGCAGTCGCCGTCGCCGGCTGGCTAGCACCTAATATTGGAGAAGAAGATGATAGAGCTTTCATGTTTTAGCAATGGCGTCTTAAAATTGGTTATTCAAGCTCAATGAAATAGCAAAGTCGAGAATGTAGAAAAACATGTTTTCCTGGGGTAGTTCGTTTGTGTGGTCACTTCTCCACCTACCACAACCACCTTACAAGTCACAGTCGTATGGACCATACCGGCATTTAACTGAAAATTAATTCGACCCGATCCGGTTTAAGTTATTTGGTTTCATAAACCGATTTTCTCCATACCCCAATTGAGATATGAGAGTGTTTAAGACTTTACCGGAGGTGATTCGAGTTCAAGGAGACAGTCTACACTTGTGACTTGTGAGTCGGAGCTTGAGAACACCTACAGCTACAAGAAGGAAGTTTGTTTTCGCCTCGAGCTAGAAATCCTAATTTGTCATCATCGTCTCGAATGGAAAGGCTGTGTTCGAAATCCAAAATGCAAATGCGATAAAGATGGGCTTTTAGATAGGCCCAATTAGAGTCCAAAAATGAGGGGCTTATCAGTGATTTGGTTGCCAATACCAAAAGCGCGGGAAAATGATAAAAGATTTTTTTTTCCTCTCTACTCTTTCACTCACTTTCTCCGGCATCCACGAAGCCCTACCAGTAAAAGCCCTTTTGTTGACCCTAAATTCTCCTTCAAAGCTTCTCCAGGAATAAAGCTCCTCTCTATATAGGAATCTCTCTCTGTCCCGCGTAATTTATAATCGCCGCAAAATGAGCGGAGATAATCGAAGACGGGATCGAAAGGATACGCGGTGGTCGAAGAAGCCTAAGGTAGTGAACACTGCGGAAGATGAACTCGAATCTAAACTCGGATTTGGGCTTTTCTCTGAAGGTGAAACCCGACTTGGGTGGTTACTCACATTCTCATCGGTAAGTTCTCCGACACTCTAATCTGGACTCAACCTTGTTAATTGAGAGTATTTGAGTAGGTTTCGGATTCGATTATATGTGAATTTCTGTAAATTAAATATAAGCATTGGCGACTGAACCATACAATGAAACTCCATTAGTGCGAGAATTTAGGATTCTAGGTAATGTCAAAGTACTAGTATTTACTGATTGGATAATCTACTACGTTTTGCAGTCATCTTGGGAAGATCGCGATACTGGGAAAGTCTATAGTTGTGTGGACCTTTACTTTGTTACTCAGGTGAGCTGCTATAATTATGGTCATTACTCATTACTATGTCAGCTTCGTATAAGTTGATGAACGATTATATTTTTGTTGTTGCATTTTTCTAAATAGTTAACTGAGTTGAGGATTTTTTTCAGGACGGCTTTTCTTTCAAGACAAAGTACAAGTTCCGTCCTTACTTTTATGCAGCCACGAAAGTATGATAGTTTCTCTCTGGACATTATCGGAATTCTCCTTGAATCATTCATGTATTTTCATTTTATATGTCAATAAACTGCAATGCCAAATTACAGGACAAAATGGAATTGGAACTCGAAGCCTACTTGAGACGCCGATATGAAAGACAAGTTGCTGATATTGAGATTGTTGAAAAAGAAGATCTTGATCTTGTAAGTCAGTAAAGCATACTATGATTATTATTAGTTTAAGTCTGACTTCCTCATTGTGTGATGTAGTTGACTAGTGTCTTCCACCAGTTGATTAATGTTGTTTCTCTACTCATATCAGAAATATTTGCTACAACCTTTAGTTGTTATCCTCTTCTTGTAACCCAAAACTGAACATTTGTAGTAAATAGTCCAAAAGTAGTCTTGAATCCATTAGGTGAAATCAATAGGCGTTTGCTAGTATGTAACATGGGCTGTAGATGTTAAAGTTAGTTTTCTTTAAGTGTTTATTGATTGTCCTTTAGTGCAATTGTATGCAAGATATGAAGGTTTCAGTACTTTTTAGTTATCAATTCGCTTAGGATGTCTTTGTAGCTTTTTTCTGTGATACACAATTTTGAGTTCCTTTATTTTATGTTCATGAGCAGAAAAATCATCTATCTGGCCTGCAAAAAAAATACCTAAAAATATCATTTGATACTGTGCAACAATTGATGGAAGTCAAGCGGGATTTGTTACATATTGTCGAACGAAACCAGGCAAAATTTGATGCACTTGAAGCATACGAATCCATATTGGCTGGAAAACGGTAAGACATGTAATTTTGTTCTTTTAAATCACTTAAGAGTTTTGTTGATTTTCAATTTTTACCTCTTAACCTAAGTTGTTTCTTAGTTATTTTTCAAGTTTATTTTTAAGGGTTTCAGATGTCCTGATCATTTTTATCTTTATTCTTGGAACGCAGAGAACAACGTCCTCAAGATTGCTTAGACTCTATCGTGGACCTCCGCGAGTACGATGTACCTTATCATGTTCGATTTGCAATTGATAATGGTATCTTGTTTAGTCAAACCAGAATTTCTGTTTAGTCCTCAAAATTGTCAAAATCATGATGTTTTCTTGGTGTCCAGATGTGCGGAGTGGGCAATGGTACAATGTCAGTATTTCCAGCACCGATGTCATATTGGAGAAGAGGACAGATCTTCTTCAACGCGCAGAAGTCCGTGTTTGTGCCTTCGATATAGAGACAACAAAGCTTCCGTTGAAGTTTCCTGATGCTGAATATGATCAAATTATGATGATATCCTACATGGTCGATGGGCAAGGTTTTCTAATTATTAACAGAGAGGTAACTGCTGTATACATTTGTCTGTATTGGATCTGATATTGTAATGATGATTTTTTACATGGTGGATGGGGATTGTTAATTCATTAATTTAGAGAACCTACTATATGGCCTTGCTTTGCCATTTTTGTAGAAATGATCCATATAAGATTATCCCGCTTGTTTAATTGATTTCGTATGATGTAACTTTAAGACTGTTTTTGGACTAGCATAACATTTTGCTATAATTTAAAACATAAATTCTGATATGTTAACCGTTTTTTGTTGCATATATCATCTCTGTTTGATATCTCAGCTCTATGCTTTCCTTATATATTTTGTACTACTGCAATCTTGTTTGATTATTAATGTAGCATCTTTGCACTTAATTCAGTGTGTTGGCGAAGATGTAGAAGATCTGGAATATACACCAAAACCAGAATTTGAAGGGTATTTCAAAGTTACTAATGTTAAAAATGAGGTAAAATACTTAAGCTCCTGATTTGAATATAAAATCAGAAACATTGATGTGCAGGTGAGTTATTTCTTGGTTATTTCTTGTAGGTTGAACTCCTCCAAAGATGGTTTTACCATATGCAAGAGTTGAAACCCGGTATTTATGTTACATACAACGGTGACTTTTTTGACTGGCCATTTATAGAACGGAGAGCATCTCATCATGGGATAAAAATGAATGAGGTATGCTAAAGTTTTATTCGTTGTGGTTTTGAATTAATTTTATCTGTCTGCATGACTAAACGGATATAATATATCTACTTGGAAAGTGTATATAAAAGTTTGTGACATTATTCGCTGACATTCTATAGTGGCCTTGTGAGTGTGCCTCTGCATAAAGTAGAATAGTGACGCTGCTCAAGTACTTCCTAGACTGTGTACTGAATTATCTTGCACGACGATGCTTACTTTTACATATTATTGTTTCCTTGTGGAAGATAAATTTTCATCCTTCAAAATATTCAGTGACTTGTGTTTTGCATTTCAATACTGAAGTCTTCTGAGAGTTGGCAAGGTGCTGCCACTCATTCTCCCGGAACTTGGTTCTCTTCTCAGTTCTGTTTAAACCTATCTTTCTTGCTTTTTCATTTAAAGCCTAGTTCGTTGCATCTTACTCGTCACTTCCTATCCTATTTCTACTATCTTCCACTGGAGCATAATGGTCAACTGTAATTCCATAATTGGCTGGTGTGTTTTGTTTCTTTCCCTTGTGGTTCAGGAATTGGGATTCCGTTGTGATCAGAATCAAGGTGAATGTCGAGCTAAATTCGCTTGTCATTTGGATTGTTTTGCTTGGGTTAAACGTGATAGCTATCTTCCTCAGGGAAGCCATGGTCTGAAGGTTCATTCTACTTCTATATCTGAGCGATTATTTATCTTTTGTGGTCATATAATATTTTGTTAAGAAAGTCATATTATGATTTTGATGCTTGTTTCTTAATTAAATGCCAGGCTGTTACAAAGGCAAAACTAGGTTATGATCCACTGGAAGTGAACCCAGAGGACATGGTTCGGTTTGCGATGGAAAAGCCCCAGGTATTGACGAGAAGTTAATCCTGCTATTTCTGTAAAACATGTTTTTTTAACCATTAGAGCTGGTTGTTAGATACTAGAATGGGCTAGAGTTACAAACTGTCGATGATAAGTGATCAAGTGATTCAACTATGGCTCTTTATGGGTTGCATAAATGTTCTTCTGTTCATCTTTAATTCATTGTCTTATCATCAGTACACAAAATTTAGAAGCGGACATAGAATTCAGGCAATTAATGGTGTCAACTGTAGATTTTTCTAGTCTCTCTGTAGTGCTTGAAATATTTGTATGGGTGCTTATATCTTATTTCTATTCAATGCTGGGAATCATCTCGCAGACAATGGCCTCCTACTCTGTCTCTGATGCTGTTGCAACTTATTACCTATACATGACATATGTCAATCCATTCATTTTTTCTCTCGCAACTATCATCCCAATGGTCCCTGATGAGGTTTTACGTAAAGGGAGTGGCACCCTTTGTGAAATGCTTCTGATGGTTGAGGTATCAACCTATTTACCACAAGGTTTTTAGCAATCTTTACTGTGTGACACATTCTATTAATTGGAAGTTTTCCATTCAGCACAGGCTTACAAGGCAAATGTTGTATGTCCCAACAAAAATCAAGCTGACCCTGAGAAATTCTACCAAAATCAACTTCTTGAAAGTGAGACATATATTGGTGGTCATGTAGAGTGCCTTGAAAGTGGTGTTTTCAGATCTGACATTCCAACCAGTTTTAAACTCGATTCATCGGCATACCAGGCAATTTATCTGCTTTATATTTATTCACTATAATGTTTGTTGATTTGTTTAATTGATTGCTGAGCATTACTTTTTCTGATAGAGTTTCAATTCAATTGTCACTGATTTGTCTGTAGTTTCCTCTGAAGTGCTGCAGTTTATAGTAAAATCTATGTAGTCTGTAATGAATGTGTGAAGCAAAATGCTTCCCATTCTTGTGTGCATGATTGTATCATAGCTAATTAATGCACCTATCTGATATTTGACGCTTTGATTGCCAGCAACTGATCGATAACCTTGGTCGTGATCTGGAATATGCTATCACTGTAGAAGGAAAAATGAGAATGGATTCAATTTCCAATTATGATGAAGTGAAGGACGAAATCAAGGAGAAGGTAATGAATTTCTCTTCTGAATAAAAATATTGATTTAATGTTTGTTCCCTTGTTTCTTGTCAGCATGTTGTTACTCTTGTCGCTTTGTATGGCTGACACTGCATACACATTCATACTGAAAGATTTTTCTTATACACTCATACATGCTTAGCTCGTATCTATGAGCCTTATCTCATGTAGAGTAATCCCATTAGGGCTTGTGGAAGAACATTAGTTAGTCCTTAGACTACTGTTTGAGCCTCCGGAGGAAATCTGTCTGTCAAGTATCCTCTATCATAGTTGTTATCAACTATCATCTGCATGCTTGGATATTTTAAAGCAGAATTTATAACCTGATCGTCTTGTGAATTATCTCCCTTTATCTTTGATTCGGGTTGAAGTCTTAGTTCTGTCGTGGTTTGGCGGTTTTATTGATTTTGTAGCTTGAGAAGTTACGAGATGACCCTATACGGGAAGAGGGGCCTCTTATTTATCACCTTGATGTCGCAGCCATGTATCCAAATATCATCTTAACAAACAGGCTTCAGGTACATCTAATCTCTGTTTGCATGTTTCTAACTGATTTAGGGATTATATGTTGTAGCATGCGATTGTAAATCAATATCTACCAAACATCAGCTAATTGGTGATGTTCCATATACAAAATAATCACAACCGTGACTTTTACGATTGTGAACCCCCTAGATATATTATGTTAAGCGAAAGTTTCCTCTAAATTCTCAGCCACCATCAATAGTTACGGATGAGATTTGCACAGCATGTGATTTCAACCGCCCGGGAAAGACCTGTCTTAGAAAACTTGAATGGGTTTGGCGTGGTGTGACATTCATGGGAAAGAAAAGGTTCTTAACATATATATCATTCCTAACTTTGGATTTAAACCTTGTTGGTATAGTCTTAAGTTCTCAACTTTGTTTCAAATGGTTTGCAGTGATTATTACCATTTGAAGAAGCAGATTGAGTCTGAATTTGTTGATGCTGGTGCAAATATAATGTCTTCAAAATCGTTCCTTGATCTGCCAAAGGTGGATCAACAATCTAAGCTAAAAGAACGACTAAAAAAATATTGTCAAAAGGTACTCTCTCTCCACCGTAGTAATATTTTCCCCACAATGTCAATATATAATGGCAAGTTTTCTGCTATTGGTAGGCTTATAAACGAGTACTTGACAAGCCAATTACTGAAGTTCGTGAAGCTGGGATATGCATGAGAGAAAACCCTTTCTATGTGGATACTGTTCGGAGGTGCGTTTCTTGATTAAGACTCTATTTGTCGTTTAGTCTTTTGGGAAGCATCTCTCTTGGGTGAACATACAACTGCTGATAATGAAACATTTAGACAAGTACTAATTACTTTTTCAAATTGCTTTTTATTTGGTGGTCTTTGTATGTTATTAAAGCTTTCGAGATAGGAGGTATGAATACAAAACACTTAACAAGGTCTGGAAGGGAAAATTGTCAGAGGCCAAGGCAAGTGGTAATTCAATCAAGATCCAGGAAGCACAGGTAAGTTATCGTTTATACTTGCTCATATATATGATTTTCAGAATTTCTTTTAGATGGTTATTGACATTAAAATTTGGAACAGGACATGGTAGTGGTTTACGATTCCTTGCAGCTAGCTCATAAGTGTATACTTAATTCCTTCTATGGATATGTCATGCGAAAGTGAGTCCTCTCTTACAAAGAGCCTGGAATTTGGTGTTATTATCATTGTCTGTTCCAATTATGTTGACCCAAAGCTTTACTTAAAACTAATTCCAGGGGTGCAAGATGGTATTCCATGGAAATGGCTGGTGTAGTTACCTATACTGGAGCCAAAATCATACAGAATGCCCGTTTGCTTATTGAGCGAATTGGGAAACCACTTGAGTTGGATACAGATGGTATATGGTGTTGTCTCCCTGGATCTTTTCCTGAGAACTTTACTTTTAAAACAATGTAAGATTTTGTAATCTCCATGATTTACATCATTACATGTATATGTTAGGAATTTCCTTGTTCTGTTTTTTTTTTTTAATATATAGCATTTCACTCTAAGGTATTTCCAAGAGGCGTTTTATTTCCTTGTTTAATTAAGGTGGATTACATTTTCTTGTGGTTCTAGAGATGTTAATAAACCATCAATGGTTTTCATTATTGCAGAGACATGAAGAAACTCACCATCTCGTATCCTTGTGTTATGCTTAATGTTGATGTGGCAAAGAATAATACAAATGATCAATATCAGGTTTGCCGGCTATTCCTTACTTAAAAGTAGCTTCTGTGTTCAGTCTTAAATAAGCAGATGATATAACAAGCCCTTTTGTGGTTCTGAAAGCATTTTGCCTTGTGTTCAGTTTCTGTTTTTACTCTTAATTTTGGTTTTGGAACAGACTCTTGTAGATCCTGTACGCAAGACATATAAATCACATAGTGAATGCTCAATTGAATTTGAAGTAGATGGACCGTACAAGGTATGCTTAAACGCTTTGAATTTTTGACATGTGCTGCTCTTTAATTGCTGCACAAAAAAATATTTGTAACCCTCTCCATTCAGGCAATGATTATTCCTGCATCGAAAGAAGAAGGAATCTTAATCAAGAAGCGTTATGCTGTTTTCAATCATGATGGAACCTTAGCAGAACTCAAGGGGTTTGAGATCAAGCGTAGAGGGGAGCTGAAACTCATTAAAGTTTTCCAGGTACCCTTCCCTTTTCTTGTGTTGTAATGATTCTGATTCATAAAAAAATGTTTCTTTATTTATTTTTAGGCTCAATGTTATTGAGTGTATTTCGCCAGATCCACTTATACTAGTAACTCTTTCTAGCAGCAGTTTTAAGGTTCTAATTCTGACGTTTTTGTCATAATAATTCTCTGTTAGGGAAGATTCCAATGGTTCTAGATTGCTTGTTCAGGTGGCCATTTAGCAATTATTGAGAGCTCATCTTCTAGCTCCATTGTTCGTAAAAGAAAGAAATGATAAATAAAATTTTTGGTATCTGACAAAATGCATGTAACATTTTTTTTTAAAATCTCTGTCATATACATTGGATTCTTGTGTTTATGGACTGTGTAATGTAGTAAGACGTTCATAATTTGTTAGACACAAGCATCCCAAGAAAATAGGCAGACTTTTACTTGATGAATATGTGTCTCTGTTGAAAAATTAGAGGTCAGCTTAGTTTATGAAGCTGTCAGGCGCTGAAAGAAATCATATTTTCTTTTTCTTTCCTTTCCCTACAGGCCGAGCTTTTTGACAAATTTCTCCATGGATCAACTCTTGAAGAGTGTTATTCTGCTGTTGCAGCGGTTGCTGATCGATGGCTTGACCTACTCGATGTATGTGAAATATCTTGTTTCTTGTTCTCTTTTAGTTGATTATTTCTTTTACTTAGCAGGAAGACTTTTCATACAGGTGCTGCTAAATTCTCTTATTTGCAGTTGGGTCATTTATCTCATAGGTTTTCTTTCACATTTTCTCCAGAATCAAGGAAAAGATATTGCCGATAGTGAACTGCTAGATTATATATCAGAATCAAGCACAATGAGCAAATCGTTAGCAGATTATGGTGAGCAAAAGTCATGTGCAGTGACCACAGCAAAACGCCTGGCTGAATTTCTTGGTGTTACAATGGTCAAAGATAAAGGACTACGTTGCCAGTACATTGTTGCTTGTGAACCAAAGGTACATTTCTTTTAAACTTGAAATTTCTCGACACTTTTGTGTTTTTTCCTCCTTTGACATCTGCTCAAGGAGTACTAGAAGTTGGTTACTTTGAAAGGTATCTCCAACCCGAACATAGCAGGGAAAACCAAAGAGTTAGGTCTCATGTCTGATTCACATATCTTCTTTCATCCTTACTGATATATTTATTAGTACAAGTAACACATAAGTGGATGTTGTACTAACAATCTTTACTGTTGAAGTTCTTAGTTAGGAACACTGCTGATATGTACATGTTCCCTTAGTTAAGAATGTTGCTCACATCTAAAAAGTAGTTACTGTCCGTTAAGCATCTTTCTCAGCTAGTCTAGTATAGTGTCTCCATCACACTGCTTATTAGTAACTTTTTACTGTTACGACTTAACAACTTTTCATGATTAGGGTACACCGGTAAGCGAACGTGCTGTTCCTGTTGCCATATTTACAACAAATCCGGGTAAACATTCTGTTATTTGGTGTGATGTATTGTTGCATTCTTAACGCTCATATGTGATGTAAATCTTCAAAATTAACAGAAGTTATGAAGTTTCATTTGCGAAAATGGTGCAAGACATCATCAGATGTCGGAATTCGTCTGATTATTGACTGGTCGTATTACAAGCAGCGCCTTAGTTCAGCTATCCAAAAAGTTATTACCATTCCTGCTGCAATGCAGAAGGTTCATTATTACTATTCTTATCCTTTTTTTAAAAAGATTTCCTTAGTGTAATTTTTATATATATCTAACGACTTGTATGACCTCTATAGGTGGCAAATCCCGTGCCTAGGGTGCTTCATCCTGACTGGCTCCATAAAAAGGTCCGTGAGAAAGACGACAAATTTCGCCAGAGAAAACTAGTTGATATGTTCAGCTCAGCAAATAAAGATGTTGTGTTGGACACAGATCTTCCGGTGACTAAAGATAATGTGGAAGATATTGAGGATTTTTGCAAAGAAAATAGGCCTTCCGTCAAAGGGCCAAAGCCAATTGCGCGTTCCTATGAAGTCAATAAAAAACAGTCTGAATGTGAGCAGCAAGAGAGCTGGGATACAGAGTTCCATGATATCTCATTTCAGAACATTGACAAGAGCGTAAACTACCAAGGATGGCTTGAACTGAAAAAGAGAAAATGGAAAGTAACTCTAGAGAAGAAGAAAAAACGAAGGTAGGTTTTCATAATGGTATTTGTTCACCTGAAGTTTATTATACAGCAAGACGGTTTTGATTTGGAATGATATATAGTTCCATATAACATCTATTGTTTTTACAAGTGTCTGAACTTGTTGACTGTATCCCTTCGTTTTGTAGGTTGGGTGATCTAAGATCTTCAAACCAGGTTGATACTCACGAGATAAATCAAAAAGTCGGTCAGGGAAGAGGAGGTGTGGGTTCATACTTTAGGAGGCCTGAAGAAGCTTTGACTAGTTCACATTGGCAGGTGTGCACAGTGACCTATTTGTATTTATATATTTGGCTATTTTTTTGCAACCATATAAAGCTGTCTTTCCGACCTTTTCAGATAATACAGCTGGTCCCAAGTCCACAGAGCGGACAATTTTTTGCTTGGGTGGTTGTGGAAGGGTTGATGCTTAAGATCCCATTGTCGATCCCAAGGGTGTTTTACATTAATTCCAAAGTTCCTATAGATGAATATTTCCAAGGAAAGTGTGTCAACAAGATTCTTCCTCATGGAAGGCCTTGTTATAGTTTGACTGAGGCATGTGTTTTAACCTCTATACATCTTTCCCCTTGTATTCCTTCTAGTTAGTTACAATTTTCTCGTTTCTTTACAGGTCAAGATTCAAGAAGATCAATTTAAAAAAGAAAGTAAAAAGCGTGCAGCTCTTCTTGCAGACCCTGGAGTTGAGGTGAGGTTTTTATAAAGTAGAAAAAGAAATTGCCATCACATGCCTTGACTATTTAAAAACTTTTCTTAGTCTAGTTAACTATTATTTATGTGATTTCTGGTACCATTTTGTTTTAGTGAGTAGACAACTTGTGTATGGTGTCTGGGAGTACATGATATCTGCCTATCTGAGTTTGAATTTGTCTGTTGTAAAACTTACTTCATCAAGTACCCTGTGTAAGGAAAACTAAATGGAGTTCACAAGTGAAGGGTAGCTAAATTCATCTCAGTTATGTGCGTCTGTGATGGCTCTCCATGCTGTCTTGTTTGTTAATTTTATTAAAATGTGAATGGGATCCAACGACTTGTAAGCTTGGTGGGAGTTATGCTTTTGTTCTAATGCTTACTGAGACACTAGCCAGATAATCACCAGGCGAACTTGTTGGTTATCATGCATGTTGTTACCTTCATTTTTCATAAAGGGAAATACCATGTTCATGCTTGGTAGTCTCATATTTGACCATGGCAGGGCATATATGAAACTAAGGTGCCTCTGGAGTTTAGTGCTATATGTCAGATTGGATGTGTATGCAAAATTGATAACAAAGCCAAGCACCGTAACACCCAAGATGGATGGGAAGTTGGTGAACTTCACATGAAAACTACAACTGAGTGTCACTACTTGAAGCGTTCAATTCCACTTGTTTACTTGTATAACAGGTAGAGCTCTCTAAGTAACATGACTATCCCTTTTCTGATAGAAACCAGTTCTACTTCATGGAGTTTAAGTTGAAGGAAGGTTTTGATTGTAAACTTATAATAGGCATTTCTTAGTCACAATGTTAGAGTGTTTACATTTCTACGTTTCTAGTCATATTATTCTAAGAACCATAATAGGGTTTCTGTCGCTTTTCAAATTAGTCCCTTTTACATTTTGAACTTTTTTTCTTCTTCTTTGGGATTTATATGGTTTCAATTATCCAAGCCGGAATATCTTATCTCATGGTTTACTTGTATGCAGCACCTCAACAGGGCGTGCTATATATGTTTTATATTGTCATGTATCGAAGCTTATGTCTGCCGTTGTAGTTGATCCTTTTAACGGCAATGAATTATTACCATCTGCCTTAGAGAGACAGTTTAGAGATAGTTGCCTAGAATTATCACTTGATTCATTGTCTTGGGATGGTATCCGTTTCCAGGTAAGCTCTAAATTCATCGCATACAACCCCTG
This sequence comes from Arabidopsis thaliana, assembly GCF_000001735.4. Classification (NCBI taxonomy): domain Eukaryota; kingdom Viridiplantae; phylum Streptophyta; class Magnoliopsida; order Brassicales; family Brassicaceae; genus Arabidopsis; species Arabidopsis thaliana. Next base: position 2,602,310 of record NC_003070.9, read on the forward strand.
CAGTAACAGTCCTGCATTTTTTGAGCTTTTGTGAATGCTAATAATCAGGTGCACTACGTTGACCATCCCGAAGCTGCCAAGAAGATAATACAAAGAGCAATAAGTGAATACAGGTAACTCATTTTTCTGATTATAGAAGTGTAGCCAGTTTAATGTTTCCTTGACATGTTGAATCCCATAGTGTTTCTATTGCTGATCAGTTGCTCATGCTTTTTCCTGTTTAATTTTTTCCTTTGTGAACTAGTTGGTTACTTCCTAATTTTTTTTTTTTGACATTCAGTTGGTTACTTCCTAATGAAATAAATTCTATACGTTAATTGGCAAAAAAAAGAAAAAAAAAAGAAGTGATTGTCTGGTGTGATCATGGCGGATTTTGGACTTTTTTTGAGAGGTCATGTCAGGTCATGCCACTCTGGTTTGACTTGTTCCATTTTTACCTTTTCTTGCAGAGAAGAAAATTGTGGACCAACTGTTGCTGTCATTGAATGCCCTGACTTTACCTTCATGAAGGAAGGTATTAAGGCCCTAGATGATTTCCCATGTGTGAGGATTCCCTTCAACGACGATGACAATAGTTATCAGGTTCCTTGACTAATAAACCAATTGGCTACTTTTTCTCCTTTTGTCATGATAGACGATTATTTGATAAGAAATATGTATGTGGGTTTGGTTGCAATGCGTAGCCTGTCTCCTGGCAACGTCCAGCTGCAAAAATAGCAATGTTCCGTTGTGCTGCAGCATTTCAGTGGTTGGATCGGAGGATTACCCAATCAAGATACGCCCATGTAGGTTATGTTTCTTTAGTGGATATATAGTTCCTCATATCAATACTTTTTTGCAGTTATTGACATTTCCTGTACAACTGACTAGGTGCCTCTGGGGAATTTTGGACTTGATTGGCTAACATTCACAATAGATATCTTCCTATCCAGGGCACTCCGTGACCAGCAACAGGTTCTTTCTTCGAATTTTCGTCTACTTTCTAATACTTTTAATAGTTCCAATGTTACGCCATATGCTTTCTTTTTCTTTCTTTTTTTCCTCGCTCTCTTTTTTTCTGTTTGCCTTTTTGCTTTTGCTCTGTGTGTGCATCTTCACTGATTGTGATTTTTTCTTTTTTTCCTTTTCTTTTAGAAGTGCATATTATGTATTTAGAAAGAGAAGAGCAGCTTTTCCATATCACTGAATTTTCTTTTGTATAACAGGTCCTTTGGGTGTCAGATAATGGTGTTCCAGACCTTGGAGGTATAAACAATGAAGAGGCATTCTTTGCCGATGAGGTATGTATAACAGGTTTTTTTTTGCCTTTTGGTTTCTCTGGACTTTGTCATGATCTTCTCCCATCTCCATGTTTTTTTTTTTTTGTGCTACTGTCGAGGTGATAAACTGACATGCTTCTTTGACACAGGTGCAACAGACAAGTTTAGTATTCCCTGGAGCGTATAGAAAAGTGTCTGTGGAGTTAAAGGTCATAAAAAAAAAATTACCTAATCATCAGTGCTTTTTTGGATGTTGTTCTAATTAACATGCAATGTGCAGATCCATAACTTGGCTGTTAATGCCCTTCTGAAAAGCAACCTGGTGAATGAAATGGAAGGAGGCGGTTTTATGGGATTTGAACAGGATGTGAATCCTAGAGGAATTAATTCAAACGATAACACCAGTTTTGATGAGACCACTGGATGTGCTCAAGCATTTCGTGTCCTGAAACAGTTGATTCATAGTTGCTTGACTGATGTGCGTAAATCTAAAAATATATATGCTGATTCCATTTTGCAACGTTTGTCTTGGTGGCTCTGCAGGTATGATTATGTCTTGTAACATATTCATTTTATTCTTGACTCATAAAATACCAATCTATAATTTCATATTGTAGCCCTTCCTCGAAGCTCCATGATCCAGCTCTTCATCTCATGCTTCACAAGGTAGATCATATTTAATGCTTTTTGCTCTTTTTTTATCAGGTCTAAATGAGTAAGTGTGGATAAATCAGCAAACTTTATATTAATTCCTCCTTGCTTTTCTGTCTGAATCTTTCCCAATCAATTCATTTATGGGATCTGTAGCTTACAGATTATATCTCCTTGCCGGATTATACCTGTCATAATATATATAATTCCCAAGGCACCTTCAGATCTTGAGATTTGCCAGTTACACTCAGTTTTTATTTGCCTTAAGAATTCTAAACCAATTTGACTTCCTACATTTTTCGTCTATTTGCAGGTCATGCAAAAGGTGTTTGCACTGCTATTGACTGATTTGCGGAGATTAGGTGCTATAATAATATATGCAGACTTCTCAAAGGTCATTATCGACACAGTGAAATTTGATCTATCTGCAGCTAAGGCTTATTGTGAAAGCTTGCTATCAACGGTGCGGAATAGGTTGGTTTCTTCCTTGCTCGATATACATGTCTATGACCTTAAGTCTCATGGACTGCACTCATTTTCCTGCCATGATTTTTGTGCTTCGCCTCTGACAGTGATATCTTTGAGTGGATATTGCTCGAGCCGGTTCACTACTGGCACTCATTACTTTTCATGGACCAGGTTGGAATTCTTTTTTCTTATACTTTCCTTTTGTATTTTTAATCTCTGATTGTTAAACCTGGCAAAACTTGTTGTAAATTGTAAAATTCCAACTCCTCAACGAGAGAGAAAATGAAAAAGTGACAATGCATGCTATTCCAGTAAAACCAGAATGGGCCAAGGAATTATAACTGATGAGTAGAACCCTTTCACCTTGATGGTTAATAAAATTATAGAACCAATTTACCATCATTAGTTTTTGTTTAATCAGGTTTCTTGATCTTGCCTTTTCTCATATTTTTCCTTCCCATTGAGGTATCTCTTTTCTTCTACATTTTAGTATAACTACGCTGGTATCCGAGCCGATGATGAAATTTCACTTGACGAAGTGACTATTGAACCAAAGTGGAGTGTTGCACGACATTTACCTGAGTATATTGAGGTTTGGAGACAGAACCCTCACTCAAACCAATGTTCATTTAGTGAAAACAAAAAACATGTGGCAACACATGGACCATTTTTCTTGGACACTGACGCATTTCATCTATCTTGGCAGAGGGATTTCATTATAATCATTGCCAAGTTTATATTTGACCCCTGGAAATTTGCGATAGAAAATAAAAAGGGCAGTTCAGAGAGTTTAGAGGCACAGATGATAGAATATCTAAGAGAACAGGTAGCATATTAAAGCCAATTCGCTTGATCTACTTTTCATCAATCAAAAGATTGTCTCCTCATTTCTTTTTTGTTTTCTTTTATGCAGATTGGATCAACCTTCATAAATATGCTTGTCAAAAAGGTTGATGATATCATGTCACACATGAAGGAGATAAATGTTTCAGATGCATCTCGGGTTTCTGGTCAAGCTCCCAAAGGAGATTACTCGTTGGAATTTATACAGGTTATCTCTGCTGTTCTGGCTCTTGACCAAAACGTCCAGCAAGATGTTCTGGTAATTACTCCCATTCTTTTTCATTTTAACATATGGCGTATTCACAAGTCTTCTGAATAGATTAATCTTGAATATGAAAAGTCCACTGAAGCGTTGTTTATCTTTACAGTTAAAAACCCTCTTTATAACTGATTTCATTCACAAATCCAATCTTATCTCTGGAAATGTGGTTCTTGAAACCATGTTTACCAATAGAGCTGGATTTTTTTTTGAATGGGTTTTAACGATAGTCTTCTCAATTTTTGTCCTCTAGACCTACAATCTTGCTGATTTAATCTCTTTTCTATAGGTAATGAGAAAGAGTCTGTTGAAGTACATTAAAGTAAAAGAGTGTGCTGCTGAAGCCGAATTTCTTGATCCTGGGCCATCCTTCATCTTACCTAATGTAGCTTGCAGGTATTATTTGACCAAAACAAATGCTCGTGATTTAAATAAGCATTCTTGTGATTGGCTACGTCTAGTAATAGAGAAATTGTTTTCCGAAATCGAGTTGTCTTTTGGCCACAAACATAAATCCCTGCGAATCCCCTCCTTTAGAGACATCCTGGTTCACCCTTGTGGTGATCATCACATCAAATCTACACAGCAATATCAAACTTGCAACACTAAAGAAAAGAAAACTTAGACCCCTAAATCCTAGACAATAAATACTTGACTTTTTTGCAGTAGTAAGCAGTAAGACAGCTGGAAATGTATACACTGAGTTTTGATTGTACTGTTTTTCTTGTTGCAGCAACTGTGATGCCTACAGAGACCTAGATATATGCAGAGACCCAGCACTGTTAACAGAGAAAGAATGGTCATGTGCGGATACACAATGTGGGAAGATATATGACAGAGAGCAGATGGAGAGTAGCCTTCTAGAGATGGTGAGACAGAGAGAAAGAATGTACCATATGCAGGATGTAGTGTGCATTAGGTGCAATCAGGTGAAAGCGGCTCATTTGACAGAGCAGTGTGAGTGTTCTGGTTCCTTTAGATGCAAGGAGAGTGGGTCAGAGTTCAGCAAGAGGATGGAGATATTCATGGATATAGCAAAGCGCCAGAAGTTTAGACTGTTAGAAGAATACATCTCTTGGATCATATATGGCCCTAGCTATTAACAAAACAATAGAGAAAGACATCGTTTATAGGTTAATTGATTTGTGCATAGGTTTACAACCTTTTTCAAGCTCTCAAATATTTACCGGTGAAGAACTGTGGAAAATTCACAGGCAAAATCACAGCTTCCTTTAAAGCTTGTTTGGCACTTTCAAGCCCAGCAACAACTGTCCACTTAACGTTAGGCTTTTCCCTTATAATAGCAGAGTTTAACCCAGCTCGAAGCTTTGATTCTTCTCCATCTCCTCCGTCTTTGGGCTTAGTCTTAGGCTTCGTAGCAACCGCTGCGTCGCCATTCGATCCTTTCCCCGATCCAACTTCAACTAATACCGCACGAATTTCCTCAGCACGACGGAGATACTCGTAGAACTTGTCGGTGATGGCATCTCTGATCCTAGGGTTCTTCTCATATTTGAGATAGATTTTGAAGTATTCAAGCGCGTTCATGTACAAAGGAAAAGCTTTGTTGTAGTTACCAGCATTGTCCTCTTTACCGCTTGTCTAACGTACTCGATCGCTTGTTCTTTGAAATTACTGTACATATTTTTTTTAGGGTTTATAGAAATAAATTCCTTCAATCATAAAATTGAATAATTTATCGAAAAAAATCAGATGATTAAAGAAACCCTAGGAGAAGCGTGGTTGATCCATGATCAGAAATTTAAGGGAAAGCAGAGAGTTTTGAAGTCGGTGAGGCTAACAGAGAGAAAGGAAAATTTTGATTTTTTTTTGACGTTTGAAAATAGAAACAACAGAGTGTTTGTGTGTAGAACACAAAGACGTCCAGGCGTCTGAGTTTCTAACTGTTTTGATGAATGACAAGGAGAATACTCGCTGGTTTTAATACCGGACCAAAAATGGGTTTAAAAGGTTCATTTAATGGGCTTAAATTTTGTGTGTCCAACGACTCCAATAGGGTTAGGCAAAAGACGCAGACATAGAACCTAATTGACAAGTCTCTCTACGTACGGCTAGAGAGAGTAATACCCGAACCAGATAATGGTTTCCCAAAATAACCTCTTTGTATATGATTTATGAACCCACTCTTTCTTCTTTAATCTTTCTTTCTATAGCGCAATTAAGATCATGGCTTGCACCTCCAGAAAAAGAAAGAGAGAGAGAGAAGTAAAGAATGATTAGTTTATTGAATTGGATCTTTCGTCTTTCTTCAGATCTCCTCCATTTAAGGACCTCCCCATATCTCTCTCACTCACCACCTTCCTTTAACTTCATTTGAAAACTTTCTTTCCCTAACCAAGAAACCAACAATGTCAATGTCGTCTCCTTCTTTTTGACTTCAATTTTACATTTTTTTATGTTTTAACTTCCTTGCTAATTTAGAATCATGAGTTTTCTAAAGCTCCTGTGAAGATTTTGAATACAGATTTCTCAAAGTTCTCTCCTTTACCATTAGACCCGTTAATGGATCCGACTTCAAAATCCGACCCGCGCCGTCAATTATTGGGGGTTTAAAAGCTTCCGACTTTCTTTCTTTCTCATCTATCACGGCGGCGTCGATGAAACGATCCGTTAGACCTCTCTTCAGTGCTCTTCTCTTCGCCTTCTTCGCCGCTACACTCATCTGCAGAGTGGCGATTCGTCGGAGCAGCTTCTCCTTCGCTTCCGCCATCGCTGAGCTTGGTTCCTCCGGTCTCATGACTGAAGATATTGTATTCAACGAGACATTGCTCGAGTTCGCCGCCATTGATCCCGGAGAACCTAACTTCAAACAGGAAGTCGATTTGATTTCCGATTACGACCACACTCGGAGAAGCCACCGTCGACATTTCAGCTCCATGTCAATAAGACCAAGCGAGCAACAACGCCGTGTGAGTAGAGACATTGCTTCCTCCTCCAAGTTTCCGGTAACGCTTCGTTCTTCTCAGGCTTATCGTTACTGGTCAGAGTTCAAAAGAAATTTACGGCTTTGGGCTCGTAGAAGAGCTTATGAACCTAATATCATGTTAGATTTGATCAGATTAGTTAAGAATCCGATTGATGTTCACAATGGTGTTGTTTCGATTTCGAGTGAAAGATACTTATCTTGTGCAGTGGTTGGGAATAGTGGTACATTGCTAAATAGTCAATACGGAGATCTCATTGATAAGCATGAGATTGTGATTCGGTTGAACAATGCGAAAACAGAGAGGTTTGAGAAGAAGGTTGGATCGAAAACAAATATATCTTTCATAAATAGTAACATTTTGCATCAATGTGGGAGAAGGGAGAGTTGCTATTGTCATCCTTATGGTGAAACAGTGCCTATTGTGATGTACATTTGCCAACCGATTCATGTTTTGGATTACACTTTGTGTAAACCATCTCATCGAGCTCCTCTGCTTATCACGGATCCGAGGTTCGATGTCATGTGTGCTAGAATCGTGAAGTATTACTCGGTGAAGAAGTTCTTGGAAGAGAAGAAAGCGAAAGGGTTTGTCGATTGGAGTAAAGATCATGAAGGCTCGTTGTTTCACTATTCGTCGGGTATGCAGGCTGTGATGCTTGCAGTGGGGATTTGTGAGAAAGTTAGTGTCTTCGGGTTTGGGAAGTTGAATTCAACCAAGCACCATTACCATACTAATCAGAAAGCAGAGCTGAAGCTTCATGACTATGAAGCAGAGTATAGATTGTATCGAGACCTGGAAAACAGTCCCAGGGCCATTCCATTCTTACCAAAAGAATTCAAGATCCCTTTGGTACAAGTTTACCATTGAATATACATATATACCATCAAGAGTTTTGTCATGTAGTTATTGTTGTTCAAGCGAAGAAGCTTGTTGGCAAGAGTGTCGTTTTGTCCAAGTCCCAAAGATTTTGCTTCAGATTGGGCAGTGAAGATGCAACACTTTCCCAATGGTAAGAGTACTCTTTACAATTTTTAGATTTGTGTTGTCACACATATTGAAATATATATATGGTATATTTGGACGATATTCTCACATCAATATAAACCAAAATCATTCAGATTGACGTGTCGATCGAAAAAGTTAATCCCACACGCAAGTTTAATACGTTTGAGTAGTACGTTTATTCATGCAAAACACAAAAGCGTGAATCCTTGTAACAACAAGAAGATCGAAAGCTATTATATGTAATGAAAAGAGAGACAATATAATAGGAAGAGTCTTTAATTGAGGATTATCGTACAATAATGAAGTGAAGCACACCAATTTTCTCTTCTAATACAAATACATGAGAGAAACAGAAAATTCACGTGCTTCACAAAATTTTAAAGAGAGAAACCATCTTTATTAAGAAGAAAACCCTAATTAAGATTGAAATCATACTTACTACTAATCACTAAGATAAATAGGGGTTTACTCGAGCCACAAAATGCTCTCCGACAAATACATCCCTCGGACAAAGAGAAGTTTTTGTTAGTGAGCATAATTAAACCTCCTTTTTTTCTTAAGGTTACTTATTTAGTAGCAAAAATCCCCTACCAAACCAAGAACCCTAATATCACATGCATATTACGTAACACACAAATACTCAAATCTATGTCTCAAACTAAAGCAAAATAAAATAAAAACAGACAGATGACACCGGGTTTCATGTAGACTTAATCGTAACCGTATCCAAAGGAAAAAGATCTAAATTTTAAAATGTTGCTTCATTTTATGTGGTAACTTTATATATTTTGATTTCGAGTCTAACAAAGAATTTCTACCTTTTCAAGATAGAAATTCTTTGGTAGACTTGAGATGTTTTGTGGCGCACAGTTTGAAGCAACATTAGAAAATTAGGATCTTACCTTCCACAGTCTCCCCGGTGTATCTAACAACATTCTCACTCTGTGGTGACGCATTCTGTATCCTCCTCAAAACCGTCAAACAAAAGAGACGGGTGAGGAGAATGTCCACTGCCAAAGGACCTAATGTGGTCCTTGAGAGACCTCTTATGCTTGAAATCTGATCCACATGTACAATACCAAAGCTTTCCGCAGTTTTTCTCATGGGTCCTCCAGTCGCCTTTCACAGCCAAGGCTTTGCCACATTTTCCGCAAGAAAAGGGCTTGGAGCCATGCTTACGTTTGTAATGTGTCTGAAGTGTACGGAAATCTTTCAGGGGCTTGGACCGCGGATGGTTGATGTTGTTCTTGCATCCCTCGGCACAGCAATAGCATGGCAGCCGCAGGATGGCTGCCGGTTGGATTGTGCCTTTCAACGAGTCAGCCCCTTTTCTGAACTCAGATCCATGTCCCCACATATGCATCTGTGTTTTGCATATATAAATTCATTAGACCATAAGAACTCTATTTTATTTTGAATATTATCAATTTAACATATTGATATTGTATGGTACCTAATAGACAATTATATATGATCTGTAGGACAGAAATTTCTTGTCCCATTATGTTTCTAAATAGTACTCGAATGCTTGTTCTAGTCAAGACTCAGGAGTGCATTTGCATTTAGGAGACTTATCAATAATACACAAATGTATAAAATTGTGCATATATTTATCACTGTAGGAATAGGGAATGGAATGGATATAAAAGGACTTGACGAAACTCTTGACCACGTATATGGTAATCACAATTTCAATAAGAAACCATATATGATGTAAGAAAAATGTGTTTTCTACTTAATTAACAAGTGGTATTGGGATAATGATTTTAATTTCGAACTAAAGTTGGGACGAAAGAAAATTTATAGTAAATGGTAAAGGAGAGAATCCTATGTAAAATATATAAACTTAGAAACCAATGATACTTAATTAGAAGGCTTTTTAATTACTAAGATCTTCATTAGGTTAAGTAATCGATTGCATATATTCAGTAAAAGTAGTATGATCATTGCTTTTTAAATTTTCTCCCCCTTTTTGGGTTTTTGCTGAATTATACTTTACCAAATCCCACTCCGTGATTATTCTTTTGCTTTTTGGCTTTTCAACCAAAAGGCAAGGCAAACAATGAAAAAAAGTCAAAAAGTTTTTCGAAGATTTCTCAACTAATCCAGAAGTTATATACCCATTCATCCTTCTCTTAATTTATCTATTGCGAATGATACACCAACCGCAATTAATTATCGTAATAACTAAGTCATCAATGTTCAACATCTTTAAATGACAAAAACTAATTTCCTTCCAACATTATGCATGTATGTATATATACGATAATATATTTTGTAGAATGTAAGATCATCATATACATATGCAGCAAAATTCTCACAAAAAGAAGTGTATGATCAATAGAAGGAATTAATTTACATGGTAATGTATGATCATACAATTATATAAACAATTATTTAACTGTTTTTAAACATTTATACACAAAGTACAATACATTACGGAATACATAATAATAATATACTTCTTTTTGTTTAAAATATGTTGTTAATTATTTTGTTATTAATGTGTTGTTGAATAATTAAGATATATATAAAGTTTTGTTTGCTGCGATATGATAAGTTTCCCTTTGAGGGGAAAATGTTATTCTTCAAAAACAAAATGAATTTATCGACCGTTTTTTGTTTTTTGCTAGCTTATATGGGAAAATAAGTAAATAACCATAAATGAATTAATACCCTATGATAATGGCAAAGGTAAAGTTGATATAGTGCTAATGTTTCTTTTTCTTGGTAAATAATACATTGACATATAGTAAGAATGGTTAACACATAATGCAAGATTTGTAGCTGATATGTAGATTATCTAACAAATCATATAGGAAAAAGATGATATTTAGAGAGAAGACGTACCTGCATGTTATTGTACCTATTGAATGTTTTGCTGCAAATAGAGCAAGCAAATTGCATTGGACCGACATGAATCTGAGCCGGACTTGGTATCCAAAACCTCTTCCCACATACTTCCACATCAGAATCAATTATCTCCTCATCAAACTTCATCTTCCTCCTCTTCTTCATCATCACCACACCATCTTCTATTATCTCTCTCTTGATGGGTTTCTTCTGATGATCGAAAGTTATATCAGAGCCATCCTCCGAGCTACCACGGTGGTATTTAGGAAATCCGATTTGGAGGGTAACCACATCATCCTTATTCTCTTCTTTGATATCCGAGGCTTGACTATTATTTTCCATGAGCTTGTTTAGAAGAGGCAAGCATTGAATAGACGTGTTGAGTGGTTCTTGTGGTTGGTACAAGAATAGAGATCGTTCCAACATGTTCATCTGACTCTGGTGGTGATTTGATCTTGATATAGCATCTCTTGTCTTCCCACGATATAACACAGATTTAGAAGAAGTAGTAGAAGATTGAGGTTTAAGCCATTCAATAAAGCTTGGGGATTCGAAACTTAAGCCTTTCGTCTCATAAGAATTCATCTCTCGCTTTCTCTCCTCTCTTTCACTCTCCCTCTCTCTCTCTCTCTCTACCTCCACACGAAGAAGGGTAAGACTAGTAGTATGAAAAGTTTATATATTAATATCAACCTACCTGGTGTGTATCGTAGCCGTTCGTCAAAATAGGTTCTCTCTTTATTTTTCTCCAATACAAAATCTTCTTCTTTAAAGTTTTGTTTTCTTTTCCTCCTACCCCCCAAAACGTATAGTGCAGAAATGTCGCACGTGTCTGTCTACGCGTTTACATCAAGAGGAAAAGAGTGAAATTTTCTTCACAAAAATGTGGTGGGTCTTACTTCACATAGTGAAAAGGAAACGCACAAGCGCAAGGCTTTTCAATGAAAGAGAATCCTAAGAATCATAGTCTTTTTTTTTTTCTTCTTTACCCTCATTTCCTTTCCCATTATTAAAATTTTGTAACATCTTAAACCAACAAATACGATATCCTTTCATCATATTATAGTCATGATTGTCATTTAAGTGCATATAGACCGGCGAAGACAAAATTCATCATTACATATCAAAACAACAATTCCAACATCATTTTAGCCGTCTTTTTAGGGACAAATGATAAAAAAAGGTAAATTGTTATAAAATCACGCGTTCACTTTTATTGACGTTGGATGATCCAAGTAGCAGATTACACGATATTGATGATACATACACTGTTTTTCATACGCAAGACTTTTCTAGCTAGTACTCTAATCCATGATTTGCACTTTATTTAAAGATATATGAAAATATTTATTAGCTTTGGAAATGAGTTCACTGATATTCTTTGATGCATGATTGGGTTCACGGGTCTATAGTTGATATGGCAGCCCACACACGTATATGTTTGCAAATGGTACTATAGAAAACTGAATCCAAAAAGTGTGAAACTACTTTGGTTGTATTTCATTCCCGTTTTAAATCTGTCGAAGCTATATTCATTCAGAAGTAATAAAGCTTAACATTAATCCAAAAAGCAGTCGCATTAGACATTCCCATCCTCACGGTAGCGTTAGAAAGACTGGAATGGAGCACAACAAGCAGATGAGATGACCTACACGAAGGAGTACGTTGACCCAAAAACTGTAATGAATTTACGTTAATTTTTGTGTTATAGACGAGGTTTTAGGACGTTGTAAGATTTTGAATACAAAGAGGTAGTGGAGTTTTGACCCATTAAGCACAAGATTTTTCTTAGAAAACAAAAAGGTTACCGCAAGTAAGTCAATACCTGAAGAATAAAATACTTGAAAGAAAAACCTAAGAAGAGTGAGTATTCATTTTAAGACGAAAATAGAAGCTGATTCAATGTATGTGTCATGTTGTGGTGGACCCTAAAACAATATTAACCGCGCAAAATTTCCGAATGGTAGTATAGCTAACCGTTGAACCGTATGCTACTATGCTTTCATTCACTAAAGAATTATGGTTTACGTCCCATGCGGTTCAAACACGGTATATACATATCTGGTCATATTTTGTGAAACCGGGTTTGAACAACTCACCAATACAATAGTACTACAATTCAAATTAAATTTTTCTTTTTGTAATTAAACTTCATTTTGGTATAATTAAAGAAAAAAAATGTTTCCTTTTGTTGACCGATACAATGACTGTATATTCAAAAAATTACTTTTAGACATCCAAATTATATTTTCATCTATCAATTACAATATTATGAAAATTATATATTTACAGATGCTAAATCAAAAACGGTACGTTTCACCTTAAACCCTAACCCTCCGAATGAGCTAGAGAGACACCAGCCCTTCTATTAAAAGTTAAAACCCTTCCCTCTTTACTTCTCCGATAGCTTTTTATTTTCCTCGTTTTTGCGCCGACCAATGCAAGGGAATCGCGACGGCTCGTGGTCACTACGCGCCTCCGCGTACGGTGGAAGCGGCAATGGAAACGGAGGGTATCTTCCTCAAACGACTCCTGTATTTCACAATTACATTGTCAAACAACAACAACCCATCAGATACAATTTCCAGACGCAGCAGAATCTCAATTTCCCTCATCCACAATTTGGCGGCGGCGCTAATGTAGAACTTATTCGAATTGATAAGGCCGTAAACAATACGCGTAAATCATTAATTGCTGCTGGAGACAACGTATCTTCGACTAGAGTTTCGCAATCGGTTTTAGCACAACTTCAGGCTGACACTTGGCGTTCCTTGGGGATATGGATGCAAGATGTTCCTTCGCTTCGCCAACTCATGGCCCTTGAAGGCAAGGTAAAGCTTAAAATTTTCTATATTGCAAATGAAACAGAGCCTATCTATTGCAAAGTTGATTCCTTTTACTTAAAACCTTTGAATCTTGTAGATCATTGCATTTATTCACTGCTTCATTGGCGCTAGAGGAATCGTGACATTGCATGATTTGGAAGTGGCAATATGCCAAAACGAGTTTGTTGGTTGTTTTGATGATCTGGGATTGGGACCTTTGCTGCAGCATCCACTTGTCTTGCTCTATTTTCCATCCGTCTATTGTTCTACTGCCCCAGTTAAGATCACTAGTGAGGAGATAATATCATTACTTGATAGCTATCTAAACACTTACGATATTGACGATGTTAAGCTCGATGAATTCCTGGATTTTGTTGCTGAGGCTAAAGCAGTTACAAGCAAGGAAAAGCTTGGTGTCCGTATTCAGAACTTGCGGTATGATCAGTTTGATAGTTTTTCTGTGCGTTGTTAAGATCTTTTGATTTTTTTGGATGTTGAATTGAAGTTTGGTTACAAGTGAATGAATCTGGTTTTTAAGGAATCACTAGATTATTGTATTAGTTGGTTGTATATGTTCGCATTAGCTGATTTTATTTGTTTAATGCATTTTATAGGATGTATGTATCTTTCATTCAAGATGCGAAGAGACAAGAAGGCGAAATATTGAAGATCGTATTGACTGAACTGCATCAGAAGTATCGCATCCTCTCATCAAAGAAACAACGGCAAGATAAGGATTATTGTGGCAAGCATACAAGATTTAATTCACCGAGCTCGGAGGAAAATGATAGTGCTGATTATGAGGTTGAAAATGTTAAAAGATCTGACCATTTCAGTAGTTGTCCGTATTCATCTGCTGAAGAAGAGGTTAAGCAGCTTGGGAGCTCCAGTAAGAAAAGGAAGGCTGAAAGTCGTAATCATGAAAAATCTGATTCTCCCAAGCTGCTTAGAAGAGGCCCCTCTAAGTTGCGTAGAGGACATGTGAAACAAAAGATACCTAAATCGGCAGATGATTCTGATGCGCAGATTTTCAGTGTCAATGACGCTGATTTCACTCTTTCTGAAGGAGCTTTGAAATTGTTCATCTCAACTTGGAAGGAAACATGTAAAGAGCTAAGCATCTCAGTGGTAAGTCCATGTTGGGTATATCGAGATTGGATGACTGTTTTAATCATATATCAGATATATCTCTTTGCTTTAATCTGACGGTGAATTATCATAGGCGATGAGTGGTGAGGCTGTATGTTTTAATCCTCTAATACTCTTTTATTTTTGTAGTTTGTCAAGAAATTGTTGTCTTTTTACAACTTGGGGGGATCCGAAGTACACGGTCAGATTAAAATAGCTACAGCTGTGTCCTCATTTCCATTTGTTGGATTACTACATGTCGCTGTGAGTTAGTGGTCATATTTTCTTATACGGGATTTCACCTTTGCTATTCCGATTTACACCCAAAATCATTTTCTACTCCACTGTTCCAGTTTACTTGCCTTTTTATCGTTTTTCTCTCCTTTGTTATTTTTTTCCAAGTTGAAAAGATAGTAGATATTTTCACTGTGTAACCCAGGCCAGACTGTTTTTTGTGATACCTCCTTTTCAAATTTTGAGAAATTTGCTGGATTCAGAAGCTAGACGATTTCCACCCATACTTTTTCAACTTCTTGGTTTTAAGCTATTGCTCTTTTTTTTCTGTTGCTTCTTGTGTTTATTTTTTTTCTGTGTGGTTCAAGCCTCATTGCTCTTAATCTGAGACTTAGCACCCAGTTGTCAAGTCTTGGTATTGAGTTCAGAAAATGTAAAAAGCTTCCCTAATTCAGCTTTGCTCTTTGATTCTGCATGTGCACATCAATATGTCACTGAGGCAGGCTGAAAAAGGATAAAAGTTGCGCCCCTTGTCGCCTCCAGTCCCGAATTCGTGTACATGTTTTCGTCTAAAATTAATTGATGGAAACCTTCCAATATCCCAGGTTGCAGATTCTGTCCTTTGAATTTGAAACATCTGTAAAGGAATGTCTGAAACTGAAACCTGGTTTCATTTCTGAAAATTTCCCCCTTGTTATTTCCTTTTACATCTGAATTTGACATGTAGTTTGTCTCAATATTTTTTTACACCTGGTTTGGAGCCTTCTGCAAAAAGCTTCTAGCTCACTCTTCCAGAAGTGTTGCATTGTCTTTCTTCAAATATCGTTGTTTTAGTGGGAAATCTGTTTCAATCTTTCATTGAATATTTATCTCGCTTTTATAATCTTTCATCATTTCGTTTCCTTTGCTGAAGGATAAAGTTGCATATGCCCGTAATAGAATAGTAACTTCGTTTTTTTTTCCCTTTTAATCAGAAGGAGCTTGTAACAGAGGCTCTTGAAGAACAGATACCGACTGAAATCACAATTACAAACTTGGTTGCTGGATATAATGATTGTACAGGCACAAGGTCCCGAGCGAATATGCCAAACCCGACGAAGAGTTGCTCAACGCCAGTGACTCTTGCTCATAATTCCGTCTCAACTGACTTCAGCATAAGAAATCAGCTTCATACCGGCGCACTTTGGGCTGCACAGGCGCAAGAGTCCGGTAAAAAAGGTGAAGAAATAGCTTACAGATACTTTGTTGCAAAATATGGCAAGAAGGCACTGGTTAAATGGGTTAATGAGCATAGTGAAACCGGATTACCTTACGACCTTATCATCGAAAACAGAGGAGGTAACAAAGAGTACGTAGAGGTGAAAGCAACTGTATCCACAGGGAAAGACTATTTCAATTTGTCAGTGAAGGAATGGGAGTTTGCCAATGAGAAAGGAGAGAGTTACGTTATAGCTCATGTTTTATTAGGCAACAGTAATGCCATCCTCACACAACAAAGGAATCTTGTCAAATTACGCCAAGACGGTCATCTCCGGTTATTGATTCTCATGCCTAGCCAGCGAAACGAGGTCAACGTTGCATTCTAAACCCCAATTGAGTTTTTTTTGTTTCCATTTATTTTGAAAATACTAAAGAGTAATTTATTAAGTTTAAGACTAATTTTTTGTTTTAACCTTAGGTATTACTCTTTTTTTGGTTTCAACATCCGGAATTTGGATAGGTGATAATATTATAAAGAAAAAGACCTTTTCCAAATTCAAACCGGTTACTTGAACATGCATCCAAGAGATTTGATTTTGTAAATTAGATACAACCGTCAAGGATTGGGATAGGGAATATTCGAAAATCATCCCCAAAATAAGAACAGACTGTGAAAATGCTGCTTCCAAGGAATTATCATGTGAAGTTTCCGAATTCATACGCATATGTACATATAAGCTAACTTGTAGGCAGGAGGAACAAGATTGAGATTGGTGAGTTGGCTGTGGCGTCTGGAGTTTTACAAAGCTGTAAACTAAGACAGCTAAAGGATCAAGTCTGAAGAATGGTTTAGCCAAAAAGCATCAGAAGAGGAATATTTTGCTCGATTCTTTATTCCTTCAAATTCAATACACCAACGACGAGGCTACTTGCTTTTCCTTCGAGTAGCCATCTTCGTTATCAATCATCGTCATCATCTAGTTTATATAAAGATCAAACCTTTGACCATTTATACCGTTTTTGTGTCCCAGACTCAAAGCAATTATTTTATCCTTTGGTATGTCCTGGAATTTTATTTTATTTTGGCCACCACAAATCAGTTACTATGGCTAAAATCTGTGTCTTCTTGTAGTGTTACTGAATCAGGGTTGATGGGGGATTCTCCTGCTAGTTCAAATAGAGTTAAGCTTCGGGATGGGAGATTCTTAGCTTATAAAGAAAGAGGAGTTCCAAAGGAAAAGGCCAAATACAAGATCATTCTTGTTCATGGCTTTGGAAGCTCCAAAGATATGAACTTCTCTGCCTCAAAAGTAAAAATGCTTAATATCTTGTCTGGATGTTTGAAACGCCTCTGCTTTTATATTTGTTATCCTTAAAACAAACAAAGAATGGGAAAACCCTCACTTGGATTTAGTTTTTTCAGGAGCTTATAGAAGAACTTGAGGTGTACTTGCTATTCTACGACCGTTCTGGATATGGAGCATCAGATTCAAACACAAAACGTTCGTTGGAAAGCGAAGTTGAAGACATAGCAGAACTTGCAGATCAGCTGGAGTTAGGACCTAAGTTTTATCTAATTGGAATTTCCATGGGATCTTACCCTACTTGGGGTTGCCTAAGACACATACCTCACAGGCAATTTAACCATTCCTGAAACCCTTAAGGATAAGTTGTAAACAGATGAGAAACTATTCCGTTGTCTTTGCAGGTTATCCGGCGTGGCTTTTGTTGCTCCGGTGGTTAATTATCGATGGCCTTCACTTCCGAAGAAGCTAATCAAAAAAGATTATAGGACAGGTATTATCAAATGGGGTTTGAGGATATCAAAATATGCACCTGGACTGTTACATTGGTGGATCATTCAAAAGCTCTTCGCTTCAACTAGTTCGGTCCTTGAAAGCAATCCGGTCTACTTCAACAGCCACGACATAGAAGTGCTCAAGCGAAAAACTGGTTTTCCCATGCTTACTAAGGTCACTCCTAGTTTTCTTCAGTTTGTTGTGATTGATCAGCTTTGGCATGATTATATATCTCTACCTTACAGGAAAAGCTACGGGAAAGAAATGTTTTCGATACTCTAAGGGACGATTTTATGGTTTGTTTCGGGCAATGGGACTTCGAACCCGCGGATCTAAGCATCAGTACAAAGAGCTATATTCACATCTGGCATGGTAAGGAAGACAAAGTTGTTCCATTTCAACTTCAAAGATGCATTCTGCAGAAACAACCTTTGATCAACTACCACGAAATCCCCCAAGGCGGACATCTGATCGTACACTACGATGGCATTTGCGATACGATTCTACGTGCACTATTGCTCAAGGAAGAACAACAAAAGCTGTATAAAATAAATTGATTTGTAACAGATTCTGTGTTTGATTGATTGATTCAGTTCTACAAAACAAAGTATGTTCAAAGTGTACATTGTACAATGACAATATATATGTGTATAATATAAAGTGTTTGAATCAATGAATGTATTAGTGAAACAAAGTAACATTTGAGATATTTGTGCAATCAGCTGCTTCTGCTATTTGGATTTTCATTGAACAAATAATCAAAACGTGAATCGCCGCCGCCATTACCGGAGACAACGAGCTTCAACAGATCAACCGCTTTCTTCCTTCCTTTCAGACTACCATTCTCAGCTACATACACGATCCCTTCCATGGCTCCTTCATCAGCACCAGACGCAACCGCCGCCGCAACTTCAGACCTCGCTGCAGCTCCTCCACATCTCGCCAGATTCAAAAGCGCACCAACGGAGTTCTCTTTGATCCGTAGGCTCGAACCAGTGCAAGGATCTAACAGATCCGCTAGAACGTTAGCTCCTGAAACTCTCCTCATCCCGTCCTCGCTATCTTCGCATCCAGCGACTTGCGCCATAACCGCCGTCGCATCTTCAACGATCCCGCACCGCGAATCTTTCACGATCAGCGAAAACAGAGCCGGAATCGCGCCGAGAGAGATCATCGTCGATCGGTTCATCGGATACAGAGCGATCGCGAAGAGTGCCTTGAGCGAGTCTTTGATCGATCGAGGATGCGAATCTGGATATCTAATGATGTGAATGAGGGAGAAGATGATATCGCGCTTAGATCCGATGATAGGTCGGTAAGACTCTTCGGCTATCAAAAGGCTATAAATCGTAGCGGCGGAGGATTGAACCGCGGCGGGGGAAGTGGTGGTGTCGTGATGACGAAGCGCGTGAGAAAGCGCGTCGAGTAAGCCGCGTGAAGACATTAGGGGTTCGCGAGAGGTGATTGAGAGGTTGAGGAGAGTCGCGGCGGCGTTTTCCTGAGAAGAGTGTGACGACGAGTAAAGAGTCTCGGCGAGGTACGGAATAGCTCCGGCGTCGGCGATGATTAGACGGCTATCAGGATCTTGTTTGGAGATGAGTCTAAGCTCAGCTAAAGCAGCGGCTCTGGTTTGCTCAGAGACAGAGCTAAGCCTGGAGACGATTGTTGACATGGTTCTACGCTTTGCTGTTTCCATTGAGAAGATTTTGATGAAATAGAGAACAATTCTCTGTTTTTTATCTTTATCTTCAAACCCTAATTATCGTTTATTGGATGATGGAGTTACGACTTTTTGTTGAACAAGCCACTTGTATTAATTGTATTAAAGAGTAAACAAGAATGAAAGAGTCATTGATAATTCATCTAAGTGGGAATTAAAGGTCTTAACTTTTTTCTTTCGTCAACAAAAAGGTACAACTTTGTCTTTTTATACCAGAATTGTACTTCTTTATCCAGGATTCAGGAACATGTGTCAGATCTTTATTCCATAAGAAAAACTTGATCGTACGAAAAAAATTCATGCTCTTGTTCTTGTACTTGTAGAGATATTTACGTTTCTGTTTAAAATTGAAAATAATTGAAATTAAATTTCAGTCATCCTCTCCAAAGCATTCGTGAAATTAAATTTCAGTCATCCTCTTGTACTGTCGAAGAGATTCAACATTCATTTTTTTCGTGGTACGTTAATTTCATAGTAGCATAAAACTATAATTAAAAGAAGAATGTCGAAGGAAGATCCTATCTTTTCTCTAGTACAACTTTAAAGGAAATAGGTGAAATTACGACAGACAATGAAACTTGGCCTTTTAGTTATACAAAGTTTCATTCCATTCAGAAATTGGAGAAGTGGTTCCGAGATGACTGAACAATCTGCAAATCCGTCGTCGTTTGACAAGAGGTTTCATCACTCATCAGTGTCCTATTCACATTGATAATTCCCGATATCAAATTCATATTTTAGCATTATTATACGTCTATGAAATGTATATATGCATAAAAATGTGTCTTACTCTCGTGGGCGTGACAACCAAAGGGAGCTAAGAGCTCTGAGCCGTCCATAGTACTCTCCGATGACTAGGAAACACCGTGCAGCTTGTCGGACGGTCAAGATCCGCCTCAGCTGGTGAACGGTCTGCTGCCTCAAGTTATCAGCCTTCATTTAGATTAATAATAGAAAGAAAAAGATTACAGTTAGTAATCACATCTTTTGACATTTTAAGATTATTTCAATATTTCTTTTGGTAATATTATTAAAAACTAATAATTATAATTGCATACCTACTTACTACCTTGGTGGGCTAATGGGTATTACAAAAGTCAATACATATCAATAACAATCAATTTGATCATAATGTTTGAAAACAAGAAATTTTTTTAAAATATTTTTGTTGAGTTCAAAACAAAACATTGAAAGAGATGGAGAATACTTTTAACATATTCTCTTTGTCTTTTTTTCAGCTATATTATATATAAAAGGTAAAAACAAGTTGGTGAAAGAAATTTGGCTCTTGGAATAATTAAATCAAAGACCAAAACAACATATAATTATTATAGAACATCAAATGTTGCTTTCACGTATTGTCTGTTTCTGGATTATTTGTTTTTTTTTCAATTAGATAATTTAGCCAGCACATACGTTTGTTCATATATGTACGCAAAATATATGCACGTATTTCCGCATTTTTAAACATTTGTACATCTAGTATATATATAAAACGTTAAAATTTACCCAATATATTTCTAAAAAATATATTCGAATTCCTCTCTAACTATAAACCAAAATACGTTGCAAATTTTGTTTAGTCAAAAACTATCTACAGTTATATAGTAGGTCAAATTTTGTGTATATTTCACACGGTGTTTTTTTCTCTCGTTTGCATTCGTTTGTAATTATTGTTCGAGCAAATGAAGTAAAAAAAAAAAAAAGATAGGTGAGAAAATGGAACCTGGCGGATAAAGCCTTCGAGATTAGAGATCTTTCCGAGAGCGACAGCCATTTGTTGCATTCCGTCAATGACTGGAGATGCGGCGAGAGTATCGATGAGAGATTGCTGAAGTTGTTCGAGGCCTTGCGAGAGAGCCTCCTCTGCTTGTTGCGACGAGTGTTGTAGGCTATATATTCCCATCAGTTGTTGCTCCGTCAATAGATCCATTTGCGACACCAATATCTAAGATCACATCCCTTTCTTTAGTTAATCATGATTCCACAACTTTTTTATCACACGCAAATAATTAAACCGAAGAATACTCATTTCTGTTTACATTTTGCAGCAATGTTTCAGATTTGTTGATGTAATTTACTAACGTGAATATCATTTTGTTTTTCAAACGCAAAACCTAAAACTTACGTTTGTAATCATGGGGTAAAGTAAGGAAGAACAAGTCGAACCTTGATTAGGTCGGATGGACGGAAACCAGCCATCCAAATAAAACAACGTTCGGCTGGGGACATCCATGTCCCAATGATGAGGTGAAAAACATCGGCTTTCGCTGCCACGGCTTTTAATCGGAATATCTCATCAAAATGAGCAATGTAACCGTCAACGATCAACCTTAAATCATTGTCAGATAAATGAGCCTGAAGACCGGTTCGAATCTCCGACATATGCCGGTTATCATCCTCTAGCCATCTCCCATATTCCATGTCAAATATTGCAGCTCCTACGTACATTCGATTTTCAACATTTTGTTAATAATAGTTTAACCATTATTGTACTTATTTTAATACAATAATACATTGCAATTGGTGTTTTAGGTTTCAAGTACCGGAAGTGATGTTAGGTCCTGGTGGTCCACAACCACCCATGAACAGCCCCTACCATCGACATAAACAATATATTAATTTCAACAAACAGACATTATTAATAACCAATGAACAATTGAGAAACTTAGCAAATGACAGGTTTTGACAAATTTAAAAAAAGATTTAGCAGAATATATAGGATTATAGGAATATAAATGATTCAATTTCAACCTGAGAACGAGCTCGCTGAAGTTCTTGCTCCAATTGGGAAAGCTTTATCCTACTTGATTCTAGCTGTTGCACATACGCCTGCTCAAACCATATGTATATGCATTTGTTATTTTCATACTAGTATCATTACATATAGAATAACAAGAAATGCGGAACTTATACGTTCATAAATGAATTATAGAAGACTGGTAAATGGTAGATAAAGAAATAAATGCTCATGTAACAGCGGTTTCCAAGAAGAATAAAAGACACCACTGCGTATGTTTTACTAGTAGCAATAGCATTATTGTAATTCTATGCAACAAATTATCATTTGGAAAAAGTAGCAAAGAATATATAAATAGGTCAAAAAAACAAAAACAAATGATAATAATTTGAGGTGAAAAGTCAGGCAATTATATGGTCATACCTTTTTCCTAAGACGGCTTTTGCGAGCAGCTTCTCTATTTTGGGCCAAACGTCTCAACGTCTGCATAATCCAGATTTAAGAACATTTAAACAAGAAGTTAACGAATTAATTCAGGTAAAAAAGGTTACTAAAAAGTAAGTACATATATAGGAATGGATATGTCTCCTCGGGGGAGTCAAATAAAATGTATAGGAAATGATGATGATGAAAGTTAAAGTACCTTAGCATCAAGCTGTTTGCCTGAAGTTGTAGCCTTCCTCTGCAATGTCAGAGAACAGAGATGAAAATAGAAATTCATTCAGTGGAAAGAAAGTAAACATAAATTAAATTGTGTGAGTGAAGTCGACTCATGTGATAAATATTTAAATACCATTTACACACAATTAAAAAAACAGCATTATTAAATACTTTTTTTTAATGTAATATTAAATCTAAGCAATATGAACTCATTTAGGGAATATATGTGTTGTTAAAGTAAACATAGAAATGAGGATATGTAATCATGTAGTAAAAAGTAAATTATAAAAACAATAATAACACCTAGGAAGATTCTTCTGCTTTATTCCGCTTTTTGGGGATTTCATTTAATAATTTGTATTTTAAATTTGTCTGTTTTCATTATTTTATCAACGATTCGAGAGGTCAAAATTCTGAATTTTCTCTGATCCGTTTCCTTTTTGGGATCTGTGTATGTTTTTGTTTTATTGGAAAGATTTGTTAGGACATAGACATATATGAAAAAGCATGTGCATGCATATCTATCAAATGACAAGGAGAGAGAGAGATAGGCTAATGATATACATACCATGTACATGCACCAAATTAAGCATGCATGTTTCATGATGACTCCAAGTACGTACCATGCATATATCTCTTTCTAAAATTAAATTTTAAAAAGTGATGATGATGATGATGATGATGATGATGATGATGAGTACCTTATCTTCCGAAGGTTTAGGAGGAGCTAAAGTTCGAGAAGTGGAAGGAAGTCCAGATGTTGAACTTGAGTTTGCCATGTTATTATGATGAGGTTGAAGCATGAGATGATGTTTGCTACTCATAGGAGACTCCGGTTGTTGACTTTCAGCTTTGCCGGAGAAATTAGCCGATCCTGAATCGCTGCTCTCTCCTCCTGACTTGGAACTCTCCTGCAATACATATTCAACATAATCATACTCATCATCATTAACGTATAAGATAATTAATAAAAAGTCAGAAAAGGGATAATCAATGTAACTAAGGAGGAATTGACCTTAGCGTATATAATTTGACAAACGGGGTACTATAAGTTTATGTAATATAAAATAAAGTCAAGAGAAAGGAATGGAGTAATTAACTACTCTAAAATCGCTATCAGCTTTTGAGTTGAAAGAAGCAAAAATAAGAGATAGTAAGAGGAACAAGAAAGCTGAAACATGTATATAAAAGTGAGGGTAAAATGAAAATATAAGTTTTAAGTTTAAATAGGAATGCCGAAAAAGGAGAAAAAAACAAGAGGAAAGGGTCAAAGAAGAAGAAAGGGTACAGTAGGAAGAGTTTGGTGAGTTCTGATTGGCCACGAAGGGAACATCTCCAGAGTCGTAGCTCCTCCTCCTCCTCCTAATAAAGCTGCAATTTTACCCATCATTACATTTATCAGATATGTAATGTTCATATGTAATCATGTAGTATGCTAGCTACTTATTAAATGTGTGCATGCATGTATATGTGTTTTTGATGTAATTTAAGTAGTACTACAATATATTCTACTTAGAACTAACTACATCATTTATCACGTGGAATCTATATATAACATGACACATTTTACTAATAGTATAATTATGAATATTTTGATATAGAGGAAGTTAGGGAGTTGGTAAAAGATATTTTCTTCTTTTCTTATTTTCTAAATAAAGAGAAGAGAAATAGAAAAACAAGTCACGCCATCCAAGGCTCTCTTTTGCCTCCGTATCATCACCTAAACCTATCTAAAGACTTGTTCAGACTACTCTCAGCTTTTTATTTTGTTTTTTCCAGTTTCAGTTTTTTGCTCAGAATTTTAAAAACTTTATTGGAGTTTGTTAAGGAAAGCTCACGTCATGAAGATTTGAGAGAGAGAGGGGGGCTTACGTGGCTTGGCTTCCTCGTTCCTATACTTGACACCTTGCAGAACAATTGCTTCTTCTAGCTCTCCAAAATCGAAACTGGACGATCCATCTTGGTTACTGTTTCATTTATTAATAGTATTGTTTAATTAGTACAAAGAGAATATTCATCATGTGTTACTACAACTATACAATCAGAAACCAAGAAAAATTGGAGACCAAAAGGAACAACAATTAAATTAAAATATAAATACTTGATTAGAGGGTCGCATTTTGAGTTAGAAGATTAATAAAGACGGTCGCATATAATGAAAGTTTACACAAAAGCTAAAGCACATATAAAACCTATTTCGGATGATCCATAACACATTTTTTAGTTTCTGTTTTACCTATAGATTTCCGTTGACCATTTCATATCTCATAAATGAAACCGTATAACATATCATAATACTACTAAGAAAATGACAAATTGAGAATAAACAAAGAAAACCCATATAAAATTCAATTAGAGCTCAATATTAAGATATGTAATATGAATAAAGTTGAGCTTTATGTATATGTAAAGAAGAAAAGACGAAGGAAGATTTGTTAATTACATGAAACCAGAAGATGGATGATTGTTGTTGAGACCATGAATAAGTGAATAAGGAAGATGATGATTGTGGTTATGGTTTGTAGCTTCGCTCATTCTATGGTTCGCCATCTCTACTCAAGAAAACAGCTTCAATTGATGATATCTCTTCTTGATTAGTCTCTTTTCTGCAAAACACATTAAATCTTGAAATGATGAAAAAGATGATAATCACTATTGAGAGAAGCTCGAGTTAAGAAACACAAGAGAGAACTAGCTAGGGAGAGGGAGAGGGAGAGAGATTGCAAAGTCTTATAATTAATTCTTGATTAGTTGATCAAATGATTGGAATTTGAAAAGAAAAAGCTAGTTGATGATATGAACATGAAAGTAAGATATCTATGTGTTTACCTTTTGTGATGTTTTGCTTTTGGTGTTTGAGAACAAAGAGGAGAGAGAGAAAGTAGAATGGAAGCTTTCTCGTCAAAGGCTTTTTTATGGCTGAACAGAAAAACAAAAGAGGGTCCAATCTTTTCTCTTTCCGAGATACATATACAAAATTATGTGGGCGTGTATATATTTGTAGTTGGATAGAGAAATGATAATAAAGTATTAGTAATTGACTAATGTATAGTATCATTACTCTTTCTCTCTTTATTACTATTCTCTCTATACTTGTATGTGAAGAAACCTTTGTGATTCATCATCACTCTCTCCTTTTCACCACCTTTCTCTATCTATTTCCATAGTAAACACAAATTCCACTTGCTAAATTTCAAAATTTTATTGAAGAAAACAATAAAGAAATATTGATAATTTTTCATGGTAAATCAGACGAAGATCTTGTCCTTCCTAGACTTTGTCTCCAGGCTATATTTATGTGTTGCATTTTTTTTTGTTTTCCAAATAATAATATTGGGTTCAAAAAAGTTGTACAGAAAATTGAAAATTTAGTTGACTAACTTTATAGCTGTCAAGGGTGAAGCTAGTACTTGGCAATTGATCAGATGGAGTGGACGATCTCTATTCATACACAAACCTGAAATGTAGAAGTTAAACAGAAAATCAAAAGTCTAAGAGTGCTTAATTAAAAGAGCTTTATCCTTGTTAAGAAAAAGAATGGAGCTTTATCTTTGGTAAAGAATAAAAGAGCCTTATCCAATATGTAGAAGATAAATAAGATGATTGGATATAAGATTAATTGGACCGATCACAAGAAAATGGAGGTAGATTATTAAGAAAACTATCGACTTCTCTAGGTAGAAAAAAATTGAGCGAGAAGAAAATTAAATGAGAGTTTGTAATTTAGTCCATAAAATAAAAATAGAAGAAAGAGAGCAGAAAAAGAGGAGGAACCCACTAGAATCACTGACTCCTACTCCACAATCTCTCTCTCTCTCTTTGTAACCGCCTGTTTGTGCTTATTGGCTCTTTTTCATCAAATCTCTTTTTGGGCTTATTCACGTACACATTTTTTCAATAATCTATCATCTTTTCTGTAGTATTATTCATCGTATTCACGTACATGCCTATATCAAAATACGTATCTGTATATGTGAAAGTAAAGTGGTGAAATTTGCATAAAAGAATTGGGTTTCACTCTATCATCTTAGCAGCATGGATCATGCATGAAGTTATTTTTTCTAAGTAGTCTGTGTGTTAATCTAAAACCAAAAGAAAACTAACAGGAAAATTCTAGAATTATATCAAGAATCTTTGAATGGGCATGATATATACAGCATATACTTTATATTTTTGCCAAAAAAAAAATGATATATATATCTTTAGTCTAGTAAACAAATATATACTATAACTAAATGATCGAATACAACTCCCCAGCTATAGTTTAAGCTAAATTATATATATTATTTGGATGATCTAATGAGTTTGTTATTGGAATAGTACTAGAGATAGTGATGAAATAATGTTAATACACATAATCATAAATTCATAATCAAAGACAATGCATTAATGTGGGATAAGGAATGTTTGTTGATTTGTGTATGTATATTAAAATAGCAGAATCGAGTGAGTTTCTATTTCTAAACTACAACTCTTTTTGTTAAATGACCTTTGAGACAGAGAGAGGGATAAGAATAGTATGAATATAATACGTCTACTTATATGTAACACACTATACATAATTACAGATTTTTTTTTAGTTTCATCTTCAGTCTATAACCTTTTGAAAGCCGAGAGTGATAATATGTGAAACAGTTTCTGAAAGTTTTTTCTTCTTCTCAAAAATTAACAGCTTTTAGGCTTTAAGTTTCAAATTTGGATATAATAGAACTAGAGCAACTTTCTCTAGTCGGTTAACCTAACATACTTAAGTATTGAATAATTAACTATTTTGCCTCTACCAGTTCAACCAAAAAAGCCTTAGAATAATGACAATTATGTAGACCAATAAGATAAAATTAAACGGCCTTCTTGCATTAATCGTAAATAAATATAGAAAATAGCATTAAAATTATCAATAATTATTGTAAACATCTCAATCGAGTGTTATTTAAATTGATTAGTTTGGTATTATCCTATAATTTTGTTGATCGGTCAACATCCACTCCCTGTCATCACCTAAATCCTAATGCCACATTTCAGATTCCTTTCCTTTATTAGAAATTGTTATATGCCTCCTTTGATTCGTATAGCTGTTTTAGTCAATGCAGCTCTCTTGCAAATCCACATTTGTCATGGCTTTATTCCTTTAGTTTGTGTCATAATGACCCCCTCCGAATTGAGAATTTATTTTTCACGGCTCTTTAGATGCTTTTTTTGGGTTCGGTAGAAGTATATAACTCACGGTTAAGCTTTTATAGAATCTCAATATTAATTTGTCCATCAAGGCATCAAAATAATGTTTAGATTACCATCTCAGCCCAATACCGGCCATAATCTTATATGGAGGATGCATATTATTATGTAGACATCAATGATCAATCACTTTGGGACAACTACTCAAGCTCGTTTTCTAACGAATTGGGATTTTTGAATTACTTACTCAAAATAGTGTAGTCGGTTTTGGTCTAGCATGATCTAAAAAGTCCAACAAGCCGAGAGGCCCAAAACCCTAATATTCAAAACTTCGTGGCCTAAATGTTTCATCCTGTGTAATTTTCTTCAACAACCATTATCTTGGGTGAAAATTGTCAAATTTGCATATTTTCCATTATTGTCATTGACTTTCTGATTCGGTAACAGTCATATGATGTAAAAATGGGCCACATCCTTATTTGGTTTGCTTCAGGCCCATATTCGTTTGGGCTGTTAGATTGTAGCAATGGTACAAAGATCTGCAATTGATGTAATTTAACCTTGGTTAATGGTGTAATTTTATTTTATTTTGTTGGGGTCAAACTGAAAGCCTCAAAGGATAAGAGTTTTTTTCTGTTTTTTTTTTTTCACACTTTTTTTTGTTTTGTTAGAATTCATAAAAGGGTAATATAAACTTGTTAAAAAGAAATACAGTAGATACGTCATATATACAGAAAAAGTAAGAGAGACAGATGTTATCAAATAGGGGGGAGTAAAACCCACTCTAATACTACTTGTTATGCTTAAATATAAAAATGAATAAAAGACTTGGAAATCAAATAAGGAAGTGAGTGATTCCCACGTCGCACCTTCCTCCTAACCCTTTTCTTCATCGCCACTCAATCTTTCTCTCTGCAACATCCTCTCTTGTAACGTGTAACTTGCCAACCTTTTCTTTTTTATTAACCCAAGTTCGTTGCCGGCCATTACCAATTCCTTTATCCCATAATCTCTTCTCTGCTTCCTTCTTCCATCACATTCCCCAAAAAGTCTCAACACAGAGCGAGAAGAAGACTCAGGTTTTGCGAGAGGAGAGATAGAGAGACTTAGAAAGCTCGGTAAGTCCGAACTTTGGTGGTTCGGCGGCTCTACGTCGTCTGTAGGTCGAGTCGTCCTGGAGCTCGCCCGTTGTTTCTCGACGGCGGAGGTGGAAGACAACGACCGACCAGCCATGGACATTGGCGGTCCAACCAATATCCGCCACGTGGCTCACGTTACCTTCGATCGCTTCGATGGCTTCCTCGGCCTTCCCTCTGAGTTCGAGCCTGATGTCCCCAGAAAAGCTCCCAGTGCAAGGTTTATATATACTTTCTTCTTCTTCTTCTTTAAACTCATTGAGAATTGGTTTTGAGAGATTTAGATTTCATATCATCATCTTGTTTGTGTTTGGCAGTGCAACGGTGTTTGGGGTATCGACAGAGTCAATGCAGTTATCATACGACTCGAGAGGGAACTGTGTTCCTGTGATACTGTTGCTATTGCAGAGCCGGCTTTATGATCAAGGAGGCTTGCAGGCAGAAGGAGTATTCAGAATCACTGGAGAGAACAGCGAGGAAGAGTTTGTTAGGGAGCAGCTTAATAAAGGGATCATACCTGATGGGATTGATGTCCATTGTTTAGCCGGTCTTATTAAGGTTCTTGTTGTGATTGTGAATCACCTTACCTTTGTTTTTGAAAATGGTAGGCCTGAGTTTGATTATGTATGTGTGTGTGGGTTCAGGCTTGGTTCAGAGAGCTGCCGAGAGGGGTACTGGATCCTCTGCCATCGGAGCAAGTGATGCAGTGTGAGTCAGATGAGGATTTTGTCAAAGTTGTGAGACTTTTACCTCAAACAGAAGCTTCTCTTCTCAATTGGGCCATCAATCTCATGGCTGATGTTATTCAGTTTGAGCATGTTAATAAGATGAACTCTCGTAACCTTGCTTTAGTCTTTGCCCCCAACATGTCTCAGGTCAGTCTTTTTTTATTACCAACACTAAAATGCACAAGTTACACTCTCATTAAGCATGTGTTTGATTAATGGCTGCAATAAATCACCGTATAGAGAGCTAATATGACAGTTAAATAGCAGAGCATGATTCTACAACTTCGGAGGTTTGAAATGTATTGGCTCTGTTTTGGTTTTTGTGTGTAGATGGCAGACCCTTTAACTGCATTGATGTATGCGGTCCAAGTGATGAAGTTGCTCAAGAGCCTCACAGAGAAGACTGTGAGAGAAAGGGAAGCTTCCTCTTCTGTGGTTGACAGAAGATGTAGCAAAGAAGCCGAAGATGGCGAGAAAGAAAAAGACAATGAAGAGGAAGAAGAAGATGAAGAAGAGGAGGAAGAAGAAGAAGATGAAGATGAAGATGAAGAAGAAGAAGGAGATGGTGTGTACATAATTAAGGAGGAAGAAGCATCAGAGATAATAAAAGTGGTTGCTGATGAACACAAGTCAGGAAGCATAAAGAGTGAGTTTGAGGGATCTAGTGCTACGGATTCAAAGGGAGATAATGGAGTTGTGCAGCCACCCATTTGCAGCTCGAACCCGTAGGAAGCAAGTGAAGTTGATGCTTTTTTTCTTTTTAGTTTACTGTGTGTTTTGGATTGCTTTATTTGATTGCATAATGCATATGTAACTTCTAAGTGATGTAGTTTGTTGTTGAATGGTGATATGAAATGAAGACTAACTCTGTGGGATGAACAACATAATGTATCTCTGCTTTTCATATCTAGTAAGATCATTTCCATTCCTTAAAAGAAACATGAAAGAGTTAACAACTAAAATCAAAAAGATACTAATACAGAGATGAGTCGCATGATGAAAGGAAGAGGACCCTTTAGTTCTTGGGAGTTATTCAAGCTTGACAGAACGATAGATGTGGCGAATAAACATCAAAGAAGCCAAGAAACTTATGGTTCCAAGAACCAAGAAGAGGGCGTAACATAACAAAGCAGTGTATCCTAAGTAAAAGCTCAGCTGCAGAAATCCAGTCATGTCTGACCTGAGATAGAACAATACTCCATACCCATACATGAACACCGCTGTGAATCCTCCGCACAATATCGATCTGCAAAGAATTTTAATAGTATCGTCTATAATTTTAGTATGTCCCTTTGGAAATTAAGTGATTATTCTAAAAGCACAATCATGTTTCACATTTTTCCTACTATGACCGTTTCAATCTATATACTCAAGGTAAATATGTATCAGGTGATGGATTCTCATCATACATAGTCAATCAAATCCACATGTTTGGATAGAAAAGAACGCAGTACAGTATAAGAATACGTACCTCCACCACCATTCATGATCTTCACCGGATAGCTGAATGTAGGTCAAGATAATACCGACACTCGAACTCAAGAAGATAAGCACAATGAATGTAAAAAGCATTATTCCAGGCGAGGTATATATCTTAAATCCCCACAAGCTTGCATAGAGTTGGTGCCATTCGAGAACAACTGCACTGAAAGGTACAAAGCCTCCAAGAAACACCTGATACAGCTTTCTACGGTACCAATTCTGTGGTGGAATTTCTCGGGGGTTTCTTTTAACAGCGGATGGGGGTTGAAACTCTAATAATCCAAATCGGTTACCTAACACTCCTCCCAACATGAGAAATGGGATATTCAAAAGAGTGAAAATGAGTATGATGATGACTATTGTGCCAAAGGGGAGTGCAGCTGTTGCCCCATAAGTAATTGCCACAGTGTTGAGAACCGAAAGTATTATGAAGAAAGGAACCGGATAGAGGATCCCAGCAAGACGAACACTCCTTTTCTGAAAAAGGCAATAATGATTTAACAAATAAGGTTATACGAACAATGAATCTTTCGAGGTCAGAAAAAGTAGAAAGCACTAGAAAAGTCAATCACCTGTTTATTTCCCTCGAATTGGCTATGGAAAGAAGTAGATGTGTAACCAGCCACTATTGATGTTAGAGTGTACATGATGACGAGAGAA
The DNA here is from genome assembly GCF_000001735.4 of Arabidopsis thaliana. NCBI lineage: Eukaryota > Viridiplantae > Streptophyta > Magnoliopsida > Brassicales > Brassicaceae > Arabidopsis > Arabidopsis thaliana. The sequence goes on from NC_003070.9 coordinate 2,634,083, forward strand.
GTCAACAGCATTCCACGATTGTATGGGTAGAGAAAACCGGTGAAGGCCAATGCAAATAGAGCAATAATCCTGAAGACGAAAAACAAGTTAGAAACAACAATAATAAGAAGCCAAATGTTTTTTTTTTGGTAAGTAGAAGCCAAATGTTTATAGATAATAGAAGCTTACAACAGTAATAATGGAATTATAGATAATAGAAGCTTACAAGATTAGCAACTGAGTACCAGTTCCTAAGATTGCACAAAGCCAGCTGATGTTCCGAGGACATCGAAATACATCACTATGTACGAGTTTCCAACCTGCTTCCTTTCTCTCTTCTTCATCTCCGATAGAGTAACTGAAATGCATAAAGGAGAAGTTAAACTCAAAAATGTAAATTTTATCACCACATCCGTTAAACTACGCAAAACAAGAATAGTCTCCTAAGAAAAAATTGTCACCTTCTTAGTTCATTCTTGAGATGGCGCATGAAGAGAAAAGATATAAGTCCAATTAACAAAACAACAACAGTTATCGAGTTGAGAAATGAGAAGAAGTGAATCTTCTGGCTGATAGGATGAAACGACGCCCGGGAGTACTTATTCATTCTTGTCTCAGAGCGTTCTGAAGTCAGATTCCAAGAAACCGAGTATGTAAATTGAACATCAATCTCAGTGTTCTCGGATATATCAACCATATAACTCGGATCACTAAAACTGTTGATCTCAATAACTTTGTCTGCATTGTACAGAACATTGAACTTTAAGTGACTGAATATATAATACTTAGTATGCTTCTCCCCTTGACCAAAATAATCTCCCTCTACTTTTCCAACAAATCCCCACAAAGGGAGATCATCGTAGTACATTTGAAAGTAGTAATCTTGAGCAATAATATCTCTGAACCTGGCAATATCACTCGATGTTAATCTCTTCCGGCACAATACAAAATGAGTTTTGTCCTCCCTAAATTTCAGCTTATATAAAGAGCTCATTAAACGATCACCATTAAGAACTTCCCCAAGAGTTTCCTGTTTCTCAATCACAGGCCCTACAAAATATAAAACAATCCTAAATCAAAAGACCGAAACTAGGGACAGATACAAATCCTAATGTAAAACTAAAAGGACATCATTGAGAAACCTAACCTCGACGGCAGAACGGCAAATCATAGTATTGATAGGTCTCACTGCAAACAAAACAAAACACCAAACTTTAAAATGGGGTTTAAGAAAATGTGCCATCTTTGAGTTCCATGGTCAAACTAAAGCTAGAACAAAAACATATCTTACACATTCTCTAACTTGATCTCCTCCTCTTAGATTACTCACCCGTCATCATAAGCCAATAAAAAGCAAAATGCATAAGAATTACCAAAAGATTTGAATTTGAGAACAACCTCGGATTGTGGAGAGGACCCACTTTGTTGACGAACAAAGGGACATGATCGCCGGCATTATAATGGTTCGACGAGCCTGATCCGATTCCGATCCAGAAGGTCAATGCAAGTAGGACTTGTAGTACAGTAAGCAGAAATTGCGCCATGAATTGGCACTCTTCTTCTGCTGGGTTCCAAAAGAAACGAATCAATATGTGCAACAAGAAGAGCTCCAGAAGCAGTCATCTTCTAAAATCTTAATCTAACAACAGCTCAAGAAGAAAAAAATTCCATAGCTAGAGAGAACACAAAGTCACAAGACGACGTCGTAGAGGCACAAAGTCAAACCTGAATGGCTTAAGCCGAACTGAGTGGTTTTGACTAGACCATCATCAGAAAAGTCTCCAAGACGGTAGTCGGATGTTAGATCGCTCAAGTAATTTTTGGTTTTGTTGGTCTCACGTTTTCAGCTGCCCATTTGATTTCAGTTTGGGCTTTTCCTTATCTCTAAAGGCCCAATTTCATTTAGGTTTAGTTTATTTGATCATTATCCTTACTATAAAGGCTTCGCCTTTCGAGAAATTTAGGGTTTCTTCTGTCTGTCTCGTCACTCAGGTTTGTGCCTCAACGACTGCTTCACTTCTAGCTTGATTCTTCTTCTTCGTTTATATGTATACTGTACATTAGATTATTCTTGTTTCTCGAGCTTCTGCTATAGATTTTGATTCTTTTTTTTGTTGTCTTTGTTTCGTTTCCAGGATCAGATCTTAGCTAAATTGAGACAAGCTCAAAATGAGGTACTTGACGCATCTCTTACATTCACTGTTTAATTAGAGAACAATACGTCTCTGAATCGTGATTCAGAGACGTATTGTTCTTCTGTCATATGCAATAAGTTTAATTAGAGAACAATACGTCTCTGAATCGTGATTGTTTTTTGGATGTGCGTTATTGATAGCTTTATGATGTTAATAGTCTAGGATTGACACGAAGTTGTTCTGCAGTTTTGCATAAATGCTCTTTACTAAGGCCTCTAAATTTGGATGACAAATCTAAATCTTGCCTCATAAAAATTTAGGTGTATTAAGATAAGATTATTTTGTATGGTAGTGTCTATAATGTGGGTTGTTCATGTTGAGGTTGTCAATGTTGTGTATTTTTGTTTGTTTAGTTAATTTGCTTAACTCTGTTCTTTGTGGGTTAATACAGTAAGCTTCAGAGTGAGGCCGTTCGTGAAGCCATCACTACTATCACAGGGAAATCCGAGGCAAAGAAACGTAACTTTGTCGAGACTATTGAGCTCCAGATCGGTCTGAAGAACTATGACCCTCAAAAGGACAAGCGTTTCAGTGGATCTGTCAAGTTACCACATATCCCCCGTCCTAAAATGAAGATCTGCATGCTCGGAGATGCCCAGCATGTTGAAGAGGTGATATATCTTTTCATGGAAATTGATCATTTTGTGCTCTGTTTCTTGTATAATGGTTTTGTGCTCATTTCATTTGGTGGCTCTATTAGTTTCATTTGATGTTGTATATGTCTTCTGAATGTAGATGCATGATGTTTTCGGAATTTGGTCATTGTTTATTTAGGCTTCATTTCTTGCATAATTAAATATTTGCTTATTTCATCTTGTATCTTTTCGTAGGCTGAGAAGATGGGGTTGGAAAACATGGATGTTGAGTCTCTAAAAAAGCTTAACAAGAACAAGAAACTCGTCAAGAAGCTTGCAAAGAAATACCATGCTTTCTTGGCCTCTGAGTCTGTCATTAAGCAGATTCCTCGTCTTCTTGGTCCTGGTCTTAACAAGGCAGGCAAGTTCTGGCTACAGCTAATATTCCATTGTTCTTCTTTACATCCGTTTTGATTTTGGATAGGTTTTAGTAGTCTATTTCTTTTGTCAATGTCTTTTTGATACAATGCCAATCCTTTATCCTGTGAGATTATGCTTCTTTGATGATTCTTAAGTAACATTCCTTTGCTTTACTTTACACAGGAAAATTCCCAACTCTTGTGAGCCACCAGGAATCCTTGGAGTCAAAGGTGAATGAAACAAAGGCAACAGTGAAGTTCCAGCTGAAGAAGGTTCTGTGCATGGGAGTTGCAGTTGGTAACCTTTCAATGGAAGAGAAGCAGATCTTTCAGAATGTGCAGATGAGCGTCAACTTCCTCGTCTCGCTATTGAAGAAGAACTGGCAAAATGTCAGGTGTTTGTACCTCAAGAGCACAATGGGACCACCACAAAGAATCTTCTGAGCTTTCACCTACTTAAAATTGGTGGCTATAAGACACTTCTTCTTACCCTTTCGTTTTTGTTTCAGACATATCTGTTAAACAGTGTAAGAGTTGTGCTGCTACTCTCCTCTTTAGCTTTTGGTTTGGATAATTTGAAATAACTGCAGTGATTTTGGTTAATGGATTTTGTAGCTTATATTATCTTTGAATTAGATGTGCTTATTTCAAAGACGAATCAATCCACAGATGTGAATAAAAACAGAAATTTTCGTTTTCAATTTGAAAATTGTCCTCGTGGACTGTTCCATAACCAAATTCTATTGACTATGCAGTAATTGATCTTTGAATTAAAAGGATCAACCCACTGATTATACTCCAATTGAATAAATATTCTTCTTTAATGTTGTTTATAATCTCTTAAGCAAGCTCTAATGATGTATTTTTGAAGCAAACTCTAATGCTTTTATGGTCAGTATATTTATTCTCTTAAGTTTTATAACTAAATTACCATTTTTTTTTGCCAAAGCAGACAACAAAATAGCGAAGTGCGTTCCAAAAGTTAGCGTTTTCGTCTCCGTCCCCAAATCTCTCAGCTACCTTAAATCAGAATTCTAGGGTTCTTCCGATTAGGGTAAAATCGAATCCAGATTTCCCAAAATTCTGATCTTTGATTTATAAAAGATGTCTCAAAACGGGAAGATAATCCCAAATCTGGACCAAAACAGTACGAGGCTCCTCAATCTCACAGTTCTCCAGCGGATCGATCCATACATCGAGGAAATCCTCATCACAGCCGCTCATGTCACTTTCTATGAATTCAACATTGAGCTCAGCCAATGGGTTAGTCTCAATCAATCTTCGATTACATAATTTGATGTTTGCTTCCCTACCTAATGATTGATCTGTCTTTTGTCATTCAGAGTCGTAAGGACGTTGAAGGATCTTTGTTTGTTGTCAAAAGGTTACTACTTTCGATCTTTAACTATGTGTATCTTATCTTTAATCGTCTTCTCAAATCTGATTGGATCCTTTTTTTTGTTTCTTTCAGAAGTACACAACCTCGATTTCAGTTTATTGTGATGAATCGTCGTAATACAGGTCAGGATTTATTCAAATAAAGTTGGTGTGTGTCATGTGTCTAGAAAAGGTTTAGATTTAGTAATATATTGCAAGTTCTTATTTAAGGATTCAGTATTAGTAATCATCAGTGTGTTGCTGTATTTGTCTGGATAGATAATCTGGTGGAGAATCTCCTGGGAGATTTTGAGTATGAAGTACAAGGTCCATATTTACTTTACCGTAATGCATCTCAAGAAGTAAATGGCATTTGGTTCTACAATAAACGTGAATGCGAGGAGGTAGCAACTCTTTTCAACAGGTATGTATATATAAGTCACTGCATATCAGGTAGAAACTGTTGGTTTCAATTGTTGGATCATGAATAATATCAATATCGTCTTTTATTTGCCTATTATCAGACAGTTACTTGTTGGCAAATATAATGTTCTTGTATATTTGTATGAACTTGAAATTACTCTTACTCGTTGTATCTCTGCCTAATGGTTCCTTGGCATGACAGAATACTCAGTGCATATTCCAAGGTTAACCAGAAGCCAAAGGCCTCATCTTCAAAGAGGTAATATTTTCATGATTAGATTTAGTTAGTACACCATTAGTTGTTTCTTGGATGTGTTTTCTTTGAGGTGGAAACTTGATAATCTAAATCATTTTTCCCGCTGTTATATCTCTTACTTGTTAAATTAAGTTAGATTTTCTATGTACTGCAGTGAGTTTGAGGAATTGGAAGCTAAGCCTACAATGGCAGTTATGGATGGTCCTCTTGAACCATCATCAACTGCTAGGGATGCCCCTGATGATCCTGCTTTTGTCAACTTCTTTAGCGTAAGTTTCTAAAGCTTCTGTTACACACTCACACTATCATCTTCACCATGACAGCATCTTATACGACTAATGGCAGGAGGGCTTTCTATTAGTTCTAGCCTTCTAGGTTCTTGAATTATCTTCAGCGTAGTATATGGTCCAACTTAGACTCCTCAAATTGTAACACTGAATTTATCTAAATTGTTGACAGTCAACGATGAATCTTGGGAACACTGCGAGTGGGTCAGCAAGTGGACCTTACCAATCATCAGCGATTCCTCACCAACCTCACCAGCCTCACCAACCCACCATTGCTCCTCCTGTAGCGGCAGCAGCACCTCCACAGATACAATCACCACCGCCTCTACAATCCTCCTCTCCTCTGATGACTCTCTTTGACAACAACCCTGAAGTTATCAGCAGCAACTCCAACATTCACACAGATTTGGTGACGCCGTCTTTCTTTGGCCCCCCACGAATGATGGCACAGCCACACCTCATTCCTGGTGTATCTATGCCCACTGCTCCTCCTCTCAATCCTAATAATGCGAGTCACCAGCAGCGGTCATATGGTACTCCGGTGCTCCAGCCTTTCCCACCCCCAACTCCACCACCATCACTCGCTCCTGCACCCACTGGTCCGGTTATCAGCAGAGACAAAGTGAAGGAAGCCCTTTTATCCCTGTTGCAGGTTCGTCCTTTACCACATCACTTTATTTGAGCTGCTGTGCAAACCTAACGAGTTGCTTTTGACAGGAGGATGAATTCATTGACAAGATTACCCGAACTTTACAAAATGCACTTCAACAATGAAGCTGCGCTGGTCAGCATCTACGTGTGGGATAGTGGCTGTTTGATCTAGAATGTGTAGTTAAAATGTAGTTTTGTTCCCTCTGAAAGTGTTGTTGGAACCTTATAAGATACTGCACTGCCCCCTTTGTTTAACTCTTGGAATTACTTTTTCATTTTATCTACTTTCAAGTTTTTACCTTTCCTCATCAATTTTTGTTTCGTAGTCGAAAGACATGTTAAAGACTTTAGATTCACAAATCTTCATGCATGTTTAGAGTTTATTGGAACATATACACATCAAGATTAATACAAAAAACATGAAAGAGTAAGAAGAAAGAGAGATAATTTTTCTATTTTTTAAAAGATTCGAGATTGCAAGACAAAAACTGTTTGTATGGTTCAAGTCAAAGACGTATTGTGATGTTTCGTTTTGAAGTATTATCCCAATCTTTTGTGAGCTTTCCCTCGAGAAACGCTTTTAACATTTAATACTTTAGTTAGACTGACAGACATTCTTAAAATCAAGATCATATAAGAAAGACTTGTCGAGATATAGAATGAAACATCAAATAGCAAAGAAAGCTTTGTTTTGATTGATAATATTACACATAACCAAGAGAGAGCATATAGTACAAACGAAAACAAGAATAGTTATCCTTAGAAGTAATCTTCAGTCCTGCCCTTGAATCCGATTTGTCCGAAAGTGAGGCAGAGGAAGAGGCCTAAGTGCCACGTAACCAACCACAACCAGAACTGTGAAGTGAGAGCTGGAGGAGTCGGGAAGTGAGCGAGCTCAGTTCCGATGCTATCGAAGAAGAGACCCGTCAGGCTCTTCCCATTTATCGCTGGAATGCTCGACGGAGCTAGCCATCCGATCAGCCCAAATCCTACCACGTTCAAATCTCTCCTCAACCAGTTCCTCTCAAAGCTTTAATTCATTTTTGACACAAACAAATAAATTTATTAGAAAATACCCTAAAAAGCACCTCAAAATTAAAACAAGCTTTATTAAGTTCCTAAGATCAGTTAGGACTCATTCCTATATCTTAAGTAACATAACTAGTGATACTTCTGGAGTTTTAAGCATTTTCATAAAATGTGATATCTTTGTTATTACTATGAGAAGAAAATAAAGAGTAACCTACCAAGTGACTCTTCCTCCCGATGCACCGGCGAGTCTCAAAGGGTTCTTGGCGCTTAATGTTGGTTTTAAAAAGGCTAAAAAACATACGAGAAATCACAAATCAAGATTATCATATGCATATATATGTTTGATTGAAATTATTCGAAAAGAGAAAGAGAGAAAAAGAGTACATGAAGAGAAGGGTTTGGTGGTGATGGATGATCCTCCGAGGCCTATCACCGTCGATGGTGTTGCAAATGTTGCTGCCATTTTTCTTCTTTGCTGCTTTCTCCCAAACTGATCTCCTTTATTTTTTTAAGTAAATACAACACAAACACAAGAAATAGATTTTTATTCTGTGGACAAAGAGAGAGATTTCGAGGATGTGTTATCAATCAATAGCTTTGTGACACCTCATTATTTTCTTTGATATTGTGGGTCTATTTCTTGGATAAGATTGATTCCAGATTTATTTTTTGTCTCAAAATTTGTTTATTTTTTTTGTTTGTATTTTATAAAGATTTTTACATCTTTTAGTTTGCATGTTAATGATTTTAATTAGTCAAAAAGCCAAAACACCATGAATTCCATTTTTTTTTTTTCAAACACAATATTCCCTCTCCCAATATCTGCCAAAAATCAAAATCAAATTACTGTACCGATACCATTTGTTCGGTTCGGTTTAATCCGGTAATCGATGAGGTAAAGGCATTTGTGAAATTGATCAGCCGAGTCGGATCGGCGGGTAAAATGGACTACAGCTTAGCGGCGGTGAAGATGCTTTGTTCTCAGCTCCGGGACGCTAAACCGACGCCTTCTCAGAACGCCGCCTCCCTAGGCGGTGTACTTTTTCAACGTGCTTGGTTACAGGTTCCCAATCTATCATCCTCTCATTGTCTATAGCTAAATTGTTAATTCCTGTTTCGATGACTTCAAGTCTTGCGTTGCAGGGCGTTTTGGTCCCCTTCTCCGGTGGAGGCGGCGATAATTGTCTGGTACTTGATGACGGAACCGGTCTTTTGGAGCTCGGTCTCACCAACGATTTTGCCCTCCGTCAATGGAAATCAGGAATGTACGTGATGGTTGTTGGTGTCTACCAAGTCCGTACTGGGCAGATACCTCTACTTAAGGTTAATTTGAAAACTTTAGGTCTTTGATATGCACATTGGATCACTCCAATGTGATTTTAGTTTCGCTAGAGTTGCAGACTAGTCAAATTGGTTTATTATGCCAATTGGCACATTAAAGAGTTAAGTGAGAATGTTAGATGTTATGATCACTAGATCAGGCTGACACAAGCTTAGGTGACTAAGGAGCTTAAGTTCCATAAGAGGTTTTGAGTTTGAATGTGTTAGTAAAAATCTTGTGATGATATATCTAGGTGTGGCATGAAGATGCTTGTAATCACTAGTGATTAAGATTCATCTTCTCTTGTGATGTTCGAGTCAAAGTATCATCTGCATTTACATGCAATGCTTTGATTACTGAAACTTGTCATTGTTGTTTTAAACTGAAACCAGGTTCATAAGATGGTTGACCTGTCGGTGAGCCCAGATCGTGAAGCCATGTGGTATTTAGAAGTCATGGACGCATACAGACTCTTCTATGAGCCCTTGATCCAAGAGTTCTCTTGATTCTTCACTTCACTTAACTTATCTATTCTTCTTTTAGTTTCACCAGACCAGATTAATCCTTTTTTTGTTTATTGAAGATGATCTTTAGAGTCATGGGTATGTACTTCTACGGAATCAAAAGCAAGGTTGTATCATTTTTAACACACCATTGCTAGTTTTCAATTTATCCAATTTCTGCTGCACTTCTCATCTTCTTGATCATGGACTCAAATACTGATACAATTTTACAAAAAGGCATTCATTACTAGTAAGACCTACAAAATTGTTCCACAAGTTGAGGAGACAAGTTAGAAATACCAAACAACTTTAGACAAGTATTTCCACTTCGACTTAGAGCTCCTCTCAATCGTGCCTTTTCTTCCTCATGCATCCTCAACAGCCTAAGAATCTCTCGCACACGAGGGAAAAATGCACCAGGACGAACACAATAAGGTTTAAGCACAGTAAGAAGTGCCTCTGCGTCAACTTCAAACCTATCAAACTTTTGTCTCCGTAAAACAGGTTCTCCTGAGAAAAATTTACGAGAAACATAATGGTCAAGCCCTTCCGCGAGATTTCTCCACAAGTCCAAGAAGTCTTTCGGGTTCATGTTTAGATGAAGAACACACAGATGCCTTCTTAAATTGTCCAATGCTTCTGCGACACCCTGAGACACTGTTAAATTGCTGGAGCTGGTAATGACGTCTTCGTCCCATGAAACTGCATTGTTGTGGAAGTGGTCGCTGCAAAGATTGTCAAATTGGTGGAGAAAAACTGTTATAATCTCCATAAGCCAATTGGTTTCCAACTCAACAAGGCTTTTCAGTTCTTCCCCAAAAAAGCAGCCTTGGCAGGAAACTTCAGGTTTTCTATCAACTTTGACACTGGTTTCGGCAGCCCACATCTCTACAAAAACCAAATCATCACTCCATTCTCGTAGTTTTGATTCAAGATACCGAGCAGCATTAACCGGTCCACATGCTTGTATCAGTGTATCTTCAGACAAACCATAATGAGAGAGATCAGTCTTTTTGAACTCCAATAACAGAATTTTGAATATACACCAGAGAAATCTGGTGGCAGTAGCTCTTATAAATTGGATCCTTGGTAGAATGGCCGGTAGAGATAGACCATGGTCTATCAACCTCCAAGTCCTATTAAGAAAAGAGTCTGCTACTAATGGCGCTTTATAATCTTCTCTTGTAGATAGAACATACTTTGCAGACTGTGAGTTGGATTCATTACCAAGTCTAGTTCTTTCACTATCAATTACCCAAGCTTTCTCATTCTTAATATCCTCTTTACTTTTTCTATAAGCATCCTTTAGCTCAATCTTCCCCCAGGTTTTGAGCCACTCAGGTTTCTTACAAAACAGTCCCATTACTGATATACCTTGAGAAAACGCTGTCGAAGAGCCTTCATAAGATAGACAAGTATCTGTATTCACAAAAGACTGCATTCGCTTATCAAATGTAACCATCTGATCGACAAGATGGAACCACGATGAAATACCTTCAGATTTCATGTGCTTCTCCTTGTACATATCTATAAGCCCAGGAAAAACTTTTTTCTCTAAGAAACCAGATAGCATTTGGACCATCGCTGAAACCCAAGCTTCTTTAGCACTACAGCTTACTAACATAGCCCTATCAATCAAAGGCTGTAAGAAATCGTCAACCCCATCAGCAAAGTCTCTTGTAACTTTATAGACAAGTTCAAAAATAAACTCAGGTTGCTCAGCCCATTTTAGAAAATGATACTCCATCCGAGATGCAACCGGTTTAACTAGTTCATCGGTCGCCCAAAGTCCATCATTATCAGTTTCTTTGGTCATATTAAGCTTCTTTCGTTTTTCCTTCTGCGTATTATGTTGCTGTAAACCACAGAGGAGTAGAAAGCTTTGGGAATAAGACTCTTTTTTATCTCCTTGCATCAAGAGTAGAGGATTAGGGATACTATCAACCTCTCCATGCTCGACTTTGGATGTTGCAAGTTTTGGTGGCCAGCCAAGAGATGAGAGAAAAGCTCGGTGATCTGCGATAATCTGTGGACGAAGAACAGACAGACTTTTATCTACTCTACTATCAACAGAATCTACAAGGCGACGCCACCGTGAGTGATGCCTTGTAACATCACCAAGTATTTCTTCAATCTCATTCATGGTCTTAATAGCATGACTGAATCTCTCTTGCTTCAATGCAAGATCCTGCACGTACAAATAAAAAGTTTTAATCTTTCATATTTACCAATCACAACTCCATATAGTACTTAACTTGTGGATTGAAAAAGCTTTACTTGAAGCGTACTTCCTTTGCGTTTACTTATCGGATGAAACACAGAATCTTCAAGATCGCCAACAAGACTTTCCAACTTTAAGGCAGTCACTGAAAAATTGAATCTTTCTTAGCTAGCTCTTGATGATAATGTTCAAGAATCAAAAATCGAGTCAAACTCACCGAAATATTTACGCCGATTCTGTATACGACACAATTCCTCTACGACTTGCTGTAACTCCCAATTCGTTTGCTTTCCGACAGAATCCGTAGCTACAATGAAAAATTGGAGACAATAAGAAAACTCAATATCTTTACGTCACCAAAAATAAAACACGAGGGTTTGGTAACTTACGGAGACAGAGGAGGCTCTCCAGGTTCAATCTCAAATCTTCGAGTGAAACTTTAGCGGAAAGTGAGGTTGAGATCCAGGAAACGGCGTGCTTCGTGAGATCCGTCCGGAGATGGAGAAGACGGTCGTTTAGATCAGAACAGTCGTGGTTTAAATTGGACGTCAGAGTCGAAGCGCGGAGGAGCAGATCTTGGAGGTCTACGAAATTACCGTCAATAAAGCCTAGTGCGAGACCGGGAAGGGTGGCCGGGTTTGGCAAGACGAACGACAGTGGAAGTGGATGTTCCATCGGAAGCATTTGCCGGGAAAAAGGTTGTTCCTTTTGTTTTCTAAAGCCTTCGTGTCCTCTGAGTCTAATGATGGGTTATGTTATGATTTTTAATTTCCCTTAAGTTTAACTAAAAATTAGTATTTACTTTGAAGAAAATAAAAAGTAAAAAAAATCGCTTTGATAAAAAAATTTAGCTTCTCCGTGCAGCGAGTGTAGTCGGCGGCTGACGTTTTCTTTACCCTAACACTTTTGAAGCAACATAACAAACGCGCCGCGAATCCATTTTTAAGGGTTTAGAGACTTTTAGGGTTTACTTGAGAACAGAGAGATGGGGAAGAGCGAAAAGACGTCGTTGGGGCGATCACTCGTGAAGCACCACAACCATATGATACAAGAATCCAAAGACAAAGGCAAGTACTACAAGAATCTACAGAAGAAAGTTCTCGAATCTGTGACTGAGGTCAGTGACATCGACGCCATCATTGAGCAAGCTGAGGAGGCAGAGCGTCTTTACACCATTAATCACAGCTCCTCCACACCTTTGTCTATCAATCTGTATGCTTCTCTTCTTCTAAATTCCTCTTTTTTATTGTCCTTTGATTGATTAGGTATTTGTGGTTCTGTTTGTATAAATTTAATATGGTAATGAGATTAAAGAACAATTACATGTCCTCTTGATGTTCTTATGGTGTGCTGTTTCTCTAATGTTTTTGGTGAAACAGAGACACAAATTCTAGCTCAAGTGTTATAGCAGCTGAAGAATGGAGAGAGCAACAGAAGATAGAGGAGGCTTTACACGCCAGTAGTCTTCAAGTACCTCGAAGGTATGTGGTTTTTATTCTCTTTAGCTTTATTCTTCCTTTCTATCATAGCTCTAAGACAACGTTTTTTTTTGTCTATCTTCATCTCCAGACCTCCGTGGACACCTGAAATGTCAGTGGAAGAACTTGATGCTAATGAAAAACAAGCTTTTCTAAATTGGCGCCGGATGCTTGTGAGGTTAGCTTTTTTTGTTCTACCCCATCTTAATTTTACTTCTTCGGTGTGTTATAAACAAATCAATATCTGTCACCAAATTGTTTGTTGGTGATGATAAAATTTAGGCAGCTTCTGTCACATAGTTTTGTTCAAATGGTAAAAGCTGATGCTGTAGTTGATAAAATGCATGTATTTTGAGCAAATATTCTACCTTTGTATCGTACTGAGAAGGTCGAAATGGGATAAGCTGAGAAGATCTCATTCTTGTATCCATTTCCCAGTTTTGTTGTGGAAACTGAAAATCTCAGTTTTGTTGTTATTGGTATAATGTGCTGTGTATAAGTTTATCTCATGTAGGATAGTGTTTGCTAAAGCCGGAACTTTTATAGAATCGAGTTGTGTTCAAGATATCTTTCGTATATAAACCAAACTAGAGTTTATAGATGTTTGACCCTAATCAATCTTTTGGATTGGGAAGTTTATAGGTGTTACGCATGCTTACATGTTCTCCTGTATTTTGGTTTAGCCTTGAGGAAAATGAAAAGCTAGTGTTGACTCCATTCGAAAAGAACCTTGACATCTGGAGACAGCTTTGGAGAGTGCTTGAACGCAGTGATTTGGTAAGTCTTTGTCAATAATGTATTAACCTTCTCAATAAGTTCAATTTCTGCGTTTTAGTTAATTGCAAAACAGTTTTGATTACTTATACTTGTCCTTTTTTCAGATTGTTATGGTAGTTGATGCTAGAGATCCACTGTTTTACCGCTGCCCTGATCTTGAGGTAATGCATTTTCTCCCAGCTTGAAACTCCACTTGGCACCGTATTCCTGATTCATATTTACTTGAAGATTCATCGTGACACAGGCATATGCTCAAGAAATTGATGAGCATAAAAAAATAATGCTTCTAGTGAACAAGGCGGATCTTTTACCTACTGATGTCAGGTTAGCCAATCCTCTTGTGCCTTAATACTTTGCCTCCAACCTTTTTTGTATTCTAACCGATTGGTTTAACTTTTGACTTGTAGGGAGAAATGGGCAGAATATTTCCGCCTTAACAACATTCTGTTTGTTTTCTGGTCAGCCATAGCTGCTACAGCTACCCTAGAAGGTAAAGTCTTGAAAGAGCAATGGAGACAACCCGATAACTTGCAGAAGACAGATGATCCAGACATTATGATATATGGCAGAGACGAGCTGTTGAGTCGTTTGCAATTTGAGGCTCAAGAGATTGTCAAAGTAAGGAATTCTAGAGCAGCATCCGTATCATCACAGTCATGGACTGGTGAATATCAACGTGATCAAGCCGTGGTTGGATTTGTTGGGTACCCAAATGTTGGAAAGAGTTCTACAATCAATGCATTGGTGGGTCAGAAGCGAACAGGTGTCACCTCTACCCCAGGAAAAACAAAGCATTTCCAGACTTTGATCATCTCTGATGAGCTTATGCTATGCGATTGCCCTGGTTTAGTCTTCCCTTCGTTCTCAAGCTCAAGATATGAAATGATTGCTTCTGGTGTACTTCCGATTGACCGGATGACGGAGCACCGTGAAGCTATTCAGGTGGTGGCTGACAAGGTCCCTCGCCGTGTAATTGAGAGTGTGTACAACATTTCTCTTCCTAAACCCAAAACCTATGAGCGTCAGTCCCGCCCGCCTCATGCTGCAGAGCTCTTAAAAAGTTACTGTGCTTCTCGTGGCTATGTTGCCTCGAGTGGACTACCGGATGAAACGAAAGCTGCAAGGCTGATTCTGAAAGATTACATTGGAGGTAAGCTGCCACATTATGCAATGCCACCTGGAATGCCCCAAGCTGATGAACCGGACATAGAAGACACTCAAGAACTGGAGGATATTCTCGAAGGTTCAGAGTCCGATGACTCTGCAGTAGGAGATGAGACAGAAAACGAGCAAGTTCCTGGTATTGATGATGTGCTAGATGATCTGAGCTCGTTTGATCTTGCCAATGGGCTTAAGTCTTCAAAGAAAGTGACAGCAAAGAAGCAAACCGCGTCACATAAACAGCACAAAAAGCCACAGAGGAAAAAGGATCGGACTTGGAGGGTTCAAAACACAGAAGATGGAGATGGAATGCCTTCTGTTAAAGTTTTCCAGAAACCAGCTAACACAGGTCCTCTTACGATGCGGTGATTATCAAATTGTAGTCCATCCAAGCAAAGATGGCAACCGAAGCTACTTAAAGTTTTTTTTTTTTTTTCAAAAAATGTAACAGCAGTTGAACCTGTCGCAGTAGTTCTCGAGTGTCTTGATGTTTTTGTTTTTATGATTAAAGTCTTATTTTGGGGAAAAGTAGAAAAAAGTGACAACTCAAATCTGGTGGAAAATGGAGAATTGTTTTTGCCAGTTGGAGATACCTATCGCTTTGTTTTGAGAATATAATAGCCATAAATAGAGTTTTCATGTAACTTTAAACTTTTTTCTTATTTGGGGTTTGGACTCTTTTGAACAATAAATAGTGATAATGAAACTTTAAAGTTTAAACATTTCAATAACCAATTCTTGTTGCTAAATATGTCATTACCAAATCGATATAAAACCAAAGTAAATAGAAATGTTATAGTGATTTCGGTTCGTACGTTTGGCAATGAGTTGGTTCGTGTCTCTCGTTCCATTGGCGTCCTTGAGGGTTAAGACTGATTAGGCTTTGTTGTACTTATGGAGAGAGGAGAGAGAAACTTGAGATAAACAAAAAAAAAAAATTGGTTTTTCCTAAATGTGTGAATGTCTGCTTGCTGCATCGTTTTATTAATTTCCCTGGAAAATAACTGTTTCTGTTTGTTGTAAACAAGCCTCGAGGATCTGACCGGTGAATGAAAGAAAACTAGGGTTTCGATTTTACCGGAATATTCTCCGAGAGAGCGGCAAGTTTAACATCAGATATGTTGTTGATCACAGATTCGCTTTTCTGCGAATTTTAGCTGGATCGGTCTTTCTTTAGTTAGTTTTTTTTTTTTGTTTTCCCACTTTTGAAGCTTTTTGATAATGGATGAAGATTCGTCTATGGTGGCTGACAACGATCAGGATCGTGAGTTTCAGAGCCTTGATGGAGGCCAATCTCCTTCGCCTATGGAAAGAGAAACGCCTCAGCAGATGAACGACCAATCACCTCCTCCTGAAGGCGGATCGGTGCCTACGCCGCCGCCTTCGGATCCTAATCCGGCAACTTCTCAGCAGCAAGCGGCTGCGGTTGTTGGACAAGAGCAGCAGCCGGCGCTAGTTGTTGGTCCGAGGTGTGCACCTACGTATTCGGTGGTGGATGCTATGATGGATAAAAAAGAGGATGGGCCTGGCCCTAGGTGTGGTCACACCTTGACGGCTGTGCCTGCTGTTGGTGATGAAGGAACGCCTGGTTATATTGGTCCTCGTCTTGTATTGTTTGGTGGTGCGACGGCTCTTGAGGGAAATTCTGGTGGCACCGGAACTCCTACTTCAGCTGGAAGTGCCGGCATTCGTACGTTTTCCTTCTCTGCTTGTTAAATAGTTTTAAGTATCACCGCTCTACATTTTCCTTCTCCTTTGCCTAACTATTGTGAAGTTGTAGTTTGCCTTCCTTGCTTTGAAGGTTCTCTCCTGAACGATTGAAAAAGTTAACTCTTTTCTTATGGCTTAATTATTCTGATAGAGGGCCCTTGCCAAGCCTTGAACTTTTAAAGATTTACCTATTTCAAAGATATACGCTGGTTATTTGCTTGCAATCTTGTGAGATCGTCTAAGTTTGGAAACTTTAGTTCTGAAAGCTTCACATCTGTTAAATTTAACTGGCAATCTGAGGTGGCAGTGTTTCCTCAACATTTATTGCATCCTATTTCATTTGGAATCGGTAGAGCAAAGAGCTTGATGTAGTACCAGGGCACAGTATTGGCTGTGGAATGTTAGATCACTAATTCCGTTTATTTGCTGATAGATTCTATGTTCTAGTTCTTGTTATTTCTTAAGGTTCCTAGATTTATCTGGTTGTATTAATTAATTTGGGTGTTCTTTTCTCTGCAGGGCTAGCTGGGGCAACTGCTGATGTTCATTGTTATGATGTACTTTCTAATAAGTGGACTAGGTGAGCATTAAATGTGAATGTCTTTGGGTTTTCACGCTAATTATGAAAAATGCATGAGATCCTACCCCGTTTAAAAGTGTGGATACCAGTTAATTAAATGAATTGAGGCTACAGGCTTACACCTTTTGGAGAACCACCAACCCCGAGGGCCGCACATGTTGCAACTGCAGTCGGGACCATGGTAGTTATTCAGGTAGGGGAGAAATGATGTTTTTATATTATGTGTATGATTTAAGTTTATCAATGTAAGATGAGCATTTCCAGTCAGCTATGAAAGTGCTTATAAATTCTTTCTGTTGTACAGGGTGGAATTGGTCCTGCTGGTTTATCGGCTGAAGACCTTCATGTTCTTGATCTCACTCAACAACGGCCACGATGGCACAGGTTTGAAAATATGCCTGCCACTATCTCGGTTGAAAATTCATTTTACTAGTTCGTGTCTTGATATTGATTATGTCTCTATCCAGGGTTGTTGTTCAGGGTCCTGGACCAGGACCTCGTTATGGACATGTCATGGCACTCGTGGGGCAAAGGTATCTCATGGCAATTGGTGGAAATGATGGTAAGCAGTTTTCCATATTGGCTTATTCTCAGTGTTTTATGTAAGGGTATCATATTCTCATTAAAGCTTCACCCTTCTGAACTCCATTCGAACTACTAGGAAAACGTCCACTTGCTGATGTATGGGCCTTGGATACTGCCGCCAAGCCTTATGAATGGCGTAAGTTGGAACCAGAAGGGGAAGGTCCACCTCCCTGCATGTAAGTTTGATTAGACTCCTTTATGATTGTGAGCTTTCTGGAGTAATTGTTTATATCTGTTTGTACGTTGTAACTAGGTATGCAACTGCAAGTGCGCGCTCCGATGGTCTTCTTCTCCTCTGTGGTGGAAGGGATGCAAACAGTGTGGTAAGTGAAGAGATTTATTACAGTCATACCCAATTATCTCTTTGAAACAAACACTGAGCCACTTATAGAGGCATGATTCTATTTTGGCTTTTGCTTTTAGTGTGAGATAAAAATGGGACCGTGAGATTTAGTCAATTAATTTATAGAGGTTGAGTTTTGTCACTGAGCAAATTGAAAAGTATTTTATTTCCCCAGCTACAAATTTATTAATGGTCCAATGAACGATCTTCATTCTATGTTCCAGAGCAGATGGAGATGTAACTCTTCTCTGCTAGGTAAATTAATCAAGAGTTTGTGTGTGTTTCAACACAGACTCTGAAGAAGTAACAAACATAAATTGTGTGCAAGACCTCGTGAAGCTTCTACGAGAAAAGGAACTATAATTTCTTTTGTCAACAAGGAATGAGCTTATTATCAATTATGTGTTTATACATGATCATGAGAAGTTGTCAATTCTGCGTAAAGTGAAATATGAAACTTAATGGACTGCTTTAATCTTGAATGGTTGATTGAGGAGCTTAATTTTTTTCTACGTTTGAATTGATAGCCTCTGGCCAGTGCATATGGACTTGCGAAGCACAGAGATGGACGTTGGGAATGGGCCATAGCCCCTGGTGTCTCACCATCTTCCAGATATCAGCATGCAGCAGTATGGATGCTTCTTCCTCTTTGGTTCTCTTTTCTGTCCTCATCAGAATTATTAAATTCTTTGGTTAATTATTTAGGTCTTTGTAAATGCAAGACTTCATGTGTCCGGTGGGGCACTTGGTGGTGGACGCATGGTTGAAGACTCATCCAGTGTTGCAGGTTAGCAAATGAAAAGAGGCAGTCTGATGTTTGTGCTGTTGGATTATCATTGAGGAAATACTTGAGTTTCCATATAATTTCTGCACCACTTTTAGTCTTCTGTTGGCCATTGTTGAAATGTGTCTCATGTATAGACGATAGTTGTATATTTTGGTTTTGTACTAAAATGTGCATTGAGTTCATCTACAATTCTCTGATTATTTCATCTATTGTCTTTGTACAGTATTGGATACTGCAGCAGGTGTATGGTGTGATACAAAATCAGTTGTTACTAGTCCTAGAACTGGTAGGTATAGTGCCGATGCAGCTGGTGGCGATGCTTCGGTTGAGCTGACTAGGCGGTGTAGGCATGCTGCTGCTGCAGTCGGTGATTTGATATTTATCTACGGTGGTTTACGTGGAGGTAAAGAGCTGGCAGAACTTTGCTAATGTACCTTTGATGCTTTGTTACAGACCAACATTGTTTAGATATCACAATTCTTTTGCATGCTTCTTAATGAGGATAAACCAATATATACGGTTGGATTGTTCTTTAAATGTGGCATAATGTACATTGTGTAGCCAGTGTGTGCTACTGTAGAATTACGCCTTCTTTACTAGGTATTGCTTTTCGTCAGAATCTGAGAGACCATAACAGAAATAGCGAATATATAAAATTCCTGCATTCTTTAGAAATTATGGTTTCACTACTTAATTATATATTGTTGATACTTTAGGGGTGTTACTCGATGACTTATTGGTTGCTGAAGATCTTGCTGCTGCGGAAACAACATATGCTGCTTCTCATGCTGCTGCAGCTGCGGCAACAAATTCTCCACCAGGTCGATTACCTGGAAGGTATGGTTTTTCAGATGAAAGGAACAGGGAGTTATCTGAATCAGCTGCTGATGGCGCTGTGGTGCTGGGAAGCCCTGTTGCACCCCCTGTAAATGGTGATATGCATACTGATATTAGCCCTGAAAATGCATTACTTCCAGGAACTCGGTTAGCTAACTTCCCTAAAGAATGATTTATCTTGTGCCGTATTGTTAAAACAGTGATGAATTTAGTGACAATGATCCATCACCACTTTGTAGGAGAACGAATAAGGGTGTGGAGTATCTTGTTGAAGCATCAGCAGCGGAAGCTGAGGCGATCAGTGCGACGTTGGCTGCTGCCAAGGCAAGACAAGTCAATGGTGAAGTTGAACTCCCTGATAGGGATTGTGGTGCAGAGGCTACACCCAGTGGGAAACCTACATTTTCGCTAATCAAGCCAGATTCTATGGGCTCAATGAGTGTTACACCTGCAGGGATTCGTCTTCATCATAGAGCTGTGAGTGTCACACTTATTGTATTGAATATATCAAGTCTTGCATTATACTGCTTTGAACACCATGTTCTTCATTTACTAGTATTTCTTACCCCAAATTCTCACCACTAAAGCATTTCTGGTTTATAATGTTTCTGGCACTTTGTTATTTAGGTGGTGGTTGCTGCTGAAACTGGTGGCGCCTTAGGTGGAATGGTTAGACAGTTATCCATTGATCAATTTGAAAATGAGGGACGGCGTGTCAGTTATGGGACACCAGAAAGTGCAACAGCAGCAAGGAAACTATTAGATCGACAAATGTCAATCAACAGTGTTCCAAAGAAGGTAAAGATTTTGATTATCGACATAATTTTCTGTATTATTGGGATCCTACATGTGGATTTAAAAACACAGTAATACATCTGGTAAAGTGTGATGAAATTATGAAAAGGGTACAATCTTGAACTATTATATAATACTTTCGTTCTGTGGCATTGGTTAATTGTGATAGAAATCGAATAAGCTATTGTATAGGTATACTATCTCCTGGTTTCCATTACTGGTAACTCATAGTTGAAGATTCGTTTGCATCCTCTTATTGTTCAATTAAGCATCGGGTGCCTAAAGACTCGCTTAGTGATTCTGGAGTTTTAACAATATGTGACCTAACTATGTCTTAATAGGTTATAGCTCATCTTTTGAAGCCTCGTGGTTGGAAGCCTCCTGTTCGACGGCAGTTTTTCCTAGATTGCAATGAAATAGCTGATCTTTGTGATAGTGCAGAACGTATCTTCGCAAGTGAACCGACTGTATTACAGCTTAAAGCTCCTATCAAAATATTTGGTGATCTGCATGGGCAGTTTGGGGATCTTATGCGCCTTTTTGATGAATATGGTTCACCATCTACAGCTGGAGACATATCGTAAGTGCATCACTAAAACTTGTGACATCAGTGGCCCTACTTCTTGCTACTTTTTGCTGGACATTGCTCATTTTGTTGTTTAATTGTCAGATATATCGACTACCTCTTCTTAGGGGACTATGTTGATCGGGGTCAACACAGTCTAGAAACAATCTCCCTTCTACTTGCACTAAAGGTAGTCCTAAGTGTATTATGTCAGTTTTGCCTTGATGCAGGTGTTCTAGTTGCTTTTGACCATAGAAGGTTTGACGTTCTATTTTTGGTACTGCAGGTTGAGTACCAGCATAATGTACACTTAATTCGGGGAAACCATGAAGCTGCAGATATCAATGCCCTTTTTGGCTTCCGGATAGAGTGTATTGAGCGAATGGTAATGTAATCTGCTTCTGAATCTCTTGTTTCCATGTTTATTTGTCTCATGTTGTGGTTGCTTTGTAGGGTGAACGTGATGGAATCTGGGTGTGGCACCGAATAAATCGTTTATTCAATTGGCTACCTCTTGCTGCATCGATTGAGAAGAAAATTATCTGTATGCATGGGGGTATTGGTCGTTCTATAAATCATGTGGAGCAGATAGAAAATATTCAACGTCCAATTACAATGGAAGCTGGCTCCATTGTTCTTATGGATTTATTATGGTTAGTCCTTAGCTTCTATATGTTGGTCTGCTTAATGTTTTGGTCGAGTCTTACTAATTTGTTAATTTGGATTTGTTAGGTCGGATCCAACTGAAAATGACAGTGTCGAAGGTTTAAGGCCCAATGCTAGAGGCCCTGGATTGGTTACTTTTGGGGTAAGTAATTTTCTTGTGTTTTAATTTTATGTTGTCTGAATTTCGTTTTTCCTCCCTTCAGAAAACCAATAATCTCTTTCTTTTCTCACAATATTTATTCTGTGCAATGAGGTGCTGCTATTGTTAGACCAAGAATATATGATATTTTTTTCTTGAAACCAAGGAATATAGTCTAGTTTGCTCCCAATAATTTACCATATGAAGAAGTGTTAATTGCTTTTGCTTTTCATTTTTACCTGTTCTGTTACTCACCAAAACTTGGCAATTGTAGCCTGACCGTGTCATGGAGTTCTGCAACAACAACGATCTTCAGTTGATTGTACGAGCACACGAATGCGTAATGGATGGATTTGAGCGTTTTGCTCAGGGGCATTTGATAACGCTCTTTTCTGCTACAAACTATTGTGGTATGTACATGGACTCACTAAGTGCCATAACCGGATTTTGATATTTTGATGGGGTTATTTCTGTTTTCTTAATAGTTTTTATACTAAATCTCAGGTACTGCAAACAATGCTGGGGCTATCTTGGTACTAGGGAGAGATCTTGTAGTGGTACCTAAGCTCATTCATCCGTTACCTCCAGCACTTTCATCGCCTGAAACTTCACCAGAAAGACATATAGAAGACACATGGATGCAGGTTCATATTGCTTCATTTCATTACTGAATCTTAGTCCATAGTTATTGACCTGAAACATTGGTACTTAGCGTAGTATGCACTTTTCGCAGGAGCTGAACGCAAATAGGCCAGCGACGCCAACCCGAGGACGCCCACAAAATTCAAATGACCGAGGAGGTTCTCTGGCTTGGATGTGAGGCAGATAAAGAGGCACTCGTGCACATACATACCGCTCCAAAAAACACTTGTAACATCTGCCTCCTGGTGTTCCTCATGTGTACAGAAAAAGATGAGCCATAGACGAGAAACGATGAGGCTTGAAGATATCAGGGGGTGTGTAAATTAAGATGTTAAAAGGTTAGAGAAGTCAGTTTTGGTGGTGGTTTAGTAGTGATTTGTAGAGTTTATTTGTCCGGGCTTTAGTCCTCTCGTTCATTTTTATTCAGTCTGCTGTTTCTTCTTTTTTTTTATCATGTCATATCTTTCTTTTTTCCTCTTCAATTGTCTCCGTTGTTTT
Source organism: Arabidopsis thaliana (assembly GCF_000001735.4). Classification (NCBI taxonomy): domain Eukaryota; kingdom Viridiplantae; phylum Streptophyta; class Magnoliopsida; order Brassicales; family Brassicaceae; genus Arabidopsis; species Arabidopsis thaliana. The sequence continues at coordinate 2,656,885 of NC_003070.9, forward strand.
CGTTTGTGGTATAGTTTTTTGGCGAGTGGGTATGAATTCTTAGAATGGTAATGGTTGATTAGGTGGAGGATGGTCTGATGTCGTGGGGGGGGGGGGCTTTTGTGTATTTTAATTTTATTGTCAGTTCATACTTTGTAACATTTGTGTTGATTATATGATACGAAAAATTTTCCTGGCTCCTTTTGGTTGTCTAAGCTAGACCAAAAAAGAAGAGAAAAGAAAGAACTTATGCCCTTGAAAGCGACTTTGAGTTGGTTCATGGATCCTCGGGTGATGGACTCAGTCACTCGATTTGCTTGAGATTCATAAATTTATACATGTGCTTTGTGGCCTTCAAATGAAACACTGGTGATGTCGATATGATGTGATTTGGCATCGATGCTGTCATTGGCTCCAAAAAATCATGTTTTAGCGGTGAGAACAAAAAAAACAAAATTTTTGGAGGATCAGATGGTTGAAGTTAAAACTCGAGGGTATTAGATGGTTAAATTTTAATATTGTTTTGGATATAGGATGGTGATTAAAAAAAAAAAGTTTTGATTAGTGTTGGTGCAGGAATTAGCATCTCCGATAATACCAATTTAAACCAAGGAATAACGTGAATAAAATCGAGAATTCGATTGAACCGGGGTATCCCGGCTAGTCTGTTAATGGGCCTAAGTCATGAGCTCGCCAGAAGATTTAGGTCGACAGTCAAGATCGCCATAGGCGGCTTCTCAGGTCGTGTAAAGGGAAAACTTCCATTTAAGAGAAGAGGATCTCATGAAGAATAGAAGTAATGAAGATTTAGACCTAAGATAATTAGAAGTTTATCATATTTTGGTATGTTGGACCCATTGTATAAATAGGGGGGGGGGGTCAAGCCCTCTAAGAGGATCATGACCAACCTAAGACAAGAGACTACTATTACAGAGCAAACTCTAGCTTTTTATTCAAGCAACTTTGTTCTTCTCCTTTGATTATTCGTGAGCTAAGAGAGAAGTGAATTTGTCTAAATCCCTTAGTACAAATTAATTGTTTGATTAGAGAATCAACAATTAGTTTTGAACCTGATGATGTATTGGTCAAACTTGTAATCATCGCATCTGAGTTTGAGGTCATTTTTTCCAACTGTTGTTATACATATAAAATATCCAAAGAATAAAAGCCTTGTACGATCGGGGTATTGGGGTCCGTACCAACTTGTTGACATTTTTTATGTTTTTGGTGTGTGGCAGACTAGATTGAAACAATAATGACTAAGCAACTCAGTAAGAGTCCTTTTTTTGGACTCAGTAAAAGAGTCCAAGTTTTCTTTGAACAACAAAATTTTGTTGAGGTGTGTATGCACTTGGTTGGGAACAAACAAGTAGATGGCAAAGATCATTCGAACATTGGAGCCCAAGTGTTGAGGGCACTAATCTTGTCGATTACAGAAACGAAATTATTTGGGGAAGCTGCAAGAAAAAGTTTAGTTAAATCTTTTATATTCCTTAATCAAAATGTATCATGCATACACTATATACAATTCACTAAAGTATGATAGTTAAATACCTAATTAATATCATGATCAACTCCTACCGGTTCATCTAACTAATCCAGCTCAGCATAAAAACCCTCACGCGTCGCTCCAATTAAGGGGAGGGCTTAACTAGTGCCCAACTTACTGGGCTAGGTTCGACTCCGTTTTTTTATTACATTTTCCTTTTCCATTTCTTTAAGACTTTAACCCTGAAATCTCGAAGTGCAACGCACCACTAATTTTTTATAAATATTAACATAACATTTCATGAGTCCTAAACAAGAGTCTCTCTTGGTCTTTATAAATACATCGATCCATGTACATAAAAACAACAAGTCATCTTTTCTTTCTATCTGAAAGTAATCAGAGAATCAGAAAACACTTGAGAGAGCTGAGTGACCATCAAAAGGTGTTATGGAGAAAGTGAGAGAGATAGTGAGAGAAGGGATTAGAGTAGGGAATGAAGACCCGAGAAGAATTATTCATGCTTTCAAAGTGGGACTTGCTCTTGTTTTGGTCTCTTCCTTCTATTATTACCAACCTTTCGGTCCTTTCACCGATTACTTCGGTATCAATGCAATGTGGGCTGTCATGACCGTCGTTGTTGTCTTTGAATTCTCCGTAGGTTCGTCATCTAGTTTCTATCATTTGAATATGTCTAGTAGATATATCTAGGGAGAATGCAAGAATTTTTGTTGTAAACTTTTGGCCATAATATTAAATAACTTTGGTTTGATGTGTACTTAGGGGCTACACTTGGGAAAGGACTAAATAGAGGAGTGGCAACATTAGTAGCAGGAGGACTAGGAATTGGAGCTCATCAACTAGCAAGATTGTCGGGTGCAACAGTGGAACCTATTCTTTTGGTCATGTTGGTCTTTGTGCAAGGTAAACCCTTATAACACTCTTTACATTTTCAGATTACCATGCGTTTCCAAGCGTTTGGTCAATCATTGTTTGGCTAAAGACTAGATCAAAGAAGATTGGGCAATGAGTAATTAGTATTGTGATATATGTGCAGCTGCGTTGTCGACGTTCGTAAGGTTTTTCCCATGGGTAAAGACAAAGTTCGATTATGGGATATTGATATTCATATTGACGTTCGCGCTGATATCGTTGTCGGGGTTTAGAGACGAAGAGATAATGGATTTGGCAGAAAGCAGACTATCGACAGTGGTGATTGGAGGAGTCAGTTGCATCCTTATCTCTATCTTTGTCTGTCCTGTTTGGGCTGGACAAGATCTACATTCTCTCCTTGCCTCTAACTTTGACACTCTCTCCCACTTCCTTCAAGGTTTTTTATTTCTTTCTCTTTTTCTTTTCCTCATTATGTCTCTACAAGAACATAAATATATACATATACGAGATAGTGAATGTGAAATTGGCAGATTTTGGGGACGAATATTTTGAAGCGAGAGAGAAGGGGGACTACAAAGTAGTGGAGAAGAGGAAAAAGAATCTTGAGAGATATAAAAGTGTTCTTGACTCCAAAAGCGATGAAGAAGCTTTGGTGGGCTACTCTCTCTCTTTCTTTCCCTACTTGCTTCACAATTATGAAATCATTTGGATTGATTTTGTTTTGATATTTTGCGTTTAGGCTAATTACGCAGAATGGGAACCGCCTCATGGACAATTTAGGTTTAGGCATCCATGGAAACAATATGTTGCCGTTGGTGCATTACTCCGGCAGTGTGCCTACAGGATTGATGCCTTGAATTCATACATCAACTCAGATTTTCAGGTAATCGCTAACTTTTTGTTAGGTGTTTGCATATTTAATTAAAACAAAATTTGAAAATACATAAAAGAAGAAAAACTAATATGCTATTATGCTATAACTATTTTTGATCTAATACAATATATATATCTATATATATATATATATATATATTTACATGTCGCAAATGCAAACACAAAAATAACATCAGGTTGAAATTCTTAGTCTGTTAATTTGTTTATATAGTTTTTTTTTTTAGTGTAAACATGTATAGTAGTATATGTTTCTGGTTAACGTGTTTCTAACCCTTTGTTTATTTCTTATTTTTTCTATTAGATCCCAGTGGACATAAAAAAGAAATTAGAAACACCATTAAGAAGAATGAGCTCGGAATCGGGAAACTCAATGAAAGAAATGTCCATTTCACTAAAACAAATGATAAAATCATCTTCTTCTGATATCCATGTCTCAAACTCACAAGCTGCATGCAAATCTCTTTCTACTTTACTTAAATCAGGCATCTTGAACGATGTTGAGCCTCTTCAAATGATCTCATTGATGACGACTGTCTCCATGCTCATAGATATTGTTAACTTAACCGAAAAGATCTCGGAATCTGTACACGAGCTTGCATCCGCTGCAAGATTTAAGAACAAGATGAGGCCGACCGTGCTATACGAGAAGTCGGATTCCGGAAGCATTGGTCGTGCCATGCCAATAGATTCTCATGAAGATCATCATGTTGTCACAGTTTTACATGACGTTGATAATGATAGATCAAACAATGTTGATGATTCACGTGGAGGGAGTTCACAGGACTCATGTCATCATGTTGCCATAAAGATTGTTGATGATAACTCAAACCATGAAAAACATGAAGATGGTGAAATACATGTACATACATTAAGTAATGGGCATCTTCAGTAAGTAATTCAACTCATTATTTGAGGAGCAGTCTTTTGTACCCGCAAGATTATAGAGACGAGACCATCGGTATATAACATATTCGGGTATTTCATTCAGATTTGAAGTTTGTTACAAATACTATTGTCGCCTTTGATCATTTTTGAACTATTGGTCACACATTTAATAAAGTCTTGGTCTTCGTTTTCCTTTGCGTTACTCTTTTAAAGATTTTTATATCCAACTGATCAAAAAATTTAAAAATAGCATGGTTTTATTTTTGGATTATGGTGTTTTAGAGAGCTAACCTCAGTAAATAAAAGAACATAGACCGGCGCCAGATAAAGACAAGTCCGGCAAAAACTCTAGATTGTTATTTTCTATGAATATAATTAATTTTATTCCAAACATATATCGTATGAAAAAAAAAATCATTTATCATTGGAGGAGGCGGTGATCAGGCGCAGTGAGAGGAGGAGTCGGTTAACAAAAGTGGTCTTGGCCAGTGCCAAAGCGTCATTGTAATCGCTTTCAATTCTCAAAACCAATACGGTAATATGCACAACTAATAGAATGTTTCAGGTGACAAATTTTCTCACTAAAGTCAAACTTTCATACTTGCCGATGAAGTAACAAACATACAGTACGTTCAATACATTAAGGATATATATAAGAAACAAAAGCTGGAAATTGTGTGAATTTAGCTAGGTTAGATTATAGTATAATAAAGTTGCCTTGTACGATTGGGGTAATGGCTAATGGATTCCGTACGTTGATGCCAACTTGGTATTGGCAAGGCTGAGTGTGACTCGGTGCAAAAAGCACCAGCTGCTATCTAATTCCGCGTTCTAACCAATACTACATTTTCATTTATTATTACTTTTTACAATCCATAAATCTCTCTGCTGTGGAGGGTTGATATAAGATCCGAAACTTCTTTGTTGATAAAAAAAAATCTAACAATCTTCCAAGTTCAAATCTCACTCAGGAAATATGAATGACTGAATATTTAATTAGATATTATCGAAATTGTGATTCTTGTTGACAAAAAAAAACAAATCTCATAAGAAGTGGTGATGTCAGTTTTCGTTGAGAGAAAGAGAATTTAAGTGGATATGTTCAATATACAAAAAAAAAAAAAAAAAAAAAATTGGACAATTTGGTCGAATATTAATAAGGTAGGTCTAAATATTAGTGAAAGTAACATATGTGAATGCCCAAAACGGACGGATATTTTACTAGCTTTGAAACAAAGAAACGATGGGACAAAATGACAAATTGAATGTCTATTTATTTGGAGTTTGTCATGATTATTCATGTCAAAAACGCAAACTATTATTAATAGACTGTTTATTTTATTATTTTCTTACACTCGCCGAAAATGTTCAGAATCGGAAATAATTAGATGTAACGTTCCTGTAAAAAATGCATTGAGTTTTAATTTTATTTTATTTTCTTAAAGATAAAAAATTTCTGTTAAATGAAAAATGAAAGAGTTGTGAATTACGTTTTTTTTTTTAATATTGATTATAAATGTACAGCTAGCAACTTTAAAAATGGTTAGAAAACAAATGTTGGATAGCACTATTTTATTTTTACATAAAGAAAATCTTTTGGACGTGGAATTTTAATAGAAATTTCGGAAATAAATTAAGAGAACAATACTAAAGTATGCTACTAATAGCCGCTTTTAAATATCGGATAAATCAGCACCAAAGTAGAACTTGGTTACGTAAGTACTAGTCTCTGCCTCTAATTAAAAATACTCTGTCTCCAGTTAATTATATTTCTCATTTTCAATTTCTTTAACCCTCAACGTACGATATGAAGTACAACGCACCACTGATTTTTTTCTTAAAATAATAAAATAACATTTCACGAGTCCCGAACAGGACTCTCTAGTCTCATAATGCTCATTATAAATAACGACGATCCATCCGCTCAAAACAACAAGTCATCTTTCTACTTCTTCCTCTCTTTCTGAAACTTATCAGAAAGTTGAGTGATAATCAAAGGGTGTAATGGAGAAAGTGAGAGAGATTGTGAGAGAAGGGAGGAGAGTAGGTAAAGAAGATCCGAGAAGAGTAGTGCATGCTTTCAAAGTGGGACTTGCTCTTGCTTTGGTCTCTTCCTTCTATTATTATCAACCTCTCTACGACAACTTCGGTGTCAATGCAATGTGGGCTGTCATGACCGTCGTTGTTGTTTTTGAATTCTCTGTAGGTCAGTATTCGTCATGTGATCAGAATCAGCCACTTTCTACCATTTGAATATGTCTAATATTCAGCGATAAACATTTTGTAGATTTTTCTGTATAAATTTGGCTACAAAAGGTTGTTTAACTTTTGTTTGGTGTGTAATTAGGGGCCACACTTGGGAAAGGACTAAATAGAGCAGTGGCAACATTGGTAGCAGGAGGACTAGGGATTGGAGCTCATCACCTAGCAAGTTTGTCGGGTCCAACAGTAGAACCCATTCTTCTTGCCATCTTTGTCTTTGTCCTAGGTAACCCTCATAACACTCATATTTTTTTATTTTTTTTATATGAAATTTTGATGATTTGGTCCATATAACCTTTTCGGACGGGGGCTAGAGCGAAGAGTCTAGAAAACATGCATATATGCATACATTTGTCTCGAATTAAAGAGCGAAGACTAACAATATATATATATATGCAGCTGCATTGTCGACGTTCGTGAGGTTCTTCCCGCGGGTGAAGGCAAGATATGATTATGGGGTATTGATATTCATATTGACGTTCGCACTGATATCAGTTTCGGGGTTTAGAGAGGACGAGATATTGGATTTGGCGCATAAGAGACTATCGACAGTGATAATGGGAGGAGTTAGTTGCGTGCTTATCTCTATCTTTGTCTGCCCTGTTTGGGCAGGACAAGACCTTCATTCTCTCCTTGCCTCCAACTTTGACACTCTCTCCCACTTCCTTCAAGGTTTGTCTTTTCCTTTGGGTTGATTATATACAATCCTTACCTAAAAATACCTCTACAAATTAAAACAAACTTTTCGCCCCACAAAATACTACAATGTATAAACTTCTTGAAAACTTTATTTTGGGAAAAAGATTTACGGTATTTTTTTAGATTTCTCCTACCTTATATTCAATTATGAATTAAAAAGTGGTAATTTGGCAGAATTTGGGGACGAATATTTTGAAGCGACAGAGGATGGGGACATCAAAGAAGTGGAGAAGAGGAGAAGGAATCTTGAGAGATATAAAAGTGTTCTCAACTCAAAAAGCAATGAAGAAGCTTTGGTGGGTACTCTCTCTAGCTATTTCCCTACTTCTCCATTCACTTTTATAATTATACCCTTTTTGAAATAACTTGGACTGGATCTTGTATTGATATAATTTGTTCATTTGTGTTTAGGCTAATTTTGCAAAATGGGAACCGCGTCATGGCCAATTTAGATTTCGGCATCCATGGAGACAATATCTTGCCGTGGGTGCATTACTCCGGCAATCTGCTTACCGAATTGATGCCTTGAATTCAAACATCAACTCAGATATGCAGGTATTACTTTTGCTATAAATTTGATAATAATAATTTTTATTTAAAATAATAGATGAAAACAAAAATTAAAATACTAAAATCACAAATGCTAACACATAATGAAATTCTTAGTCTCTGTTTTTTTATATGGATAATATATGTTCCTTCTAACCGTTGGTTTATCTCTTGTTTTTCTATTTAGATCCCAATGGACATTAAAAAGAAAATAGAGGAACCATTAAGAAGAATGAGCTCGGAGTCGGGGAAGTCAATGAAAGAAGTGTCCATTTCATTAAAGAACATGACAATATCATCTTCTTTTGATATCCATGTAGTAAACTCACAATCTGCATGCAAGACTCTTTCCACTTTACTTAAATCAGGCATCTTAAACGATGTTGAGCCTCTACAAATGATCTCATTAATGACGACAGTTTCTCTGCTCATTGACATTGTAAACTTAACCGAAAAGATCTCAGAATCCGTACATGAGCTTGCATCCGCAGCAAAATTTAAGAACAAGAAGAAGCCGTCTAAGTCGAATTCGGGAAGCATTGGTCAAGCCATGCCAAATAAATCTCATGATGATGATGATCATGTTGTTACAATTTTAGGTGACGTTGACACATCAAACAATGTTGATCAATCGCAATCGCATGGAGAGATCTCAGTGGACTCATGTCATCATGTCACCATAAAGATTAACGATGATGATTCGATCCATGACAAAAATGAAGATGGTGATATACATGTACATACAAATCGTGTATCATGTGATCACACTAATGCTAGTGATCTTTTAGATAGTGGCGTTAAAAAGAATTAGTAATAAGTTATAACTAACTATTTATTATAGGGTTTAGAGGTGGTGGGGAGGGGACTAATCATGTATATTAAATAAAGTTCCCTCGAACAGGAATTGTTATTAGATCCAACCTAATTCGACCACGGTTATTTTCTCTGTTTTTCCGATATTTTTTGTTTCCAACAAAGTTATGCAGTTTCTATTAACTTGAATGTTGAAAAGTTTTAACAATATATTTTCTCCGTGGTGCAATATATTTTCCGCAAACAATGATAGTAATTTAACAAAGCCAATTTGTAAATCATTAAAAAAATTAATATAGATCAAAACAATATAAACCAAAAAAAAAATAAAATCATATCACATCTCAGTATTTTTAAGAAGTATGATGATGCACACATGTGTAAAATATTTTCTAACCCAAAACAATAAAGGATAAATACGTTTATTCATTATTCGCTTTTGAAAAGACAACAAAGGGTTACAAATACATATCTAATTTTTTTTTTCCAGGGTGATATATAACTAAGAATAATTGCAGATAAATCAATGAGCACTTAGCCCTTAGGTGGCAGATACGAATATCCATTGAGAAAATTGAAAATCATTCATATATCCCTAACTATAGACTATGATATACATGCGTTTTTCGAAAATTTAATTAATCAAAGAGAATTTTTTGTGTACGAGAAATTGATTGATAAGTGTTATTGCGAGATGTCATTATTAACCCTAGGAAAATGTTAATGAAGGTGCCCCATGTTCTCCTAAGCTCACGGGCTCGTGCTCGTTTGTCTATTTCCCCTTTTACGTCCAATTGCTTTTTCAAAATTCTTGAACACAATGGGGTGCAAATTAAAGTGGAGGGTAAGTAATATAGGTATTTGTCTCCATTATTAAACCTTACTTTTGATTTAAACCCTGATTTGTATGAATATCCGTTAACGTTATTCCATCGTTTGAATATATAAGTCTCTAATTTTTTTGTTTTTTAACATTACTTGGCCCATTTCTCTAAATGCTTTTTTAAAATTACTATATTTTTATGGTTTAAAATAGATTTTCGAGAGAGCGAGACATGTAGTCTATCAACAATTTTCATAAACCATTTTCAGAGAGATTAAAAAGAAATCTTGATTGACGTCTAAATAATAAAAATTGAAATAGTATTAAACGATCAACAATTTTAATTAAGAGAAAAATATGATTGAGTTAGAATCCGAAACGGGTCAAGCTCCATCCATCTAGTCCATGGATCACTTAATCGACATAATAGAAATCAACACATGATAATCAATAATTATGATGATCTTGAAACCTGTAGGAAGTCTTTAGATCACTAATTGTTTACTTAATTAAATTGATTGATTTGCCTAGTTACTGAGTCTGACACCACCCAGCTCTTTGATCGTCTTAGTTAAAGACTACTTCAACTCATGTTTCCTCTGTCAGTTCGATATATTACCACTAACATACATATATATGTATATTTGCATGATTATTTTAGTGTTTCTACATTGAAAGGACTACAATTAGCCTCCATCAACATTCAGGTAACACAAAACACCGTTAAAATCACATACAACATTCAACTGCAATAAGACTTTTTTTTTACATATAAATAAATAATGCAGTCATTGGATTCCAATAGTGTGTCACATTATAAAAAGCACAGTAAATTAAACTTTATAAATAGACAACTTCGCTTATCATGAGTGCTCCACTTACGTATCAAAAGCTCTTCACATGCACCGTGCACCATCACCTCTCTCGGCTTTCCGCAATTAATTAGTAATTACCATTAGTTATATCAATTGAATACTAATGTAGTTCCGTAGCTAATTAAGTAAATATTTATCTTATGTTATTATAAGGACGTTCCAGATTAAACGAACCACTAAAGGACAAATAACAAAAATGTCTAGTGATTACGACTTTAATGCGTATCGAGTAAATTGTGCGAATTTTCTATTTCCTAAAGTCGCCACTGATGTGATTATCAGCCGTACATTTAAAGTGGGAAAAGGTACACACAAGTCACAACATTTGTGCCCAACATAAAACGCATTTAAAATTCTTTCGTTTTTCTTTCTTTTGACTTTCGTTTACGTTTTCACACAAAATGTATCACTCTTATAATCTTATATTTTTTTAGTTTTTATCATTACGGATGCAAATAGGTGGCTTTCTAACATTAGTTAAAAAAAAATATTAGCTAGGTGGAGTAGTATTTGACGATTTATCTGTTGTCATTTTGTCAACACTCAACAATATGCTTTTAGCTAATATTCACATTAGTTCCTCCAAATGAACATGGTTACCATCAGTCCACACCACACTTTCTAGCTAAAGATTTCTATTTTTTGTATTTTCACTAAGAAACGCCAACCTCTCAGTTCAACTCAGCTATCTTCTTCAGGATATAGAGAAATTTTCTGTGGTGAAACAATTAAAATTACCACCACTATCAAACTTCACAAATCACTGCATGGTAGTTTGTCGTTCTTGCCAATTTTAGAATTTTTGTATTGGAAGGGAAAAATAACAAGTCAAGTTTTCATGCCAAAATACATTATAAGAATATGAATACAAAAGGTTACAAATTATGAAATTACAAACACACATTCAAAGCAAAATATAGATAATTTCCCCCAATGCTTTGCCAAATGCCCACCACTCTGCGCCTCATAGCTCGTCCTACACGAAATTCAGAATCATAACAAACTTACATTTTTAGAACAGTTAAGATGATTCAGTACTAAACTGCATAAACCATTCTTTTTAAAGTGGTTGAGATAGAAGGAACACTTACATGGTAATCATCCATATAATCACGTGGATTCGGCTGCAAAACAAAACAAAACAAAACAAAACAAACCATTTCCAACAATATTCACTCACTTGGTTTCCAGATAAAACAGAGTTGAGAAGGTTATAATTCATTTGGACTCAAATAAGTACTTACCCGTTTGTAACGCCTCCTCCTGTCTCCATACCGGTGGTCCCTTTCTTTCCGCCTGCGTTCACCTTCTTCCCGTGCTATCCGAGCTTCCTGTAAACGTTGATTTGTATGGCCATGCTCGTTAACTAGGATATACAGAGAAGACTTGAAAAGAGAACAAGAACTTTTTTGTGAACTACAAACCTCATCTTCTCTAGCTTTTCTTTCTTTCTCTGCTTCCGCAAATAACTCCTTCTCAGACTGGTGCATATGGCCAAGTATATAGCATATCAAATTCACTAATAAGACATTTTCGTATATAATAGCATGCAGAAAATCCATTTGCAATTACTACACACTTGCAAGATCAAAAAACTTCTTTGATTTTATCCAAAAAGAAGCAAAAAGATATACAAAGACTTGGAAATCTACCTCCCTGTGTTGGGCAAAATAGTCATCCACGATGCTTCTTGCATATGCCGGGTCATCGCAGATCAATATATTGTCAAAGATTGAGCCAGCCTTCACCTGCAGTGTTAAGATCATTTTTTTTTCATTCAGATGCACTAGATAAGTTTGATCCCTCGTCTAAAATGAAGACTTTTTATCAGATCTTTTCTGTTTCTTTTGGTTTTGTTTTCAACCCTAAAAATTTGGATGACCTATATGTACAAGCAGCATATATATGTTAAAAGAACTAATTGGCAGTGAATATTATATAAATATTCATCCATATCTGGTGATGATGTAGTGATTATAAAAGTTAATATTTGATGGAATTCAAGAAAGCTCTAGAACTTACCTGCCATACTTCAATGCCTGCATATTTGATAGACTTCAGAACGTAAAGATCTGGATCATCTTCAAATTCTGTGCAAAACCGAGAAGCTCAAGCTTAGTATTTATAACAAGAAGAAATCCAGCTCAAAATGAACATACACATTAAATAGGTAGAAACATGCCTGGATTATCTATCCATGGGTTCTTCCATTTTCCCTTGTAGTTCGGGTTCTTGATTCTCTGTAGGAAAATAATGTTTTGAGAAATGTCAAATGGAGAAGAAGAAAAAACAGTAATCTATATAACCATTGATGACTGTCATATAATAACCTTTGCTTTCCAAGGACCTTTGTACGCAGAATTTGGGATCTTTGGAGGTTCCCAGAGACCATTTTCTTCCTCGTCCCAGTCCTCGGGCTAAACAAGTAGAGAGAGAGATACAAGACACAAAGCTTCAGACTATAACACAGTAATGAGTTCCAAAAAAGAATGAGTGCCATAATGTCAGAATTTGCAGTGATATAGAATGAAGAAAGAATGATGGATCTCTGAGACTAAAAAATAACGACCAATCATTTAAAGAATCTAATATAACAGTACATACCTCTTTAGCTTTACGATCTGGAATTTCACGTGGAATAGAATCAAAACCCTGGTTACAAAAGGAAGAACGAGCCAGTTGCCTGAATTAAACTAAGAATTAAGAGAATGGGAACTGAATAGCTTCCTTTCAATACAAATTGTATTTTCTATATTGCTAAGTTTACTAAAAAGTTACCTCGGGTTTGACATCGTTGGGGTCATCGATGTACTCTCTATCATCCCAGTCCTCTGGCTGCAAAATACAGACTGTTAAGAATCTATCAAGGTGAAAGCTAAAAGAAATGTAGTGTTACTGGCTTACTGCATATCTTGCTCTTCTATGAAAATTTAGTATAACCTCAGATCAAAACCATAATCCATTTTCCTCGTCATACATCATAAATTATAATAGCTAAAAGCTAAGTGTAACTATCTCAGAAAAAGGTTATCCAACCTTGCAAATGTTTGGTTCAGAAATTCACATTGCATTTAAGAAAGAGTCTATGAAACCTTATAAGCACCCAGACAGTTACCTTCTTTGCATTCTTGACCTTGATCTTCCTTGGAGGAAGGATGTCCCAGTCTGTGTACATACTGCCAAATTCTCTCTCTTTATTATCCACCAGAACGCTGTAAGAAGCGTCAGGACGCAGAATAAATGTGTAGAAATGATTTAATTTGTCTGTTTCACATTGCAAATCCTTTTTGATTGGATAATTCTGTCCCTGATATGAAACTATAACATGAAGCTTCTTCGTCTGTGTTCCGCATATATCTGGTCCAAACATTAGACTGCATAGAAAAACTAATGAGAATCCCCAAACACAACAACACCATGTGACGACTTTGTTGTAAAAAACATGGACATGTAATCATTTATCAAAGTTCACTGGATTAACTAAATCAACGCAACTTGACTTAGATTGCAATATAACATTCTATCAACTGATGTTCATTGAAAAAGCATTAATGTATGATTACCTGTATGGAGTATCACCACCAAACTGCTTCTGGTTAACATAGCCAGACAGGAGCTTAATGTAAGCACCACCACATTCAATGTCTTGTTCAATCTTGACTGAGTACTGGACAACAAGAGTCCGGTTTTTGTTGCTAAACTCAGGAATCTTTGCAGAAATCGCATAATGCTTGGCATCATTATAAGTCTGAATACCTAAACACATCAAGAAAATCAAAAAAGAAAGAAAAAGATACTAAGTTAAACCAAATAAAGATTCTATATTCCTCAAGTTAACTTTCGAGATCGAAAGCTAGTACACTTGACGATCCATAATTGTATCACAGAACAAAAGAGCTCAAGATCTACACACAAACCTGCTGCTGAAACAAACATATCTAAGAACTAAAATAGAAATCCTAATTATAACCAATTAAAGATTTAATTTTCTTCAAGATAACTTCAAATATCGAAAGGCAGTAGACTTGCGAACTCCATGTCTTAGTCCACATAACAAAAGAGCTGAAGATCTACACACAAGTGGCAGCTAACAAGAACATATCAAAGAACTAAAACACTGCAACATAACAAAGATCACAGGGAGAATGGTGATATAGATTCTCGTATTCTGAAAATCAAGTGAGACCCTTAACGCCAAAAAGACGGAGTTCTGCAGTGTGCTTAAAGGTGGGCGAAAGGAAGTACCTTTATTGTCAGGATCGCCGGGCCATTTACCGGCAGTGTGCTTAAAGGTTCCAGCTTTGCCTTCGTTTCTTTTCCAATCAGACAAGACCCACCTACTTTTCCATCCACCTGAACACAATCTTACTAAGTTAATTCCATAAACCTATAAATAGAAAGCCAAAATCCAGAACCATAGAATCGTTATATTAACCAGAATAGGAAAAGCAAAGCCTATAATAGAAGATTCTAGTGAAGGATGGATTCGGATTCACTATCCTAATCAAATCAAAATCTACCAAGGAAAGTTACTACTTACTAATCATAGCAATATATTCAAAAAGGAAACAAAAATAACAAATCGTTGTTTTGTTTCCCAGAAAAGGAAAAAAAAGAGAGAAGAGTGTTTATATATATACTTCACCTTCGAAATGCTCCTCTAAGAAGATCTCGGAGAAAGCCAATGGGGCAAGAGTTAGTACAGAGACGAGGAAGAAGAAGCAGAAAAAACTGAGCTTATTTTGAGGTAATCCCATTTTTCAGAATTTCTCACTTCATCATGGTTACTGAAAAATTGTGCTTGGGCCTTTATAGCAAAGCAGAATGTTGACTCAGTGTCGTTTGGTTTAGTTACAATATTGCCCCTAAGGTTTGGATTTTTCTTTTTTTCTCTATGTTGTTTTTCTCAAGTCGTCGTCGCAGTGTGGAGTGGACTGAAGAATATTCAAAGTCGTTTATCATCGTAAGAAATGGGGCAAAACTGGTCTCAAATAATAATTGCTATGTTTCTTGCTCTAATCTCTTATATTGCCATTATGATTTATAACAAATCTTGTTCTAACTAAATCTAGCCGAATGTTTTGTACATGATACTTGTAGCCAAATGTTTTTTATACGAATATGAATCATAAATAAATTCAATTATATTTTCTTTATTTTATGAGAGCGAAGAATATATTTTTTTTGTAGTCAAAAAATAAAGGTTCTACAATAATTAAATGTGGGATAACGAAATCCAAAAAGCTCCAATCTAAAACAGTACAACATGTCATTAACAGCATGTTCAGTCCAGGCCCAATAAGCACGAAATTTCTCTTCTCCGAAATTAACTTAATCCTTGAGTTTATTTGGAAAAGACATTTATACCCCTTGTTATCTCAATGGTTAGAGAACACGTGTGTTGCGCGTGAGCATCCTCCATTATTACACCACCGTTGGCCTCCGACGACGGCTCAAGCCTATCTTCGTCGCCGGCTTCTCCGATGGTTACCAATCGCGTAGACGTCTTCTGGCACGAAGGAATGCTCCGACACGACGCCGTAGAAGGCGTCTTCGACACTGGATACGACCCTGGATTCCTCGACGTATTGGAGAAGCACCCGGAGAACGCCGATCGCGTCAGGAACATGCTTTCGATTCTCCGACGCGGTCCCATCGCTCCTCATGTCAATTGGTTTACCGGTCTTCCAGCAATCGTTTCGGAGCTTCTAATGTTTCACACTTCAGGTACATCGCTCTAAGGTTCGCAGAAAAGAAGGAACTTTTATAAAAACCTGTTTCTGAATTTGGTAGTTTTGACAAATCTTAACCTTAAAAAATTCGACTTTGATTTGTGATTATTGCTTTCTCATGTAATCCATTGTGATCCTTGTACAGAGTACATTGAGAAGCTAGTGGAGGCAGATAAATCAGGAGAAAGGTGTGAAATTGCCGCAGGTACTTTCATGAGCCCAGGCTCGTGGGAAGCTGCTCTTCTTGCAGCTGGAACAACTCTTTCAGCAATGCAACATATTCTTGATTGCCATGGGAAAATTGCATATGCTCTGGTACGCCCACCAGGTCACCACTCACAGCCTACTCAGGCTGATGGGTATTGCTTCCTCAACAACGCTGCTCTTGCTGTCAAGCTGGCATTGAATTCGGGTTCTTGTTCCCGAGTTGCGGTTATTGACATCGATGTACATTATGGAAATGGCACAGCTGAAGGGTTTTATACATCTGATAAGGTTCTTACGGTGTCACTCCATATGAACCATGGATCATGGGGATCGTCCCACCCGCAGAAAGGGTCGATTGATGAACTTGGTGAAGACGTGGGATTGGGTTACAATCTGAATGTCCCTTTACCGAATGGCACGGGTGACCGGGGATATGAATATGCCATGAATGAGCTGGTGGTTCCTGCAGTTAGAAGGTTTGGACCCGATATGGTTGTTCTCGTTGTTGGTCAAGACTCTAGCGCTGTAAGTTCTTTCTTTGCCCAAATACGTGTAGACTATCTGACTGAGCACTTACTCAGGGTTTTGTTCGCAATTATTGTTTTGGTTACAAGTAAATCGCTTATGTATGCTGCTCCAATATGGCTCTGCTGTGATAAGTCTGCATAAGTAGTTAGAAGAGTGCAGCTGTTGCATTAGTCATGTCATCTCTCTAATATTCAGTCAGCAAAAGATAAACGAATCAGTATAAATGGAAGATGACCAAAGGAGGAATGGGTTGTCTAGGGATTTGGGTATTGGTTTTGCATTGGAAGAGTCTAGGGTGCTCGAGAATTCACCATAAGATTATATCTTTGGATTCTTTGCTTCAGTTTGCATTCTTATTCAGAGAGGAATAAAGGAAGATATGGTTTTTATGGTTCTTATTACGCTACCTAGTGGTCCCCTTGTCGAGCTTAGTGAATTTATATTCAGCACAGATGTTACTAACAGAGCTGTTCACTTTTTGGCCCATGGAAGTTAATGAATTTTCTGGTTCACAGGAAACTCTCTCTTAAAGTTCTCCGGCTTAAATCCATTAGTTTGGTTTCAAACATTTGCTAGGGATGCTGATTGTCTAGTTTGTGAGGGGATTTGAATGTCATGGACTGACGGATAACCACTATTTACTGTCGGATCTGCAGTTTGATCCAAACGGGAGACAAAGCCTGACAATGAATGGATACAGAAGGATTGGGCAGATAATGAGGGGAGTTGCAGAGGAGCACAGCCATGGAAGGTTGCTTATGGTGCAAGAAGGCGGGTATCATGTAACATATGCAGCTTACTGCCTCCACGCCATGCTCGAAGGGGTGCTGAAGATTCCAGAACCGCATCTATCTGATCCGATCGCTTATTATCCCGAAGAAGAAGCTAATGCTGTTGCTGCTGTGGAGTCAATCAAAACATATCACACCGAATTTGTTCCATTTCTCAGAGGAACTTGAAAATGGGACGTATGAATGAGTTTATGTTATTCCTCGTTGTCTTGTGACCTTTTGGAACACAGATCCAAATCAATCAGGTCAAACCGTATATATCAAAATACTTGTTGATCAAACTATCTTTTGTATGAAAACTTATTCACACGATCCGACTTTGTTTTTTGAGTTTTTTTTTAACAACTAGTTAGGTTTAGACTAGAAGAACCCAAATTTTTTGTGACAGAATAATAATTTTGCAGAAAGAGATTTTATAAATATATTCCAGATACAATCAAATCAAGCTTGGAAATAAGATTGGCATTGTCGTGAGTATCACTGTAGAGAGAATAGCTCGCGGGTCCGTAAAAAATGCATGTCAACCTCGATCGTGGAAATATGTCAGGATAAGATCTGTATTCTCGTCTCTATGATTTGTTCGAAAGAAACTTGTTTATATGAATCATTTTGTAAGAAATGTTTGTTGCATTGATTCCAAATACTTTAGATGTGTTCAATTAGTTTATTCGCTTTATTTTTTATTTTATTTTTGGTAAAAGGTTAATAAAGACAAAATAGGAAATTGCATTGCAAATACAAATACAAATACAAAACAATGAAACATCTATATTATGAAATAAATTATTAAAAATTAAACCAGTAATAAATGTCGTTTTGTTGATCCACACTCAATCTAAAATGTACATCTATGTTCACTTGCAGAATGAATGGGATTTTAATGAACTTTAAAAACTCAATTTCAAGTAATTACACCAATCCAATGAACATGTTTAAGTTTGCAGAAAATGCCAAAATGAATTCATCTTTCGTTTTATACTGTTAATCACTTATTCACAAAATAGACCATCATTGTCACTTGCAATATGTTTTATTTGATTCTGAAGAGGATTATGTATCGTTTTCAATTGTCCCTGAATTCACAAACTGTATCGTTTTACTAAATTTACTGTTGCTGCTAACAAAGTCCATGTATCGTTTTCAGATATGTGTTTGAAAAAACAAAATTTAATCGAACTGTTAATCTCATTTCTTATCTGCTAGACAAATACAATACACATTCTCATGATCTAGTACTATTCATTGTAAAATGACTGTAACAATAAGATTATATATTGAGCTACTAGCCTACTACTTATCCTATAAAAATGTAATTGAAATTAACTTATTTGGTGATAGGACTATATATCTTAACTAAAGATGAAAAAACAATAAAAATAACAAAGGGAAATCTTCACTTTATTATGGAGTAATAGAACTCTCTAATTATCTAAGGAAAAAAAAATGCAAGTACCGAAAAATAAAAAAGAGGAACATTGTAGTATAGTCCCCACTTGTCTCTCTTCGTCTCCAAATAAACCACATTAGTCTTTTCAGATTTTTTGTACACTTCCTTCATCCCCCACCCATCTCTCTCTCTCTCTCTCATCCTTCCTCTTTCTTCTTTGCTTGCCCTTTTCTTTTTATTTTATTCTTCCAAAATCAAATAGTTCCTTCTTTGATCTCATTGGGATAACTAAAAGTTTCAAGAAGAGAAACATATCATTGAAGAGAGAACCCACACAAAAAAAAATGTCTGTAGATTTCTCATCTGAGCGTGTTTGCTATGTCCACTGCAGCTTCTGCACCACGATTTTAGCGGTAATCTCCCTCTCCTCTTTATATTGTAAATCTTTCTCAAAAGAAAGAGTGTTAATTTGGTACTTACTCTGAGCTAGATCCCCTTTTCTCTAACTTAAATCAAACTGTTATATAAGATATATATTATTTACCTATCAAAGATGGTTGGTGATATATCTATATGTGTATTGCATGATGAATTTTGCATCTAGTTCATAGATCAACATATATCTTTTCTGTGATTAATTATTGATGAAGATATATATACCGGAAAGTTTCTTAAATTTCAGAAACCCTAAATCTTATTCCTTTTTTTTCTTCTATAACGCGTGATGAGATACCTAAAAGAAGCAAAAGAAGTTCGGTAGTTGAAACATAAATTTTAGTGCTCAAACAAAGTAAACTCAAAGGAAACAGCTCCTGATCAGATTTAGGGCTCTATGAGTAGGTTTTAAGTCTACAAAGATAACTTCTTCTTTCCCTATTTTTACTATTTAAAGAATTTTTATTTTTATTTTCGTTTTAAGGACATTTTTTCTTCTTCTCTTTACAAGTAAATCCTTCATTTTTTACTCTTGTATATTCATATTTTCTTTGGTGTTAGTTCCCTAAGTTTCAACAGCCATTAATATTTTCTGTAAAAGGAATTTGGTAGATAGCATCCATGTGATGCAGTCTCAAAATTAAACTTTCACTAGGGTCTTCCACCTTTATAGTCTGACTTCATACTATCTAATCTTTTGATATGTATAACTGTAGTATGTGACACATGTATTATACTTATATCATATCAATCATAGATCTTTCATCTACAAGCGTGGTCCATGTAAAAATGTTTACATCACATCACCAGCTGATTATTTTAAAATCATTTTTTGGGTTCTCCAAAATTCTCTTTTTATGTTTCTCACAGTGTGCTGAAGCTATTTTATTACATGTATATGATTTTAAAATTTACTTAAAACTTCACTAATTATCTCCAGCTTTATCTAACGGTTTTATGTGACATTTAATAATATCCACAGTTCTTCCGTACATTTTTGATATGTGTGTATCAGTGATATACGTCTATCTATATGTGTGTGTATATAAATTATTGATCTATGATCCATATAATTAAGTAATCATGAGAAACTAACTAGCTAGGTTATGTAGCTTAATGGTTTAGCGTTTAGACAAATTAAAAAAAAAAAAGTTTATCATGAGAAACTCTTGTACACTGATATTATTCATAAACGTTATACTACATATACATAAATAATGGAGATGTCGCACGAGTCTGATTAGGAACAAAAAGGGCCATATTTAATAAAAATGTTAGAGGTCTTCTTGCACAAAATAGGGTGTGTATTGTAGTGGAAAGTACAAAAGATTTGTTCTACCCAGTTCCAGCAACAATTTCTTGATCTATACAAAAGCTGCAAACTGTTAAATCATGGCCGATCTTGACCACTTAGGATTGGATCCTTTCTCTCTCTCTCTCTCTCTCGCTCACACACAAAAATATAAGACGATTATAATAAAAAGATGGTACCATCACATATGAAGGACTTTATGGGCTGTTGTTAAGGTCACGTCGTTTTCTAACATGACTGTCTTCTCCTTACAAGCTTCATCAACCATTCTTCATCTCTTTACTATCTTTTATCATGTTGCCTTGAGGTCTTGTGTGTCAGACATAGAATTCATCAGAACCCACCAAACAGAAAAATACATATTCTTTTATATATGTTAAATTTGATCATTTGTTTGTTCGAATATTAGTTGTGGTAATACTTCTATAAGGTTACTATTTTCTATTTCATGTGATAAAAATCTATAGGACTATCTTTACATAGGAAATAGGAAATCTACAATTAACCAAAAACAAGGTGTGCTATAGCCTATAATGGAGTAGTACTTAACATTCTCTCTCAAGAGCTCTCGTTACATTAGAGACCAGCCACTCGAATTATAAAATAGTGATAAAACAAGACAATTAACGTGTCCCTTATAATGATCAAGACATGTATGAATGATTAGGTAAGTGTACCATACGCAAGTTTGTTCACACTTGTGACGGTGAGATGTGGCCATTGTACCAATTTGCTATCCCTCAACATTGGAGTTTCACTTCATCAAACCTCAGCTCCTCCCATTCACCAAGATCTTCAGGTATCATATTATATTCATTAGTCCTTCAACATTTTTATTATTCCCATTTAGAAATCTGGCTTATATAGTTTTTGAAATCATGAAGCCTCATAGACAGCACACAACCTCTCTGGTGACAAGGAAAGATTGTGCATCGTCTTCTAGGAGCACCAACAATTTATCGGAAAACATTGATCGTGAGGCTCCTAGAATGCCTCCTATTCGCCGTATGTCTCTCTATTTACCTCTTGCATTCCGTACATAGTATTTAAAGTTTGTGTAATATATGCAATCACCAAGCTAAGTGAGTCCATAATTTTCTTTTATTTTCATGTGGCAGCACCGGAGAAAAGACAACGTGTTCCTTCGGCCTACAACAGATTCATCAAGTAAGTGTTAATCCTTTGATGAAATATACTAATTAACTCTTTCGCTACAACTTTAATAAACTAAATTGTTAATTAGGGAGGAAATCCAAAGGATTAAGGCTTGCAATCCAGAGATTAGCCACCGTGAGGCATTTAGCACTGCTGCTAAAAATGTAAGCTTCCTTCTTTACCATTCTTTTTCACAAGGTAGATTGTTGCTAAGATAGCTCAAAAAAAAAAAAAATCCTTATCGTAGCTTCATCGACGATGTCAGAATTATATAGAATTAGGAAGAAGATGCAAAAAAAAATGAAAAAAAAAAATAACTAAAGTTATAAAGTCTTTTAATACTGTATTTTTAGATTCAATAACTCTGTAAAATGTATTTCTTAACTATTTAAAAAATAAAATAAATTATTATCTTTTTAAATAACCTAACAAGTAAATAAATAAAAAATGATATACGAACACATGATTGGATAGTAGTTTTTTTTGTTTGCAATAATTAGTACCAACTAATTGAAATAACTGTGGTGGGAGAATTCTAGGGCTTGGTCACTCTCTTTGAAAATATAAGTGTGTATGTATACCAATAAGATAGTGGTTCTACTATTTATAATTGGTGGAATGTTTATATATCACAGTATTAGATGTTTTTTAAAAATAAATTTGCCTTTCAATTTTTGGGTGTAGTGGGCACATTTTCCTCACATTCACTTTGGATTAAAGCTGGATGGCAACAAGAAAGGCAAGCAATTAGACCAGTCAGTTGCAGGCCAAAAGTCTAATGGCTATTACTAAAGCCTTTATATATATACACACATATATACACTTATACGTATATATATGTGTATAGATATATATGCGTGTGTATGATTTATGTTTATCTTTGTACGTACGCATTAATGAATGTGTAAGCAGAGAGCTGATGATGGAAAGAGATCAGGCGAGGAAGAAGAAGATCATATAACGTTACATATATATACATGTATGTATATATGTTCCTTTCTTTTTTCTTGCGTGTGCTTCATCTATAACTTCATTTCT
This sequence comes from Arabidopsis thaliana, assembly GCF_000001735.4. NCBI lineage: Eukaryota > Viridiplantae > Streptophyta > Magnoliopsida > Brassicales > Brassicaceae > Arabidopsis > Arabidopsis thaliana. The sequence continues at coordinate 2,679,629 of NC_003070.9, forward strand.
AGTTTTATTCTCCTAATAAGTGAAGTCTATAAATTTGAACCTAAAATGTTTAGGAAGAATCTTCTTTCTGAAGATTGTAATATAAATTTCAACTTTACTCATTCTGAAAAGGTGTGGTCACGACTTTATATATATAATCCCTAGTTTTATGGTAATTATTGTTGATAATACCTGAGGTTAAAGGGGGATGTATGTGGAAATTGATTGATTCTTTATCAATTTCATGGATATATAGAGTTTGTGTATACATAGAAGCACATGTATATACATAGAGTGAGTAGTAAAAGATATATAAATTCCATCTTGGGATATAAAATGGTAACTTTTATGGTGCTGAGATAATTCTGAAACTCACTCATTCCAAAGAAACATTCTTTGCAAAAAGCAAAGGCTTCCAATGAATAGTTCACTTGGGTTGTTTTTAATACTTTTTTTTTAATCAATGAGAAATCAATGCTCGTGTCTTCTCTTGTCAGCCACAAAACTCATAATCCGGTTGAGTATCATGATTAATAATATGTCACACTTTTATGCTGCTGATCGGCTCACTATTTCAAAGAAAATCATAAGCAGCGTGAAACGGGACGGTCTAGTTTTGGTCGATACCGTTTTACATCAATGATGCGAATTTGACAAAAATATAATTTTTTCTCGACGGTAGGCACATTTTTATGGGGGAAAAATGGTACATAATGAGCTATTATTTGTCTATGATATATAACTACCAGTTCGGTCGTGTATTAATTTGCAGTGATCGTTATCAAGATTCGAATCGAAACCATGGGTTGTTTTAATAACATGGGCGATTTGACTTTGTCAACGCATACTCGTTTTGTGAAACTTTTGTAGTATGTGGTCTACATAAACCATGCATTCTCTTAAAAGATAAAATATTATCGTATATGAACTCTTTTAAGTGACTACTGAATATTATAAGAAAAACGTTGTCTCTTTTGATTAAATGTAATGCAGAATAGCAATTATAAAAGTAATGCTATAGATATTTTGTTGTATAGCTGTGGTCAACTTTTGCTAAAAGAATGCCACTTTGGAAAAAATGACTCAAGCATTTAGACCAAATAGCAATCACTATAGTTTTCACGTCAACATCAAATTTCTATTCAGTATTACGTACTAATTATAACTTCATTTTCTATTTGTCCAAAATGGACACTAACTCCGCAGCTGGTGGCTATGTTTAATGATAAGCATCTCGTAGAGATCGTATATCCACCACTCCCGACGAAGGGTTAGAGAAGTGGGGTCGTCTCCAATGTGTGACAACAGTCTTAGAGACACTTACGTACACCTTCCATCGTCCATGCACAAATATTTTAAGAAAACAGGAAAGTAGAAAAGCTTTGGATATATGATTTTGAATTGAGATAGGTATAAATATAGTAGTAGGAGAGGGAGAGGAAGAGAGGGAAGAGATGACATTTTTAATGAAGGGTCCAAAAGAAAAACAGAATCTGAAACGTCAAATCATGTTAGTTGAGGTCTTTGGCTGTTTGTGCCTCTGACGGGTCTTGTCCACACACTTTAATGTTTCCTTTTCTTTCTTTCTTTTTTCACTGCCTTTTTTCTTCCTTCATTATTATGTTTTTTTGCTTCAATCTTCATTATTACCGTTTTCATTATCCTTTGTTTGTTTAACGGTAAATCTGTTTCGGAACAATTTAGTCTAATAGCCACAAATAAAAGTAGTGTAAAGAATGTATTAGTTAGTTAGATATAATTAGTTATATATAAATTGCCAAATCAAGTCCATAACAAATTAGAAACGTGGATACACAGCTTTATCCTTAATTTTGTTTTTGTTTTAATTAGCTTACATGATTGCATGTGACACATAAATGACAAAAAACAAATTTGACATAAACCATACTTTAAAAATAATAAAATTATGTATTAATGATGTTATTGGTTTAACTGATTTTTATTTTAGAAGTCTACACTTTAAAGTTTAATCCCTACCTCCAACATCTTTAATCCTAACAATCCTATGAAATTGTATATGCTTAAGCAGTTAACCCTAACACTGTGTACCCTTACGCTAATTTAAAAGATTCTATGAAAGTACTTCTAATTTTATATTATTTTTAGCAATAGAATTTCATAACATTAATTTCTATGCTTTATAAACATGTTTAATTCTAGATATGGTATAACTATATTTCTTAAATTGTTACCCTAAAGTCGTATAAATGTGTGTAAAAAAAAAAGTCGTATAAATGGTGAACAATTAAATTGCAAAGATGAAAGAACACAAATTATTCACGTGGCCAGCCCAGCCCAGTAATTGATAGATTTGTTGTTTAAGCCCAGCAATTAGTATCGAATCGAACCAATATTCTGAACCGAATACATCATGGTTACACGACCGACACCTATAAGGTTGTCTTCTTTGATGATCAAACCTAAAGTCCGAAAAAGAAAAAAAAGAAAAAAAACCCGAAAAACTTTAGCTCATTGAAAGACTAATTGACTAAAGACATGGCAAAAAGGATACTGTATTTAGTAATTGTTTGTGTTTGAATTGATTACGTCAAATATAGTTTGATAACGAGATGCATATTGCAATCCCATAGCCAAACTAGAAATATACAAATTTGAATAGAAAAAGAAACGAACTAAGGCAAGTCATATACGGCAATGAAGGACATCAATACACTTCCCATCCAAAGCTTCCCATCTTTCTCCTCCACTTCACTCACTGCCTTCACCACTTTCCCTTTACTATCTTCCAACACCTTTAGCACTTTCCCTTCTTCACTGTACTTCACAGCTACAGCATGAGGCCAACCACCTACCTGCAGCAAGTACTGAAACTTCACTGATATCGGCAGCTTCAGAAAGAACTTCCTCACCCTCGGGTAATGCGCCATCAAGTGTGTGAATATGTTTCTGTGGCAGTGCACCGCCACCCAGAAATCTCCATCTTTGTTTGTGCGGATGTTGTCTGGGAACCCATGTAATAGAGCTACCACTTCTGACGTTCCAGCTTTCTCCCCTTTCAACCAGTATTTCCGTAATCTGAACAACAACAACAAAAAATGACTTAGATTCTGTTCACAGTATTGGAGTTTGTTTCTAGCAGAATCATTGAAACGATATGGAAACAACATGCTAATCGTTCCATTTTAGCTTCAATCAGAAATGCTGATTGCAGAAGTTATGCCAAGTATATATACAGACAATGATGTGGAAGTCAGAGAGGAATTAAGATGAAGGACTCACCTTCCAATAGATCCTTCACAAAAGATGAAAAAGGAGCCGTCTTTGCCGAGGGATAATCCGTTAGGAAACTGGAGATTTCTCACGAGAGTGGTAGTCTCCTTTGTTTTTGGATTGTATTTCAACACCCTCCCACTGTCTTCCCCCGAGACAATCAAAAGCATAAATTTCCTACAAATAGCGCAATCAACATACTCAAACAAAAGTAGTAACTAGACATCGGAAGCTCATTGCAACTTCTTGTAGATCCTCAAAAGATAAACAGAATTCAACATTTAAGGCTCTGAAGTTATAGCCGCAGTCAAAATTTTCAATTTATGTGCCTATGACAGATCATTTCAATCAATATAACATGAGTTCCAAAAAGCAACACTTTATGCAAGCCACTGATCAGGAGAGTTAGTAAAGATCAAAACTTTAAAACCTTACATACCTTCGTTGGAAGAAAGAGCTGCTATCAGTAAAGTAAACATTGCCTTCATCATCAATGTCAAGATCATTGGTAAATCTCAAAGGCACACCATCAGCCTCGTTTGTAACAGAAGTTGCTAAACCTCCTTCCGGACCAACTTTCATTATCCCCAAATACGCATCTGCAATGTACAAATCCCCATTTTTCTTGTCGAATCGAAGACCTAAAGGCCGACCACAGATATCTTCATCCTTTAAGTAATCCAAAAGCGATGGCTTAGGATCACATAGCTCTGACCTAATAAAACATCAAAGTTGAGAACTTTACTGGAAACGAAATGGTCACAAAGACTCGATTGCAATCACAAGACTCACCGATTGTTCGAAGTATATGCGAAATCTGTCCAACGAGTGCCATTCCAAAAGAGAATTCGACCGTCGGCGACTCCGGTATAAGGACCACGACCTTGCGGATCGAAAGCAATGCTCTCGGGACCTTGAACCTCGTTAAGAAACCTGATCTCTGAATTCTGCAACAGATTCTGGCGGTCTCTCTCCTTTGGAAGTGACGATAACGGAGGCATGTCAATCTTGTAAGTTTTGAAATCCGGGAACTTGGAAATGGAGCTGTGACTGAAGGGATCGATAGCGCAATAGATGGCAAAGACGAGAAAGATCTTCGCGAGTATGCTCATGGCCATTTTCTTTGTACGAGGGATGATGATGATGATTTGAAGAAGAAAATGGTTGGGGAAGTTTTAAGGTAGAGAAGTAGAGAAGAAGTAGTTGCAGTAGAGTACACTTTTCTGGTTGAAAATTTAAAACTTTTCTCAATTGCTGCTCTTTTTCGATATATTAAGAAAAGTCAAGGAGCAATTGCAAATCGGCTAATCTGATGGCAACCCGGTATTAAATTAAAAAAAGAAACATGAAAACCGGGTGAACCGGATCGACCTTCCATTTTTTCGGTAGACCAGTTTTATTTATTCTGCAAATAATAATCGTCTTCAATCAGAGAAAAAGTTTGCAGTGAGAAGGAGATTGATTAATCGATCTGAGAAAGATGGGAGATTCGGAGTCATTTGTTGGGAAAAATTGGAATGGATTGAAGGATTTCTGGAGTGATAGGTTATCATTTTTCGAAAATTACACCAGATTCACCAAACGCGACGCGCCTCTTCCTTCTTGGTCTTCCTCCGACGTCGAGGAATTCATTGCCTCCGATCCCGTTCATGGACCCACCGTAATTTCCTTCTATCTTTCTCTCGCTCTGTGTTTTGGAATCTATAGATATTGTTGGTCCATTATCTATGACTCGGCTGGTACTCGATTTTACTCTGCTGTCATCGGTTTATTTTTTTCTTCTTCATTTGATTTTCCATTGGAAAGTTTCTGTTACTTTTTGATATAATAAAGTTCCACTAGGCTAGGTTTTTCTGGCTTTAGTCCTTGGAAGCACAGATACAAGAGGACTAAGCCCACTGCATCGTCGTCGGATGGCATAAAAAACCTAGCAAAAACTGAACTGTTGGTTTGGTATTTGGTATTCTTACTGAAGATCTTACGTTTGGTACTCATTGTGTATTTGTGGTCATCCTATCCAGCTGAAAACGGCTAGGGAAGCTGTGACGTTTGGTGTTACCGGAGCTGCACTTGGAGCTGTCTCTACTGCTGCTTTTGCCTGGAAATACTCCAGGAGTCCACATGGTAATGACATTTCTCTCTCTGTGAATAACTATTTGCTCTTTATAAACCTCACTTGTTTCTTCAAACGAAGACACAAAGCTTGCAATTCAGGGATAATGGGATTATTTGGGAGTCAATTAGACCTTTATGTCCTATATTGATAATACTTGGAAACTGGTTTGAAAGTTTATGCAGTTCTCATGGCGCTTACATTGTTTCTCAATACTAAATTGCTGTTTATTTTTCTTCCAACTTTTGACACCTCTAAACTACTGCTGGTGCGACAGGTGCTGCATTGTCCTTCTTAGGAGGAGGTGTTTTTGGTTGGACCTTTGGGCAAGAGGTCGCCAACCACACACTGCAACTCTACAAGTTGGACACAATGGCAGCCCAAGTTAAGTTCATGGAATGGTGGGAACGTAAGTCTCAATAAAGGTCCTGAATCTAAAACGAAGACGTGTGCTGCTTTCTCGTCCAGAGTATCTTCTTGGGAACAACATGAAATGCTGATTATCCATCCATTTCCAGACTTTCGCCTTTGAAACTTTTTCTATTCTCACTCTTGGAACATGTTTGCCTTGTCTTAATAATACAACATGCCTCATGAATGTTTTGAAGATTTGAGAAAATGAATTCAAAGAAACCAAATGGTCTCAAAAGAATCAGGGAATGACGACTACCCCAACTGAGCACATATCGAAACCTTTCCTTTGATGATTCATATTAGTAACTTTTCTTCATGTTGAGTTTGTTTTTTATGAAACTTACAAATTAACAACGAAGCATTTGCTTTCGTGTGTATTCGTACAAATATGATCAAGTAGAGGCCTGAAATTGTTCATGACTACTGTCGGTCTATTTTTTCATACAAATTGCTAACTACAACACAAATTGCCCTTCGGACTTGAAGAAACAAAATCCACTCCCATTGATCATATAAAGCAGATTTAAATAAGTAGCCTCTGAAGCAATATACCATACAAACCAGCCGAGAGATCCAGCAGGAAGGTGTTCCACTTATTTGAAAGAGTTGAAGAAGCTCACAGTGTCTGCCAGCGCAACGATGAAGGCGTCAACGTCATCCTTTGTGTTGTAAAAGTAGAGGCTGGCGCGTGCACTTGCATTCACTCCAAGATACCGGTGGAGTGGCTGTGCGCAGTGGTGTCCTGACCTTATTGCAACTCCGTGCTGCAACATACAATATTCGTTTTCAGTTTTCATCCCACTATGGATATTCTGATGAGAGAGTAAAGTAGGGGTTTGAGGTGGACGGTTAACATTAGAACGATCAAGATGAATTTGTTTAATCTAGATCAGTTAAAACTTCTTACAGCTGAACTCATTACTAATGTATGAGAATCACTCGGATCAAGTACTTGGACAGGTATCATGTAACCTAGATGATCTACGGGTTTTGTTTTAACCTAGTTATCAACAGAGTCCAGGCTCGTGTTCACACATGAGATTTCACCTAAATCTTGGAATAAAGAAGATCAACCTCAATTATAGGCTGCTACCACAAGATATCCTAAGGTAGGCATCTGAGATTCGCTTTGACCACTAAGTGGTAACATTACCCACTAAGAAGAGAAAGAGGTGGTAGGTAGTGCCCTTATCCTACTTGAGGTACTACCTCATATTAAAAGAATACGTTCAAGATAAGAGAAAACCAGTATGTGATGGGACAGATAGCTCCCAATTATAACAAACCTGCTGATCAAGAAAGGTTGCCAAATCAGTTGGGTGCAAGCCCTCCACATTGAAGGAACAAAGAGCACCCCTGTGAACACTTTCAGAAGGTCTGGGACCGTATATCCGCACATCAGGCAGGGAAGACAGTTTCTCGTACAAATACTTACCAATCTCTACCTGGATGACACAAGAAATTAAAATCTACAGTTAGAAAACATGTGAGAATCTCCGTGACTGTATGTACGTCATTGACGTCTAGTTGTAGGAAAATAAAATTAAACCTCATATTCATGGATTTTCGGCATGCCAATTCCTGACAAGTAATCAACTGCTGCTCCAAGGGCAATTGCTTCTCCTATTGCAGGTGTTCCAGCTTCAAATCTGATACAAACTTAAATATATTTATTTCTAAACTGCAGCAATTATGCAGATTAGTAACTAATATATGTAGAATCCCTACCTGGATGGAGGTTCCGCATAAGTTGAATGGTCAAGAAATACATCTGAGATCATTTCTCCGCCACCTAAAAGAGGATCGAAATACAAGGAAAAAAAGAAGTGGGACTCAGTCCAGTCCCATCCTTGATTAAACAGATATGATAAACTGTTTTCATAAAGAAATATTAGATAGACTGCTTACCTAAGAATGGAGGCATGGAATGTAGAAGATCACTCTTACCATATAAGAACCCAATGCCTGTAGGTCCACACATCTGAAGCATGATTATCATATTACTATAAGCTTGCCACAGGGCTTATTATGCATTTCATGAAGAAAAATAAACAATTCCAACCTTGTGAGAAGACGCAACTAGAAAATCAGCATTAAGCTTCTGGACATCAACCACCATGTGAGGAACACTTTGACAAGCATCCACTAGAACTTTCGCTCCAACATCGTGTGCCCATACCACAATCTCTTCAATAGGAAGAGAAGATGCTAAACAAAAAGAAACATAAGTTAGATACTTACCTTCTTTCATGGAAAAATTAAACACATATACAAGCCAAACAAATTGAATATGATGAGAACATGAAAAAGAATCTACCAAGAACATTAGAAACATGATGAACAGCGACGAGCTTTGTCTTTGGAGAAATCAATTCTCTCAACTTGTTTATGTCAGGGACTTCATCCTCATTCAAAGTCACAAACTTTAGAACTGCTCCAGTTTTTTGAGATACAATTTGCCAAGGAACAATGCAACTATGATGTTCAGCAACTGTAAGTATAACCTGAAAAGCTTGCATCATTCACAATCTCATTTGGAAGAATCTCAACAAGATGGATTGATAAAAGTAAAGCCAAACCTCGTCTCCTGGTTTAAGATTAGAAAGACCCCATGAATAAGCTACAAGATTGATGGCTTCAGTGGCATTCCTTGTAAAAACAATCTCTCTACTATCAGAAGCATTGATGAAACGAGCAACTTTTTTCCTAGCTAACTCAAATTCATCTGTAGCTTTAGCACTTAAATAGTGTATTCCTCGATGAACGTTGGAATTATAGAACTCATAGTAATTCTGCAAAGCGTCCAATACAGCTGCTGGCTTCTGAGAAGTTGCAGCACTGTCTAAGTACACAAGCTTTGACCCATTCACTTCCTGAAATAAAAACTCAATCAATGGTAAAATTGCTTAATTTTCAAATCCATACAATTCAAAGTTAATCAGGTTTATGGAAAGTGGACAAACCTGGTGGAGAATTCGGAAATCTTTTCGAACGCGATGGCCGAGAGAGACGGATTCGGAATCAGTGGAGATGGTGGCGGAGGAAGCGGCGGCGGCGGAACAAACGGATAGCGAAGAGGAGCAACGAACGCGGGAGAAGCTCCGGTGGCCGATGGAGATGGCGTTAGGGAACGACGGGAGTTTCATAGCCACACCTTCCATGGTGGAGAAGACGAATGAACAAGAGTGAGTCTTCAAAGTCACAAGTTCGACCACAGGCGGCGGTCAAAAGATTAATTTCATCTAAAGATATGGGCCGAATTAGGCCTTTTACTCCATTAAATGGGCCCTTGGTTTTTAAGGTCCAATCAAACCGGTTAAATACCGGTTCAACCGACTTTGAAACACTACAAAACACGTTATCTAAAATATCCTCCATTTAGTAGAAAAAGGCAGTTGACAGATATTTATGAAAGAAGTAATGATACGTAGGGAAGCGAAGACAGCAAAAGTAAGGTGTGAGAGTGAGAGATCACATGGGGAAGAGCAAAGAGGCGTTGTCATTTGATTGGACCGACCACTTCGTATCGTCTCATGTTCCTTCGCATCCCCAAGAATTGTCCACATGTCACACTCACACATGTCTTGGTTTTATATGCAGTCAATGACGAGCTCATTATTACTTTATGTACAGTTTCTTATGCCTTTCTTTATTACAAAGAAAGATCAATCAACGAATCACAATTTATAATCAAGAAAAACGGACAAGAGAGTAAGAAGAATTATGTCGCCTTCTTGTTCATCTTGTGTCAATGTGTTACTCATCATGTGCCTTATGCTTCTGAGTTTATCAGCTGATGCGTACAAGAACTACACTGTGGGAGAGTCCACGGGATGGTTCGATATTCAAGAGAGACCCTCTGCTAATTATCAGAAATGGGCCGATTCCAAATCCTTTTCTTTGGGTGATTTCCTCAGTAAGATTTTTTTCTTCAACCCCATTTTCGTTACTACAATAACTTAGCAAAATGTTATATCGTTTGTTTTGTTTTCAATATGTAGTATTCAACACAGATAGCAACCATTCGGTGGTTCAGACATATGATTTCAAAACATACAAAGATTGTGATTACGACAACAATGAAAACAATGATACAACAGAGTGGTCGGCTGCAAATCCTTCAGCAACATCTCCTGTTCCCGTCTCAATAAGTGTTCCTCTTGTTAAAGAAGGTTCCAATTATTTCTTCTCGGGAAACTATGATGGCGAACAATGTAAATTCGGTCAGCATTTTATGATCAATGTAACACATGGTCAGGGCTTACCAGATTCATCATCACCAGATGATGCTGCTGCACCTGGACCTAGCGAATCCTCTCAGTCCGGTGATGATGAAGTTGCTCCTGATACCATCGTCCCGGCCAATTTCGATCATCCTAAAGATATTGAAAGTGCTGATGATGATAAAGAGGTTCATAGTAAAAAAAGTTCTTCTTCCACAACAAAAACTAGTTTGTTTTGTTTTGTCTTTATGGGGCTCTTTGCATCATTTTAATCAAATATTCTTTCATATTTGTATGTATATGCATTCTGTTTTCTTCTTTTTCATAACTAGGATAATAATAATCAAAGAAACAAAAGAGTATTAGTGGAAATTTTAAAGCAGTGAGGGAATAAAGAAAAAAAGAGTAAAGATCATGAGTTATCCTTTTTTTATCGAATATAGTTTGTATTATGTTCAGTTTTTTACTTCGGATTTTGATGTCTCAAAGTTGAGTATCACTTGTTCTCCGAGATGCTTCAACGTAGAACTGCAATTTTTGTTTTTATGATCTAATTGTATCAACAACAATATGCATTATGACGGATATAAATCTAGTAGGTGACACAATACCGACTCCACTACAGATTATTAGGTTATACATACTAATCTGATTTGATGGACTAATTCATTGTATCTACAATATTTGTAGTCACAAATGACAAATCTATAAAGTTGATTAATTAATGTTCATCCGTTATCTAAATTGTTTTTTCCAACCACTTTTATTACAAAAGTTTTTAAAAGGTGTATTGTATCAAAGAACTTAAATAATTTGACATATTCTAGAATTTCCAATCACGGGGATTTTACTTTTACATTAATTATATACAAAAAATACTGTCAACAACAATTTTAACCAATTTAAAGGTCGTCAAATCATTATCACAAGAAAGGAAATGATGAGAACATCGTCAACAACATGGTTAATCAAAATGATCATTACATGAGTTGACATAGAAACTGTGCTAAAAAGCTTAAGGATGCATTAACATGTTAACTCAAGAGATTATGGATTCCATTCAGGATGTGATGTCTAATTGTCTATCATGTTTGACCACATTTTCGCTAGTCAAGAAACTCCAAAAGAAGGGACTATTTATTTGTGGTCAAGTCAAGAATCATTTTATAATTCATTATCCATGGAGAATGACCTAGCAACTTCCAATATTCATGCACTATCTTAACTTTATTTATGTTCTCAAAAACTGTCTTTATCATCATTTGCTTTCATTTCACGCAAATATTTTCTTTTAAATAAGTGTAATCTCCTCTCCAATGGGATCCAATGGAGCCCTTTTTCTATCAAGTAGTATTTTCTTTTGCTTTCACTTCATCGTCTCTTTCCGGATTTAGTTACTCAATCTTGCTTTTAGATTTTACTTTCCGGATTCCAATATGCGATGGCTTTATTGTTTGGACAAACCGTTTTGGTTGTTCGTGTTTATTAAATAGCCTTTCAATCAAATTTACAGGTACAAGGCATCACATTCATACAAATTCATTACAAGGATCGTCCACGTGCTTGTTTAGCTGGAAACAACTACAAAACTCAACAAAGTACAATAAATTTAGGATAAGAGAGAGTTGATGCCTTTGTCTTCCGCTGGCACATGGGTTACATAACATCAGAATTCGTAATGATACACGACACCCATTTCCCATTAAGCAAAAAAATAAATAGAAAGATTAAATAAATATAATAAATCTCCATCGAATAAAAAAAGAAGAAGAACCAAAAAAAGAAATATACAAAGGGTTGGTGGCCGAAACTTTTGTGAGGAGGAGGACATGAAATGGTGGTGGTGGTGGTGGTGGTTGCAAGCAAGCAAGGTGGTAGTAGCAGATATAGTTACAAGGGGATTCAAATGAGCCATTGTTGTTGTGTTTTCTTTTTCTTACGGTGCAGTTCCCCAAGTTGTTGTTGGTGTTTTACTACTCCACTCTGTTCTTCCTCTCACCACTTCCGCTCCATCCTGGAGTCGGAGCAAATGCTGACATTCCACATCCCCCGCTGTTGCCAGGTTACCGATATCGCAACCCGTAACTGCAGTGAGGGACTGAAGCACACTGTCTCTCCCGCATTCCCTCCGATACTCCAGAGTCATGCTTTTCAGCTTCTGCCTCTCCATTATTCCCACTGGAGCACTCTCCAGGATCCACCCAATGTACTTTACATTATTCACATGCTGGTTAACATCTAGGTCACTCCATCGAGGCTGAAAATGTTCATTACCAAGCCATTAGAGAGTCTTACAAGCTGGTCAAAGGTTTGTTGAAACATACAGCAGTAAATACTAGATACTTACAGTGAGACCAGATCGAACATAGTCAGCAGTCTTGTCATCAATTTTTGTTAACTTTCTGCTGTCCTCGGCAAGGACAGGATCAGAATTCACAAAATAAGGCTCTATTTCCCCTCGAACCTCTTCAGGAATCTTTGACAATCTCCTTGTCAGTTTATTCATCATCACCCACACACTGCAAGATAATATTTTGCAATACATCTGTCAAATAGCTAACCCATGAGACCAAAAAATTCCTAATTATTCATTACATAAACTTGTGTAGTTTTTTGTTTAATTGATGATAGAGCAAACACTATAAAAAGAGAGTAAAGACATCAGGTATCTTCATCAGAAAGACCAATGAATGATCAGATGAAGAAAATGAGAATAACTTATAAATATACCAAAAGAAAATCTAACCTTGATGCTCGTGTTAAGGTTTCTCCAGTATTACAGTCCCGAACTAGCCAATCACGACGCATACCATTCTTTCCAGACTGACTGACCCAGGTGTCTACTTCAACAACATCTCCCCTGTGAGGCATATATTGAATAAGCAAATGAGTTATGATGCAATATAATATGCATGCAGAGCATATAATTCAGGGTGCAAGAAGTCATTAGTCATATGAGCATATATCTCGTACTGTAAAAGCAGTATCAACTGAAAAAACGAAATACACATCATTTTTCCCAAACCTGGTTAAAAAGAGTGAGAGCATGAACCTGCAGAACCAGGTTTATGCAAGAGGATAGCTTACCAAGTAGGATATTTATCAACCACAACCTGCATACGAGTGACAACCCATATCAAGTTCTTCTTAAACATCTCAGGTGTAGAGCCAAACCCATCTCCAAGCAATCCAGCAGTCTTAACATGATTAAGCGCCGTTTCCTGTCATGAGCATAAGAGCTTGTTCATACATATCAATTAAACCAGTGACAACAGGTAACCGTAATCATAATCAAATGGTACCTGCAGATGATTCATGACGGTTTCTATAGATGCAGAGCGATCAGCACCTATTTCATATGACCTAATAGAAAAATTCTGACGGAACACAAGGCCATCCTGAACAATTCTCCCTATACCAAAAGGATCCACCAGCATGTCAGAACGCCTAGGTTTCCAATCAAGCATCATCCACTGTTTCTCAGCCGCTAAGAAAATCGTAGTTATAGCAGCAAGAAGCATGCTCCAGTCAGGTAACTGGTTGATGAAAGTTCTCGGCGCAGGGTGTGATGAGGTCTCGGTATCAGTCCTTACAATATCTACAGAACCAGGCAAACCAACCTTTTTCCCATTAATCTTAGGTGGAGCCTGAGCGTTTGGTTTAACCTTCATCCTACCAGAGTTAGGTGCAGAATTGAGTCCAGCAAGATTCGTAGACCCAATCTTATTGCCTTTTCCATTAGGATCAAGTGAAGAAGATGGTACAGGAAAGAATGACGACGTAGCAGAGGTGGCCACCATGACGAGGAGATGAAGCGTTCAAAGACACTGCCACCAAATAAAGATCGAAAAAAGTTAGCTCAAGTGAGTGATAATAAAATAAATGCTACATCTTTTAGCTACTAGCAGGAGGATCTTCCTAAAGTAGGTATAATTTGTAGTTAACTACAAAAATGGCAGAAGAGGAAAAGGACTTCCATAAACGAAGTAAACAAACACTAAAAATCTTCAACACACCACACACACACACAAAAAAAAAAAAAAAAAAAAAACTTTTTGTTATTGCGTAAATTGTAAGATAATCCAGTTCGGCCACTGAGACTATTATGTAAATCGTCATTGTATTCAAAGATTCAACATTTGCCAAAAGAGGTTTCCGAAGTTTTGGTAGAAACCAATTTGATGCAGGTAAGAAAAAAAACACCAGATCTGAAATACAAAACAACAAAGAACAGAAGCGAGAAAAAGCTAAAGCCGGTAAAACCAGATCGTAGAAACGCAAAAGAAAAACAAAAACTTGTATTAGAAAAAATGTAATTCAAACATCATTCTTCAATCAAACATCAATCAGATGAAGAATCCGAACCAGCGACGAAGAGATTCAGAAATTACACAAAGAGAAGAAGAACCCAAAAAAAACAAAAAAATGAAAGAGAGAGAGATCTTACCAATATGAAGAGAGCAGATGAGAAATTTGTTGAGGAAATACAAAAAAAACGTAACGCCAAATTTCAACAAAAGTCTCCAAACCCTAAATTCTCCTTTCTTCGGCAGCCTCTCTGTCTCTCACGATCTCTCCTTCGCCTTTTCTTTAAAACTTTTTTTTTGTTTTTTTTTGTATTTCTCTTTCTCAAATATTTTTTACAATTCAGTTTTTTTGCGATTCTCAATACTTTTTGGGGTAAACAATAGTAAAAAAAAAATACAAATTTTTGGTGTTGAGAGAAAAATAGGGCGAGAAAATTCTATAAGGTGGGTGAGAGAGAGATATATGTGGATATGAGAGTCGGTTTTTATATAATTGCCTCTCCTCTTCTTCTCCATAGTTTCAAAACAACAACGACACATTTTTATTTCATTTTCTATATTTCCCATTTTGCCCTTTTCTTGTTACAAGATTGGTTAACCTAATTAGGCAAATTTATTCAATTTTTATTCATATGGACTACAAATTTTCTTTGAATTTCATTTAGCACGCAAAACTTGATTTGCGCTTCCGTGGAAATTTCCTTTGGACTTGGAAATTTTTTTTTGAAAAATCGAACCAATCAAATTTGTAATTGGAGAGAAAAAGACACATATCCGAATGTGTGAGCAAGCTTGTTGTCAATACTGGCACCGACGCTGTGTAATAATAAGTGGGCAGAGACAACAAGGTACATGTGCATCAATCTCTATCTTACTTGTATTTATTAAGACTAACGAAAACTACATTTAAACTAAACCTAACTCTAGCTTTTTCTCATTTTTTTAGTTTAACCATAAAACTTTGTCGAACGTGTAAAGTCAGCCTTCGGATTTATATATTTATTCCACCGAAAACATAATTTAAATTAACTTCTTCAAAATTTTACGTACCAAGTAATCTATACAAATAATGTTATTATACAAAAGCAACGTGTTATTTTTTTCAAATCGAAACAATATAGCCAATCCAAATGTTTAGGAGAGTAGGTAGATACACTTCCCAACAAGAACATCACAATATATAATTACCAGTTTGGAGAGATCAATTTTGCCTTCAGCTATCATTTTGGTAGCGTATAAGAGGCTAACAAGAAGATATGATAAGCTATTGAGGACCAGGTTCATGGAATTGACTATGATTGCCAATCTTTACAAGGACCATATCCGTCTCTTGTTTGCTCCATATTCGTGGTTAAATTTGACGATCATAATAAATGTGAGACACATGCATGCATGAGATGATGGCAAGCGTAGATCAATAAAAGTTTGACAACACATATACTAGGGACATAGATAACTACCACGATCGAGAGACGTGTGGGAGATGCACACTCGCACAAGCATGCTTAGCATACGTCTTGAAGGAGACGGTATAAAACTTTGTAGAGCATGTGATCTACTAGTACTTCCGAAGAGCCATATGGAGAAGGAGACTTAAGCGAAACGTACTTACAATTCTAAAATGAGCCATGAGAGCAGCCTATTAGTCCTCGCATACGCTACAAGAGGAGCCTGGGACCAATAATAGTATAACCATTGAGAAAGTACAGTAGACATCGACTAGATCACAATAAACTTTATTTTATGTTGACTATTTCGTCATTGATGATATTACTTATCTTTGATTATTATTAAATCTCTCATTTGGACGCTTTAATTTGCTTGGAGACGAGTCAAGAATTAAGTCAGGAGAAACAGCAGCGTTGATAATTCTGTTTTCATTTTGAATATATATCGTGTTTAATTTGGTTTACATTAAAAAGTCTTAATTAAACAAAAAAGATGATTCAAAACCTTTAGTTGCATTTGCATATTTATTTTTCATATACAAAGAAGTACAGATGATTATGCCTTTTGAAAACCTAGTTATTACTTATTGCATAGTTTATTTTCTGATCAAGTAAAAAAAGTTATGAACACAATTCTTCTTATGAATGACTCTCAAAATTAAGGATGTTGCCTTGGAGATTTATAGGAGTTAGCCTACTTTTCACCTTGAGGATCAATTTTATAGTCAAAGCTAATAATGTTTGTGGTCTATATTAGTTACCACTTGTTTACTACATCCAAGCGATTGAATTCGCATTTCCCATACTCTTGACTTAATTAAACCTTGAGATTTCATGATTTATTATGCAAAATTTAATCCTTCGCTATCTATTTGTTCCTAAAAGATATAAATTGAATAAAAACGTAACTCTCCAATTAATAAGAAAAACTTCTTTAATTATTTTTCTAGGTTAATTAATAAATTTATAAAACAATAAATATCATATTAGAAATTCATACTAATAAATTTTGAGACATTTTATTGAAATCTTAATGTGGATAGTGCTGCAATCAGGAAAGGATGACGAGACAAAAGATAGAGAAGCAAAAGTAAGCTGATAAGGTTTGATACAGTAGAAAATACTATCTCTTAACTTCTTCTTCTTCTTCTTCTTCTTCTCCTATCTTTGAAAATGGCGATGACTCCGGTCGCGTCATCATCTCCAGTTTCAACCTGCAGACTCTTTCGCTGCAATCTCCTCCCTGATCTCTTACCTAAGCCTCTGTTTCTCTCCCTCCCCAAACGAAACAGAATTGCCTCGTGCCGCTTCACTGTACGTGCCTCCGCGAATGCTACCGTCGAATCCCCTAACGGTGTCCCTGCCTCCACATCAGATACGGATACGGAGACGGATACCACCTCCTATGGCCGACAGTTTTTCCCTTTGGCCGCAGTTGTTGGCCAGGTCAGAGAATTTGCAATTTGATTCTGCAGGTTGCATAATTCTACTCAATTTGATTTAGTTGGAGTTGGGTATAGGAAAAAGCTTCAGTTTTTCATCAGTGAACTGTGTGTTATGGGACTTTTACATTTGTTTGTTCAACTTGTTAGATGCCGAAAGCCTCACAGAGGATGTAATTTGTTTGCTTTAACTAAATGTTGTTTGTAGGAAGGCATAAAAACTGCTCTTTTACTTGGCGCGGTTGATCGTGAAATCGGAGGGATTGCCATTTCAGGTCGTAGAGGCACTGCAAAAACAGTCATGGCGCGAGGGCTTCATGAAATCCTCCCTCCTATTGAAGTTGTTGTAGGCTCAATATCAAATGCTGACCCAGCTTGTCCAGATGAGTAAGATTCTTACAATCTGAGAAAGAAATTGCTTTTCTTCTTCTTTTAATTCTTACACTGTTGGCTTGTACCTTTTGTGATATATGTAGGTGGGAAGATGACTTAGATGAGCGCATAGAGTACAATGCTGACAATACCATTAAGACTGAGATTGTCAAATCTCCTTTCATTCAGGTACATTTAGTTTTAGGAGGCATTACAATTTTTCTGAAATTGTTTTTCTTTTTACTTAGGTTTTCCTGTCGTTTATGTCACACAGATTCCACTAGGAGTTACAGAAGACAGACTCATTGGGTCTGTTGATGTTGAGGAGTCTGTGAAAAGGGGGACAACTGTTTTCCAACCTGGTCTTTTGGCTGAAGCCCATAGAGGAGTGTTGTATGTTGATGAAATAAATCTCTTAGATGAGGGAATTAGTAATTTGCTTCTCAATGTATTGACGGATGGTGTTAATATAGTTGAAAGAGAAGGAATCAGCTTTAGGCACCCGTGCAAACCACTTTTAATTGCAACCTATAACCCTGAAGAAGGTGCTGTTCGAGAGCACTTGCTAGACCGTGTTGCCATTAATTTAAGGTACTACTGGAGTTTATAAATCAAGTGTGATAAATATTGCCTGTTTCTTTTGGGTAATTCCCATTTCTTTCTCTTTTTACATCACGATGTTAACCTTTGCAGTGCAGACCTACCTATGAGTTTTGAAGATCGTGTCGCAGCAGTTGGAATTGCCACACAGTTTCAGGAACGCTGTAATGAGGTTTTTAGAATGGTAAATGAAGAGACAGAAACAGCAAAGACGCAGGTATCTTCAAATGAATTAAGAAAAAAAGGGCCTCATTAGTAAAAATTTGATGGGATGCTATGCTTCTCATCCCACTTTTCTCGATCATAATCCAGTGCATTTTCTCTGACTTTAGATTATATTGGCTAGAGAATATTTGAAAGATGTCAAGATAAGTAGAGAGCAATTGAAGTATCTGGTTTTGGAAGCTGTCCGAGGTGGTGTCCAGGTATTGAGCAAAAATTCTGAAGTAATTTTTTGTTAATGGAAGAAATACACTTAGTAACATATTCCTGGAAGAAAAAGGATAAACACGAAAAGAAAGGACAAGATGCATGCAATGATGCAACATAATGTCACGATTATAGACTTCAACTAGTATAGGGCTCAAGAAATGGCTCACCACAGGCAGAAAGATACATCTAGATAGAGTTGTTTTGATTTAGAAACAACGCTGGAAAAAGAAGGGCCTGGCATCAAATGCTTTTGTTGCGCTGTTGATTGTAATATTTCACCAAGTTATGATCATATCACTATAGTTATATTTCTGCGTTTGGTTTACTTGGTAGTTACTTCTCATGGCGTATCTTTTGTCGATGATTACCTGGAATCGTTTAATACTCCTTTCCCAAATAACAAATTTATGATACAGGGACACCGCGCCGAATTGTATGCAGCTCGTGTGGCGAAGTGTTTAGCTGCAATTGAAGGACGAGAAAAAGTCACAATCGATGACCTCAGAAAGGCCGTAAGTACTCTTCTCTAGCTCATTCATTTTTGTTTTCTTTCCCAGAACGATCAAGCAAGTCATAAACTTATAGAATTAGTCATCCTACGTTTACTTTCACTTTCCTTGTATTGTCTTTGTCTATAATTGAACATCTTAATAGAAATTTTTGATTAGCAATGTAGAATGACGCTCTATAATGATTTGGATGGAGTATTTATGATATCCTCTAGTTATTGATTAGCAAATGTGGTCCATTTTTTCAATAGGTTGAGCTGGTCATTCTTCCTCGTTCATCACTAGATGAGACTCCACCTGAACAACAAAACCAACCACCACCTCCTCCACCTCCTCCACAAAATAGCGAATCTGGAGAAGAAGAAAATGAAGAAGAACAAGAAGAAGAAGAAGAGGTCAGTGGATGCAGTACACATTATTCTCTCGTTGAACACACGTTCAAGGTTCTAAAGTAGAAATCATTAACCAATGTAGGATGAAAGCAATGAAGAAAATGAAAATGAGCAGCAACAGGACCAAATACCTGAAGAGTTTATATTTGACGCTGAGGGCGGTCTGGTGGATGAGAAACTCCTCTTCTTTGCTCAACAAGCCCAGAAACGTCGGGGGAAAGCTGGCAGGGCGAAGAATGTCATATTCTCAGAAGATAGAGGACGCTACATAAAGCCAATGCTTCCAAAGGTTTGCCCTTAACAAATTCTCAGGCTCCCAAACATGCATAGTCCTTAACAAATTTTACTTTGATAGGGTCCAGTAAAAAGATTAGCTGTGGATGCAACCCTTAGAGCAGCTGCACCATACCAGAAATTGCGCAGAGAGAAGGATATCTCAGGAACTAGGAAAGTCTTTGTTGAGAAGACAGATATGAGGGCCAAAAGAATGGCAAGGAAAGCTGGAGCCCTGGTACTGAACCTTGTCCATACATTCTTCTAAAAGATTGTATATAAACAGTTTCCTTGATACAACATTATTCTCACTTTATACTTTAAACAGATGTTTGGCATGATAAATTTGACAGTTTCCTTGACACAAGCTTCAGTGAAAACATAGATAATATCTGATTACGCTTCTGTTTACCATTGTTGTATGGCAGGTTATCTTTGTGGTTGATGCAAGTGGCAGTATGGCATTGAATCGTATGCAAAACGCCAAAGGTGCTGCACTCAAACTACTGGCAGAGAGCTATACTAGCAGGGATCAGGTAAAGGTTACTTTTTTTGAATAGTTAACGTGCTTGTTGCTAGTTTGGATGAATTCATTGGGCCTTCGGATGAGACTCAATACACCAGTAATTGGTTTAGGTTTCGATTATTCCTTTCCGAGGGGATGCTGCGGAAGTGCTCTTGCCCCCTTCTAGATCAATAGCAATGGCAAGGAATCGTCTTGAGAGACTTCCTTGTGGTGGTGGTTCTCCTCTTGCCCATGGTTTAACAACGGTATGTCAAATATTATGGTGTTGTTAGTAAGATAACTGCTAGTATCGACTAAATTGTGGGTCAGCATAATCGTAACAGTAACAACTATATTCATATCAGGCTGTAAGAGTAGGACTTAACGCAGAGAAGAGTGGTGATGTCGGGCGCATAATGATTGTTGCGATAACCGATGGTCGAGCCAACATTACACTGAAAAGATCAACTGATCCGGAGTCTATTGCCCCAGATGCTCCTAGACCCACGTCCAAAGAATTGAAGGTAAACAGCTTCTAACGGAAAACATAAAGCAACACAAGCTCTTCACTGATATTATGTAAGAAGGCAGATGCAGTGATTAAAAATGCGGGTGTTGTGTTGTTTAGGATGAGATTCTGGAAGTTGCTGGGAAGATATACAAGGCAGGGATGTCTCTTCTAGTGATTGATACCGAGAACAAGTTTGTTTCAACTGGTTTTGCAAAGGAGATCGCAAGAGTTGCTCAAGGTTGGGTCTCTGCAATTGATTTTGAGATATTTTTTTTTGTCATTTCAAAGCAGAAAATAATCACATTGTGTTTTGATTGTTCTTCTTCCTCACAGGAAAATATTATTACTTGCCAAATGCTTCGGATGCTGTAATCTCGGCCACCACTAGGGATGCACTATCTGATCTGAAGAATTCTTGACCTCATTTTGTCTGCAATACCTTGATTCTGGATCAAAGTGTATATTCTAATTGTGCAACACATCAGTCACTAAACATGAAATTATAAGAAATGAAATTTTGTTTTAACATACTCTTAAAATGAATTTCCGATTTTATTCCGTTGGTCGGTAATTGACGACTGATATGATGATGCATTAGTGACAGATCACTGTTTGTATTAAGAAGAAGACGATGAAGCTGCAATATTCACAATTGATACAAGAATTAAGATAGTCGGTATAATCCCGGTTTGCAGTAAACCCTACTCTAATGTCTAAACCACATCACAACATCAAATAGATGGTTCGGTGGTTTAGTTACGGCAGATACACCGGCCTGAACCGAATAAAAGAAAACTGGACTTGGCTCCTGGAGAAGAGAAGACTGTACAGCTTTCTGAATTCCGAAAGAAATGAAATCTCTCTGCTTCATTTCTACAGCTCCATTGATTCGTTCGCCTCCATTTCTCGATCTTTCTCCAACAAGCTTGAATCGATTTACCCTTAAAATTCCAGCTTCTCTCTATGTATCTCATCCAACAAGATGCAGCATTTCAAACCCGTCGAGCTCTGAGGAATTGTTGAATTCCAATGGTGGAATGTCTAGGGCATCGATTAGTGTCTTCGGAGGTACTTCCCTTAACAATCTCAAGATGCAAGTGGGCAGTCCAATTTCTCTGCATTCAATCAATCCATTAGCAAAGCTGAGTTTGAGTGATCAGGCATTTCTTCTCTTGGCCTTCATCGTTTGCACGGTAAAAGGAGTTTGCTCGTGTTTTGTTTTGACCATTTTTGTTGATTCATTGATAAAGGTTTAGACTTTTTGATCTCTTTTGATGGTCCTCTGTTACAGACTTCAGTGGCTTTTACAAGTCTTGTGATTACAGCTATTCCTACACTTGTGGTAAGTCTCCACATTTGTCTCAATTCTTTTGCTTCAGCTATATCCTAACCGCATCACTAATTTTAAAACTGTTTCAAGTCATTACCAATGAATCAACAAAAATGGTCAAAACAGATGAACAAAGAATTGATTATTTGTAATATGCTATCAACAATCTGACATATACCTTTTCAAACTCAGTGAGAAACTATGACATGATCTATGTTATGAGTGTAGTCCTCTGCTTGAAATTTCTACTCCACACTTGCTGTTAGCACCAACTGAAAGGATAAAAGGCTAATGAGTAACACATGAGTACAGTCACTAACAGATAAAAGATTGAACTATAATTGTTGAATTCCACACTTGACTCTTCTTTATATGTGTCCTAGATTTGGTTCAGCTATATGATCATTTCTATTTTTGGATTTGGCTGAATTCAACAAAGCTTGGTGGAATTTTTCAGTTTAATATGTCTGTCTCTTTGTTCTTGGATTGATATCTATTCAGTATGTCCTATATTTACTTACACACCTTCAGGCCATGGGTAGAGCTGCAACTTCCTTTGCAAAGTTAGCTGACACAGCTCGCAAAGAACTCCCTAGTACATTGGCAGCGGTAAGGCTCTCTGGCATGGAAATAAGCGATCTTACTCTTGAATTGAGCGATTTAAGGTTATCTCTAAAGCTCTTTTCTTTTCTTTTCTTTTCTGGCTTTTGATCATCTCAACTCTAAAAAAAGTGAATGCTACATGTTTCAAAGCAATTAGTTCACAATTAGTTCTTCCGAGTCACCTTGTTATCTGTCCGGAATAAGAAACTTTTTCTAAATCATTATTATGCGATGCAAATGGTTTCAGCCAAGATATAACAGATGGGATAAACAAATCAGCTAAAGCGGTTCAAGCAGCTGAAGCTGGAATCAAACAGATTGGAACACTTGCACAGCAGCAAACTCTCTGTAAGCTTCTTCTAAGCTTTTGGATAATCTGTAATAAAAGCTGCTGTTCATGGTGGCAACAGTTCACACTGGTAAAAAAAAAGCGGAAAATATGATCTGATGATGAACTTGATCTTGTGATTCAGCAATGATTGAAGAGAGAGCAAATTTACCAGAAATATCACTACAACCTGTTGTGGCTGGTGCAGCCGAAAAGACTTCTCACGCAATCGGCAGTGCAACCAAGAGACTAATGAACATTATAACCGGAGGAAACAAGGATGAAGATTAGACATTTAGAAGTTTTCACTTGGAGTGTGTTTTTGGTCCGTCTTTGTTTGAAGGGATTAGTACAAGGTAAAGTCCATTTAGGGAAACAGAGAATCTATGAACAAGAAGACTTTTTAGTAAAATTTGGTATATTTATGAAACCTGAAGTGTAACTGTGTAAGACACAAAAGAAGAAATAATAACAGCCACAGCCATTTTAAGATGTACAACAGCAGATAAAATAGTTTACATAACAAGCCGACAAAAAAAAAAAACTATTCTATTCTTACATATGGGTTGACTTTGCAAAGATGGTAATAGTGTGATTGGGATTGGGCCAAAGTTAATAGGCCCAAAAGAAGTGGAAAATTAGAAGTAATGAATCCTTTGATTGAGA
Source organism: Arabidopsis thaliana (assembly GCF_000001735.4). NCBI lineage: Eukaryota > Viridiplantae > Streptophyta > Magnoliopsida > Brassicales > Brassicaceae > Arabidopsis > Arabidopsis thaliana. Next base: position 2,703,328 of record NC_003070.9, read on the forward strand.
TAGAAGCTTTATCCTCTTCTTCGTCTTCATCATCCGCGCATCACCAGTTTTTTCTCTCTCTCTACAAATCTTCTTAACGGCCTTTCATCAATGGTCAGCAGACTTAGCTTTCGAATATAGGCTAAGAACGAGCATGTCTTCTTGTCTTCTTCCTCAGTTCAAGTGCCCACCTGATTCTTTCTCTATTCACTTCCGAACCTCTTTCTGTGCCCGTTAGTATTATTTCCTTCTCTCCTTATCTATCTCATTCACATTCCCTCTCCAATTTTGTATTGTTCATCCAATTTCGGATTTTAGATAGGTCTATCCATCTTTTTTTGTATGATTATTGTATTCGTTGGATGTGATTATTTGATGCTTTAGCTGTAACTTCCTTCCATTGTTAATTTCCTTGCAGTTTGCTCTGTTCTCATTTTTTACAATTCATGAATGGATTCATATCAATTTGAAGAATGCAGTAGTAAAAATCCAAATTTATGGATGAATGTTTTGTTAGGGACTTAAGCTCAGAAGAAGCTAATACTAGGGAGACACAACTCTTTCTTGTTTGATTATGAAGTAGCCAATTCCATTATCTAGTTGATAGAGTGGGGTTATAGAATCTCAACCCTTGTTCTGATCTTAGATTTCAAAAGGAACACATTTTCAGGAATGTGCACTATGTCATCCTAATCAATGTGAAATCATCTTATTTCTCAATTGTTCACAAATTTTTTGGATGTGATGTGACACACTTTTGTTGGGACGTGCAGCTAAACACAACAAGGGTTCAGTCTTCTTCCAACCGCAATGTGCAGTATCCACTTCACCGGCGTTATTAACTTCTATGCTTGATGTCGCAAAGCTTAGACTACCCTCTTTCGATACTGATTCGGATTCCCTTATATCAGACAGGCAGTGGACTTATACAAGGCCCGATGGTCCTTCCACTGAGGTTAGTAATATTTCGTATATTTCCATGTCACAACGGTCTAATAGTGGTTCCCAAATCTTCAATGAGATTGTTGTTCAAATATTGGCTTGATAGTGAATGACTAAGATTAGTTGGTTTAGTTATTTGTATCAGAGTAGTGACTATTGTTCCCACACACAAAAATTATTCTTAGTATTTGGTAGCTGTAGCTGTTGTAATTTGAAGTCCACTTGATAACTTCCTTGTATTTGTAGGCGAAGTATTTAGAAGCTTTAGCCTCTGAGACACTTCTCACAAGCGATGAAGCAGTAGTTGTAGCAGCAGCAGCTGAAGCAGTCGCCCTTGCAAGAGCTGCTGTCAAAGTTGCCAAAGATGCAACATTATTTAAGAACAGTAACAACACGAACCTATTAACTTCGTCAACGGCCGACAAACGCTCCAAGTGGGACCAGTTTACTGAGAAGGAACGTGCTGGCATATTGGGGCATCTAGCGGTTTCGGACAATGGAATTGTGAGTGATAAAATCACTGCATCTGCCTCTAACAAAGAGTCTATTGGTGATTTAGAATCAGAAAAACAAGAAGAAGTTGAGCTTCTGGAGGAGCAACCTTCAGTGAGTTTAGCTGTGAGATCTACACGTCAAACTGAAAGGAAAGCTCGGAGGGCAAAAGGGTTAGAGAAAACTGCATCAGGTATTCCGTCTGTGAAGACTGGTTCGAGCCCTAAAAAGAAACGTCTTGTTGCGCAGGAAGTTGATCATAATGATCCTTTGCGTTATCTAAGAATGACAACAAGCAGTTCCAAGCTTCTCACTGTCAGAGAAGAACATGAGCTGTCGGCAGGAATACAGGTTTGTCACCAATATTCCAAATTCTAAACTAACCACCTCCCTTTTTCTACATCGCGTCTGAGACATCACAAACACTCACCCTTCGTAGGACTCTAGATTCTAGGCGAAAATGATGTCTACAAAATCTTTAGATGTTTGAGAATGACGAAATTAGTGGTTAGTGGTAGAATCCAAGATCGCTTCTTTGTGCTTTCTAGCCAATATATCATCTGAAGTTCTGTGAAAGCTAATTATCCTGACATGCTTGTCTTAAATTGAATTGTCACCTTTTTTGTTCTTATTATGTAGCCATTCACCAACTGTTTAGTGTTGATAGAAAATGGGAAACGTATGTTCAGCTTTGGAAGAATCAACATTACTTGTGAACGTTATTTCTTCTTCTCTGTAATTTTTCTTATCTTTCTTTATTGTGGTTTTGATCACACACTTTGGTTTCTTTGTTTAGGACCTTCTGAAGTTAGAAAGACTTCAAACAGAGCTTACAGAGCGTAGTGGACGTCAGCCAACCTTTGCGCAGTGGGCTTCTGCTGCTGGAGTCGATCAGAAATCATTAAGGCAACGTATACATCATGGCACACTATGCAAAGACAAAATGATCAAAAGCAACATTCGACTCGTTATTTCGATTGCAAAGAATTATCAAGGAGCTGGGATGAACCTCCAAGATCTTGTCCAGGTTTGAGCTTTTCTCTCCTTATTTTTTTTTGTAATAACACATCTGTAAGCAGTAGTGATGAAAGTGATAGATATTGAACACCTTGCTCAAATATTTTCGAAATGGTCACAGGAAGGGTGCAGAGGGCTTGTGAGGGGAGCAGAGAAGTTTGATGCTACAAAGGGTTTTAAATTTTCGACTTACGCGCATTGGTGGATCAAGCAAGCTGTGCGGAAGTCTCTCTCTGATCAGTCCAGAATGATAAGATTGCCTGTAAGTTATCCCAAATGTTTTTCTTTTTTACTTGTTTAAACAAAAGGTTTGGGATTATGCCTCAAATTTTAAGGGATGATTGGCAGTTTCACATGGTGGAAGCAACATATAGGGTGAAAGAGGCACGAAAGCAACTGTACAGTGAAACCGGTAAGCACCCAAAGAACGAAGAAATTGCAGAGGCAACAGGGCTGTCGATGAAGAGACTCATGGCGGTTCTACTCTCTCCTAAACCTCCGAGGTCGCTAGACCAGAAAATCGGAATGAATCAAAACCTCAAACCTTCGGTTGGTACCACCTGACACAACACACACCATACAACATAGACTTGTTGTTTGTCTAAAAATAGTAAATAATATGAGATGGGTTTGTAATGTAAAAATATGCAGGAAGTGATAGCAGATCCAGAAGCAGTAACGTCAGAAGATATACTGATAAAGGAATTCATGAGGCAGGACTTGGACAAAGTGTTGGACTCGTTGGGTACAAGGGAGAAACAAGTGATACGTTGGAGATTTGGGATGGAGGATGGGAGAATGAAGACGTTGCAAGAGATAGGAGAGATGATGGGAGTGAGCAGGGAGAGAGTAAGACAGATAGAGTCATCTGCATTCAGGAAACTAAAGAACAAGAAGAGAAACAACCATTTGCAGCAATACTTGGTTGCACAATCATAATTCTTTTTCTCTTCAATATGGAATGTTTTGTGCATAGAACCCACCCACCTGAGCATAACAAGCAGTAAATTATTACTTTTTAGCATTTACGATTCTTGTGACAACTACTAAATCGAAAAAATTATTTTAAAACTAAAAAGAAATTGTTGTCTGAAAAACATAAGTGATATACAACAATAAATAAATATCTCTTATAAGAATTTGGGAAAAAAAAAATCCAAAGATTAGAGATATTTGGGTGGAGAAAACAACCGCCTAGGACAAAAAAAAATTGTGGGTAGAGGAGGAGGAGGAGGCTTTGTTCACACACCACACGACGGAACATTCTCTTCCGAGTCTTATCCAAAGCAAAATCATATTTTGCTTAAATATCTTCTTCTCCGGCTCTGTCTCTGTCTCTCTTCTTCCCGCGGAGCTTTCAGTTTTTGTTTGGTAACATCGTTTCTCTTTCTCACTAACTCTGATATCATATTATCAATTTTTCCTTTTCAACACCCAAAATCACAATCTTTCAGCTTTATTCTGTTTTTCCTTGCTTGAGAATTGTGTTCGATTCATGTCTACGAACTGAAATCACAAATTTTGCCAACGTTTTATGATTCCTGGTTCCGTATTTTTTTTTTTGTAATCAATAGTTAGCTCATTTCGAATAATCAAACTCAATTTTATTGTTCATGATTTGTTATCTGGGATAAAAGAGAGTAATGTGCTAATTATGTATACTCAGGTATTGCTTGGTGTGGGGAAGATTAGATAGTGTGAAGAATGGCAGTAGCTACACATTGTTTCACTTCACCTTGTCATGACCGTATTCGATTTTTCTCAAGTGATGATGGTATTGGTAGGCTTGGCATTACAAGAAAGAGGATCAATGGCACTTTCTTGCTCAAGATTTTACCTCCAATCCAAAGTGCTGATCTCAGAACAACTGGTGGGAGATCCTCACGTCCTTTATCTGCATTCAGGTCAGGATTCTCTAAGGTAATCAATCATACTAGTCTTGTGTTTCAATACAAAATTTGGTATTTCGATGATCTCATTGCTTTTGATCATGTCAGGGGATATTTGACATTGTGCCATTACCATCAAAGAATGAGCTGAAAGAGCTGACCGCTCCGCTGTTGCTAAAACTCGTGGGTGTTTTAGCTTGCGCGTTCCTTATTGTTCCATCTGCAGATGCAGTTGATGCACTTAAAACTTGTGCATGCTTATTGAAGGGATGCAGGTAACTTTCCTTCGTTTGGATTCTGCATATATAGTGTCCCCCCACCAAAACCGGTTTTATTTTCATTGTGATTGTGATGCTATAAGTGTTTTGAATTGTATAGCTCCATACTCTTCAATTGTTGAGAATGTTAAAGCTAGATGAAGTTACTGTGTCTGTCTATGATAGAGCTGAAATCAGTTGATGATATCTTTCTGATTTTTTTGCCGTCAATTTATATATTTCCCTCCTTGTCTGACCATATGGAAGCCCAATTATCTGTTAGGATAGAACTCGCAAAGTGCATTGCCAACCCTGCCTGTGCAGCCAATGTCGCGTGCCTTCAGACCTGCAATAACCGTCCAGATGAAACCGAGTGCCAGGTTATAATTTATTTTGATATATCATTTTATGAGGCAGAGATATTGCTTGCTTATGAAAGAAGACCAATGATTTTGTTTATAATTATGTGCTTATATTATATCAGATTAAATGTGGGGATCTGTTTGAGAACAGTGTTGTTGATGAGTTCAACGAGTGTGCTGTGTCGAGAAAAAAGTGTGTTCCTAGAAAATCTGATCTCGGAGAATTTCCTGCCCCAGACCCTTCTGTTCTTGTACAGAACTTCAACATCTCGGACTTTAACGGGAAGTGGTACATTACAAGTGGCTTGAATCCAACCTTTGATGCCTTCGACTGCCAGCTGCATGAGTTCCACACAGAAGGTGACAACAAGCTTGTTGGAAACATCTCTTGGAGAATAAAGACCCTAGACAGTGGATTCTTTACTAGGTCAGCCGTACAAAAATTCGTGCAAGATCCTAACCAACCTGGTGTTCTCTACAATCATGACAACGAGTACCTTCACTATCAAGATGACTGGTAATAACATCTTGTATCCACCCACGAGGGAGAGTCTTGATAGTGCTGCTATTCTTCTTTGGCCTAACAAGCTTTCATATGATTTTTGCAGGTATATCCTGTCATCAAAGATAGAGAATAAACCTGAAGACTATATATTTGTATACTACCGTGGGCGAAACGATGCTTGGGATGGATATGGTGGTGCAGTTGTATACACGAGAAGTTCTGTATTACCCAATAGCATTATACCAGAACTCGAAAAAGCAGCAAAAAGCATAGGCAGAGACTTCAGCACATTCATTAGAACGGATAACACATGTGGTCCTGAACCTGCGCTCGTGGAGAGAATTGAGAAGACAGTGGAAGAAGGTGAAAGGATAATCGTAAAAGAGGTTGAAGAGATAGAAGAAGAGGTAGAGAAGGAAGTGGAGAAGGTCGGTAGGACTGAGATGACCTTGTTCCAGAGATTGGCTGAAGGATTTAATGAACTGAAGCAAGACGAGGAGAATTTCGTGAGAGAGTTAAGTAAAGAAGAGATGGAGTTTTTGGATGAGATCAAAATGGAAGCAAGTGAGGTTGAAAAATTGTTTGGGAAAGCTTTGCCAATCAGGAAGGTCAGGTAGAAACAAGAACCACCATTGTTGTACAAACTATATTATACATACTGTGTTCGGTTCATATAAAGTAATATTTTTGTACACAGTCATCATCATTCCATAACAATTGGATACAGAAAACACAAGGATTAAACATCCTTTGAGCGAAACAAACAACGATTGGTAAACATAGTACCTCAAGAAGAGCTGAAAGTGTTAACAATGGGGATGACAACATTTAGAATGATCAAGAGGATTAAGTCAACTGGGTATCTTTGTAAACATTCACCATTTCATTGAAATTGGATACAAGACACGAAAGGATTAAGACATCCTTGAAGAACACAAAAGGATTAAGACATCCATTGGTACAAAGAAGAGCGAAACAAAACAAAAGGAGTGAACATAGCCAGTATCTCAAGAAGAGCTGAAACTGGTAATGATGGGGATGACAACAATGAGAATGATCAAAAGCAGCACAATGATACCAATGCACATCCATTTTCTGCTGTTTCTCTGATGACTCTTTGCAGTCTTCAGCTCATTAGCTCCATCAGCCACGTAATGGCTCGCATTAATCACATGATGCTCGATCTCGTCCATCTGTTCACCTTGCGATTCAACCATCACAGCCATATCAAGAAACACTTGGTGAAGCTCCAACAGACTCTTCTCAATCTCCTTTGCTGCATCATACCTGTCTTGAATCTCAACCACAGTTTCCAAGACCTTTCCTTTACCATGTTCCTGAATTGCTCGCGTGAGAAACTCTTCACCTCCAGCGTTATCAGTGATGATCTTCTCAATCATCTCATCATTAGCATGTTCTCCAGTGACAGTGAAGTACCTTCTCTCAACAGTCTCCTTGTACTCACTCATCATCTTTTGCCTCAGCCCCTGAAACTCCATCATCACTTCCTTAAGTTTCTTCCTCAGCCCATTAGTCACAGCGGTTCTGCTCCTATAAACCGGAGTCCCAGAGAGCCTTTTAATCTCCTTGTTGGCTTTATCCATCTCTTCCAGCTTCGACTTAATCGATTTCGCCTTCCTCAAACCAGACACAATCTCGTTAGAGATCTTGTTACGAAGAGACTTCACAGACTCTGCCTTGTGAACACCTTTACTCTCTTCATGGTACTGTTCGATCCGAGCCAGCGTCTCACTAATCAAACCCATCTCTGCTTTCACATACTCTGCTTCTTCTAAGAAAGATGACAGATTCTCATCCATCTTGTCTGCTTTCGTAGAAGCCATCTCAAGATCAAAGTCAGGTCCTGCTTCCATATCCTTCATCGCTGCTTTTTTCAAGTCAACGTAACTCATAAACGATTTCGTCATCAAGTCGTTCATCTTTTTCACCTGAAAGTCAACAATTTTACAAGAATCAGAGAGAATCGCAGTGATTGTAACAGAATCAAACAAGAGAAAATCAAAGAAAATACAACATACTCTTCTGATTAGTGTGTTCTTCTAGATCCACAAAGTTTCTGCCCAGAAAGTGAGAGAGTAGTGTGAAGTAAAGCTTACTATAGAATTTGATTAGCGATTTGTGAGATGAGAGAAAGCTTTCTTTCTAATATAAGAAAAAGGAGAAATTAGCCGTTACTGTGATTTCTTCGCCCCAACGGCTATATTTTGGCGATGTATCCGTTGTCGTCCATTTGTCTATCTGTTTCTGTTTCTTCAAATCTATTTTTAAATTCATGTGAATTTCTTTCGAAACTTTAAAATAATATAGGGACTAAATTGTAATTAGATGTATGTTTTAGTGCCGACGTGTGTGATTGAGACAGCTTTAAAGATATCGAAACTGAGAAGAAAATATAGGGACTAAATTGTAATTATGTGTATGACATCGCTTTTGTCGACAAATCATCATTGGTGACGATTTACGAAAGCAAAGAAGAGGTGTTCTTAGCTGCACATTTGTCACCATTTATACAAAAATTGTGGTTCTTGTGTTTTGTTTTTTATGTTGGAAAACTTATGGTATAGTTTCTTTTGTTACGATACACCTTAGTTGAACCATTCAAATTATTAGGATATTTTCAAATATATAATATTTTAATTCTAATTTCGTATGTAAACGACTCTCCAATAAAACATCTCCACTAGCTTGTTGGTCTCTAAACTTGAAATCAGTTTTTATTTTTCTTGTAATATTTTCAAAATTGTTTCAATATCGTAGACAAATTTTAAATAAAATGTACATCATATCTCTATAAACTTAATAATACCCAAAATTTTGACTAATCACATTAAATTCCTTATGATATTCGAATAAAAAAATAATTTAATAATATTTATTGTAGTCGCAATTCAATATTTATTCTGTAATGCTTGAAAAATGTTTTTAAAAACTGTGTCACTACATTACTATAACGTTAGTATGTACTAAATTTTGTAACGTTTCATGGTTATAAAATAGTATTAGTTTACCGACAAAAATATATAGATTACGTAACGCTTGTTTTACATTAAAACAAATTTGTTAGGATTGTTTTGTCTATTCTACATTCGTCACATTTGTTTTGTTTAAACTTTTTGTTTTCTAATTAAAAAATTATTCTGTTTTTGTAATTAAATATAGTAAATTTGTTTGCCGCCCAAAAAAATATTACATAACGCTTGTTTTACATTAAAATAAAGTTGCTTCGATTGTTTTGGCTGTTCAACTCTAGTCACATTTGTTACGTTTGTTCTACTTATTGTCGTGAATCGATCGAAAACTTGTGCAATGTGGAATTGAGGGGGTTAGATGTAAACCAAAAAACTAAAAAGGGCAATCTCCAATTATTTTGTTAAAGAGGTGGCAATTGCAAATCTCCAATAATATAAAGTTCATAAAAAAGGTTAAAGGAGAGAGTTGTGGTGGAGAGAGTGAGACCCACGTGGGTGATGTGTTGGCAAACTATCTTCCTTAAAATCCAAATCCATTTATCCATCACTACTTTTTTTTCTTTTGTTTGGTAGTAAAATCCTTCACTAGTTGATTGCAGATGACTAATAAAGTAATAATCTTTCATTTTGGTGGTTCATCGCCTAATTTGTTGTTTACTTGATTGATAAATGTTTGAGGATGAAACTGTATCATTTATTTTTCTCAAAATTGTTTGGTTCATGACCTATATAATCCATTTGTTTAATATTAATATAGGTAAATTTAAAATTCGTTACTTAAATTGGCTAAACATACTCTTCAAAATAATATATATCCACTTAACATAGTTAAAACTCTGTATTCAGATAAAAGCATGGTAAAAAACCAAACATATCCATTTAAATGTATTCAAAGTCATGAGAAAATTTCCTATACTTGTTCCTTTATATCTGCGAGAAGTCATGAACCTTATCCATTTATTAGTTTTCTTCTGACCGACTAAACCTGATAATCACTAATCCACCGTTAGATCTTAAAATTCCAAATCCAAAATGGACGGTCAAGATCACTTAACGAAAAAGAAAACAGTTTCCTGTCCAGAAATGTCTAACCTTGAGGCCTTTTTCTCTTTCCTTTAAACTTTTTTTTTTCGATTATAAATTTTCTCGTGAAGCTAATTTTTCCTGAGAAAGAAAGCGAAACTTCGCTGGCGACTAAAGATTGCTGAGAAGACACGTCGTCTCTGTGAGAACTTTTTCTTTTTCTTCTGGTATATTCTGGAGACAGATATTGTTTTTTCTTCTGATTAGAGAATAATATGACGGAAGTGATTAGCAAAACGAGTTTGTTCTTAGGAGCTTGTGGTAATCATCACCGTGTTGATGATTTCTCTTTCTCTCCGGTGAGTTTTGGTGGGTTTGGTTTGAAAAAGAGTTTCTCTTGTCTGAAGCTTAAGAGTCAGAAGCCTCTTAGAAGTGTATTTTACGGAAAACAGATCGTTTTCGGAGATTCTCAAGACGAGAGCTTCAGAAGATCATCAGCTATCACAGCTCAGGTAGACTTTAATGTTTTGTGTTTTCGTTTTTGTTTATCTGAAATATTATAATCCATTACATGCGAGATCTAATTAGAAAGATCCTGAGAGCTAATTGTTGAAAGAATAGTTTTTTAGGGTTTTGCTTTAATTTTGTTGTGAATTATTGGCTTGAAGAGTAGATTTTGGTTTAGGGTTCATGTGTTTTCAATTTGATGTGTTGGTTTTATGGATCTGTGAAAATATGATATCTGACATGTGTAAATTTGCAGACAACTTTGAGGATTGGGACAGCTCAGAAGTGGTGGGAGAAAGGTCTGAAAGATAACATGAGAGAGATCTCTTCAGCTCAAGAGCTCGTTGATTCTCTTACTAACGCTGGTGATAAGCTTGTTGTTGTTGATTTCTTCTCACCTGGCTGTGGTGGCTGCAAGGCTCTCCATCCTAAGGTATCAATCCACTTCTTGGATTGTTTGGTACAGTATTGATGAAATGAACAAGTTTTCTAACAATGATGGTTTATGATTGTTGCAGATATGTCAGTTTGCAGAGATGAACCCGGATGTGCAGTTTCTTCAGGTGAATTACGAGGAGCATAAGTCCATGTGTTATAGTCTTGGTGTCCATGTTCTCCCTTTTTTCCGATTCTACCGTGGCTCTCAGGGTCGTGTTTGCAGCTTTAGCTGTACCAATGCCACGGTTCGTTCTCATTCTTATAATCCATGAGACAATCAATGAAAAAACCATCTTAGGTTCGATTTTGATCTTGATTTGTTTTATCTGTTTCAGATCAAGAAATTCAGAGATGCCTTGGCAAAGCATGGTCCAGATAGGTGCAGCCTCGGACCGACCAAAGGCCTTGAAGAGAAAGAGCTTGTGGCACTTGCAGCCAACAAAGAACTCAACTTTACTTACACACCAAAGCCTGTACCAGTTGAGAAAGAAGCAGCCACTCCTGATTCAAACCCAAGTCTCCCTGTTCCTCTTCCTTCGATGAGCTCCAATGACGAAAAAACATTGGTCTCCGCAGGGAGATGAGACTGAATAAACATTTCCCTGTATAGTTTGCGTGATAGTAGTAGTAGCAGCAGCTGGATATATTGCAGTACCTAAAGATGTCAGTTCTCGGAGCAGCCAGCCGGTTTAGTGGGGTTTAGTTTTTTTTCGGGTCCCCTGAGCAAAATCGGTTCTTGGCCTCTGGGTTTACCTAGAGCAAAACCAGTTCCGATGGTTACTTGAGTTTTGCTCAGTTCTTATGGGATTGGAGTGGAAGGTCGTGCGCTCGGCAGCATGGAAGCTTTCTCCTTTCAATCAGCTTCAGTAGAGTTTTGGTTTCTTTGTTTGTTTTTTATTTGCTTTAAGAATTTAATGTAAATAAAAATCCAATGAGGATTATCATACAATGTCATGAAGGATCTATGAATTAGTATCTAATGTTAGTATATATTATGGTTTTTCCTAAGTTGGTACTTTCTCTGTTTGAAGTTTGATTATCATACATGTATTTGTTATGGTCCTCTCTTCAACATCTTTAGAATAAAACATATAAGATCTGCAAGGGCTTCAGATTTCTGTAGTGTGGTTAGTCTCTTGGGACATTACGTTACCATAGGACTAACGTCGACTATATTAACGTCACCTAGAAAAAGCTCTAGGATTAATGGTACTTTTTTAGTTTGGATTAGTGGTACTTTAACTTGGTTAATTTTGCTGTTTCAGTGAGAGAAAGGAAAATTGAGTTGGGTTTTTATCAAATTGCTCCATATTCTAACTCTCCGTCAAAGGCACCACATACCAGAAAGAATGAATACAAAATATGATATTTTGATAAGACAAAAATTAGATTGAGAAATTAAAGGATTCGGAAAACTTAAATAAAATCATATCAAACCCTCCATTCCTCTGCTTCGCATCCTCCGGATGCAAAAACACACGTTTCACATTTTTGAAAGAATCTAACCAGACATTGAGAAACCTCTATCATCCGTTAGAAGAAATGGGTTTACAGGTATACACGACACTCATTCTAGCATACAATCAGCAGATTTTTCACCACTGGCTTTCTGGTTTTTCTTCTTTTTGCCTGGTACATGTATGCAAAGATCTTGTTACTTTCCATTATCGGCAAATTTGAATCAAGTGATAATAGTTATTTAGACAGTATGAGATATCAGAGGCTGGCAAAAGCTTAAGGATTACCTTTATTATTTAGTTTGTTCAACTTCAAGCTCTTCTTAACGCTAAATTTTCTGGGGGATTTCTTGGAGTCTTCTGATGCAGCTGATAAACCAGACGGAAGAGATCAGCTATTAATTAAGCAAGACAACTAAATTTTAAAGTCACAAGACCAAAAGGATTCCAAACAAGCCTTTGTGCTGAATAATTTCGTGAGATACACAAACCAAATACAAAAAAAGGACATTCCTATGAATATGTGACCAATAGCTTTCAGGTTTAGGTTCAAAGTCTACATTGATAACCAAATTCAAGATATACTATACATTTCTAAGCATTGAGAGTTGATTCCTAACTGATATTTCGCAATCCCAATCGCAATAAAACAAGATTTCTAAGGACAAGACTTCATTCATGCTGTAAACAAAGTGAAGTCAAGAGATCAATCAACACATCAAAAGCTGAGTAGCTTTATTTCAGGGTGAAGATATACCTTGAGCAGAAGCCATCTCCACATCTTCCATAGTAACAAGACCCTTCTCCACCATATCTTTCTGCTCCTGTTGACGAATCAAACAACTCTTTCTTAACTACTTTAACCACTTGATATTTTCAAAACAGAAGCTCTAATTGCATTCAAAGCTTATATAACTACTCAAAAGACATGAACCCACATAGGACTATGACCTAGTGTGATTCTCCATCTTAGAATAAACCAATTAAATCAAGGAATTACATACTCTGCGCCATTTGCGAAGGAGCTTTCTCTGACGTTTGCCGGAGACGGAGGGGACCGGAGTTCTGGTCTTCAATTTATTGGTGAGAGGATCGCCGTGAATGGCTCGTTTTCTATCGGCTTTAGCCTCTCTCTTCTTCTTCGCAATCTCGTTGTACTTGGCCATCTTACTACTCTACCCAAACCCCTAGCTTCGACGCCTCGCTCACTTAATACCTAAAAACCAACTTCGATGCAAAACCCTAAATTCCACAGTCGCACGAATTCTATTTGGGCCTTTTCTCAATTTCTTATTTGGGCCTTTTAGATATCTTTTTTATCGTTGCTGCTTGAGAAAAATAACAATTAATCCGGTTCGGTTTGATTCGGCTCAAATTGAAAGACGTCAAATTATTGAAATCTGAACTTCTTCTTAAAATAAAAAAAATGTGAAATTTAATTACAAAAAAACAAAATGTGGCTAAACTAATTAGATTTAAGTGTTTAGATGGTTAATGGAAAGCTCTTAGCACATGCTCTCCAGCCTCATCTTCTCTCTAAACTATCGAAATTATGATCTCATCATTAGTATATATACATATAATTAATAATTAATGCATGCATTATCATTCACATATAGGATGTATTGTTGTTATTCCATTCGGTATTTTATATTTTAAAATGTTGATTATGATAAAAAGTCCCATATGGGTGCATGTGAAATATGAAAGGGCATATTATAAAGTTAGATTTGAGCAATTATTTTTTCCTTCTTATGAATATGATAATAGAGGATAAATTTGAAAGGACAAAGAACTTTAATTAGAGGTACTGTCCATATCTACCTTGCAAACCTACAACAATTAAATGTGTTGGACGAACCGATAGTCGATACTCGATAGTCGATAATGGATATATATGCTCGAGGTACGTAAAATTTAGATGTTAATCCGCAAGAATATATAGAGTTGTGCTAGATGTATTAATTAAGATATCGATCTCCAAAAAGTCTATACACTCACGAGAATATGTTTCATATAGTTTTTGGGATCAATTATGGTGATTCTTCTAATGTGAACATGATTCATTCATTTAATGGGTATATCCGATCGAATATATATGTTTTAGATTTTAAGAACAAAATAAAAATGATAGATGGCCCTTTTCGATGGTTCTAAACTTTATTTTGATATCGTGAGAGCACTTAATGCTACTTTGTTCTTCACGCAATCAGCATGCATATTTACTCACAAGTTGCAACCACACGAATATAAACAAATTCGGTTACGGACTTAGGGCTACATATTCAGTTACGTCTTGATGTCATATGCATAGTTTATTGAAGCTCCTTGTCTAAAAATGCATTAATATGCAAACTTTATGCATATATCATATGTATGGCCTTAAATCTCTCAACTCAAACTAATATACAGAGAAAAAAAAATTCTGATAATCGTATTTTGAAAAACATTAAAATCTGTGTTTATAAGATCTAGAAAAACATATATGTCTACATGAATGCAATAATTTAATTAATGTATTTGTATTTTTTTTTTTCAATGCATGTGTAAGTAGATATATTTGATGTATGTATATCTCTCTAGTCTCTACGTAGGTGTCATGGGACGTTCCTAGCTACTTGCAACTTGGCAATGGAGTTATGAACTTTCTTATTTCCTAATTTTAATTATGTTGGAACAACGTGGGAAGATTCTCTCACGACCATCATCTTTCATGTGTGTTTTTTTAATGACGCCATTCGAAACAAAACATTCTCCCGACTAATGAAGACATGCGGAAACTCAACCTAGCTCGACCGCCAAGGATGATATAACTAACCTTATAACCAATAAAAACTTTGCGTTCTTTAGTTACTCATATTTAAGTGAAGTTAAATCATTTGTAAAAAAACATTGTTTGTGTCAAATCATTGGTGAGGTAGAACTAAAATGGTAGTTTTCTTAAAAGACTTTGATCTTGCCTAATTAGCCATCATCTTTGAATAGAAAATAGTTATATTGGACAGTAAGTGAGACACATTCTCTGCCCATGTTTCACTGTCCCACAAATCTCTAATGAGGACAAAGCTTTACAAGTCACTCAGTGTTTTATGATTTAGCTAGCTGTTCAGAAACCCACGATTTCTTCATATTATATATCCCATTATCATTATTTTAATCTTCTTTCTCACCGCTTAGTTGTTTGATATTGCACAGATCAGCAAGATAATCCTTCAGGATATGGTTATGGAATTAGTGCTCCTCAAAATTTTCGGTTCGACTTTATTCACAATTTAGCATTTGGGTATGCATATGAAACAAACTTATAATCTAATTTCGTTTTCTCAAACACAATTCACAATTTAACACACGAAGATAGATGAAAACATCAAGGAAATTGTATCACTTTTTCTACTATGTAATGTCACAGATGCAGAAACAAAGCGAACTACTTGCTATCATACAAATTGTTATGACGCCAATGGAACTCGCATATTATTCCACCGAACGAAAAAGAAACACAATCATGATAAAATAATTGAGAGAGATTAAATAAAATTAGATTCTGACTAATCATTGTTTTTCAGCTTTTGGTTTCCACTCTCTTATTATCAACTTCGCTTGGGGACCTTCAATCTCAGTTGCACAAAAATGCCATAAAACTAGCCAAAAAGTGAAGAAATAGAGGAGAAAAATGGCGATCCCTCGACTTTTCTTCCTCTTCTATTACATTGGTTTCGCTCTTTTCCCTTTTGTTTCTTCTGAAACATTTCAAAACTCCGAACAAGAGATCTTGTTGGCCTTCAAGTCAGACCTTTTTGATCCTTCAAATAATCTCCAAGATTGGAAGAGACCTGAGAATGCCACAACATTTTCTGAGTTGGTTCATTGTCATTGGACAGGAGTTCACTGTGATGCAAATGGCTATGTGGCTAAGCTTCTTCTCTCCAACATGAATCTCAGCGGAAACGTGTCAGATCAGATTCAGAGCTTCCCTTCTCTGCAAGCCCTTGATCTCAGCAATAACGCATTTGAGTCTTCTCTTCCTAAATCTCTTTCTAATCTCACGTCTTTGAAGGTCATTGATGTGAGTGTGAACAGCTTCTTTGGAACCTTCCCTTATGGTCTAGGAATGGCAACTGGTCTTACACACGTCAATGCCTCAAGCAACAATTTTTCGGGGTTTCTACCTGAAGATCTTGGCAACGCAACTACACTTGAGGTTTTGGACTTTCGAGGAGGTTACTTCGAGGGCTCAGTGCCTTCTTCTTTCAAGAATCTCAAGAATCTGAAGTTTCTCGGTCTTTCGGGTAACAACTTTGGTGGAAAGGTACCGAAGGTGATTGGTGAGCTCTCTTCCTTGGAGACCATTATTCTTGGTTACAATGGCTTCATGGGTGAGATTCCAGAAGAGTTTGGGAAATTGACGCGCCTTCAGTACCTTGATTTGGCTGTTGGAAACCTTACAGGCCAGATTCCATCTTCTTTGGGGCAGCTGAAACAACTTACAACAGTTTATCTCTACCAGAACCGTCTCACAGGGAAACTTCCTCGAGAACTTGGTGGTATGACTTCTCTTGTGTTTCTTGATCTGTCTGATAACCAGATCACAGGAGAAATACCTATGGAAGTAGGTGAGTTGAAGAATCTGCAGCTTCTAAATTTGATGAGGAATCAACTCACGGGAATCATTCCGTCAAAAATTGCTGAATTACCAAACCTTGAGGTTCTTGAGCTGTGGCAGAACTCTCTCATGGGTTCATTACCGGTGCATCTCGGCAAAAATTCCCCATTGAAGTGGTTAGACGTCTCATCAAACAAGCTTTCAGGAGATATACCATCAGGATTGTGCTATTCCAGAAACCTCACAAAGCTCATTCTCTTCAACAACTCATTCTCAGGTCAGATTCCGGAGGAAATCTTCTCATGTCCGACTTTAGTTCGTGTTCGAATCCAGAAAAATCACATTTCCGGATCTATACCAGCTGGTTCAGGTGACTTACCAATGCTTCAGCATCTAGAGCTCGCAAAAAACAACCTCACCGGTAAAATTCCAGATGATATAGCCTTATCCACATCACTCTCATTTATAGACATATCATTTAATCATCTCTCATCCCTATCTTCCTCCATTTTCTCAAGTCCTAATCTTCAAACCTTCATTGCCTCACATAACAACTTTGCCGGAAAAATTCCTAACCAGATTCAAGATCGTCCATCTTTGTCTGTCCTCGATCTTTCCTTCAACCATTTCTCAGGTGGAATCCCAGAAAGGATCGCTTCTTTTGAAAAACTTGTGAGTCTAAATCTCAAGAGCAACCAATTGGTTGGAGAAATCCCTAAGGCATTAGCCGGGATGCACATGTTAGCTGTTCTTGATCTCTCAAACAACTCTTTGACGGGGAATATACCAGCGGACTTGGGAGCTTCTCCAACACTGGAGATGTTAAACGTGTCATTCAACAAACTCGACGGACCCATTCCTTCAAACATGCTGTTTGCAGCCATAGACCCAAAAGACCTCGTGGGAAACAATGGCTTATGCGGTGGAGTTCTACCACCTTGCTCTAAGAGCCTAGCTTTGTCAGCAAAAGGCCGAAATCCAGGGAGAATTCACGTGAATCACGCAGTCTTCGGGTTCATTGTTGGAACTTCAGTCATCGTGGCTATGGGGATGATGTTCTTGGCAGGGAGATGGATATACACAAGATGGGATCTTTACAGCAACTTTGCTAGAGAGTATATATTCTGCAAGAAACCTCGGGAGGAATGGCCATGGAGACTCGTGGCTTTCCAGAGACTGTGCTTCACTGCAGGAGACATCTTATCACATATCAAAGAATCAAACATCATTGGAATGGGAGCCATAGGGATTGTTTACAAAGCAGAAGTCATGAGACGGCCATTACTCACTGTAGCTGTGAAAAAACTGTGGAGATCACCATCACCACAAAATGATATCGAAGATCATCATCAAGAAGAAGATGAAGAGGACGACATACTCAGAGAAGTGAACCTACTTGGTGGTCTACGACATAGAAACATTGTGAAGATTCTAGGTTACGTTCACAACGAGAGAGAAGTGATGATGGTATACGAGTACATGCCCAATGGAAACCTAGGAACTGCTTTGCATTCCAAAGATGAGAAATTCTTACTAAGAGATTGGCTCTCACGATACAATGTCGCCGTCGGAGTCGTTCAAGGTCTCAATTACTTGCACAACGATTGCTATCCTCCGATCATTCACAGAGACATCAAGTCTAATAACATCCTCCTCGATTCAAACCTTGAAGCGAGGATAGCAGATTTCGGATTGGCGAAGATGATGCTTCATAAGAACGAGACCGTTTCTATGGTGGCTGGATCTTACGGGTATATAGCGCCGGAGTACGGATACACACTGAAGATTGACGAAAAGAGTGATATATACAGTCTAGGCGTTGTGCTTCTGGAATTGGTGACTGGGAAAATGCCGATAGATCCTTCGTTTGAGGATTCGATTGACGTGGTTGAGTGGATTCGGAGGAAGGTGAAGAAGAACGAGAGCTTGGAAGAAGTGATCGACGCGAGCATCGCCGGAGATTGTAAACACGTGATCGAAGAGATGCTCCTGGCACTGCGAATCGCTCTTCTCTGCACCGCGAAGCTACCGAAGGATAGACCATCGATTAGAGACGTCATCACAATGCTCGCGGAGGCGAAGCCACGCCGGAAAAGTGTTTGCCAAGTCGCCGGGGATTTGCCGATTTTCAGAAACTCGCCAGTGGTAGGGCTGATTTAGATGACGGAGGCGATAAGGGTAGTTTTGTCATTTCATCAGCTGGGGCTAATTTTAACATTGGGCTAACAAGTTAACTTTGGGCTGAATCAAAAACCCATGTTTTCAAATCTGATGGGTGCACTAAAGCCCATTGAACCAAATGACATGATTCAAAATTGTAATAGGCCCCTTGTTGATGGCTGATCCAGCAAATTGTAGTTACCAGAGGCTAAAAAAATAATAAATAAAGATTTTAATTAGTTTTGTTTTAATGGAATATTAATCTTTCAATTCACAGAGAAATATTATCTTTTATGATACAATAATTATAAATAAAAAAATTTGATTTTTTTCTATAAATGAATTTTTATGAACGAAATATAAGTTAAATATATTGTATATGTTCTTGATTAATTTCTTCTATTCTGAATTTGTTTCCATTTCCGGTTAAAATTTTTGATTCGCAATTGCTTACATCAACTATAGTCTATATATGACAAAGTCAAATATCCAAAAACGAGATTTTGTAATTATGAGAATCAGTCTTTGGCAATAATCTCTGATATACTCAAAATAGAGTGAATACAATTATTGGTTTTTCATGCTAAATATGAGTTTGCTATATATACCAAATGGTTATATAAATTTTTTTGGGGACAAAAGATAATTAAATATACAGCAAATGGTCAAGTTACCTTCTTCTTCTTTTTTTTTTCTTTTTGTTATCATAAAATTTTATAAAAAATGGTAAAACTACATATGCCAACAGAGAAAAAATAACCCTAGGCTGGTTAAACATATTAAAATTTTCAGTGACAACAATCCTAAAAAAAATATAACTTTAGAAAATAACTAATAAAATACAAATCAAAATTGCAAAATTAAACATAAATTTTAATTATATTCTAATTCTTTTTCACGATTAGAAATTGTCTTGATATTGATAAAAATCAACTTCACCGAAAGTTTATGGTCTTTACGTGCCTACTTGCTATTTGGTAGATTTTTGAAATTGAAATATATGCTTAGTTAATCTGGTTCGATAAACCTCTCATTTGAGGTTTTGTATATGTTGTTATTCGCTAACATCGATAACGTTTATTCACTAACATTGGTAACGTCGAAATATACTCAACTAAAGTCCGATTGAGAAAGAAAAAAAATTAAATATAGTCTTGAACACGAGTAGAAGAAACTGGAAATGTCAAACAACCATTTCACTCGCCACTGCAGAGGTGGAAAGTTGTAAATCGATTATCTAGGTTTTACATATAAGTAAAATATATCCAAAAATTGTAAAATTGTACCTTTTTCTTTTTCTCACGATATGAGTTAAATATACCGGAAAGTTGTAAAGTTGTAACTGTTTTATGATTTTTCTGAACCCACGAAATATGATTTTAATGGATTGGAGAGTTGTAAAATTCTAACTGTATTACCGATTTTTTCAGCTCGAAATATGAGTTACATATATTGTAAATACTAAATTTTACATAATTGTTTCTAAAATCTTAATACAATCATATCAACTATCTTTTTTTTTTTTTTTTGACAATCAATCATATTAACTATCTAATAAAAGTATAAAACTACAACCTCTAAACTTCTTTTTTTAAATTTCTTTTTTTTTAACTTCTTAAATAATACAATCATATCAACTATCTAATAAAACTACAACCTAAACTTCTTTTCTAAAACATCTTTTTTTTTTAACCCAAAATCAATACACAAAAGGTGCTTTCTCTTTGCTATGAAATCTCTATTCTTCTCAAAAAAATATTTACATAGTTTTCATCACCTACATTGTCTCTAATAGTCCAAGTTAGGAATATAATCTGTATTTTCCGAAACCGTTGCAACTCTCTCTCTATAAGAAGTTTTGAAACATCTGAAACCACCAAACACTCTCGACAGGCCTCACTGCGACGAACCGTTTCGATCGCGACCCTTCAGTTGTCGTCTCCCCCAAACGAAACCCTAGCAAATTCTTCCGAGTCTGCTTTCGCACTAGGTAGGATTCTCTCGCTTTGGTAAGCCTATTCTTCGCCGTCGCCTAAATTTCGAGCGCTTGATGAAAATGCTTAGAATTAAGTAGCCTTGTAATTCTTAATTAATCACGATTTGTGCTACTCCTCTTTTTTATGTAGACCATGATATATGCCGCAAGGATGCTCGTGATCTCGGAGAACTGATGTATGCGTATGCTGTAAGTCTTCTCCTTTCGTGTAGCTTCAATTGATTAGGGTTTTTCAGGTTTCAGAGCAACTGGGTTGGGATTTGCTGGTCCGCTTTGTCTTCTACTGTTTTACACAACTAATTATGGTTTTGCCTTCCAGAACCTGCAAAATTTTGGATGCAATTCTCGTCTCTTTAGGTAAACGCTATTGCTTCTTCTCTTATTTTCTAAGTCAATTGATTCTGGGTAACTTTAATATCATGCTTAAATAAAGTTCGTGGTTATTAATTGTCGGGATTTAGAGCTGAGTTTAGTTGTCTTGTCGTAAGATCTTATTGTGTGAGATATTAAATACCAGATTGTTTCACAGATGCGTCTTTTTAGTTGTGGTAAGTCTCAGGAGGTGTGCTTAACGTTTCCATTATTGACACTTTTTCAGTAGCAACTAGCAAGTGAAGATGGAGGCAAACGAAGAAAGTTTGAAGGGAAAAATTGAAAAGCTAGAGGGAAAGGAGGTTATTGTGGAGTCAAAAGAGGATGAGATGGATATAATAATAGAAGAAAATAGGGAAGCAGAACAGGAGGTAATGGAGGTGAAAGCAAGAGATGGAAGAGGGGAGCAAAATGATGTACTGATGGAAGAAAACAACAATCAGGGTGAGCAAAAAGATGAGGAGATGCAAGATGCTTCTAGTAGATCTGAAAGTTCTGACTTCAATTCAGATGAAGATGAACAAATTCTGTCCCGGCGTGATGATGAGTTGGATCTTGAGGTATGCATCATGGATATCTCTTGTTTACTTGGCGGAGGAATAGTGTATGTTTATCTAATATTTCTTTTTTCAATTATTGGGCAGAAACCTTTGAGCGAGGAAGAAATAGATGAGTTAATTTCAGATCTTCTGGCAGTTGAGAGCAAGGTATTTAATCTCTTGCTTTTGTTCAATGGAAATCTGGATAGGCCTATTTAACTTTCAGGTCTAAATCTCACTCTTTATGATTCCCCATTGATCTGAAGGCTGCAGAAGCTCAAGAAGCACTCGAAAAGGAGTCTCTTTCTAAAGTAGAGAGTGAAGTTAGGGAGGAATTAGCACAAGCACTCCGTGGTGATGAGGTTAATTTCTTTTTCTCTCTATCACAGCTACGGGTTCCTTTGCTCTTTTCCATTTAAACATTTTAAGAGTGTGCCTTTTTAGTTGGATGAAGCTGTTGCTGCTGAAATGATGACTTTTAAAGACGAATGGGAGGCAACTCTTGATGAGCTTGAAACAGAAAGTGCAACCTTGTTGGTATGTTTCGTTGTTGCTTCTTCTATTCCCACAAAACTTACTCCAAAGGGTTACTTGTCATTTAAAGTAACTTGCGCAACTCTGCTTCCCTTTTCGTTTCTTTCTTAAAGGAGCAACTTGATGGTGCTGGAATCGAGCTTCCAAAATTGTACGAAATGATAGAAAGTCAAGCCCCTAATGGTTGCTACACTGAAGCTTGGAAGCAAAGAGCCCATTGGGTTGGTACTCAGGTGACAAAAGAAACTGTGGAATCATTGGCTAACGCTGAGAGGTTTCTGCACACTCATCGGCCTGTCCGAAAGTAGGGTTTTTATTATCTTTAACTTTTAGTTAGTTCATTTACTCTGAGTCTCATGGATGGTATATCTATACATTTCTGGTGTAGACGACATGGAAAACTTTTGGAGGAGGGAGCTAGTGGTTTTCTGGAGAAAAAACTCGCTGATGGTGCTGTTAAAGAATCTCTAGCTGGAACATCTGAGCTTGACTGGTCGTCTCTAAACAAAGTGTTTTCGGAAAAAAGGGATGAGTCTGTTTCCTTTGGTAGTAAGCAGTGGGCTTCTGTTTACTTGGCAAGCACTCCACACCAAGCTGCAGCCATGGGATTAGAATTTCCAGGAGTCAATGAGGTTATATTTTCAATCATGCCTTTATATTTTCTAACAGTCCTGATGCTGATGATGATTTGCATATGTTTACATCTGTTAATTTTCGTCGCTCCAAGAAAAAAAGCATTAAACGTGACATCCCCTTTCCTTGATCGTTTACTTGCCGTTAGACATCTTAAGAAAGCATGCGTAATTTTCCCATTTTGTTTATTTCTGTTTGCAAGTTGCTGAATTTTTGGCCCGCTGTTATGCCATAATCATGACAGGAAAACATAACCTACTCTGCAATGTAGGTTTTCATTAGGATCAAAATATTAAGCCAAACTCTATAAATAAATTCGAGCTTATACTTGGTTATCATTAGTTGTAGTTGTAGCAGTTTTAGATGATGCGAGGCACTATTTACAACCTTGGGATGCAATCAGGCTTTTATTATCCTAGATCACGCCATCCTACAGCTTGAGAATCTTAATTATACTCCTGGCAGTCTGGAGTGATTATCACAGTATTTATTATTTAATTTTGTTGTTAGGTGGAGGAAATTGAAGAGATTGATGCAAGCTTAGCAGACCCATTTTTAGCTGATGCAATTGACAACGAAAGAGAACTTGCCCTTACTGAAGAACAAAAGACAAATTATATAAGGGTATTACTTTTGACTTAACTTCTTAGATTTCTGTTACCAAGTCTTCGAATTTTGAAAGTATTACCTTTTTTGGCTGTTAGAACAAAATAAAATTATCTAAAGGTATTAGTGTTTCACTTAACTTCTTAGATTTCTGGAATTAAGCGTTCTACTTTTGAAATTATAACCTTTTCTGGCTGCTCCTTATGTTCTTGCTTTTGCGGAGTTGGCAGTAAATCTATATATATGAAATACCATTTAAGACTACTCACAACTCCTGCCTTACCCTTTATGAGCTTCAGTATGACATTAAATCATCTACAGGTCAAAGAAGAGGATGATATAACTTGTGATCGTGTACTTCAACTTCGTTTGAAACGGAAAAGACGCAAGAAAAGATCTAAACAGGTCTGTTATGCATATTCTTTCAGTTCCTTATCGTAACTTTGCATATATCTGATTGAAGGCGTCTTGGTGTTACAAGTAGCATAGTCACGACTATCTTCTTTAGTGGATATCATTCTTAATGAGCATGGTTTTGGAGAATTTAGTCACTGATAGGTTGTGTTTTCCTATAATTTTCTTAGTTAATATTAATGGTGATTAAAGTACCAGAAGATATATTACTGAGAAATATACATTTTTAGTATAAAGATGACAATTTGCCTGTAAGTTTAGCCCTCACATCTTGTTGCTCAATTGTCAAGTGATGGTTCTTTCTTGTGTTAAAGCGGCATTTGGGGCTTGTGGTGCCAGGGGTTTCGTTGGTTTGAAGGAATAATCTTTAGCTCACGTATCAGTCTTCATTTGGTTTTATATCAGGTTATTAGGTGTGCGGCAGAGAATATGGATGATGATTCTGTGTATTTGGATGGGAATAATACTACCCCAAATTTTGCCAAAGATCAAGTGAAAAGTCCGGAGACTAGCACTCAAGTTCATAATAGTGAAGTCAACATAGAGGAAAACGGGAATTTTTCTAATTCAGATGTAGATAAGATGACCCCCAGCACACATATTAATGTAGATGCCAAGAGAGATGATTCACAGAATCCAGCAAACAATTTTAGGTGTACTGCCTGTAATAAAGTAGCTGTGGAAGTGCATAGTCATCCCCTTTTAGAAGTAATAGTTTGCATGGATTGCAAACGTTCAATTGAAGATAGAGTTTCTAAGGTATGCTTTTTTCTTCTTCCAATTATATGTGACTTACTTTGTTTTTGCATTTGGGTCAGAATTTAGTTAGAAATTAGATTTCTTTAATGTGGTGAATAGCATATCACATGGATGGCTTCTTTTCTGAAAGGGATTGAAAGGTACCAATCGTGTTCATGGACTGCTTTTTAGCCACCCTTAATTGGTTAGCTTCAATATGATTGCTGGTTTGGATATTCAATGTGCGCAAATTCTGGGGGACTGGCACATGGAAAGATTTTCTGTTGCCGTAGTAGATTCAGCTGCTTTCCTTTGAGTAACGGACTTCTTTTGGTGCATGTTACTTTTGTTATTTAGAGATCACATAGAAATGTTGCCGTAATCTAAAGAATATTGCTATATCTGTCTCTTTCTAATCAAAACGTTGACTTTTGTCTCTTTCTAATCAAAACGTGACTTTTGCCTACAGGTTGATGACTCTTTGGAACGTCATTGTGAATGGTGTGGTCATATTGCTGACTTAATAGATTGTAGGACATGCGAAAAACTTTTCTGTGCATCATGTATAAAGAGGAATATTGGTGAAGAATACATGTCTGAAGCTCAATCCTCTGGTTGGGATTGTTGTTGTTGCTCTCCAATTCCCTTGCAAAGATTGACACTGGAACTGGAGAAAGCTATGAGAGATAAAAAGTCAATAGAATTGAGCTCTGATTCGAGTTCTGATTCCAGCTCTGATAACAATTCTGTTGATACAGATGCTGATGTCAATGTAACAATCAGGTATTATCATATACTCATCTAACAAAAATTGAAAATTTCAGCATGTTGCCAACTAATTTGGTATTTTTCTTACGTGCATGGTTTTTTTCTTTTAGCTCAAAGAAGAAATCGAAAAAGAAAATTCGGCGGATAATCGATGACGCTGAACTAGGGAAAGATACGAGAACAAAGATTGCAATCGAAAAGGTGTTTAATTTTTTGGCAGTTGCTTTTGTTAAACTTGTATATAAACTTCAAAAAAAAAATTATTTAAGTATTGCTCGTTGTACATTGGGTTCTTTCTTTTTGTAGGCACGACAGGAGCGCCTTAGGTCCTTGCAGTTTTCTGCCAGATACAAAACAATTAGCTCTATGGGAGACGTGAAATCTATTCCAGAAGGTGCGGAAGTTGAGGTTCTTGGTGATGCTCACAGTGGTTACATAGTGAATGTGGTTAGGGAGATTGGTGAAGAAGCTGTGAGGGTTCCTCGTAGCATATCTGCCAAACTAAAAGTCCATCAGGTTAGCATTTACATATGTGTATCCCTATCATCATAATATACTTCCATCTCGCTTGTCACCTATACCATTGGGTATTAAAGATAGCCATCTCGACTAGAAATGCCTATTATGGAAATAGCTTTTGCTGTAAGTTTGGAGTTTTTTTTTTCAGGTAACAGGGATAAGATTTATGTGGGAAAATATTATTCAGTCTATCAGCAGAGTCAAGTCTGGTGATAAAGGTCTTGGTTGCATTCTAGCACATACAATGGGCCTGGGCAAAACTTTTCAGGTGCTTAATTCTTTTCATGCACGAGGCTGTTTGGATATATCGTATTATCGTCCGATTCTATTAGTGCATACTACTAATGGTTAATCGTTATTTGTTAATTACTGGCTCTTTATGTCTTCTCTCACTTAAACCTATTCAGGTTATAGCATTCCTGTACACCGCAATGAGATGTGTTGATTTAGGGTTGAAAACTGCTCTTATTGTGACTCCTGTAAATGTGTTGCACAATTGGCGAAGTGAGTTTGAGAAGTGGATGCCTTCAGAAGTGAAACCGCTTCGCATTTTTATGCTTGGAGATGTTTCAAGGTATAAATTCTTCTATGAAAGAAACTTTTGGTACTTGACAATTCAGATTCTTATGTTTTCTAATCTAGTCTAGGTTTTAGATATTTAAAATAGGGGCTGGGTAGTCTATAGTGGTGTGCCATAACTTATGGCCCATAAGACTGCTGAATGTTACTTATACTAAAGCTATCTGAAGATCTTTTCCCTAATCAAAGAATATAGATGCAAGCCCTCTCGTCCAAACACAAGATCTCAGCTGTCTTAACTTCCTACTAAACTGACCTATTGGCCCATATATCAAACACTTATTTTGGCCTATGTAAGTTGTATTTTTGGTGACAGTTTCTCTATCCACTTCCTGCTCGAATGTTTTTTTTGAAGGGAGAGAAGATTTGATTTGCTAACAAAGTGGCGAAAGAAGGGTGGAGTCTTTTTGATGGGATATACAAATTTTAGAAACCTGTCTCTTGGGAGGGGGGTGAAGGACTTAAATGCGGCCAGAGGGATCTGTAATGCCTTGAGGGTGAGACTATAATGTCACTTGCAAAATTTTATTGATTTCTATCCTGTTAATATTCTAGGTCATTTTAGGAAAGCGTTTGACGTGCTGTTTATGTTTACACATTACTTTTTGAAGGTTAATATTTCTGCTATTTAAAGGCCATATCTGTATCATAGATTTTGTTGTTTTCATGTTTTCTCTTGTTTATGATTTCCCTTGTGCATATACCTCTGCTTGCAATATTTTATTCTTGCAATTCCTAAACCTATGTGGCTGCAGGATGGACCTGATATACTTGTTTGCGACGAGGCTCACATCATTAAGAACACCAAGGCTGACACAACGCAAGCATTGAAGCAAGTTAAATGCCAGAGAAGAATTGCCTTAACTGGCTCACCCCTTCAAAACAATCTCATGGAGTATTATTGTGTAAGTTACTGAGGGAACTATATAAAATTGTGACCTAATTTTTTCTTATCTCCAGTATCTTTAGCTATGTCTGTACTGCAACAGATGGTTGATTTTGTGAGAGAAGGATTCTTGGGAAGTAGCCCTGAGTTTAGAAACCGGCAAGTCTTTCATACCAGTTTTTTTTTTTTTATCTGTCTATTATGATGTTATGTTTCTAGAGTTTTAACTGTGGTTCTCCATACCTGCAGCTTCCAAAATCCAATAGAAAACGGACAGCATATGAATTCAACTGCGGAGGATGTAAAAATTATGAACCAGAGGTCACACATTCTGTATGAGCAATTGAAAGGTTTTGTGCAAAGAATGGATATGAATGTGGTGAAAAAGGATCTGCCACCTAAAACAGTCTTCGTAATATCTGTCAAGCTATCTCCCTTGCAACGGATATTGTATCAGAGATTTCTTGAGCTTTATGGGTTCAGCGATGGAAGAACAGATGAAAGGATGAGAAAAAACTTTTTTGCTGCTTACCAGGTCTTGGCTCAGGTATAAATGTGATAAAGGCCTTGCTATACTTAAATTAACAACTTATTTGAGAAAAAAATGTTAAGAATAATAATGTTAATAACTGATTTATCTGGTATTCGTTTTCATATTCTGAACTCTCTCTTTGGTATTACGTCTCCCAGATTTTGAATCATCCAGGGATTCCGCAATTAAGAAGTGAAGATAGCAAGAATGGTCGTCGTGGTAGCATTGTTGATATTCCAGATGACTGTTCAAGTGATGAAAATATAGACTACAACATGGTTACAGGAGGTAACTCTTAATTGGCACTACTCACATATTTTAAGATTTTATTAAACTAGTATGAAGAATAGAAGGAACAGAAAAACATTGGACTTGTTCCATGGTTAAGATAGATGTCTTTTGGTTTTGAATTCAAGGAATACTAGGTGCAGTAGATATTATACCTTTTTGGTACCGTTCCAGTTTGAATAAGATTGCCAATAGAGGATTAGTTTTATTGGTCTAAGACTTTCTTACCAAGAATAATCTATGACATGCAATAGTTAAGGGACCTTCGATTCAGCAATGTTATGTTTTAAGCTTCATCATATTCTGTGGAGCTTTCAGGAGTGATCTTTCTTTGTTTGCATCTATGCAAGTTCAATAATAGTGAGAAAAGTATTAATAATCTGTGTCATTGTTGTTTTGGATATTGACAGAGAAACAGAGAACTATGAATGATCTGCAGGATAAAGTTGATGGATACCTCCAGAAGGTAACTATAGTTTACTCAGCCTGAGTGAATTAGTAACTACTGCCTATAACTTTAAAGTAAACAGCAGCGTAATTGTGCACCCATGCTCTGATTCTAACCCTGTCTTTGTGCCAGGATTGGTGGGTCGACCTACTTCAAAAAAATAATTATAAGGTGTCGGACTTCAGTGGCAAAATGATTCTGCTATTGGATATTTTATCTATGAGTGCTGATGTGGGGGATAAGGCGCTTGTGTTTAGCCAGAGTATCCCGACATTGGATCTCATAGAACTTTATCTTTCAAGAGTACCTCGGCATGGGAAACAAGGAAAGTTCTGGAAAAAGGGGAAAGACTGGTATAGGTTGGTATCTTATTCTCTTATATTCGCGTGAATGTTTTTTGAACAATTATGAAGACTCTAACTTCCCTTGATGGATGCAGAATTGATGGAAAAACTGAAAGCTCAGAACGCCAGAAGTTGGTTGATAGGTTTAATGAGCCTGACAACAAAAGAGTGAAATGTACACTAATTTCAACCAGAGCGGGATCCCTTGGAATTAACCTTTATGCTGCTAACCGTGTGATCATCGTCGATGGTTCATGGAATCCAACCTATGATCTTCAAGCTATATTTCGAGCTTGGAGGTATTTTCTAGACTATGGAATTAAAATTTGTCAATATAGCATTACAAACGGTGGCTTATTATACGTGGACTTATTGGTTGCAGGTATGGCCAAAAGAAGCCCGTATTTGCGTACAGATTGATGGCACGTGGGACTATTGAAGAAAAAATATATAAACGTCAGGTATTGAAAGGCATAAAACAATGTTGAATTTTGCTGTTTCTTTCCTTCAAAGAGACATTCATGAATCAGATCTGTTAATATGATTAGGTAACCAAGGAAGGGCTAGCTGCGAGAGTAGTGGATAGACAACAAGTGCACAGGACTATCTCCAAAGAAGAGATGTTACATCTTTTTGAATTTGACGATGATGATGAAAAATCTGAAGCCGTAACTGAGATAAGCAAGCAAAATGAAGCGGGACATAGCAATCTGGTGGAGCAAGCAATCTTGTGGACAAAGAAGGCCACTTTATCTCGTGTTGGTGGCGACAAATTGATGGAGAACTTACTACAGAGACACGGCCCCAAGTAAGTTTCACAAGCGTAACCATATTCACATCAGTACCTAAAATCTTTGGTTTTTTATGCTACTTGCTTTGTAACACTATATGTCCTTTTTCACTAGCTGGATTTCCAGTTTCCATGAGCACGAGACATTGCTACAAGAGAATGAAGAAGAAAGACTGACAAAGGAAGAAAAAGACATGGCCTGGGAAGTTTATAGGAGAGCACTTGAGTGGGAGGAAGTTCAACGGGTCCCATTCAGTGAATCTCCAGTGGTTCCAAAACCTTCTCCTTCCACACAAACAGAGCCCTTGCCCCAGCCAAAGGGGTTCAACAGGAGTCGTTTTGTAAACCGCAACTGCACTAGAATCGCGCACCAGCTTACACTCATAAGCCAAGGATTAAAAGTCGGCAGCAGCACAGTCTGTGGGGAGTGTGGGCGCGTCATAAGGTGGGAAGATGTTATACCCGCATCCAAACTTTCAGCGGTAATTGTAAACTAAATAGAACATTGCAAAAATGTTGAGTTCATTTTTCCTTCTTTTAAATTATGAGACTGAACCAAAATTTATGGGAATAGTAACATTTGAAACTCCCTTCAGATTAGATGTGAGTTATAATGTAACTCAGGGCGTTTGGTAGGAGCATGTTGAAATTTGTAATGACACCTGTTTCGAGATTCAAATATACAACTTTCAACTTGTTTGTTGTTTTAACGTTTAACCGTATAGCAGAAAGCAGTCACTGAACAAATGGAGGCCTAAGCTTTCTGATTCAACCATTGCCGGATACGACTGATTTCCTGTACAAAAAAGCTTAATAGAAAAAGCAAAAAAAGAGTCTGCTTCAATTACGTTTCCTACACTTCTTTCAAGAGTTTCCATTGCTTCAGTTTCTTCTGCAACTGAACAGCCTCGCTTCCCATTCCCATCTCTTCCACGCCTTTAACTATTGCGGTGTATATTGTCTCATCTGGCTTACACCCACCTGTTAGCATTATCTCAACAACCTCTATCGCCATTTCTATCTCTTTCTTCTTGCACAGCCCTTGGATCACCAACCTGTAAGTGCTACCTCTGATCCCATTCCCTCTATTGCTCGTCTCCTTTAAAACTTGGCCAGCTTCTTCAACTAGGTTTGCCCGGCAGAAACCATATATTAAAGACCGACGAGTTATATCATCCGGAAAGATTCCAGCATCCAGCATCTGATGGTACAGCTCCAATGCTTTCTTCATCAGGCCCTTTTTAGCCAATCCATCGATTACAGAGTTGTAAGTGATCAAGCCCGGCGGACAACATGTGTTTTTCAGCAATCCAAGCAACTCAATCGCATCATCTACCATGCCCTCTTTGGACATGGCTCCGAGAACTGTGTTGTAAGTGACTATATCAGGCAAACACTTCTGTTCCAGCATTTGGTAGAAGAAATCAATTGCACGACTCAAAAGCCTGGCTTTGCATAAACCATTAATCAGGATGTTGTAAGTAATAACAGTTGGACAGTAGGACGTCTGGTACATGATGTTTAGAATCTCCTCCACTTCATCCCAGTACTCGTGGGAACAGAGGGAATGTAGAAGAGTGTTGTAAGTTACAGTGTTCAGTTCCAATCCATGAGATAAGATATGCTGAATAACCGAAGCCACCTCTTCCAAATTCCCTCGCCTGCAGTTATAGTTAACCAGAGAATTATATGTGACAATGTCAGGATAGCAACCTTCCACTGCCATGTCTTCTAAAACTTCTATAGCTCGAGCGCTTCCACAGTACCTGCACACGAGTTCGACCAAAACCGTGTATGTAATCATAAATGGAGGGCAACCATTCTGCAGTTGATCCTTCCAAAACCTGATGGCTTGCTCAGCATTCCCATAATCAAACATACACCGAATCACTGTGTTATACGTGATCACATCAGGAGGGCTCCCACTCAAACTCATATCTTCTAAGAGGACCAAAGCAGTTCTTATATGCCCTTTCTTGCAAAGATTTCCGATGATCATGTTATAGGTAATAGTATCTGGAACCCCACCAGACATTACCATTACTCTCAAGATACACATTGCTTTATCCAGTTGATCAATTCTGGCTAGACCACGGACTAAGTTTGAGCAAGAAGGAAAATGAGGAACCTGATTATGTCGTGCCATCACCTCGACAAGTTTGCACGCATCTGTTAACTTCCCATTGCTGCACAGGTTATGAAGGATCTCATTGTTGGTCTCTTCGTCGTTCTCTGTAATTGGTCCATCAGATGATAAACCAAATTGCTTCATAGGTTTCACTCTGGCTCTCAAGTTAGTACCGACACCATAGTGATGGAACTCTGAGCTTCTCTCAGCATGATCATTTACATTGTCAATGCACACACTACTTAACAAGCCGTGACATCTAAAAAAAACATCCTTTTTCAGCCCAATTTCTTGCTTCCAATCTAAAGAAGAAAACTTTCTGCAAGATAAAGGATTCGCCTGCTTTTGAGACAGACTAGGAATATGCAAGAACTGAACCTCAAGTAGCAAATTCGACGAAGCCATTTCTCAGAATCCAGAAGCTATTTTAACAAAACAGAGATCTTTCCTTTTACAAAAGCTTATCAAACTCAATGAAGAAGAAGTTAGACCAATAATTATTTGCTGGTATGATGTTCAGTCTCTGC
Source organism: Arabidopsis thaliana (assembly GCF_000001735.4). Classification (NCBI taxonomy): domain Eukaryota; kingdom Viridiplantae; phylum Streptophyta; class Magnoliopsida; order Brassicales; family Brassicaceae; genus Arabidopsis; species Arabidopsis thaliana. The sequence continues at coordinate 2,735,590 of NC_003070.9, forward strand.
TGCTTTATCTCATAACCTATTCTTGAGTGAATGGAGAAACCAAACCTGTGAAAAGGAAAGGTACAAGTTATAGAGACAGAGAAGCAGACTGAAACAGTTTCCAACAAAAGAAAAGAAGCAGAAAACCTTCAAGTTGCGGTTAAGTTTGAGAAACCCTAACAAATCTGGAGAAATGATGAGTGTGAGAAACTCACTGTTCGTTGTTCGAAGCCGACGCGGGTTTTGAGATGATAAGTAGGGTTTATCCTAAATTTACAATGTGCACCCTATATGTCTCGACATGTTTCATTTATTCCCACAAACTTATGAAACATCTAACATTAACCTCCTCTGTTTTTATTCCCTTTGTTTTTGTGAATCGGTTTAATTATTTTGGGCCAATTCAGCTATCGGATTGGGCTTTTTCAAGTTTTGGGTTGAGTTACAACCAAATTAAAAATCAAACAGAGATCAATTTCTCCGCATAGAAAAATAACATGTTACATTACCATTCGAAAACAAGATGAATAGTCATTTATACACGCCTCTCTTACACATTATAATGTCTAAATAATTGCATTATCATATTCAAAATTTAGATATGTTGGTCAAAAACAGAATTAAGTATTATAAATTGTGTATACCAAATTAGTTGACGCTATCATTGCATATCATACTCACATACTACAATATTTATTACATGAACTAAGTGATTGTATTCCAGTGGCTATTTTCATTTAACTATAACAAAAAAATCGAATGCGATAAAACTACTTCGAAAATAATCGATGGCTCTTGGAATTTTTATAAAATCTAGTTCTTGAAATAAATAAAAATTTCTATGCAATATTTTTCGGTAAATTTTTGTTCTCTATTACAATAAAATTTTATTTTAAAGAAATGAAATTGTTATTTAGCGTATATTTGTAACCAAATTAGCAGGCGTAAATACAAATCCTTTAAATAACTCTGTTGTTGTGTGGATATGCGGTAATGTCCACCCGTGAATAAATGTTTACGTGTTATATGACCCAACAAAGTGAACCAATTATATTACTCCTCTCTAACGCACTTGTTTATTGCATTTTTATTTATTTGATGGTCGAAACAAAATAGTAAGAGTAGTTGTTGCATAGGAAATTGCATCTGCTTGCTTTTGAAGCGTTAATAACTTATAACCAAGCAAGACATATATCATACAGAGCAAAAAATTAGGCAAACCCAGAAAAAGCCACCACATGTTCCTCTTCTCATGATCTTAAAATTGAAAAAAAGAAGGTGATAAGTTTAATCTAATCTTGACCAGTGAAATAGCTTTTTGTTGCTTGTTGTTTTTGTTCATTCTTCACAGATTTAATTGTCACATACCCAACGTATATGGATGGACCTGTAGATTTAATTCCAGTTTTACCCTTTTCTTCTTCCTTTCATCTGATTTTGTTTGCTGCTTTTTTTTTGTTTTCTGGGGAATATGGAAAAGGTTAGGTTTCATATTTGGACCTTTTTTTTTGGTGTTGAATTTTTCTTCTTAATTTTTATGCAAACATGGAAAAGGACATGCGATGATAATCCTGAATCTACTAGTGCTTAGATCTGATGAATACTGGATTATTAAAAAAAAATATTACTAAAAATTTCAATGATCTAGGGTTTCTTCAGATCTTTAAATTTGTTGCTGATTTTACTCGATTTCTCTTAGTCTGGGTGCAGTTGATGGAGCTCCAGCTATTTTGACCATCCAATTTCACCAGAAACCCTAAATCACAAGACTATGTAAGCATTTTCCTTATGGCTCTTCTTCCTGATTTTTGATTCAGCTAATTTGGTGATGAACCGTTTATATATATCTGTAATCGTACTTTACCCTGAAAATATGTACCTACCATATGTGTCATGTGTATTTTTATTATTTTATAAATGGTTGTGATATTATTGAGACATGAATGAATGATGCTTCAATTGTATGTAGTGTTGGCACAGAAGTAATGGGGACAGAGCTAATGAGAATCTGTGTGAAAGAAGATAGTGATGATTTGCCATCTGTTCCTCCTGGTTTTGAATCATATGCAACTTTTACCTTAAAAAGAGTAGTCCCTGCTACTACTTCTGATAAAGCCAAGACTCCTGCAATTGAAAGTGTTTCTGCAACCGAACAAGCTAAGATGGAAGTTGAATCTGATGAAGCCAAAGCTGCTCGGGCTCTACGCCGTAGACCTTGGATTAATCATAGCGGATGTGATGATGATGGTGATTGTGCTGCAAACAATGACAATGCTGCATCTCAAAATCCTGATCAAGTTCGTTCTTTGTTTTGCTTTTTATTCCTGGCAACTTGTGTTTCAACTTTCCATCTCTTTGTTTGCCTTGCTTATGCATGGTGTTGTTACAGAATTGTGATGTGAAGCCAGCTCTTCCAAAGGGTGTGGTCAGGGGATGTGAAGAATGTAAAGATTGTCAGAAGGTTAATCTCAGTTAATGCTTGTTTCAGAAATAAACTTATAAACGTCTTTCGCTTGAGCATTAGATGTTTGATCTTTTCTTCTTATTTACGATTTTCATAACCCTCTAACGTTATATTCACAAGTTTGGCAGGTAACTGCGAGATGGCATCCAGATGAAGCTCGTAGGCCTGACCTTGAGGACGCCCCTGTATTCTACCCGAGCGAAGAGGTCTTGTTCATATTCTATACTTCCAAACCCTTTTAACTGAATTTCTAGCTCCATATTTCTAACATAAACTGCAAACCTGTTTCTAGGAGTTTGAAGACACTTTAAATTATATCGCTAAAATAAGACCGGAGGCTGAAAAGTATGGAATCTGTCGCATTGTTCCTCCTCCTTCCTGGAAACCGCCGTGCCCACTGAAAGAAAAGCAAGTATGGGAGGGTTCTAAATTTACAACACGTGTCCAAAGAGTTGATAAACTTCAGAATCGGAGTTCAATGAAGAAGATTTCAAAGCTTCCTAATCAAATGAGAAAGAAGAAAAGAAAGTGCATGAAAATGGGAATGGATTCTGTCACTAATGGTATGGGCGATCCCTGTTCTGCAAGCACTGGAATGAATGAACTTGAGACGTTTGGGTTTGAACCTGGTCCAGGGTTCACACTAAAAGACTTCCAAAAATATGCTGATGAGTTCAAGGCTCAGTACTTTAAAAAGAGTGAAACTTCTACAGACGATAAATGTAAAGTTGATAATTCAATAGACTGCTGGGAGCCAGCACTTGAGGATGTTGAAGGTGAATATTGGCGGATAGTAGATAAAGCAACTGAAGAGATAGAGGTAAAGTTTTGTCCCCTGTTGTTCTTTTTATTTGGGGGTTTATGGTCTATTAGGACCCCTGTATCTCCTAACTACCACAATGATTTTTCAATATAGGTGCTATATGGTGCTGACCTTGAAACTGGGGTATTTGGTAGCGGATTCCCCAAGATATCATCAAGTCACAATGCTTCTTCTTCAGAAGATAAATATGCAAAATCAGGCTGGAACTTAAATAACTTTCCAAGGCTTCCGGGATCCCTCCTTAAGTACGAGGGCAGTGATATTTCCGGTGTCCTTGTGCCGTGGCTGTATATTGGGATGTGCTTTTCTTCTTTCTGCTGGGTAAGATTGATCTCTGTGAATTGCATAATTTATTTTGCAGGTTAAAGCATGTACTTAGTTGGGATCTCTTCCTTTTACTGAAATCAAGCGTAGCCTCATACAAAAACTTACAACTACAACCGGATGTGCTTTGTTTTTTGTATACCTATTCACAAATAGTAGATAAATGTGATTAAATTTCTGTGCTACATATTTACAATGATAATTTTTCCATTATTCCTAAAGCTACGCTAGGATTATTATTGATTCAATTTCCCACAAAAGTATTAGTTAGTGTCTTCATATTATACAGTTTTCTTACACCAGTGGATGCAATTTTCATTACTTCACATCTTATTTCGTTTTATATTTTCCACTTCTGACATTCCTTTTGTTCTGCTTTTTTTTTGTTTTTGTTTACCTGAAATAGCATGTTGAAGATCACCACTTGTATTCGTTGAATTATATGCACTGGGGTGCACCGAAATTGTGGTATGGTGTTGGGGGGAAGGATGCTGTTAAACTCGAGGAGGCAATGAGGAAGCATTTGCCTGACCTTTTTGAAGAACAGCCTGACTTACTTCATAAGCTAGTAAGTATTGGATATTTGATGAACTAAAGCATCGCTTTGCTTCTCTATAATCAATGATCAATAGAATCTTGAAAAGTAGAAAAGTGTTCAATCACGATGATGTTCTTATTTCACTAATATGTTAATGTTAGCATATAATAGAATATTACCATATCTGTGTTTCCATTTTTGTAGTTAATCACCCTGTAGGAATTTCTACAGACCCGTTTTATGTCCTCTATTGACTTGCACAGTTGCACCTGGTTTAAATACATTTGTTGCAGATTATTGTTTCGGTATAAAACAAATCCTTTGATGCTCTTTCGTGTAGGTTACACAACTCTCCCCGTCAAAACTGAAAACCGCAGGAGTACCTGTGCACCGTTGCGTCCAGCATGCTGGAGAGTTTGTCTTGACTTTTCCTCGGGCATATCATGCTGGATTTAATTCTGGTTTCAACTGTGCTGAAGCTGTGAATGTAGCACCCGTTGACTGGTTACCTCATGGGCAGATTGCCATAGAGTTATACTGTCAACAGGGTAGAAAAACGTCCATCTCGCATGATAAATTGTTGCTTGGGGCAGCAAGGGAAGTAGTGAAAGCCGACTGGGAGCTGAACTTACTAAGGAAAAATACTGTAGATAACTTAAGGTGGAAAGCATTCAGTGCGAAGGATGGAATTTTGGCAAAAACATTAAAGGTAAAGATTAGATATTCTTACTCTTGATTCTTGAAGTTTAGATGCCTATAAGTGTGAATGATTGGAAAATCCTGAACTCATGAATAACTTGAGAGGTATCTTTGCAAACTGGTACCACGGTGGTATCCGTTGTAAACTGGTAGCATGAGGTTGTAATTGATATGGAACTTGAAATTCTCTTAAGTTGAGGGGTATTGCATATCACACGAATCTACAGCTAACTAACAAGGGAAGAACGGAAGATTACTACACCACCTCTTACTAGTTAAAACAAATGATTAGTTCAGGAGGTGTTCATCTTCTGCCTGGGTCTAACTGTACAAATAAATCTCGTAGGTTTAAGAGGATCATTCTTTATTGTCAATATGGTGATTAATGGACTTGTCATGTTTTTTATTTAGGCACGCATTGACATGGAACGTACGAGAAGAGAATTTCTGTGCAACTCTTCACTTGCATTGAAAATGCACAGTAATTTCGATGCTACCAACGAGAGAGAGTGCTGTATATGCTTCTTTGATTTGCACCTGTCTGCTGCTGGCTGTCGTTGTTCCCCGGAGAAGTATTCATGTTTGACTCATGTGAAGGAGTTGTGTTCATGTCCATGGGTTACTAAATATTTTCTATTTCGCTATGATATCGATGAACTGAATGTTCTTGTTGAGGCAGTGGAAGGAAAACTGAGTTCTGTATATAGATGGGCGCGTCAAGATTTAGGATTGGCATTAAGTACAGACGTCTCAGGAAGCAAGATGGAGATAGATGAAGAAGGAAAAGTCCACAAGGACCCGACTCCACAAACAACTGCACTTTCAGGGAAGGATTTGCAGTTGAAAGTAACATCGAAAGAAGTAAGTAAAGAGTTAGAAAAGACTAGTAAATTATCTCATGTTAATTTACTTCTGAAAGAAAAGGAGGAGCAAATAACGTCAAGTCACTGTATGAAGCCTGTCAAAGAAGAAACTGTTTGTGATTCTTCTGATCCAAACGTTTCAGCTTGCCAACCATCTGAAGGAGGCATAATCTGTATGACAGCTGTTAAGTCCGCAAGTGGTAAAAAGAATTCACAGAGTCTACCCAATGATGTGATACTCCTCAGCGATGATGAGTATGACATACCTAGGAAACGAGGTTCTGTGAGAAGAGATGCAATTTCTTCTGGCAAGAAATTAGAAATACGAGAGAGACCGACCCACGTTTTGGCGTTAGAAGCTTCTGCCAAAATTGCTGCTCCAATTTGCCAAAGGGAAGGAGATTCGCTGCGTGATACACGAAACACTATATCATTGCCTACTAATGACCAAAAAACAATGAGAAGGGATGTACCGAGTTCTACTTCGCACGCGGAAGTTAATGCGGAGGCTACTGGGCTTACTCAAGATATATGTAACAGAATGGCAACTAACAGCCACGGTGGTGGAAAACCTACTAGTTGTAAATCCAAAAACTCTGGAGGTTTGGCTATAGTGGATGTTGTGGATGGGACAAGAAGTAGTTCAGGTACACCGTCTTGTTCGCAAAATAATAGTCCGGATAGGTTCATCCGCCAAAAGGGTCCCCGCATTGCAAAGGTCGTGAGGAGAATCAATTGCAATGTAGAGCCTTTAAGTTATGGATGTGTGCTGTCTGGAAAATCATGGTGCAGCCGGCGAGCAATTTTTCCTAAAGGTGACATGTGGTCAAGTATTTTTGCTACTTGAGAACATTAACAGTTATACATATTGCAAGTGCTTATTGTCTATTCTTCTTTGGTGCAGGATTTCGTAGCCGGGTTAAGTACATAAACATTTTGGATCCAACAAATATGTGCTTCTACATTTCAGAAATTCTGGATGCTGGACGCAACAGTCCATTGTTCATGGTTAGTTGGTAGATAGATGCTGATCTAATTTAACTAACCTTAAAAATATGTCTGAGTAGTGTTTCATTTTCAAATTAAATATTGCCATATGAATAAATCCGATGACATGAATCTGAACCGGAAATATGATCCATTATTTGGCTGTCAAAGACGTAGAGTCCCATCATGCTAACATAAACTTTAAAAGTTTTGAACTGAGTATGAAACCGGAATTAACCTATTAATCAACCTTTAAAATCTTGTGTGTGTGTGTAAAAAAAGGTTGTTTTGTCTTGATTCTATTGGTCATTGTGCAGTTCCAAAAATCTTGCCCATCAACAAACTGTGTGGTATGTTCTTTTTGTCAGGTTTACTTGGAGAGTAATCCCAGTGAGGTGTTCGTTCATATGTCGCCTACAAGATGCTGGGAGATGGTAAGAGAGAGAGTAAATCAAGAGATAACTAAGCAGCACAAAGCTGGAAAATCAGATCTTCCTCCTTTGCAACCCTCTGGGAGTCCCGACGGTTTTGAAATGTTTGGATATTCGTCACCCGCAATCGTACAGGTAAATCTTTACAAGTTTTGTATTAGGCTCAGATTTTTATGCTTATTTCTAATTATATATACATTTAAATTCTAACAACAAGCTAATATGAAAGTCCAACTTTTGACATTTTCTCATCTTTTATGATAGCTAGAAAGAGTCGGAGTATAGCATTGTTGCTTTTGTAAAATGGAAAGCTTCATTTGTAAATCTAGTTGACATATAGATACTCTAATGTGATTAACAGGCTATCGAAGCATTAGACGTGAATCGAGTTTGCACAGACTATTGGGATTCCAGGCCTTATTCCCGGCCACAAGTTCAGTTCCCTGCAAATCCTCTTCTCAGAGAAGCCAACACAAGTGGCAGATCGAATGTGGGAAATCTCCAGCTAAACCCTGGACACCATATATCGCCTACTGGAATAAATTCTATTCTTAAAGTTCTGTTCAAGAAAGCTAGCATGGAGGAACTAAGCTCACTTCAAGAGGTTTTAAGTGAGACTAACTCAGATATGGTGACCGAACTTGTGAAGGAAGAGATCCAGAACCGTCGCTGATTTGATTCAAAGGGGATTGATTTTAGAGTGTACATACGGAGTTGAATCCACTCACTGTTTTGCAGGATGAGGCTCCCTTCCCTACTCATTCTTTTTGGACACCCTTACAGAGGAAGGATATAAGCATACAGCTAAAAACCTAGTTTCTTCTTCTGTCTCAAAACAAAAAGAAAAGAGAAAGATAGAAGATTTTAGGGTTCTTAAAACCATTAGTTTTGGTTACTAGTCAGGCTAAAAGGATCATCAAGTGTGTGGCTTAGTTCCCACATCAGTTTACTAGTATGACATCTGTTTTGAAAGTCCAAAGGAGATGGATTTTAGGAGATTTCATATCAACGCCCTCTTAATGCTCCATTCATCTCTCACTTAAAGCATCTGATTTTCTATTTTGATGAGCAAATAATGATTGATAATCTTCATAATCAAAGGTAAAACAACTTATAAATTAAAAACTCAAACATCCAGGAATGAGGGTGACAATTTCATTGAAATGCTTATAGTTTTAATTAAAATGTACTTTAGACAACAATATTTAATAAGTTGAAAAGAAAAGAAGAAGCATTTCGGTTTCGCCAAATTAGGTTCGGCTTGGTTCCTGCATCGTTAGCATTGCTTGCTGCCAAAGAAAACATCAATTTCATATAATTAGATGTTTCACCGTAACAAGGTGTGTAGTAGATAAATATGAATATTCTTTTTACCTGAAAGCAAGACAATGTGTAATGCACATCACTTGTTGTTATCTGGTGGTGTATAACTATTCTGATCCTGAAAACACATCCCACATATAAATAGTTTTGAAAAATTAATCAAAATTTTAGTAAAACTAAACATTTTTCACATGTAAACGTAAATGCTACACATACCGGGATGAGTTTCCCCGGATAAGGAGAATGCCATTCTCCTCTAGATTCTTCCGCAGTTTCTCAGCCGTAAGTCTTGAACCATCCTCCATATCCATGAAAATCTGAATTTGTTGTTATGTAACTTAATGGTTAGTCCTAGTGATTGATGCATCACTGAGTCACTATTCGAAATTAAATCCGGCATAATGCATGTTGTTGACGAAGAAGAAAAACAGACTATAGTTGTGTCAATACGCACCATGTTGGTCTCCACGGCTGCAACATTTACTCTAATCCCTTTCATTTGATTCAACCCTTCTGCAAATATTTACGTAATGAATTTACTTTTTGCTGCTAATTATTGTAGTGAGTAAATGAGTGGTGCCAACGTAACGTACCAGCTAACAACTTAGCCTTCTTGTGGTCATGTTGTAGCTTTGGGAGGTTTTCTTGGAGTGCGACCAAAGCGGCTGCGCACAGAACACCTATTTGTCTCATTCCTCCACCTAATGTTTTCCTAACCGTTTTCGCCTTCTCTATGAAGCTTTGCGAACCAACGATTACAGATCCTACCGGAGCTCCAAGACCTTTAGAGAGACACACCTGAAACCAGAGTGTGTGTGAATGACTCTTATCTTTTAGCTATAATTTTCAGATGTTATAGACGAGAAAGAGAGAAATTGGTACCTGAACGGAGTCCGCAGCCTTAACAAGCTTATGGACTGGAACTCCAAGTGCCTACAAAAAGAGATCTCAAGTCTTTTATTTATGAGTCTTATGGATAAAGAATGGAAAACAGTTAGGTGATTGATATTACAATGGAAGCATTGAAAAGACGGGCTCCGTCGATATGGAGCTTCACGCCATGTCTCTTCGCAATCTCTCCAACTTTCTCAGTGTATTCCACGCTCAAACATCTCCCACCAGAGCTGCATTATCAGGTGCATGGCCGTTTATTGACACATATAAGCATAGTATTCGAACGAGGCTCTGCTTTAACAGTCAAATATTTAATAATTCATCGTACTTGGCATGTGTGTTCTCCAAGCAAATCAACCTTGTTGATGGATAAAACGTGCTTCCTTTAGGATCTCTAATAGCTGCTTCAATGGCCTCCAAGTCCATGGTCCCGTCTTCTTCATTCTTGACTGTCTTAGGATGCACTCCCCCGATAGTCGATATCCCTCCATTCTCGTAAACATGGATGTGACAATTGTCGCCAAGAATCACCTCGCTGCCTCTCACGTCGCAGTGAACCATCACGCTGATCAGATTCCCCATTGTCCCGGATGGCACGAACAGAGCAGCCTCTTTCCCCATCATCTTAGCCATCTCCTCTTCAAGACGTCTAGCCGTTGGGTCATATCCGAGGACGTCATCATCCACCTCTGCGTTACACATTGCTTCTCGCATCGCATCTGTCGGTCTAGTAACGGTATCTGATCGTAGATCCACACTTCTCATCACCATTTTTACACCTAATTTACCTATAAGATATTGTTTGTGAGAAAACCCTAGGAACACTTTTGAGTACCAACACCTATAACGTCGGAATTAGTCTGAGTTTGACCTATGAAATAATTCTATCCGAAGAATCAAGAAAAGAGAATCTCCTGTCCCAATTGTTTATAATTTATTATCAAGAAATTGTTTCAACAGTTTGACGGAAGAACCTTAAAGAATACTATAATATCATCTTAGAATTGAACTGGTCTTGGGGACAACAAAATCACTCTCCTACTAAATTGCAAATGTCCGTACGAATCTCACAAAAGTACTCTGTTTTCAATATTATAAAATGGAATGAGGAGAATATCACGAGGAATATTTCAGACTATAATTTAGATTCACTCCCCCCAATGTGAAATATAGTAAAAGCATTAACCATAATATCAAAATAGGGAATGTAAGAAGAAGAAAAAATTTAAAATATAAAAAGACAAGAACAAATATGGTGTTGAGTCTGTTGAGACATGAAAATGATGCTCATGCATTATGAAATAACAATTAATTTTAAATAATAACCCCTGAAGTAATCTAAAGTAATCAAATATGTAAGATTCAGTTAGTAAATTAAGAACAGAGGTTTCGAAGAAATAAAATGTTAAAGAGTAATATTCAGATAGCCGAGACAAATTGTGTTAAAAAAAACAAGCACAATTCTAAATGAAACTAGAGGAGTGAGTACCTGTGTAAATGAAGAAGGATGCTCTTGTTTCTGATTCTAATTTGAAGTTTCTTATGAAATAAGCTTGTGGTGTCCTGAGATCAAATTAACACATAATAATAAAAATTAGAACAGAAAAAACATGGACCGTGAAGCTAATATATAATGAAGAAGAATTTCAGATTTGTATGTTCCTTCGACATGGCAGAGAAATAAAGAAATAAACAACAAAAAGAAGGATACTAACACAGAATCTCCTAAATCATAAGAGGAAATTCGAATGGGTGTGGGAGATTCAAAGATCTTTTTCAATAAAAAAAAAAAATTTGAGAATCTGAAACAGAACCTTTTAGTCTCTCCACACTAAAGATTCTTTCTTTATGAAGTCTCCTTTGATATATTTTGAGAAAGATGCAAAAAAGTGAGTGCCACGTGGATAATTTACGTGACATACATTAGGCCACCAAAGTTACCATTTGGCTATCATGAACGCCATAGAGATTAGGAACTGACATCGAAACTTAGAAAGAAAGAAACGACGAAAATGAAATATTATCGAAAACGACAAATTCTTTGTTTGGTTTGATAAAGACAAAGAAACTAACTATTATCAAGAAAGTAATGTTCACGAGAAAAGGATGAAACTGAGTTCTATGTGGGAAACACACGTAGATACGTGTCCCAATGCAGAAGTAATTCACGAGAATGTTGTCTTCTTATTACTCTCGGACTCATCGATGAACCAAAGCTTTATCATTCGTTAATGTCAAATCAAATTTTCAATTAGTAAATTGATTCAGATACCGTGGAAATTCTAAGGTGTCCGGTCACATTTCATCCCTTATATATACTAAATGAAAATTAGATAATATTCTAAACTCAAAACAAAAACAAAAAAAACGTATATGAAAACACCCAAACGAGTTGTTTAATGACATTACAAACACACGTACGTAACCTATACACAGAAATGTGACTATGTGAGAAATCATGACTATAAAACAAAAACACATCGAGAGATCTACTTTGAAAACATACCTTCTTCAGTATTCACACACAAACGGTGATCCTCTAACTCATATATAATGATTGTATTTATACTCTCTATTGTATGTTGAATATTTTAGTAATACTTAGAATGTGTATATATTTTACCATAAAATCAGTCAATTATATTAATATACTACTAAATCTAATTTTAGGCAAATACAATAATGAATATAATCTTAGGTTATTATATACTACCAAATAGAGCTTTTTCCCTTATTTCTTTTGTTTTTCAAAAAAAAATTATTCATTCCTATATCAATTGTTCAATGTTTCATTTGTTTTTTTTTTACAGTTAAAATTCATCATGTCTCCAATTAATTGAAGCATTAGGCAAGATATGTCATCTAGAAATATGGTTACCACATTGATTCTAAGAAAATAAATCGAACTTGTGTGTGTGTTTTCAAAAGAAGGAGAAGAAGAAGATGGAAAATGAGAGCGAATTAGGGAAACGTACCACTTTAGTAGTAAGAAACGCTTTGAAGTTGAAGACGTAACTCAAATATACTTTTCAAAGTATGTACTGTATATATAGTGTGGAGCAGCTGTACGTACTCCATCTATAAATAGAGAAAGACAGAGATATAGAGATAGAGACAGAGTCAGCTCCAACGTGTCAGCTCTACTCATAATTGGCGTCTCTGTTCTCTCTCTATCACATTTGTTTTATTTCCCATCGGATTCACTTCACCTACATAGTCCTTTTTCTTTTGCTGACCGTAGTGGACACTCCTTTTTGATGACAGTCGAATTCAGTCTTAGCCACCTGACCTGACCTTTATCTAACCCAACCAATCAGATTCGTACCTCAAATCTATGAAACATCTTTTCAGATGATTTTTCTCGCCACCACACCAAAGATATTAGCTCTCTATTTTGATCCCTATAACTTTTCATCTATCATCAATTCTAAACTCTCCACAGTTGTGTTTTAACAAGGTTGATAACGTTTCTCATCTTCGTAACGCTTCAATTGTGTGTACGACTGATACTTTCAAGGTATCTCAAGATTTTTCACTTCACGCATATTATTGCTCCAATACAAAAATTAAAAAACCTTCCACATGCGATCCTCAGCATTAAACGTAAATAGACAAGACTTAGATTCTAAGGGATTTCTCTCTTGCAAAATTTACTTGATTTTCCACACAAAAGAAAGGTTATAAAGATAACCCCATCTCTCTGTAGAAAATAAACTTTTCATCTCCCAGCAACATCCTATAATACAGCATAACTTCTCCAAAAGCTTCTAACTGACCAATTCTCCTGTGGACTCTCGCATTATCTGTAAAACGACGCTATAACATAGAGCATGAAAGCCGATGACGCCGTCACTATAAGTTCCTGCAACCGAATTAGCACTGTTCAGTCAGTTCTTGTTACATCATCAAAAGCCTGGTTGACTGATATCACTTATGGAACTATTTAATTTACAGACCAGACCCTTCTCTTTGCTATATCTTAATTCAGCAATTGTGGCAACACATATCCAACTCATGTGTTCCCAATTCATACCTAATACTTGTGCATTTAGTTTTTATTTCAGTACAAGTACTTCTTATACCTATAGATGTCACAAATCAAAACAAACAGCACAATCATCTACAACCTAATCAACTAGTGCTGTTCATTGAGGCTTAGCCAACAATTGACCTAAATATCCTAAACCATTTTTTGATCAAAATGATCATTTTGTGTGGGACTAGTTAAGAGAAGGTTTCAAGCGAAGAGAGATGTAAGTTATGCAAAAAAAACAACCTGGTTGTTGTAAAGAACCATGGGTATGGAGTAGCCCATGTACTCGATGCCATTTAAGAACCCAGTGTATGCCTGCAAAACATTGTTCACTGAGAGTTAAACATAGGTATACACAATTAAAAGAACTCCTGACATATCTAATAACTAGATCAAACAATCAGGAGCATCCATAAAATAACGCTTGGACACATTTATATCACATATGCCGCTCTCTTTGAATAAACCTAATACTAGATGGTGCAACATAAAACGGATTCTTTAAAATAACGGAGTCTTGATGGATATGCATACCAAAGATGCTAAGAGTATAGAGCCAAAAACTAAGGAAAGAGAACGAAGAAGCCTCTTTCCCATTCTCAATCCCCGTCCACTTTCTTCGCCTTCCTCCTGCAGCCAGTGTCAAACATCAGTGCACATCAGGATTAAAAGAGCCACTAAGTGTACGGACATCAAAACATAAGGCTTCAAAAAAATTCAAAACTCACGTTATATATTGGAGATGAAGGTGCTTCAAAGGATTTTAATTTCTCAAAAATTCTGTAAACAAATACAAAAGACATGAACTGCAGCGGTTTGTATTCAACATTACGTTTTATCGCAATCCATGCACTCTGCAAAAGAAAGAAACAGAAAGAGTGGGAGAGGCTCATATCTGATTGTACTTGAAATGTCATATATGCATAAATGTGTAAGAAACAAGTCACTTTTTCTGCAAGAATTCAGTCATTTATGCATGATGTCTTGATTCATAAAGGGTACAGATAAAAAAAAAAAAAAAACTGACATTTCTAATAATAGCAAACCTCATATTTCTTAAAAACTACTTACAAACACAACTGATATTGCTAGGTTGATCAACATATCATTCTTGGAGGACCTGGAAAACCTGTAACAACAAGGGTAAATCATGAGTAGTAACAGATCCTGCTTTTGAATGATGAAAATTAATAATGCGAGTAGACTCATAAAGAATCTCTACCTTGGACCCCATGGTATAATGGGCTGCTTATCAGCATATTTAATGTCCTTGGAAACCTGAATTATGAAAAATTCACCAAGGATTGAGAAAGAAAGGTCATAGAGTTCAAGACAGCATATGACAAGAAAGAGGATACGATACACACCTTAAACGAACCAAAAGTCACACCCTTTTTCCTATTCATCAACTGGGCATACATGAGCTTATCATATGCCTTCTCAAGCTATCAAAAGGTAAAACAGAGACGTGTTAACAAGAAAAAAAAAAAAAAAAAATCACTTACAGGACTCCAAAGAAAGAGAGAGGTAACGTAACTTACTAGAGCAGCAGTGGCTTCATCACCGCTCCTCTGAGCATCTTTAAGTTTCCTTCCATAAGTTTGCTTGATCTTGTCAAATCCCTCTATAGGGTTAACACCAAGAACCTGAGAAGGTACACACACTCATGTCATGAGAAATACACAACGACCAACAAAACAAGTCCTTTATAGGGCTCTAACGATCAATTACCTCATACGGATTAAAGTCAGCATCAGACTGTGGATTACCAGCCGCAGACGAAGCAGCACGTATCACAATCCTGCTCTGTAACACCTTTCCGAGGGGAAGCCTGAGAATTTCAATCATCCTCATTACAATGATAACGTGTACCAAATGGTCTGATAAGCACAACAATGGAACTCTCTTAAGTGCAATTGAAAGTTGTAAACTTTATAGGCAACAGTAAGAAGCTCATCCACGAATTAAGCCGTCGGAATTCAATTGACAATGTTTATGAAGGAAGAAGATAACGGTTACCCACAAAATCCGTAAGTTTACACAACAAAAAGAACTATCAAACGATGATTCTTCGACTTTAAAGCCACCGAAGAGAAGTGGAAAACAAAAAAGCAGCATCAAGAGAAAGTACCTGACAAAAGAAGGCGATTTGGGAGCGCGAAGAGAGTTCCTGAGAGAAATTTGAGGATGATGGTAACGAAGCGCGTTTGATGTTGAGAAAGCCATGACGGAGGAGCAAGAAGTAGATAGTGCGGGAGCCATGGCAGAGCAGAGCTCTAGTAGGGTTAAAAGGAAACTAGAAGGTTGGTGATTGATGTTTGGAAGCTAATCATTCAATACTCAATAGTTTGTTAAGGCTAAAAACTGAGGCCTGACCAATAGTTCGCGTGGCCCAATGGATAAGGCGCTCGCCTCCGGAGGGGGATATTCTCGGTTCGACCTCCATCGTGAACGAATTAGGTAATAATAAAGACGGCCTGCTTTCTTCAGCCCAACTGATTTATCGGCCCAATCCAGTGTCTTTATTAGTTTGTTTTCGTGGGATCTCTGGTTTACTTACTTGCAGGGATTATCTCCCAATTCCAATCCAAACATGCCACACTTTTCTTATCTCTTTTTCAGATTTCAATCTCGTCCAAGAAATCGTTTAGTACTCACATTCAATTTGGAAATGTTTTTGCATAAATTGGGGTTGGATTTCCTACCTCTTTTTCACTAGATTGTGCATTATCAATTTATGAACTTTTTCTGGAAACATATTAAATTGTAGATCCAATATTTTATCTTAACAAATCTGGATCTGTTGAGAATGTTTTTCTGTAATTTAGAGAGGATTGTAATTGTGTAGTACATTTGATAATAAACTTAAATGTGAATTTTAGACTACCACCAAGTAATTATCATTTCAAAGAACAAACCAAATAGATAATAAAGAACTGTTAGAAAGTAAAATTGTATATAATAAGATAAGAAAAGACATTACAAAGTACAAACCTTCTCCAAGTAAACTTCTAACAAAACAAAAAAATAGATTTGGATTGGGAAATAATATCTAAAATCCTATTTAAAACAAAATAAAAACAAAAAAGATATAACGTTAAGGAAAAGGAAAATACTAGTAGAAAAAAAAAACATGTAGGCATCAAAAGGAATATTCTCAAGAGTTTTGGCTATAAAAAAAGGTAGAGCCGACTCAAGAGGTCTTCTTAACTCACACAAGAACCAACACAAAACAAAAAATATTAAGAAAGTGATATTATGACTTGCAGCCAAACACTCGGAAACAACAACACCAACAAATACCAGATCTGCGAGGAGATCGGCCGTGGCCGTTTCGGCACCGTCTCTCGCGTCTACGCTCCGGCCACCGGTGATTTCTTCGCTTGCAAAACCATCGACAAAGCCTCTCTCTCCGACGACCTTGACCGTGCCTGTCTCGACAACGAGCCTAAGCTCATGGCTCTCTTGTCCTATCACCCTAACATCGTTCAAATCCATGATCTCATCGACACTGATTCGACTCTCTCCATCTTCATGGAGCTCGTCCATCCCTCTGTTTCGATCTACGACCGTCTCGTCTCTTCTGGAACCTTCTTTGAGCCTCAGACGGCGTCGTTCGCTAAACAGATTCTCCAGGCGCTTTCGCATTGTCACCGATACGGCGTCGTTCACAGGGATATTAAACCGGAGAACATTCTGGTAGATCTACGAAACGATACGGTTAAGATCTGCGATTTCGGTTCAGGGATTTGGTTAGGTGAGGGAGAGACCACCGAAGGAGTCGTCGGAACGCCGTATTACGTGGCGCCGGAGGTTTTAATGGGATATTCTTACGGAGAGAAGGTCGATCTATGGAGCGCCGGCGTCGTTTTGTACACGATGCTCGCTGGAACTCCACCGTTTTACGGCGAGACAGCTGAAGAGATATTCGAAGCGGTACTCAGAGGAAATCTCCGTTTTCCGACGAAGATATTCCGGGGGGTTTCATCTATGGCTAAAGATTTCCTAAGGAAATTGATATGCAAAGATGCTTCTAGAAGATTCTCAGCCGAACAAGCATTAAGTAAGATTCTAAAACCATCAGATCTGTTTCTCTGTTGAATTTTTAATGTCAATAAATTTCATCTATTTTTAACAGATAATGTTATCTTATCCACACTAATCCATTTTTTAGTAGGTTGGTTTAATGATAAAGTGAACTAAATTTGGTATTTTGTAATTTTGTTTTGTTGCAGGGCACCCATGGATCCAAAGAGCAGGAGAAACAGAGGAGAGATTCATCTAGAAGATTCTCTCGGAGAAATAAATAAGTGTCAAGTGATAGCTTATCATCTCTCTCGGTGGTTTTTTATCTAACAAGTATGGAGGAGTGTCGGGCATGTAAATTTGGGTTATGGGCATTTTAGATTCCGCCAGCCTACCAACCTAGTAGAAGAGAAGACTCTGGAAAAGACTTTTAACCAAAAAAAAAGGAGCTGAATAATAAAAGAAGCTTGTTTGTTGTGGCTGCTTCTGAGTTTGGCGATGAGTTTTTTTTTTTTTTCTGCATTTGTTGCTTATGTGAATTTTGTTTGGCTTTTGAAAAGTCTTTTTAGGGGTAGAGACGGTAATGTAGAGAGGATAACAAATCTTTTTCCGCCTTTTACGGGTTTTTTTTTCCATGTGGGGTGAGTAAAAGGATGTGAGAAAGCAGAGTTGTACTCCTTTTTCTGCTTTTTTTTTTTTTTAATCAATAAAAATAGTTTATGTTATCCCTAATCTAACACTTTGTTGATAAAGACCTAATCTAACCTTTGCACATATAATTAAACGAAATAATTTTCTCAAGCAATGAAAAATGTCGTTCAGATACTTGGAGAAACCATATCTTTTTTTGTTTTTATTATCTGATTGTTATCCACTCTCTTATATTTAAATAGTACCTTTTTAATTCAAATGTTCGTTTACATGCGGATCCTATTTCAGTGTAGTGTCTTTTGATAACAACATTCCACCGATTTAAAGTTAATGCACACTTTTCGTAATAGATCAACTTTTTTCACTCATGACTATTTGATGTTGAAAACAAGTACGTTGAGGGAAAAACACGATGTACGGTGGTGGGCTAGTTAGGTACGTTTCTTCTGTTTTCTAAAAATTCCCCACATTCCAAAATTTCAAAACTACAGCACTTTTGTTGCAAAGTCAAATTATAAGAATAATCCTCTCAATTTTCTAGCATCTCCGTATGTTATTCTTTGTCTGCACCAAATATATATTGGAATCTTTCAAAAAAGATCAAAACCCACAAAGGTAATATATGGAATATTTATTTGATATGAGCATATTTTAAGCATATTCTTTCATAAATAGACCTCCAACGAAATTTCCAATCTCCATGAGATATTCCCACGTTAGTATATGCCGTGGATCAAACCCTTATTGATTCCTTTCTTGAAAGAGTCTCTTTAGTTATAACGTGACTCATTATGAGTCTTCTGAGTCAGTGGAAGTTACTACTGTTTGATTAACAATTCTAACATTTTTTTGGCCTACAATATTTTTATTTTTAATGTTCTCGTTTTAAATAAATGTGAACACATGAAATTCCCCTTTCATGAATGCATGAAAGGATCCTACATTATTTAAAGAATAAAATAAACTACATAATTAACCATAATTTGGCAGTCCTAATCAAAGGAATAATTATATTTTTTTAATCACATATTGCGTGCTACCTCACATGCCCTATGACTTGCATCAGCATGCCCATAACACTTTATAAATTATTACTAGCTCCGATACTATCCACAAGAATAATTAAATAAAGCTTATTCGAAAATTCATATGTTATTGATTGTGGCATTAGAAATCGCATGTCACGTAACTACGTGGCATAGTATATTAATTAGTTTATATCCATCATCAACACATAACAATCTTTAGTGGTGCATGTCAAGCGTCGTGGAGTCTAGCAAAGAATCCACTAACGTAGAATTCATTTTAATAATTCATGGTTGCAGATGTGGAATCATTTTTGCTTGGCAACAAGACGTGGAATCATTTGATAAACGGAAAGATGGAATCGTTATATCTGTTTTTCTTGTCTTTTGAATTGCTCTTAAAATAAATAAAAAGGTTATTCAAAAAAAAAATCAGATGAAACAAAACAAAATTTGGGAGAAACGAACGAGGTGGAGAAGGCAACACAACACTGAGGCCCTACCCATGTGGTACGGTTAGCTCAATGGATAAATATCTCATCGATGACTCTTGAGTTGTTGTTATATGGGGTATCGAGTAGACCCATAATTTATGCAAACAAAAATCAAATTTAAAATTAAGACCATAATTTGTGAAGGCAACTACTAATATTATATTATACGACTGCATTGACCGATTAAAATACAGTTGTTTCAATACTATTAGATCCAAAGTATTTTAGTGCTTTATTATATTCTAAAGAAGAGTCATTTGTACTAGGCTGTTACCTACAAATATTTACGAGCAATTAAAAATGGAAATCTAGTTCTGAAAGAAACATGCAAGAAGAGACAAACTTGACCTAATTTATTGAAACCTAACTTAACTCTATCATATATTGAATCTGTCAGAGCCTTAGCTAATAAGATATCGACATTTTTTACTATTCCTAACTGCGACATATTTCGAGAGACAATTATTTCATTAAAGAAATAATAGTATATAGTTACTCCCACAAATAATTTGTGCCGTTGTGGAACTGTCTCTTGGAGACGCGTTAAAGGCAGCGTTAGGAGCGGGACCCATTACGACTGGTGGTGATCAGCGGCTTGACAGATCACGTCATGTGGTCGACCGAAGAATCAACTACGTGGTGGTTGATAAGCTATCTTTCTTTTAGCAATTTGCCTTTGGATAGTAGCGATGCCGTATTATAAATTGTTTTTTTCTCCATTTTCTTTTTTTCTTTTTCTTCTGTCGATATTTGTCTAAAGATGGTTCGTACGGTAGCCTCGGAAGTCAAGCACAGAAAAAAGCAATCACGTGGTGAATAAAACAATCACGTACTATCCAATGCACCTTTGATTAAAACGAGGGAAATTAACGATAATAAACTAACTCATGTGGTTGAAATTTATTCATAACATACATTTAAACTAGGATTTAAGGTTTTATTATGATTTTAATTGTGGTCGAGAAACGTTTTAAAGAATTTCCGATTTTTCTTTTTAACTCGGGATATTAGATTTAACAAAAAAAAAACTCCGGATATTAGTTTTTGGTTTTGCAAGCGGTGACTATGGTCGACATCAAGACGGATCGGTCGATCCGATTATTATTCTTCAATTGGTTTTATGAACTCCTTCAATATATATGTAGTTTTCATGTGGGAATTTGGCAATTGAATTTAACAACGGATTAGCGACGGGTTAACGTCTTAACGACGTTTATTTTATAAAGACATTTGTTTTAAAGTTGAGCAAGGTTCATGCCTTGACAACTGTATATATTTAACCAAGAAAATTAAAAATATTATTGTTGGAAGCATAGCTGAAAAGAGGTTAGTTTAAAGATCATAAAGAGAAGATATTTGGTTTAGGAAATAACAAGTAGAAAGAGCATGGCACAAAAATAATTGGCATGCATGTTTAGCTATGAAAACCACAAATAACATGCTGTTGGAATGTGGCAAAGTAACACAATTACACTTTTATACATCATACATGACACACCGTTTTAAATTCTACTTCGTCATTTTCGTGAACTTTTTTCTTTTGCCGAGGGATATTTTCGTCCGTGTTGGCTGAAAATTCCACTTTCTGAATGGTGGTTTCTTTTATTATCCCCAACAACAATCTTCAGCTATGGCCTTATTTGTAGGTATACCCGAAAAAAACAAAACCATAAGGGCCCAACTTTTCGACCTTAAGATCCTTATTACGGACAATCCTGTTTTGTTTGTCGAAGAATCGCACCAGTAAATTCTAAAGATTCCTTTTCCTTACCCACAAAAAGAACATCCATAAACTCGCTCTACCGATCTCTTTCTCAGCTATGTTTAGATCAGTATATGAATATAGATCTTACATAGAGAACTAATTGATTAAACATATTGCTTCAACAAAATTTTCGTGAAATGTAGGAACCTTTACTTTGTAAGCTCAAGATGTTATTGAAATTGAACCTTTACAAGATGATAAAAAAATTTACGTATCTAATTTCAGTGGATGCCTCACGCAAACCAGATCGTCCAGCTTATTTCCATCCATCTTATACTGTGACACGCCTTTCATTTGGATATAGTGATCCCTAGCTTCCTTTCTTAAGCTCCTAAACGGCATCACTTCCCATTTCTTGTAATTTGACTTCTTCCTGGTCTCACTCATGTCCGGAGATCCCGAGACAGGTCCTTTTGTAGGGTCTGCATCGCCCCACACCTTGCAATTACCGAATTGTCCTGACCCATCCCTCTTCGAACTAGTTGGCTGTTGGCTCCTTTGTAGGCGTAAGGCAGCTGTGTGAGCTCTGCTTATCATTTCACGACTTGGCACACTTGACCAGTCCTCCTTTCTCTCGGATCTCATGGGAGAATGGATCCGTATTACCTGCCAAGCTTGATTTATTCAGAGAGACCACAAAAAGTTTAACGATTAGAGCAAAGTAGAATTATGGTTTTAACAAGTTATCTGTACACCAAGACACTCTAGAAGTTGGTAGTATGCCCTTCCTTGAAGTGGGTTGTGCCCTTTCCTTGGCGTGGAAAAGTAACGCGTCCTACATTGATAATAAAGATACAAAGGAAAAATATGATCAGAATCGTAAGTATCCAACCTCCCAAAGAGCTTTGGAAATATGAGAGATAGCAATATGGATAAAAGTTATTTAAGATACTTGCCACTCTGTGTATCCAGGATCAACAGTGAAACCATATATGTCAACAATATCGCACATGGACAATGCTAGTTCAATGGATTTCATCCCGGTTCCTTTGGCACCTCTGCGTAGGACAATTCCTTGGAAAAGATAAACAGGGTTTGGTATACGCTGTTACAAGATAAATTCAAAGTCGTGTAAGAATTGGGATAAAATCCATGTAAAAGCGACCGCAAGGATTCAGATTTCAGTCTCTTCAATTATGTTATGGATAAACGACCACAGTGGAAGTTGTAAAAACAAAACAAGTAATGATGTAGAAAAAAGAAAGAAAGAAAACGGTAATCATACCTTTATCATTTCATTGAAGTCTCGGTGGGTCACACTTTTTATTATAAGCACTTCATTGTCTGCAGTAAATGATAGTTACAGAAGGTTACATCACAAGGCCAAAGCTGCAATTTGCAATGAGCGCTTGAAGAAAATGAATCACAAGATGCAGCCAGACAGTTTCTCTTTCTAATGTGAGTACTAACCAGACCCATTGAGAATCTTAATCATGTTACGAGCTGCACCACGAACAACTAGTCGGAAATCCCTTTTCACTCCTACGTACTTGGCATACTTCTGCAACATAGTTCAACATGAATATAAGCAATG
Source organism: Arabidopsis thaliana (assembly GCF_000001735.4). Classification (NCBI taxonomy): domain Eukaryota; kingdom Viridiplantae; phylum Streptophyta; class Magnoliopsida; order Brassicales; family Brassicaceae; genus Arabidopsis; species Arabidopsis thaliana. Next base: position 2,758,443 of record NC_003070.9, read on the forward strand.
CCAGCAACAAAAATCAAAATTCAAGAATCAAGACCATGTCGAAGTGTCGGTAAACTCAAAGAAATCAGAGTGTTAGACATATTATTACCTCATTGACAGGAGCTTCATTGTCTCGAAATACAGCATCATGACTGTCAATCTCTTCTCCGAACTCTGTTTTTAACAGATCTCCAGAATTTCCAACAACAGCGCATTTATGAAACTGCCGTGGGTGAAAAGGAGGCTTCGCTGGAAGAATCACATTAAGATGCTCTTCACACAATGTACGATTATAACACTTATCAGCTCCCCTGAAACCCAAAAGATCAAAGAGTTCAACAAGAAAGATCAAACAACACAAGCAAACCATTAGACAAAAACGTTTAGAATCATACAACTGTGCAATTCTCATAGCTGCGTAGTCCAACCACCCATCAGGGCGTACATCGAGGTATTCTCTTGTCAATACTGTAGTCATATTGCGGTACTGCATTACCCAGAAACATTAGAATTGCGAGAAGTTCTAAAACAAGAAAAACTAATCAGAGAAAGAAAGAAGCACAAACCTGCTCCCATAAGAGAACTGCCTCACAAACATTATACTTGAACTCCAATGCTTCAAAAACTTTAAATTGTGCATTGTACTGTCATTGAAAGATAAGAATGCAAGTGTAAAAAACTTGATCACAATAAAACCAATGAAATCTCAAAAAGAAACCAGACAAGTGTAAACATACCCAAGTACTGTTAGTGCCTTCAGGGAACTTGAGGATAAGATTACAGTGATCGATAATATGGGCAGAGAGTCCAAGCCCTCTGTTAGCCTGCAACAACATTATTGTAACTCCCAAACACATCTGATTTATCCAAAATCAAAACTAGTGCGCCATAATAAACCAAAACTGTGGCATCGATCCAAATCCGAAGAATCCATATAGAAAAGTAACAAGTCCAGAATCAAAGAAACTGGGAAAGGAGACAAACCACGCACTGTTGAACGCTGGACTGAAAATCTGACAAGATCTGGATATCTTCCGGCTGAAGATCTAGTTTACGATTATTATCTGCGCGAGAGATGAAGAATCATATTGCTATTCGAACAATTGAAGTGTATATATAATGGAAAGGGAAAGGTACGGCGATAGATGACCTGCGAAGAAGGAAGATTGGATGGTGAAAACGAAAACGGAGAAAACAGCGACGCAGCCGAGAAGTTGAAGAAGCGGAAGTTTGCGGCCAGCTTGGTGAGATCTCATTCTTCAACCATGAAAGAGCGAATCCAATCCAATCCAATCCAAGGGAAGAGTAACGAAGCAGGTGAGTGTGATGATCCAAGAAACTCCAAAACTGATGCCGCCGGAGGATACTCTTAGTACGACGCCGTTTACGAGATCTAAATCCCAAGGACTAAATATGCAAAAAATAAATCCCACGTGACCTTTACTGAAAATACAAAACAAATACATACTTAAGTAACATATTTCTATGTGAATATCTAATTCAATAAATAGAGTTTTTATACATTTACTCGTATATCTAATCTCGCATAACATGTGTTTTTTTCGCTATTGTATACTGTATTTCTATTTTATGTAGATATTTTTCATATGTTTCTAATAAATATATTTTTTTGTAAGAAAAATAAATAAAAAAATAGTGATATATTATTTTAGGTTAAGCATAAATGTTAGCATATACTGTAGCATGTGTACCCTTGGCTTATAAATACTCTTCTTCTTGTTAAGAAATCAAAATCTCTATTATTTTTTTCTTCTTCGAGAAACAAACCTAAAAACAAAAATCTATCATCTATTTCTTTTCTAATACGTGATGCAGTTCTTTTCTCCATACAGAGATAATCAATCACCGATGCATGTAAGCGTCGCGATTAACGTATTTGTGTGAGTTCATCGTCTCAGAATTTCCAAAACTTTGTTCTTTGGTCATAAGTAATTCTATAGAGCAAACATAATAATACAACCAAGGGAAATCTAACTCTAAGTCGAAGAAGAAAGCAAGAGTTGAGCAGTCTTGTGCTCATTTTCGACGAATGGATGATCATCCGCGATACAATCATTTTCACAAGTTTGATGGTTACTCAACATTAACGAGCCGTCTCGTCCGTTGTTCGTTTCAGAATGTATGACAAAACTCGAGTTTCCAAATCCTGTGATCCGACCAATGCTTTGCTTACGGTTTCTTTCTCGCTCATCTTTAAGAAACATGTCGTCTTCAAGCAATCTTAGTACTTTCTCGGCTATGTTTCGAACCTTTAGACCACAATCGAACCCTCTCTCATCAATCCACTCCATCTTTATAGCATCTTCAATAATAGCTCTCTCATGTTGAAACTCACTGAATACACTTAGTGGGCCATTGAGCAACAAGTGGTTCAACATTGACAACGTGTTGCACATGCCGCGCCATTCCTTTCTATCAAACACTACCATTCTACAAAAAAAAATTACCAATCAATAAATTATATAGACACTAAACAGTAATCTGATTCTTGACTATTATGATGAATTACTATAAAATTTTCGGGATTTTTGATGCTTAAATGGTAATTTTATTGCCGTCAAAAAAAAATATGGTGATTTTTATTTTTGGTGTAGTATTGTGTTGATGAAATCATTGATGGTTCTGTGAATCTGTGATATTTATTTCTAAGTTGTTTTGCTTATATAACAGTGAGGCAAAATAACCTTTGACGTAGAATCTTCACGATTCTTTGGAATTGATCAACCTCAAAAGAAACTCTTGTTATGGCCGCCATGGAGCGTGAGTCTATGGATGAGTGATCGCTGCCCGTAACTTCTTCTGTCAATCTTCACATTAGACAGTTTATATTTCAACTCAATTAGTACAAGAGAGAGAGAGATATGCTAAAAATACCACAAAAACAAGTTTTGATTGCAAAAACACTTGATAATACTTGTAAAGGTTTCTAAAATATGAGAGATTTAGGTTTAGCAGGAAATAGGTTTATAACTTTAGTAAAGTTTACTCACAGTTCTTCTGCAGTAACATCGGTTACAGCAAGACGAGCAGTCTTGATCTTTTCCTTGATGAAGAAAGAAGCTTGCTTCTTCAATTCATGTAACACCGGATTCTGCATAAGCTTAGACATTCTGCTCGATCAATAAGCATCTATATAGATCATTCTCCTGTCTTCAATATATATTGGAGTACCTTATCAGAATTGTAGTACGTAAGAAGAACAACAACTCCACTATACCTAGAACAAAAAAAAGATCACCCACTCTTTGAACGTCAAAGGTGTAAATTAATAAACAATGGAAGAGATCAAGAGAGCAAGAAGAGACAAGAAACGGAGATTGAGAAACGGATGCTTTTATCTTTTAGTTTTCTGTTGCCTTCTTCGATTTATCTTCTAGATGATGTCATCTTTAAGTCTATAACTATTTCTTTCTCAAATATTTTACAACCTACGTGAAAAAATTCTTGATTAAGCTATTTTAAGATTATAAATTTATTCCGAAAACGGTTGAGGAATTTTTCATCGCGCGGATTTGGTCTTAAACGAATTAGTATTGATTCAAATGAAACGATTGATTGAAAACCTAGATAACGTTGTTGAGATATGATCAACTTGTAATTCTATAATTATATTCCATGAAATAAGGAAACATTCTTACTTTAGACAAAAAAACAAAAACAAAAAGGAAACATTCTTACTTGTGCAATTGCAGCAAATGAAAAATGAAATTTGTGAACCAAGTTAAATAAAGCATCTTTAGATGCACTAAGGGCATCTCCAACCCACCCACATCTATAGAGGTGTTAAGATATTATTGTACAAGTAATGAAGACTTCTTTAAGAAATTAGGCTATTAACAATTAGACTCTATCATCAACCACTAAACCATCACATTAGTTTACTTTTTTACCTTTTCCTTCGGTTTAGTCTAAAGTCAAACGTCATTTTTTTCTTGGTGCGAGTATGGTTAGCCTCGTAGATGATATAACCATCATAACTTACTATATCGTTAAAATCGAATATAGTTTTTGTTCATATATTATATGCAATGTAATTGCTAATGATAGAATTTTTTATGATTAGATTGAATAATTATTATGATGTGGGTCAGCCCAAAAGCCCACAGAAAAGGAGTATTAATGGAAAACATGTGAATAGTTTCTTCTTCCCCTTTTCTCAAACTAAAGGATAAAAAAGCTTTCTTTTTCTCTCTCTCTATCATCTCTGTCAAATTCAAAATTCGAGTATTCGAAAAATCCAGCTCCAAAATCGTTGATTAGCAGCGACTAAAACCCAAAGTTTCCTCCAATTTTAACGAATTACTTCGTGGGTCAATCTCATAATCTGGGAACACTCTTTCGGTTTTGATTTTGTTGGCAGCATCTATTCTAAGCGAAATGATGGGAAGTAAAAGAGAAGAAGAGAGGAACGAGAAGATTATTCGTGGGCTTATGAAGCTTCCACCGAATCGTCGTTGTATCAACTGCAATAGCCTTGTAATTTTATCTAACTCTCTCTCCCTTTTACCAATTTTTGTCTTCCTTCAAAGGCTTAATTTGTTCTCTAAATTGTTCCTGTGAGTGTATCAACTGAGTTTTGAACTGATGGGTTTCAGCTTCTGTGATTATGATTTCTATAATCTTGTGAAAGATATGTTTTTTTTGGGGGGCTTGTGTTTGTCTAGAAAATGTTTTGATTTATGTCCTTCGATGGGTTCTATCAGTGAAGTTAATCTGCAAAGCCAAGTAATTTGTTTATTTCCAGATATAGAAATGGAAAGAGAAGCTCGCAAAGCTACAATTTTTCGTTCATTTGTGTGAATTTGGATTTAATTCCATTCTGGCTATATTATAGTAAGACTTGCAAATGATGCAGGGCCCTCAATATGTTTGCACAACTTTCTGGACCTTCGTATGCATGGCTTGTAGCGGGATACAGTGAGTACCTTCCCCTTCCTATATACTTTCTTTGCAACTATTCCTGACCTCTCTTGTGTTCCTTCCTTGTCAGTATCGTACGCTGGTTTGTGTTACCTTTTCTCTTTCCATGATTTACTTTATCATCTTACATCTTACATTTACAGTTAAGTTATATGTAATTTGTAAAGTAGGAATAAGTAACCTTTTTGTTAACGGTTTCCTATGTTCATCCCACGATTAAGTTTTCTGCTATATTGTAAGCTATCGAGTCTAAATTAGTTTAAATATTTGTAGACAGGACTCATTGTGATCCCCCAGAAGCATGGCTAATGCATTGTCTTACAAAATATACATTTATATCTAGTGTTTGATTGTTTTTGTGGGCTTTAGTTTTTGTTTCATGCACCTGATTTCGTCGACAGATTGTGTGAGCTGATTTTTTTGGCATCATTGTATTTGGTGGCTGACTTATACCTTTTATTTTATTACTCTTGTACTGATATAACAGAATTCTCAATCTATTCAGTGGATCCCTTTTTATTTATGTCTCTTGTCTTGATTTGGTAAATTTTGGTGCAACTGTTATACGAGACTTGTTATCATTGAAAAGGAAATATAGGCTTATGTGAAATGAGCAGCTGTAATCTTTCTTCGCGTTATTTTTAGGTATATTCGGAAGTATTTCTTTCTCCAGCTGTGCATCGTTTCATATGCGGTTATAGGGTTCTTTTGATGCATATTTAAGTATAGGGAGGTGCAGTGTGCATTTTATTTATTACGATTTCCTGTTTCCTAGCTAAGTTACACTGCCTTGATGTAGTGAATATGTTCCTACCTTTTCTTTTTCTCTTAGTTTCAGTTTTTCATGGTTTATTTTATTTTGATGACCTGCAGCCGCGAATTCACTCATCGTGTGAAATCTGTGTCAATGTCAAAGTTTACTTCTAAAGAAGTTGAAGTACTTCAAAATGGTGGTAATCAGGTAGTATTGATGCTAAAGTTTCAATTTTCTAAATTTTCCTTAGATAGATGTTTCCGTCTGTAGCTTATGAGAGTTTTCTATTTCAGCGCGCCCGAGAAATATATTTGAAAAACTGGGACCACCAACGACAGAGGCTTCCAGAAAACAGGTTTAAATAATTAGTTTTCCTTGGTGTTCATGTTTGAGCAGCCAGAAACATTGCTTTTTTGAAAAAAGAAAAAATATGATCTGTTTAAAATCCATGATATGTTGTTGTTGTTCTTTGGCAGTAATGCTGAGAGAGTTCGCGAATTTATCAAAAATGTGTATGTGCAAAAGAAATATGCAGGCGCAAATGATGCGGACAAGCCTTCGAAAGATAGTCAGGCAAGATTATCTTGTTTCTTTTATGCCATCTTTCTAAATTTGACTCATATTTTGCTGCAATATTTAGGATAAAATCTTATATCCAAAGCAGCAATGTATTTGAGTGAAATTTTCCGTCTAAGTGTGTTCTATTGGTAGTACTTTTCTTTTTCTTTAGGATTTATTTTATACTTGAACTTTCTAATCTAACAATACAATATTATGGGTTTTAAGATGATCAATGTTGCTCTGAAGCTCAAGGTAGTCATATAGGTCTTCTAGTGTCTGATACTTATTATTTCTTTTGACTTGCTCTAAATTCAACCATGTGCATGCATGCATGGAACACTTATTTATTTTTCATTTTCCCTGTAATGCAATGGACAGGACCATGTAAGTTCTGAAGATATGACACGACGGGCCAACTCCTATCATTCTTACTCCCAAAGCCCTCCTTACGATTATCAGTATGAAGAGCGCCGTTATGGGAAAATACCCTTGGGATTTACCGGCAAGTCTGCTTCAGTGAAAGGTCTTCATGCAAAAGCCTCTAGTTTTGTATACAGCCCCGGACGTTTTAGTGATCATATGTTTGAAGACCAATTCTCAAATGAGGACTCAGCTCCAAGGGCTTCAGATTATTCTGTTTCGAGTGCAGGAGATCCGTTCAGGTCTGATATACAGTCACCAAATTTTCAGCAGGAAGCTGAATTTCGTAGTCCCCAGTTTCAGCATTCAAATGCCCCTCCAAGTGAAAACTTATTTCCAGGCAGGCAACATCAGGTAATAATACCCACATCCTCTAGGAATCTTGTTTGTATCTGGGCTAAGAGTTTTTTTGTTACAATTGTAAATCACCTCCTGGTGGAAAAAGTGAGTTTACCGATGTTCCAATTTCTTCGTTCAGAGAACTACATCTTCTGGGAGTGTCAGATCAGTTGACAGTAATTTCATGTCTATCAAGTCATATACTTCGGGTGGTTTAGGGGAAGCCGTATCTGAAAGTCGTCAAAATACAGGAAGCCAGCAAGGTAAAACATCTAATCATGTTCCTTTAGTAGCAGAGTCGACAAAGGCTCCTATAGATTTGTTTCAGTTGCCAGGAGCGCCAGTGGCTCAATCTGTCGATACATTTCAACCTTCAATAGCACCCCGATCTCCACCTGTGAATCTTCAACAAGCTCCACAGACATACTCATTTACCCCGGCAAATTCGTTTGCTGGAAATTTGGGTCAGCAACCCACTTCAAGACCATCAGAATTGTCTGCGCCTAAGAACGAAGGTTGGGCTTCTTTTGACAATCCCATGCCTGCTGCAAAATCTACAAACGTTATTACCTCCCCTGGAGATTTCCAGTTGGAACTGAAAATTGAAGAGATTCTACAGCCTAGCACAAGCATGCAATTGCCACCCTATCCATCAACTGTGGACCAGCATGCTTTGTCGATACCAAGTCCATGGCAGGAAGATCTCTCGAATGTTCTAAAAGATGTTGTCGATAACCCGGTGAGTCTTAAGTCTTTGCTCTGTCTTTTCAATTATATTATCGCGGGTGCAGCATGAGTAAATAAAAAGGAAAATGTTTCATGTGCCACCATCTCATCCTTGCATTGACTATGATACTTCTTTCATTCATGAAAATTGTGATGATCCTGTACATGTTGGGCTCGGCAAACAGGCTGGTCTCATGTTTTATGGAATTTATTGGCCAAGCTGTAATCTGACAAACTAAATACTGTAGTTACTTATGTCTGAAATAACGGCATGATTCCACAATCAAGATTAGCATTCATACTTGGGATGTAATGAACTAACTCCTACCCAACCTGTTTTTAGCAGCCGTGGAATGCCTTTCCCGACTCTATTGAGGCCAATCCTTTGGACAGCAGTAGGAATATTCACCAACAGGTAGATGGAGCAAGTACTTCGTCATATAACACTGATCACCAGCATTTGGAATCACAAGTTTTAGAGGTTGTTGCATTTTCCCTTATCACGTCAGTGTATTTTGGATGAATCTCTTTGTTGATTCCTCTGTGATGATGTCAAGTCACAGGAATTAAGCAATGATGGCACCCAAACAACCAGAATCCCTGCTGGCTCTTCTGCTTTTGGTTTTCCAGGAAATATTGGCATGGCACCATCATACTCGGTACTCCCCTCTTATGGTTTCAGTTATGCTTTGCAGTTTTCCCTTATATCCTTATCGACCTCCCTCCTTTTAACTTGCCTATCCATTATCTAGTCTTTGATCGATTGAGATCTTTATTCGCAGGAAGAAGCTTGGCAGCATGTAAATGAACAAAAGTCAGCTAATCCATTTGATCTCCCCTATGATTCTGAGTTCGACTCAAATGACATGGTATGTAGAGCCTTGTTCATGCATTTGTCTTACAATCAAATCAGATCTCACACCATCATTTGTATGCAATGGTGTAATGTTGTAGAAACTAGAGAATCTAAAATATCTAAGTTGGGTGACGACTTCAAATCTTGTTCAGTGGAATTATCATGTTCTTTTTGAGAGATAGTATATCATATGGATTTGATAGGAAAAGAACATTTTCCTTTCTCAATTATCCAAATCAAAGAAGCTAGGCAGGAAATCTAGAGAATCCCTTACTTTCCCAAGCTCAGTATCTATCCAAAAGACCCTATCTGTTTTTCTCATTCTATTTTTGATTCTGCATTTTGTCTGATCTTTTTCCTGTTAATTTTTCTTCGATGTTTTTAGGATATCCTCGTAATATAGTTCATGTGGAGCTCATCTTAACCTAGACTTTCGATAAGCATATTTGCAAACTGTCTATGTCATTCAATGGTTCATTTGATAAAACACAACATAGGTCGTGCAAGATTACAAGTGAATTTCTGAATACATCACTAAAAGCCTTTTTTTTAAATTCTATATTTGACTTTGTCGTGGTTGTAATTAATGCCAGTTCTTGGACATGAGTTCGTTACAAGGGGCACTGCCCGATATCCAGACACCACAAGCCTTCCTTAATGGTGTATCACAACCGTGGCTCGCTGCAGATTCTGTACCCTCGTACTTACCTGCTCCAGCAGTCGCACAAGGTGATATTAATTATGTGCTATGAAGTATACTCCTTTCTTTTTATTAGTTCCCTACAGGAAATTTATCACCTTACTATGTTGCATGAAATATCAATTCACAAGTCCGATGTTCGCCCCCTTCAAAGTGTAGCTATTAAAAAATTCCGTCTTGTCAAAGTTTGAGTTGAAAATGTTCTCATGAAAGAAAGTAAATATTTATGGTTGTGCACACTACATATATCTGATACTCTCTCTGGCTGACTATTAGGAACCTATCCTTGTAACCTTATAGGCCTTGTACGTTATCTAATTCTATGATTTTTTTTGCTGCAGGTGGCTTAGCATACATGGCAGGGCAAGCATCAACGTAAGTTTCAAAATGTGATAATGTAATCTTTAAGATATGATGGTATTTGCATATGATTACTGCGATGCTTTTGAGTGAAAAATCCAAAAAGTGGTATGTTCGTTTGTTTGATAATGTGATAGATCCTTTGGTTACATTTTTGAACGCATAGCGAGAATTATCCTCAAAGAATGATTTAGTGAGAAGATATTTTGTTTCTACGGAGGAGCTTATCTTTTTGGCTTATTACATGGATGTAGGAATTCAGCAGCACAAGGCCCTGTTGCATTTACTGGAGGCAATCCATTTGCTTAGACACACCTCGGTCTTCTTCATCTTCTTCTTCACTTATGCCTAGATGCTTCATCTTTGGATTCATCTTCATTTAGTGCCTTCCATATTTTTTTAAAAAAAAGAAGAAACCAGCCTTATTGTGCAATGTGTTTATTTCTTTGTTCGGAACCGACTTGAGCTGTATGTACCTTTGATTTGAGTGTATTTGCAAGTGGACATGACTGTCATGATTAATAATAAGTCGGACTCAACCAAAAAGCAAAGAGATACGAAACAAGCAGGTGCAACTCATAAACATGAATGCAACTTGACTTAGCTTTGATGTCTTGTGATCGAGAAGTTGGAATCTCTCTTTTTTCGGAATTCATTTTTCTGCGTTCAGAAAACTACGTCATCCTGGGAGTTTCTGAAAATGGTCAAAATACAAGAAGCCAGCAATATGAAATATCTAGTCATGCATGTATCTTTAGTAGCAGAGTTAGCAAAGGCTCCACCAAATGGTTCACTTTTGTTATATGCAAGAAGAGACGATTGGTGGTGGAATAACAATAATATGTTTGTAATCTTTTTTTCTTTGTCAACATTTATAAGTATAATAACAAATTGTATTCATTAGTAATAAATATTCCTTTGATTTATGGGATAGATATATAAAGTTGACAAAAAAATAAAGGATTGATAGATAAAATTTAGCAAGGACGACTGCAATTGCACACACGTTGGGGAGGTAATGAAGGTGATATTTGAGTTGCATCAGTACATTGGCAAAGATCATATCTAAATCTCTTGTTTTTGAAATCGCCTAAGCAAGCCTTGTTCCCATCATTTCCGCATTTTCCAGTGAACATTTGATTTAGGTGACACCTCTTGTTCGCACCTTCTACGTCTTTTGTTTTGTTTCAACAACAACGACAAACATATTTTTTTATTTTGTAGTTAACAACGACAATTTAAATAAACTAATTGATAATGCAACCGAATTGAAGTTAATTTGATATATAATTCTATATCTATACAAGTGATGAATCAAAACTAATATGTTATTACCTTGAATATAGCTCACGACAAGAAACATGAAAACACAAGAAACCATCAGTAAAATAGCAGATTTCATCATTCAAAGGCTGTTTGAGATTGTCTACTCTGTCTTAAACTCGTCAAAACTTATAACATTCGTAGTAAAAATATACACAACACAAGGTAAGAATAGTAATTTTCCATTAAATTATATATAACACAAAAGAAGAAAAGAGAAAGGTGGAGCTAAGTCAACGAGATCAACGCGATCGTTCATTTATTTTAGAATATTCTTCTATATCTTTCAATATTTAATATTTTGTTTTTTTACTAATGTTGGAAATTCCTTTTTTTTTTATATATCTTAGCAGTTTTATTTGTCCCCACAGAATATTGCTCAACACTCATATTTGCTTCACTTGAACATCACAAGGTGAAATACATGGATAAAGCAGCATAATCAGGATTTCATTTACTTGGTCCACTAGAATTTTGGGTTAATCAGAACATCATCAAGTTTGTTGTCACCCCAACAACAAAGGGCTCCATCAATAGTCGCGTCAAGAAGTAAAAAACAACACCCAACATGATGGATATGGGAAGGGCAGGCAGAGCTCGGTTGTACACAGATAACAAAATAAGAGTGCACCCAAGTCCGGAGATGATCGCAAGGTAACAGGCATACACAGTCATCAGATCATACATTGCTGCCCTACCAACAAGAACACTGTAGAAAATAAAGTCTCCAAGACCAAGTTTTATGCCTCTATTTGAAATGTCCACAACGTTATCCGACTCCTCCAAACCTCTTGCTTCTTCCCTATTATCTCCCCAACCCATCAACTCAACTAGTGGAGACATTTCTTCATCCATAACACTTTCTCTGTCTTCCATATTTCCTCTGGTTCCTACTGAGGTTGAGTGCTCTGACGCACTGGGACTTCCAACTAGAGGTGACCTCTCAAGTCCACCTCTGCTTCCGTTACCAATACCATCATCTACATTGTCTATATCCCTCACCGCAATAGCATTATAATCCATATTATGAGAATTTTCCCTTCCAAGTTGGTTTACATCATGATTCCGAACTGCTTGCAGCTCAACTGATCCAGAATCTGAAACCCCCCCACCACCAACCAAAGCCCTTAAACTCGAGCCACGGTTTCTCCTTTGGTTGCCTGATGAAACAGTCGGCCTAGCTTCATAAACCATAGCAGGAAGTTCCTCATCGCGGCTCGAAGCCAGCTCTACCAACAACTTAAGTGGCCCACCAGGTGCCAAAACAGCAACCAAGTCATACAAAGCTAAAGCCACCAAGATAAACCATGTAGTCCACTCAGGTAACTTAGTGAACCAAGCTGCAACAACTATCCCCATAACAACCATATAACACTGTCTAAGCACAATTGGTATCCCACCAGCAAACACAGACAAAGTCCCCAAGATCGTGAAATTGAAAAGCAATATGAAGCAGGTGATGGAATCAACAGGAATTGAGAAATGCTGGATTATCGATAGGAAAATTGCACCTCCCATCGTACCTGAGATAAAGAATCAACAATGAATTCGAGTAAACCCTAAGAAGAAGAAGAAGAAGAAGAAGAAGAAGAAGAAGAAGTGAATGAGGAAACAAAAATTGGTACCTAAGACAAAGAAGGCAGAGAAACGCATGTAATGCTTAAGGAAATTGGTGAAGTTATAGTAGAAGAGGAGAACAAGGATGAAAGTGACGGCGGCAATGAGGACGACGAAGACGATGGCGTTGGCGAGACTACCTTCGAGCTTGACGGTGGTGGAGTCGGAGGGATTCTCGATGTAAATGAGGTTAGCGGCGCTACGGATCTGAGGGTCAGAAGTGACAGAGAGAGAGTAGGTGAGAAGGACGACGAGGAACATGCAGATGGAGACGGGAGCCATCACGCCGATAATCTCAACTCCGAGGGAATCGAGGATACTAGACTCCATCGTTATCGATTTCGGTGGATTTTTTGGCTTACGCCATTTTTGGGAGTTCTAGAGGAAGAAGACGAGAGGAGAGAGGTACTTCTGAGTCTTCTTCTGACCAGCAGCTCGTCTATGCCAATATTTTATTTTGTTTGTGTCGACCTACGATATATCATTTAAAGCCCAAAAGGGCAAATAACGGTACAACAATAACAGCCCATTAGGCCCAATAACTACAAACAAAGCTACTTTTTTAAAAGTATATCTATTTAATATATTAAAAATAAAATTCGGTTTCGGGATCAAATGTTTCGATTTTCAGGTCGGACCGGAGTGGATTAAACTGGATTTAAAACCAGGATTTTGCCTTTGGCGTAACCTTTCGAAGAGGAATGTCTGCAAACGAGATACCCGACGAGCTATGGAGAAAGATCCTAGAGATTGGCGTAAAGTCTTCGACTTTCTCGTACAAAGATCTTTGCTGCATCTCTATCTCCTCTCGCCGTCTCTTCCGATTGTCCTGCGATGATTCCCTCTGGGATCTTCTGCTCGTCCATGATTTCCCTAACCACATCGTCTCTGCTTCTTCTTCTTCTGAATCTCCCACCAAGTTTATCTACATGACTAGGTAACCTTGTTTGATTGAAATTTGTGCTTTCTGAGATTTCTTCTGTTGTTAGTGTGAGTATTTAAGCTCCTATGGATGTGGTTGATAGGTTTGAGAGGGAGAAGGAGAGGAAATTAGCTGCCCATAGAAGAGCTTTACTCAGGAAGGAGAGTGAAATTTCTGAATGGGGCCGGAGGATTCGTGAATTGGAGGCACGATTGTCCGACGAGGCTGAGAGACTACAGTCTTCTTCTCTGCAATTTTCAGATTTGCTGAAAGTGAGGTAGTCCCCAACCTGGTGAACATTTTGTCAGATTTCAGAAAGTTTCGTTTTTTAAAGTCGTTATAGCTCTCTGTCTATGGCTACGAATAGCAATTATAAAGGAGATTGCTTGTTCAGTTGTGACAGTTTAGAAAGATGATTCTTTGTTGATCAAGTGAAATGAGATTGGTCCTACTGTTCTTGCCTCATGCATCCTTCTCATGTAATTTTTTAATGGCTTTCTCAGGCAAGCATCAGTAGCTTTGAACGTTTGGCAGCCGGAGGTAGTACGTGGTAGACAAAAGCAAATGGTTGAGCAAAACGCTGTTCCTGTTGAGGGTCGATTGCGTGCACTTGAGATGGAGATGAAGTTATGCAAGCAGCAAATCATGGGTTTGAATAGGGCACTTGTGAGTCTTAGTTAGGGAATTCCAATCATGTTCCACACTTCCACTGGTTGACTTTTTAGGTCTCTTAAATTGTTATCTCTGTAATTGCAGAGGGAGGTAAAACACCGATATGACATAGCAATAAAAGAGCTAGAATCCATGAAGTATCATCCTTTACGAGATTACAAGTCGATACGTAATGGAGACCAAGGAAGTAATGGCAAGACGAAAAAGTTGAAAACTAGCATCAACTATAGTGGAGACCAAGTAAGTAATGGCAAGAGGAGGAAGTTGAAAACAAGCATTGATTGTAAGTTTATGAACATTTCTCACTTTTCTTCATGTAGTAGTGTTACCGAAAAATTCTATTCTTACTCTCCAAAAATTATACATGAGTATATTCCTGAAAATCTGCTTGTTCTTTGAAGTGTGAGACAATGCAATGTAGAAGAGTTTTATGCCGATATGGACTTGTCCGAAACTATGACGTGGGATGTTTAATGTTTGAAGTTATAGATTTACATTGTTGATCTTTGTTATCTTAGTTGTGTTATCGATTGTGGGTTTTTAATATACTTATGAACACTTGTTATCTTGATTCCGCAAAAGCAGTTCCAGCAAAACCCAGAAACACGGAGAAGCTGTTCCAGTCAGAATCAGAATGATGGTTGGCTGTTCCAGTCAGAATCAGAATGATGGTTGGCTGCTCCATTCCACAGAGAGATTGAATACTTGAGAGTTGTTGTTGTTGTATTGTTTGTAATATTTCCAATTAGATTTGCAGAAGAAAGCTGAAATTTTGTCACATAATGTGGTCGATATAGAATTCTGTAAGTTTGGAATATCATGAATAAAGATGTATTTGTTTAAAAGGTATAAAACTCCTTGGTTCTTTGGCATGTCTGGGTCAAATCAAGACTCTGTTCTGCTTTACTGTTCCCATTGGACCTTTTTTTGTACTCGGATTTTCCAGTTTTGGTTTATAGTTTTTTACTAGTCTTTTCATGAATGTGATGATGATATGGAAGAATGCTCCTAATAAGGAATGGTTTCATGATCATCATTGAACTCTAGAGAAAACGATTATAGATACTAACTCATGGCTAAATGGTTTCTTAATCTGGTTTTCGTTGCATTGAATCATAGTCGGTTCGGAATCTCCCGCTCGAAAACTGCCTGGAATCTAGATGGAGGATTTACGGATATAGACATCTGTTGTCAATCGGGTAATTATGTTTTTACTATTAAAAAAAAAGTTACCCTATTAGCCGCGTACAGAAATTCTTCAGCGTGTGGGTCCCGATGGCGACGTGTCACAATTACCTTTTGCTTAATCTTAATTGGATAATTTTAACAAAAAGGTCAAAACAGTGGCATAGTCGTAAATCCTGTAAATTTGGTCCCTCCCTTTTTTAACTCGCCGGCTAAGTTTCCGTCACTCCCACCACTTTTTTGATTGACCAAAGGAAGAAGAAGAAGAAGAAGAAGAATCTGAAGAGAGCGATGAAGCATATTTTCAAGAAGCTACACAGAGGTGGGAATCAAGAGCAGCAGAATCGAACCAACGATGCAGCTCCTCCATCGGATCAAAATCGGATTCACGTTTCTGCTAATCCTCCTCAAGCAACCCCTTCGTCAGTCACTGAGACGCTTCCGGTGGCCGGAGCTACTTCTTCTATGGCCTCTCCTGCTCCAACCGCTGCTTCGAACCGTGCGGATTACATGTCTTCTGAGGAGGAGTATCAAGTGCAGTTAGCCCTAGCGATCAGTGCTTCGAATTCGCAGTCCAGTGAGGATCCGGAGAAGCATCAGATCCGAGCGGCGACGCTTCTGAGCTTAGGAAGCCATCAACGGATGGATTCAAGGAGGGATTCATCGGAGGTGGTAGCCCAGAGGTTATCGAGACAGTACTGGGTAAGTTTTCTCTTTTTATATCTAGGGAAATGCTGGATTCTCTCTTTGTGTTTATCGACTCTTGGGTCATAATGACTTCAAGGTACGCCGAGCTTGATAAGAGCCGAATTTAGCATGTCATGATTGTTGGGATTCTTATTAGCTAATTGAATTTCATTACTTCTTTACTGATCCATATGCCAAGTAAATTTCTTTCTGGTGATTTTTTTGGTTGTTGTTGCACCTGCTTGGTTTTATACAGCTTTGTTTCCTCTCTGACGATTCAGCCAAAGCTTTTATAGAAAGTTTTGCCGTTTTTACACTGCCTACATGATTTTACATGAATAATAACTTGTAGTAAACTATTTCTAGGAATATGGCGTGCTTGACTATGAGGAGAAAGTTGTCGATAGTTTCTACGACGTATACAGTCTATCCACAGACTCCGCAAAGCAGGGAGAAATGCCATCGCTGGAAGATCTTGAAAGCAATCATGGCACACCTGGCTTTGAAGCTGTAGTTGTAAATCGACCTATTGATTCTTCCCTGCATGAGTTGCTAGAAATCGCAGAGTGTATTGCACTGGGTTGTTCTACTACCAGTGTTAGTGTGTTGGTACAGAGGCTGGCTGAGCTTGTCACCGAGCATATGGGTGGATCTGCGGAAGATTCCAGTATAGTATTGGCAAGGTGGACTGAAAAAAGCAGCGAGTTCAAGGCAGCATTGAATACTTGCGTATTCCCTATTGGATTTGTAAAGATTGGTATCTCAAGGCATCGTGCTCTGCTTTTCAAGGTATATTCTCAAACCCTCTTCCTAGATTTAGTCTCTTGTCTTATCCTACTTGTGGCAAGTCATGAAATCGTTGAATGATTGGACCAGCTAGTAAAAAGAAGGAAACATGAAATCTCATATGTTAAGGATGATTGAACAAATGACTTGTGCTGTTTTCGCAGAATCAGATGCTTTGCTGCTTGTACTCATAAATCTTGTTTGATTTTGAAAACTGATCCGTGGGCAGTTTACTTCTCCCAATGTAGGTTTTGGCAGATAGTGTCAGGTTACCTTGTAGGTTGGTAAAAGGTAGCCACTACACAGGCAATGAGGATGATGCTGTGAACACGATAAGACTGGAAGATGAAAGGTGTTTTTGTTTATCTTTTTCACTATGATTCCATTATTTTCTTTTTTCTTTTTACGAAAATGTAACATATCTCCCCTTCTTTCAGAGAGTACTTGGTTGATCTTATGACAGATCCTGGGACGCTTATACCCGCTGATTTTGCAAGTGCTAGTAATAACACCGTTGAGCCATGTAACTCAAATGGAAACAAATTTCCTACAGCTCAGTTTTCAAATGACGTGCCAAAGCTCTCAGAAGGTGAAGGAAGTAGTCACAGTTCTATGGCCAACTATAGTTCTTCTTTGGATAGAAGGACAGAGGCTGAAAGGACAGATTCTTCATACCCAAAGGTGGGACCACTTCGGAACATAGACTATAGTTCTCCTTCTAGCGTAACTAGTTCTACTCAGTTGGAGAACAATTCCTCAACAGCAATTGGAAAGGGGAGTCGAGGAGCCATAATTGAATGTTCAAGAACAAACATGAATATAGTTCCTTACAATCAGAACAGTGAGGAAGACCCAAAAAACCTTTTCGCAGACCTTAATCCATTTCAAAATAAGGGAGCTGACAAGCTGTATATGCCCACTAAATCAGGTTTGAATAACGTTGATGATTTTCATCAACAGAAAAATAATCCTCTGGTTGGTAGATCACCTGCGCCAATGATGTGGAAGAATTACAGTTGCAATGAAGCCCCAAAGAGAAAGGAGAATAGTTATATAGAAAATCTTCTCCCGAAACTCCACCGTGATCCTCGTTATGGAAACACTCAATCCTCATATGCTACCTCAAGCTCCAATGGAGCTATTTCCTCAAATGTGCATGGCAGAGACAATGTGACATTTGTGTCACCGGTTGCTGTACCATCATCCTTCACATCCACTGAAAATCAGTTTAGACCAAGTATAGTGGAGGATATGAACAGAAACACCAACAATGAACTAGATCTTCAGCCTCATACTGCTGCTGTGGTACATGGACAACAGAATGATGAATCTCACATCCATGATCACAGAAAGTACACAAGTGATGACATATCCACTGGCTGTGATCCGAGGCTTAAGGATCACGAAAGTACAAGTTCATCTCTTGATTCTACATCCTACCGGAATGATCCTCAAGTTCTTGATGATGCAGATGTTGGTGAATGTGAAATTCCTTGGAATGATCTCGTTATTGCGGAGAGAATAGGATTAGGTAATGTGGCCTGCAGTTTATTTGTTTACGTGTTTGAAAGATTTAACTAGTTAGTATCTATTTTCTTTTCTATTTTGGACGGCAGCTAATTATTATCTAGTGGGAGCACAATTTTATAGCATAGCCCCTTTTTTACGATCTACAGTTGCTTATTACAAGGGATAGCTGTGCAATAAACTTTAGGTAGCATATAGCTTTTGGAGATCATATGTCCTAATGCTTATCTTGTTTTGGTTAGGGTCCTATGGAGAGGTCTATCATGCTGACTGGCATGGCACGGTTAGTTTTTCAGAACCTTACATTTGATTTCATTAGAGCTATTGTAGCAACTTGTATCTGTTATTCTCTTCCAGAACTTGCCGCTTTAGTTGCGTTCACATTTTTTAGGGCTTCAATTGTGTCAAGGAGCATGTATCTGGCGGTTATCTGGAACTTCAAACATTATTAACCTGTCAAATTTGTTAATGAGTGCAAAGAGATAAAATGCAGCGCTTAAATGCATGTTTTGTCATTAAATATTCAAAGCAGTGTTTGTGTTCTTAAAGTGAAACAGTTTTAAAAAGCACTTTTATATACGCTTGTTTCAGTCACTAGCCACAAAAATGCATTAGTGCCCTCCATGGTATTGTCTCACATTCTCTCATCAATATTAGCTGTTGTCTTTTTAGTTTATTTAGTGATAGATTATTTTTGGTGATTTAAACTAGCCTTCTGTGTCTGCCCGTGCTGTTTATCTTCACAGAAGTGGAAGGTTTCAAGTTTATATTTCTGCATTTTTGTTATGATTGGATTTAGGAAGTTGCTGTCAAGAAATTTTTGGACCAGGACTTCTCAGGTGCTGCTTTAGCCGAGTTCAGAAGCGAAGTAAGCCATAAGTTCACTTGCGTTTATTTACTAGTATACTTAGCTACCCATTTATTTTTTTGGTTGAACCCAATGGCTTACGTTGCAGCTTATTTGCTTGCCTTTGAATTCCCACTCTATTAATATTTCCCTATCTGAAGGTACGGATTATGCGAAGATTGCGTCATCCAAATGTTGTATTCTTCCTTGGGGCTGTTACTCGTCCTCCAAATCTTTCCATCGTCACAGAGTTTCTGCCTAGGTTTGTCCCATCTTCTTCTTGTGAAAGTTAATTGCATATGAGATTTTTGAGTCCTAAAAGATTCTAATGTTTTTTTGCTGTTTTATTATAGAGGAAGCTTGTATCGAATCCTTCATCGGCCCAAATCTCACATTGACGAGCGGCGCCGGATTAAAATGGCCCTTGACGTGGTAGAAAAATAGATTCATATATCAACTTCCATGTCCCCCAGGCTTATTTCTTCAGAATAGTCACTAAATTCCAGACTATTGTTACTTTCAGGCAATGGGGATGAACTGCTTACACACCAGTACACCGACAATTGTTCATCGTGATCTCAAAACACCAAACCTTTTGGTTGATAACAACTGGAATGTTAAGGTAGGAAGACTTTTTTCTTAAGTTGTCCAACGAATATACTTGTTTACTCTAATGGTAAATAAATAGATTTTGTTTTTATCTTACTAACCTTGTAGGTCGGTGATTTTGGGTTGTCTCGCTTAAAGCACAATACTTTTTTATCCTCCAAATCAACTGCTGGAACGGTGAGAACGCAGAACCCTTAAATCTCTTTACTTTTTGATAGAAATGCAACTTTCCTACTGGCATGCTTGTTATAATCTGGGGTACGGCTTCTTCTCTAATCACATGCATTGTTAATTTTACCAGCCTGAATGGATGGCTCCAGAAGTTCTACGCAATGAGCCCTCAAATGAAAAGTGAGTAGCTTATTAGAAGCTCAGTTCTGTTCTTGGTTCTACTAGAAAATGTTAAGGCAGATACTACTCTTTACTTTCCCTTTCCCTTTTTTTCCAAGGAGATTAAAAAAAATGTTGGCTGTTTTTCGTCAGGTGTGATGTGTACAGTTTCGGGGTAATACTTTGGGAACTAGCAACATTGAGATTACCATGGAGAGGAATGAACCCAATGCAAGTAGTTGGAGCAGTTGGGTTCCAGAATCGGCGGCTTGAGATCCCCAAGGAACTTGATCCTGTGGTGGGAAGGATCATCCTGGAATGTTGGCAAACGTAAGTGTCATGAAACAAACTCAAAACACTTTTAGAATCTGCGCTGGTTGAAAATATGTTTGGTTTTATGTTTGGGCAGGGATCCGAATCTGCGGCCGTCATTTGCTCAGCTGACGGAAGTGCTGAAGCCTTTGAACCGGCTTGTACTTCCTACACCACAATAGATGTCATCTGTGTGAATATGTGAAAGAAAATTTGGTTAATGTATACTATTTGACCTCTGGTGCTGCGCAGAGTTATTATACATAAGCCAGCCTAGAATTGAGGAATGTAAATGAAATCAATGTACACTATACTACGTTTTGATGTATTATTTGTTATAGGAAAAGCCGCTATGCTGTGCTTATTTTATCAGAAATAATGCTAATAAGTTAAACGTCTGTCACCAATCATAGTTATAATCAAATCCAAGCTCCATAGAGTTACTTGAATCTCCAAATTAATCCTTTAACTTAATTATTTTGGGACGAAATTACATATACTGCGAAAATAATAATAGAGTGTGTTGGAGGGAGAGAGGGTACGTGCGTGGGTGTCGAGAGGAGAGTGAGTGATTAAGGTCCACGAATTGGCGCGAATTCCATGGGAAGAAGAAACCTACCGAAGTCCGAGGATGATTGTTTCCTCTCTCGCGCGAACAACAATGTCACTCTCTCTCTTTCTCTCTGTTTTTCTATTCTACAAATTGCTGTTTCACCTCTTTTCTCTCTTTCTCCTTTTCCGATCTCGATTTTTCCCAATCTCATGCTTTTTCTGGTGACTGCATCGTTTTACTTTTGTTCTGGGTGACCCTTATGCCTGAGGATGTCTTCAAATTGTGGATTGATTTTGAATTTTTCCGAAAAAAATCTGTAACCGATTGAGTTTCATCCGGTTTGTCTGAATCTCCGGTGGTCGGTCTGTTTGTCTCGAAAATCTACAGACTTTTGTATGTTTCTTGCGTACAAAGTCACCTCATCCCACTATATACTGTGGAAAAATGTCCCAAGGATTGGATTCCCTTCACTTGTATCTCTTGTAAAGAAGGAAAGACAGACTAACATTGGATAATGGTACGTGAATGTTTTACTTTCCTTAACATCTTTGTGTTACATAGCATAGGTTAGTTTTCATGTTTAATTGTTCAATTCATGTGCCACACTTGTTTGCAAGTTATATATTTTGCATATCCTAATTCCTAAAGCATATCAACACTCTCTCATGCTTTTGCGAACTGCAGGGAACTCCAGTAAATATTATTGTAGGTTCTCATGTTTGGTTTGAAGACCCTGAAGTGGCTTGGATTGATGGTGAGGTTGAAAAAATCAATGGACAAGAAGTTGTCATCCAAGCCACTACTGGAAAAAAGGTCCAGTCATCAATCACCGAAATTCTAACATTTCAACTTCACACCTATAGTGTATATATCCCAACACTGATTTTATATATCTGACTTGTATAGGTCACTGCAAAGTTGTCAAAGATTTACCCTAAGGATGTGGAAGCTCCTGCTGGTGGTGTTGATGACATGACAAAACTCTCTTACTTGCATGAACCTGGTGTTCTTCAGAACTTGAAGATCAGATATGAACTTAATGAGATCTATGTTTGTATCTCTTACATCAATTCTGTTGTAGGACCTTCTACTGTTTTCTGTCTTGGCTATAATCTATTATTGTTCATGACAGACATACACAGGAAACATCCTTATTGCGATTAATCCGTTTCAACGATTGCCTCACATCTATGATGCCCATATGATGCAACAATACAAAGGAGCACCATTGGGAGAACTAAGTCCTCATGTTTTTGCTGTTGCTGATGTTGCATACAGGTGAGTTTAATACTTATATATATGTGATCTACATGTATATAATGATGATATGTGTT
This sequence comes from Arabidopsis thaliana, assembly GCF_000001735.4. Classification (NCBI taxonomy): domain Eukaryota; kingdom Viridiplantae; phylum Streptophyta; class Magnoliopsida; order Brassicales; family Brassicaceae; genus Arabidopsis; species Arabidopsis thaliana. Next base: position 2,780,783 of record NC_003070.9, read on the forward strand.
GTGAGCATAAGACGGCTTTTATCTTCTTTATACACTCAGGGCCATGATTAATGAGGGAAAAAGCAATTCAATTCTTGTAAGTGGTGAGAGCGGAGCTGGAAAAACTGAAACCACTAAGATGCTTATGAGATATCTTGCATACTTGGGAGGTCGTGCTGTTACAGAAGGACGGACTGTTGAACAACAAGTTCTTGAAGTAATGACTTTTCTATCTCTTTTCTGTGATCTTCTTATGTATGGATTCTACACGAGCTTAATCTACTAACTTGTTTGTAATATCTGTCTCCAGTCAAATCCCGTCCTTGAAGCCTTTGGGAACGCAAAAACTGTGAGGAATAACAATTCAAGGTGAAGCAAAATCTGGTTATAATAGTGGGCATCTATATCTATGGTTCGGAATTCAGCTAACTGTGTACTATGCTTTGGCTCAGTCGCTTCGGTAAATTTGTTGAAATCCAATTTGATAAGCAAGGAAGAATATCTGGAGCTGCTATACGGACCTATCTTCTAGAGAGGTCTCGTGTGTGTCAAATCTCTGATCCCGAACGAAATTACCATTGCTTCTATCTTCTTTGTGCCGCACCGCAGGAGGTACGTACTGTTAAATTATGGAATATATCTTGTTCCCGAAAAACTAGCCATATAACATAGTTGAACTAGCAGGAAATTGAAAAGTACAAGCTCGGTCATCCAAAGACTTTTCATTATCTGAACCAGTCCAAGTGCTTCGAGCTTGTTGGTATAAGCGATGCTCATGATTATCTTGCGACAAGAAGAGCTATGGATATTGTTGGAATTAGCGAAAAGGAACAGGTCAGTTTCTGTAAGCAACTACACTTAGTATGTTGCAAATTCAATTTAGTTCATGCACTTCTATATTGATGATGAACTTAATTCTGCCTTTATATCAACAGGAAGCAATTTTCAGGGTGGTTGCAGCAATTCTTCACATTGGAAACATCGATTTTACTAAGGGAAAGGAAGTGGATTCATCAGTTCCCAAGGATGAGAAGTCGAAATTTCATCTTAAAACAGCAGCAGAACTTCTCATGTAAAACACATTTGTCTCTAAGAAGACCTCTAAATGTTTCATCAGTTGAAAGCTAATTAGAAATCTCGTTTCAGGTGTGATTTAAAGGCACTTGAAGATGCATTATGTAAACGAGTTATGATCACACCCGAGGAAGTTATCAAGAGAAGTCTTGATCCACAGAGTGCTGTAACCAGCAGAGACGGTCTCGCTAAGACAGTCTATTCTCGATTGTTCGATTGGTAAGTGGTTTGTTTAGGGGAAAAGATCACAGTAAGTGATATTTACATATTTGATGCTAAGTGAATATCTCTAGTAATGTGCAGGTTGGTAGACAAGATTAATAAGTCGATTGGACAAGATGCCAATTCTAGATCTCTAATTGGAGTTCTGGACATTTACGGATTTGAGAGCTTCAAAACTAACAGGTAAATGAACCTTTACCTTGGTTAAGACTAACAGACTTGCAGTCTGCCATTCTCTGCTAATACCCTTTTGCTGCAGTTTTGAACAGTTCTGTATTAATTTCACTAATGAGAAGTTGCAGCAACATTTTAATCAGGTATGTTCGTGAGTGTAGTTGAAAAAGGTTTATTAATTCCATATCTGATTCTCAAATCGGCTTTTTTTCAGCACGTTTTCAAGATGGAACAGGAAGAGTACACAAAAGAAGCAATAGATTGGAGTTACATTGAATTTGTGGACAATCAAGATGTTCTCGATCTCATAGAAAAGGTCATTTCTGAACCGAGAAAGGACAATGTTAACAAAATAACTCCACATACCGGTTGGATTTTGTTATCTCACTTTATTTCCCCTTTTATTTTCCATCTGCAGAAGCCTGGTGGAATTGTTGCTCTCCTCGATGAAGCTTGGTAAAGTTAAAGATCAAACTAGTTCCATATGAAGCATGAGGTGATTATGTTCTTGATTTGAACTAACGAGGTGTAATTTTTCAGCATGTTTCCAAAGTCAACCCACGAAACATTTGCAAATAAGCTGTATCAGACTTTTAAGACACACAAGCGGTTCATCAAACCAAAACTCTCTCGAACAGATTTCGCTGTTGCCCATTATGCTGGAGAAGTAGGTTCTCTCTCCTTTGAAGAAAAATGGACCTTGTAAAACACAGAAGTTTCTCATGTCTTCTAAATCTCCAGGTTCTATATCAGTCTGAACTATTTCTGGATAAAAACAAGGATTATGTGATCCCTGAACACCAAGATTTGTTGGGGGCTTCCAAATGTCCCTTTGTTGTGGGTCTTTTCCCTCCACTCCCAGAAGAAACATCTAAATCGTCAAAGTTTTCATCCATTGGTTCTCGCTTTAAGGTAGGGAAGCTTGTTCATATGTTCAGCACCAATTGTGTAAAGGAAGAATGTCTAACTACTCGGGAAGACTAAAATTTTCTTTTTTGATTAAAAAACTAATATTTTCTTAATTACGAGTAACTGTAACTAGTAACTATTGGCCTGGTTGATGCAGCTGCAACTCCAGCAACTGATGGAAACATTAAATTGCACCGAGCCTCATTACATCAGATGTGTGAAGCCTAACAATCTTCTAAAGCCTGCCATATTTGAGAATGTGAACATCATGCAGCAACTGCGATGTGGTGTAAGTTTACAAATAATTTCAACTATTGGGTTGTTCTAGACATAATGGGTTCTAAAAAAAAATATGTTACCAATTTCCTGCGATTAATGGCTGGAACGTATGTACTAACGTTAAACCCTTATGTTATCTTTCTAGGGTGTTTTAGAGGCGATCAGAATTAGTTGTGCAGGGTATCCAACTCGTAAACCTTTCTTTGAGTTCATAAACCGTTTTGGACTTCTATCTCCTGCTGCTTTAGAAGGGAAGTAAGTAAAAGATCATTCTCCCTAGCTGATTTTATACTGTTTTGTGAGAGTCTAAATCAGTAGTTACAGATTTTCTGACTTCTCCTGAACAGCTTCGATGAGAAAGTCGCATGTCAAAAGATCTTGGATAACATGGGACTCAAAGGATACCAGGTAACGGTTTCTCAAGTGTCAAGCGAACCATTTGTGTAGTATTAGTGCTGCAATGGGATATGGTTCAATCATAGCAGAGTTGTGATTAACCCAAATGCAAACCATATTTTGGTAATGCAGATTGGTAAAACAAAGGTCTTCTTGAGGGCTGGTCAGATGGCTGAACTCGACGCTAGAAGGGCTGAGGTTCTAAGTAGTGCTGCAAAAAAAATTCAGCGACGTATACGTACTCATCAAGCTCAGAAACGGTTCATTGTTCTGAGAAAAGCCACCATTTCTCTTCAAGCTATATGTAGAGGTGAGCCATCATCTAACTTGCTCTACCGTTTTCATGGAAGTTAGAAGGGCTTTCACTTTTATCAATGATTGGCTGAATATTACAAACATTTATGTAAACTTTCATATATTGTAGGAAGACTTTCCTGCAAACATTACGATAATTTGAGACGAGAAGCTGCTGCTGTGAAGATTCAGAAGAATGGTCGGAGACATTATTCTAGAAAATCATATAAAAAACTCCATGTAGCTTCTCTTGTTGTACAGACTGGTTTAAGAGCAATGGCTGCTCGTAAACAATTCAGATTCAGGAAGCAAACAAAGGCTGCCACAATTGTTCAGGTTTAGGTTCTTGCGAGAATTGAATGCTAGAACTATCTTAGGTTTCTCATGATCATTAACACATAATTTTTCCTGTTACTAATGGCAGGCTCAGTGGCGTTGTCACAGAGCAATCTCGTACTACAAAAAGCTTAAAAATGGAGTGGTCCTATCTCAGACACGATGGAGAGGCAGACTTGCTAAGAGAGAACTTAGGAAGCTCAAAATGGTACAACTAGTTTCTTATTCACATATATATTCATCACATAGTCAAAAGCCTACTATCATAATACATGATATTTTTCGTGGAAACTATCATGCCATGTATACATTGAGATGGAAACTATGCGTCGGCAAGATTAATTATATAATTTTTTGATAAATACTTTCAAAATCAGGATGCTAATTTAAGGGACTTTGAAGCTGAAACTGATAAATTATCTTGTCTTCTTCCTTTTGTAGTAACTAAGTGACTGCTTCAAAGATTAGTTATCTTAACATACTCAACATTTGTATTATCTTCAGGCTGCAAGGGAAACAGGAGCACTTAAAGAGGCAAAGGATATGCTTGAAAAGAAAGTCGAGGAACTCACATACCGTGTCCAGTTGGAGAAACGTTCGAGGGTATTTGCCCTAGAAACATCATTTTAATAGACATGTTTGGAGTAGATATATAATGTCTAGCGCTGAACTAATTTTATAGGGTGACTTAGAAGAAGCAAAGACTCAGGAGATTTTGAAACTTAAGAGTTCATTCGAAGAAATGCGGAAGAAAGTTGATGAAACAAATGCGTTGCTTCTGAAGGAACGTGAAGCTGCAAAGAAAGCCGCTGAAGAAGCTCCTCCTGTTATCAAAGAAACACAAATTTTAGTTGAAGATACCAAGAAGATTGAATTGATGACGGAGGAACTGGAGAGTGTAAAGGTACTTGCTGTCAGTGGCTATCAACCTGCAAATCAGTTCCATCTAAATTTGAGATTTACATTCATTGTTACATATTAGTCTACTAGGCATCAGTAATCATTTGTGTTTTAACAGGTTACTCTAGAGAACGAAAAACAAAGGGCTGATGATGCAGTGAGGAAATTCGAAGAAGCTCAAGAGTCTCTCGAAGACAAAAAGAAAAAACTGGAAGAGACAGAGAAGAAAGGTCAGCAACTCCAAGAATCACTGACAAGGTAAGAATATATCATAAACATTTTGATATTATTAATCTTTCTATTCATCTGATTTTGCTGGTAATTTATTTTCCTCTGAGCTGAACTAGAAGTTAATGTGATCAGGATGGAAGAAAAGTGCAGCAACTTGGAATCAGAGAATAAAGTCCTACGGCAGCAGGCTGTGTCCATGGCACCGAATAAATTTCTCTCTGGCCGCTCCCGGTCCATTTTACAGGTAAACTAGAACTGTAATCTCAAATATATTAGCCCACAGCTATCTTTTTGTTGCTTTTGTCAGAAGTTGATAAATTACTCTGTTTAATATTTACAGAGAGGTTCAGAGAGTGGTCATCTTGCAGTGGATGCGAGGTCAAACTTGGTAAATATGTTTTACCAATTTAATTTTGATCGTCTGTCAGTCTCAAATTTAGGTTTTGATATGATGAAGCAATGGCTTTAAATTTGAATCAGGATCTGCATAGCCATTCGATTAACCATAGAGATCCCTCAGAAGTGGAGGATAAACCACAGAAATCATTAAATGAGAAGCAGCAAGAAAATCAAGACCTACTTATCCGCTCCATTGTTCAACACTTGGGATTCCAGGGGAACCGACCTATCACAGCATGTATCATTTACAAATGTTTACTGCAATGGAGGTCATTTGAAGTTGAACGAACCAGTGTCTTTGATCGCATTATTCAGACAATAGGCCATGCTATTGAGGTTGGCTTCAGCTTCCTAGTTTTTATAGGTATCTAATTGTGATTGCAAGTGTATTGGATTAATAATGTTGCGAAAGTTGATCTCTCAGACTCAAGATAACAACAATACATTGGCCTATTGGTTATCCAATACCTCGACACTCCTATTACTCCTCCAGCGCACACTCAAAGCTAGTGGTGCAGCTGGGATGGCTCCGCAGCGCCGCCGTTCATCTTCTGCCACTCTATTTGGAAGGATGAGTCAGGTATATAGAGTTATATATATGGTTTGAGATCCATCAACACAATGAAGCAAAAGCTTATTCTTTCGTTATAACTTTAATTTTGATAAATGTTATCATCAATTAGAGCTTCCGCGGGGCACCCCCAGGTGTAAATCTTGCCATGATAAACGGTGCTGCGGGAGGTGGAGCAGATACCTTTAGACAAGTTGAAGCAAAATATCCGGCTCTACTGTTTAAGCAGCAGCTCACAGCTTATGTTGAAAAGATATACGGAATGATTCGCGATAACTTGAAGAAGGAGATTTCTCCACTCCTTGGATTGTGCATTCAGGTATGCCATTAATTACAGCCATCACGTTCCCAAGAAAAAAGAGGTTGTTCTTGCTTATTGAATATATCTGGCTGCAACTTCAAATAGGCACCAAGAACATCGAGGGCTAGTTTAGTGAAAGGAGCATCTCGTTCCGTTGGCAACACTGCAGCTCAGCAGGCACTGATCGCCCATTGGCAAGGAATTGTCAAGAGTCTTACAAATTTCCTCAATACTCTAAAATCAAACAATGTGAGTTCCTTTGCGATTCCATTTCCTCTAAATATTAACAAGTTCCGGATTGCCCGGAGTTTGAATCTTCTATTTATGCTTTTAGGTTCCTTCATTTTTGGTGCGTAAGGTGTTTACGCAGATATTCTCATTCATCAATGTTCAGCTGTTTAACAGGTTTTTACGGGAATCTTTAGCATCTAAAACCCCGTTATCTCTAGTCTCAAACATTGCTAGCTATGTTCTACTAATCAAATGCTTCCTTTGTTGTCCACAACAGCCTTTTATTGAGACGCGAGTGTTGTTCATTTAGTAATGGGGAGTACGTCAAAGCGGGCTTGTCTGAATTGGAACACTGGTGTTTTAAGGCCACAAATGAGGTATCTCTCTTAGCAGTCTGCTATCATTATTCAACAACACTAACTGATTAACTAACAACAACAATTTCAGTATGCGGGTTCTTCGTGGGATGAGCTTAAGCATATTAGACAGGCCATTGGGTTTCTGGTAACCTTGCCTTATCTTCTACCTAAACCTTCAGGATTGTCCCATAAGGGTAAAAAAATAATTCTTGCTCCAAATACAGGTTGTACATCAAAAACCAAAGAAAACTCTTGATGAGATCAGTCATGATCTTTGCCCGGTAAGTTGTTGTATCCCCTGCTCAGTCTATCACAACTTTCTTTTATTCCTTATGAAACACTTGCCAATGTTCTTATAAAAGAAGAAAAGAAAAGAAAAATCAGGGCTTTGTAAGTGTCCATTTACTGATAAATTGAAACTGTGGACAGGTACTAAGCATACAACAGTTATACAGAATCAGTACCATGTACTGGGACGACAAATACGGCACCCATAGCGTCTCTCCAGACGTAAGTGATCACCTTAAGCTACTGATGATCTGTGTAATTATATCCTTAATTAGCTCATAGATATACCTCTCTCTCTCTCTCTGACTATGTATAATAGGTAATAGCAAATATGAGGGTGCTAATGACAGAAGATTCGAACAATGCTGTTAGCAACTCATTCCTTTTGGATGACGACTCGAGGTTGTTACAAGACCAACAAGTTTCGTTATGGGCACTTTGATGACGTCTTCTAACAGGTTTTGATGATTTTGCAGCATCCCTTTCTCGGTTGATGATTTATCAAAGTCGATGGAGAAATTTGAAATAGCGGATATCGAACCGCCACCTTTAATCCGGGAGAATTCTGGATTTAGCTTCTTATTGCCAGTCTCTGAGTGATTCTTTTTTGTCTCTACAATACACACACACCAACGGAAGCCATATATTCTTTTTGAAGTGTTCCTCACTTATTCTTTTAAATGTTCATGACTTATTCTTTCGGGTTAATTTACTGAATGACCAAATTTGACATCCTTATTAAGAGAATGACCTTCTCCCAGAAAAGTTGGGTATATAACGTTTTTTTACCATGCGAAATATCCGATATAGCCTCTACGGATGGGCGGCAAAACCATATTCCCGACAGCAGACTTGTAGATGTAGGGGAGCTAGAGATTGTAGGGCAATGATTACAACGTATCAAAAAAAAAAAGCATGCATTACTTATGCAGTTACTACTAAATAAAGCATGAACTATTTATGAGTGTAGATCTCAATTTAGAGCTTTCATTACTACAACTTTCTAAGTTTGTACTGAACGTTTCATAAAATACATGCAATTTACAACTGCAGCAGCATGTACTATGAAAGGATTTATTTCATTTTTTTTTTAAAAAAATAATCATTAAAAAACAAAAAAATTAGTATTGAAATGGAGTATATACCACGATATTGGGCTGGTAACTTTTTCGGGTGAGTATTGTACTGGATTGATTATTCAACAAGGTGAATGGGCTTTTACCTTGAATCTATGACCAGCAGAAGTACTACGATTTGGTAAACAGCACAAGTACTACGGAAACAACATGTGATGTTTTAAAATCACAATAATCATATCGGAGCAACTTGGAAAGAAAACATAAGAGAAAATTATTAGAAAAATTCCCGGATGTGACAATAAAAAGCGCGAGCAAAGAGAGATGGAGATACGTATCAGACGCATTTAATGCGGCGTCAGAGGATATACAGCTTCCAACGTAATATATTGTTGTATGTGTAAACCCTTTTCTTTAGTGTAGCACTTTTTAACACAAGGTTTGTGTGCTTATGCTATACGCTACAAAATGGCAGGTCGATAAGTTGACACGTTGGTCAATGACGTCAAGATTACGAATAGGCAAGTGGGGGCAGAAGATATACTGAATCTATACCTCGGTTCACGGAAATGTGTAAAGCAAAGACTAAGTAAATCACATGGTTATTTTGACGATAACATGCAATACAAATAAAGAACACTTAACACTTCGATTTGACATTGGTTAATTGTGTAAAGCAAGGTTTGTGTGCTTATGCTATACGCTACAGAATGGCAGGTCGTTAAGTTGACACGTTGGTCAATGACGTCAAGATTACGAATAGGCAAGTGGGGGCAGAAGATATACTACCTCGGTTCACGAAAATGTGTAAAGCAAAGACTAAGTAAATCACCTGGTTATTTTGACGATAACATGCAATACAAATAAAGAACACTTAACACTTCGATTTGACATTGGTTAATTGTGTAAAGCAAGGTTTGTGTGCTTATGCTATACGCTACAGAATGGCAGGTCGTTAAGTTGACACGTTGGTCAATGACGTCAAGATTACGAATAGGCAAGTGGGGGCAGAAGATATACTACCTCGGTTCACGAAAATGTGTAAAGCAAAGACTAAGTAAATCACCTGGTTATTTTGACGATAACATGCAATACAAATAAAGAACGCTTACCACTTCGATTTGACATTCGTGAATTGTCGCTTCACGCCTCCCTCGGGTGTTGGGAGGGAAATCATACCGTTTTGAAATTCGCGTGGCTGCAAATGGTTAAGCAACTGTTACTAGAAATATCTTTAGTTACTGTAGCCCTAAAAAACAAAGTTAACCTTTTCTATAAAAGAAGAAAGATGGCAAGATATCATCTCTCACACCTCTACTTCTTCCTATAAAGCACACACTACGTATCCAACAACATCGAAGAACTCGATCATTTCTGTTTTGGTATGCAATTAATGAATGTTCTTTTGGTCGGGTTTGTTGCTATTTTTAAAAAACTCATGGTTGATTTATCTCTATTTAATGCAACTCTATTAATGTGTAGGTACCGATGGTGGTTATAACCGAAATAACCGACGATCGTTATGTCAGGACGGTGAGTGGCTCCTGGGCAATCGGAGCTGATGGAACATGGTTATTCATATCCAATCACAATAATGCAGTGAGGAGGTTGAGCATTGGGGAAGGGGAGAAGTTAGCATCTGTGCGCCAGCTTGTTAGAGAAGCGTACGGACAGGAATACGTTGAAGGCCCACTACACCTGACTTACCAATGGCCTGATTGGATGGACATGGAAACTACCTTTGGTGGGCGCACGAAGCCAGTAAGCATAACTTCAGAGGAGACAATGGGAGTGTTTCTAGCTATGCGTTTTGAGTTGGAGGACTTGAGTTTGTTTGTCTCCAAGCAAACGGTGGATGATGGTTCCGAAGATGGTGGAACAAGTCAGACTTCAAGTTACGGATTTGCAGATAAAGGCAAATCACCTTTATACGTCAACGCTGAACGATCACCTAACTACGAGTCCGTTGTGTGGAAAAGGCTTATGGATGACGAGGCGGTCCTCCGCTGGATGCGTTCAACGGAAACAGAAGGTCAAAACGTTGGAGACTCTTCTACCAACGTACAACAACACCCTGTGAGACCAGCTGTTGAGGCAGCTTCCCCGATGTTAACGACTGAAAGTATGGACACAGCGACTGAAGATGGAGATCAGGTAAAATATTCTGCGTTTATTAAATTCAGCCACTCGAATATACCATTACAGTACTAAGACATCTATTTACGCAGGAAGAAGACTCAACTGTTGTTGAGGCAGATTTACTTAAAAATCTGGGGTTACCGTCAATTAATTTAGCCACTGAATCTTACGACTCTCTCAGTGAAGGGGAAGCGTACAACGACGAAAACGACTATCCCGGGGGCGAGACAATTAAGGAGTGCAATTTTTTTGGGCCTTCCGCAACTAACTTGGTGGAACCTCTAGGTGTACACTTGGATCTCGCGGTACCTCTGCATGAGGCTCTTGAAGACATGTGCCTTAACTTCGCATCTTTCAACAGGGATGCAGCGCCAACCCTAGACGAACAAGGGGAAGAAGGTACCAATTACATAGCATGTTGTTTTTAAGAACAACACATATTGCAAGAGTGTTCTAATAATAACCGTCATATAGAGTAACATGTTATTCGTATAAATACCATGCAATAAAAATTTAATTTCGCTGAATTCCTGATTAGTCGTACGAATACAATCTTAATATCCACATCATATTTGTTTAGTTTAAATAACAAATTGTATTTAATATCATGTAATATAATGATATGCTTACAAACCAACACATGGTTTCAATTTACGTTGATATCCCTGAGATATCCCTAATCAAAATATAGAGTAACATGCTTTAATATTGAACATCATGGGATATAGATATTATGTTGGTCAAAGTGTTACTATTTAGTCATACAAATACATGCTTTCTACATTCACAACATGTGTACAGTGTAAATAACACACGAACTTTATTGTTGTGTAGGCCGCGTCGGAATGGAATTAGCAATTCGGGATGTGGTCTACGAAGGTGATGAACTGTTTGTTGGCCGGGTATTCAAAAATAAACAGGATTGCAATGTCAAATTAGCAGTTCACGCACTTAATAGACGGTTCCATTTCCGTCGTGATCGTTCCTGCAAGAAACTAATGACTTTAACCTGCATTTCTGAAACATGCCCTTGGCGTGTATACATCGTCAAGCTGGAGGATTCTGACAATTACCAAATTCGAAGTGCTAATCTCGAGCACACTTGCACTGTAGAAGAAAGGAGTAATTACCACAGAGCAGCAACAACGCGGGTCATAGGCAGCATAATTCAGTCTAAATATGCGGGCAACAGTCGGGGGCCAAGGGCTATTGACCTTCAACGCATCCTATTGACCGATTACTCAGTTAGAATTTCCTATTGGAAGGCATGGAAATCAAGAGAAATTGCGATGGATAGTGCACAAGGATCAGCTGCGAATAGTTTCACTCTGTTGCCAGCCTACCTACATGTGCTGCGCGAGGCTAATCCAGGTTCAATTGTTGATCTAAAGACAGAGGTTGATGGAAAGGGTAATCACCGGTTTAAGTACATGTTCTTAGCATTCGCCGCATCGATTCAAGGTTTCTCTTGCATGAAACGAGTCATTGTTATTGACGGTGCCCACCTGAAAGGCAAATACGGTGGATGCCTCCTAACCGCCAGCGGCCAAGACGCTAATTTCCAGGTTTTTCCCATAGCGTTTGGCGTGGTCGATAGCGAAAACGATGACGCATGGGAATGGTTTTTCCGTGTTTTGAGCACCGCTATACCGGATGGAGATAACCTGACCTTCGTCTCAGACAGACATTCCTCCATTTATACCGGTCTTCGAAGGGTAATCCTTAAAATTGATAATTTTAAATGTTACATGTTATATACAGCATATGGCTCTTATTTATTTTAGAACACATGCTATCTACCAATATGCCCTGCTATATACGTATAACACATGTTAACATGCAGGTCTACCCAAAGGCTAAGCACGGGGCATGTATTGTTCATCTGCAACGAAACATAGCGACCTCATATAAGAAGAAACACTTGCTGTTCCACGTGTCAAGAGCTGCGAGGGCTTTCCGGATCTGTGAATTTCATACATATTTCAATGAGGTGATAAGACTAGATCCGGCTTGCGCACGATACTTGGAATCTGTTGGTTTTTGCCATTGGACACGCGCTTATTTCCTTGGGGAAAGATACAACGTCATGACTAGCAATGTGGCGGAGTCTTTGAACGCAGTCTTGAAAGAAGCCCGTGAACTACCAATCATTTCCTTGTTAGAGTTCATTCGGACCACATTAATTTCCTGGTTTGCTATGAGGCGTGAGGCAGCTAGAACCGAAGCATCGCCTCTACCACCAAAGATGAGAGAAGTTGTTCATCGTAACTTTGAAAAATCAGTCCGATTTGCGGTTCATCGCCTTGACAGGTACGATTACGAGATAAGGGAGGAAGGCGCAAGTGTCTACCACGTGAAGCTTATGGAACGCACATGCTCCTGTAGAGCATTTGATTTGCTTCACTTGCCTTGCCCCCACGCAATAGCGGCTGCAGTGGCTGAAGGCGTTCCAATACAAGGACTGATGGCGCCGGAATATTCTGTTGAAAGCTGGAGAATGTCTTACCTAGGTACCATAAAACCTGTACCCGAGGTTGGTGACGTTTTCGCTTTACCTGAACCAATAGCCTCTCTCCGCCTCTTCCCGCCAGCCACGCGCCGTCCATCGGGACGGCCGAAAAAGAAAAGAATTACTTCAAGGGGGGAATTCACGGTAAACGTTATACATTTGGAATTTACTGTAACACCCTTAGTGTTTTAAATTCCTAACAATTGCTCAATCTTCATCTCAGTGTCCCCAGCGACAAGTAACACGTTGTTCTCGTTGCACAGGCGCCGGCCATAATCGCGCCACGTGCAAAATGCCCATATAAAGGTACAATGTTATTTTATACCGTATCATGCTATAGATAGAAACAACGTTCATACAATTTTTATAATATCATCTGCAGGGGGTGTTGTGTCTCGCGTCTTCTTCATGAGTTATATGTTGTGTTATATAAGCAAGGGGAAGTCCATCACATATGGATATTATGTAAAAGGAAGGGTCACTTGGTATAATGTACATATTAGCAATTAGATGTGGCAATTAGGGTGGCAACTAAAAGCTACGTTGAGAATGCAATCAAGGGACCCCAATTCCAGTAAGTGCCGTATAGAAGACCACCTTCTACGGACAAAGGATAATGTTCTGTTTTTTGGCTTTTGTGTAGAAAAAAACTTTATGTTCCCCCTTTTGTAAACAGACTCATGATATTAAGTAAAGACGCGAGTGTTTAATTATTAATACGTGGTGTAATGTAAAATTCAGATCCACAGACAAGGGGTTAAATGAGGAAATATATGAAACAAATATAACGAATAGATATAGCACCATTACTGGCAAATTAAAGTCCATAAAAATGTTCAGCCATCATGAACTGACATTTTATGTCAAGGATTCCAACAAGATGAAATCATTCCAACCATAAATCAAAATAAGATGCTATTCGAGAAAACCACATGTGATGTTTAGCAATTGCGTGAGGTAAAACCGGGCACCGAGAGTTGAACAGTTCCACATAGGATTCCTTATGCCACTTCGACTATTTTCTCAGAACCCAATAAGTGCTTCTGCACCACACATTTCACCCCCCAACTACGCCACATAAATGAGTGAATATATACACTAACAATATTGGACTATATATACATATTGGCTATCAACATCTCCGTCAATAATAAAACGTCCTTCGGCCTACTTACACATGCTTGCAAGGGTAGAAATGAGACAGTATCGTCAGAATCCAGTACTCATGCGGGTGGGTGGGCTGTTCAGAAAACAATTTGACGACGCATTGGAGGCAAATAACCCGGAAGCACATTATCTTGAAGGGCTAAGGTATGCTTGTTGGGAGAAAGATTTAGTCATGGCAAAAAAACACATTTTTAAAGCTGTAAACAAGGTAGATGAGGCGCTGTTTGTTATGGCTATGTTGTCTATTTGTGGTGGTGAGAAGGAGCTAGGTGAATTTTTCACTGAACAACTGTTTGCCCTACCTTGGGCCGAAGTATTAGCTATGGGTGATTCTTTATTTTCAGCTCTTGAACGAATGGCTGTGCGCCATGGTACAGCTTACAAGCTTACATGGAATGGGGCCCATCCTCCATGTGTATCAATCCACAACATATATAATAGATGCGAAGAGTGCTACATTTTCTTTTGTTCAAAAGAATTCTGTCGGCGATGTTAGATGGTACAAGCTGCACCCAACGTGGAAATCTCGTAACCAGAAGGGAAGCATCCTTTAAAATAATATGCTGTTATTTTATATTAACCCGCGTAGCATCTATAAATCACATTCTGTTTGTAAAAAGTACATGTTTTATGTCTAATGTGTTAGTCGTTATGATAATGGTGTCAAATAACGATATTACATTAAAATGGCGTGATATGTACCTATATTACATGTTTTATATTGACTTTTTGATCATGTTAATCTGTCTAAGGTGTATAATCCAAAATATTTTTAAACGGGTCATTATTATTGCAAAGTTTACAACCGGGTAAGTCCTAAATATCAACTAAGCCACAGTTAGAATGCATCTATATTTAAACGAATCATGAGGTAAATATAAAACGCACGGTACATATTAGAATTGCAGTGACATATGTTTACTACACAAAACAGGTGCATAGAAAGAACATTAGGTACTCAACTGTTAGGTGTCTAATATATTACAGAGTCAGGTAATAGAAGGTAAACACACTAGAACATTTGGGTCAGACAATCCCATTAGCTAATTCAAAACCGGCAATGAAATATTTGTTAGCAGCAGTCACCACATCAGCATGCTTCACTTCTTTGCAAGCCTGAATCCCACCATTGGCATGGGCTTCAATTAAACGAGCTGCCATGACTCCAGAATATTTTACAGAATCTGCCTGTGGAATATCATTTTCTCTGTGAACCGCAAGAGATTTCAAACGAAGTTTCTTTTCCCCAGCCATTTTAATAGCAAATCGAAATAGATATGGTAACATTTCAGCAAGGGGCAAAAGCACTTTCTTCAATTTTGTTTCACGCCATAATCCTGTATAGCAGTCGAGGACGCTAATGATCCTTGCACTCATATCAACACAAAGCCCTACCCAATGCTGTAAATCAATGAGAAATGGAATGTAGACCACAGCAGAACCTGTAGGGGTACATTCAAGTAGGTCGTGATCAAACCCATACATTCCCTTATCAGCAGACTTGACGAATTTTGGGTAATGCTTGGATAATTCAACCACAAATGTTGAATCAATGAATGAAACGGCTTGGTGCTTTTCAATGATATTATTTGCACACCAGTTAATCCTTATGCTATTAATGAAGATGTCCATAACCTGTAAATAGAGTAGAACGCATATTAGGTGTTTAAGGCAAACCCTATGTTTATAGAGCACTATGTAATCTTTTTTACCCACATGATATTTATCATACCATTTTGGGTACAACGGTCTTGAACTCAACAATCTCACGCAACTCAATGGCGGAAAGTGTTCGACAAGCCCCAAAATCAATGTCCCTAATAACAGCCATATGCATAAGTTTTAAGTAATATGAGTCAAACAAAATAAAATAGCATAAGGTTGGAATTAATACCCAGACATGCCATATAAGCGATTTATCTTGTTCTTACGGCTAACATCATGCCCAAAAGTAACAGACCTACCGCTTGTGGAAGAGGCTATTACGGATTCATGTTGGAGCTGTGAGCAACGTAAACGTGATTAGAAAATCAGATGTTATCTTAATAATCAGGAAATTAGAGTTTGCATAATCCTAAACATTCTGTGTTAAACTTAATGGCATGTAATTTGTTCTAAAACCTTGATGTTTGTACGGGCAAAACACTTACAATATGACAAAACTTTTTAAATATTTTTTTGTTATATTAGGTAAAACCCTGAACCATGCTGAAAATACATGATGTATCGCAAAATATAACCGTGTGCATATTAAACCAGTGTTTTGTTTTTAAAAACCATGAATAAGTAAACTTGACCTACCACAAAACTACGAAATCCATATTTAACAATATCTTAACCATTCATGCACCCAAACTAGACCTAACACAAAACTATGAAATCCATATTTAACACTAGCTAAACGCATTTATGCAACCTTGCCATCAGGGTCCACAATATCATTTGTTGGGGCTGGCAGGGACGGTTCAGATATCATCGGCATTTGGCTTAAATTGGCCTAAAATAAGAAACAGTTGCATGTAATTAGTTTGTTAGTGGTAACGAGAGTAAAAAATAATGAATTATATGATCTAACATTATCGGCTGTAGCAGGTGGGTCAGCAAGTCCTTCTCCATCTTTATCTGAAGCACCGTCATCAACCATTGGCCCGGGGGTTGACTTACATTGGGCAGTCAAATCAGACTCTATCTGCAAGGCAAACAACAGACGTTAGAGCCAATACACGGAAAAAAAAAAACATAAAAACTATATGAGAAGGTTTGAACTCACTATGCATGGGATGGTGTACTGCAACTCTGGCTGACCTACATTGTATGCAACACCATCCATGTCAACAAGCACCACATATGGATCAGGGAGGCTGGGCTCAGATTCAAAGAACTCATTGACGTCTGTGGGAGGAGGAAGCAAACACTGAGTATGACTCGCTGCAGCTGGAATAGGTTTATCAGGGCTAGTTTGGATATCATCAAGGCCCTCTCCACCTATCCCATCACCGGGGGCATCAACCAAGATATTATCTTGATGGGATACAGTTTTATCACCAGAAACAGACTTTTCCGCAAACATATCGTCTAATTCTTTAGCCGGCAGAGTGGAAGAGCCAATGTCATGAATCCCATCTCTAGCTGACTCATCCTCAGTGGTATCAGTCACCACCCCTCCAACTTTGTTGATATTGACAGCTTCAGGGGATACATGTTTATCAGCAGAAACAGACTTTTCAGCTGAACTGTTGTCTACTGCTGGCGTCAGGATGGTGGCTGCTGTTGGGCCATTGTTGCCTCTCTTCCGTTTCTGTTTGTTATGAAAACAATACTTGAATTAGGAAGAACTCTCATAAAATACAGAATATTTACAAAACTGTTAAACGTATACCAGAGAACTACGCAATCCAGGCCTAGTCGGTGGGGATAAGCGACCTATGGGGGTTGTAGTCTGTGTAGGTTCTGCGTCGTTAATATCATGCATCACTTCACCTAAGACTTGATCAATAAATCCAGAACCACTGTTCTCCTTCGACTGGGCTACCCTGCCATTATCCAAAACAACAAGGGAGGATCCCTTCTTCCCACCTAATCCCTCACCCACATCTCTTGACTTAGGACCACTGTGACGCTTATTCTTCCTGCCATGGCTTTCCCTCAACAAGCTGCTCAATCTAGCCTCTGAATCAGCTATAGCCTTCAACATACGCGACTCCATACGCTTGTCTTTCATGTCAATGTAATTTTTAATCGAATCTGGTATGTGAACCTGCCCTTTAGTTTTACGGGGTTTAGAAGAGCCAGGCAAGGAAGCATCAGGTTGTATGGTATCCTCATCAACACAATCATAAGTGCTACATACATCACTGTTGTCATTCCTTTCATCGGGTAGCGAATCAGGGACAACACCACCTGAAAACATGGACCCCTTGAATATGTGCTCCTCTTTTATTAGTTGCAACATGTAGTCAACAGATAGATCTTCTTCGTCCTCGACCCAACCTGACTTGAAAGCGTCACCAGTCGGTGTTCCACTCCAAATAGAAACGACTTTAATCTGAAAAACAAAGAGTTAGACTTTAGCCACATGATATTATGTTTTATTACATGTACTAAAAGTATTTATACTGTTACTAACAGTGAAATATAGATTATGTACCCATGTGCTCCTTAAAAACAACATGTTATTTCATCATATAACCAGATGTTGTAATGCATACCGCCATACGTGACTTACTAAGGTAACAGGGTATGGTTATTAAAAAGAACTGTGATCATATTTAAAACCATGCAGTTTTTGCATAAATCATGATATAAATAATAAATAGTAAATCAGCACATATTAAAAAAAAACTTAACCACATGCTACACATTTACAGCCATGTTATGATTATTCTAAAGAAACTGTGATCAGATTTAAAACCATACAATTTATACAGAAATCATGATATAAATAACAAATAGTAAATCAACACATATTAAAAACCTAAGCCACATGCTACACGTTTACACAGAATGATATGAATCTATAATTGTATGTTTTTGATAGGAAAAGAAGAGGTTTTCATGATAAAAACGAGCATATGAAAATTAATTTACGAGAGCAGAGATGCATTGCTCACCTGAGACTGCCGGTCGACTTTCCAAACAAGATCCAACTTCAAACTCCATAAGCGCTCAATTTCCGTATCTGTTTCCTCCATTTCTGAGTCACTATCTTCAACGGCTTCAGGGAATTGCAATTCTCTGATTCGAGGAACACTTTGCAGTAGCAAAAGTTGGAGTGCGTGTGGGAAACCTTGAACGGTGATAGATTTCCGCATAAGTTTATCAGCTCCCCTTGCAGTAACACTCTTCAACGTCATTAGGAATGACATAGTCCCCCAAGGAAAATTTAGAAACATGTCTAAATTTTCTGCCATGTCCGCATGGACCGGAGAGATTTTACTTCTACCCGAGGTTGGGCATAAAACGCCATCAATCAAGGCCAGCACAGCGTAACGTAAACGAATTCCTTGATCTTGAACCACTCGCTTCTTCAGCCTGCCAACAACCCACTCAACAGATACATCACTGCGGTCAAATAGGCTGTACCAATACTTGCCAGGCGCCAATTTTCGTTTCCCTTTCCTCTCTTTCATACGAGGCGGTTTGTCG
The DNA here is from genome assembly GCF_000001735.4 of Arabidopsis thaliana. Classification (NCBI taxonomy): domain Eukaryota; kingdom Viridiplantae; phylum Streptophyta; class Magnoliopsida; order Brassicales; family Brassicaceae; genus Arabidopsis; species Arabidopsis thaliana. The sequence continues at coordinate 2,799,762 of NC_003070.9, forward strand.
CAGTTCAAACCGGTAACATTTTGAAACTCAGAAATGGAAAACCGAACAGGGGATCCAGAGAAAATTACCCAAATTTCTTGTTTCTTCCTAACAACAAGCTGCCTCGTTAGCAAAAAGTGAATAAGCTTCCCAGAATACGCGGCGCTTTCGGAGAAATCAAATAATTTCCCAAACTGAGATTTCCGGAGAATTTTCATGTCCTCCGCATCTAACGCGTTAGCGATGTCATCTATCAAAGACAGTTCACTGTAGGACTGCACTCTCTCACCGTTGGGCTCGGATCCAGACCTAAACAATCGACGGGGTAAAGAGTTGTTCATCATCTACAAGTCGAACCCTTTTCTGCACAAAATAGAAGTTTATAAATCAGAAACAGTATGTACCTAAGATTTCAGTTAATCGGAATATAGATTGGAGAAATAAAGAAGTTGATGGCGATCGAGAACGTTGAATAGCTTAAACCGCATATATTTGTGAAATTACCTGTAGCCCGATGGAATTGATTGCCTAACTGCGAGATTGAATCTAAAGAAACGATATGTATGAGAAACAATATAGATTTGAAATAGATATTCGGAGAGTTTGCAGAATCTATGGGTAGAGAACGGAAGACGTTTCCTCTCGGAAAACCAGCAAATGAAGCGGCGCTAGGTTTTTTTTTGGAGCTCCTGATATTTCAAAAAATTCGATAATAAATCGATTTCTCGAAATTAAAATCTATATCGTTTGCGTCCACATACAGCATTGCTCTTACCAAGGTTTTCAAAATTCAAATTTCTGCAATCATACGCCTATACACCTATATGTCCCCTAACCAAGAACACAGTTATAGGGGGTTGCGGGTAATTTCAGATACGTCTCCGACAGACACTATAGACTCATAGTTAGTTTCTATATTATTATTGATTTCATGGTCATCTAGTGCATATACCCTATTCTTTCTTCCATTGAGAAATGCGATTATATTTTAAGATGCTTTTGCATTCGTTACGTTAGTTTTTATAGTCCAATGTAGATTAAGTTAAGATTTTTCTTTACAGATTCTCTGATTTTGTCTCGAAATTTACATAGTTAGTGGAATTTCATTTCTCTCTTCTTCTTTTTTGGGATAATTAATTGGAATTTTTTACGAAATCAAACTGTTGAAAAAAAAATCAAAGAGAAATTCTATATTGAATTTAAGAAAGTAAAAAACCATTTAATAAAATTTTAACGATAATTTAATGTAATCAATTTATCCAATAATTCACAACAAAATAGACAAAGTAATCATATAAAAGGATTTATTTACTCCGTCGTTTGCTCCCGTCTTCACCGTTTCCTTCCACGCCTCCGCCGGCAAGCTAGTTTTCTGACTGGAGTTCCATCGTGGACGCCGTAATCCCTCTTTTTCGTACTGGTAAATTCTTTTCAATAGATTATCTTTGTGATTTATATATCAAGTCTACAATCTAAATCGGAGACGAGATTCGGAAACCTCACTATCGATTCCAAACTTCAATTCAGATTATCTTCCTAAAAATGAAGATTCTTACACTCGTAATGCTTTTATGCTACTCGTTCGTCTCTTCTACCGGAGATACGACTATCCACACAAACAATTGGGCTGTTTTGGTCTGCACTTCTCGCTTCTGGTAAATATACTCACACTCGATTGCTTGTAACAGAGTTTTTGCTCGATCTTAATTCGGTTAATGTGTAGCTTTCGTGCCCATTGGTAGCTGATCAATGTAGTTCTTCTGATAAGTGAGTCACAAATGGTGATAGGCTTTGAAGTTGTATTCTTCTCACCATGATCTCTAGGACCTTTGAATCTGGAGTTATGACGTAACCTGTGCTATAGATCTATATCATAATTTCGTGCCTTCTTGATTTGTGTTGTCGATTGGCTGAGAAAACCTGAATTTGTTTCTCTAGTCAACTGTTGTTTCATCTTTTGTTACTTGGTTACTTAGGACCTTGTGTGGGAGAGTTATGCTTGATTGAGAAACTTGTTCCAGGTGCCAAAAGTCTATCTAGCTTCATCAAGTTACATACTAACCTATTGCTGCGGCTACCATTATTTCAGGTTTAACTACCGGCACATGGCCAATACTCTGTCCCTCTATAGGTGAAAGCTCGTTTTTTTCCTTATGTATATGTTCGATTAACCATTCATTGAGGTAGTTCTCTTCACTCTTTGGTTCTTACGTTCATATTCTCTTTACTTGGTGTTTCTAGGACAGTCAAGAGACTTGGAATACCAGATGAGAGGATCATTCTTATGCTGGCTGATGATATGGCCTGTAATGCTAGAAATGAATATCCTGCTCAAGTTTTCAACAATGAAAACCACAAACTTAACCTCTATGGAGATAACGTTGAGGTAAATTTCTGGTTAAAGGATACTTCTCCAAGGGTTTAGTACAATGAGTTGTTTATGTACTATTGAAGGTTCTGTCTTGAGTAGACTAGGTGTATTAGAAGCATCTGCATCTTAGCACAGAATCATTATCTATGTTGGGCGGCTTCTTTTCTCTGTGTTTTCCATACAATTAAAATTTTTTGACAGTGATTGCTCCCAGCCCATATAAAAAGATATCTTTTCCAGTAGAAAGGCTGATTGTATGAAATCATTTTCTTTCAGGTAGATTATCGTGGATATGAGGTAACAGTTGAAAATTTCTTACGGGTTTTGACTGGGCGTCATGAGAATGCTGTTCCAAGGTCAAAGCGTCTCCTCAGTGATGAGGGTAGCCATATACTACTGTACATGACTGGGCATGGAGGTGATGAATTTTTGAAGTTTCAAGATGCAGAAGAACTCCAGAGTCACGATTTAGCAGATGCTGTAAAACAAATGAAAGAGAAGCGTAGGTTTGTTTCACATTTATGGTGTTTCTCGAGTCATATTGACTCCATTTCCTCCATTAGTTCAGTGCTTTTTATCTGTCTTTTGAAATCTGGCTTGTCCTGCATATAGCTTTTCCACAGGGCATTTCTTGGTGGAACGAAAATTATTCATTCAATGTCTCATCTTAATTCAATTTTGACTATCTAATGACATTATTTCGCTTGCCTAGATTCAAGGAGCTGATGATAATGGTTGATACTTGCCAAGCTGCCACTCTCTTTAATCAGGTACATCTTCGCACACTTTTTCAGGGTTGTTTTGTCTTTATATTTAAGTAAGCCATAATTTTAGTTTTGCTCTGCCTTTTGGAGCTAGTATGTTAATTTGACGTTGTTAGTTTTGTGAAATAATTTTTTTGGTAGCTTCAATCTCCTGGTGTTTTGGCTATTGGTAGCAGTCTAAAAGGAGAGAACTCATATTCCCATCACCTGGATTCAGATGTAAGTTCCCTTCACCATTTCATGAATGGAAAGTACCATTACGATATTAAGGGGAAAATTATTCAATGAAGTTGTCATTGTTTGGGGATTGTTTCTTCTTTTTATCATTGTATTGATCTCCAAATCTAATGTTGTTTTTGCTTCAGATTGGTGTATCTGTTGTAGATCGGTTTACATATTACACTCTTGCATTCTTTGAGAGGCTCAATATATATGACAATGCATCACTTAACAGGTACAATAACTATGCAACTCTCGTCACCAACATTCTGCAAACCTTTTATATGATATTCGTTTTCACTTTGATTATATATGACGGCATTGTGATTGTCAAATTGACTAAGGAGACGATTAAATAGTTGGCTGTTTGAACTAATACGCCTTTTTAGCCTGAACTATCTGAGCTAGAAACATTTGTTCACCTCCCCTTGCTGCTGTGCAGTTTATTTAGGTCCTACGATCCGAGACTGCTAATGTCTACTGCCTACTACCGGACTGATCTTTACCAACCACATCTGGTGGAGGTATGGACTAAATTGATGCAATGTGACGTTTAATTGATTGTCAGCTTAAATTACTATTCTGTTGCAACCAATCAAGACTAAGTAACCTAGGTTCTAGTTGCTTGTTATGTGCACTGAACAGTCTAGGATTATCCATAAGTTCACTGTAACATGATCAGGGAAATGATATTGATTTAAATAAAAAACTTGCACCTTCCGCATATTTTTCCTTGATGATTAATTACTCATTCTCCAAGTTTACTCGTTCTGGGAACTAGGTACCGGTCACAAATTTCTTCGGTTCAGTTATGGAGACCATTCATACTGATTCAGCTTACAAAGCTTTCTCAAGTAAAATCTCCGAAAGAAAGATCAATTCTGAGATGCCATTCAATCAACTTTCCGAACACGATCTTAAAGAAGAGCTTGAGAATACAAACATACCAAACGATGAGTTGATAGCTGAGGTTACTGTCTATACTCTCTTCCCTGGTTTATCATACTTTGGATTGAGTACATTACTTAGATATATGAATTTAAGCAGGGTTAGGGTTTTGAGCATGATAGATGATGTATTTGCTTTCTGGCTTGTGTTCGTACTCTTACTGGATTCGACTAACAGAATTGAGATTCCATGTTATGTTGTTGTTGCAGAAGCAAAAATGCCCATATTCACAAATGCGGGCAGACCTCCACGAGAAAGTGGAGAAGCTTGAAAATGTCGATACAGTGGTTAACCTCAGCATAGCAGTGATGGTACTCGCTGTAATGGTCTCATCATCTTTACTACGATGAAGAACTGATATAATCATCTGCACTTCACTTAATCTATGTAGTCTGATTCACTGTTGCAGCTTCACACCCATTTTGTAATTTTTTGCACAATGCTATAAAAAAAAATCACCAAAATCAAGAAAATATCAACTCTCATGCTCGAACCTCAGAAATTGTAGCCAGTTATGCTGCAGTCCACAGATTAATTGGCTACTTTTCAAGCCTAGATCTAAGGTTCATGTTCATTCGGCAATAGTTAAATCTGCATAAAACAAGGGAAACACAAGATTTAAGGTTCAGAAATTATGCTCACCGTAGCTCTCAGATCGGGTTTGGTGAGCTGCTTGGTATGGCCTAGTAATAATGTAATATCATAAATGTTAACAAATAAAACAATATTCTTTACTTAATCTGATTAGGATACTGCAACTTTATCCTTGGGTACTTGAAAAAGCAATAGTTTGTTACTATGCTAATTATTGTTAATTTTGTTTCTTACTCAAAATAACTATCTTCTACTATTAATGTTTTTAATTTTAAAAATTGTTCAACTTTATATTATTAAAGTATAATAAATAAAACCACAAGAAAATTTACAAAATGTAATAAAAAACCAAGTAAATGGAAGGATGCATTGGTGTAGCCACATAAGTAGGGGCGGAAGGCAACAAAGAAGGAGCCATCTTTATCGCAACTCCTGAAACTGAGTCTGACCCTCTACTTACTTCTTTTATTGCTGCTCTCTCTCATTCTTAATTCCAATCTAATAAGTACGGGCTCTGCTAGTACAGATAGAGAGAGAGAGAGAGTGTAGACCAAGACACACAACACAACACAACAGAGAAAGAGAATTACATTAGTTTTTTTTCTTTCACATTCCTCTTGCTTATTGCTCTTCAAAATCTACCTGTACACTCTTCTCTTTTATTGTCTTGTTTGTATAAATCATCTCCTACAAAAATAATTAATATAAGTTGTCCCCTTTCTCTTTGCTTCTCTGTTTTTCGCAATTTTCTCTTTTTGATTCTCTTCCTTCCTTGGAATCCACCACACTCCATTTGCTTCTTCTGAGATCTGATCTCTCTCCTAGGTGATGCGCTGCGGAGATGGCGAATCTTGTCCCCGGCGTTTTACTCAAGCTTCTCCAGCACATGAACACCGACGTCAAAATCGCCGGCGAACACAGGTCCTCTCTTTTACAAGTCATCAGTATTGTTCCCGCTTTAGCCGGAGGTGAGCTATTCCCGAATCAAGGCTTTTATCTCAAAGTCTCTGATTCCTCTCACGCCACTTATGTCTCTTTACCTGATGAACACGATGATTTGATTCTTAGCGACAAGATCCAATTAGGTCAGTATATTCATGTTGATAGAGTCGAATCTTCTTCCCCTGTTCCTATTCTTCGTGGTGTTAGACCTGTTCCTGGTAGACATCCTTGTGTTGGTGATCCTGAAGATATTGTAGCTACTCATTCACTAGGGTTTCTCAGTGATGACAAGGTTAAAAATGATAATAATGGTGGTGTTAGTTCGAAACCTAAAGAGAGAGTTAAGGCGTCTGTTAAAGCTAATGGGAGTGGAAGTGATGGTGAGAGAATTATAGGTAATAGACTGAGTGTTAGTATCTCTAGGGATGATTCTTCTGATGGTAAAAAGCCGGTGTCTGCTCTATTTCGAGCTAAATCTGCGAAGTCGAGTTTGAGTTTGGATGTAAAGAAGGAATCTTTGGGGAAGCTCAAGACTTCTTCGGGTTCTAAGTCTATTCCTTCTTCCCCTACGAGTTGTTACTCACTGCCTAATTCTTTTGCAAAGTTTGCTAATGGGATTAAGCAGCAACAGACTGTGAAGCCAAAGTTATTGGAGAAGGGTTCTCCTAGAATGGGGTTGTCAGAGAAGGGCCGGTCTCTTCTTAAAGCGGAGAGTCCGAAAGTTGGGAAAAAGCTTCCCATGATTAAGAATTTTGTGCAGGGGATTGAGTTTGGAGCTAAGGCGTTGAGGAAAAGCTGGGAAGGGAATTTAGATATCAGGGGTTCAGATAGAACAAAATCCAGCCTTCCCAGACGTGATTTAACCCCTGATTCCCGGAGTTTAGCAGTAAGCTTTTTCAATTGTATCTTTCTTGGCTTTATATTTGCAAAAGAAACATGTAAAGTGTCATTTCCTATTCATCAGCACTTGACTTGAAGCTGAGACCACTTGTTTGAGAGCATTGTTAAACTTGTTCTATTCATTACTATCTGCTGAATCTAAGTTTGTATTATACTTTCGTCTGTTTTCCTATCAGTCTCATGTTTTTCCATCTGAATTCGTCTGTTACTTCATACAATGTTATTAGTGTTTACTGTTTTCGATTTTCTGAATATAGCTTGTATATTTTTGGTTACTAGGCTCCACGGAGAAGCACATCGAGTGAGAAGTTGCCAAGCAAACAGGAGAGGGCTAATGTATTTGCAAGATCATCGAAGGAGCACAATAAGATACAGTCAACCAAGAAAGTCGAGCCAACTGCAGTGTTGGACACCAAAGATAAAACGAGTAGGCCTAAATCTACATCTGTCGAGAAGAAATCTGTTGCAGAGAATGGATTGCCTGGGAATTTGGTCAAAGTCTCTGTTAATGGTAAAAGATTAGCGGCGGCCAATATCCAATGGAGTTCACTCCCTCCATCTCTTTCGAGGATGGGACAGGTATGGCCTTGACTGCTCTTGGATCCTTATATGTGCTTGCTTCATTAATAGGCTTTGAAGCATTTCTAGTGATTAAGAAAATTCATCTTCAAAACAAGCAGTTTAGAAATTCGATCATCCAAACTAACATATTTACTCTGGTGATTGAAGAGAACCTCTTAGTATAGCATATGCATCTTATGTTTTGGTCTTTGACATCGTGATTAAATATTAAGACAGCTTATTGAGTCATTGCTGCTATCAATATTTGCAGGAAGTATTGAGGCATAGAGAAGCTGCTCAAGTAGTCGCAATAGAGGCCCTGCAAGAAGCCTCTGCTTCCGAGAGCTTACTTCAGTGCCTCATGTGCGTAATATCTTAACCAAGTTTTATTCAGGCCGGCTTTGGATGTTTGAGGGACAAAACATAAATGTTTTTTGTATCTGAATGTTATTGTTACTGCCTTGGTGGTTTCTGAACTTTGTTCTGCTTTTCCTTTTTGTAGTATGTACTCCGATCTTTTGTCAACGGCGAAGGAAGATGATCCATTGCCAGTCGTTGAGCAGTTCTTGAAGCTCCATTCCGGTTTGAAAAACGTCCAAGTAATAACAGAGTCATTGTCCAAATTACTCTCTTTGATGTCCTCCCCAGATAATGAAGAAAACAGATCCGAGGAAGCTATAAAAGCGGCATCGGAAAAGCAGAAATTGGCAGCCTCATGGGTCCAAGCTGCGTTAGTCACTAACTTATCGCCCTTCTCTGTCTACTCCAGCAAACAAGCCAAACTTGCTGCCTCCAGGAGCAAACCCGTGATCATACTCGAGAGCCCGGGTAATAATTCCTCTAGTAAAACCCGTGGGAATATTCAAAACAAGCCAACGATTGGATCTAAACTCGTAGCACAAGGAATGATCCGTAAACACAGGGAGAACAGTAGCAGCCAGAAAGCCACCTCGGTAGCAGGGTCAGAGTCTCCACCGTTAAACTGGGTGAAAGGGAATGGTCTAAACGAGGCAACTGATCTGGCAGAGAAGTTGCAAATGGTTTCACAAGATTGGTTTTTGGGTTTCGTAGAGAGATTCTTAGACGCTGACGTGATTACATCATCCAGTCTCAGTCTGTCTGATAATGGGCAGATTGCGGGGATGCTGTCTCAGCTGAAGAGTGTGAATGATTGGTTAGACGAGATTGGATCGAAAGAGGATGAAGAAGGGTTACAAGAAGTCTCTAAGGAAACAATCGATCGATTACGGAAGAAGATCTACGAGTATCTGCTCACACATGTGGAGTCAGCAGCTGCAGCACTTGGTGGTGGTGGTGGCTCAGTCTCTTCTCCTAGACCTAAACCAATCGAAACCAAAGCAAAGAGATAAATGATGATGAAGAAGCTTCTACTTGTTTTTTTTTTTTCTTGTATATATGAAAATTGGCGGTCAATTTCTTCTGTATAATTCAGGCATCACTAAGAAGCCTACCGACGTGAAATGTTGGTATTTTTTATTCAGTCAGATACTCACTAAAGAGAACCTATTGGTTCGAAAGATTTCAACATATTTTTTATCCATTAATAACGATATCTCTTCTCTAGCGATTAAAGATTAGAAGATCAGCAAAAACAAAAATATCATTAGAAGACTTAGATCCATCACAATTCTGTAATTTTACAAAAACTATGACGATTCATGATTATGTGGAAATAGAGGCGATCGGTAAAAGTTGATTTGTTTATGGTTTATTTGTAATAATAAAAAAACTACAAGGTCCCAAAAGAAAATAATAATCACCGAACAAGTCCCTCCCATCATCCCATATTCCACATGGACTCTTTGAAATCCAAGGTTTTGCCATTTGACCACAGATTTGTGTTATTTTCAAACACAAAATCAACCAATTCCGATGAATCAGAAACCTCCGCCGTACGGTTATGGCGGCGCTGGTGGTGGAGGAGTCGGTCCTTCTTCCACTTCCAACACCACAATCATCGGGACGTTGAGTGCACGCGCCAAGCAGACGACGCAATCGATGATCACGACGCTCCGTCCATGGCGAGAGATTCTCGATCTGTCCGCGCTCTCTCTCCCTCGCGGGTATGATGAAGCCATGGCGCATCTAAAGCACAACATCTCTTATTTCCGTGGAAATTACGCTCTCGCCGTTCTCGCCATTGTTTTCCTCGGCCTTATTTACCATCCGATGTCTATGATCGCTTTCATCGTCGTCTTCATCGGATGGATTCTTCTCTATTTCTCTCGAGACGCAAACGATTCGATTGTGATTTCGGGGAAAGAAGTAGATGACAAGATCGTGCTGGTTTTACTCAGCTTGGTAACGGTTTTGGCATTGGTATATACAGATGTGGGCGAAAACGTTCTGGTTTCGCTGATCATTGGTTTGCTCATCGTCGGAGCTCACGGCGCTTTTCGTAATACCGATGATTTGTTTCTTGATGAAGAAAGTGCTCGCCGTGGTGGCCTGGTGTCTGCCGGTTCTGGTAACCGGCCACCGTCGAGTTATACCCCAATTTGAGTAAACCGGTTTGGAGAATTACTCGTAATTTCTTGGGTTTTTGATTGAAGAAGCTAAGGGAATCAATTTAGGGCTTTGTATTTTGGATTTCCCAAAGATTCTTGTATTTATATTTTGGCGTGTGTGTTTCATTTTGTTTGAATGTATACAAATTCTGGGAAAAAACAAATTGGTGTTATGGTATTTTATAGAATTGCCAAAAACATAATTTCCGATAGAAAAAGAAAAGTATGCATTAACCAGATGAAATTTCATAATGAACAAAACCAGTATGTTAAATTCAAGAATCCTTTGGTCTACACTCACAGTAGAATCATAAACTGATGCAATAGAAGAAAAACAAAGTTGGGAATAACTACTAACTAGTCTTCTTCAAGATTGATAGAATCTTTGAACTTAGCATACAATACCTTCTTCAGCGCTGCCATTTGTGTTACAATTGATTCCTTCTCTTGCTCGAGTTTCTCAAGGCTTTTGCAGGTCGCTTCTTTCATCTCTTCTATCTTTGTTTCTACGTCGTCCCTCGGCACATGAGCAAACACTTCTCCTATTTGAAAACGCACCATCTCCTCATCAGCAAGGATCAACTCGTTCCCTGCATCCTCTAGATTTTCACACTTTTCCTGCATAAATCAATTGTTTTTTAATCAAGCTAGATGCAGAAACACACAGTAGAATGCTGTTTTAATCCCCCTAATGAAACGATTGAACAAGACAAGTATCCACTTATTATTGCAAAGTCCCACATCTCCCTTTTTGTTTCCTACACATGCTGAACTATCAACACCATTACAATATCTAATTACAGTGATCTGATATACCCTAGCAGGCTTATATTCACCAACGAAGGAGAAAGTTAAGGGAGCAGTGATATGTAAGAGTGCACGGATGGTATAAGCAGGTTACAGTAGATTGGTACAACCTAAAGAGAATGTAAAATGAGATATGAGAGTATAGAGATTCTCTTGTGGGGTTATCTGAATGAAGTAAAATTACAATTTACAACAATCAATAAAATCAGGAATTATCTCAAATAATCTTAATCATGATCCTACACTAGACCAACAACACTTATCATATACTCTCAGGATCATTGTAATTAGCTTTTGTATCGGGTTGTAGCAGTGCTGATTTCATTTCATCAACAAGGAGTTAATCAGTTAGCTGAGAGCAAACCGATGTGTAGTAGATTCATTATTTGGTGAATTCATTACGGGATTGGATCTAATCACAGTATTCCACCACCTAAACGATGCAACATAGCGAATTGAATCCATGAATAAAACCTAATCTTAAAACCCTAGAATCGTGTAGAAGAAAAAATCAAGGATACATAAAAGAGAGAACCTTGGCGGATTTGATATCGTCATCGAGGTCATGGACTCTGTTGTTGAGACGGCTGAAGATATTAATGTTCTGCTGGTCCTCCCATGTCACCTCCATCTCAGATCCACTCTTACTCCCCTGCAACATCATCATCAACCATCCATTAGCATCAATTGAAGAAGATGCTAACAAAATAAATTACTCCTATTCGAGATGATTTTCTTACTTGCTGCTGCATTTTCGTCGCACTCTGGGGATTCAGGCCAAATTTCAATAGAACGTTGCTGTGTGAGAGAGAGTTGTGAGTTTCTTTCCCGACCGATTTTTATTAGAGGCTAGGCCCAACCGAGTTATTCTGGTACTTCCCGGTATAATGGTTTTGATACCAAATTATGATTGATTTTTGGTCTTTTCGGTCGAGTTTGTCCCACTTGGCTTGGAATTGGTTATTTTGCTTATTTCGTTATTGATTCGTAAATTTTGTAACATACTAACATGTTTAATTAACTAAATGATACTTGTACTAGTTTAGTGGTTATACCATCTTGTTAGTTGCAAGTGTTAGTAATATGTTTCGACCAACAACAACACCAAAAATTTCTAGAACAAAACCTATATCAAGTAAGAGTTAGTTATTCCAACAAAAACCACCAAGGTTTGTTTTTGGATTCTGTCTCCATAATCAATCAAGCTCCAGAATCTCCCCAGGGAATTAACAGAGAGATCCCTTTAAAAATGGCAAATGGAAATTCTACAAACCCTACTTTTAAACAACACCAAATGTGTGGTAGAAGAAACTCATTGTTTCTGTGTTTTGTAATATCACACCATTAAAGTTCACCAGAAAACATATCTCCTTCTGTACATTAATAAAATAAACCAAACAGAAAAAACTTCTTACCCCTTTTCTTCTTCCGGGATGAACATTTTTTAAAGGGAATCAGAGTTCTGGGATTTTCACTAATCTATTCAAGTTCTTCTGTTTTTCCTCGCTTACATGAGCTAACTTGTACAACAAGGCACATCATCACAAAAATATTCTGCCCCTTGTTGATAATCATAAACGTGCCTGCGATTTCTTATATTAACAACAGAGAAAGATGGTGAGGGTTGGAGAAGCATTGAGTGTATCAACCTCATCGTCGTCATCTTTCTACGACAGCGAAGTAGAAGAGCTTCAAAAGATGCCATTGGAACCACCGAAAGCTAAGGCTAAGAAACGTCTCTCGAAGCAACTCTCCATGTTAGAGACCCGTAGAGACATCGCATGGGAGCGTCGCCGTCGCCAGATGCTCCATCACCTTGAGAAGCATAACGAAGGAGGAGATGACTTGACGGACGAGGACTTGAGTGAGCTCAAAGGATCTATTGAGTTAGGGTTCGGGTTTAACGAGGAGCAAGGGCAACATCTTACAACTACATTGCCTGCATTGGACCTTTACTTCGCTGTGACTCGTCAGATCTCGCCGGTTTCTACACCAGGCAGTGGTGGATCTTCTTCATCCTCCCGTCCTACTTCCCTCGGAGACCGATCTTCCTCTTTTGGTAGTCCAATAAGCGACTCTGATTCTTTGAAGGTTATGTCTCCAGGTAACATAGCAACCTAAACTTTTTCGTCAGATTGATATTTTCATAATATGATTGTGTTTTGATGTTATATTCTATAAATTTGCAGGAGATGATCCTCAACAGGTTAAAACGAGACTGAGGCATTGGGCACAAGCTGTGGCATGTTCTGTGATACAATCTTCCAATTAAGCATAGAAGTGAGAGATGTACAAGAGTGGGACATGAATGATACTACACAAATTTGGTTGAGACAAAGGAAGTGTTGTAGAAATTAAGGAAGCTTAAGACAGATTAATTAAGGAGTTGGTTAAGACAGAGGAGGACGGATTATTGAAGTTCAAACTAAAAGAAGAAATAAGAATGATGCATGGTGGTCTTACATGTTATTATTCTTGAACCCTTTTTTTTTTCGCCAAAGACAGTTTTTAATTTTTTAGATATCACTACTTTAACAGTAAGAAAATATTTTAGATATTAGGTTTTGGCTTCTCTTCCTCTTTTAATTGTCTTTTGTAAGTTTGTATTATGCGTATCAACCTTCTTGTTATTTTCCAAATTCGAGGTCCTAACACCAACAAAGAAATATGAGTTTAACAAAGGACATTACGTATAAGTAGTTTATAACGAAGAAATGTACAACAAGTTTAACAAAGTTGCATGACTTTTGACATGCTAAACAAAAGTATCAACCAACCTAATAAAAAAAATCAAATGAGAACTTCAGAACAAAACCTACATTCACTCTTCACTCAAAACTAGAAGAAAAATGCAAAATAAACACAAAGAATATGAAAACCCATAAGGAAATTATGAACACCAAACCCAAAAATGAAATCGTAAAGAATTCTGAGATTATCGTATACGAAAGGGGAAGGCAATGAAGACGATGCTATACAGTTTCTTTAAGCTTCTTGAATCTTGAACTTCTTTTAGTTTCCTCTACAATATCCTCTCCACAAAGGTGTCTAACATATTAAAAAACCAGAACGACATATGAATAATAAGATGTTTGTACAAAGAGCTATAATTTCCGCAGGTGAAGTTATCTGAAGAACAAAATCAACACAACAATCAGGGAAGAGGAAAGAACATACCTTTGTGAAGATTGTTACTCAGGACATCAACACTCAGTCTGATCTTGTCTTTTCATGCTGAGACTCCGCAGAGTTTGCAAATGAGAAGCTATTTCCTTTACAAATTGCACGCCTTCATTTCCATGGCCAAGAGAATTCATAACTTGTTCTAGGAAGTATAAGTCTCCCTTCAGCCTTTCTACTCTCTCATGTAGCTCAGAAACAGATTCTTGTGCTGGTAGATTATCGTCATGAGCCTTGCCATTTACTCTGTTTTCAATCTTCTCCAGACAACTGGTGATGTATAATCTCTCTTCGTCGAACCCAACTAAACAACTCTGTATCTTGTTGCTCATTCCCTCACTAGGGGAATCCATCTCGGTCACTTTTTCTGCAACATCTAGCTTATTCTTCTTCTGAGGGGTCTGGTCCCGGAAGTATTCAATCTCAGCTTCTAAATCTTGTATTAGTTTTTCTCTCTCAACAAGTAAATCATTCAGTCTCTGTATTGCTTCCATATCGTACTCTGCTTGCTCCTCCATCATCCTCAGGTTCTGCAAAGCCTCCATTTGGAATGACGCCTTCTCTTCCTGCAACCTCGTTATCATAGCCATTGCTTGATTTGTAGCAACCGCTGAAGCGCTTCTTTCTTCCTCCAATTCTTTATATAAACCAGTCAGCAGTTTCCTATCATAATCAACCTGTCTTTTCAACCGATCACCCTCACTTTCACCCTCGATTTCAGTCACAGAAACTCCTTCCAACGATAAGTTACTCTCGTTCCTTTCAAGCATTCTCTTTTGAAGTAGCAGCTGCATATCATGATCTAGGTTCTTTGTCTCTTGATCGCTACTGTTAACAGAAATCTTGGGGCTTACATCTCTAGGTGACAAAAACTCTATCCCACGAGAAGCTGATATTTGAGTAAGAAGTGCTTTAAGGTCTTCGCTAACTCTAGACGTATCTTTCTTCATCCAATTCTCTATTTGTTGTCTTCCATTACTATCATAGTGACCTTCGTTTCCTACAACGATATTGTATGCATCTGCAAGATCCAGTAATTCACCTGAATATTGGTTTGTTTCTGCTGCCACTGACATTGAGTTGAAGGAAGAAGATTCTGACTCAAGAGCTGCTTCTGTGTGAGAAGTGACGTCCCGTGGAGCCATTTCAGACAATGAAGAGATCCTAAGAGATGTCTCTTTCATTTCCTTTTTATCTGATACACCTGATATGAAAATTCATTTTCTTTATCAGAAACCCATACCTACTAGTGTATAATTTAAGCACTATATATCTTTAATTTACAGTTCATAGCCATCATACATGCAAAGCTGGAGAAGAAAACACATAAGAGTCTTGCATTTAAATGGAAGTTTAAACTTACAATTATCGGTTGAATTTTCAGGCATGGAATTTGGAGATGGTACAACTATATATTCAGATTCCAGAGAGGTAATATCAGCTTGGTCAGTGTCCCTCTCCTTTGAAATCTCAACAGAGGTTTGATTTGTAGTGACTGATTCAGAAACCTCGTCTAGAGATATATCATGGATTGACATAAGTTCAATTCCCTCTAAGACATCTTCAGGAGTTTCAGCAACCTCTGATGTTGAAGTAACATCATTGAGGCAAATAAGCTCAGTTTCTTCCCTTAAGGAGGAATTTGCCGGATTTTCCATAAAATCCTGTGTTAATGTAATATTTTGGTGGCGAACCAGCTCTTCTTTCTCCTCTATAAAAACTGTGGAATGTTCCATGGCGCGTGATGGTGAAGTAACATCATTGAGGCAGATAAGCTCAGTCTCCTCCACTAAGAAGGTACTTGCAGGATTTTCCTTAAAATCTGGTGTTAAAGAACTATCTTGGAAGCGAATCGGCTCTTCATTCTCCTTTAAAACAACTGAAGAATGTCCCATGGTGCGTGATGTTGAAGTAACATCATTGACGCAAATAAGCTCAGTCTCTTCCAATATGGAGGCATTTGCAGAATTTTCCATAAAATCTGGTGTTAAAGAACCACCATCTTGGAGGCGAATCGGCTCTACTTTATCCTTTAAAAGAACTGCAGAATGTTCCACGGCGCGTAATGGTGAAGTAACATCATTGAGACAGATAAGCTCAGTCTCCTCCAATAAGGAGGCATTTGCAGGATTTTCCTTAAAATCTGGTGTTACAGAAATATCTTGGAGGTGAATCAGTTCTTCTCTTTCCTTTAGAATAACTTCAGAATGTTCCATGGCGCCTGATGTTGCAGTAACATCACTGAGACAAATAAGCTCAGTCTCCTCCATCAAGGAGGCATTTGCAGGATTTTCCTTAACATCTGGTGTTGAGGAAATATCTTGGAGGCGAATCGGCTCTTCTTTCACCTTTGCAGCTGCAAAATGTTTCATGGCGCGTGATGTTAAGAAAAGATTATCTAATGAATTGATCTCTTCCTCCTTGAACACCTTCTCTGATGTTTCAGGCACATCATTAACTGGAATAAGCACAGGAAATGAGGAATAAGTCCTCCAATTGGTCTCTTGCAACTGAACTTCCTCTCGGTCATTTCGAGTCACGAAGGGCTCCAAAGGGAAATCAAAGTTTAGCAGCTTGTCGGTAGCCAAATCATAAGGCAAGGTGATAATCGGATGAGTCTGAAGATCCACTATTTGATACTTATGATCCTCATCTTTAAGGACGACACATTCATCTTCTGAGAATACAGCTTCTGATTCAGTATCTGAATGAATCTTGAGCTCAGTGTACCCAACATCAGGCAAATGATTAAAGCTGACACTCTTCTTGGGTGTAGATGGTTTCCCGGTTCTCACATCACCAACCAAACCAATCTTGGGCTCATTGTACCCAACAGGTGGCAAATGGTTAAGTGAAGATTCTTGCTTTGGTTCAGTATCTGAAAACACAGCCTCTGATTCAGTATCTGAATGAATCTTTAGCTCAGTGTACCCAACATCAGGCAAATGATTGAAGCTGACACTTTTCTTGGGCGCAGACTGCTTCCCGGTTCTTATTTTACCAAGCAAACCAATCTTGGGTAGAATTTCCCGTTCAGCCACCTGAGTAGCAGCGGTTTGAGGCGTCCACAACTGATTACAACATGTACAATCTGTAAGCTTAGAGCAATTTGGATATTTGCTTCGATCACTCTTGGATCCGAAGTGAGAATCTTCACCCAGTTTACCAACCAACAATCTGTAAGTTTCAGCATTGGACTTATTGGTTGTAGCAAACGAGAAAAGACAAGTCTCACACATTCCACGGACATCAACAAGCTTGCCGTGAGCATGACAGTAAACCAATGAAGAGATCTCTGATTTGTGTTTAGAGCAAATAATATCCCAATGAGTTTTCTTCAAATCTTTTGTCCTCCTGAGAATATGATCAAGATTTGAGCACATCAGACATGGAGATTGAAGCTCAGAGTAATCTGCAAACCTCGCGATCACGTAAGAGAATATGGAGTTAACGAAGAGCATGAACATCAGTAGCCACTCATTAAAGGCTAATGCCAAAGCTCTAGTGAAACTCCGTGAACCCATCTGTAATTTTACTGCAGACGTTTGTCTAGTAGCCAACTCTTTGCAGAAACATAAGATCAAGAATCAATCAGGCTTCAAATCTGCATCAATGTAGATACACATCAAACAATTAGTAAAGAGTACAAAAATATGAGAAAAATATTGAATCAATAACATCAAGATTCTACTCAGAAAATATAATGAGACTAAAGTTGATAAAGAGATTTGAGATAATGAAACAAACTTGATTCGTGCAGAAAAGACAACTAATATCCAGAATCCAATCCGATTTACAAATGATATTTGCAGATTTGGGACAAACAGAAGCAAGAACAGAAAAGTTGACCAAAACAAGATAAAGCTTACGTTTTTATTTAGCCTTCTTAATAGTGTTTATCTCCAGAGTACAGGAAGATCAAATATTTATCTCAAGTCAGCAATTGAAGCAAAAATAAATTCCAACAAAGATTTTAAACCACTCTAAATCAAAAGTTTGCCACAAAAAGGAAAAGAGATCTAAAAAGAACAATTGACAGCTCAACAAAATCAGAATTAGAATTGTGTGTAGAAGAAATACTAAATGGATCAATCATACGATCAAGACCCACAATATTTTATATGATCCAACTAAATATAAGCGCTGTTATAGAAAAATCTAACCTTTTGATCATGATGATCGCCAGAGTAAGTCTCAATTACAGAGTAGAAAGTGAAAATCCAAAATCTAGCAAAGTTGTGATTTTTGAGGGAGAGCTTCACAGAGAACATTGATCCCATTTATATATTTTTAAAAAACTCAAAAGGCAGACCCAGCAAGGACTGCACGTAGTCTTCACAACTAAAATCACTTAATTTTAAAATTAATAAAATTCTTTGTGAGAGACATTGAATGAGAGAGATCTATTTTATTGACCAAACCAGGGAAAACAAAAAGATTAACATAACAGACTTAAAAAAAAGTCTTAATATTGGTACTACTAGTCCTTAAATAACATTTTATAATTATTAGTCTTCACAATTAAATCACTTAGTTTTATTTTCCTTTCCGAATAATTATAAAATGTTAGGCAAAAGATTGAAAACTAAGATGGTGAGATGTGGAGAGAGACAGGAAAGTCGGCTACTGATTACAAAAACGGCTGCCGAAAGTTGCAATTTGAGTGTGGGAACTATTTTTTTTATTTCAAAAAGAAAAATAAAATAAAATACAAAAATTATATTTTTTTTATTAGAGTAGTTGAATGAATATAATCAGATTTGAGTTTTTAATTAACTGTTTTTGATTTGTATTCAATTTTTGTATCTGTTTTTGCCTTTTTGGACGGAAAAAAATAGTAGAACCCACCAAAAGTTTTGGCTGTGTTGTGTGCTTCCATCTTCTCTTGTTGCTCATATTTGACTTGCATTTGATTGTTAATTATTATTTAGATTAGGAACCGTAAACAATAGCTTTATTTGGTTGTCCACTGCTTACATTACCAAGAGCTCAAACGTCATAATTAAGGGCCATGGATGTATTTAATAACTTTGCATGAAGAATGATAAACGGAACAAGGATAATGTGTATATTTATTATATTAACGCCATTTTCAAGTGATCGTTACGTTTGGCTTCATCTCTTTCATTTACACTTATCAATCCTTAATTAGTTATGGAGGTCCTACATTTCTCCATTCATTATTGTTTCTCATTTCTTAAAATATAAAGATCACACATTTTTGTGTATGAATAAAGCTTTTAATACTTCTCTCATTCATCTTGTTTTTATGGACTAAAAGGCAACACGAGTTCCCAAATATATTAACGCATCCCATTAACGTTTCTCGAATTGATGTGATTTGCGAGCAAAAACTCTCTTAGACCTACACCATTCTTAAGCATGAGGGTTTAATGCATATTAGCTTTGAATTGATATTTTCCTGAATTTGTAGATTCGACTTGGTAGATTCTAAAGATGAAGTATAGATATCATGTATTTGTAAAAGAAATTTGAATAGTATTACAAGTCTTAAATTGGATTTTATTCATGTAAATGGGTAGACAACTTTAGATTAGTTACAACTTATGCAGTGAGCATTTTAGCTACTTATATCTTAGAGAAACCAAAAAACAACACATGATATTATGTCTTTCTGGTTTCTTTATTTGTGTATATAAAATTAGTAGTCTCATTTATAAGATTCACAAGGATAAAGAAAAAATAAAGGAGAAAATGTCACAATTAAAGCATATTAGAGAGCTCCATCAAGTGGCTCATCTCTTCCATTTGACCCCCAGTAGTACTTGTTTCCTCCAAAAGCCATTTCTCAATAAATGTCAATGGTGGTGTAGCATTATGATCATCATCATCCTCATGATCACCATCTTCATGATGAACATCATCACCGTTGTTATTCTCTGAATTCTTTATACCCTGGTCATCATCCCCGTTGATTCCTTTGCTATGACCCTCTTCCCAAGAACCTTGAAGCTGCTCGTATGGAAACTGATCGCTGTGATGATCGATGAAATTGTTTGTCCGGTTCTGCATTTTGTGTTCCAAGAAAGTAGTACTTGTACTACTCTTTGGAGACGCTCTCATCCAACCCTCAAGAAGGCGGGAAATGTTTTCGGTGCTTGAAGCATAGGTAGATCTATGATTAATGGTGTTTCTTGTCGAAGAAGTTTGCAGCGCAATGTTCTCTGATCTGCTCCTCTCATCACTGTCAGACTTGTTGAGCTTCTTCTTTAAATGTGTGTTCCAGTAGTTCTTGATATCATTGTCCGTTCTTTGTGGTAGGTATGAAGCTATGGACGCCCATCTTACCACAACCATATGTAAACAAATAAGCCAGTTTAGGGTTCACATCATCAAAATATATACACAAAACATTCAAGTATAAAGAGATGTAGATCCTTTTGTCTGAGATTACTTGTTACCCAATAAGGCTTGCAAGTGAATGATCATTCCTTCTTCATGAGGAGTAAAGTTTCCACGTTTAATTCCAGGTCTCAGATAATTTGTCCATCTCAGTCTACAACTTTTGCTGCATCTCAATAACCCTTTTAAAAGCCAAATTAAGATACAAACATCAGGACACATATACAAACAAAGAAAAGAAAGACACTAGAAGAAAACATGTTGAGAAAAGATAATGACCAGTGTTGGTGGGAACTGATCTCCAGTTTCCAGGACCATGTTCTTGAATGTAAGAAACAAGAATGATATCTTCTTCAGGAGTCCATGGTCCTTTCTTGATCCCTATCTTGTCACAGCATGGAGGCCTACCCATCTTTCTCTCTCTCTCTTCCTCTAGATCTCTCTGAGTCTTATGCTCTCTTTATAGATGTGAGAATATGTATGTATATGAGTTAAATGCAACATGTATGTACATATATGTGAAATTAATGGGTGACTTAAAGAAGAGGGAAGAACTTTTAAATCTGCTTTTTCTTGACAACCTCTTTTGGATCTGCCAAGCTCACGAGTCACTCTGCCTTTTCCATTAACTATTTTGCGTAGTCAATTAACGAAGATATGTTGATCTCCACACGAATATGTATATCTCCCTTAAGAAAACGTTACTGGATTATTTATTTAGTGAACGATCCATCAAATGTTTTTTCAATCGAAATATTTCCATAAAAGGAGCTCGTTAACATATTGTAGATGAATACATAGTGTATCGATTACAATATTTTGCTTAATTTGGAACATTCGTTGGTAATTACTTATAAATATAGTGATAATCAACTCATAAATGGAAGAAGAGTCACAAGCTATGTTACTTACATTTTTGTGATAATAGTTGTAATTGTGGTAAGAAAATAAATAAAGATAAAGTGTGGGAAGAAACACAATTATTTCATTGAATTTCTCCATGATTAAAGGGAATCATTCACTGCAACTTGGACATCCTCAAGTTTAGAAGAAAAAAAGATATTACATTTTGCTTGACTCTTTAGATCCATGTCTTTTGTTTTCAACTTTTCATATATCACGCATCTCTCGTTGCCTCTGTTTAACTAATATTCTTACAACTTATAATTATACCAATATGTGAAAAGACCCATTAGTTAGATTTGTGTTCTTTGTGATATGATTTCCATGTTGATGCTTACAAGTTACAACTTTCATTCATGTTTTTCTTTATTTTGTCATCTACGTGAAGGATGTGAATTTGAAAGGGAAAAAAAAAATGAACCAAACCAAACCAAAATGTCTACCCTCTTAAACGAAAATTGAAACGAAAAATCTGTTATTGTTGTTGTATTTTACGTATAACAATTAGTAGTGTTAGATTCTATTTATGTAAAACCGAACTTAGTGCAACCAAACCAAACTAAACCAAACAAATCTACGTATTCTTAAAATTGAATTAACCTAAAATCGAAATAATAAACCAGGCAAATAACCCAATAGTATTGGGCCAATACCCATCACTAGGCCCTAGCCCCTGCCTGGTCTATACGACAAAAGAAAACGAAAAAAAAAAGAAGGGAACGTAAGAAGAGACAAATCAATCCAACAGCTTCAAATTAGTAAGAGAAGCAGAGAAACAAAGCATATCATCATACCATATGTCCTTGTGTCCTTGTGTTAACTAACACCAATGCTATACAGTCTATCATATTCCATCTTAAATGTGTCGGAGAAATCATTCATCCTCTCCCACAAAGCAAACCCAAACAGACGAAATCTAATCCTTTTACCTTCTTTGTCTATATATCCCTTACTGCACACTTGATATGATATAGACACCGAGCGAGCAGTCAAGTGCGCAGAAAGTGCCCGATAACATAGGCAATGAATGCCACAACGCATACATACAGCAGAGGGAACCCATTGTGCACTTCTTTCACTATCTTCTTCGTTCTCAGTTCCGCCTGCATCATCATCAAAATACAAGCTTCGTTATTATGAAACTGTTTTGATTGTAGGAGAAAGAAACAGCTATGTTTTCTCACTAGCATTCTCACCAGCTCATGTTGCAAGCTTTGTCTATGTTGGGAGCTTATAGATCGCTCCTCCATTAGCTTCGAAATGGTTGAATCAGCCTGCACCAGATTTAAACTCTTTAGCACAGTTACATATAGCACGGAAGTTATGGATTTTAAAATTTGATAAGCAGACCTGTTTTAACTTGGATTCAAGAGCATCCACTTTCAGCTTCATCTCCTCAATGTCTTTAACCAACTTAAGTTCATCCAATCCTCTGACATTCTGGCCATCTGTTTTCTGCAGCTGGACAACATCTCTCTCCTTAGATATCTTTGGTTCACTGTCAACAGCTATTCCATTAGTAAACCCTTGATCCCTAGGTAGATCCATGGCCTTCTTCATGGGAGCGTCCAAATTAGTTGTTGCCTTAATCGCCCTTCCATCATCCGCATCCTTATGAGACCTAATTGGATCGAATCCAGTTTCTTTTGCCATCCTCGATGAATCGTAGCTATCTTTAGTTGCCTTCAAGTCATTAGCAGTATATCGATCTTCCACAAAATCCACTGTGGCCATTTTTGGTGTCTTTAACTCCTTTGCATTGTCGGCTGCCTTTAACTCATCATGTCCAACCATCCTAGGCTCTTTTACAATCTCACCCTCCTAGAAAAATAAATTTTGAGAATAAACAAATAACTACAAGAAAATCCCTATTGCACCCAATAACTGTGATTATAAGCTAAGCTAAAATGAACTTGCTGGAACATAACTACACTCACTGCTTGGCAAATTACTCTTCATCTTACTAACAAATCATAAAAGTTGTTGCGAAAAGGGGTAAATACTCTTCTTACATATTGTGGCGGAGCTAGGGTCTCTGACTGGCTATATAAACGATCCTTGAGGATGGAATCTTCAAATACTGCTCCCTGCTTCGGTGTATTGATTGGAGATAGTTCAGGTGAGTCAGAGGGCGGTACGAGCGTGACCCTGAGTTTGTTCTCCTCTATGTGTTTGCCTTCGGCTTTCGAAAACTGCCAAGAATAAATGAGTGTACATATATACTTGACAGACCAAATAACTGAAATTAATGATAAAGAAGGTCAACAAGTGTTGGAATGCTTACCATGCTAGCTGTGATGTCTTCATCAGTTGTTTCCGCAGATACAGCAGTACTCTGGATTAAGAATTTGTCTTTGCAAACCATATCTGGAGGTGGTTCTTTAAAAGCTTGCATAATGACTGCATAAATAACATATACAACTCAATAACCCAAAGCATTGACTGAATTTGAATTTCAAGAACCCATTCATCATCAACCAGTTTAAAATTTTGAATGCTCAAACAAACCCAAAAATGCAGGTTCCACGTAATGAGTAATAACTTGAACTTTAATAATTCCATCCGGAGCAGATACCTTCTCTCTTGAACAACTACACTAAACTCTAAAAGCCTAGGATCTTAAAACAATGTCCAAACGCTGTTTAAGTCCAAGGGACAAAGGACAGATCTATACATATATTCCAGTTCATTTCCCGCCCCATGTAGACATCATGCAACAGTTTATCACATCGGCCTAAGAACGTCGGTGCAAGAAATTCAAGCATTGCTGGGAAGAATATAAAAAGTAGGCATACCAGTGAATTCACAGGTTGATTTAGGTGCAACAACACCAACATTTGGACGAACACAGTACTTCTTTGGTGATGTGGTTTTAACCTGTCAAAAACCACATCTAGTTTAGGTTTGTATACAGAAAGAATACTTTTTCTCAGAAATTTTATAAGATATTCGAAATCCTGAAGCCAGAAAGAAAGAGAAAAAGTTTGAGAAGAATCTTCTTTAGACCTTAAATGCAACATAATGATGGGTAGTATTGGTTAGCTGTACCACGCAGGAAGTTTGCTTCTTCAGGTCAACTACAAAAGATGAAACCAGTTAGTATTACAAGGATAACAATGCCAAGGCAAAGATATTCCTTTTACAACTTCCATATTTTATTATAGATCCTCAGAATCGATATGAGAGGTAAGAAACCACATCACAGAATGTCAGCACATACAAATCCAGTAGCAGGAAAGAGTTAGAAGATTCCTCCAAACAACAGCCACATTAACATCACATCAATTCATCTTACAGGAGAATAGACCCACAAACAATAGCACCACTATGATAGAATTCTAACGAAATAGTGAGAATTCAGAAAACTCGGTATTCATAACTGGAACATGTTGGCCACTTTGCTTAAGGAATAACACACCCTCGCTATGAAATCCACATTTTACAAAAAAATAAGAAACTATTAACGGGACCACAGTGTCTACTCACTGGAACTTAAAAATGATCATTTTACAATTGATAAGAATCAGTCCCCTTATATCTTACCTGCAAACTGCAACGTTCGTGGTTGAATATCCAACAGCGGCATATTCATGTTGCTGTGACAAAATGACTCAAGTATCAAACAGCTACCACTTGCAGCAGGATTCTCTCCACCCCTATTTCAACAAAAAAATAATAAGAGAAAGATCAGCCCAGAACCATTCAAGTATGAAACTGTCGACACTAGAGCGAAAAACAAACTCAGATCTATACTCTATTTGGGACAATCATAAACCCGCTCTCCCATTGGGAACATGACGAAATCTAACCAAACAGTCAACAATCAGAAAAGTTTCTCTGTTACACTCTTTCGAGTCCGGATTCTCGTCTTCCGTCACCATAAACAAACCACCGCACTAACTCGTCGACGACGCGTTCTCAAATCTGACGATACGAACTCGCCCGAAGACTCAAACGTGACTATATTTTACCTTAATGCGCTCGTTTTTTCTCAGCGATCCGACCGACACAATTTTTTGGGCAACGCGCTTTCGACTAGCCGGAAAACCAAATCGTCCTAGTCCCCCAGTGTGATCTAGTTACGCCACCACAGGCCTGATAGTATTAAAACAAAAGGGCGAAATAAAACGACGACGTTTACGAGGAGCGACTCCTCGGGATCCGGTAGCCAATAGTAAACTCAGATCACATAGATCTTCCCGAGCCCTAGCGATTTCGATTTCTAAAGCAGATTCTAAAGACAAAAATCAGGAAACTCGAGGAAGAGGAACCTAGTTTCGAAACAAAAACAAAAACCAGAGAAGAAGATGATCAACGAGAATGATGAAATCGGAAGGAAACCTTACCGTCTCTCCGACGAAGAACTAACGGAACGGAGCTTGAGATTGAGCGACGAAGAAGCAGCGATCGAGAGAAAGAGAGAAGTGCAAAAACTAATCTTAGTGAAGGCCAAGTATGGAAATGTATTAATGTGTTCAAACACATTAAAATTGAATTTTTTTTTAAGAAAAAGTATGGTACTGAGATTCAGAGATGGTGAATATCTGTTGTACCTAACAGCAATTTAGTAAACTATAATTTCTGACGACTATTTTTCGATACTTTTGTAACAATTATCGTAAAAAACAAAAAATTAAGTGAGATTACATTCGACGTTAGATGCCAGAAATAATATATATATGTGATTGTGAATATGTACCTTTTTTTCTTTTTTCAATGAGTGTAATATGAATGCTTTGAGAGGATTACACGCGTGATTCTGATTCGGATCACCAACTTCTTTTGCTTCCCTTTTAATTTCTTTCCTATCTTTTGCTTTTCCCATTCATCTCTCTCGCTTTCCACAAAGGCGAGATTTGAATACGTAATCCTAATTATACTCTCATAGAGATTTGGTAATTTGGCCCAAAATATCTTTCTACTTTGTAATATGTCGATGCATAGAAAACATAATCTTATTCTAACATTCACAAATCTCCTATATTTCCATATTGAATCTCTCAGTCTGGATCGGTTTGTAATCTCTGTCCAGCTACCTCTTACGTTTCAGGTGTTTCTATGATTTATCCATTGGCTTCATTGGCTGCCTATAACTTATATATCATGTTGCAATCTTTGTGTGTGTTGTGTTGGGGAGAGCTTATAGCCGGCCGCTCCTCCATTAGCTTCCAAATGGTTGAATCAGTCTGTATCAGATTTAAACTCAGTGATAGCACCCACGTTATGCATGATTTTTAAGATTTGATAAGCAGACTGTTTTTAACTTCAATTCAAGAGCATCATCCACTTTCGGCTTAATATCCTATATTAATTTCTTTAACAAGCTAAAATGAACATAATGAAAATAACTACACTCACTGATTGGCAATTACTAATATCTCAAAACATTAAGAAGTATTTTTTTTTTTTTTGGGTGAAAAGTCACTGTCTTTTTCTTAAAGCCAAAATTTATACGGAACGACAAAACAAAAAATATGACTAAAAACTTCTTAAGCGCAATCACTGACCATGCAGCCTATTTTAGTTTTTAAGTCTTTTATATACATTGGCTGTTATAGTCGTAAAACAATCAGGTATTTGTTATGGAGATAACAATTTGGGAACGCATAAATAGTGCCTCTGATGGTTGGAAGTGGAACAAAATCACAATATTTTTTTCTAGTGTATAAACAACATACAAATATCATGTCACCTGCAAAGAGAATAATATGCCAAAATTTTGATATAATACGCATAACAGAGTTTATATATCAACGTTCTAGACTTATAGGTGATCATCCATTATCTTTAACCTCTTGTAGCTAGCTAGGTTAATTAGGAGATGCATGCATCTAGATAGGCATATATAGTCTAACATTACAAATCCATCAAAGGTTCCCTTCTTCTTCTCCAAAGAAATTAGCTACATACAAATTTGACAGACTCTCATAAATATATATATATATGTTTATAGATTATATTATTAAAAATACAAATGATATTTTCTGTATTTTGTTAAAATTAGTTCTTAAGATTTTATGAAATTTATAATTGAGCCAACGTCTTAGAAATAATTATACGACATACGTAATTTAAATTCAATGACGATGACTTAAACTTAATGTTTTACAGTATTTATCCAATCAAATTTTACCACATCAGCAGAGAAGAGTCAAACTTAGGAAAAGTCTATCTTGGATTATCCTGACGTGGCTTTTTTCAAGTAAGAAATAAATTAATGCTAATCACGTACGTACCTACCCAGCTTTTGGACCTCGTGGGCTATATAGAAAACAAGTAACCAAAGAGAGACGAAGCAAAAACATTCAGAGAGAAAATTCAGCATTTTTGATAGCTCAAGCACTTGATTCTTTCCAAAGGGGTTTCCTGAGGTATGTTTGCTTTCCTTTTTGGTTTTAATTTGTTTCAAATCTTAGATCGATTCTTCACTTTGGATTCTTAAATCGATTCTTGTCCTCGTCTGTGCTGATTTCGAACTTTTCCGATTCCAACTCCGCCGAATCTACGTATAGATCTTTGAGGAAATGTTTTTTTCGATTTATGATCGGCGGATCTACCGATTCCTTTGCTTGTTTTCTTTGGATGTATCACACTCTTCTGAAGATGCCTTGACCTTTTTATGTGAACTAGTAAGAGTTATTATGGCTTAGATCGTTGAATATCTGGTATATGTGTTCTTATAATGGGATTAGGATCTATGTTTTGGTGCGTATTAAAGCTTAGTTGAGATTGATGTTTTTGGGTTTTCAAATTCTGTTTCTTGTCTGTTGAGCTAATTTAATGTTGTGTAGAACCATTTGTTTTTTTCTGGATCTTTACTTATTTGTATATGTATTGGTTTATGTTTATGTTTTTACAGATCACAAAGGCCAAGTAACAATGGCGAAAGGAGTTGCAGTTTTGAACAGCAGTGAGGGTGTTACGGGGACTATCTTTTTCACCCAGGAAGGCGATGGTAGTTCTTTATAAGAGTGCTTTATAAGATCTTTGAAGCCTATCTTTTTTTTCCTTCCTCTCAAATGATTGAGTTCTTTGTTTGGGTTTTTTGCAGGTGTGACCACTGTGAGTGGAACAGTTTCTGGCCTTAAGCCTGGTCTTCATGGTTTCCATGTCCATGCTCTTGGTGACACCACTAACGGTTGCATGTCTACTGGTAACTCTTATGCATACCTCTCTGCAAATTTTCAATGGATTAGAAACTTTTGGAGCTTATATTTATGTTTCGTATTGGGAACTTTAATTATCGCCAAAAGTAACTGAACTTGTTATTAAATTCCTATTTTAGGTCCACATTTCAACCCCGATGGTAAAACACACGGTGCCCCTGAGGATGCTAATCGACATGCTGGTGATCTAGGAAACATCACTGTTGGAGATGATGGTATGCCTTCTCAACATTTGTATCCCTCATCTCAAGCTTATTTAGAGCTGTTTTGCATCAAATTTCGCTACTCTCTCAAATTTGATTTTGCAGTCTTAGTTGTATAGTACAGTTGTCACCTTTGACCAGCGGTAGTGTTCATGGATTTACATAAAAGCTTTTGTTTTGCTTTTCTCAGGAACTGCCACCTTCACAATCACTGATTGCCAGGTTTATAGCTGTGTACCTTTTTATGCTTTTTTCCTAATCCAAACCTGCTGTAGTGAACCAATCTCTTAAGATACATTTTGTGTTGGCTTAACAGATTCCTCTTACTGGACCAAACTCTATTGTTGGTAGGGCTGTTGTTGTCCATGCAGACCCTGATGACCTCGGAAAGGGTAATGACCTTTGACCATTTATTTTCTTGAGATTTTATTTACCCATATTATGCTAACAGAATTTAAAAGTTAGCCAGTCCGTTTGAGGGCATCCAATGTAGAATGCTTATGATTCAACATCCATCCTAAGAACAGTTTATAACCTAGTGTCATTGGTGTTTTACATTTCAGGAGGCCATGAACTCAGCCTGGCTACTGGAAACGCAGGCGGCCGTGTTGCTTGCGGTAAGTAAAACAAAATTACATTTTTCTCACATCTCCTGTGAAAACCATGTATATTCTATTTAATCTTGATCATTACCATCATTGTCACCTTAGACTCCATTGATTCTCTGGTAACTCGGGGTTCATCTTGGTTTATCTATTGACTATTATTATCTTGCATTTTGGGGGTCCAACTGAATGGTAAAATTATCAAACTGATTGACCTTTTGTCTATGACTTCGCAGGCATCATTGGTCTCCAGGGCTAAAGCTGCTACGTTTCCAAAGAAGAGATTGATGTAATAAGGAGGTCCAACCTTAGACCTGGGTTTGGTAGTTGTGTGTATCTTCTGGTGTGTGGCTAAAAACCTATGAGCTTAGTGTGGCTCAAAGCATTTTTAATTCAGACAGAAAACAGAGAAAATTCCGTACTTTTATTATTTCATGAATAAAAAAGAGTTGATTTACTGTTATAAGTTCTTAAAGGTAACAAGAGTCCTGGATATGGTACTTCAATATGCGAATGTTTTTACAAACACAAACTTCTTTGTTCGTTCAAAATCTACTGTCATAACGTTAACTGAGCTAACCTTCAAATGAAACTTCTCCATCATTACAATATCTCCGCTTTTCTGTTACATGTCATTATGCAAGTGATTCATGCTCTCCTGATTTCTTTCTTATCAACAAATTCAGACTCGGAAAGTAAATCGATTATACATTATCATTCCTTTTGGACAAAAATGGAGATACAAGTTAAAATTGTGATATTTGAAACGTTTCTTGATGAGTTGTTATGGTTTTAAATCTCCCGGCAACAGATTCAAGATACCTGACTGCTCCTTAACCTTGTTTAGAAGAAGCATCAGAAGTGGAACTCTTGAGAGTGTTCTTTGTGATCCCACCATTATCAGCTTTTTCTGTCAAACCCAAACAAATTTCAATCAATGATCGATGGAATAAACAACATTACTCAACACCACATCAGTTGTTCTCTCAGTCTCACCTTTGCTCGTGTCAAAGCAACGTTGATCCTATGCCAATCTCCGAGCAGTGAAGAAGCAGAGCTCCTTGGTTTCTCTCGCGATCTCACAAAAGATACCAATATGCAGTCTTTATCTCTTCCCTACAAAATGTGAGCTCATCAAACGTTGGTTATCGAGCACTTGCCAAATCAAGATAGTCATGAAAAGAAGAACGGTAGGTCCTAGAGGCAAACCTGATATTTGTCAATAGTATGTATCTCCACAGGAGTTGTCGGAATGGCATGTTGAATGAGGCTGGCTTGTGAGTTATAAGGAGTAATGATTCCAATATCTTTACTATCCACTCCATTGTTAACTAGCTCCTCTACAATCTAAGTAAAGCAGTTAGCCCACTTTTTCATAAGTTTAAATGCATCTTGCATACTTAACAGTACCTCAGCTATTATGGAAGCTTCAACTGGATTGTTGATCGCATTCTGATCCCTAGCTTCAAAAGCACGCAGCATATCTACAAAAACATATCATATAGTCTCGTGAAAACTCCAGCCCATATGGCAAAGCGCTCATGTGAAAAAAAAAGCAACTAGTAAGTAGCCAAAAACCTGTATTAACAAATACAACTGTTCTTGTTGGCTCCAGAACCTGATGGAAACAAATATAAGTTAAGATGCTAATTAGATTATTAGTGGACAACGCCTACACCGAGTCAATGTGCAACATAACAAATATTGTAAAGCAAGCGACTGGAGCCAAGCTGAAATGCTTTGTCCCTTTGTCTAATTAAATAAAGCATTGCATCAATATCTGAAAGTGGTGTTAAGATTTTCATAGGCTGTCCAGGCCAAGGCTAGTTGCATAATCAAATGCCCAGGTATCCAGAGTTTTAAGCAGAAGGAACATATTATATACACAGATCTAGGTTTACACAGATGTGATAAAATGTTCTTAGTTGCTTAAAGATGCCTCTACTTATAAATGTTTAAGAACAACACACTGACCTTTTTAAGCCATGGCGAAGTAGAACTGGAGGTAGAAAGCACAAGTGTGGCATCAGCTACTTCAGCAGAACCGCAGCATAATCTGTCTCCATATATCAAGGCATTTGATAGTTCCATAATACCTCGACACATTCGGTACTGCACATAGAAGATGTCTCAACAAAGCAGAAAGGCATACCTATTAACAACACGTACTAACATAGTTTCATCTTAGTAGATACGGCAACCTGGTTTTGTAACACTGAAATTGCCTGAGGATGGGCTTCTGATAACCTGCGAAACAAGCTTATTCCCATCCCATTCTCTCTAGCCTCTGTACTCTGCTTTCATCAACACAACAATGATGCTGAAACTACAGGAAAAAAACAGAGGTATGTCAAAAAAGGTGTAAATGCTTACCTGCACCAGTGGCGGTAGTTGATAGTGGTCACCAACAAGTACAAAGGTAGATGCAAACAGCAAGGGCCCTATCGAAACCTGATCAGTCCAAGAAACCGCGCATTTATTAATATTATTCACTTCAAATTCAACTTTGTCGGCTCTAAATTTCAATTTTTGTACATAAGATAATTTTGTCAAATAGGGGCCACTGGGTAAATTTTTTGTATTACGCAAGATAAAAAATCTGTTATCTAATTCCATAGCCATTGTAAGAACTGCATTTTGACTCAAACTATTGGGAAGAATTGAGAGATCATACAGGGAGGGCAATCTGGCCAGCTTCATCAATAATGCATACATCAAATCGCCTATTCACAAGCAAAGGACTATTGATTCCCAAACATGTAGAGGCCACAACTTTGACCTGGTCCAACTTTTTCTTTATGTCCTCGACACTGCACATATTCATGGCTGTCACAAAGATAAGTCTCAAATACACTGAGAACACTTAGAAGCAACGATAGTAGGAAGAATATATAGCAAACCTGAAAAGCAACTTTCTCGAACTTCTTCGTGTACAGCCTCGTCTCTACCAATACGTAGAAACTCAATTCCCTACAAGTGTTTTTCAACAGTATGTCATGTGTATGAAAGTGTTCCTACATGTCTAAAAGTAGAGACTTGAAGAAATACATGTTTTTTTCTTCACTTTTTCTAAAGAACAACACATGCAGTTTATCAGTTGATTTTCCGATAAATTCTTCCTATCCTTTTAGAGCTGAATGAAAATTTAATTCAGAAAAAAAAAAGGTTGGCTACGAGATAAGGACCTGTGCTTTTAGTTTGATAAGTAGATTATCAACAGCAGAGTTTGTGTACGATGCAAGCAGAATAGATGAGCCTCTGATCAACAAAGCTTTCACAGCATGAACCATTGTGGAGGTTTTTCCTGTTCCAGGCATTCCTAATATCAAAGCATAGTCCTTTGCAGTGAGTATCTGAAAATAAAGCAAGAAAGCAAGTCTTTTATGAGCTCTGTCAAAGAACAAAGAGTGTCCTTCAGACATGCCCTAAGTATAGCACGTTCAACATGAGATTTGATGGAAAATAATCATGCAATGACCTTAAGTATAGCTTGGCGCTGATCATTATTCAGACTCTTTTCTGACCAAATATATGATATTGCAGGATCCTGGCTCAGTATAGATCCATTGTCAAATCTAGGAGGCTACAGAGACATGGAAAAAGAAACGAAGAGAAAACAACCATGTGAAGAAGGGTATAAGAAACAAATGCATCATCTCGTCTAGGAGAAATCTGAAAACAGATGAACAAGACAATCTACCTCGAGATCCACAATCATTTTCCTGATGTTATGTCCATTTTGTACGAAAAGCTGCATGAGATTGAACCTTGAACAATATGAAGATCGTGAATCAATATCATGACAGCCCATGTAGGTAGGATCAATAAATGGAAAACAATAAATTACAAAATCACCTCATAACCGAAAATGATGTCATGAATTCATCCTTGTAAATTCTCCATAACTCATGAGAGAGATTTGATACCTCAGAAGAAGGTTCGCTCCAAGGAAGACGTAATCGCTTGGATAAAGAAACCTAAGGATTGACATAGCAAAAGGATAATCCCAAACTCTTTAGACATAAGAACATCAAGATATATTGTACCAGACAAACATAGCTAAATCTACAGACTGTTAAAAGAAAATCCAGGATGTATGTGCTTACTGATATATGTGTGCGACTAATATCTGCTATAATCCCATTTGCAACGGTCAGGTGGCTGACTTCTGTGCGAAGAATCTGGAAATGAAAATTTAAACCAACAAAAGGGGAACATCATAAACTAAGAGTGAAATAAAAAATCGCCAGAAAGAAAAGCTGGTGCAACTAAACTTAATGGTGAAACTAAATTTATTGGTTCAAAACTTCAAATTAACCATGATATAAGAACAATCAAGAAATATTGTACCACACGATCTCCAGTTCTAAGTTTGCAATCCAGGTCATCAGTTGCAAGGTTTCCAGTCCTAATCATATCTTCACTGGTTACTCTTTCTCTAGATTCAGATGATTTTTGACGTACAAAACGATAGATGAATCTAGTTTCTTTATGAGAGTTATGATGCTGAAACCCATTTGTCACGTCAAGAACCATTGAAGAAAGATAACTAGCTGAGTGGCTGCCCTTTGAACCATGTGGATGCGCAATATCTTTCCGTAGAAGCTGAAAACAAACATAGACATAAGATCGCCAAGTAAGGAAAAATCCTTAACTTTGTACCCCAGTAAACAATCAACTTTGTATTCAAGGCTGACCTGCATCTCTCTACCTTCCAAGTCAATTAGCCTGTCCCAGTGTCGGAGGAAATTGAAATGTAAAGTTGATAGATGAGAAACATGTGTGTCAAAGACATCACCAAGTCCGCTACTCTCTGTGTTTCCACCATCTGCCTGGGGCAAGCAGACAAGATGTTTTAGAAGCTTCAAAAGATGACGGTTCAACACCATGAAGATGGACGTTCAACACCTCCCCAAAAATGCTTGAAAAATGTAGTGTACTCTCAGGAATTACATGCAAAATAACTATGACTAAGAAAAAGCTTACTATAATATACCGCAACAAATAACAAAATGGAAATTCAGTTTCAGGTGACTAGTATCAAGAATGTGATTTAAATCAACGGTTGATTACTTATTTAGCGAGTGGAATACATCCATCAAGTCAGATCATAACATGCATATTAAAATGTTAACCCCATATGCTTAAACATGTAGAACCTAATACCCTAAAATGTAAATATTTGACTTCGAGCATTATTAATCATAGAAACGAGAAAATACCTTATGATAAATTGTGCAAACATCCAGATGGCGACAGTTCCGGCATATGTTTGGGTTCTAGCATCAAAATAATAAATAATTTAATTATCTAATATTCCCTAGAGAAATTGTCATCACTGGACATCAGAGCATACCCGTAACATCGGCGGCAGTTGCTGGGTTGTTGACGCCACAAGAATGTCATTTGCAAGTTCATTGCGACGAATAATCAGACCCACCAAATCTGATCGTTGAACAGAAATTCCCTTTACAAGTGAACAAAGAAAGCTTAGTCACTCCCCAAATCTCAAGACCGAAGAAAGGAACACAAATCTTGACTGACCTGGGTCTGATCTGACTGTAGATAGTACAGAAGGCCATTGTCAATATGCTTCAGGTACCTGCAAAGTGGAGAATGAGATATATGAATGAAAGTGTAAACTGCTGTCCGTTTTCCAGCAAAAAGAAAAAAAGAAAGGCAGCACATAAGCACCTCTCAGACATAAGGAGCGTGTACAGGATCACCTGTGCAGAATGCTCTATTGATGACTGCATAACACAATAAAGACCAAGCGCGTAGTTTTTATAAGCTTTTGGAACTTTCAAATTTCAACTGTATATCTAGATAGATCTCCACACAGACCTGACCACTAGGAGCTTTTCCAGATTTAAACTCAAGGGGCATTATCTTCTCATTCACTGTGTTCATGTCAGATTCAACTATCACTCTGACCGAAGCATCGATCATCCCTTTGAGACCATATTTAGGGGCCCATGACATCTCCTCAATATCAATTACCTGAGGTAAGCAATTTGTTTATATACATAATAGAAGTCTCATTGGAGGAGATTGCTTAATAAACAACGATTATTCTGCAATGATGTCAAATGAAATCCCAAGAAGAAGGGAGAGAGTAGGAAGAGCTCTAACCTCTGATACCTTAACAGCTTTCTTCCCAATGGTAGAACCAAAATCAACTTTTGATACTTCTGAGTCCTGTTTATAAACAACATGCCACGAATTAAGATGTTTCTGCCCATAGAGTTGCTAGAAAGGGGACTGACACAGTAAAATAAATATAAAGTGACTGCTAATACAAGCATCTTAATGTACTTTGTAATTGGATATCTGTAGGTGAAAGGCAGCATAACAGATAATATGAAAGTATGTGATTACCAAACAAGCACATTCACGAGAAAACAAGTCCAACACACATTAGAGCATAATGCAGTCTAATATGTACGTGCAACACTACAAAAATATCTGACGATTCCAACCAGAAGAGTAGCCAAAACAATTACGTTCAAGGGAAACAATGATATAACAGCCATTAGTAACTAAAGAAAGAATCATAAATAGGAAAATACAAGTGTACCTTCGAATATCTGAAATGCTCAATCCAATTCAACATTTTCGGGATAGCTTTAAATAAAGTTGATCTCACGTCTCCTTCATGCACTGTAGAGAACATATGATCAAATAAGAAAATGATTAAGTGTATTTCATTGGGTCAACTCGTAGCATTTTGGTATTAAAAGCAAAACAAAATTCTGAAGTAATGTGAATCTTAAAAGCACATAGAACAAACAGGTATCATATCTATTTCAATTTAAAATTCTAATATTAATAAGAGGTGTCCTAGCTATATTAACTCAAAATTCTGATATGAATAGGAGGTATCCTAGCTATATGATAACTGCATGAACCTTCAAATAATAGGAACACATAATGTAGTAATCAACCTCCGCATGCATATAAGCTCTCAATACTTTTCTCAATCACTGTGCTTGCATATTCTTGCAAACCATCTACAGATGGAGATTCTTGCGAGAGACCAGCCTGGAAAACAAAGGAAATGGATAGCACAGATCAGTACATTGCAAAAAAATCAAACAAAAACACTCATTTTCCAATAGAATTCTCATCAAAAAGATTCCATAATGTAGTAAACCTGAAAAACTTGGTGTTGCAAGGTTCCAAGTAAGGCTACTGTAGCGTGTTCATTGGATCTGAGCCTCTCATCTAGCACGGTTCGCCTTGGGCAACCAAAACTTGCAGCAACCTGAAAGGTAGAACAGTTATTCACAACAACAACTAAATTAAGTGCAAAGAAGATTGGTAGTTGTAGACAGAGTCCTTAAAGGGAAGACGAAAATAATACCCTAGTTCCGGCAACAAGGGTATCAGGATGAACAATTAAGAAATT
Organism: Arabidopsis thaliana; assembly: GCF_000001735.4. Lineage (NCBI taxonomy): Eukaryota > Viridiplantae > Streptophyta > Magnoliopsida > Brassicales > Brassicaceae > Arabidopsis > Arabidopsis thaliana. Next base: position 2,836,203 of record NC_003070.9, read on the forward strand.
GTTTTGACGGTCCACGTCACACTTGCCATCCCCATCAAACTCTCCAATAACATTGATTGAATCTCCTGGTGATACAGTGCTGTAAAACCTGGTAACAATAAGCCTTCAGTGTTCCGAAATCAAGTTTCAACCAACTGGGAAATGAATGGATGATATATAAATGTCCCATATGCTAAGAGAATAGAAAGATAAACAACAAGAAAATGTGTAGTATGCAATCAGCCGACATTTGGAAACTAATAATGGCAAAAACATTCAAGACCAAGACATTAAAGAACAAGGTGTAATAGCTTCATCAAAAATAGAATGGAAAAGTAACGACCACTTGCTATTTTTGAAAAAATTTGATCTGAAAAGCAGAGATCACCCTAAATTTCATACAAAATAAAGTACCATTCATCCCAGAGATACAAAGCGCATTCCACTCCTGTGTGCTCATCTAGCAAGCGAAGAACCTGAGAGAAATTTAGTCAGCAAATATGAGCATGTACAAGAGAAAATCTATGAGTAAATGACGAACCTTATAAGGACATTGACCCTTAGATGAGCTACCCGAGCCACGTTTCTCCGATACCTGTAGTTACAACTCTGGACAATGAGTAACTTTTACATGAAAACCACATTGCTACCCCCCAAGTTCGATTAAGGCCAACTTTACCTCCAATACAAGGAAATAGCTATCTGGATTTATGGAATTCTGCATTTTTGGTAGAGAAACTGGCCCTTCATCTACAGCGCAATCAACAACAGAAGAGATGATATCATCTTTAACTCGAGCTTGAGGCATCACAATCCCCACATCATCAGTTGTTTTGTCATCAACTGCGATGACATCCTCCACTTGATCTAATAGTTCAAGCAAGGCCTACAAAAAGAGGCAATATGCTGAAATAATAATTTGAAACGCTGTAGAAAACAAGTTCTAGAGGAAATAATGCATGTAGTCTTGATCAACCACAGGTGGAAGTGACAAAACATTTTACATAATACTCTAAATACGCCTTTCATAAGCATCTAAAAGACTGCATCAAGTCTCAAATCATACCTTTTTATGTTGTCCAGCCCCCATAGATCCACAAGCTCCGCTGCACGTTACAGTACAAGGAAGCTGAACATAAACAGAGCAAAGTTAAGAAGTAGATAAAATGTGCTCATAAATCTGTTTATCAGGAAAGTAATTTACCTTGTTGTGAGGGCATGAAAGAGACGGTGGGGTCTGGAAAGGACTGTTTCCACTACTTGAAGTGTTAACAATTTCAAACTCTGCATCTGGGGAAGGATTTACCCTTTCCATGACCCTATTTGTTGCAAAAGCTGGTCTTTTGGAAGCTTTTTTTGAGGGTGAAGATAACCATTGCTCAACCTTGGAAGTTATACCTGATGTAGGACATTGCTTCTGCACTAGCTGCTGTCAGTTTCGATGTGAAGAAGGGAAATGAAACAGCTACCGAACCAAGAATTAGTTTTAAAAGAAAATTTAAAGCCGTAAACATGCCTTATTCAGAGAGCAAGGGCGAATGGTAGAAGATTTAACCCCTAGTGAATTTTCTGTTAAGTCCATCATCTTAGGAATGTTCTTAGCAGCTGCCCGAAGTCTTTCATTTACTGGAGAGATTTTCCAAGTTATCTCACCACCACAGTCATCTTGACTTTGCTTTATCAGCTATGAACATAAAAGAAGCATGTAAGAATTATACGACCACAAGGGACTCAATCATGTGAGCAGATATTATAGGGTAATTGCAATTACATCAACCAGCAATTAAGGAGAAAAACATACCCATTCAAACTATTAAATTAGAATATAAGGGAATATAAGAAAAGAAACTACCATTCCAGGAGAGAAGCGCTTCAGGTTTTTGGAGATCTTAGGAGATGCCTCCGTGAGTTGCTGGTCCATATCTTTGGACTCATCAGGTTTCTCATTCGATGTGCCTAGAGGGTTTTGAGGCGTTAAAACTGCAGTGTCAGAGGCAAGACCATTCACATTCTGTTGATCAACTGGGTCAGCAGTGGAGGTATGAGAGTTGGAAGTTGATTGGGAGTTCTGAATATGTCGAAGGAACAACTGCTGGATGCCAAAGGTGGAAGGTTGTGACGAATGATTAGCTGAAGATTGTTTGTTTGATTTCAAAGCTGAAGACTTGGGCTTCTTTCTTGGTGGCATTTCCAATGGCTAATACTTGGCACCCTGAAATTTTGATGGAGCTGATAAACTTCGTGCATATTAACTTTGCCTTGAAACTTCGAAACTTCATATAATCTTCATTGTAATTTTGTATAACGGATTCTTATATATCTTAATCTGAAATTCAAAAGAACAAAGCATAAAAGTAAAATACCTTTCTCAGGATCACGCTGTGAGAATCAACAACAAGTCCTGAAAGTAGTTGACGAAGAATCCCCGGAAATTCCAGTAAATTCCAAAATTAATGGAGCTTCCACAAACCTAGACTCAGCAGAAGCTTCCATAAACGAACTTCGCTACCTCTGAAAATCGCAGACAAAGTTGAGAATTCAGAAGGAACGAAATGGAAATGAAAATCAGATTCCGAAAACTAACCAGGCACGGCGAAGTAGAAAGCAATGGCGACGGCGACGGCGACGGTGACGGTGAGTGAGGCAGTGAGAGAGTCGTGAGGTGAAGGTTCGGTTCCTCTGAAAATCAATTTAATTCAACCCCGCCCGCGTCTTTATTCTTCTTAAACCGGAAACGGTCCGGTTCAACCAGCTAAGTCGGTCAAGATTCCAAATTAATGTCCTTAACCCGGTGTGAAAACCATAATAAAACCGGTGACCCTTGGGTGTTAATAGTTGAATTAGCTTTTTATGGGGAGAAAATGAAAAACGAGTAACTTTCCGAGGACGGAAGACCAAATTTTGCGTTTGTAGGGTTTTAGAAAATCTTCATCTTCAATGTTTGGAGCTCCGAAGAACAATTGCCCGTTTCAACCTTGGCAGCCATTGCGAAGCACCTAACCTATTTCGTTTACTGAATCTTAATTTTAGTTTCTTCTATCTCCGTGGGTGGGTTTTCAGCTTTCTTTGAGTGTAGTATCCTCTGCAATATCAACCCGTCGTGCTCTAGCCATCGATTTCCAGGTGCGTTAGTGTATTTTTATTTCAAATTGAGCTTCCAGATACAGAATCCATGGCATTTGAATTGAAGACGAGTCAAATTTTCTATAAAAGAAGTGAATTTTGTTATGATCACATCGTGGGGTGTGTTCTTCAAATGATTTAAGGTCATCATATTCGTTAATCTTTTCAATACTTTTCATTTCCATAGCTTACGAGCTGCTAATTTGATATCATGTTGGCAATTAGAAATTATAAATTCTTGGCACAAGCTTTTAGCTGCTCTCTATCTTTTGGATTGTTATTGAGAGAAGTCAACTTGTTTGCCTCTCTATTGCTTATTACAAATGGTTTCGTTTTCTGGGCAATAAGAAGTCTTCAATATGTTGGGATGCAGTAATGGAATGGACACTAAAAGAAAGCATACTTTTGTGACAAAGCTACTATCCTTATTGACTAGTGACCTCCGGTTTAATTTAGTTTTAGCAGTTAGCTATATCATAGAACATAGAACGTCTTTATGAGCACTATTATTCCTAGTGACTGAATTTTTCTGTAGGTGGTTGCAGATATAATGTTGAAGCAAGTGGTTGCCAAGTATTCTATAGGTAAAGCGGCGATTTATGGAAGTAACAGAGAAAAGCTTAGACCTTTCATGTGCCAAACCAGTTGTCGATTCCACAATGGACGGGTACACTCCACCGTTCTTCCACTTTGTTTACTTGACTGAATAGTTTGATTTTTAGTAGAATTAGTAGAGGAAGCGTATTCTTTTGAATCAGGTCTTGTGCAGTTCCTTGTGACTCCTGTTTGATTGAAATCTCATAACTAGATCTGCTTGGAAACGATGTTGAATGTGATTTATCCGACGTTAGACCACTCCCTTTAGCTTTAGTTGCTGTTTGCTAGAAAGAGGTTAGATGAATTGTATGAGCAGAACCCAAATTAGTTAAACGGTGAGTTAGATAAATTGTAGCTCATTAAAGTAATTGACTGGATTGTTCCACCTCTCAATGGTTTGTTGGTGTTTGATAGTGCCAATACTTTTAGTCTGGCCATTTAGATGAGTCAGTATGCAATAGCTGGATTTTATAAGATTTACTGAGCCTACTTTGCAATCATTAAGTTCAGCTCTGTTCTAAGTATTGAGTCTTTTCAGCTATCGTTTCTTGGTCTTTTTGTATCTGTTTCTATTTTGACTTGGCTTTACCATTCTTGACAGACTGTTTTTGCACCAAGAAGCTTCTTTGGTGTAGAAGACTACGTGGATGACGACACAAGCCGGCCATACACATACCAAAAAGAGAAAAAGTCGAAGAATCCAGACAAGCATGTGTCGTTCAAGCAACGAACAGTTGCATACATGGAGCCGTTCACTCTAGATGTCTTCATCTCAAAGCGCTTTGTTTCGGCATCTCTCACGCACCGTGTTACATGTAGGCAAGTTGCTGTTGCGGGAACAAACTCTAAAGACGTAAAAGCTGTTCTGAGGTCAAGATGTGATATCCCGGCATGTATGTCCATAGGGAGGATCTTGTCTGAGCGTGCAAAAGAAGCTGATGTGTACACGGCTTCTTATACGCCAAGGGACCAAGACAAGTTTGAAGGGAAAATCAGAGCTGTTGTCCAGTCCCTTATTGATAACGGAATTGATGTTAAAATTTATCTCGATTAGAAAACAAATGTTTGTTGTGTCCGTGCTGAAATTAGTGTTTGATTTCGATTTTCCTAGCAAACCTTATTGATTCAGCGAGAGACAAACTAAATCCAACAATTCATGGGGAAAAAACAAAACATATGACAAACTATTTTGAAACTGAAATCCCAAGCAAGTCACTGCTCATTACTTTTCAATTACTTTTCAAATCTCTTTTAGGCTTAATATTTGTTGTAGGCTATTTAGACTTCCTTGGAATTTTTTGGGAACTCACTGCATAACTCAGAGAAAATGCCACCTCTAGTTGAATTAGTCTCTTATATAACACTTTTATGTTGGCGGCAGAAAAGTGCAAGATAGGAACAACATTTTTGAATTTTCACACGTGTATAACGACCATCCAATGTAGAAGAACAACAAACAAGACTCGAGTCAAAATAAATAGAAACAAAAAAAAAACACGAGATACACAATGTCATAAACAAAACATAAGTATGATAATCATATCAAATTAAGAAAAATAGATTTTAATTTCTATAATTAACATAATAATCTAAATCAAATATCTAAAAAAAACTAAAAAGATAGAGTTGAAAAGCTAAACTCTAAACCCAAAATTGTAAAACACTACCTAATCCTTAATACTTAAATTATTAACCGTAAGTTAATATTCAAACAATATCTAGTCTAATTAAAATTTTGGAATTATTAGCTTCATTTTTAATTATTCTAATTATATTCCTAGCACAAACAACCTCGCGCGAAAAGGAAATTTATGAGAGAATAGGAGAAGGAAAATTCGCAGAAACGAGAAAACTTTTAGGTTGAATTGAAAGTTGAAACCTTTTTTTCTAGTTAAAGTGTTAAATGATCGAAAGACGTTTCCTTTAAATTCGAAAACCAAAACGCGTTTTGATATCCAAACAAAGGATTCAACCAACCGTTTCGATTTCTTGGAAGGTCGAACCAATTTCCTGAGAAAATCTTCTTTGCTTTTTTAAATCAAAAAACTTCAGATTTTCCAGTTCTATTTTTCTTTTACGCGTATCCCTTTTCAATATACATATATATATACAGAGCTAGAGAAGTTGCAGAATCCTGTGTTAATCATATTACAATCTGCATTGTGAAATTTTGCGAATTCATCTAGGGTTTGATCTGACTCCAAATTTGGGATTTTTAGGGTTTAAATCTAGAGATAGAGAGAGAGAGAGAATGGGAGGTTGTTTATCTGGAGATGTGAAAGGAGGCAAACAAGCCATTGGAGGGGTCCAGCAGAGACCCACTTCCTCAACCATCGCCAACAATGCGGCTCACAACGACGCCGTCGATTTTTTCTTCAGATCTCGTGGTCAATATCCTCTCTTTTCTCAAATCGAGGTACTAAAGTCAGGTGTTTTTTATGTTTGTTTAGCTCCTCTAGTATATGATGTGGTCACATTTGGATTAGTCAACCAAGTTAACAATTTGTGAATTGAATATTGCTTAAACACTAGATTATTGCTTTTGTTTAAGGATCCTTGTTCTCCTTTTTTTTATCCATACTGGATAAGATATTCCCTCTTGTTTTGTACTTTTCTAATGGAGCTAGCCCATTGACCCTCTGTTCAGTCTTTGTCCATGTTTTTTCTCTCTCTTTTGCGTGCGTGGGGTTATAGTTTATTGAATTGAATCTTCTTATGTGGGGTATAAAGTGTGTTTTCTTAATTAATATCTTTAGCTTATTGTTTGGTTTCTGAGAAAGTAGGCCAGGCTATGCAATGAAAACTATAACTTAAAGTAAATTGCAATGAAACATAACCCTATAATACTATACTACTACTCTGCAACTTCTCCCTCAGTGCAACCATTTAATATTTGCACTATTTGATACGAAAAGAAAAAGGAACTTTTCCTTAAGATTTGTTATTGTGACTTAAGGATGGCTTAAAGTTTTCGCTTTCTTTTGCTTGTTGCTTTTGAGTTTACACTCTTTCTTTAGGATTTTCATTATCATGAAATATCATAAACTTTTTTCACAGGTTTACCTTTAAGTTGTGTTTAACATTGTGCAATTGTGTTTTGCAGTTAACTTTGTCGGCTTCAAACTTGTTGGACTGTGACATAACGTCTAAGGTATTCCTAGAATTGAATCATCTCTAATATTACTACTAGATTAAACTTTTTGGACATGGTCGTATGAGATTTAAAGCCATTTACTTTAGTTACATGTGAAGCTGATGAGTTTTCGATTTATTGTAGAGTGATCCGATGGCTGTCATGTATTTGAGGAAAAAGGATGGGAGACTTGAGGAAATTGGCCGTACTGAAGTCATACTTAACAACTTGAATCCTAAGTGGATTGAGAAGATAACAGTCTCTTTTCAGTTTGAAGCTGTCCAGACATTAGTGTATGCAACTGTTAACTATTCTTTTCTGATAAATTGCACATGTTGAACTCATGTTTAAACTTGTATGAATCTTTTTCTTTTCAGTTTTCACGTGTATGATGTTGATACCAGATATCATAATGTGCCAGTGAAGGTAATATTTTCATTGATAGTAACATCAAGAAGTTTGCATATCGATAATAAATGCTACACATCAAAAGTGGTTTCAATATACTGTATAACTTTGCAGACATTAAAGCTAAAGGATCAGGATTTCTTGGGAGAAGGCACATGTGTTCTGTCCGAGGTAAATTTATTCAGTAATCAGACACTGCTACTTGTGATGGCTTCATTGTTGTTTGGCCATTAGTCAGTGTTACTGCTCTTTGTGTACGACATATCTAATACTTACAATTTACATTCCTCTTTCAATCACCAGATTATGACAAGACAAAACCGGACACTGACATTAACTCTTACTGGCAACGTTAGAGCTGGTGTGAATAGAAATTTGGGAACACTCTCTATCCAAGCTGAAGAAACAGTTGCTTCTAAAACTGTCGCTGAGATTAATTTTCGCTGTGTCAATTTGGATAACAAGGACTTGTTCTCTAAGAGTGTACGTACAAACTTATGCATTCTTGTCCTTCTAGGTAACAATATTATGATTTCTTGCAGAAGCTTTAACTTGTTATCTTATTTTCTCTTTCTAGGATCCTTTCTTAAGAATATCAAGAGTTGTTGAGACAAGTGCTGCAGTCCCAATTTGTCGGACTGAGGTCGTGGACAACAACCTCAACCCCATGTGGAGGCCTGTGTGCTTGACTATGCAACAATTTGGAAGCAAAGTAAGCTAGTTGTTTCACTGTAATTCAATGTATACATTTGAAATAATCATTATGTTAAATTGATTGTTTTGTTTATGCAGGACACCCCATTGGTTATCGAGTGCTTAGATTTTAACACCAGTGGGAATCATGAACTTATTGGGTAACATGTTAACCTTTAACATTCTACCGGGTCTCACCATTTTTGATTTTTGTTACTGACAATTATACTGAACCTTGCAGAAAGACAGAGAAATCTGTAGCAGAATTGGAGAGACTTTGTCTCCAGAAAGAGGCTGCAAACTTTGTCTATCCATCTCTAAGTCACGGTAGAAACAAGGTGCCTAGTCGTACCACTTGATTGAAATCTTAATACAGTTATTTTCATCTATTTTCGTTAAGATTTTATTGGGTTTCTGTAGGTTCTGAAAGGCCAGCTCATTGTGGATCGTTATGTGGAGAAAGTCCAGTACAGTTTTCTTGATTACATATCCAGTGGCTTTGAACTTAATTTCATGGTTGCAGTTGACTTCACTGGTGATTCACCTTCTTCTACTTCATATATATCTTATCTTTACTTAGAAACCTTGATCATTAAGATTGATGGTCTGTCTTTCAGCTTCAAATGGCGATCCCCGAACTCCAAGTTCTTTGCACTACATTGATCCATCAGGCAGATTAAACTCATATCAACAGGTACTATTGTTACCCCTTCGTTTCTTTTGTTTGTGATCTGTATCCTCAATACCAATACATTGCTTGGACTAGAATGGTTAGTTCTCTCACAGCGGCTAATGAAATAGCATAGATTTGGCCATTTAACTATATGCTTATTCTCAGTATAAAACCATCGTCTCATTAATTTTTCTTTCAGTGTCGTGATTCCCTTGATCTATTGTATGTATAAACATAATTTGGCTTCTGTTTTTTTCCAGGCTATTATGGAAGTAGGAGAGGTCATCCAGTTTTATGATTCTGATAAGCGGTTTCCTGCCTGGGGGTTTGGAGGAAGAACATCGGATGGTTCTGTGTCCCATGCTTTTAACTTGAATGGAGCATCATATGGCGACGAGGTAACTTACGAGACAGAAACTGTTATCTCCCTTTATTATTGGAGCTGATATTGTGTGCATACTGGTGTCCATTATTTGAAAACCATGAAACATTGCATTCTCAAAACTGCATGTTAAGTTTCACATTGCTTCATATTCTCTTTTCGTTTTCAGGTTGTTGGAGTTGAAGGAATCATGGTAGCTTATGCGAGTGCTCTTCGCAATGTTTCTCTAGCAGGACCAACTCTATTTAGCAATGTGGTCGACAAGGCTGCTCATACTGCTTCACAGTCACTCTCACAAAACAGTCCCAAGTACTTTGTTCTGCTCATCATTACGGTAAGAGACTGAACATTCAGATACGTAATGACTTTGGCCCAGTTCAGATCGAATGTGCATCTGTTACTAGTAAATCTATAGCTTCAATGACAAAAAAAATGGATGTGTGAACAGGATGGAGTCCTTACAGACATGGCGGGTACAGTAGATGCATTAGTGAGAGCTTCTGATCTCCCGTTGTCAGTTCTTATCGTCGGTGTGGGAAACACAGACTTCAAACAAATGGAGGTACAAGTTTTGTTTTGTCAAGTTAGGTTTTATATCTGTCTCTTTGCAAATAGTAAACATGCAGTGACTTGACCTTGTAAATATTTCAGATGCTTGATGCTGATAATGGTCGGCGGTTAGAGAGTTCTACTGGTCGAATAGCTACACGGGACATCGTTCAATTTGTCCCTATGAAAGACATCCATAGTGAGTTTTAAATTCCTTATGTACAACGGATAGTGTAAAGTGTTTAGATGCGTTTTGGATTGGTAGTAAATGTTTAATTTGGTGGGGTTGCAGGTGGACTAGTGTCGGTGGTGCAGGCACTTCTAGAAGAACTTCCCGGCCAGTTTCTGACCTATGTCCGTTCGAGAAAGATTAATCCGATCGGAGCTCCAGCAATTTGAGTTCAGCAGCATAGTCTAGTCTCTGTTTTTTCTTGCATAGAATTATTTTGGTGTCACCTTATTACCATAGTTATCATCATGTTCTCAATTTACTTAGGTTGGATTTAAACCGTAAGGTTTGTTAGAAAGAAAGAAACAAAAAACAGAACAGAATTTGCGAAATGTATATATATTTTAGCTTGTTTGCATCACAATAACATGATATAAACCACTGACGGTCTGACGCATCAAAGTAGATACGTTGGTAATATATGAAAATGTTAAATTATTTGCCGTCTTTCAGATAGACGCTGTTGAGCTTTGCATTATTAACGAAGGAAAACAAAAAAAAACATGGGATTCTCAATTGACACATGATTTCAAAATTAGGCAATTAATATTTTTGGAAAAATTAGATTGGAGATGCGGGGGATCGAACCCCGTGCCTCTCGCATGCAAAGCGAGCGCTCTACCATTTGAGCTACATCCCCATTTTGTTAAGTGTTCTGCGCTTATCTTTATTATAACAATTTTCAAGAACTCGATTCTTGGTAAGCAAAAAAAACTGCAGATGAAGGTAATTTAGCGAGCTAATTCAGGTGCGAACCAACAGATGAGGGTAACTTAGTGAAGTTAATTCAGGATTACCATGACTGAGGCAGTTAGGCCCAAAACCTAATGAGTTTTACTCCCTGGGTGAATTAAAAAATGAGTCTGGTTAAATTGAAACATGATCAAAGCAATGTTTAGTATTAGGCTCCATGAGTTGCATGTATCTGCAATAAAGAATCAAGTATGCATAGTTTGTGTTTCAAAATGTTTCTGGGTTGATATATCGATTAATTCAGTTCCATTGATACATGATTCGTTCCGAAATATCATATCATTCACTAATTAAACATACTTAGGCAAAAGCCAAATATACTTAGCTTTAAAACCTAATTTGATCCCCAAAAAACACCATCAGGGTCTATTTTACAAGTTCCGAATCCAAACAAGAGAACTGAACTAAGAAGTCTAAGAACCTCAGAACTCCTGAGAAGCAGATCCAATATCTCCTTTGTTCTTGCCAACCTTGGATGGCAAAAGAGTCTGATGAATATTTGGCAAAACTCCTCCATTCGCAATCGTCACACTTCCCAGAAGTTTGCTTAACTCTTCATCGTTCCTCACTGCAAGCTGAATGTGTCTTGGTACTATACGTGTCTTCTTGTTATCCCTTGCTGCGTTTCCCGCCAGCTCCAACACCTATCAACCCAAACCAAATCAAAATCAAATCAGTACAAGATCCAATTCAGATGTGACCAAATCGAAATTGAAAACCAAATTGGAAGACAAGAAAAATAAATTACCTCGGCGGCGAGGTACTCGAGAACAGCGGAGAGATAGACCGGAGCTCCGGCACCGACACGCTCGGCGTATTTACCGGATTTGAGGAATCTAGCGATTCTTCCGACGGGGAATTGAAGACCGGCTTTAGATGATCGAGAGACGGATTTGGTGGCCTTTGGCTTTCCTCTGCCACCTTTGGTTGTTCCGCTTCCTGCGCCTGTACTCATCGTCTTCTTCGAAATTTAGAACAGATAAACGATTTGATGAGAGTTTGAAGAAATCGAAGAGAAATGACTATTGTAGATGATCTGGGAATTGAGAAGATGAGTGGGCTTTAGGGTTTTGCTCTTCTCTATATGTATAGGCTACTAAGATTGATTGTGATTTGTTAGACTTTAGATCACACGGATTGCCAACGTGGCAGATCATCTACCCTTTCAATTATTATGTGATCTATGGTTCGTACATCTCCTTTTACTTTTTGAAAATAATGTACAAACGAAAAGTGATTTTAGTGAAATAGTCCTCCATTATTAAGCTTTCTATAATTTTAGACCCTGAATCTTGATCTGTTACAAGTTCATATTTTTAATTTACATCAATACATTTATTGTGGATTGATCATCCCAATGTATTGATGGTTATTTAAAAGATGGCCAGGGTTGATCGATTCGGTTTCATATGATTTTAGTTCTATGATGTAACCTTTATTGATCAAGCAACAAGAATAAATCAATAATTTATACGATAGCCGACATAAAGAGATTTCTATTATCTTACTATATATAGTCAACAAATATCTATAACAGTTGTTCACATGGGACACGACCAATGAGTCACTGCCAAATACAAGCTTCAAGAGTGAAGACTATTAAAGAACAGAGAAATACAGGGAAAAGCAATTAGGAGAAGGAACAAAAGAAGATGGAATCTGGAAGTATGAAAACACCTCTGGTGAATAATCAAGAAGAAGCAAGAAGCTCTTCTTCCATCACTTGTGGTCTTCTTCTTAGTACCTCCGTCGCTGTCACTGGCTCTTTCGTTTATGGCTGCGCTGTGAGATTTCATCATCACTCTTTCCTTTTCTTTCATTTGGTTTTCTAGTGTTCCTCATGGATCTCAACTAACATGCCTCAGATTGGAATTTTTATTTTTTTAATCAAAATCTGTTTTGAATTTGGTAATTGTTCAATAGCTGTTTTGTCTCAAAATTGTTATTTGAATATTATGTGATTTTGAGTTGATGTCAACTTGTGGCCTAATTTTGTGCACTATCATAATTTGAAGATGTCATATTCATCGCCTGCTCAGTCCAAAATCATGGAAGAACTGGGACTTTCCGTTGCAGATGTAAGTCATCCATGTGTGTGACCAAATCAATAACTAATTTTATTTTTTACATCGATAATCAATTATTACTCCTAATTTACTAAAATAATGGTCTATTTATATTTTGGCCAGTATTCGTTTTTCACATCGGTAATGACATTGGGAGGAATGATTACGGCCGCGTTTAGTGGAAAAATTGCTGCAGTTATTGGTCGTCGACAGGTAATTAAATTTTGTTTCGTATTCAAATGTTATTATGCCACTGTTTTTTTTTTTTTGTTTTTGATATTGTAGGACCTTCTAAGATGACGTAATATACACGTTATGATTTGTTCATCTCTTTGATCGCAGACAATGTGGATCGCGGATGTTTTCTGCATCTTTGGTTGGCTCGCTGTAGCCTTTGCACATGTTTGTTTCTCCAAATCTCCATCTTTTAAATTTATTTTTCACAAGTTTAGTATTTTTTAATAAAGTTAACATTTCATTTGCTGTGGTTTATTTTCAAGGATAAAATGCTGTTAAATATTGGTCGAGGCTTCTTGGGGTTTGGGGTTGGTCTCATTAGTTATGTGGTAATTAACTTTATCATCTGTTTTGAAAACAAATTATTTGTTACTTTTATAAAGTGTTGATATAGTAATTTCGTTTTACACCATTTGATTTGATCAAAACAAATAGGTTCCTGTATATATAGCAGAAATTACGCCCAAAGCATTTCGTGGAGGATTCTCTTTTTCCAATCAAGTAAGAATGAAACAAATTATATCAAACAGCTTATAATTTCAGAATATTTAATTTATTATTGTTATCTTGCGTTTGAACTTGCAGCTTCTACAAAGTTTTGGGATATCGCTCATGTTCTTCACCGGAAACTTTTTTCATTGGAGAACATTAGCTCTTTTAAGTAACTATATTTTTTCTCTAAATGAACTATATCTCAAATCATAAAAAATTATAATGTGTGTACTTAATTCACATTATTTAACTTATTCTTGATTTTCAATCTATGACTAGGTGCAATCCCATGTGGTATCCAAATGATATGTTTATTTTTTATTCCTGAATCACCTAGATGGCTGGTAATTCACACACTTAAAGTTTGTTTTTTATTTGTTTAATTGGTAATATTATATTTAAAAGGTACAGTCTACATATTAATGTTCATCTTAGGCTATGTATGGTAGAGAACGAGAGCTTGAGGTTACTTTGAAGAGGCTAAGAGGAGAAAATGGTGATATTCTCGAAGAAGCAGCTGAAATCAGAGTATTATTGTTTGTTCCGAAAATACTACTACTACTTTGGCTAACATATACGTATTTTGGTTAACTATTAATTCGGTTTAAAATGTGAAACAGGAAACAGTGGAAACCTCTAGAAGAGAATCTCGAAGTGGACTAAAAGATTTGTTCAATATGAAAAACGCACATCCGTTAATCGTAAGTCTCATCAAATACCTATCATTTATACAAATAATTTAGAAGAGATCGAGTTCTTATCTAGTTTTGTGACCTATTGATGATCAACTTAATAAACAGATAGACATGTATTTATGCGTATGTAGATCTAACATTCTGCCTATACGTATGAATGAAATACTCCCAAGTCCTAACGGAAAAAAATGTTTTAACTTGTTTAGTGAAATAAATAAAGATTAATTTGTTTTTGTTTGTTTATTAATTCGTTGAAAACGATTAGATTGGATTGGGCCTAATGCTCTTGCAACAATTTTGTGGGAGTTCGGCGATAAGTGCTTATGCTGCTCGTATTTTCGACACAGCCGGTAAACCATGATTTAAAAAAAAAAAAAAAAAAAAAAATCATTGGCATGTCATATCTTGTTTGATTTTGTATCGCATTTCATCTCACGATTTTTGAATATATTGTCTTGGGTATTTAGGTTTTCCAAGCGACATAGGAACATCCATCCTTGCAGTTATTTTGGTAAATCAAAACATTGTCTTTTTAGTATTTAACATTTTATAATCGAAAATATAGTATTTCACATTTTCACTACAACTTATTCTTGTTTTTAGGTACCGCAATCTATTATTGTCATGTTTGCCGTCGACCGATGTGGACGCCGACCACTTTTGATGGTAATCATTTCATTACCTTCGTTATATATAATTTGCGTAATTGATTTCCCTAGATAAATATTTTATTTGTGGTTTGAAACTTTTTTTGCAGAGCTCTTCTATCGGTCTGTGCATATGTTCATTTTTAATTGGCCTCTCTTACTATCTTCAGGTTTAGTCATCTTAACTATTTTATTCTTTGTAACTTCGTTTGATTTTTGGTTATTATAGACTAAATATTATTTATCCCCCACAAGCAGAACCATGGTGATTTTCAAGAGTTTTGTTCCCCTATCTTAATCGTCGGTTTAGTGGTACGTGAATGCCAATCTTGTTTCAGTCAATTACTATTTTTGGTTTAATTCATATATTACTTTGTTGAAACCACAACACTAATCAACCAAGTCATACTATATACCAGGGTTATGTCTTATCCTTTGGCATTGGTCTAGGTGGACTACCATGGGTTATTATGTCTGAGGTATTTGTTTTTTTTTTTATTTTAAACTAGAAATATTTCATAATGTAATCATTATCTTTTTTTTTTTTTGGACAACAATTTATTCATTATCTATGGCAGGTGTTTCCGGTGAATGTGAAAATTACCGCCGGTAGTCTTGTAACAGTGTCAAACTGGTTTTTCAGTTGGATTATCATTTTCAGTTTTAATTTCATGATGCAATGGAGTGCTTTCGGTAAATTTCTATCCATTAATTTGACATTTTTGTTTCTTCAGAATATTACACATCTAACACAAAAATGCTTTATTTCGACAGTATTTAATAATTATTACAATAAAATGAAAATAAATAAATAAACAAACAACCAGCTCTTAAAATTGTTTAAAGAGTATAGGGTTATGTATAATCAAATCATGGTAAATATATCTTTTAAATTATTAAAAATACTAAAACGGGAAGATTAGAGAATTTTATGTTAGGAATGTCCCCTCGAATTAATATTTTCATTATATAATAACTTAGATATGAAATTAAAGAGAATGATTATATAGTTATTTTGTTTTATTGGAATTTGCAGGAACATATTTCATATTTGCTGGAGTTTCTCTGATGTCATTCGTATTTGTATGGACTTTGGTGCCTGAGACGAAAGGCCGAACACTTGAAGATATTCAACAATCACTAGGCCAACTTTCATAAATCCAAAGTTGATTCTTTACTCCACAATGCCAGACATTGTTCTTTTATGTTACATTTATAAGTCATGTATTATCCGATTTGGAGGGGGGGGATATGGATTTCCGAATTTTTTTACTTTGATAAATTTTGTCAATATATTTTGTTGACAGAAAAAAGAATAATCAATATACTGTATGTGGTATTATTCTAACAATATTTTTTAAACGTATAATATGATTATGTACCAATATTTATAACCATATCATATGATTATGTACTTTTGTAAAAAAAATTCACACCCCACTTAAAACTTGGTTACTACTAATTGGATCTTGCAACTCAATTTTCTAAATCGCATTACAAAATACTGAATGAGCAAATTAATAAAAGATTAGTCAAATGTGACAACGACCAATGAGGCATGGCCAAATAAAAGCTTGAAGAGACTATTCAAAGTTAAGGATAAGAATCAAAGAAAGAAGATGGAATCTGAAAGACTCGAATCACATCTTCTGAATAAGCAAGAAGAAGAAGCTTCTTCCTTCACTTCTGGTCTTCTTCTCAGCACATCCGTCGTTGTCGCTGGATCCTTCTGTTATGGCTGCGCCGTGAGATCTCTTCCTTTCTCTCTCAATTTGCTATCCACTGATTTTGGATATTACAGTTTTAGAATCCTAATTTCTTCGTGCATAATTTTCATAACTATAACATACTTTGTAGATGTCATATTCGTCGCCTGCTCAGTCCAAAATCATGGAAGAACTGGGACTTTCCGTTGCAGATGTAAGCCCACCTGTGTTCAATGTTCATCATATAGATCAAAATCATTTTTTTCTTTTAAGACTCTCAAACCGGTTCAATAAACCAGACCAGTAACCCGGTTTGAATGGTCTACTTCTATGTTGGCCAGTATTCGTTTTTCACTTCGGTAATGACATTAGGAGGAATGATTACCGCCGTGTTCAGCGGTAAAATCTCTGCTCTCGTTGGTCGTCGACAGGTAATTAGTTATTACTGTTGGACCGGTTCCGGTTTATCTTTTGAATTTTTTTGGATCTTCTATGATGACGTCATTCTTTATGCGTTTTGATTTATTCGTCTGTTGATATCTCAGACAATGTGGATCTCAGATGTTTGCTGTATTTTTGGTTGGCTCGCTGTAGCGTTTGCACATGTTTGTTTCTCCAAATCTCCCTGTTTAAAACTTTCTATATATTTATCTACTCAAATTTTGTGTTAAAAAGTTAACATGTTATTTACTGTGATTATGTGTAGGATATTATAATGCTTAATACTGGACGACTCTTCTTGGGGTTTGGGGTTGGTCTCATTAGTTATGTGGTAATTAACTTTCTCTCCCCTTTTCATTTAGACAAAATTTCTAGTCCTTTATTAGAGTGTTAATGTCGTATTACTCCATTTTATTTATAAAATAAATAGGTTCCTGTGTATATAGCAGAAATTACACCCAAAACATTTCGTGGAGGATTTTCTTATTCCAATCAGGTAAATAACAAATAGAGACACAATATCAAATAACTTATAGTAATATCTTTCAATAAATTCATAAGCAAAATATTTATTGTCATCTTGCGTTTGAACTTGCAGCTTCTACAATGTCTTGGGATTTCACTCATGTTCTTCACCGGAAACTTTTTCCATTGGCGAACATTAGCTCTTTTAAGTAACCATATTTTTCTCATCTGAACTATCTTAATAATAAGATTTGTACTTGAGTCATATTCCTAGACTAATTCTTGATATTCAATCTACGATCGACTAGGTGCAATCCCAAGTGCTTTCCAAGTGATATGTTTATTTTTTATTCCTGAATCTCCTAGATGGCTGGTATGTTTAACACTTTCAGTTGTTTTATTACTATTTTATAATTAATTTACTGGTATAGTACTATAAGCACGATTTACATATTAATGTTCCTCTCTTAATTAGGCGATGTATGGTCAAGATCAAGAGCTTGAAGTTTCGTTGAAAAAACTAAGGGGAGAAAATAGTGATATTCTAAAGGAAGCTGCTGAAATCAGAGTAAGTAGTATTCTTCTTTGTCTAAGAAAACATGTTATATGAAAACAATTTAACAGTTTAATAGTATGAAAAAAAGAATTAACACCAAAATATATATGAAACAGGAAACAGTGGAAATATCCAGAAAAGAGTCTCAAAGTGGAATAAGAGACTTGTTCCATATCGGAAACGCACATTCGTTAATCGTAAGACTCATCTAACATCATTACACCAATCATCTTTTATATAAAGTAAATATTTGTGCAACTATATATATGTTATTTTTTTGTTTATTAGTTTCGTTGAAAATGGTTAGATTGGATTGGGTTTAATGCTCTTGCAACAATTTTGTGGGAGTGCGGCGATAAGTGCTTATGCTGCTCGAATTTTCGACAAAGCCGGTAAACCAAACAAATCAAGCGCATGTCACAGCTGGTTTAATATGTTTGTAGTCAACAGCCAATACCATCTCATGATTTTTAATTATACTGTTTTGTGTAATTAGGTTTTCCAAGCGACATAGGAACAACCATCCTCGCAGTGATTCTGGTACATTATTCTCTTTGTTACTCTTTATCATCTATTTGTCTTTGAATATTTCATCTTTATGATTTAATCACAACTTTTTTCTTTTGTAAAGATACCGCAATCTATAGTTGTCATGTTAACCGTTGACCGATGGGGACGCCGACCACTTCTTATGGTTATCATTTCACTATAAAATTCATTACTGATTTCCTTAGCTAAATAATATTTTTCAGATTTGATTATCATTATTGTTTTTTATTTTGCAGATTTCTTCTATCGGAATGTGCATATGCTCATTTTTTATTGGCCTTTCATACTACCTTCAGGTTTAGCAAAACTTAACTACTTAATCGTAGTAACTAAATTGCTTCCTTTAGAAAAATAAAAGAGTATTATTTAATTATGTTTTCCTCGGTGAGCAGAAGAATGGTGAATTTCAGAAGTTATGTTCCGTTATGTTAATCGTCGGTTTAGTGGTACGTAAATGCCAAACTTACTTTCAGTCTATTAATAAATTCAACCAATGGACCAACCGGTTTATAAAAACCAGAGCACTAATCAACCAAGTCATATATGTTAACCAGGGTTATGTCTCATCCTTTGGCATTGGCCTAGGTGGATTACCATGGGTTATAATGTCTGAGGTATTTGTTTACTTATCTTTTAAACTAAACTTAACAAATAAATTAAGTTTTTTGATATGAAATTTCATAATTGATTTTCAAAATTTGGCAGATATTTCCGGTGAATGTGAAAATCACCGCCGGTAGCCTTGTAACGATGTCAAATTGGTTTTTTAATTGGATTATCATCTATAGTTTTAATTTCATGATACAGTGGAGCGCTTCCGGTAAGATTCCACACATCAAATATAACTGCTCAACTATTTAGTAAACATAAGCGAATAATTTATATAGTTAATTTTGGTTTGTTGGATTTATAGGAACATATTTCATATTTTCTGGAGTTTCTCTGGTGACGATCGTATTCATATGGACATTGGTGCCTGAGACGAAAGGCCGAACACTCGAAGAGATTCAAACATCATTAGTCCGACTTTCGTAAAATCTAAGTATGGATTATACGTAATGTTAAGTCTCTTGAATAGTCTTTTTAACCGCTGTCAAAAAGAAAAGAAAAGAATAGTCTTTTTAACCGTATATTAATGTTTGGTTAAATAAGCGTTTTCTCTCACTTTGATTAAATAGTAATAATGGCTATGATTTTACCTATAGGATTTAATATTTGAAAACTGTGATTTGTGAGCTCTAATCTTGATTAGAGTGACACATATTAAAGTGTAAACGTTAAAGTAAGGGAGATGAGCCGTCGCAGGCAGGCTAATGTAGAGAGATTAACGTTCTGTTATGATTAATTAAAATTATGAATTGTCCAATCATAAATGCCTTTAACTTGTCCAATCATAAATGCCTTTAACTTGTCCAATCATAAATGCCTACAACAAAAACGAGTGGGAGAAAAAGAATCAAAAAGACTACAGTAGAAAGTAGAAGGGGACTTAGTAAAAACTATCAGAATCTGAAGGACCGAGTTGTAAAATAAAGAAACAAGTAAACTGCCAAGTATAAAAGGCGACAAGCTACTCTCAAGCGGCTGTGTTTGTCGTGGGTCGGTTTATAATCATTATCTCCCCCGGAAAACTTCTCGGAGAAGGAGAAGAATGGTTATTCCGGCGACTTCTAGGTCTTTTTTTCTTCTCATTTGCATAAATATCAAGCAAGCTGTCTCTATCATTTGACTATTGATTTTCTTACTTAGTTTTTAAGTAATATCAAATTAATTGTTTAATACAGTTATAGTTTCTATATAAAAATGGGTTCAACTAAACATTCTTCTTCTAATTACGTCTGCTAGGTTTGGGTTTCGTGCTGAATTCAACACCAAGGAGTTTCAAGCTTCCTGCATCTCTCTCGCTAAGTAAAAAATCTCTCTTTTAAGTTTCCGTTGAATTCATCTTTGTTTTAACCTAAAAAAATTCTTTATTTCTGGGTTTCTTCGAGCTTCACTGAAAACTTTACTCCTGGATTTGGTGAATGCAGTGAAATCGATGCGGCTATTGGGAGAAATGAAGTTCCAGGGAATATTCAAGAGCTCGCTTTAATCCTCAATAATGTTTGTTTATATTTTTTTGTCTTGTAAAAGTTTCGATTTTTCAAGGTGCTTTTAGTTTAATCTTAGTGCTCTTGTTTATGTGTGTTACTTGGTGTAGGTGTGCCGACGTAAATGTGATGATTATCAAACCAGGGCGGTGGTAATGGCGCTGATGATCTCAGTCAAGGTAAAAGAGTTAGAATTAGCAACTCCAGCTCAAGTCAATTTCGGCAGAAATTTGCTGATTTGGATATGTAACACTGAATTTGTGTTTCTCTCATAGAGTGCTTGTCAGCTTGGATGGTTCCCGGAGAGAGAGACTCAAGAATTGTTGGCTATCATAGACTTGGTATGTTTTGTTCCAGCCGAATGTGGTGATTAGAGAGTAATCTGATTTCTGTGAATAATGATGTTTTTATTCTTGTTCAGATGTGGAATGGTTTCAGCTGTCCTGAAAATGTCACCTCTTGTGTAAATAGTCCCGTCACTCTAATATCGCAGGTCATTGAGAGGTAGGCTTTTCATGTGTTTTCATTCATTTATTTCAAACTAGCAAGGTTACCAGTCTGCTACTCTAAATAATACTAGTTAACTAAAAATCAAAACCTTGGTTTGTTTCAATCTCCTACTTTTCTATCTGTAGGTTCTATCCATGTGTGAAGCTGGGGCATATTCTTGTTTCTTTTGAAGCTAAGGTGACTTTATATATTATTCAGTTCTTAGCACCTTTCTTTTTAATGTGTGTTTTAGTCAGCTTTGTTTCCTTCTCGCAGCCAGAATCAAAGATGATGATGAAGGACTTCCATATTTCAAAGAAGATGCCACATTCTCCCAAACAGAAAGTTGTATGTATTGGAATTTAAGTTATGAATGTGTCTTGATACCAGATTTTGCGTTGTCAATTTGAATTTTTTTGGTCGCTTATATAGTATTGTGCATATGTGGTTTCTCCTGCATATATGTTTTAAATGCAATTAGATTAGAAGATGCATGAATATACTTTCAAAGCTATACCTTTCAGCTTTGCTCGTCGTGTCACTTCAGCATTTTTTCGTTTCGAATCTTTGTTTATGTACCTGCTTCTTATGCTCAATATAGTTACGGAATTTTGTGCTCTTCAGGGATTATTTGTTGTTCGGACAGAGGACATAAGCAGATCTAATTGTATTGTACATCCACAAGGAGTCAGGTGTGGTTGGATTGCTTTATTTTTTCCGCCGGATGTTTGTGAAGCAGTTTTTGTATTTAGCCATATTGATTTACATATGAAAATTACAGCTTTTTGTTGAATGGAAAGGGCATTGACAAGAGAGTTAACATCTCAATGGTTTGTGGATTTCATTGTTTCTTGGATATGTTTTGGAAGTACTTACTACGTACTCTGATGCAAGTAATTGTTTATTGTAATTTCTTTTCAGGAGTCTGGGCCGCAGCTTCCAACTAATGTTACTGCCCTGCTAAACCTTGGGGCAAATCTTCTACAAGCAATAGGCTGTTTTGGAGGTTTCTGTTCAATGAAGATATCTTTAGTTCCTCTCCTCATATTCAGTAATAATGGACAGATACCCATTTGCTATAGGTAGTTACTTGATTGCTATTGCTTTCATGGATGTCATACCACTGCCCAACAAACCGTTACTGAAAGATTATGTTCATCCTGAAGTCGTTGGATCAAACTCAGGTATATCCAAGAGTGTTTAGTGACTAAGAGAAGAAACTATGACTTAGAAGTTTATTGCATTTCCACATATGAAGTCATTAGATCATTTAGTCGTATGTATTCATATAATCGTATTCCGAGAACTCCAGATCAAACATTATTTGTCTTTTCCAATTTGTCTGTAGATTGTGACATAATTGAGGGGCCATCGAGGATATCTCTCAGTTGTCCTATCAGGTATCTAAGGATGTTTTTCCTATGTTGCTTTATATCTCAAGAAATTGCTTTCACAGTTACCTCAACCTTTTAAGATTTAATCATCACAATTATAACAGCCGAACGCGTATCAAACTTCCTGTGAAGGGTCATGTCTGTAAACATCTTCAGGTGATGCATTTTCTGTTAAGCATAAGTAAGGATAGGATGTTTCTTGTTTTCATTACTTAAATCATTATGAAAAGAACTATTCCATTAATACATGAATTTCTAGGCTCTGGTTTTCTTCGCTGTTGCCATAATATGTCTTCTCAAAGTATGATTTTTGTAAGTTAATACGATATAAATGTGTGACATGCTTGATTATGAAGATTGCTAGTAAAAGAGATAAGTTTTGGCAAATTTAGAATCTATTGAAATATTTCCCTCATCTCTGTTTTATATGTTTCTTTCTGCTGTAGTGTTTTGATTTCTGGAATTATGTCAACATGAACACAAGACGACATCATGGCGCTGCCCGCATTGTAATCAGTCTGTTTGCTATACTGATATCCGTGTAGATCAAAAACTGAGAAAGGCAAGTAGCTTATTTTTGTTGCTTAGTGAATACATCTTTTTAAGTCTTAGATTGAATAAACAATCTTGGCTAATATCCACAGATTCTAGAAGAAGTGGGACGTAATGCTGCAGATGTGGTTATCTCTGCTGATGGAACCTGGATGGTTGAGACGGAAAATGATGAGGACGTGGAACTTGTGCCAGAAACCACTCATGACCATGGAGACCCAAATAGTTTCATCAACTTGGGGCCTACTGTTAAGAATCCTGCCAGAGATGAGAATGAAATGGAAACATCCACCCAAGTCGAAGAACATAATCCTTGTTTATCTGAGATTCAGGGTCCGTCAAATGACACACATAGGCCTGCTTCAGATTATACTATGCTTAACCAGTCTCATACTTCAACCAACACACTACCACAGCTGCCACGAACTTTGAATGCCTTTGATGGTCAACAATTCGTGAACTTACCACAAGTAATAAACACCCGAGATTCACCAGCAAGCCAAGCCTTACCTATGACATTCTCACCAACCCCATCTCCACAAGATATATTAGCTACTAATGCGGCAAACTTTGGCACATCAATGCCGGCTGCTCAGTCTTCTCAGTTTCAAGGCTCACATGTTACGTCCCTTGGAAATTGTGAAGGAAGAACTTCTGATTTGATGGCGAGATGGAACCACATCTATGGACGTGTTCAAACTCAATTTCCACCTGCACCTCTTTCGCATCATCATTATTCAATGCAGGTTTGTCAACCATTACCATAGAGTTGTTTTTTGTTCGTATGCGTAAATATCTGGTGAAGCTACATTACCATTACCAACTCTGAAGTTTTTTCTTATATGTTTGCAGAATCAGAGCCCGTCCCCTGCACAGCAAAGACCAGTGCCATCTTACATTGCACATCCTCAAACTTTTCATGTCAACTACGGAGAGAACGCTGACCAAAGATGGATGCCGTCTTCCATTGCACATCCTCAAACTTTACCTGTTAACTACGGAGGAAATACTAACCAAAGACCGATACCATCTTCCATTGCACATCCTCAAACTTTACCTGTCAACTACAGGGGGAATACTGACCATAGATCGACGCCATATTCCATTACACATCTCCAAACATTACTTAACTACGGAGGGAACGCCGATCAAAGACCAATGCCATCTTCCATTACAAATCTCCAAACTTTACCTGCCACGTACGGAGGGTACGCCCACCAAAGACCAATGTCATCTTCCATTACACATCCCCGAACTTCACCTGTCAACTACGGAGGGACCCCTGACCAAAGACCAATGCCATCTTCCATTACACATCCCCAAACTTTACCTGTCAGCTACGGAGGGACCACAGACCAAATACTGAATCCTGGTGGTGCAATGGGACAGTTCTCATCACGAGAGTTCATGAATTTGACTCCTGCTAACACTGAGAATTGGCGCCCACAAAGCCGGATGCGAGGCAGCGTAGCACCTGGTACGGGATATGACCATATGATCATTCATCCTACCCGTCCAGTTCATCCACAAGCTCAAACACCTCCTGCGCCTCTTTCAACATCTTATGATGGAGCAGATGAAATTCAAGCATTTATAGGGCACCCAAGCTATCCCGTTAGTAATAACGAAACACAAGCGGGTACCAGTTCGTTGCCAGTGGCAGAGGGTCTTGGGTATTCAGGGTCGTTTTGGTCAATGCCTCCTGAGACATGGTGATATCTGATGGCTTAGAGATTGTAGCACACGGTCACTAACACAATCAGTCAGTAGTAAGTAGTAACAGTATATAACTAAGGCCTTTCTTTTTTTGGTACTTACAGCTTTAGTCTTCGGGTACATATATGGGGCTAAGTTCTTGATGTAGCGTATTCGTGAGATTTACTTCATGTGAAACATTAGGGTATCTTTTGGCCGATTTACTATCACAATATAGCAGGTTCAGTTCGCTTTCTTCTGCTCCGAGAAACTTTTTAGCTTCACTAGTGGCTTTTGTTCATTGATTGATATGTATTTGGTTTATGCGGAAGAATGAGAAAGTTGTTGATTTTCACGAAATAACAAAACTTGAAGAAAAAACGCATAACGAAGCCGCAACCACAATACACTACATTAGTATTGCTTCATTGTCTACAATGACATTTATCATTTTTCTGATATGTGAGTCAGTCGAACACATGTACTACAAAGTTGATTTTGATTTGTGTACCGATCAGATCGGATCAGTACAATAGTAAGAATTACTCAACCAAATTAAAAACCTAAACCTAACTTAATAGAGTTGATCCAAGTCGTGCATCGGTAGGTACGCTGCTCATCATACTAAACACGTGAACTACTGAAATAAAAAATAATAAACTCATTTATTAGTTTTCTTTTAGAACATCAAAGCTCATTCTTTTTACTAGTATTTTTATAAGCTAGGGAAATTATTGAAGGAATATTAATATACCGACAAGAGAACAGGATATGAATGCATAGGTCAATCATTAAAGTCATCGTCATTTCCAAATGAAACCATTCGCAAACGCTAATGCAAGAATGTTGCTAGCCTAGGGTATGGAGAGAGTTATGTTTGGTATGCAAGTAATAAAGAAAGCAATATCAAGACGCATTCAAATGCGAAGAGTCTTCTTCTAGTTCCCGCGATTAGTTAGGTTGATTCTCCTATACGTCAACGTTTTCTTGATCAATCGATTTTATGGATGACTTTAAGGATCATACAAAATCCTTTTATATCGGAACGAACGATAGGCCACACAACTCCCCCGATCAACATGATAACTTTGTCTACAGACAAGATAAAAAGAAAGCTAGAATATGCCCATATCAGGGGTCCTAGTCCTTATCCTGACATTAATGAAGATACCGTTCCGATCCTGTTTTGTCCTCACAAGTTTGGAATGAATTTCCAAATATTTTCGCTGTTCCCTCATTTATCATATAGCAAAATCTCTTTTAAAATCCATTGTTTTAATATTTGTCGTTTATCAATCAAGTCCGTCTATGTTGGCCCTAATGTTTGTAGAGCTCTAAATCTAAACTTTTTTTTAGGCTTATGACCGATTTTACCGCCAGTTATTTACTTTTCGATTCTTACAAAAAGTGGTGTACTTTTATATAATTGTAAATAAATGGATTCATTAGTCTTCCTCACCTTCTTTAACAAGTTGGAAACTCATCGAGTCATCATCATATATTGTAACCATAAAAGTAACGTTTTTTTGTTTGTTTTTTAGTAACCTTAAAAGTTACGTTTTTAATGTCTTTCTTAGGTAAAAATAATATTGGACATCTGCTCATAATTTTTTCGGACCTGAAACCAATGCATGTTAATGTACTTGATTTTGTGGTTATGAAAACTTTAACAGTTAAAATAATCCGTAATATTCCAACTATGTATGCGTGACTCGTCTTCAATATCATTTTCACCTTTTTTTTACGTGTATGTCATTAATTAGAATATGTATTCCAATGGACTCGATCTTTAAATGATGTACCGATCAGTATATCGGATCAGTTTCATAGGTAGAATTCATCAACCAGATTAAAATCCTAACCTAATAACTCAAATATAGATCGAAGTCGCTTTGGTAGGTACGGTGATCATCATACTAAAAACGTGAACCAATTGAAATGAAAAGTAAACTCATTTACTAGACTTTCTTAAATATCAAAGCTCATTTATTCTATAATGGTATAGTATAGTAAAGTATTTGAGGGAAAATCAATATATAAAGACGATCAAAAGATCATGAATGTATAGACAACATCGTGGTCATGTATTAATATATACATATCGCATATTGGACATATGAAGGAGAGAGAACGGATCCAATGTACCACGCTATTTATTCCAATTAAACAAGTACATAATACTCAACTCACTTTTTTCTACAACAAATATTATATCAAGCTCCACTTGTTTGTAACACTATATCACTTTTGTACAATATTCCCATGATTGTAAAATTTCTTTATATTTTAACAAATAAGTCAGATTTCATACAACAGACCCATAGTAGCACTTCATCTCTATCCAAATAAAAAATGTTTAGTTTAGTTAGTGTGATCACATACACGTAATTCCGACTACAAAACAAGATGTGTTGGTATTGCTGTACAAGATTCTGTCCAAGGAAGTTGATTCTTTCACGATCCAAAATCACTCGATTCTCCTCTAAGCAGCCTTCACAAACATCATATTATCGAGTAGTTTTTAATAATTGTCTAGTTTACCATAACTACTGTGGCTATGTGGTTTATTGGAAAAGTTGTCCATATAGAGCAAAAGTTATAATTATTTTCTATTATATTTCATAATTTAATTACTAGACAAATTTCAGAATTATTTTCAAGATTCCTGGATTTTTCCTATCTCTTCCCATTCCCAATACATTCTTTGCGCCGTTCTTACAAACTTGAACATCATAGAATCTCAAATCAGTGACTAATTTGTTAATATGATTATCACTTTAGATTTTGCTTGGTTTTCTGAAATCAAAGAAAACAAGGAGAAAATTTTAACAGTAATTTCAGTATATTTTGTATCACATGAATTTTAGTTTATATATGTAAGTTTAGCGATTTTTGTTATAAAAAATAGAACTTTCATTTATATTTTTTTTTTTCTTAGTCTCTCCGATTAACAACATTCAAAGTTAATAGTTTACAGACAGGATCGATTTTGATTGTTTTTGTTCTATTACTTGAATTTAACTTCTTTTTTTTTTTCAATACTCAAAATTTAACTAGTTAAAGAACCATTAATCCTCCAAATACCATGAAAAACTGAAAAGTTGTATTTACATTTGATTCAGTTATTTCTGTCCAATGTTAATTAAGTTTTTCTAAATCCAAATCCAAATACACAATAATTTGAAGTCAAACTTACACCAGCTCAACTTTGTTAGTGCCAAAAACATGCCTAATAAAAATTGATTTGAAAATCCACGAATATAAAGATACCGGTACTACTTACGGAAGGCAACTTAGTTTAATACAAACTCGTAGGAAGCAAAAATAGACCATTCACTCCGAAAAGGACGTAGAAGTTTAGGCCAATATAATAATTGATATGTTCACCCATTTCCTGGCACCTTATTATTGGAGTACCCACTTTTATTTGTGTCACATGGAACTAATGGACTAAAACTTGCAAATCTTAAAATGAGTCAGTAAAAGGAGGCTAGACATAAGACATTAAAGAATCCCAACATCATGATACTTAAAGATACGAGTCACTAACTTTTTTTGTCCCAATATCAATGATGAATCACCTTTCTCATTGTTGCTACTGCATTTTTCTCTTATTTTAAGACCAAATATAAACAAAATACAAGTTAATACATCTCTGAGCATGTGTTGATTCGATTATCAATCGGATTAAAGATTTGAATATACAAATCAGATTAAATCAGGAGCTTGATAAGGAGCTAGTTCAAATATAATAATCAAAATTATGGTAAACCTGAACCCATTTTCTAACAGCGAAGAGGGGCACTGGTTCGGAAACCAAGCAAGGTGGATGCGGTGACGGGAAGGGAACAATAAAATGAACATATGAAAACCATTTAGTAGGGTTTAAAAATGTTTATTATTTTTGGTAGAAGAAGGTTAAGACTTGAGACCATATAGACAGCTGATATATTCATATACATGGGCGGTTCTTGGAAGGATCTAGGGGAGCAAATGTCCCATGTTATCGGCTGATGTATTAGATTACATGCATAAGCGTTATTGTTACGATCATGTGAAGCAAAAACACGGCGTTCGAGGATCAACAGACCCACCACACGTAAGCGTCTCTCAAAAATCAAAATTGGTCTGCTACAAACCTACTTTCCCGCCAGCTAAACCAAGATTATTCATTTTATTTTTATTTTTTCTGCTACACAAAAACAAAAAACTCATCTAAGTTGGTATTTATTGTTTATATAATCTTTGTTTAAATGTTTGATAAAGAGCTCACTAACTTTATAAGTAATTAGCTAGTATATTTTGTTTAGCAAAAAAAAAAATAGCTAGTATAGAAAAACAAGCCAAATAATTTATTTATTTTTTGGTCAAGGAACAAGCCTAATAATTATGGTTGATATTTTTGATGTAATTGACATCGTAAGTATGTAATACGTCGTCCTCCAGTAAAAGTGTTGAATGGTGAACGACAATTGTAGAGCGATAACCTCATTTTTTTTAGGTAAATTTGTTTTTTAATCCATCATATCAATTCTTTCAAAGAAAAAATGAACCAACCATTTGTATAACGTGCGTTCAACCTGTTACCTCTACATGCAGCATAAAATTTGTGATAGTGACGAATAACGTTGATTACTCTTTGTACTTCCTTGATTTTAGTGAATGTAATGTTGCTCTATCGAGGTGGAGCCTCGTAACATTGGTAAGGCTACAAAAATGAACATCGCTCTCTCTCTTCTTTAAGCATTCCTAAATCGTGTTTTTGTTTTTCTTTTTGGCAGCATCTTTTATTTTGTTTAAACGCCTAAAACTGCCTTTGATCTTTTTTCCTTTTTATTGATAGAATGAGATAGGACAACAAATACCTTTTTTGCCGGGAAAATTCAAAGGTTGTTGATGATTCCTTGTGTCCGCAACTAGAAAGAGAAAAGTCTGTCGTATCAAATTAGATATTGACAAAAATGTCAAAATATATGAAGAAGTGTGAGGGGAAACCGTTGATTGAACGTAAGACATTTGAAAAATGGATATGTAGTAGTTTCTAGATTTGCTTACAAGGAATGTTGAGTTGTATCATTTTCTCTAACGCAATAGCTAACGTGCACGACTTTTTTTTTTTTATGTAAACTTCAAACAAACCACGATCAACGCGTTTACTATTTATTGCATGGAAACTATAGCAAGTGTGACAACTCATATCAATTTGTGATGAATTGATTAACTACGTAGGTAGTATAATATTTGTAAGTTGGTTATTCACGTAAGAAATATTGTATTTTACTCTTATCCAGATTATTTAAGAACTCGTTTTTCAATATAATGTTTGACATTTTATACTCGAGTTAATAAACAAATTAGCTTTACATTGACAAAATTCTGTTGTATATTATTTATAATTAATCTTGACTATGGGTAATTAAATAATATTTTTTTGGAAAAAAATACATTGGATTTTCTCAAATGATCACACTTCTATTAAAACCAAAATAGTACGTATACGCTCTAGACGATTCTAAATAGATGATTAATTTGGCTCGATTCATTAATTCAAAAAATAATAATATTTAGTGTTTTAAATTAGAATTAAAATATTAAATAATTATCGGATATTTCAGTGTTTTAAATTATTGAGGATGATTTTTGTTTAGTAATGACGTCAGATTGTCTAAGGAATAGTTTGGGAAAAAAATCTGAATCAAATATGACTAACAAATGGTTATTGGTTATTGAACTGGACCATAACAAAAAGACACACACACAAAAAAAAAAACTTTTTTTATCTGGTTTGCTCCATGGATAAGAATATAGTAGCTAGGATATCCTGATCTTTAGATAACGGTAGAACATGTGGCATGTGTTTATTGTTTATTTTTATTTTATTTTGAGAACAAAATAGTTACATTGTTTGGTTATATATAAAAAAAAAACAGACCAAAAAGACAAAACCAAAGCTTAAACAAAAAAAGAAAAGAAAAACTTAATTAGACCGGTTAACACTAAACTGGTTTATGTAAAACGGATTCATAAATGTATCTAGACATTCACTTACATAAAATTCATCACAAAATTTCACCCAATTACGGTTTTGATTCGGTATAGGGACCACCTTCAAAATTACCCAATAAATAAAGAGTGGATAACAACTAGCATAAAATAATCAAAGCATCCACTAAGACACAAAACACAATTTCATAAAGATGATGATGAATCACATAACTTTAAATAAATATTCTTTCAAAAAGGCAAAACTTTTAAATAAATATCATTCGCCTGTCGGCCAAGAAAAAAAAAAAGTAAACAAAAATAAATATCATACGTATTGACAACAAAAAATTCATACGCCAGTCCAATTACAAATTACACAATATTTAAAAATTTAAATAAGGAAAACAGAAGAAGATACAATTTCAAATTAAAAAACAAAATACGTGTATATAAAATTGAATAAAACCCCAACAGAAACGTGACACAAAAGAAAAGATTGGGGAAGCTGACCTCTGCCTTTCCTCCTCCATTAATCAAGGAATATAAATCAGCTTTAAACTCAGTCCTCTTATGGAAGACAAAAAAGCAAATATTTATTCGTAAATATAACTTCAGAACCCTTTCAACAAAACTCTCTCTGTTCTTTCTCCGTGGAGAAGTTAAAGATGACGATGTCGGAGAACTCAAGAAACTTGGAAGCTGGTTTGCTACTGAGGAAGAACCAAAACGACATCAACGAATGTCGTATCACTGCTGTTGTACTTTTCAGTACTTTCGTTTCTGTTTGTGGCTCTTTCTGCTTCGGTTGTGCGGTTAGTCATCAAATCACTCATCTTTTTTTTAAAACAATTTCTCTGTTTGTTTTGCTCTGTGATTTGAAAGTTTGGGGTTGGATTTTACAGGCAGGTTATTCATCAGTTGCTCAAACAGGGATCATAAATGATTTAGGTCTCTCTGTTGCACAAGTAAGAAGCAACCCTCTCTCTTTTCTTGAATCTTTACTCAAAAAGTGCTAGTTTTGCTTAAATTACTCTGTTTTTTTGTTTTTGTTTACTACTTCAGTACTCCATGTTTGGTTCAATCATGACTTTTGGAGGAATGATTGGTGCCATCTTCAGCGGGAAAGTTGCAGATCTCATGGGTCGAAAAGGGGTAAATTTCCTGACAATTTGAAATTCATACAAACATATGTTTCAAGATCATGTACTGATGAATTTTTCTCTTAAACAGACTATGTGGTTTGCTCAAATTTTCTGCATCTTCGGTTGGGTTGCAGTAGCATTAGCAAAAGACTCCATGTGGCTTGATATTGGAAGACTATCCACAGGATTTGCAGTTGGTTTATTAAGCTATGTGGTAATAATTCTTTTACTTTCTTTTTTTCCATTTATTTTGTGTATTATATACTTATTTATTTTTACTGACTTTGTGTTAACTCTGTTGCCTTCAGATACCAGTTTACATTGCAGAAATAACACCAAAACATGTTCGAGGAGCGTTTGTATTTGCTAATCAGGTAAACTAAAGAATAATTAGAGAATAAATTCTTATAACCATAAAATAAAAAAGATATATATTATACTAATGTTCTTAAAATTTGTTCAAATGTCGTTACAGCTGATGCAGAGTTGTGGATTGTCTTTATTCTACGTCATTGGAAATTTTGTTCATTGGCGTAACTTGGCCTTAATCGGTAAGCTTCTTCCTAATCCTTTTTTTCTTTCTAGCAGGTTAGTTATGAAATTTTCATCAAGAAGTGATTTAAGTTTATCGGTTTCTGTCTCTCAGGTCTCATTCCATGTGCGTTGCAAGTTGTGACTTTGTTCTTTATTCCAGAGTCCCCTAGACTACTGGTACGTTTAGCCCTTTTTAAGTTTTGATCTTTTTTAAAAAAAGTGTGAAGTAAAACTCAATATGGTTTACAATGGTGTATAGGGAAAATGGGGACATGAAAAAGAATGTAGAGCTTCATTGCAAAGTCTTCGCGGAGATGATGCAGATATCTCTGAAGAAGCCAACACTATCAAAGTATTGCAACTTTTCACACATCTCTCTGTTTTTAAATTGTGTTGTTTTCAATAAAACATGACTAATGAACAAATCATTGGAAATGTCAACTATAGGAAACCATGATCTTGTTTGATGAAGGACCAAAATCGCGGGTTATGGATTTGTTTCAGAGAAGATATGCTCCATCTGTTGTTGTAAGTTTATTCTCAAACGTTTTGTGACAAAAAAAGTTGATTTTCTCTTGTACCGTTATACTTACTCTCTGAAGTTTGTGACATTTTGTTCAGATTGGTGTGGGACTAATGCTTCTACAACAACTCTCTGGAAGCTCAGGACTTATGTACTATGTCGGTAGCGTATTTGATAAAGGAGGTAAATAGATAAACAAACTCTGTTTCGCATGTTACGATAATTTACTGTCTTCATTTGGGAGTAACAAATATTTTCTTACTAATGGCAGGGTTTCCAAGCAGCATTGGCTCAATGATTCTTGCAGTGATCATGGTATGTCTTTGTACGTAGTTTCATTTATTCGTGAAAAATCTTGCCAAGAAGTACACTTATGCTCATGTGTTCTGCTTTTGTAGATACCAAAAGCTCTATTGGGTCTGATTTTGGTTGAGAAAATGGGACGAAGACCACTTCTATTGGTAAGATTTTGCTATCTGATCTTTTGGTCAAATATCAAATGAAGCAACAAAATTTAGCATATATCTTTTAACAGATGAATGATCTTTATTTACAGGCCTCTACCGGTGGAATGTGCTTTTTCAGCTTGCTCCTCAGTTTTTCCTTCTGCTTTCGGGTAATTAACATTAACGATTCGCTTTCTAACCAAAGATATATACAAACTTTTTTTGCTGCTGTTTATTGGAGATTCTTACCAGTTATACTAAAATTTTTCTACTTTTGTTCTTGGACAGTCATATGGCATGCTTGATGAGCTCACTCCGATTTTCACATGTATCGGTGTAGTGGTACGTTTAAAGTCATTTCTTAGACATAATAAACAAGCAACTTAAAGTATAGCTCTTGTATAACTTGATCTGAATTTGACATCATATTACAGGGTTTCATCTCTTCATTTGCCGTAGGCATGGGAGGCTTACCATGGATCATCATGTCTGAGGTAAACAAACATGAACATTAACATTAACTCCTCAAAAACCGACATATATATATTTTTTCCAGCTCTAAAAAATGTTACATTTTTTATTTTGCAGATATTCCCAATGAATGTTAAAGTTTCTGCTGGGACTCTGGTTACCTTAGCCAACTGGTCCTTTGGTTGGATTGTTGCTTTCGCCTACAACTTCATGCTAGAGTGGAACGCATCAGGTATAAATACATACTACTATATAATATACTATAGAGTCATTAAACTCTCAAAAAAAAATTAGATCTTTAATCTGATTTAATTTTTGAAATATATTAATCTGTTTCAGGAACGTTCTTGATCTTCTTTACTATATGTGGTGCGGGTATAGTCTTTATTTATGCGATGGTACCCGAAACTAAAGGAAGAACATTGGAAGATATACAAGCTTCTCTTACAGATTTTCTACAATGAGATCAAGTTTGACTTGTTTAAAGTTATTCATTTTTTCTTAGATTACAATTGGGGGGAGGTTTATAGTTTTTTGTTGTAATTGTTACCTCATTTGATGTGCAATTGAGAAAGAGATCACTTGAACATAAGGTTTAGATATCTCTCTGTCTCAGTAAATTAGCCCAATGTATGTATAGTATAGTCCCAGTTTTACACCCAAAAAAAAGAAATATAAAATTGAACTTTAAGGTATTGGCTTTTTGCTTTCATTGTATATTTAACATTTTTTTTTTTTACTTTTACTAGTTGCTAATGCTATTAATCAATCTACCAGTTCTCTGAAACCTGTAGACCCACAGTTTCTACTTTCGGACTTATTTGTTCTGTATGTGTTCCACATTTCCGGCCTCATTCCTAAAAGTTGAATTGATTTGTGAGATATTTCCTTTTCAAAAATCATTGTTCTTTTTTATATTTTCTCGATAGCATAGGGTTTTCAGATACGGATAGTGATAGGGCAACAAATAAAACTAGGTTAATTCTTATCCTCTCTAAAAGTTAGTAAAGAATAAAGACAATTTATTTCCTTTTAAGGTTCCGAAAATGAGGTTTTCTAATTCTCTCCCTAGACGTAATTAAGCTATCGCTGTGCCAACCAGATTTGTGGTAGGTTACGTGCATCTGTTGATCTATTTGCATACATCATAAAGATCAATCCTTTAATTGTTTAACCACCTTTCTGATATTTCAATTATCTTGACTTTTTTTTTCTTTGTTCGTTAAAACTATTGAATTTTTAGTCATTTAGTAAATATATTGCAAGTGCTATCCATAAAGATGTTCTTTAAATCTGATTGCGAACTAAAATATCTTAGTTGACAACTTGCACGTATCAGACATGATTTGTGGAATCACTTTAGTATTTTTCATTAATCAGAAAGGAACAAAGAGATCATGTGGAAATGCTCTCATGATTTACGTTTTCTCTTTTTTTTTTTTTTTTTTTTCCTTACTTTCGTCGATTTACTTCTATTTTAAAATTGGAAAGTGATTCTAGAAATCGCTAATCGACTACACAATGTCGGACGGTCCTAATCGTTGATTGGTCTATGCTTCTTTTCATATGTAAATATTTCGTGGATGATAAAAATAAGGGATTAAGTAAAAACCTTAACTCCATTATTTTATTTTTCTTACATTCCACTATGTTACTTACGTTCCATTTTTAGGAGAAGTTTGAAGAATAACCCAAGTTAAATGCGATTTCATACGAACTAACAAAACTAGTTCATTGAGATAAAATTCAATTGATGATGAAAATCAAACTAAAAAAAACGAAGCTAAGACTGAAGCATAAAAGAGGGTTTTTCAATGTAAATATAATTATTTTTGTTTGTAATTGTCTACAATATGAACTATACAAATTTTAATTAGAGTAAGTGAAAAATAAATAAATTAGAGTAAGTGATACATCAAGGATATTAAGTTATTAACACGATGACAAAAAAAAAAAAAAAAAAGTTATTTACACAAACCATTGATTAGGTATTCAATGATGGGCCTATAAATGTTGGGGCTGGGAAGTCCAAATCTTTTTAGACGTTGGTAAGAAAATGAGGCAAACCCGAACTTTGATTTTGGGATATGAAATTGTTTTATATTCTTGCAGAGTTGTGACAGAAAGGTCCAAAACAAACTTTGTTCAATGACTTGATTTCTATTGGGCCGGCAATGTTTTCAATACTCAAGAGCCTTTTAATATTCTTAAAATAGTTTTTTTTTTTTTTTTTCTATTTTGCAAACGGCAGATGACATTTTGTAATTTTCGTATTTGTTTCTCAAAATTTTGTATGGACCTAGTTAAATCTTGAAAAATAATATAACATAATCAAAGTTATTATTTTTCACATACAAGATACATGTAAAGTATAACCACTAAAAGCAATAGGTTTTGACTTCATATAAATGAGTGAAATAGCTAGAAGGAACCGCATGTAAACGGACTGAGTCTGTACAAACCATGCTTCAGATTTCATCCAGTAATTAAATCCTTACATCAGGAAATCAATCAGAAGAAACATTTAGGTATCTCATGATTTGCTTAACTTTCTTAGATTAATGTTTCTGCCCTTAGTAGCAATAAAGTAATCTAGGACAAAAAGGTGTGGGTCTCATTTTTCTCTTTTACAGACAAGTGATGAAAAAGACATGTATAATCTTTCATGCCGCTATACCATGAACCTTCCGTTCGACTTCTTCACTCTACTGTTTATTGCATTTCTGACCAGTAGAACAGATAATCCATGTATAGAACAGTTTTGCAAATATAAATTACTGGTTAGATATATATACGTATAGTCAAATATGGCGGGATATTAATCACTTTAATATTCATTTAGATACTAATAAATGGATCAACTTCATAGGTGT
This sequence comes from Arabidopsis thaliana, assembly GCF_000001735.4. Classification (NCBI taxonomy): domain Eukaryota; kingdom Viridiplantae; phylum Streptophyta; class Magnoliopsida; order Brassicales; family Brassicaceae; genus Arabidopsis; species Arabidopsis thaliana. Next base: position 2,872,770 of record NC_003070.9, read on the forward strand.
GGATCCTTGGATGCACATGCATGGAGAATAGTCAAATTCAAATATATCAATTCAGAAAAACGAAGGGTGGTCGACCAAGAGCGACTTTTCAAACCATCAAATAATTGATAAGGACGATAAATTTTATTTCTTTCAAGTTAATATAATACATATATAAATAAACATATCAATTTATATTTGGCTCGAAAATAGTCATATTTAATTTTAAATAAAATAATTGAAGATAACAACTATACACACATATATTCGTAAACGTAAAAGCAAAGATGATTACTATCTAATTTATCTATGATAAAAAATCAGATCCATAATCAAGTTGACTGTGCATGGGTGACTGGATCTAAATTTCTAAACAAGACAAACCTAAGATTAAAATAAAGACGTTTTGATTATTGAGCCGTTTTATCATATATATATACGCGGGACGACCTATTCTAAATCTCTAATAATATTTAATAAAATGCTACTTGTGTTTCTACACAAAATAATAAGCGAACACAGTTTGATTTGCCCAAGCGTCCAAGACCACGACCAAGTCCACTGAATATTAAAAATTGAGCGAAAAACAAGATTTAGAAAAGTTTTTATGATTTTGTTCAAAAAAACAAAAAAAATATGACGTGTAAATTATAAAATATCAAAGTGTCCAGAGACCAGTTGACAAAAACATCCAATCCTCAAGTTGCATAAGTTCGAGCTGCTCAGAAACTTCGAAGTTCCTCACAACTCTTCTTTACCCACTTTTCTTATATCTGCTTTCCAAAACAGAGAAACCCCAAGAAAAGAAAAAGAAAAAAGAAAAGAGAAGAAAGAAGCAGGAGGAGACTTTTTGGAATGGAGAGACAAAAGAGCATGGAAAAAGGGTTACTCAGGAAGAGCTTAAGCATACGTGAGAGAAAGTTCCCTAACGAAGACGCTTTCTTAGAATCCGGTTTATCGAGGAAGTCTCCGCGAGAGGTCAAGAAACCTCAAAACGACGATGGTGAATGTCGTGTTACCGCCTCTGTTTTCCTCAGCACCTTTGTTGCCGTATCAGGCTCCTTCTGTACCGGTTGTGGCGTGAGTCTTCTTCTTTTCTTGATTCAATCTCGGTTCATACCAACCGATTTTCAATATCTTCCGAGTTTCGGTTTGACTCTGAATTTGAAGGTGAATTTACTGAACCGGCTTAATTTCTCGGTTTTGTAGGTTGGTTTTTCATCGGGTGCACAAGCAGGGATTACCAAAGATTTATCTCTCTCCGTTGCAGAAGTATGTAATCAATAATCTTTAGTTACTTCAACATGTAATTACTTCTATATTGACCGTATTTAATTGATTTTACAGTACTCAATGTTCGGGTCGATCTTGACATTAGGAGGCTTGATCGGTGCAGTATTCAGCGGTAAAGTCGCTGATGTCTTGGGAAGAAAACGGGTAAGAAGATTAATACAAGTTTCGGTTTATGATTTTTGTGAACCAAACCCAAATGCTGTCTCATGGTTTGGTTTGACTCGAACCGGTTTTTACTTTAACCATTTTTCCCACTTTTTCTGAAACAGACGATGTTGTTTTGCGAATTCTTCTGTATCACAGGCTGGCTTTGTGTAGCATTGGCTCAGGTTTTTTGTCTAAACTACTTGTCGTTTGTCCTTTTGCTGACTTGTCACAATTTATTTATATTATCCTTTTATTAATTTCTGTGTTTTCTTAAAAAAATATTTTTATTTTAATATTTTGAAGAATGCAATGTGGCTGGACTGTGGAAGATTGTTACTTGGAATCGGCGTTGGTATATTTAGCTACGTGGTAATTCCTCTTTTTCCAAATTCATTCTCATCACACAAATTTCTGTACTAAAATAAGAGAATTACTGATAAAAAGTTGTGTTTCATGTAGATTCCGGTGTATATAGCCGAAATTGCACCTAAACATGTCCGAGGATCGTTTGTGTTCGCCAATCAGGTACGTAAATTTCTATTTAATTTACTTTACTGTTATTTTTAAAACACATGTATTAAATTTTCGTTATATAACATGCTTTTTTTTTTGTTAAAATGTGAACAGTTGATGCAAAATTGCGGAATTTCACTCTTCTTCATCATTGGCAATTTTATTCCATGGAGACTACTAACAGTAGTCGGTATGATTCTGTTTAGAGATTGTAATCTAAAATATATTTTTTTAAATGATAGATGTAATGTAATTCGAACCGGTCAATTTAACATGATGTTTGTATGTTTGCAGGATTGGTGCCATGTGTGTTCCACGTCTTTTGTTTATTTTTCATCCCCGAATCTCCAAGATGGCTGGTAAGTTTTTATTTATTTAAATATTTGCAAATATAGTATTGGTTTCTATGATTATAACCAATCAAAAGCCGGTAAATATTTTGAAACTTGGTTCAAGCATTTGTAAATATTTGTTGGTGCTTCTTCATATATACTGTTATATATGACAGGCGAAGTTAGGTCGTGATAAAGAATGCCGATCTTCGTTGCAACGCCTTAGGGGATCTGACGTCGATATTTCTCGTGAAGCAAACACAATTAGAGTATGCAAAATTTAGTGTTCATTTTAATATATTCTATCTATTATTTACTAATGTTGGGTTTTCAATATTTATTGTTTTTTTTTTTGAAAAAATTGATTTCTTTTTTTTTCAGGATACCATTGACATGACAGAAAACGGTGGTGAAACTAAGATGTCTGAATTGTTTCAGAGACGATACGCATATCCGTTAATTGTAAGTATTTTGAACTAATGCAAACAATTATATTGAATAGCGGTTGTGTTAAAACAAATATGATTGTTCAATTGCTTTCGAATTAGTTTTTAAACATGAAAACATTTTAAATAATTCTTACATATATATTTGTATTCAGATCGGAGTTGGTTTAATGTTTTTGCAACAATTGTGTGGGAGCTCCGGTGTTACCTATTATGCTAGTAGCCTCTTCAACAAAGGAGGTATTTTAATTGATAATATGAATATTTCATCTTTCAGTTCAATCCAATAAATATTTTGAGTTCAATCCATTTAAAAAATTTAACTTATAATTTTTTATTTTCAGGATTTCCAAGTGCTATTGGCACATCCGTAATAGCCACAATTATGGTAAATTTTCAATAATAAGAAGAAAAATATACTTTAAATTCACTAAAGAAATTCCAATATGAAAATTGAAAAAAATTATTTGACTATGTTTAGGTTCCAAAAGCAATGCTGGCAACAGTCCTAGTCGATAAAATGGGGAGGAGAACGCTCCTAATGGTTAGATTATAATATTTTTATTCAATCAATTGTATTATTAGTTATGACTTTCTTCATGAGACTAAAGACAAGCTAATTTTTATATAAATTTAAACAGGCTTCTTGTTCTGCAATGGGTTTGAGTGCTTTGCTCTTAAGTGTTTCTTACGGTTTCCAGGTAATTTTAATTCTACATATACACATGCGTACGTATATTGAAACAGGATTTAATGTGAATAAAATTTCTTAACAACATTGTTAATATAAATATGTACCTTTTTCTAGCTAATTATCTCTTCAAAATTTTGTTAAATGTTATGCAGTCGTTTGGCATTCTTCCAGAACTCACTCCCATCTTCACTTGCATCGGCGTCTTGGGTCACATTGTGTCATTTGCCATGGGAATGGGAGGACTACCATGGATTATAATGGCTGAGGTATACCAACATTAATATTTCATGTTTTTATTAAGATATTTGTCTAAGAAATGTTACTAACGATGTGTGAACTATATATGACCAAAATTTATAGCATAGTGGGGTTAGTTAGACCCAAGTTTCAACCAGAAATGTGAATTTGGAGCTATATACAAAAACAGCAACAACAGAATCTAATAAAATTTTATTTTGCTTGCAGATATTTCCGATGAATGTGAAAGTGTCAGCTGGGACCTTAGTTACTGTAACCAATTGGTTATTTGGTTGGATTATCACATACACTTTCAATTTTATGCTAGAATGGAATGCATCAGGTAAATACCTAGAATATAAACATGTTATTATAATTCTCATTATTACTATTATGATTCTGTTATTGGATAATTGATTGTGTTATATTGTTTACTTTTTAAAGGAATGTTCCTCATCTTCTCAATGGTCTCCGCCAGTTCGATCGTATTTATATACTTTTTGGTACCTGAGACAAAAGGCCGATCACTTGAAGAAATACAAGCACTGCTCAACAACTCTGTGCAATAATATCATTTTTCTTTTTCTTTTTGGGTAAATGATCATATATATAAGTCGATTGTTGTTATTTGGTGTGAGTTTGAATGTGATCCGTGTGCGTATCAAATTTTGGATGGGAAATTTGAAACAGTAAAAATTTGTATATTCCTCGTTTGGGAAAAATGTATGTTTTGGTTAGTTATATGCAAAAATGTTGTTGAAGAAGTTTATACATAAAAAGTTAAATACAAAAAGATGGTAAGAAAACAATTGCAATTTCATGTTTAGAGGACTCTCCTATAGTTTAAGGTGAGAAAAAAATCACTAGATTTGATTGATAATATGAAAGTCAGTGATTTTGCGTTTTAAAACGTGATTCTGCATGTAAAATCGTAAGGAAAGGTTAGTTGTGTCTTTCGTAAACATGATTCTACAAGAAAAGCATTTTAATAAACAAATTAAAGAATCATAAATTTCATTTAGCTTTTTTTCATTAAACCAAGTTCCACATACAAATACAACTTGCCAACCATAAAGTGAAAGGAGTTTTATTTAGCTAGCCTAAAACCCATTTTCTCATTTTGCATAATGTGAAATAGAGTGGGATCTTAAACAGAGTCGTCTCTTGAGAACGTGGTCTCGTATGGTAGGCTCTCAATTTTGACAAGACATAATAATCATCGATCTCTCCACTATAAAATCAAATTTACTTTACACGACAAAGAGAAAAAGAGAGAGAGAAAGATGGTGAATGAGAAGAAGATGCTCCCAAAACGCATCATACTAATGCGTCACGGTGAGTCAGCCGGTAACATCGACGCAGGGGCTTACGCGACCACACCCGATCACAAGATCCCTCTAACGGAAGAAGGAAGAGCGCAAGCGCGTGAGGCCGGGAAGAAAATGAGAGCCCTCATATCAACCCAAAGCGGCGGTGCGTGTGGAGAGAATTGGCGCGTGTACTTCTACGTGTCGCCTTACGAGAGAACGAGGACGACTTTGAGGGAAGTAGGAAAAGGATTCTCGAGGAAGCGCGTGATAGGAGTGAGGGAAGAGTGTAGGATCAGAGAACAAGATTTTGGGAATTTTCAAGTGGAAGAGAGGATGAGAGTTGTGAAGGAGACGAGGGAACGTTTCGGTAGATTTTTCTATCGTTTTCCCGAAGGTGAATCCGCCGCCGACGTCTACGATCGTGTTTCTAGTAAGTTCATTATTTTATTATAGTAGACATGAATACGATTATTGATATGGATACTTGCATTAAAATAACATCGTTGAATTATATAACCTTTTTAATATAAGAAAACTAGTGAAATTCAAATTATAAGTTTTATATTGGTCAAGTCTACTTTCAGGACTTTTGACATGAGAAAAGAAGACGTATAGTTTGATTGGTTTTCGAATTTGTTGATTTTTTTGGGGAAGTATTCCACGTATAATAAACTAAGTATTAAGAAAAATCATTTTACGGAACCAAAATTGTGCAACTGGTGAAAGTTGTAGATGTAGACTAATTTAGATAGAATTAGTTTGTAGAATCTTAGGCTGTATCTTTAAATAAAATTACTGTAGGGACATTCAACATTTTATATTTCACAAAAAAAAAAGAAGTTTTTATTTTTGATCAGTGTTCAACTTATCTAGTAACACTAGTATATGTAAAGTGAGATCAATGTCCAAATTTTCATTTATTAAGAAATTTCATGGATGTTAAATCATGGATGTTATATAACATCGATCGATCAATGTCTCACCTAATTTCAAAGGTTTTCTGGAGTCTATGTGGAGAGACGTGGACATGAACAGGCATCAAGTGGATCCATCAAGTGAACTAAACCTAGTGATTGTGTCCCACGGACTGACATCTCGAGTGTTTCTAACAAAATGGTTCAAGTGGACGGTGGCAGAGTTCGAGCGGTTGAATAACTTTGGGAACTGCGAGTTCAGAGTGATGGAGTTGGGTGCGAGCGGAGAGTACACTTTCGCGATACACCACAGTGAAGAAGAGATGTTGGATTGGGGCATGTCTAAAGATATGATTGATGATCAAAAGGATCGTGTTGATGGGTGTCGTGTAACAACATCAAACGATTCTTGTTCATTGCATCTCAATGAGTATTTTGATTTGTTAGATGTCACTGATGATGAAGAATGACCACTAAATTTATATCGCTATACTTTGTTTTGCGTATTGAAAGTTTATAATATTTATTTCATTTGTTTGTTGGTTTTGTTAAATACCGAGTTTGTTATCCAAGATCGAATTGAAATTCACATTTGGATATCGGTTTATTCTGGTTTACCCATTGGTGTATAAATTTATTAAAATTTAAGATGATATGGTAAACAAAAAGGGCGTTTGGTCTAGTGGTATGATTCTCGCTTAGGGTGCGAGAGGTCCCGAGTTCAATTCTCGGAACGCCCCTTTATAAACGTTATTATTTTTAAAAATTCTGAGCAGATTAGCGTAAATGACGTATCTTTGTCTTGAAAATGAGGAAATGATTACAAAGGAATTCGTGTAAACATTATTAAATTACCAAGTTTATGAAAATCAATGACTAATTGACTTATTTTGGTTCACATTGAAAAAAAGAAACTTTTTTATTTTTAACATGGGACAATCAGATCTCTCAGCGATACTCAAATCAGATGCTATAACAGTATCAGCGAATCAGATGCTGAAATCTCTAAAACTAAAAACTTGGTTTGGCTGTTGTTAGATTTTGAAACCTGAATCTGAATGGCATGGAATTGATTTCTTCTTCAACAATTGGAAACTCAGCTCTGTGTTTAACCCTAATCTCCATTCTCATCTTCTTCTTCCTCACTACAACCACCATTCCCACTTTCCCGGATCATCCTCTTCGTTCTCTTCTCGATGACTCCCAAATCACTACGAACAGTAGCTCAATCGTTAATCCCAAATCCTCTTGTGTCTCCTCTAGATCCCACGATAATGGCGGCGTCATCAACTATTTCTCCCTCCATTACTGTATCTTCAACGAAAACCTATTCTTCTCGATCCCAATATTGTCTCTTCTCATTCTTCTTCACTTTTACATACTCATTAAAACCGCTCAGACTCATTTCTCCACCGTCACTACAAAGCTCGCCGATCGTCTCAATCTCTCTCCAAGCATGGCTGCTGTGACTCTTTTAGCCTTAGGTAATGGCGCACCTGATGTCTTTGCCTCTGTTGCCGCCTTGCGTGGTGGTCAGTATCGAACCGGATTCGGAGCTATCTTATCCGCTGGAACTTTCGTCTCTGCCTTTGTAGTTGGGTTCGTTGCGATCTATGCAGCGCCGTTTCCGGTGGATGCTGCGTCATTTGTCAGAGATGTGCTTTTTTATTTGATTGCTGCTTTGTTCTTGTTCTATGTGTACTTGAGTGGTGAGATATTTGTGTGGCAAGCTATAGGGTTCGTTGGGTTTTATATATTCTTCGTTGGTTTCGTCTTCTGGATGGATTTTGGTACCAATGTTGAGAAAGGGAAAAGTATCAGTGAGGAAGAGAAGGATTTGTTGAGACTTCAGGATTGTGAGATTGCCGCAGGTTCTCTTGGGAGTTATAAAGCAGAGAAAGAACATCAATTTTCAGGAATTTTTCGGCTTTATGGAACGGTAAATTCTTCTTCACTCATCTTTGAGCTTTGTTTATCGATCATAATGCTGGAATTTTATGGTAGTATCATATTCAGCTACCAATTGTGAACTCCGATATTGTTTAGTTTAGATTATGCGTTTAAAGGTTTTAATTTGCTTCCTGTTTTCTTCTTAGTGTACTCTAAGGTTATGATAAGTCTCTGTGTTAGTCTAGTGAATGAGCATTTTCACTTGCTTAGGCGTTTTCAACTGGATTGTAGCTGTGTTGACAGCTCAGGAGCAATCGTTAGATCGGTTAGCTAGAGAGCTAACATGTTAGAAAGAAGTTGGGCAAAATGAGTTTGAGAGAATTTCGTAGGGTTTAGGATTGGGAACTGGTCAAGACTCGTTAATCAAGTCTCTCTATGATATGTATTCCTTTGGTGAATTCGACTCTAAAGGAGTTTACCTGTTTGGATCTTATCCAGGTTACTATATTTTTTCTGTTAGACTGCATTTAAGTTTGAAATAAGTTTAGTGAAGGTTGTCTGATTCTGCTTTTGCTGCTGTGATTGCAGATCTCGAGGATGTGGGAAACTCCTGTATCAGTTCTTTTGAACCTTACCATCCCAAAACCTTCTCCTTCGGAATGGTCTAGGTTTTATCGCTCTGCCAACATTGTTTTCTGCCCTTTTGCCCTTTTATACACTTGCAACTCTTTTGTACAACTAAACCACCCAATTTCATTCCTCTTTCCAAACACCCATCTCCCGCTTTGGCTTGTTGTCCTCTTCATGACGTCTTCCCTAGCGTTCCTCCACTTCACAGTAGAAAAACAACCACCAAAAACCGAGCAACTGCCGGTCATTGTTGTAGCTTTCATAATGAGTGTTTTCTGGATATCAACAATTGCTGGTGAGCTCCTTAACTGCTTGGCTGCGCTTGGAACCCTCCTTAAACTGCCTCCGGCGCTCCTTGGCCTAACCGTTCTTGCTTGGGGAAACTCGGTTGGTGACCTAGTTGCTGACGTGGCAGTTGCAAAGGCAGGTAGACCAGCAATGGCTATGGCCGGTTGTTTTGCAGGTCCAATGTTTAACATGCTTGTTGGACTTGGATCGGCCTTGGTGATGCAAACAGCTAATGTATATCCAGACGCTTACAAACTTGGATTCCATGTAGGTATTGTGATAGCTTTCGTCTTCTTGTTGCTTAGTCTAATGGGATCTCTGTTGGTAATAACCTGGTCTAGATTCCGAGTTCCGAGATTCTGGGGGATCTGTCTTGTTGGACTGTATGTTGCTTTCACATTTGTTAGTTTGATCATCGCCAGCGTTTCAACCTGATCATATGCGTGAAGTCTGCACATTGAATAATCTAGGGTCAACCAGGGTTCATTGTTTAGGAATTTTTGTTGTCTAGAAGGGAATTGCCAAAATTTTGAGCTCAGCTGATGGCCACCGCCAGACCAGTAATCTTCGAATCCCACAAAAAGTTCTTGTGATCGTCCGAGCCAGATTAGTAAAGTTTGGTAGATAGGTGATGGTAAAATATATGTGCTTTGGGAGAAGATTTTGACTCCCCCATCTGGTTTACTTTTCCATTGATTGTACTGGTCTTGTTTTTTTGGGTCTGTTATATATGTATAAACCACACATTTGTATTCTTTTGATATTAATGAGAAATACTTCATTGATCCTAGAATGTGTATTAGAGCAGAACAAAATGTTGATTCTGGTTCTTTTTTATGTGATTTGATTCTCTGTGAATGCCAAATATGTTGTGATACAACAAAACTACTTGTGAAATTTGAACCTCCAAAGAAGATAATTAAAGGTTGCCAATTAAATCCTAAGAAGATAATAAAAATGAATTAATTAATGTAAGAGATAAAACAAATCATGATCTGACAAGAGCAGAAGAATCTTGACATAAGCCCAATGGTTGACACGACACCCAGCTTTTAAAGCTCTTTCCACTTACTTCCCCTTGTCTTTCTAAATTCCTCCTCATTGTTAAAGTCGAAAAAAGGGTAAAGCAGCAAAACCCTAATAAAATCACAACAAATTAACACAAAAAAACCAGATCTTAAAACTCTCTCTACCCACCAAGAGGATCAACCAGTCTCTTCCCCTTCAGATTCTCCTTTCCACAGGTCACTCTCGTTTGCAGATTCTTTTTTTCAATTTGACTTGTTCTTACTTATATATTGTGGAATTCACATGATAAAATAATATGCTTGGTGTTGTAGGAACAATTCTAGTTGTTCTGTGTTAGCAGATTCTTTGTTCTGTCTATTTTGAAGGAAATTAAAGGCAATCCCTTTCGATATTTTCCTGTTTTCCTTATCAAATTTATGGGTTGGAATAAGTAGGTTGATGTATTGTCTTTTAATTCGAAGCTCAATTTTCATACTTATTGCTGTTTAGATCTTCAAGGTTAATCTAGAATTACAGATTAGACCATATATAAAGTAAATTCAGCAGATTCTTATTTATGTAAATTGTTTGTTAGCAACCTTATCTCCTTCACATTTCTTTAAAATTCTGGTCAGATGTTTCTTAAGAGCTTAGAATGAATCCCAAAGTTCTGTTTTTTTATTCTGGTAGTGAATGGATCAACAAGACCATGGACAGTCTGGAGCTATGAACTATGGCACAAACCCATACCAAACCAACCCGATGAGCACCACTGCTGCTACTGTAGCAGGAGGTGCGGCACAACCAGGCCAGCTGGCGTTCCACCAGATCCATCAGCAGCAGCAGCAGCAACAGCTGGCACAGCAGCTTCAAGCATTTTGGGAGAACCAATTCAAAGAGATTGAGAAGACTACCGATTTCAAGAACCACAGCCTTCCCCTTGCGAGAATCAAGAAAATCATGAAAGCGGATGAAGATGTCCGTATGATCTCGGCTGAGGCGCCTGTCGTGTTTGCAAGGGCCTGTGAGATGTTCATCCTGGAGCTGACACTCAGGTCGTGGAACCACACTGAGGAGAATAAGAGGCGGACGTTGCAGAAGAACGATATTGCTGCTGCTGTGACTAGAACCGATATTTTTGATTTCCTTGTGGATATTGTTCCCCGGGAGGATCTCCGAGATGAAGTCTTGGGAAGTATTCCGAGGGGCACTGTCCCGGAAGCTGCTGCTGCTGGTTACCCGTATGGATACTTGCCTGCAGGAACTGCTCCAATAGGAAATCCGGGAATGGTTATGGGTAATCCCGGTGGTGCGTATCCACCTAATCCTTATATGGGTCAACCAATGTGGCAACAACAGGCACCTGACCAACCTGACCAGGAAAATTAGCAAGAAACTGTGAGTCTTCCAGCTTCTTTTAGGCCTACCTTGTAGTCTTGGGGTTTTGTTTCTGTTTTCGAATAATGGTAACCTTTGTATAACTTATTTCAGTATCGTCTCAGTTTGGTACTATGTCAGTTTTGGTATTCTTATCTTATTGAAGTAAAAATGTGATAGTGTATTCGCTTTTCTCCCTGCAGCGTTCTAGTCTCGTCCAGGTGAAAGGAGGGAGACCTTAGACAAGAAAATGAAAAGAACATATCAGAATTGTCAAATTGGGTGTTGTAGAAGAATCTAAAGTGTTTATGTCTATCGATCCTTTTCTAAACGAGAAATTTAGGGATGAACCAGAAAGAAGAATGTATAAACTGTAAGAAACAAGTGTGCTTTTGACAAAAGTTTTTTTATTTGAATGTTAATTTCTGTGTCTTTATCACACATATTAAGTTATTATCCACAAAATGTATCTCATTGGATATTTAAAACAAAAGGACAATAATATTAAGGAAAAGACAAAATAGAAAATGACTTGGCCACTGTAGCCGCGTTAATAATGTGATAGCTTTTATCTACAAGAAGCGTTACTTGGTCGTCATCTACCTTCTCAGAAAGGGAGCTGCATCAATGGCGACCAATAATGATTTTGGAGCTTTCATTGAGAAAGTTACAATCTCTCCAACTTCTACTTCCTCGTCGCCTCCTTCTCTACAGGGTCTTACTTTCGCCATTAAAGACATGTAAGATATCCAACTACTTACAGAGTTTCTTCTATACTTTCTTGTCAATCAATTTTTGAGCTTATTGCTTGGTTTGATCAGTTTTGATGTGGAAGGACGCGTTACCGGTTTTGGTAACCCGGATTGGTTAAGGACACACTCGGCAGCTACTTCTACAGCTCCAGTAGTTTCATCTCTCTTAGAAGCTGGTGCCACAGCTTTGGGTATTACCATTATGGATGAAATGGCTTACAGGTTCAATTTCACATCTTTTCTGGTTTAGGAGTTCATGTTTTAAGAAACAGGATATGTCATAACAGAGGCTAGAACTAAAATATGACTAGGTTTGTTACGTTTTTTCTGAGCATGTTCTTACTTAATATGCAGTATAAACGGAGAAAATGCGCATTATGGGACTCCGAGAAACCCGATTGCTTTCGATAGAGTGCCTGGGGGATCATCGAGTGGCTCAGCCGTAGCTGTAGCTGCTCGTCTTGTGGATTTTTCTATTGGTGAGCTGAAGAAAAATTGCCAAAAGTTGTAACCATACTACTGATCATAAAGTATTTTTCTTCCCTGTCTAATTGGTTTTTGATCAATCAGGAACTGATACCGGAGGGAGTGTACGAGTTCCAGCATCTTACTGTGGGATTTTCGGTTTCCGGCCATCCCACGGTGCAGTTTCCACTGTCGGACTTACTCCAATGGCTCAGAGCTTCGACACAGTTGGTAACGAAAACTAAAATCCGAGATGTTAATGGTTAAACTGAATCTTGATATTGATGGATCCAACATTGTCTTTAGGATGGTTTGCTCGGGACACAGCCACTTTGAAACGTGTAGGTTGCGTTCTCCTGCAGCAGCATCACTTGAACCCCATCGAACCATCTCAACTGATTATCGCGGATGACTGCTTCAAGCTGTGTAGTGTACCGCATGATCTCTTGGTGCAGCCTCTGGTTGGATCCGTGGAAAAATCGTTTGGAGGTAAAAAGCATCACAAGAACTTGTTGTCAGAGATTATTCCTTGATGATTTTGTTACTTAATGATTTTGTTCTGTATCAAGGCAACACTGTAGTAAAGAAGGTGAATCTTGGAGAGTACATTGGACAGAATGTTCCAAGCCTTAAACATTTCATGACAAGTGACGATGTCACTACACAACAAGAGTTCTGCATTCCGTCTCTCATGGCCCTATCGAGTTCAATGAGATTGTTACAAAGGTACAACATTTTTCTCATTTTACATTCTATCGATTTCTAATATATTACATAGGCATAACCAAAGTTTAGACATGAATTCAAGATAAACCACGGTGCATGGATCTCGTCGGTGAAGCCAGAGTTTGGTCCTGGAATATCAGAACGAATTGAGGAAGCTATCAGAACATCCGACGAGAAGATCGACCATTGCCGGTCCGTGAAATCTGAACTGATAACGGCTCTTTCAACTTTGCTCGGGGTACAACTAACTTATTCCTTTTTCTCCAAATTTCAGTTTGAAACACTTACCAGTAGACCGGTTTTATGTAAATCATACCAAATTTTGTAGGAGAAGGGTGTGTTGGTGATTCCAACGGTACCAGGTCCTCCACCGCATCTCCAAGCTAATGTGGCTGCACTTGAATCTTTCCGCAGCAGAGCCTTCAGCTTGTTGTCGATCGCAGGCGTTTCTGGATTCTGTCAGGTAATAACAACATCAATCTTCCTTCTTGTGGAGTCTGTTAAGAACTGGTCTGATCTTCCGGTGTTTTTTTCCCATGATAGGTGAGCATACCATTGGGGCTACACGAAAATCTTCCGGTTTCGGTATCATTGGTAGCTAAGTATGGCTCAGACGGTTTTCTTCTGAGTCTTGTGGATTCCCTTGCTGCATTTATTTGATTGACATGTCATAAACTTAATGCACTTTGAGCATATCTATTTTGCTTTCTGTTTATTATGTCATCGTAGCATATCTGAATGGTTTTCTTGTCCCAAACCCAACAATGTATTAAATAAATTGTTGTATATGTTGGACAATTGTACTATTTGTCTTTTAGCGAAGTATTAATGACAACTTAATATTAACTAGATTTCTTGTTCTTAATAGTGATTTTTAAAGTTCAAAATATTAATGTCAATAATAATAGGAGTTATTGTAAAAACTAAAGAAATATTAGATGTCAAAGAGGTCTTGTGAAAAGATAATTTTTATAATATAATAGAGTTTATGTTTCTTAGATATTATAATATTAATGACAACTTAATATTAACTAGATTTCTTGTTATTAATAGTGATTTTGAAAGTTCAAATATTAATGTCAAAAATAATAGGAGTTATTGTAAAAACTAAAGAAATATTAGATGTCAAAGAGGTCTTGTGAAAGATAATTTTTTATAATATTAATAGAGTTTATGTTTCTTAGATATTATAATAGTTTTAGCTTTAAATATGTAGGAATACTTCTTCAAAAAGGACTAAAAATAAGGTTATTGTAAATATAATTATAGCATAGTAAGAATATATGATTAAAAAAAAAAAATTTGTAAATTTACTTTTAAAACAAAAAGTTGTAAATTTAGAAAATTAATTGCTAACTTACAATATATATCTATATTTGCTAAATTTAGAGAGTTGTATTTAATAAAATTAATATTGTTCAGATAAACATAAACTGAACATAATTTTGACCAAGAACTGTATATAAAATATATGCATTGAACTCTTCAAACTTCTCAATATTTCATTTTTCTAAACCATTCTTAGTTATATCTAGAAGAAACTCAAAAACTTAGTAAAATGGATCCGAATATGATGATAGTAAAAACCCTATCAGAGACCGATTGTTCTCATGATAATAAATTGATTTTACCAAGAGATAAGGTTGAGAACATAGTAAGAAGCACGGGAGTTCCAGTACCTCGAATGGGTATTCAAGTAGAAATTCTAGACAATACCAATTCCTATTGGGTAAATCTTAGACAAAGCCAAAGAGGTTATTTTATCGGACGTGGGTGGGGAGAACTTAGAGATGCAAGAAATCTTAAAGCAGGCGATGTCATCAAGTTATATTGGCAAAATACCAAATTTATATTTTCTATGTAATTTTATTTTATTTCTTTTACCGGGAATGTTATCTTACATTCAATTCAATTTCTTAATAAATCTATTTAACTAATCTTTTGTCTAATAATTATATCTTGGATGGTTTTATATGTTTCATACAAAAAAGTTGCATTTCAATTTGTCATCTAAATTATGGATATTTTGTTAGATTTTTTGTTTTGGATCGATACAATTGTTAGTCAAAATAAATTATGTTTTGACAAAATAAAATAACTCTCATGTTATATATAATAGATTGTGACCTGCGTCTTAACACTAACTCAAATACTTACCATTGACGATTATGTTAACACATATATGTATACTATAAATTCTTTATGTTTCATTTTATATATTGTTTAGAGTTTCAGCACATAGATTAATAAATCATTTAATTTGTTGTTTTTCCTATTTCAAATTATGTTTGATCTACTTAAAAAAATTATCCAACGAAAAAACAAACAGCAGAATTTCAAGAGTCAAAAACTATAAAATAGTAATAATTTTTATGATAAAATTTGAAAGCAATTTTTGTTTGCTTCTACAACTTTTATAACTTTTATAATAATTAACCCAATAATCAGCTTGTATGGGCCATACCTGATCATCACCTTATAGCGATTGATATAGATTTATCAACCGACTAATTAACAATAAATAATTTAAAATGCGATTTGAATGATTTCGTCCACGTTAACGACAACAAATTCACGTAGCTATAGCCAACAAAATATGTTATAAAAGCATAAATGAACTACCAATGTTTGTTTAATGTTTGATATCGCTATTTAAAAACAAAACAATCACAAGCTTGGTCACCAATTTGATATATATCCGATACACCTGTACCTGTTGTTCAAACTAATTCTTAATTACAACACAAAACAGGCGCCTAACTTGCGCATGGAAGTTTATTACACAATTATTCGTAGACTCACCTAACGAATTGACTTCTACGCCAACGTGCGTCCATGCATCTCAAGATCCTTCTTCAATCATACACCCATGAATTCGCACATATACGTTGATGTATATGAGATTATGAAAAATTCACGTACACATTACATGTATCTTATAGACATCGCTAAGAGCATAGAGAGAGAGAGAGTTGGGGGAAAATGGGGGCCAAAAGCAAAAGTTCGAGTACGAGATTTTTTATGTTTTATCTTATACTAATATCATTGTCGTTTTTGGGTTTGCTCTTAAACTTTAAACCTCTGTTTCTGCTCAACCCCATGATCGCTTCTCCTTCGATAGTTGAGATTCGTTATTCTTTGCCGGAACCGGTTAAACGGACTCCGATATGGCTCCGACTCATTAGAAACTATCTTCCGGATGAGAAAAAGATCCGAGTGGGTCTTCTCAACATCGCAGAGAACGAGCGAGAGAGCTACGAGGCAAGCGGGACGTCGATCTTGGAGAATGTCCACGTGTCGCTCGATCCTCTTCCGAACAATCTGACATGGACGAGTTTATTCCCGGTTTGGATCGACGAGGATCACACGTGGCACATTCCTAGTTGTCCAGAAGTCCCTCTCCCTAAGATGGAAGGTTCCGAAGCTGACGTGGACGTCGTCGTTGTCAAAGTCCCGTGCGATGGTTTCTCGGAGAAGAGAGGGTTAAGAGACGTTTTCAGGCTACAGGTGAATCTGGCGGCAGCGAATCTTGTGGTGGAGAGTGGTCGGAGGAATGTTGATCGGACTGTGTACGTTGTCTTCATCGGATCTTGTGGGCCTATGCATGAGATCTTTAGGTGTGATGAGCGCGTGAAGCGCGTGGGGGACTATTGGGTCTATAGGCCTGATCTTACGAGGTTGAAGCAGAAGCTTCTCATGCCTCCTGGTTCATGTCAGATTGCTCCGCTAGGTAATTTTGGCTTTATTATTCATAGGTCAATATGTTTTCTTCATTTATTTATTTATTTATTGTCGCATGCATGATGACATAATGCATAGTTAAAAAATTCCAATGTTTCGCTAACTATTTCTTATTCGTTGTTAAAGGTCAAGGAGAAGCATGGATACAAGACAAGAACAGAAATCTCACATCCGAAAAAACTACATTATCATCATTTACTGCCCAACGTGTCGCTTACGTGACGTTACTACACTCATCGGAGGTATACGTATGCGGAGCAATAGCCTTAGCACAAAGCATAAGGCAATCTGGATCAACCAAGGACATGATTCTCCTCCACGATGACTCTATAACCAACATCTCTCTCATTGGCCTAAGCCTTGCTGGCTGGAAACTACGGCGAGTGGAGAGAATTCGTAGTCCTTTTTCCAAGAAGCGTTCTTACAATGAGTGGAACTACAGTAAGTTACGTGTGTGGCAAGTGACAGATTACGACAAACTAGTGTTTATAGACGCAGACTTCATCATCGTCAAGAATATTGATTACCTTTTCTCCTATCCTCAACTTTCTGCCGCTGGCAATAACAAAGTCTTGTTCAACTCAGGAGTCATGGTAATGCATCTAACTAACAAATATCTTTAACAATAGATTGTTTGATTTGAATATGTTGACTTTTTTAAGTTTCTAAAGATATTGCCTTATCAATCCATTTCTTACTATTTTATTTTATCGAATTTTCCATATGTTTTATATAAGAAAGTCTGGTTTTCTTCAGGTTCTGGAGCCATCAGCTTGTTTATTCGAGGATTTGATGCTTAAATCATTCAAGATCGGGTCATACAACGGGGGAGACCAAGGATTTCTGAACGAATATTTCGTGTGGTGGCATAGGTTATCAAAACGTTTAAATACGATGAAATACTTTGGTGATGAAAGCAGGCATGATAAAGCGCGCAATCTTCCAGAAAATTTAGAGGGCATACACTACTTGGGACTAAAACCATGGCGATGTTACAGAGACTACGATTGTAACTGGGACTTGAAAACGCGACGTGTGTATGCAAGCGAGTCGGTGCATGCGAGATGGTGGAAAGTGTACGACAAGATGCCTAAGAAGCTGAAAGGTTATTGTGGTTTGAATCTTAAGATGGAGAAGAACGTTGAGAAGTGGAGGAAAATGGCTAAGCTCAATGGTTTTCCTGAAAATCATTGGAAAATTAGAATAAAAGATCCTAGGAAGAAGAACCGTCTAAGTCAATGAGAAGAGTCATCAAACTCGCTTATTCAACAAGAGACTTAATTTTTTTTTTTTCTTTACGTAAAGATTTTGAAAGGGAATTTAATTTCTAACAGGTAATTGTGGATTATGAAGGAAAAACATTATACGTAGTTATGATATATATTTCGTTCGAGTGAAAGTATTTTTAGTTTTTTACAAAGACTAATAACCATACTTTTATTTGGAATAATAATATGCGTAATTTAAGTAAAGTAATTTTCTCTTTTCAAAAATATAATTTCGATGCCTTTTTTCCCTCTCACTCGTTAACACTTTTGTGCCGACCGATGAATCAAAATTAGAGTAACAGTGAAACGCATTCTTCCCTCAATCGTTCAAATGCAAGATTTCTTCGGCTCCGTTCGTCGATCGCTTGTTTTCCGTCCTTCTTCCGACGACGATAACCAGGAGAACCAGCCTCCGTTTCCCGGTGTTCTCGCCGATAAGATCACCTCTTGCATCCGCAAATCGAAGATTTTTATCAAACCCTCCTTCTCGCCTCCTCCTCCTGCTAACACTGTAGACATGGCACCTCCGATTTCGTGGAGGAAAGGTCAGTTAATTGGTCGCGGCGCGTTTGGTACGGTGTACATGGGTATGAATCTTGACTCCGGGGAGCTTCTCGCCGTCAAACAGGTAATTTAGGGTTTGTTTTTCTGATTGCTGTGGATTTGAAGCTAATTGGGACTTAATTTTGAATGACCTAATTCTCTGGCATGTGTACTGAACTTCAAAAGCTTTGTTCTACTCAGGTTCTGATTGCAGCCAATTTTGCTTCCAAGGAAAAGACTCAGGTTCATAAACAATCCATTTCATCGAGTTTTCCCTCTTTCAATTTCCATTGATTTTTGTACTTCATTGAGTTTGTTATCTGTGTTGGTGCTAAGTAGGCTCATATTCAGGAGCTTGAAGAAGAAGTTAAGCTTCTTAAAAATCTCTCCCATCCTAATATAGTTGTAAGTAACTGTTGGTATTGTCTCCTTCTCAATGCATACGGATTCAACACTTCCTTGTGTTATCTATCTAACTCAGGTATTTTTTATTTTCTGGCCTTAGAGATATTTGGGTACAGTGAGGGAAGATGATACCCTGAATATCCTTCTCGAGTTTGTTCCCGGTGGATCGATATCATCGCTCTTGGAGAAATTTGGACCTTTTCCTGAATCAGTAAGTCATGCTTGGATTTTTTTTTGTTCAATCTCTTACAATGTGTGCATTGCTTAAGTGGTGAGAACGATTGAATTAGGTTGTCCGGACATACACAAGGCAACTGCTTTTAGGGTTGGAGTACCTGCACAATCATGCAATTATGCACAGAGACATTAAGGTAACAATTTTTCTCCATACTTTATAAGTGCTTACAATCTCGAGTCCTTACCCATGAGACTATATGTTTCTATGTTTTCTCAGGGGGCTAATATCCTTGTGGATAATAAAGGATGCATTAAGCTTGCTGATTTTGGTGCATCCAAACAAGTAGCTGAGTTGGTAAGTCAAAAAATAATTTGTTTTCTACAAAGTATATTGCAGGAAGCATTCTGTTCTGTGTATTCTCTTATTTCTTAGTTGGTCTAGTATAACATATCCTTCAGAGTGATTTAATGTGATTGACTTGATTTCATCTCTAGGCTACGATGACTGGTGCAAAATCTATGAAAGGGACACCATATTGGATGGCTCCGGAAGTTATTCTTCAAACTGGACATAGCTTGTAAGAAACCAAGCGTGCTCGTAAATGCAAAATTAGATGTTTTGTAACTGATACTCATACAATTGTGGCTATTAATTGTAGTCCTGGTGACTTATGTCCCATATTTTTGATTTCTCACAAACCTGTGGCTATTGTTCTCAGCTCTGCTGACATATGGAGCGTCGGCTGTACAGTTATTGAAATGGTGACTGGGAAGGCTCCTTGGAGTCAGCAGTATAAAGAGGTAATTTGTTCGTATTTCTGGTGATATTTTTTCGTGAATAATTTTGCTTCTTAATTACAAGTGGACATACTTTCTTTTCAGGTTGCTGCTATCTTCTTCATAGGAACAACAAAATCACATCCTCCAATACCTGATACTCTCTCCTCTGATGCAAAAGATTTTCTGCTCAAGTGTCTGCAGGAGTAAGCTACTTTGCTTCAGCAACATTAGTTTGGAACTTTTAATAGTAACTTCCTTCACTACTATTGTGTCTTGTCTTTGGAATTGCTGAATCATTGGATCCGTCTTGACAGGGTACCAAATCTGCGGCCAACCGCATCTGAGCTACTAAAGGTGAAGTATAAATAGTTTGAGTGATGCCCGCAATATTAAATTGGAAAGGTTTGAGTAAAATTCCTGATTTTGTTTTATTCGCAGCATCCTTTTGTTATGGGGAAACACAAGGAGTCTGCTTCTACTGATCTTGGTTCTGTCCTGGTGGGTGGATGTTAACCGTCTTATGAATATCATATAACTTTTTCTTGAAGCCATCTTGATAAAATTATTTTTGTTATTTTCCAGAACAATCTTAGCACTCCACTACCGTTACAGATAAATAACACCAAGAGCACGTAAGTTCTGAATATCTGGCTGAAACCAAAATTTCTAAGATTATTTTGTGGGTTTATGAAAGATTTTGATGGTTTATTGTCTGTTTCCTTTGTTTCAGTCCAGATTCTACTTGCGACGATGTAGGTGACATGTGTAACTTTGGCAGTTTGAATTATTCACTTGTAGATCCTGTGAAATCAATCCAAAACAAAAATTTATGGCAACAAAATGATAATGGAGGTGATGAAGACGATATGTGTTTGATAGATGATGAGAATTTCTTGACATTTGACGGAGAAATGAGTTCTACCCTTGAAAAAGATTGTCATCTGAAGAAGGTAGCATACATATGATTTCTCATTTAGAATTCCAATGGCTGATCAAGTCTCAACTCTTGTTTGGATCATGTTTCAATTTGTTTTGTAAGCATTACTTATAAAATCTATGTGTACAGAGCTGTGATGACATAAGTGATATGTCCATTGCTTTGAAGTCCAAATTTGACGAAAGTCCTGGTAATGGAGAGAAAGAGTCTACAATGAGCATGGAATGTGACCAACCTTCATACTCAGAGGATGATGATGAGCTGACCGAGTCAAAAATTAAAGCTTTCTTAGATGAGAAGGTCCCTCATGCACATTATACTACATTATTCATTGTCCTCACTGCATTTTCTACGTAAATCACTAACATGGCAGTGAATATGTATTTGTCTCAGGCTGCAGATCTAAAGAAGTTACAGACTCCTCTCTATGAAGAATTCTACAATAGTTTGATCACATTCTCTCCCAGTTGTATGGAGAGTAATTTAAGTAACAGTAAAAGAGAGGACACTGCTCGTGGTTTCCTGAAACTGCCTCCAAAAAGCAGGTCACCGAGTCGGGGCCCTCTTGGTGGTTCACCTTCAAGAGCAACAGACGCAACTAGTTGTTCCAAGAGCCCAGGAAGTGGAGGTAGTCGTGAATTGAATATTAACAATGGAGGTGATGAAGCTTCACAGGATGGTGTATCAGCACGGGTCACAGACTGGAGGGGTCTCGTTGTTGACACTAAGCAGGAATTAAGCCAGTGGTTAGTGGCTGCGATAATTGGGATTTAAGTTTTAAGGATTTAGACATTTCCTTAATTTCCTCTTTTAGAAACTCGGTAGGAATCAAGAAGACAGAAATAAGTCCCATTCATGCTTATCTTAAGCTATGATCACCCAACTCCAAACGTGTAGAGTTTAAATTCAGCCTAGCTATTGACCAGCAACGATTTAAATCTGTCACTTAGTCTAGGCTTCTTGTTTCATTCCTGAATCTGCTTGAATTGGCTGGTTTTGGCTTTGCAGTGTTGCTTTGTCAGAGATAGAGAAGAAGTGGAAGGAAGAGCTTGATCAAGAACTGGAAAGAAAGCGACAAGGTATGTCACTCTTATTAATCTAGCAAAAAAATGTCAAAGATTCTCTTTAAGTTTTACATATTTAGAATTTAGAATTCGGCGCTTTGCATTGACCACTGTTAACATGCAATCATGTAATGTTGAGAAACATGACATTGTAGCATCCACTTTTTGTAAGCTTGGTAAGTTGACTTGTGGTTTATGTTATTGCAGAAATCATGCGCCAAGCAGGGTTGGGATCATCCCCAAGAGACAGAGGCATGAGCCGACAGAGAGAGAAGTCGAGGTTTGCATCACCAGGAAAATGACTTGCACAAAAAGTCTCCGGCTTTTTGATTTTTGATTGCTCAACTAGTATATATATCTGTAACTCTTATCTTGCTGTGATGAAAAGTAGACACGAGGTTTGGTCTGAATATATGATTCTGAACTGGTTGTTGAAGGTATTAGATGTGTGTAATGTGAGTGTCGGGTGCATATTTAAGTGCGCTACAAATTGCTAAAACCTGTGCAAGTTTCATTTATTGAAAGGTTCGAGATTACAGGCAGTTATGTAACAAACATGAAACATGAATAGTCTCAACCAAAAACACTAAACCTATCAGGGTAGTTCCAGCCCTGAAGCATAACACGAGGAGACTTCTTCATGCCTGTAGGAGCTGCAAATGAGATCTTAAAAGACATTGATTCACCTGGAACTAGTGAGAAATAGTTGTCTGAGTAGTGTACTGGTAGAATCCTCGTATCTTGTTTCTCTGTCTCTGCATTGTGAACTGAGAAACGAAGGAAGAAAGCAACTCCTGAATCCGATCCCTTCATTTCCACTACTTTCAAACCACGGTTGCTATCTGCAGAAACAACACATCTACTAAAGAGTTTCTGGAGCAACCCCAGATCACGTTTTTCGTCTTCCTGGACAACGTTTTTGGCTAAGTTAGCTCTAGATGTGTTATGAACATTGACCTCCAGCTCATATCTTGAACCCACCATAACTGCATTGCAAGTGATCTTGAGAGGTATTTGCTTCTTCCTGTACGGCTCCAAGAGTGTGTAATTTTTTCCAGGCAGATGCAGCCAGTAGAAGTTCCGGGATATAACTGCTTTGTCTGAGACAGTGTACAGTTTGAGAAGAAGGAAATATACATGCTTTGGGTTTGCTGCTTTCGGATACTTGAATTCCGATATTTTCACAACTTTCTTTGGTGGGGCAGAGACAATTTTAAACACTTTATAGTATGGGCAGTTCCCGTCTAGGTCCCATACTGATGCCTCTATTGCCACATCCGACAGCTCTTTAGAAGTCGTGTTTACAACCTGTGCGGGGGGTCAAAGGACATGATTCCATGTATTATTTACATAATTTATTAGACTTTTATACACTTCTTATTTAGATCAAGAATCTAATTTCGAGAGACCTTCGTACACAGTGATTGTCAGAGAGAGAGAGAGTAACTAATCACACTGACCTCAACAAAGTAACTTGCCAGGTTCAATTGTACATGGACTGGCTCTGCAGCGGAACGGCAGCCATAGAAACTGGCTGTTTGGTCGAGAAGATGATCGTAGAATTGACCTCTGAGACCAGTCCATGGATTTTGGTTCTTCCAGATCAAGACACCCGTGTACTTCGTCCACATTTGCGAACTCCAACCCTCGAATAGAGCTCTGTACTGAATGTAGTTTACCAGTTGAGCCTGTTACAGAGGAAAAACCAAGTCATAATATATCACTTATGATCTCAAGTTTCTTTTATTAATCGAACATAGACATTGCATTATTAAGTTAAGGGGAAAAGTAACATTTATGCACCAGGGTAAGACAACACCAGTAAAGGCTAAAACGGTTAAGATCCCAAATTTACCTTCAAGCAGAAGTCATCGAGATTCTCTGGAGTACCGTACATCAGAATCTGGTCATGCACTTTTCCAGGATTAGAATATGGAATGTACTTGTGATAATCCCACATTCGATTTGGCACTTCTTTAATAAACCCGTCCAAACCCTTTTTGAACAGAGGAATCGTCCAACCTTCTGGAGGCATTGTCGCTCTTATCGTCTCTGCAACTGGCATTCCAACCGAGCCGACCTCCGGATTGAACCCATACTTGTAATATGTGTCTTTAAAAAAATCTTCAGGGTATTGAATCTCATAAGGGCCGTCAGTGAAGTTCCCCTTTCCATCTGCAAAGCCGTCCCACATAGATCCTTGAATATAAACTCTAGTACCGTCAAGATAAACACTAGGATCTGAATCTTTGTCTGATAACAATTGGGTTTCAAAATAAGAATGAAGCCTAAGGTCTTGCTTTAGAGCCTCATTTATGTCTTTTGGCGGAACTTGTTCATTTCCACCCACCCAAAGAGCCAGGCTTGGATGGTTTCTCAGAAGTTTGACAGTATCACGAGCACATAAGAGGAATAATTCATGGTCTAGTGGTCCATTCGGATTTGATACTGGAACACCTCTTCCATCAACATCGCCAGTGATCCAAAACTCTTGCCACACCTGAGAATAAATAAGGTATACTTCAGAAATGGCAATGAATTTTGGAAGAAGGGTGATAGCGAATAACTTAAGATTCATACCAACAAGCCGTAGATATCACAAAAGTGATAAAACTCTGGCCTTTCAGCCAACCCACCGCCCCAGCAACGGATCATGTTCATGTTCATATCTGCATGGAATTTTATGTCGGTTCTGTAACGTTCTTTAGAGAGACGTAACAGTCCATCTGATAGTATCCAATTGCCACCACGGATGAAGATCGGCTCTCCGTTGATCTTGAACAGCCTGGAAAATTAACAAAAACAAGTTGTAGAGCCTCCACAGAATCATTCTACACAAGCCAAACTGAAACTGAAATATAAAAAGTTTACCTTCCACCAGTAACACTATCAATAACACTCTCAATCTTTCGGAATCCAAATGGCTGCATCCACGAATCAGATTCTCCGAATTCATTCACAACAACAGTGATCAAGATGTCATAAAGGTTTTGCTTTCCCATCCCGTTGGGCCACCACAATTCAGGTTTATAGAAATAGAGCTGTTAATTCAATATTTCATTAGTTTCTAGGATAAACAATACCACCATCACAGATTCAGAGCCATAAGTAATTTAAGTCGTAACAAGTAATATACGATAACAATACCACTCACTGGTTTAAATGTGTGCTGAATACGTCCTTGAGCAGGGATCAAAACATTCTCTGTCTGAAGATGCTCTACTAAACAGACACCGTTTTCGAGTTCGGCTGTTATTTGAATATTCACAGAACATTCAGTATTCCATGTGCTTTTGTTTTCCAGTTCAGCAGTCACATGCAAGTAAGCTCTCTTGTAATCGTCAAAGAAGGTTGAGACCAAATGGGGATCAATTATTCTTACAGGCTGCAATAAAAGCAATTTATAACATTCAGTAAGAAGATGACTATAAACGTTCCGTGGAGAATATTGATTGATATCATCTCTGGAAAACAATGTAAACCAACTAAACGAACCCCGGTGACAGATATTGACACTTCATCCCATATGCCAGTATTCCGGTCCCTAGAAGAAAAAATGTTGTCAGAGAGAAATGCCTTAAACTATACGATAAGCTAAATCTTGTAACAAAAAAATAACCTTATTGGACAAATCCAGTCCCAACCTTGCACATACTGTGCAGCTACATCTTTTCCAATCTGTCATGGATAGTCCAATCACAACGCAAAGAAAGAAGAGTGATATAAACTTCCAAGAGAGAGAGAAGGAGGGAGGAGGTGTACCTCATGATCACCACCTTGGCCTCCCTCGGGAGGTATAGTCCCAGGATGATCTGGGGGATGAACAATAAGAGCAAGTAAATTGCTCTCAGGATGGAGAATATCAGTGACGTCAAGTGTATGTCTGCGAAACATCCCTTTGGGAAGCTCTGTCTTGTGGCCATTTACAAACACTTGTGCAGAGTAGTTGATGGCACGGAAATTCAAATGCACGTATTGATTCAATAACTGCAAAACCGTCAAAACAAAATATGAAAAGAAGACACAAGAAAAATAGCAATTTCGACCAAGAGAGAGAGAGGGTGAGGGTGGCCCACCCTTTGACATTGGAATTTAGTGAAGAACCAGAAAGTGTAGTAGTCCCTTCCGGAATCGGCAATATCTGTGATCGCTTCATTTTCAAGTCCATAAAAAGGATCCGGAATTGCTTTGTTTTTCACCAATGTGCCCAATACACTGTTCACAATTAAGATCCTATATCAGTAAAATCTCTCATTCATGCATGAAACAATTAGAGGTATTTACATAAATAAAAGCTGATTCATAAGAAGAAGAAAATTAATTATTAGTTATCAAGGCAAAATCCAAACTTGACAGACACATTCGAACAAAATCAAATACTTAAACAATTGTTCTTACTTTGATTATTAATAGCTTCAAATTTTCGAAGAGGAAAGTGAACACTATTACTTACGTTCCAGGTACGGCGGCTTCCATCCACCGAGATTCGGAACTGATGGCCGGAGGATTGGTGGTAGTGAGCTGAACGCCGTTGACATCGACCTCCGTGGATCTCGCCGCTATCCAGCCGAAATCTAACACCGTCTTCCCGATCTCCGCCAT
This sequence comes from Arabidopsis thaliana, assembly GCF_000001735.4. Lineage (NCBI taxonomy): Eukaryota > Viridiplantae > Streptophyta > Magnoliopsida > Brassicales > Brassicaceae > Arabidopsis > Arabidopsis thaliana. The sequence continues at coordinate 2,899,288 of NC_003070.9, forward strand.
TTTAGTATCTGATCTCAGCTTCTGGAATGTTTATGTCGAAAACAGTTGAGAGAGTTGATGAAGAAACTTGTTGGACTGGAAAAACGAAAACGTTTATTGTCTGGATAAGCCTAAATAAGTAAATAGAGTAAATACATTTTTCTCTATCACTTATTATGTCATCAATTATTTAACACTTATTTTTAATGACATTAGATTTTATTTTTTTTGCTCAAATATTTTTTAAATGACATTAGATTTTTTTATTTTTTTTTAGTGTCACTAGATTTGATTGAATTTTGTATTACTTTTATTGATATATTTTAAGAGCTATTGAAAAATCCGAAAGAAATCGATAATGCTATGATCAAATCACTCGATTAACCATTACTGAATATTACTTGTCATTGTACTTTTTTACTTGTTATTGTACTTAAGGTTATGATTCGTTATGATTGTAATTGTATTAATCATTACTTGCAAACTTCAACCATAAGGCTTATTCTCGCTGGTGACAATTCATCTTTGTCAACCAGTGCATTGTCCTACACTTCTACGGCCTTCTCATGCTGTGTTGCTTTTCGAGTCGATGAAGTGAAAAACTCAAAACCAAAAAAAAATGGAAAAAAAAAGAGGGAAGAAAAAGCTGAGGGAAGCTACTAGTAAAAGATTCCGGTAGCCAATATCTTCACAAGAATGGAAACCCGTTCAACTAAAACAACAAAAATAATAAGAAAACAATGATGAAAGAGGTTCGTAGCAAATTTACAAATTCCTTGCAAGAAGAAAAAAAAAAAAAAAAAAAAAGAAGCAAATTGTTGGGTAGTTTTGATTGAGGGGAAATGAGAAAAAGAGGTTGGGGAGGTTGTTTTGCTGTGGGAGTCAAAGACCGAGCAGGAATTGGAAAACATCGCTCAGTGAAATGATACCTTCAACACGTTTGCTCCCTGCTTCCACTATCACCAGCCTCCTTACACCTGTTGTGTTTTATATACACAAACCCAAACCCCAGTTACATCTCATCTGATGTTCCTGTGTCAAGCAACAAAGCTGAAGATTGTATATAGGAGATAGTGTGTACCTGGATTCGCCAACCGCTCCATCACTTTCACAAGAGAGTCTGAGCGCAAGCACATGTGACATCTCTGCCCGTTGAAGATTCCATAAGGCGGGCTCGCATCTTGCCCCAACTGTAGCGCCTGAAAACCCACAAACACATTATCCTCCACTTTATTATAACGTTTCATCTCTTCTTTCATTCTTGTAAAGATGTATGTTCAAATAAATCAGAAACGAGGCAATTTCCATGATAGATAGGCAGGTTACATTTAAGTAAAACTCGTAATTTGATGAGACATGTGATGGATCTTGGTTTCTGATGAGAGGTTTACCTGGTGAACTGTCATGTCATCAAGATGAATCTGTGCGTATGCCTTGTCTTTAGCCAGAGCAGTTATATCACTGGCCAATTACAAATATCATCAGAACACAAGGACGTCAAAGATGGAATGCATAAGACATCATGTCGATTGATGGATAGAGGTTTACCTTCGAGAGTATATGTCAATAAGCGAGTCGTTGTCATCCACTACGGGAATTGAACTGACTTCAGCTGTAATAACCAGGAAACATAAATTAAGCATGACTCATTCATTCATTTCCATCTATGAGGAACCAGGGAAAAGATCACGAGAAATTCTATAAATATATCTGCTTTAAGATTGACAAAAATGTTTCTATGTTTTTAAACCTCGTTAGTTTACTCATGTTGCAGCAATTACATCTGTATAAAAATAATAAAAGTGGTCGTAACATCTAAAGTTGGTTTGTTGGTCTGCATTGACTTGAGTATACCCATGTGTTCAGCTACTTGATTATATTACCATCTAGACAAAATATTTAAAACTGAAAATCTGATTGTAATGTAGAGGTTGATAGTCTGAGTTGCAGATGAGCTTTGAATAAGATGTTGCTGCAACAAGATAAGAAAAAGGATTACCTTGAACTAATAATGCGAGCGCAGAACCCAAAGAGGCGTGAGGTCTCAATGTAGCGAGAGGTTTGCTACTTGATTCTCCGATTCTAGGGACCCACGTACCCAGGGGAATTGAACAAATGGGTTGCTGAAGGATAGGTAAAGAGCTAGACGAATGTCTAAAGTATCTGCATATACCTGGAAGATTATGCTTAATTTAGAGCTTAAGTGTCTGATAAAGGCATAAATTTCGAAAGGAATTATTAACAGGGAAAACTGTGTAAAAAGTTTGGTAAAGTCAATTGCAACTTTAGTTTCTAATTTCCCTCCCTCCTAAAGATCCCATCCCTTCACAGAATTTGGAGAAATGAAGAAGTGGGAAAATTTTGGAAATAGCAGAATCATATGCACGTCATGAATTAAAAAGTGAGAAATGCCAAATTGGCGCGCTTATCAGTGTCTTATTCACAAATGAAGGGACCTTACATTTTAATATGCCTGATAGCGAAGCAAGATGCAGTAACTGCGGATATGAACCATCCTGCAAAGAAGAATATATAACCGGAACAGCTGCCACCTTGTTTTGCAAAATTTTCAGGGCAACGTCTTTCAGATTATCATAGGGTCCAACCTGATAGCCATATATAAAACCATTAATAGCAAGAGAGAAATACTACTAGCTCTTTTCAATATAACATGCAATAGAAAGTTCTAGGATAAGGCTATGTTCAGAGATTACGCAAACAGAAGAAAGTTAGTAGTAACAGCGATACAAATCAACTGTGAAAATCTCACCTGAACAAGTGGCCTAGGATATGGTCTCCCACTTCCATCATATTGCCGGCTAATATGAGCCTTCCCCTCTTTCCAGGCTGCTATTGTGTGCGTCTCAAGCTCTTCCTCTGTCAAGTTTGATCCATGAGTTCCAAGCTGCAATTTTACAAATTTGCTATTATACTCAAGAGTGAAATTTCATACTGAGAAGCTAGTAAAACATTTAAAACTATGTGATTTATGAGATATCCAGACTTCCGTCTTGGAAATTCTAAGAATATACAATAGTAACTCGATGGAATGCTCTAGCAAAGAACAGTTTTAATAGAAGCCAACCTCTCTCAGTATTAGAATGAAGTCTAGTGGACCAAGAACTCCAACAAATTGGCCTTTTCCAAAGTCCCAAAGAGGAGCCAAAGGGATTCCCTGAAAGCATCTGGAATTAGCAAAAACCAGAAAGCCAAACAATCTCGAAGTATAATTAGACGAATGTTGTTCACTTAAGTTTCACTTCCTTCCCTTTCCGGGTCTGGATGCAACAATATTAGAATGTTTATATGACGGTGAGAGACAGAGAGATGAACATCCTAACAAGAACAGAAGCTGACACAAGGGTAATTGGCAAATAAAGTAAACCTGCTCATAGAGTATATGGAATGCTTGCTTCACTGGCAAATTAACATCCAATGCAATAACCTGTAAAATTTCCAATCACCTTAGACAATTTCCGAGTAAGAAGCCAAAGGTTATTCTTAACTGATAATCTATAGGACATGAAGACAGAAATTATCAATGATCAAGCAAAAAGAAAAAGAAACCAAACCTTGCCCGATTCTGGGAGCAGCTCATATGCAGTGCGGGTTGACAATAAAACCGATATGCGGTGACGAGAAAGCTCCAAATCAACCCCCGACATCCTAGGAACAGCTTCCTGGGACGGGTCAGCCTACAATATAATCACCATGTGAAAGCAGTCAGAAACTCAATTTGAATGTAGTCTCAGAGACAATTTAATGGAACTTAAGGAATCCTGCTTTATACATTAAGATAAAATGGTCTAAAATCAATTATACTTGAACTAATGACAAACAGTTAAAAATAATCTGAAGGATACCAACCACGGATCAAAATTAAAGAAACCAAACTGGAAGCAACTCGGGAAACCTGAACCATCAAGCAGCGAGAATAAACACTGCATTTTGGAAAAGGAAAGGTCAGATTCCTTACCGTTCGCAGGAAGACATCATCCACATCCATATTCGACCGGCCCAGTGTCTCTGGGCTAAAACCAGCAGGAACCATATCTGGCCCAGTTATAAATATTGTATTCACTACTCCACCATTTCCGCTTACAAATGGTTGGTGCTCATCGTGCCGCCATTCCCCATCAACAAAAAACTTATACTGCATGAGAATGAAATAACATAAATGTAACATTAGTGGCTTCTTAAGCATCTCACATTGTAATAATTAAAATCTTGTTATATATAGTACATCCAACTGCCAAAATATATGAATCTCTATACACACACTGTAGCCTTTATTAAAAGAAGTGATTTAGGTATCACACAGCATGAAGACCCCAACTTTTGTTATGTGGATGGTGATGTATAAAGTCAAATTTTGATCAATTAGCAAGGAAATTTGCAATTTTCAGCCACAGTCATACAAATATGACAGAGGTATATAAGATTCTCATTGCATAGGTTAAGTATCCAGAGACTAAATGAAGCACAATTATGGACATCGCTAAATCACTACAAGGACATAAATGCTTCTGCAGGGATTAATTAACAAAGAATTTGCCATGATACAGGTCGAGTACAAGATTATTAACCTGATGATATCCTGGCGTCAAGTTGCAAATGACTTGAAAAACAGTAGGGCAGCCCTCGAGCGGTGACATTGGCACATGCTCTGTCCACCTGTTCAAATGCCCATTTCAGAAATCAGTCCATGGACTGCAAAACCCCGATAGATACTATACAGAGCACATACTCTACACAAACCCCGATAAATAGCTTAACTGAAATATAAAGTAAACTATCCTAGTTCAAGCTCAGTCATCTCACCTGGTGAAAGATCCGCTTAGGAAGACTCTTCTACCTCCATAAGGCCACACGAAGCGTGTCGGAGTAAGAAGCTGCCCTGAGGCAGCGCTGTTTCCACGGCTGCTATCCAATGTAGAACCAAACATCCCCTCCCAGTAGTTATATAGTTACAATCCACAGAAACTAATTCCTAAAAACCTTCTGAATCGATTCTTAATGCGTAAAATAATCTCGACTCTTCAGCAGAAGAAACAAAACCCGGTGAAACTTCAAACTTCAACGCTTACACATGCAGAGAGTCCGAATTCAATAACGCTACCATAAATTCCAGCAACCAGTAAACCGAAACCCTAAAAGCCCAAATCACGATCTACAACGAAATTACTGAACTCTTCCCCCAAACCTAGGTAGAGAAATTCCACCAACACGAAACCTTGTAAAAGAGCCCTAAACTCAAAGCACGAACGATCTGGCTACAAAAGCAAAGGTCAACTGATTGACAATACACACCACCTGGAAAACGTAGCTGAAAAATTCCGAGGAAAAGAAGGCAGAGGAAGTCGCGGCTCTGATCTTTAAATTCGGGGAGTAGAGAGACCTCGATGATGATCGGAATTGATTGAAGGGAGGGAGCAAGAATTAGGGATTTGAAAAGTTGGAGAGAACCCTAAATAGAGAGAGTGGAGATGGCATTGTTTGGATCTGGGCAAGGAATGATGTTAATGGTCTTTCAAGGTGAAGAAGAATCTGAGGGCGAAGAAGCGCTGCGTAATGAAAATGTTGTTTTTAATCCATCGACAAAGATATGGTTTTTTTTTTTTTTCTCTTTTTTATTACTGTATACAGTTTTTCCGATAACATTTAAAAAAAAAAAAAAAATTCTACTTTTACATAACTGATTATTCTTCTCTTTTTTCATAATAAATAACTATATGAATTATGCAAATAATAGCATCTAATATATAGTTTTAGTCAACTATCTAATAAATCATTTCCTATATATATAATATATCACATAAATGTTATGAATAAATTAGACGAGGATCCAAGTTATTAAAAATATTTCCACTTTAAAATTGTATCTAGTAAATTCTTTTTTTGGTATTATTTTTTTAAACTCATTTGTCTTTTCTGATGTTAAACAGTACTATAAATCAAACAAAACCAAACTAACATTCAAAAACGTTTCAAAATACACTTTTCTCTTATTCTCTTGTGTTTTGAAGCAGGGTAAATAAATAAAGTAAAAAGAAAAGCCATGTTTTTTTTTTCTCTAATTTTTATTGTGTCAACTCTTATAATTTCTTAAATTAAAGAAAATAAATCATTACATCCCACACCAATTTATTATCGGGTTAAACATAATCCATGAAATTACATTGTACATCTATTCTCGGTAGACATGTAATACAGGGAGACAATCGTGTTGTCTTCCAAGTTGACATTATTTGAGGGAGAGGAGACTTCATGTTTGAACCCTAGGCATGCAATTACATTTTATAGTAGATTTAGCCTTAGAAAGACCTGTAAATTAGGGCTAAAAGCCTAAAACCAAAACACGACCTTGAAGAAAAAAAGAGTTCGGTTTCTAATTAGTTTTATAAACTCTAAATAATCGAAGTGATGTAACTTTTATTTGTTGTGAGTATATATTTTTAAGTTGGATTTGAACTTTCTTATAGACATGACTTTATATAAGTGTATATATCTCGCTCTTACTCTAATGTTGTTTATCTTTTTCCTCAAAACGTATATAAGTCCCCCGGCCCTCTCTTTCAGTACTATTCTATATATACACTTACTCTATCTGTCGGAAAACAGCAAATGAGAAAGACATTTGTAAACAATGGTCATTTTGGCTTGTTGGTTATTGGGCAGCATTCACGGTCGCTGGCTAGTATGGACAATTGGATATATATACTCCTTTAATGGTCATAACTTTCATCTCAAAATCTTGATCGCTATATTTGGGCATTGAAAAACAGGCCAACAAAGTTTTTTTTTTTTATCTCATAAGGGCTCTTTTTAATATTTGGAAAGTCTTCATTTGGTTACATATTGTTAGAACATCTTTGGCTCTCGTCCTAAACATCCGTAACTCCTTCGTCGTAATTCTGGTTATGTATATGATCTTTGGCTCGGGAACTAATTCAAAGAGTTCTTTCTTCTTCTTTTCTTTCAGTTATGGGTTTTGCATCAGATTTCGAGAAGAATTTCTTTAGCCTCCACTGAATACATTTTTCTCTTAGTCTAAACAACTCTCCAATTACATCACATATGCTCCTTCTTTCTTTCTTTTTTTTTTTGATATGAAATCAATCAAAGTGAAAAGCTTAGATTATACAATATAGCATAGCCTAGTTCTTTGTAACCTTGCCCAAAAAGGAATTTAAGGAAACATCAAAGCTGGGAAAAATATTGGGAGACTAACGCGCAAGCAGTTTCATTGATGGTTCTTTCTCTTTCGGGTACAAAAGTCAAAATCTGAGTTTATCATTGATGGTTCTCTTGTAGGCAATTTCTGATGGTTCTCTTTTTCTCCTTCCAAAATAGATAGTCCATAACTCTTTGTCCGTAAGTATAATTTCGATGATTTTTGTTTTTTGTTTTACGAGAACGTTCACGTCACCAGAAGTATAATATCATTGAAATTAGGTTTGGAAGATTACACAGTTTTGTAAAAATAGTTAAATAATTTGTATACCAATTTTTCTTGCACATTCTTTATTTTGTTTCTCGTCAGTCAAACGAAAACCTAATCTGAAATATATATGTGTTCTTACATAATGCCAAGCTTTAAAATTTCATTAGAAATGAGTTGTTCCCGAATAGTCCACTACTACAAATAGTTAATAACTGAAGAGAGAAAACTAAGATGGTATCAAATAGCACTTTTCTTTCACTTGAAGAACTTTTGACATGCGTGCATCTCATTTTTCATAGGAATCAAGTTCAGCAACTTGCCTAAAATCATCATAAAGCTATTATATTTCTTGGTCCATGCTGCAACCTTAATGGTTGTAAGTAAAATCAACATAATAAGCTATTATATTTCACATGGACCTGTCCTCTTCATCTTTCTCTTTGTCCTTCGCAATGGGTACATCAGATGTGGGTTGTACTGGTTGTTACCTTAAAATATTCGCGCTCATGGTTCCCGAGGCATCGCTGCCTGCCTGTGCAGGAGCTCAATGCCGCGATTCCATGGTTTGAGCCAATGGAAACAAACATTTATCCCTAGAATCATTAAGTACATAGATGTCAGATATAACATTGTTAAGGTTAATATTAGTACATAGCAAAACATTGCGTGTTACTACATTGGTATACTAATAGTTTAAAATGTACTATGGGATGTTACTTACTATCTTGGTATAGTTATTGATAAATAAAGATCTTGATGTTTGTGATTTCAGCTTTTGTCTCTTTGAACTAATCTCTTATATATGTTACTTGTTCAATCTTAGTTGATTAGAGCAAGAACATAAGATAGTTGAGAAGTGGTCCCAAGAAAGCTCTACATAAACTATAGGCTGCATCTTTCTTTCATGAATTGTTTCTAACTTTCTTATTTATTTGATGATATAAAACTACCCCATTTGCAGATAACCATAAAGCGAGCATGTCATAAGATATACAAATCTTGAAACATTCATATAAAATTTTAGGTTTAGTGTGCCCATAAGGTTGTGGTCCTCATAGTCTCGGGGTTGTTTTTTTTTTCTGAACCTATTACTCTCTCTATTCAAACCCTAGACCCTTTTGACATCTTTAGTTTTACGATAAACTAAAAAAAAAACCTTATCATCTCCCCTATTGGTTGTTCTTAGTTCTATTAGCTGTTTTTTTTTTTTTTTTTGGCAAAAGAAGAAATATTGACTTTAACTTAGTTGGATTTTTTTTTTTTCTTGTTCTTAAGTTTTGTAGAGACCAATCTACTTACATGTGAAATAAAATCTGGCAAGTGTCAACTTTCTAAGCTTCCTTCTCCTTTAATGTGAACTAATTACTTTCTGACTTCTTTAGGATTTCATTTTAAATGGTCAAGTCCCAATGCTCCTTTATTTTGGTTAACACTAGCCTCAGGCTCCAGAAGGCCATTAGGCATATGGGGATTAAAAAATATCATTGTTCTAGCCACTGTAACAGATCCATCAATGGATATATGCGGTAAGATATACAAAAAGCTCTTATTTTTTGGCCTATTATGTTTATGGAAAGCCTTGGATCGACCTATGCGGTGATATATATACCAAAAGGAAAAAGAAAACCAAAATCATCTTGCTAGTACCTTGTTTCTGCTATCTTCTCCTCTTCCTATTGTTCGAACCGACCAATATTCTAAGTCTAAATTACACGTTATTTGCTTGCAAGAAGAAATATCATAGATTTATATATATGTATGTAGAAACTCATGTTTAGAAATCAATTACAAACATGTACATTGTATTAATGATTCAACATTGACATTATTGAATCCTTCTGGTCTCTCTACAGATCTTTCTTGGCTTCATAGTAAATAATTCAGAACTTAGATGTCTAGTTCAACGGGCCGAGGAGCTGCTTCCCTTCTCAACAACTCTAATAAATTTTGTCGATTGGTTCTGTACATCACTTCTAGTGTTGGTTTCTTTCTCATTCCCACTATCATTGCTACCTTTGTTGTGCTCAGTTCTTTCTCTCTCGGCTTCACGGTACTTGTGAAGATGCCTACCCACGGCGTCAGCATAGTTATCGAGGCCGAGAGTGCTGAGAGCCCACCAGATGTCGTCTCCATTCACCGTCTTCCGATTCTCCCTGTGGCACTTCTCTGATGCTTCGCATGTAACAAAGCTTATGAACTCTGTTGCACATTCTTGAACTGTTTGTTTTGCTTCTTTTGAGATCTTTGCATTTGATGGTAGGATTTGCTTCATAAGTCTCCCTACATTGGCTATTGGCAACAATCTATCTTCGTCTGTCATTTTTCTCTTTTGTTTCAGTGAATCTATCAGCTCTCGCTTCTCTTATAACCTTTTTATACAAGTTGTCCTATATGACCCTCCCTCTCTCTATATATAGATTATATAGGGTGTGTATGTGTATGATGAGTAGATGTACTACTTGAACCTACTCTTAATTTATTACATACTATATATATAATATATGTCTAAGATTCTCTCTGTATATATGTATGTGAATTAAGCTTATATAAGCTATAGCAGAATCGTTTATACCTGTTTGGTGATTGTGGCTTAGCTTTGATCCATATGCATCATCAATCCGTCTAATACATACGGATATCTACGTACAGTACTGTATATGACAAGTTAATACTAAATTAATATCTAAAATTAAATCTTAACTTTAATTTTGATTAGAGCGTAGCTACTTTGGTAAAAGAAATTATTCTTGATGAAGCAATGGTTGGCTTATGGAATGTCAAAACCTTAATTGTATTATAGAAAATATGAAATTCGAGGCACGTAATCCGCATAATCCAGTACGGCCACTCGCATGCATTTGACCTTTGGTTTTAATATGTTTTAAAAATAAATACTTATTTAATTATTAGCAATACTGCGCAAAAATTCACCAAATCTATATAAAAGGCAATAGCTAAAAACAAAATATTGAGAAATTTCGTCGTTAGAAGTTAACCAATACAAATATTCAATGGGTCTATATTGGCCAAGTCATTGGTTTATATACTAAGAGCATGTGCATTTTAGATATGGGTTCAAACCCTAAGCATATTGTAAGCCACATGAGGCATTATGAAACGTCAAACTATCACGATTTTGTATCTTGTGGATTTGGATTTGGATTGTCTAAATATAATGATTTTATAATATTTTGTATAATCAAGAATTCCTAATGAATTGGTGATCGTAGGTGAACGTCTCTAGTCGAATATGTATCCTAATTTTTGGGGAAAATGATAAACCTTTCGTTTGGGAAAAAATATCGTAGAAGATGTGTGAACACACATTTTGTTCGAGTTCTTGCTAGTCTATTAACGGAAAGATGGAAAGTTTCAGGCATTTCCTTCTTCTTCTTTTTTTTTTTTTTTGGAGTTCTTAGAGCATTTCCTTTACATTCTGCACTTTATTCATGGTATAGAGAGGCTTAACTAATCATTATAATCTTTTTAAAGACATATATTTACGTAAGAACTTAGAATATACGCACTTAAAAAAAAAAACCTAGAATACGTCATTAATTAAAAACCGGATTATGCGATTTAAAAAGATGTTCTACATACTTCGAAACTGAGTTGACTTAACCATTCACAACCAATTAGAAAAAAAGTGTATGTAAAGTTTTATTTCTTTGTGAAAAGCATCACACTTTTTGCCCTTAATTTATCAATTGCATCACACTTCAATTGGAAAGTTGTTAACGGTCTCCTATTTTTTGCTTGCTAATTATATTGTATGCTTAAACATGATAATTAATAATTCGCCAATGCTGTCTTTTGTAACCCATGGAGTATTTTATTATTCTCATTTCATAGTGTATTGGTGGGTTTATTATTCTCTTTTCCAAATTCCAAGTCGGATCCCAAACTGAAAACAATTTTACGGTTTGCATGCCTTGAAATGATAGAAGAACCATATGGGCTTTCTGTTTTCTGATATTAAGTTTGTTTCACTTTTTCTTCGTCAATGGGTCCTTCAATTTTTAGCCCAATATTAACTTTGAAGTCCATCGACTGTTTTTTTAACCTTGGCTTAAAGGCTTCCATTCATCCACCTCGGCTTTAAGTGTTTTATCCAACACTTTTTTGAATTATTTTGGCAAAAGTACAACATATTGTTTGATCGTATGCCATATTTTGGATGTAAATTCTACTTCTAGTCTAGCATATGAGAGTTCAATATATATTATCTTGGGTCTCTTCATCATACACATTAAAAAGTATTATAACTGTTTTCTTAAAAATTTATATCATTTTAATATTGATTGAAATTGTAGCATGAAACGATATCATCAATTATCGTAAAAAGAAAAAGAAAAACCTAGTAGTAACACACCGAATCAAATAATGGAGAACACAAAACACGTCCACAACTTCAAAGTATATTTTTTTTTTATAACTTTGAACACTTAAAAGTTAAAACTGAAAACAATAAAAACACTCTAATAAAACCCTTAAAATAGCCAATGAAAATCTCCAAAGTGCATATAAAAAAAAAAGATCTTTATATTGCGACTCTCTCATAATATTTCTCTCCTTTTATGTGCCTCATTCTCCTCTCGAAGACTTCGTGTTGAAAGAGCGACCAGTGCTCTTTCTCTCTATCCACAAACACGAACAATTCTTCGTTGTCTTTGTTCCTGTTGCCAACTCCAGATTCTCAAAGTGCCACAATCTCTAACATTGCAAAGTTGAGACATCTCATAAACTAACTCAGGTTATCAAATCTATCTCCTTTTGCCGTGTTTGGCAATTCATGTTTTCGGGTTTGCTTTCCTCTTTCTGGGGTTTCTTGTGTCGCAACGCTACTGCTTTACTAGAAATCGAGAGAACTAACAATCGGGGATGCTTTTGATATCAAGTACCCAACTTTTGTTTTAGAATTTGTGTGTTCCATGTTTTTGTCTCTTGCGTAAAGATTTCGACTTTTCCTGCTTTTCTTGCTTACCATTGTCATATGTTCGTCTCTTGGTTAATCCTTTACGAGATCATTGAGAATTACATACAACTTTTTCATGTTCGGGATCGATGCCTATGGGTTTTGCTTTGATCAGGTCTGATTATGAATCTGGGTCAGTTGTTCTACGGAACTTGGCTCTGAAAATACTAGATTTTATCTCTTTCCTAGGCTTCGTGCTTTTGTGGGTTTTGCTTTAATTCCTGTGTCTGTGTTTGTTTCAATGATCAAGTCTTTTGATTGAATCGAATGTATTTGGTATCCCTCAACAACTTCTTTCACGATCTGAGGTAGTTGAATCTTCAGTTTGGTACCGTGATCTTAAATATCTGAGCTTTATTACTTTACCCCGTCGTGTTGCTCTGTACAATGTATGTATTTGAGCTCCTTGCGGTTTTGTTTGTATCTTTCATAGTTAATTTCAATGTTCATACTTAGGGTAGTGAATTTCCAAGTTGGGTCTTTTATCTTCGTGTTTTTGCTTCTTAGTAGTATCTATTTGCAAGGAAACTAGGATTGATTTCCCTTTGCTGTTTGATTTAGATGATGTTCACAGTTTTTATGTTCTTGAAAGGTTACATTTTTTCAGCAGTTTGAGATTCCTATGATGTTGAAAATGCAGTTCTTTTGTGCTTGTTCAGGTTTCACTACGTTGAGGATGGTTCTTCTGATGGGTGCCGAGAATAATCTTATGGAAGAAACAACAGCTGTTACCGAAGAAGATTCCTATGATGATGAGTTTCCCTGCGGAGATCCACAAGTTGAGCCTCGTGTTGGAGATGAATTTCAGGTCGACATTCCTCCTATGATGTCTGCAACCAAGCGTGCTGTGTTTCTTTCGACTCCTGTTGCTTTGGATGATTCGTCATATTCTTTTCTCATCGGACTACCTGTCCAAGTCATGTGGATAGACAAACATAGAAGAGGGCAAGGAAATGGAGATGACAATGTTGACATGAACCAGTCCTTGAAGTCTTTAAGAGCCAAAAAAAGCCGTTGCTCTGCCAAGATCAGAGGAAAGAGTGACAAGAATTCGGAAACCAAGAAGCAAAGATCGAATCTTGAGGCTGTTCCTGTGATACCGTCCAGTTCTTGGGAAGATTTGGAGGTGGCTAGCTTTGTTCTTGGTCTGTATACATTTGGGAAGAACTTTACTCAGGTGAAGAATTTCATGGAGAACAAAGGAATAGGAGAGATCATGTTGTTTTACTATGGGAAGTTCTACAATTCTGCAAAGTACCACAGTTGGTCTGAATCCCGAAAGAAGCGCAACCGCAAATGTGTATTTGGAAGAACGCTCTATTCAGGTTGGAGGCAACAACAATTGTTAACCCGTTTGATGCCTTCTATTCCTGATGAACCTCAGAAACAGATACTTGTGGATGTGAGTCTCTTTCACATCCTAATGCGGAATGCTTAACCACTGTATATTTGTTTTTTCATTGATCTTACTATTCGCAGGTCTCAAAGTCATTTGCTGAAGGTACTATCACTCTAGAGAAATACGTAAGTGCAGTGAAGAATCTTGTGGGTCTCAGGCTTCTGGTAGACGCTGTGGCGATTGGTAAAGAAAAAGAAGATCTCACGGTTCCTACATCAACACCAATGAAGACCAAACCATGGTTCACTGTTTCTTCAAAATCTTCTTTGGTCCCTGGAGAAGGGGATTACAATTCCCTCACATCGGCTGGCATAATAAATCAGTTAACTGGCTGTTCTCGTCTGAGCAAAGCCCGTTGCAATGATATATTCTGGGGCGCTGTATGGCCGCGTTTGCTAGCCAGAGGATGGCATTCACAGCAGCCAGAGGACCGTGGCTATTTCAAATCTAAGGATTACATTGTTTTCATTGTCCCTGGCGTGAAAAAGTTTTCAAGACAGGAGCTTGTCAAAGGAGATCACTACTTTGATTCCGTCAGTGATATTCTAACAAAGGTTGTGTCAGAGCCTGAACTTCTTGAGAATGAAACAGGAGGAGTTGCTGCAGAGCTTTCTTCTGACAAGTCAGATGAAGAGTCTGTCCCGTCTGATAGTCTAAGACACCGTTACCTCAGGTCTCCATGTTCTAACCGTGGAACTCTGGGAATGAAATTCACTGTTGTGGACACTAGTTTGGCTACTGGAGGAAAGTTGTGTGATTTACGGAATCTGAATGCAGAGTGTCTAGTAGTTTCTGAGCCAAACGTTCGTCTAGAAGTTAAAGATTCTCCTGTGCTTAAAAATTCTCTGGACAGTCAGAATGTGGAAAAGTCGCAAGTGAGGCCTCTGGATGCCAAGAACCAAGTGGATGACCCAATGCGATTCACGATTATTGATACGAGTGTAGACCACTGCGAAAAATCATCTGGGTTTAGGAGATGGAGATATTTACCAAGTGATGAAACAAAAAGGGGTCATGTAGGGGCTGATTCTGGTATAAAGGAAGAGAAGACTTTGGAGAAGGTTAAGGATCCATCAAAGAGGGTTATTAAGCATCGGTCTACCCCTCGAGCAGAAACTAATTATCATGCTGTAAATTCTGCACCATATTTGAAACGCAGACGGCTCAGTGCTTGCATTTCCAGAGAAAGTCCAGTGTCCAAACATATACCAGGTGATGATGACACAAAAATGACTGTTTGTCTTGAATCAGAGCAGCAAAGTATATGTGTGGTCCAACAACAAACTAGCACTTGTGAAGAGATGAATCAGGATAAAGAGACTGTGCCGTTGGTTGAGCATATGAAATTAAAGTCTGATCAATCAAAAAAGACTGGAACTGGGCCATCATCTTTGCTTGTTGAGATTCAAGAAACGACAGAGATTGAACCAAGCGGGTTAAATTCCAACACTGGTGTAGACAAGAACTGTTCTCCAGAGAAAATAAGTACATCCCATGAACAAAAACCAAATGGGCTTTGTTCAGTGTCAAAGTCGGACAAAAAACGAGCTTCCAATGATCTGGAACAAAAGCAAGCACTTGAGCTTCCTTCCATTTCAGGCTTAAACAATAGATCTTCTTCCAATGATCTGGGAACTACTCAAGAGCTGGGTTCATCTGAACAACAACACGGCCAACAGAATAATACAGATGGTCCTAGAAGACAGAGCACAAGAAAGAGACCATTGACCACTCGGGCTCTGGAAGCTATGGAATCCGACTTTCTTACAACCAAGAGAATGAAAAGCACGACTAAACCAGAACCGAGAAAGCGTGAAAGTTCAACGAAGAAAAAACGCTCAGCTAAAGCGTGTAACAGAAATGGGAGTGCAGACTTGGAGCACAGAAGAGAAGATAGAAACATTTTTATATGGAAAGCACCAACAAGTAAGCCCTTGGATCAAATAGAGGATACAAAGCCTCGCTATCTTCTCAATGAAGCAAGAACTGAGAGTAAGACTCTAGATAGAATACAGGAGTCAAGGCCGGTCCTAACTGAATACCGTAAGCTTCCCCCGATTGTATTGAAGCTTCCGTTCAGGCGTGGCTAAGGAGAAGATTGGACTTAAGTCTGAAAGTTTTGATCGCTGGATGTGAGAAGATTGGTCTTCCTGAAGCATAAATGTGTACAGAAGAGAAATGTTTTACACAAAGGATTTTTTATTCCTCTTTTATGCTTATTATTTCCATAATTAGGCAGAAGTAATGTTTCTATTATTGGTTTGCTTTGGAGTTATTTGAAGTAGCTTTTCATATGGTCTATTATTCAGAAATATGAAGTTGAAATAATGATTGTTATGAATATAACCAAGCATGATATACAAAGAGTCGATCTAGATACATACAAATCCTCCCGAATAGTAGTAGATAGTAGTAGTATAAACTAAAGTCACGAGAATGATTTTTAAACTACTATACAAATCTTGACTGATTTATGTGCAGCTCATTTGCTGCGGTCGCTTGTTTAAGTTGTGACTTGTGAGAGACGGCTTTGGTTAAGTTAGAGTCCTCAAAACCAAGCCCTGCTCCAAATCTTTTGCAGCCAAATAACATAGGAACCAAATTGTCAGTTCAAATTCATTTCACACTCTTTAGATTAGTTTTGGCTTACTTTGGATCCAAGACCAGATTCTGAACCTCTATGAAGGCTGAGCTAGCTGCGTTAGAAGCTATCTTTCCCATCTGATATCAAAAAACCAATTTTTTCAACAAAGTTTGTTTAATTTATTACAAGCCGGCTGAGTCAAAGATTGGGACGATCAAATTTGTTTATTTTTTACTAAAACATTATTTGGCAAATGGTTTGATACAGTTTTACAAACGTTTAATTATGAGATTACTAACTTTCATTTGACTGAACATGTTTTCAGTCTTTCAAGTAATGAAGACCACATGCATGATCAAAAAGAAAGAAGAAGACAGACGACCTGATTTGATGGCCTTATGGGCTTTCTGTTTTCTGATATATATAAGTTTGTTTCAGTTTTTCTACGTCCATGGGTCCTTCTATTTTTAGCCCATTATGAACTTTGAAGCCACGAAATCCATCGACTGTTGTTTACCTTGGCTTAAGGTGAACTACTTGCTTTATTTATCTTACACTTTTTCGAAGTAAGTATTTTGGCAAAAGAAAACTAAAAGTATCTTTGCTCAAAAAAAAAAAAAAAAACTGAAATTATAAAAAATACAGCACTTCAAATTAAAGAAACTAAACTAAATTGAGTGATCTATAGTTTATATAGTTATTATGAAATAGTAAAAAAGTTGATGGTTTTTAGTACCTATGTAATTTTGGATGGTTTTACTGCTACCTATATAATTTAAACATGACGCTAGTTTTTTTTATAAAAAAAATCTAATATGGATTTATATTTACATCATACGAGAGTTCATCAAAAAATGAGATAAGTTCATCATAAACTGATTGGTTACATTATATGATTATATAGTAATTTAGCAAAATTTAAAATTATTTGACTACAATTACGAACATTTCCATTTAGCGAAGTTTCCCTTAAATAGTTTGAATATATATTAAATAATAGTGTAAATCTTTTATAACCTTTTTAAACATCATATTATGTTAATATTGATTGAAATTTAGCATGAAACTATATCATCAATTAGCGTAAAAAGAAAAGAAAAAAAACCTAGTAGTAGCACATCGAATGGAATAATGAGGAGAACACAAAACACGTCCACGACTTTAGAATATTTCTTAACATTGAACACTTAAGAATTGAAAACAATAAAAACACTCTAATAAACCCTTAAAATAGCCAATGAAAATCTCCAAAGTGTGCATATAGAAAGAAAAAAAAAGATCTTTATATTGCGACTCTCTC
Source organism: Arabidopsis thaliana (assembly GCF_000001735.4). NCBI lineage: Eukaryota > Viridiplantae > Streptophyta > Magnoliopsida > Brassicales > Brassicaceae > Arabidopsis > Arabidopsis thaliana. The sequence continues at coordinate 2,916,969 of NC_003070.9, forward strand.
ATATTTTGCTCTCCTTTTATGTGCCTCATTCTCCTCTCGAAGACTTCGTGTTGAAAGAGCGACCAGTGCTCTTTCTCTCTATCCACAAACACGAACAATTCTTCGTTGTCTTTGTTCCTGTTGCCAACTCCAGATTCCCACAGTGCCACAATCTCTAACATTGCAAAGTTGAGACATCTCATAAACTAACTCAGGTTATCAAATCTATCTCCTTTTGCCGTGTTTGGCAATTCATGTTTTCGGGTTTGCTTTCCTCTTTCTGGGGTTTCTTGTCTCGCAACGCTACTGCTCTATGTCTAGATATCGAGAGAACTAACAATCGGAGATGCTTTTGTTTTAGAATTTGTGTTTCCACGTTTTTGTCTCTTGCGTAAAGATTTCGACTTTTCCTGCTTTTCTTGCATACCATTGTCATATGTTCGTCCTTTGGGTTAATCCTGTACGAGATCATTGAGAATTACATACAACCTGTTCATGTTTGGGATCGATGCTTATGGGCTTTGCTTTGATCAGGTCTGATTATGAATCTGGGTCAGTGGTTCTACGGAATTTGGCTCTGAAAACACTAGATTTTATCTTTGTCCTCGTCTTCGTGCTTTTGTGGACTCTGCTTTAATTCCCGTGTCTGTGTTTGTTTCAATGATCAAGTCTTTTGATTGAATCGAATGTATTTGGTATTATCCCTCAACAACTTCTTTCACGATCTGAGGTAGTTGAATCTTCAGTTTGGTACCGTGGTCTTAAATATCTGAGCTTTATACTTTAGCCCGTCGTGTTGCTCTGGACAATGTATTTATTTGAGCTCCTTGCGGTTTGTTTGTATCTTTCATACTTAGGGTAGTGAATTTCGAAGTTGGGTCTTTTATCTTTGTGTTTTTGCTTCTTAGTAGTTAGATCTTGTTTGCCAGGAAAGTAGGACTGATTTGCCTTTGCTGTTTGATTTATTACATTCTGAGTTTACCACATTTTTGGGTTCTTGAAAGTTTACATTTTCAGGTTTGAGATCCAATGATGTTGAAAATGCAGTTCTTTTTTGCTTGTTCAGGTTTCACTACGTTGAGGATGGTTCTTCTGATGGATGGGGAAAATAATCTTATGGAAGAAACAACAGCTGTTATCGAAGAAGACTCCTATGATGACGAGTTTCCCTGCGGAGATCCACAAGTTGAGCCTCGTGTTGGAGATGAATTTCAGGTCGACATTCCTCTTATGATGTCTGCATCCAAGCGCGCTGTGTTTCTTTCCAATCCTGTTGCTTTGGATGATTCTACATGTTCTTTTCTCGTCGGTCTACCTGTCCAAGTAATGTGGATAGACAAAGTTGGAATAGGACAAGGAAATGGAGATGGCAATGTTGACATGAACCAATCTTTGAAATCTTTAAGAGCTAAAAAAGGCCGTTGCTCTGCCAAGATCAGAGGAAAGAGTGACAAGAATTCGGAAACCAAGAAGCAAAGACTGAATCTTGAGGCTGTTCCTGCGATACCTTCCAGTTCTTGGGACGATTTGGAGGTTGCTAGCTTTGTTCTTGGTCTGTACACATTTGGGAAGAACTTTACTCAGATGAATAATTTCATGGAGAACAAAGGAATAGGAGAGATCATGTTGTTTTACTATGGGAAGTTCTACAATTCTGCAAAGTACCACACTTGGTCTGAATCCCGAAAGAAGCGCAACCGCAAATGTGTATATGGAAGAAAGCTCTATTCAGGTTGGAGGCAACAACAGTTGTTAACCCGTTTGATGCCTTCTATTCCTGATGAACCTCAGAAACAGATGCTTGTGGATGTGAGTCTCTTTCACATCCTAATGCGGAATGCTTTACCACTGTATATATGTTTTTTCATTGATCTTACTATTCGCAGGTCTCAAAGTCATTTGCTGAAGGTACTATCACTCTAGAGAAATACGTAAGCGCAGTGAAGAATCTTGTGGGTCTCAGGCTTCTGGTAGACGCTGTGGCGATTGGTAAAGAAAAAGAAGATCTCACGGTTCCTACATCAACCCCAATGAAGACCAAACCATGGTTCACTGTTTCTTCAAAATCTTCTTTGGTCCCTGGAGAAGGGGATTACAATTCCCTCACATCGGCTGGCATAATAAATCAGTTAACTGGCTGTTCTCGTCTGAGCAAAGCCCGTTGCAATGATATATTCTGGGGCGCTGTATGGCCGCGTTTGCTAGCCAGAGGATGGCGTTCACAGCAGCCCGAGGACCGAGGCTATTTCAAATCTAAGGACTACATTGTTTTCATTGTCCCTGGCGTGAAAAAGTTTTCAAGACAAGAGCTTGTCAAAGGAGATCATTACTTTGATTCCGTCAGTGATATTCTAACAAAGGTTGTGTCAGAGCCTGAACTTCTTGAGAATGAAACAGGAGGAGTGGCTGCAGAGAATCCTTCTGACCAGTCAGATGAAGAGTCTTCCCCGTCTGATAGTCTAAGACACCGTTACCTCAGGTCTCCATGTTCTAACCGTGGAACTCTGGGAATGAAATTCACTGTTGTGGACACTAGTTTGGCTACTGGAGGAAAGTTGTGTGATTTACGGAATCTGAATGCAGAGTGTTTAGTAGTTTCTGAGCCAAAGGCTCGTCTAGAAGCTAAAGATTCTTCTGTGCTTAAAAATTCTCTGGACAGTCAGAATGTGGAAAAGTCTCAAGTGAGGCCTCTGGATGCCAAGAACCATGTGGATGACCCAATGCGGTTCACGATTGTTGATACGAGTGTGGACCACTGCGAAAAATTATCTGGGTTTAGGAGATGGAGATGTTTACCAAGTGATGACACAAGAAGGGGTCATGTAGGGGCTGATTCTGGTATAAAGGAAGAGAAGACTTTAGAGAAGGCTAAGGATCCATCAAAGAGGGTTATTAAGCCTCGGTCTACCCCTCGAGCAGAAACTAATTATTATGCTGTAGATTCTGCACCATATTTGAAACGCAGACGGCTCAGTGCTTGCATTTCCAGAGAGAGTCCAGTGTCCAAACATTTACCAGGTGATAATGACACAAAAATGACTATTTGTCTTGAATCAGAGCAGCAAAGTATATGTGTGGTCCAACAACAAACTAGCACTTGTGAAGAGATGAATCAGGACAAAGAGATTGTGCCGTTGGTTGAGCATATGAACTTAAAGTCTGATCAATCAAAAAAGACTGGAACTGGGCTATCTTCTTCGCTTGTTGAGATTCAAGAAACGACAGCGATTGAACCAAGCGGATTAAATTCCAACACTGGTGTCGACAAGAACTGTTCACCAGAGAAAATAAGAACTGCCCATGAACTCATTTCGGCAGAACCAAAAACAAATGGGATCTGTTCAGTGTCAGAGTTGGACAAAAAACGAGCTTCCAGTGATCTGGAACAAAAACAAGTATTTGAGCTTCCTTCCATTTCAGGCTCAAACAATAGATCTCCTTCCAATGATCTGGGAACTTCTCAAGAAATGGGTTCATCTGAACAACAACACAACCAACAAATTAAGACAGATGGTCCTAGAAGACAGAGCACAAGAAAGCGACCATTGACCACTCGGGCTCTGGAAGCTCTGGAATCCGACTTTCTTATAACCAAGAGAATGAAAAGCACAACTAAACCAGAACCGAGAAAACATGAAAGTTCAACGAAGAAAAAGCGCTCAGCTAAAGCATGTAACAGAAATGGGAGTGCAGACTTGGAGCACAGAGGAGAAGATAGAAGCAGTTTTACAAAGAAATCACCAACAAGTAAGCCCTTGGATCAAATAGAGGATTCAAAGCCTAGCTATCTTCTCAATGAAGCAAGAACTGAGAGTAAGGCTCTGGATCAAGTACAGGAGTCAAGGCCGGTTCTAACTGAATACCGTAAACTTCCACCGATTGTATTGAAGCTTCCATTCAGGCGTGGCTAAGGAGCTCAACGGACTTAAGTCTGAAAGTTTTGATCGCGGGATGTGAGAAGATTGGCCTGGCTGTATGCTGAAGAATAAGTGTGTACAGAAGAGCGATATTAACACAAAGGGTTTTATTCCTTTGTTATTCTTATTACTTCCATTATTAGACAGAAGTAATGTTTCTATTATTGGTTTGCTTAGGAGTTCGTTGAAGTAACTTTCATATGGTCTAGTAGTAGAAAAAATTATGTGGAATAATGATGGTTATGAATATACTATATGAAGCATGATATACACAGTCATAGATACATTACAAATCCTGAATAGTAGTAGTAGTCGTCTAAACTAAAGTCACAACAATGATTTTTATACTACTATACAAATCTTGACTGATTTAAGTGCAGCTGTTTTGCTGCGGCCGCTTGGTTGCCTCGTCTAAGTTGTGAGAGACTGCTTTGGTTAAGTTAGAGTCTTCAAATCCAAGCTCTGCTCCAAACCTTTTGCAGCCATAACGAAGGAACCAAATTTCAAAAATTGTCAGTTCAAATTCACTTCATACTCTTTATATTAGCTTTGGTGTCAATACTTTTTTACTTACTTTGGATCCAAGACCAGTTTCTGAACCTCTTTAATGGCTGAGCTAGCTGCGTATAATGATATCTTTCCAATCTGATGTTAAGAACCCAAACCATTTCCAAGAGTTAGAAGTGAAGGCACTGAGATGGTTAATGGTTTGTTCTAAGGGAAGGCAGAATCAAAGATTTGTTACCTCTAGAATCTGAAGTTTTGCCTCGTGGTCGTTTGGTAAACACCGGATTTCTTCAGCTAGTCTTGCTGACTCTCCAACGCTTTCAGGGCACAAGAAGTCAAGTGCCACCTGAATATTCGACTGAGAATTGTATACATGGGAAAAAAGTTTAGTTTAGCTCAAGGGAAAAGAAACTTAATGGAATAATGTTGCAACGAAATAAATTTACCTGAAGATTAGTGATTTGGAACGGACATCCAGCCGGAATGAAGATAGCCTCACCACGATGTTGCTCAAATGTCCATGGCTCAACTCCTGAAACAATAGCAAGAGTCATCCCTCAGGTTTCCAAGCGATTAAGTGTTTGGAAATAGAATAGGGAATAGAATGTTTGTTTTTCCTACCAAACTCGTCTCTTAGTTGTCTCTTGTGGTGTTCATTTAAGAACAATCCTTCATACAACGGGCGTGACACCTGAAACCAGAGTAAACAAACTAGGAAACTCAATCATTCCACATACAAGACTTTACACACTTCATTTATTTGAATTAGCAGGTACGGCTTACAAAATCAGTCTGGATATTATCAGGCTTCTGGAATGTTCTCTGCAAATACCCGGACAACTTTGGGACGTCTTGGCGTCGAAAGACATCCCACTGGGCTCCTCCTGCACATGAAGATGTGCAAGAAGATTCCATGTTGTCACCGTTTTCCGTTAAGTTCTCTGGATTCACAGTCAACGCCAACTCAGGTTCATTCTTCTCCATACTGGCTTCACCAAGTGATAGATCATGTAACTCTCCGTCCCTTAATTTCTGCTCAGGGCTAAGAAGTGACTCATTTTCGCTCATCTTCTGGTCAGGTTCCTCTGGAACAGGTTTTGTTTTTCTCACCCTTTCGAATGTTGTTTCTTCAGACGTGTGCACCAATAGGTATACCTGATTAACAGTTTCAACGACTCAATCATTATATATTTTAACAATAATCTCAGTTGACCTAACATATAACCAGTTTCCCTTATCAACCAAAATAAGACAAATGTGATCACTTATAATCCAAGAGCTGAGTAATGTACCATGTCACGCATGTTGTAGTGAATACCAGTCAATGAATCGCCAGCACTGATTTCTTGGTACGTCCCACAAGACACATAAATCTTTGGACCTGAATCGTTTTGGAGCGAGTAATGAGGTAACTTGGCTGCAACATTCAGAAGGCCTAACCGGGGATGAATGTACTCGAGAAACGGAAAACTTCTGATAAACTCAGGTCTTTGGTAGAAAATGAACTCCTCGGAAGCACTTGGGCTCGGCCAGTCCTTTAACTTCCACAATAGCGGAAGACCTGTCTCTTGGTTCTTTCCATCTTTATATGCTCTTGTAAACTCCCCAAGTCTTACATCAACCTGTGAATCAAGTTATGAACATTACTGAATCTGTGACTTCACAATATGAAGAAGATAAGAAGATAAGAAGAAATGTACCTCTAAACCATCCAAGCAATTAATGGCCTTCAAGAATGGATCATGTTCTCTCAGTTTCTCGTCCGAAAGCTCGTCTATATCCCTCCAAATAGTCTCAGGATCCCATCTAGAGCAAGATGAGTCATCAAGTACCATTTTCACAGTAACAAGCCGACCCTCTGCCCATTGTTGCTCAAACTTAGCTACTCCATCAGTTTTAATCGTTTCAAGCGACGGGCTGTACACGTAGTTGTCACCGCTCTCTTCTCTCTCAGCAAATTTGCAGAATCTTGAATCACACATATCAGGGTTCAGAAGATCAGATAATTTGCAGCCACTAACAATCTCCTCAGCATTTTTCACAAGCTTTGCAACCCAATTCATCTTGAAAATGCGGGCAAGATTCAAAGAATGTGAACCGCAGCCTCCATACTCCTTAGGAGGGCAAGGGATGCTCCCATCACCGTTGGCTTCCCACTCAGGAAACTTGTATGAAAAGTTTAGTTTTAGTTTGGGAGCTCCTTTTCTATCTTGTACGTTTTGGTTAGTCCCACTAATCGTCACTGAAGACTCTTCCCGTAGATCTTGACAGCATCTCAGGCAAAGGTCATATGAGCAGTTCGGACAGTGACGGTAGTAGTCAACAACTGGTATCCGACACACGTTGCTGCAAGAAACAAAACTTCAGTCATGTACGATAATACAAAGTGCCAACAAGAAATAGTTGCAGTACTAAGTCAAAAGAAGAAAGGCATGTAAGATAGATCACAAGTACCAGCACATCTGCTCATCTGCTTTCAATCTTGCCCTGACAAGATCAATCTCAACTTCTATAGAGTAGAACAAACTAGTGTTAACCGCAAAAAATGTTACGAGTATATATAATTCATCAATAGTCACTGTAAACAAAAACTCGTCTCACCACGAAGCCTCTTCTCTAGTTCAACTTCCATACATTGTTCAAGATGGATCTGCTTTATGACTGGTAGGACAGCTGATAATAGACGATAAAGATACTGCAACTTGTCCAAAACGGGTATTTCCCGGATCCGAACCTGCAATTTTTCACAAAGAGTCATAATCATCTCATGGTCCTAAATTTCAAACCCCAAAATAGGTAGCACTGGTTTGAATCTTTATGATAACACGAGACCACACCTTTATTGTATTATCTGAACGCAGGCAAGATTTGCAATCACACAAGCCACGACATGCAGGGCAAACTTTCTCGACTTCTTCAAGTGATATCTCCGAGTACCTTAAAATGCATGAGACATCATTAGTACCGCGAACTCTTTCTACCAAAGGTTTATAGAATTCTGATATAAACAGAATGAAAAGAAAAGAAAGCACACCTTGCCGATAGACAATTGTGGCAGAAGGCTCTTTGATTGCATTTGAGGCAAGAAATGATTCTCTCTCTATCTTTTCTCTGGCATTGATGGCAGATTTCCCCCAAAGACTCTGCAGACACATCTGTGCTTGCTGCTGAGTATTCCTACAACACAGAAAACCAGTTACTTTTAATCCTTATAAGCAAACAAACACATATGGGTGTACAAGTTCTTTGTCTAACCAATGAGAAACAAGAAACTTACCATAGGACTGGTGCTTTGGTGTGATCTGTTTCGTGTCGGATCCATAACAGCAACAGATGGTGGTGTCCTATAAGATCTGTAGCCCTCTTCAAACATTACAACATCTCTACCCAAGTCATCATTCAAATCCACTGCAACACGTGGAGAGAAACTCCTCATCATCGGTGTCTCGGGCGAGTACCGCATCAGGCTTTTATTATGTCTCTTCTCTAGTCTACCATTACTCTTGGAAGCAGAGGCAAGACCGTTATTATAGTGGTCAATGCTGGTGACTGGTAACTCGAAATCATCCATCTTCCCTTCCGAATACGTATCTGTTTCGCCTAACGATGATCGCCTTTTCGCTTTCTTCTGGTTCGCCCTGAAAGCAGAATTAGCCGCCCGCTTCTTTGCTTGGATGTAGTGCTTCTCACAAACAGTCTTATCAGCCATGGACATTGCAGTGCATCTCCACTGTTTACCATCCGATCTCTTGCACCGTAAGTCATCTGGAATCCCGGGAATAGACTCACCATTGCCATTGCCAATGCCATTGGCGGATCGAGTTTGCTCATTAGCATTCATTCTAATCACTGAATCACAAGTTTCATCAAAATTGACCTGCATTGTCAAAACACTAGATTTTCAAACTAAAATCAGAAATTGAGCACTCACTAAAGGGAAAGAAAACTAAATTGGTAGCTTATACACTCCTGCTCGAATTTGAGAGAGAGATCAACCAAATTACAATCCCAAAATCCAATATTTGTAAGCAAAACCCGTTAAATCCCCCAATTCAACGAACACACACACACACATGATCAATCACTGAACCTAAGAGCTCTAGAAACACATGCTATATCGATCGATATATGTATAGAACTAATAAGTGCGTACAAATTCGAAGACAGAAGAAGAGAACTCCGAAATCGCTAAAATCGAACGTAGAATTGAAGAAGAGTGTTTAAGATTGGGGAATTCGAGAGGCTCATCAACAAGTATATAAGTGTGTATATATATATAGGTACATATATATATGAAAATAATTGCTCGTACTTACAGTGAAAGAAGGAAAACCCCAAACCTGAAATTAGGGTTTTGGTCGAGAGAAATTGCAGAGGTTATAGATGGGAGAGAGACCTATCATGTTCAGGATACTTTTCTTATACTTCTGTCTTTTTTTTTTTTTTTTTTTTTTGGATATTCCCTTTCCGCTTAGGTTTTCCTTTTTTCCTCCTCTGTAACTAAGAAGAAGTAAACTCGGATTCAGACAGAACATGGATATGGGTTCACTTGTTTTTCTTCTTTTCTTTATTTTTGTTTCAGTGTGGTGTTTTTTGATTCAAAAGTGGATCCCCATTGTACAGTTACCAAATATGGATATAAACAAACAAAAGTTAAGGGAAATATGTATACAAATTTCAAATTTAAAATATTTTGATATGTTGTCAAAGAATTATATATAAATATATTAATATTGCAATTTTATTAAAGTAAACTTACCAATTGATGAAACACAAAAAAAAAAGTCCTTGATAAGGTTGTTTTACAGTAATTTGATTCTAAACCTGTTGACTTGTAATGCATCCGGAATTTGGATTTCGGATAGTTTCATAGAAAGAATTATTTGGTTCTAATGTAAATTATGTTCATTTCGTATTTGCTAATGGTAATTAACATTAATGACTATGTCATATTCGTTTTCTAATTTTCAGCGACTAACGATTAAATTGTGTTCATTTTGTAGTTACTGAAAATAACGATGAGCAACTGAACGTGATTCAAAATACTCAACGCTAAAATTTTCATTGGTCAAAAACTTTTAAGTCATTGGCAATGGTGTCGTTTGAAATATGATCGTGTATGTTTGTTGGGTTTTTAGTTATCATTGAGTGATTTTTTTGCTAAACAAATTCTGAATGGTGAGTTGATGATTAGTTTCAAGACTTGCAAGTAGTTGAGTGATGAGATCAAGTACTAGAAGAAAAATCAGGTAAACTTTTTTTGTGTTATATATCAAAATTTGTGAATATGGTCTCCTCCAATATATGGACTAACGTGTATATTTGCGTTTAACTTAAATGTTCCGTGAAGGAGAATAAAGTGGCAAAGAATATGGATAGTGCGTCAGGACCACGCGACGTGAGGCTATCGTTGAATTAAAAGGATGATTCGATCGAGAAAATGAGAACCAATCGCCTTCGAGAATAAGCAAAAATAGAAAACGTATGGGTTATTCCACGCGTATTGCTCTTGACTACTGAAGAAGAAACCAAGAAAGATGCTTGAGATTATTCTACATTTCAAAAGATTCCACCTTATATGCTCATTCATTATCGCAATACATGCATGGTTCCAAGTTTTAAGTTAGTAACTTTTTTCCGAAGACAACTAATCTTCAACTAATTACCATCATATATACCACCATTAGTTGGTTTTGTTAAACTGTAATTCAATGTAAATTTATTAAAACATTTTCATTTAGAGTTTACGGTAAACTTTCGAATGGTAAAGTTGTAGAATTCGTACTCGTCCACTTGATATTCTTTTTCGAATATGTTAGTGATGTTGATCATATCCAATCCTAGCAGAGTAAAATGCGATATGATTACTACATATCATGATATCAACATCAAACAATAATAAGTCTAACTCTCCGGCGTGTCTTTGTCCTATTTTACGTACCTGATTACGTTGTCAAGTAACCAGGCTTACGGAGAACACCGAATTGATCATGGTCTTATCATTTGAGACATTCTTTAAAACGTTTATAATTTCCATATCTTTGAACGTTTACATTGCCATTATCACTAAACTCTTAGATACACATGAGTTTATTATTTGAACCATGGTCAAATAATAATTTACTAAAAACAGCAAGATAATTAAACTTCAGATAAGAAGAAACTAATATTAGAAGGAAAAAAGCTATTTGCATTTAAAGAAACCGCGTCCTTAACAAAAAAAATCTCGTGCGTGTCCCTCCCGTGTGTAAAAAAAAAACTCTTTGTTCCTTAAACCGACTTTATCATAAATGCATATATATCCTTTGCCCTCTCCACTTTTCTTTTCCTCATCATAAAAAACATTCTCAGAGCAAATTTCAAGTTTATTTCATTCAATTTCGATCCGAGTAACCATGGAGTGTAGATCATTGGATCTGACGATTATATCTGCGGAGGATCTCAAAGACGTTCAATTGATCGGTAAACAAGACTTGTACGCCGTCGTTTCCATCAACGGCGACGCTAGGACGAAGCAGAAGACAAAGGTTGATAAAGATTGCGGCACCAAACCTAAATGGAAGCATCAAATGAAGCTCACCGTCGATGACGCAGCGGCGCGTGACAATCGTCTTACTCTTGTTTTCGAGATCGTGGCGGATCGTCCCATCGCTGGTGATAAACCTGTCGGTGAGGTTAGCGTTCCGGTGAAGGAGCTTTTGGATCAGAATAAAGGTGACGAGGAGAAAACGGTTACTTACGCCGTGAGGTTGCCTAACGGGAAGGCGAAAGGATCTCTCAAATTCTCGTTCAAATTTGGGGAAAAGTATACTTATGGATCTTCGAGTGGTCCTCACGCGCCGGTCCCTTCGGCTATGGATCATAAGACTATGGATCAGCCCGTCACCGCTTACCCGCCCGGACACGGTGCACCGTCTGCATACCCTGCTCCTCCCGCGGGTCCTTCTTCCGGATATCCACCACAAGGACATGACGATAAGCACGATGGTGTTTATGGATACCCGCAGCAGGCTGGATATCCAGCTGGAACCGGTGGTTATCCGCCACCTGGTGCATACCCACAACAGGGAGGTTACCCTGGATATCCGCCTCAGCAACAGGGTGGATACCCGGGTTATCCGCCACAGGGTCCATATGGTTACCCGCAACAAGGTTATCCACCACAGGGTCCATACGGTTACCCGCAACAGCAAGCTCATGGTAAACCGCAGAAACCGAAGAAGCATGGTAAGGCTGGAGCTGGAATGGGACTAGGACTTGGGCTTGGAGCTGGTTTATTGGGTGGGTTGTTGGTTGGTGAAGCGGTTTCTGACATCGCTGATATGGGTGACATGGGTGACATGGGTGACATGGGTGGTTTCGATTTCTGATTGCTGTGTTATCAAGTTTTAATTTCTTAGGATAATTGCTCTAATGTTTTTCGTTTGATGAATCATGTGAAGAACGTGAGAGATCAAGTTTTATCTTGTGTTTATGTCTCCGGTTACTTATTTTCTTCTAATGAATGTAACATTATGATATTTCCAATCTCTGGCTGTTGAATAGAATGCAATGAAACATTGGAAATATAGTGTTGACTTTGTCACCTTTATTAAGCATTAGCCATGCCATAGAAAAGTTCCATATAATTTGTCTAAGCATAATGTACATCACAAAAGGTGTAAACAACTAAACATAATTGTACTAATTGTTAAAAGCTTCCGATTACTTTGAGCTTAGTTAAAGTTAAAGCCTGCGTACCATACATAGTTTTGTAGGGAATTAGGGATGACAAAAGGAACATTGTTCTTATAAAAAATAGCTCAACACCATTCTTTTTTACAGGAAAAAAATGAAATAACCAACAGCTGCAAATCCTATAGCTAACCGACTCAAAAGACCTTCAATTATACGATTCTATAACTCATCGTGATCATCTCCATCGTCGTCCTCATTCTCTCCCTCGGTTTTCTCGTAAACCGACTTAATAACCGGGTCACAAACCAACTCCACCTCCTTCAGTTTCTCATCATAATCTTCCTTCTCTGCATTCACATTCTCTTCTAACCACTCCAAAGCCTCCTTCAAAACCCCTTCCATCTTCTCTTTATCTTCATCACTTATCTTCTTCGCAAGCTTCTCCTTATCGGCCACTGTACTTTTCATGTTGTACACATACGTTTCAAGCTTGTTCCTCGCATCAATCTTCTCCTTCATAATCTTATCTTCCTCAGCAAACTCCTCTGCTTCTCTGATCATTTCCTCAATCTCTTCTTCTGTCAAACGACCTTTATCGTTCGTTATTGTAATCGATTGTGACGTCTTAGCAACTTTGTCTTCAGCTTTCACCTGCAGGATCCCATTTGCGTCCACTTCGAAAGTCACCTCAATCTGTGGCACTCCCCTGAAATATTGGTTTCTTGTATCATAAGTAAACCAAAAACAGAACTAAAACCGAAATGTGTTAGTAGCTAAGATTGACTTAAAGTTTACCTGGGTGCAGGAAGAATGCCTGTGAGATCGAATTTTCCAAGCTCGCGGTTATCTTTCGTCATGCTTCTCTCGCCTTCGTAGACGTTGATAGTCACAGTAGTTTGCTGATCTTGGTAAGTAGTGAACACCTGAGACTTCTTCGTTGGGATCACCGTGTTCCTCGGAATAATGTTTGTCATCACGCCTCCGACAGTTTCAATACCGAGACTCAAAGGCGCAACATCAAGCAGTAGAATATCTGTTTTCAATAAAGTTAAGTTTTCTGCAACTCAACTACAATGATAAAAACACTTCGCAACTATTGTCATAAAGAGAGTTAAAAGAGTCACTTACTTTGTGTTTCTTCTCCACCTTCACCACTTAATACTCCACCTTGGACCGCGGCGCCATAGGCCACAGCCTCATCAGGGTTAGTCCCTTTGCTGGGTTCCTTGCCGTCGAAGAAATCCTTTAACATCTGCTGAACTTTTGGGATTCGAGTGCTTCCTCCAACAAGAACAATCTCGTCGATATCAGATTTCTTCAAACCCGCATCTTTAAGAGCCTTCTTCACTGGCTCCATAGTCTTCTTGAACAAATCCATGTTGAGTTCCTCGAATCTTGCTCTCGTTAAAGGCTCAGAGAAATCAACTCCATCAAAGAGCGACTCAATCTCAACACGGACTTGGTGCTGGTTGCTCAAAGATCGTTTCGCAAGCTCACATTCACGCCTAAGTTTACCAAGGGCTTTGTGATCCTTGCTAATGTCTTTGTTATACTTCTTCTTGACAAGTTTGATGAAATAGTCCATCACTCTGTGGTCAAAATCTTCTCCACCAAGGTGAGTGTCTCCACTTGTGGATAAGACTTCAAAGACTCCATTGTCTATGGTAAGGATACTAACATCGAATGTTCCACCACCAAGATCATATACGAGAATGTTTGACTCCCCACCTTTTTTGTCTAAACCATAAGCTATGGCAGCACCCGTTGGCTCATTGATTATACGAACCACGTTAAGCCCCGCGATTGCCCCTGCATCCTTTGTGGCTTGCCTCTGCGCATCATTGAAATACGCTACAAAACAACCAAGAAGCAAGACAAGCATTCTCATTATCAATACATTCAAGGTGCTACACACTTATACTTTAAACAGACTAAACCGTTGCGGACTGGTGTTTTGGTTTCTTCTCAAAAACTTCTGAATAGACTAATCCGTATCCGTTTAAAGTATATTAACACATACCTGGAACCGTGATCACAGCATCTTTAATCTTCTTTCCCAAGAAAGCTTCAGCTGTTTCTTTCATCTTGGTTAGTATCATAGCACTTATTTCCTCAGGGCTAAACAATTTCTCTTCACCTTTAACCTTCACTTGAATGTAAGGCTTCCCATCTTTGTTCACAACCTTGTATGGCAAGAATTTGATATCCCTTTGTACATCAGGATCATCAAATCTGTAACACAACACCCAAAAAACATAAACAAAAAGCTCAAGATATATTATATATGGACTAGACAGACACTATGACACTAATTACTAAACACTTACTTTCTTCCAATCAGACGTTTCGGGTCGAAGATGGTTCGCTCCGGGTTCTTGGCTGCTTGATTCTTAGCAGCTTCCCCGATGAGACGTTCGGTATCAGTAAATGCAACCCAAGATGGTGTAATTCTGTTTCCTTGATCGTTTGCTATGATTTCCACATGTTTGTTATGATAGACACCAACACATGAATATGTAGTCCCTAGATCGATCCCTATCACCGTCCCCAGTTTCTGCTCTTCGCCTTCTATTGCCAAACTTGACATCAAAGCTGCTCCAATATTCATTAAAAAATCAAGCACTATAGCATAAATAGGAGAAACGTCAAATTCCAAAAAATGTGTGTTTTATGAGAATTTTACCAGTCAGAAAAACCAAACACGCAATAGCTTTGTTCCTCGTCATCTTCGCTGTGTTTTCCTTGATAAAAATCATTTTTCGTTGTTGAGAACTCTTCTTCGATCTCGTTTGTTAGTTTATTTGGAAGAGTATGAAGTTCGTCGTCTATTTATATGTGCTTCAGTATGATTCGTATTTAGCCTCGGTAGAGTGTCCTCTCCAATCACTTCTTGACACGTAAGCTTAATGGGTTATTTTGTGTTGGCGCGCTCCTTACTTTTTACACACGTAAAGTACCCAATCACAAGCAGACACGTGACATTAAATCGTCATCGCAAAATCTTTCAAAGGTTTTACGACTTCTTCGTATGTATGTATAGTTATCCAAAACAATTATCATTATAATCAAAATTAAATTATTAACAATGTTTTTATCACATGCATGAATTATTAAAAGATTTTTTTCGTGTACCGATTAATAAAATAAAAAGATTTGCGTCATAATTTACATAAGGATAATTTCTTTTGTTATTAATGAATTAGTGTAATGCCAAAACTACTGCATATGCGGTGAGGTGTAATATTTGGAAGAACATGACTAATGCTTAACCACTCCATTTATTTATCACGCAGACATATATATAAGAAATATGCCATTTTCTAATTACTCTCAGTGTTGTATTTGTATTGGAATCAATGCACAATAAGAATTGGATATTGGATAACAACAAAACAGGCAAACCAACCCTAATGGCGGCCCTAGGTTTTTGGCTTCTAATATTAATTCACTTTCAAAACTAAATAATTGACCATATATCATTTGATTTTTAAAATATGTCGTTGGAGTAAATCAATATTTTAATACTAAGTTATAATTCATATGGTATACTCGAAATTGTCAAAGGGTAATATGGATATTATTATTTTATTTTATTTTTTGTTAGAAGGGTAATATGGGCATTATAATCCGTCTTTTTTGACATTATATAAATTACATAGTATACAAAACAGCGTGAATAATGTAATTGTAGTGAATGCGGGAGGAAGAAATGGAATCTTCGTCAGAAGGTGAGACAAACAAGATTTCCCGATGCAAAGCCACTGGTTCAGACAATCCTGATGAGGACTACGTCGAGATCACACTCGAAGTGCGAGACGAAACCATCAACACAATGAAGGCCAAGGCGACACTTCGTTCGGTTCTTTCCGGGAGGCTGAAAACGATGGTTAAGTCGCTATCGTTTGCTTCACGCCGGCTCGACCGTAGTAAGTCGTTCGGTGCTATGTTTGCTCTTCGAGGGTTGAGGTTCATTGCCAAAAACGACGCCGTTGGTAGAGGCTGGGATGAGGTTGCAATGAGGTTTGATAAGTTGGCCGTTGAAGGGAAACTCCCTAAATCCAAATTTGGACATTGCATAGGTAAACAAAAAAACTTTAAATAATATACCTTTTTTGGTTTCATTTTTTTCTCTCTGTAATTTCACTGCAATACTCAACTTGTTTCTCATATACAGTTTTGTTTTTTTATTACTTTTTTTTTAACTGAATTTTAAAAGAATTATTTCAACTAAATAGGAATGGTTGAATCTAGCGAATTTGTGAACGAGCTTTTTGAGGCGTTGGTCCGAAGGAGAGGGACTACGTCATCGTCAATCACCAAAACTGAATTGTTTGAATTCTGGGAGCAGATCACAGGCAATAGTTTTGATGATAGGCTGCAAATCTTTTTTGATATGTAAGCATGATTTTATATTTATTTATAGTATTTTGACAAGTATAATGCATGATTATCATTTGTCATAAAATATGGTAAGTTGATTAGTTATCTCTTTGTGTTTATGTATATAAGGGTGGACAAAAATTTGGACGGACGTATTACAGGAGATGAGGTTAAGGAGGTGAGGTATACCTTATTAAATTGATCTCAATTTCGTTATGGTCCTAATATAAAAATGTTACAATCTAAGTTGTTTCGGCTGAATTATAGATAATTGCTTTAAGTGCTTCGGCTAACAAGCTATCAAAGATTAAAGAAAATGTAGATGAATATGCTGCCTTGATCATGGAAGAACTAGATCGCGACAACCTCGGATATATTGAGGTTCGTTGTCTACTATCTAATGGTTACACTTGTTTAACATCACTATTAAAAACATGGTTAAATCCTTAAAATCAGTTGTAAATGTATTTGTTATATATTTCAATGTGTTTGAAAATATAGTTGAGCAATGGTTTACTTGCAGTTACATAACTTGGAAACATTGCTTCTCCAAGTTCCTAGCCAATCAAATAACAGTCCATCTTCCGCGAACAAACGTGCACTCAACAAGATGTTGAGCCAGAAGCTCATACCAACAAAAGATCGAAACCCGGTGAAAAGATTTGCTATGAATATATCATACTTCTTCTTGGAAAATTGGAAAAGGATTTGGGTGTTAACATTGTGGATATCCATTTGCATCACTCTCTTCACTTGGAAATTTCTCCAGTATAAACGCAAAACCGTGTTCGAGGTGATGGGCTACTGTGTTACCGTGGCCAAAGGCAGTGCAGAGACCTTGAAATTCAACATGGCTCTCATTCTCTTGCCCGTTTGTAGGAACACTATCACTTGGCTAAGGACCAAGTCCAAGCTTATTGGGTCTGTTGTTCCATTTGATGACAATATCAATTTCCACAAGGTAAATTATGTATATTAATATATATCATATCTATACACATTATATAATTTTCATTGTCCAATAATCCATGTTTTTTTTGTTGTTGTAGAAGAATACAAAAAGATATACGACTTTTGTAACAATATAATTTGGTTATGCTTAATCTTTATGTCCATGCAGGTTGTTGCATTTGGGATCGCGGTTGGAATAGGCTTGCACGCTATATCTCACCTGGCATGTGATTTCCCGCGTTTGCTGCATGCAAAAAATGTAGAGTTTGAGCCAATGAAAAAGTTTTTCGGAGACGAGAGGCCTGAAAATTATGGATGGTTCATGAAAGGGACAGACGGGTGGACCGGTGTTACCATGGTGGTTCTTATGTTAGTGGCCTACGTCTTGGCGCAGTCGTGGTTCAGACGAAACCGGGCAAACCTACCAAAATCGTTGAAACGATTGACTGGTTTCAACGCATTTTGGTACTCACACCATTTGTTTGTCATCGTTTATGTTCTTCTCATCGTGCATGGCTATTTTGTTTATCTCTCAAAGGAATGGTACCACAAGACGGTACGTATACATATATTTTTTCTTGCGTCTTGATTAATCACGGAGTGTTCAGAAAATCAGACGAAAAGATCATATGATAATTTTTGTTGATGAAAGCATCCTTTGTTATTATTACCTTTGGACAGACGTGGATGTATCTGGCAGTTCCCGTACTACTATATGCATTTGAACGATTGATTCGTGCATTTAGACCAGGTGCCAAGGCTGTCAAGGTTTTGAAGGTATTTCTATGATCTGTTCACAATAATATACATGCATTCTTGTTATTATAGACAAAAATCAAGGATATATTTCACTTTTTTAATTTCTATTGACATCAAACTGATTTTCAGGTGGCAGTATATCCAGGAAATGTACTTTCACTTTACATGTCGAAGCCTAAAGGTTTCAAGTACACAAGTGGACAGTACATATATATTAACTGTTCTGACGTCTCACCATTACAATGGTATATCAACAATACAATGCCACTGAACTTGTACAAGCATAAGATTTTAACTTTATTATTAACCTATTTTCAATTTTGTGTAGGCATCCGTTTTCAATTACTTCGGCTTCCGGGGATGATTACCTCAGCGTTCATATCCGCACACTCGGAGACTGGACATCGCAACTCAAATCCTTATATTCCAAGGTTACTATTTTTCAAGAGTAACATTTGTGAATTAATGATATATGTACTTGATTTGTTTAATTACAAAACCATAGGTTTGTCAACTTCCCTCAACAAGTCAAAGTGGGCTCTTCATAGCTGACATAGGTCAAGCCAACAATATAACCAGGTACAGTTTTTGATTTATAATTTGAGTAATCATGATTTAAAAACATGAGCAATTTTTCTAATGAATTTTACATGGAAAGGTTTCCGAGGCTGTTAATCGATGGTCCATATGGTGCACCCGCACAAGATTACCGGAACTACGATGTATTGCTTCTAGTAGGTCTAGGGATCGGAGCGACGCCATTAATCAGCATAATCAGGGACGTCCTTAACAACATCAAGAACCAGAATTCCATCGAACGAGGCACTAACCAACACATAAAAAACTATGTTGCCACAAAACGAGCTTATTTTTATTGGGTAACAAGAGAGCAAGGATCATTGGAATGGTTCAGTGAGGTCATGAACGAGGTAGCTGAGTATGATAGTGAGGGGATGATTGAACTACATAATTACTGCACTAGCGTGTATGAGGAAGGAGATGCGAGGTCAGCACTAATCACCATGTTGCAGTCATTGCACCACGCCAAGAGCGGCATTGACATCGTATCGGGCACTCGGGTCCGAACCCATTTCGCTCGACCCAATTGGCGTAGTGTCTTCAAGCACGTCGCAGTCAACCACGTCAATCAACGAGTTGGTATGTCACTAGCTATTACAACAATTCCATAGCTATTGTAGAATCTTTCTAGTAAGTAACTGATTTTCCTTTTTCTATTTTGTTGGTAGGGGTTTTCTACTGTGGTAATACATGCATCATAGGAGAGTTAAAGAGACTGGCTCAAGATTTCTCTAGGAAAACTACGACCAAGTTTGAGTTCCACAAGGAAAATTTCTAGTTTCGATTCTATTCATCCATCAGACCATCATTAGAAAATAATAAGCAAAATATGTCAAGCTGATATCTATTATAATTATAACCACACTTTGAAGGGGTTCTAGATTCAAAAGTTGAGACTACAACTTGAAGTTTTCTATAATGTAAAGAGGAGAAAGAAGAGTGTACATAAAAGAGGACTTAGGCGTAGTAATTCAAGCTTGCTTTCTTCTTGGCTTGTACTTGAATTATACCTTCATTGAAATCCTCATGGTTCACCTGCACACACATTTACCATTTCCTCCATATCATCCACATCCTAAAGTTACAACCACTAAGACGAAAGATATATGCATACCTCAGTTGCATCCCGGCGCAGGGCAAGCATACCCGCTTCAACACACACTGCTTTGAGTTGAGCTCCATTGAAATCATCCGTTGACCGAGCAAGCTCTTCAAAATTGACGTCTGCATTCACATTCATTTTCCTTGAATGTATCTGTAACCCCATCGCCAACATTATGCAAAAACAAAACAGTACCCAAGATAAGTTATCCGCGGAATACATAGAAAATCACAGCAAGACTTGTCTAAGTGCATGAAGCTCTCTAATTTTAGCTTTAAAACGACATAGAAATAAAGAAAGAAAAAAGAAAAGATGCAGTAAAGGATACAGAACCTGTAAGATCCTGCCTCTAGCTTCTTCAGTGGGGTGCGGAAACTCGATTTTACGATCCAAACGACCAGAACGCATAAGGGCAGGATCTAGTATATCAGCACGATTTGTCGCTGCAATAACCTAAGTTTGTAAAATTATGAGTTTTTCATGCCTTTCACTAAATAAATAGACATTTGCAGGGGTAATATGAGGGGTAACAACCTTAATGCGATCATCGCTGCTGAATCCATCAAGCTGGTTGAGCAGCTCCAACATTGTCCTTTGTACCTCACGGTCTCCACTAACTTCGCTGTAAGCCAATTAAAAGTCAGCATTAGTCATCAGAAAGAAAATAAAATAGTTATGACATGACTCTAGATAGAGTACCTATCAAAACGCTTTGTCCCTATTGCGTCAATCTCATCTATGAATATAATACAAGGGGATTTCTCTTTTGCAAGCAGGAAAGCATCACGGACAAGTTTTGCTCCATCTCCGATGAACATCTATACATAAGTCTAAAAAAAGTTACTTTCCGTTTGGTTCAAAAAATATCACAGGAACAAGATCAAAATCAGTTACGTTTACTCTAGTTTTCATACCTGAACAAGTTGTGGCCCTGCTAGTTTGAGGAAAGTTGCATTTGTCTGTGCTGCACAAGCTCGGGCCATCAACGTCTTTCCGGTTCCAGGAGGACCATACAAGAGTACACCTTTTGGTGGACGGATACCCAACTTTTCGAACTGCTCTTTATGAGTCATTGGCAACACAATGGCTTCAACAAGTTCTTGTATCTGTTTAATTACAAAAACAGGAGAGTCACCAACATCAAATATTGTACCAGAGATACTAAAAACTAAGGAAACATGAAACAGGAGAGTCATCAACTAGCCTGTTTTTCTAGTCCCCCTATATCATTGTAGTCTTCAGTAGGTTTTTCGTCGACCTCCATTGCTTTTACTCTTGAATCATACTCAGAAGGTAAAGTATCCAGAATCAAGTAACTATCTTTGTTAACTCCAACTAAGTCCCCAGGCTTCAATGTATCTGGATCAACAAGTCCAACAACAGGGAGGAAGATGGTCTGAAAAGTATAATTAACCCATGAGATCATTATACAAACACTACACTAGTAGTCAGAGTTTGTTCCCCACTAGTTCTGAAAATCTCTCTAACGGTGATATAAGAGTCTAAAACTTCACCTGACGAGTTGATGTTTTTAGAACGACACACTTTCCCTTCCTCTGAGAGTCCAGATCGATATTCGCTCCATCTTCCTCTGCATCATCCTCTGGACTCATCTCAAGAATCTAGAAAGCACGGATAATAGATCAAATCCTAATTCCATCATTACACAAAAAAAAATTTGATGGTAAAATGTCTGAACTACTGTGGCAAAGATTCAAGGAATTCATCAGGCTAACACTACTAGTAATCAAAAGCATAGTACAATTGTGTCACTCAACAAAAAGGAATGTTATACATACCAAAACCAAAAGCCCCATATAAGGAATGTGAAACACCCCAAGAGAAGAGTCAGTGAAAGTACCTCAACGATATTGCCAACTAAGTAAGGAAGCTGTTTGTTAAGCTTAATCTTCTCCTGGTTCTCCTTTATTTTCTCCTTCACTGATTCCAAATCAAGGTTTGTCCTCTGCGATTCTTCCTACAACAAATCAACGTATTTGAGAGAAAAAGACATCAAAAAATTCTGGTGAATTTCATCCAATGAGCAAAAGACCAGTAAATATAAATGTCTTCTAATCATATTCTATAATTATCTAACTATAAAAACAAGTACTTTGAGTGAATTTCGATATCTTTGACTGATAAAAAGTGTGATATGAAACAAGAGTTATCGTTGCTCTCAGACATCATCCATCTTCTTCAAAACTAATCAAAGTGTCGCTAATCAAATTAAGGTAATAGTGAGCTTGGAATGAAGAAATATACTAGTTCCAAGTAGCCAGCAGATTAAAAATATAGAGAGAAGAGAGAGAGGGTGGTGACCTTGAGGATGCGAATCTCGTTGGCTAAGAGACGAGAAGCTCTACCGATGTCATCAGTAGTCATGGAAGCTAGTTGGTCTCCCTCGAAGCTCGTATCCTCCGCCATCGCCGTTGCCATCTCCCTTAGCAGCCTGAGTTAATCACTGTAAGAGTCTACGAGAGATCTCAGAAGACATAAATAGGAAACAGAGTTTGGCTTTTGGGCGAAGAAACAGCTTTAATTTAATAACACATGTATTGTATTAAATATTATCACAGTCAATACCCAACAACAAATCCGATGTCGTCCAGCGGTTAGGATATCTGGCTTTCACCCAGGAGACCCGGGTTCGATTCCCGGCATCGGAGCGTTTTTGGTTTTGTATCCTTTTTATTTTTTTCACAATGTATCTTATATCTATTTTAAAATCAAGTTATTGCTAAGCAATCTGGTCAAATTGATGATGTAGTTTTCTTAAAAGCTGACCAAAAAAGAAGTGAAGCCAAATGGAAACAAGTAAGAAACTGTTCAATATTCAAATCGGAAGGGTGAAGAAGAGAGTTGAAGATTGTATTTACTATTGCTAACGAACAAACACATTACAATTTTATCATAATATTTCAAGATCCTTTAAGTATGATTCTCCTAATCGCATGTTCACATTTACCAAGTGATTTGAAACAAGGCAGTCTGCGGCCAATGTGATTTTGGTCAGTCTATTTGTTCTTCTCCATGACGCCTGCAAATGAGTAGAGTTCAAGCAAAATACAAATCATTGTAAATACAAGCGTGCGTTCTAATGATTTGCAGGTAAGTTAGATGCATTTGTATTTCTTCATCAGAGATTTCCATGAATAAGATGGATTCATGCCTAGAGTAGCAATGGAGAGTTACGCGTGTCACTTACAGTATGATTTAGGCCAAGAAAACTTAAGACTAGACTCATACTACGCTTTTAATCCCTGCATTCTTGTCGAATTCCTCTGAAGGAACCACGTCCGCAATAATCTTTTCTTGACCGCGCCAAAGAATCTGCCAATGATTATGAGACCATCTTTAAAGCTTTAACTTGGAAAAGTATGAAAACAAATTCATCATTACGCACAGGCAAACATCAGGAAAAGGTAGAAGAGAGGGAAACTTGACTGGAAAGGTTACTTTGCTTGGTGACGATATGTAACCTTTAATCTTTTAGTATGTGCATATGAAAAGCAACATCAAAAAATTACAGTGCCCAAACTTACCCTGTCAATGACTCCAAATTCTTTAGCTTTTGGTGCATCCATGTAATATGGCCTTCTCATTACGTTAGCTACAGTCTCCACGGACTATATGACATATAAGAATGTTTTAATCAGCTATCAAATTTCTCCACAAAGTTATGAAAATATTTCGCACTCACATTCCCAGTATGCTTTGATAGTAGTTCCACAAGTATATCCCTATTTGTAATGACCTGCAATTGCATAACAGGAATGAGGAAGATGAAGTAATCAAACTCAGATTCTTCACCTAATTAGGTCATGAAATTCTGAACCAAATGCTTAAGTGAGAAATTTCTGTCCAAATTATCAGAGATATAATATAGGAAAGTAGGTAGAAGCAAAGCAGAAAGAGAAAATCTCGATCAAATTTAAATTTCCAGAATATTAAGTGTGTAGAGCGATTCATCAAACCTCTTTGGCCCGAATCAGGACATCACTGGCAGGCATCAACCCAGAAGAAGGTACACGTGGTTGCTGAATCATCGCTGTGACATAATGAATCAAACGTATGAGAGGTTCTGATTATCAATGGTGAGCCATAGAAGCGGCCAGAATGCAGTCGAAGTCTATACCTTTGGCATGTGGCATCATAAACCGTTTACCCTTGGTTCCCGCAGAAAGTAATAGACAGGCCTGACCTATGGCTGCTCCCACACATACTGTATGTACCTGCACAAATAAGAACCAACATGCTCACATGAAAAATACCGTGGAGACGAAAAAGTGTTTATCTCGGTAACAGATCAAGTAGCTTGTGCAATCTCTAGCAAAACTTATTACTTACATGTTTGCATTTCACAAGCTGATAACTCATATTTTAACATTACCTCGTTTTTAAGTTGCATCAAAGAGTCATAGATCGCAAACCCTTCTGATTCCATTCCAACCTGTTTAGTGAGTTATTCACTGAAATTAGAACTAACAAGAGAAATGGTCCAAAAGATTCACAAAGTTTTCAAACTTACCGTCTCTCCATCATCACGAGTGGTCCCTGTGGAGTTGATGTAAATGTAAATGGGTTCCTTGGGATCCAGCCACTGAAGATACATTAGCTCAGCGACAACTAGCTCAGTCACTGCCGGCACAAGCTGAAAGCAAAATATGTCATCATCAGTCTATGCAGTCCCAACCAAAAAATCCATAAGAATCCACATAACTTACAGGCATTCCAATGTAAACAATTCTCCCGTCAAGAAGCATAGATGGCAAGTCTGGTGGAGGAGTTCTCGGTCGGTGCTCGTTATAAGCCACTGATCTTTCAACCTAATTTCAACCAATAGATTCCGTCAACGGATTTGAAACAGTGAAATCAAAGTGATGTGGCGACTATCAAACTCATCAAATCACAGTGTTGCGTAATCAATCTGGCACATCTCACAGTAACTCTTGCAAATTCAAGGAGCTCTCAGAATTAAGTCAGTCTGTGTGCAATAACTAGAGGCTGGATACTTGACGACTTAACTAAACGCAAAGCGCATACAAATCATTGTATCGGGATCGGAAAATGGAGGAGAATAGTTAACCTGTGCAGGAGAAGACATGAGCTGAGGGGAGTCAAAGATGTCAAGATATGGCGGCACATCAGCGTTAACCGGCCGATTGAGAAGCTTTTCCGGAGAATTCGCGGCAATAGAAGCGAGCGTGGAGAGGAAAGGATCCTTTGGATTTATCGGAGGCATAGGGATTTTGGCAGAGGCTTTGGCGCGAAAGGCGTAACGAAAAGTCTTCAAGTTTCTTCTCCCGGATGAATTCGAAGATAGAGGAGGATGAGGAGAAAAAGAAGAAGAGCGTGGAAGCAGAGAATTCATGGATGCTTGTAAACAAGACGCCATGGTCGAGGAGCTCTTGGACACGGAAGCTCGCGAAAATGGACTCGTTGGACAAAGGAAACCAGAGGATTTATCGATGCTTTCGGAGGGGAGAGAATAATTACTGGGTCGGGTTTCGGGTTGACCCGCTATTTGATATTCCGGCTATAGCCCAAATCACATTTTAGGGAACAGGCCCAGTCGCAATAGACTTTACTTTCGGACCAAATTGCAATTATTCTGGGCCATTTCGTTTACACAAAACTCTGGTGCTATGGCCTATGAGCTGTAGTGTGTTGTTACTGTTGGTAGGATACAGGCAGGGGTTGTACCGTTTTAGAGTGATCTTATCCAAAAACAAAAGCAAGTTTAGTTTTAACACTGCAAGTTTAGTTTAAGATAATCATAAAAGACACCAGTAGTTGTAATGTAAATGTATATGTATGGAAAAACCTCACCACACCCAACACAATGTCTGATGAACTTTATTATGCAGCCGAGACAGAGTTTCCGGCTTTTTAATGACACAATAACAGACCAATTCCAGGTTCACAACTAAAACTAGAAAGACATATTGGTCGTCCCATACAAGAAGACCAGTATAATAATCCCAAATCGGAATCAAATTCTATTAGCAGTGGAGCCTGAGAAGCTTGAGACGATTCGGGTACAGCCAGTGGCCAGTTTTCATTTTCAACCAGATATCACCTGCAAAACATAATATGTAATACCGTTAAGAGAAGAAGAAATGATAACACATGACAGAGGTAGATTATGTTGCTGAAACACTTGGAGAGGCGATTTTTAGTGCACACAGAGGTTGGTGAGACCTAGTCGTTCTAAGACTCTTCAAATTTTATAGTCTGTCTCATGATTTCGTTAAGTTGGTGTTGATTGAAGAACAACCAAAGTGAGCAGGTATTTAAACAAACACCATGGATTGTGAATTAAAGAAGGTTCAGCTTTTAGACTTACAGGTGAAACTGGAGAATTCGATCTTGATCTTGATCTTGATTTTGATCTTGATTGGGACCTGCAGCAAGACCAAAAACCCCATGTAAGTGTGGCATAACAAAGAAATTTACTGACCATCTCCCATCTAGTCCCGGGAGCTTAAATGCTGTCCTAGAAAAGAACTCAACACAGAATCCACTATTGTCAAAAAGATAAATATATTGAGGAATCAGAGTAATCATAGTCCAAAACTTTGCGATCAGATCCTACAGCTGATACGCGCGGAGTACCAGACCAGACCAGACCGTAAAAACAGAAGTTCAAGTTCATGCTAATCCAGCTTTGTAAATCCAGTCCAAGAATCCATCTAGATGACCCATCTAGATCCAATCCCCAGCTCGTAGCAGTGAGCCAGATCTAGAAAACAAACAACGCAATACAATTGTAATCACGGTAAATGATCGAGGACATGCCTCAGAAATCCATCTTCCCCCTTCCGATAGAAATAAATTTTCAAAAAGTGAAACATCTAGCTAAGTGTTCTTTAAATTATAAGTCGGATAATGAAGATTGATACGTAATAAATTCACCGTCGCTGGAAAAAAGTTAAGAAGTAAAGCTTTATCAGAAGGAAACATCCAGAAGAGAACGACACAAAGAGAAAGGAAAAGGACTAAATATGATGGGAGCATCTCTGTCAAGAACTCAAAACATAAAAAACAAACACATTCACGTGTAAGAAATGAAAAGGAACTCTGGTAATCCCAAACAAGGAGGTAACCTTTACCCATATTGGAGTTTGCATGACATAGAAAACATCAACAAAGGAAGAAAATCAAGTGACAATAGACTAGTCCACTATGAGGGAAAAAAGACTCAAACAAATTCAACTGTGTACGGAAGCAACAAAAGGTGCTTAGTTGTAAGTAATAAAGCTAGTAAGGAGTTCACTATGCAAGAACAAGTGATCCATGAAGGGGTAACTACATATATAATAATGATACAAATCTAACACTCATACCTTGAGACAGAGCTGTATAGCGAGCGAGAACGACTAAGGGGCCGTGAACGCGGGGAAATGGATCTAGCAGGTGACACACTGCATTGCATTTAGAAGTCAGTTAATTTCATAAATAAGTTACAATAAAAATCCCTTATATGTCTTAGGTTTATGAAAAAAAAAAAAAAAAAAAGACCTCCTGCTCTTGCTACTATAGCTACAGCTTGGACCACGGCTCCGACTCCTGCTTCTATAGCTTTTAGAATCATCTGGGCTTCGACTCACACTCCTCGACTCATATTCCCTCACCTGAACAGTAAATTCAGAGATGACTCCATATCCACTTATGCTTAACAAAATCAAAGAAAGCAATACAACATACCCGTATATAAGCACTAGAGAAAGCATTTCGAAATTCAGTGGCATCAAGTTTCCTTATCTGTCACATCAAAAATTTTAAGGGAACATCAAAGATCCAACACTGGCCTCCAGGAAGATAAATTCAGCTCGGTATACTATGAAACAAAAGCAGTCTAAGGCATAAGTCCAGGAACATTTGCGTTGCAAAGATATAAAACTTACTGCGTACTTCATATCATCATAGTTGCTATAATCCACAACCCCAGACATGCCTACAAAGAAATACTGAATGTGAGTTTAGCAGTTCAGATGCTTAACACCTATTCTCCTTCACAAAGACTAATTTACTAACACATCAATCAAAAGCTTATCCAAACTATCGAATGTCAACTCACCTTTACGGTCAGGGAAAACTTCAGAGAAGCAGACATCTCCAGCTTTGCGCATGTGATCCTAATCACCCGTAAATAGCAAATAACATCATTTCAGAAAAGAGATAAATCCAAAACATGATATAGAGAACCAACATTCAGAGAAAAAGACTATATAGTGTCCCTTACCTTAAGGTCCTGCCACGAAGCAGAAGGCGGTAATCCGGTCACAAGCACTACATGTTTAGGTAGTAAAAATGAGTTTTCAAATATAAAATTTTACACAACACCAAATAACACAATCGAGAAGACTCTACAAACCGCGGTAGTCAGAGCGTCTTGAAGGTGCACGGCTCGCACTGTAGCTGCTGCTGTACCTATCAACTGATGGTGAAAATCTACGACCACCATGTGCAATCTCAACCTAAAAACATCACACAAAGATAACACCTTTACAAGAAATTACAGAAAATTAAGCTAGCTTTCATCATGCGTTTACTAACCCGAAGTCGACACCCATCAAAATCATAACCATCACGTCCATAAATTGCATCGTCTGCATCACGAGGATCTTCAAACTGCCACCAATAACAAACTATCTTAGTCATTAGCCTATACTATTACAAGAAGAAGAAAAAAACAAATTTGTACTTGATCAATATACCTCGACAAAGGCATAACCAGGAGGTCTCGGTGGAATCTTCAAATCAATGTCCACAATTGGTCCATACTGAAACAAATATACATAAGAGTCGATTTAAATTGTCTCAGCAAGACAGAATTGCAAATTTATGAACCCAAACAAGTCATAATGAATTCAATTTTTATCGAGAGAAAAGAGGAATTTTCAAACCTTGTAGAAGAGATCTTCAACCTCACACTTGCGAATATCTCCAGGCAAATTCCCAACGTAGATCGTACGATTCCATCGGCTACTCATCTGATACCTCAGAGCAGAAAATTAGTTCCTGTAAAAATCTAGAAGAGAAGAAATTGATTACTGGAAAAATAATTTCGAGAAAGAAGAAGAAGAAGATGTTCGAGAAAGCGTTAGATTGTTCTGGAAAGGAGACAACCACCGTTCGTTTGGAAACTAGTATCCTTTTATAAAACGGAACTGGATTTTAATCCTGTGCGGCCGCATGTATCAACGATGAATAGCCCAGTTGATCAAGATCGGCCCATATGTTTTAATGGGCCTGTTAATATATTGTTCTAACCGGATCGAATGTGTTTTTTCTTATCATTCAAACCGGAATATTGTATGTTAGTTATTACAATTCGAACCAATTTCGAATCGGATTCGGACCATCGGGTCATTCATTCTCCTAGGTTTCCTAAACACTGTCGTTTTTGGACAAAAGAGACACTAGATCGGAAACACTTGGGGATTTTTTTGAGAGAAACATTCTCTCGGTTCCTCTACTACCACCTCTCAAATCTCAATTCGCCGATTAGTAACTCCGTCCAAGACCATTTTCCGCCGTGACACCGTCCACGGTCTCTCTCAGTCCGTGAGTTCCTGCTCTGTTCCGTTTGGTTTTTCTGTTTTGGAATTTCAGTATTTTTCCTATTGAATTTGTTGCGATATGATGTCCAAATTTTTGGTTTGTTGAGTGATGTTCCGATATTTCCGTTATCAATCATCTTCCACTGTTCGCTTGCAGGGAAGAAGATACCATAGTTAGAAGCTGGTGATCATTTTCAATAAACCTCGAACATGTTTAAGAAGTAAGCATCTTTGTCTCTTTCTAGATTCTTTCTCTACTTTTTTATTTAGATAGAAACTGTTTTTCATACCCGGATTGTAGAATCTAAGAATTAGTGGTTTCAACATCTCGGCATTGTTTATACTAGTTGATAAAGAATGTGATGGTCTCTTTATTTAGTATCCACTTACTCTAATAACTATCGAGAACTCACTCCCTTCTACTTGTTGTCGACCACATTGTTAATTTGATTGCTTAGAGTAGCCTTGGTATGGGCATATTGGTTGTTATATTTTCTTCAAAGTAGAAGGTTTTGAGTTCTCAAAAGCTAACATCTTGCTATTGTAAAGTTTTGGTTTCTATATTGATAGTGTCACTATTTGATTTATCAAATCTGTACAAAGAGTCGTGGGTCATAGAGGAAAGTTTGTGTCTTGATTTGACCAGTCTAAACTCTCTACTATCATGGAGTTTGTGTTTATCCATCTCCTGAAACATGCTTATACATTCATAGTGAATCTTGTATAAAGTTTATTTTTCCCTACTGCTATCAACTTTAGATCTATTTGATATACCATTATGTCTATGAAGGTGTTATTTATGTTCACTACTTTTTATTTAGGTTTTGTTTGGAGGAGATTTCATCACAAAACCAAGTGAAGGCATCTGTTCAACGTAGGATCCGCCAGAGTATCCAAGATGAGGTATGTCTGTTGTTTCATTTGTCTTTTTCCCCTTCTTAAACTTTTATGATTTCGTGAAGTTTGTCAGATATAAATATGTTTATGTTAATGTTGCAGTACCCGGGACTTGAATCAGTGATGGAGGATCTACTTCCCAAAAAGATTCCTCTTATCGTAGTGAAGTGGTCTGTAAATTAACAAACTCATATTCATTGTTTTGTTTTCTGAATTTTCTTTTACCCACTATCTATGTCTTACAGTATTCCTGACTATATTTCTCGTGCAGCCCAAACCATCTGACCCTAGTTGTTGTCAACAATGTCCCCCTCTTCTTCTGTATCCGTGACGGGCCATACATGCCAACACTGCGGCTTCTTCATCAATGTAATATCACTTTTCCTTCACACCATCCATGCTATATGGTCTTGTTATCAAAACATAACATATCTGGGTGTTTTATTCATACAATCACTCTTCTTCACACCTGTTAGTCTTACTGTGGTCTGCAGTAGAACTTACCTGGTTCAAATACTGCATATACCTGAATAGTATGTCCGACACTTTTCTCTGAGTTATTTAGAACTTCCTGGGGTTTGGTTCCTGTAAGTTGTTGTTCCTTTGGCTTTTTTCATGCGAGTGAACTATATAAAAGGTCCACGTATGATTGGTTAGCCAGGATTTTTGTTTAGTATATTTTGTTTTATGTTTTCCGGGTTAGCTGACCCTTATCATAGTGAGAAGGTTTTGGCATTGGCTGTTACCAGAAGAGTATAAAATATTCTTGAAAACACCACGTTCAGCTAACTTTTACATACTTGAATGATACATAGAAAGAAACTTGGAGTTTTTTCAATTAGCCACGAATGTCAAAAATTTGGCAGCTGAATGTTTGGAGTTTTGCAGACCCAAATATAATGAAGAGGTTTCAAGTTGATAGAGGTGCCATAAAGTTTGTTCTGTCTGGTGCAAACATAATGTGTCCTGGTCTTACATCCCCGGGAGGCGTTCTGGATCAAGAAGTCGAGGCTGAAAGGCCAGTGGTATGAATAAAAACAGTATTTCCCTGGGTTGCATTTTTGTTTGTATATGCTGATCTTAAACCATGAATCTGTATTTGTTTAGGCCATATATGCAGAAGGAAAGCAACATGCCTTAGCAATAGGCTTCACCAAAATGTCAGCAAAGGACATGTAAGTCAATTTTTCGCTGGAATTTATTTGAAAATACAAACATGTGCTTTGATATACTTTCGTATCTTAGCCAAAATACAG
Source organism: Arabidopsis thaliana (assembly GCF_000001735.4). Taxonomy (NCBI): domain Eukaryota; kingdom Viridiplantae; phylum Streptophyta; class Magnoliopsida; order Brassicales; family Brassicaceae; genus Arabidopsis; species Arabidopsis thaliana. The sequence continues at coordinate 2,948,542 of NC_003070.9, forward strand.
TCTCTTGGCTCCAGGCCTCTCCAAGTAACCCTATCTTTGTCACTTTATTGATATTCCTTCTTCCCTTAGATACACATACCTGCACCAGGATCAATTTTGGCCGTGTTTCCCCTGTTTGCTCATAAAATTTCTTTCGCATCGCTAAACTTTTCTTGTGTATGTTCACAGAAAGAGCATTAACAAAGGAATAGGAGTTGACAACATGCATTACCTCAACGACGGTCTCTGGAAGGTACCAATACTTGTCTCTGGTTTCTCTATTCGTAGTATTGCCAAGCAGTCTCATTGTTGATATAAAAATCGATTTTGGAAGAACACAAATCAAAAGTTTCTGAAATTTGTATTGCAGATGGAACGACTAGACTGAGGACAATGTCAAATGTGAATCAGTGTCGGAGAGATATATTGGTCTCCTTTTATGTTCTCTCTAAACTTATGGAGCTTTTGTCCGGATCAACCTTAGCTTTGGTTTGATTTGTTTTCAAACATTTGATACTTATTTTATGAGGGAACGTCAACCTTAGCTAAGGTTACAGTTTCTAATTCCGTATAATCAAACAAGTAAGATTAAAAAGCTGTTCAAATTTATTTCGGTCAGAATATATTTAAAGTCATCCTAATTGAACTTAACAAATTGCTATAAGCCTATAAAGTATAAACGATTAGGCAGAATGTGCCCACTGTTTATCTACTAATTAGGTATTAAAGCTATAATAGTACTACATACACGTGCTTGCACGATATGACGACGTTGTATCAACCAAAAATTTGTATAAGCCACCTAACATGAGATTAGGTAACACTAGAAATTCGATATGAGCTAAGAATGTCCTCATGTGCCAAATGAAATGACGACATTAAGACACGTCTATTTCGCTGTTGTCCTATTCAATATTAACTTTTACTTTGGTAAAGCGTGGATATCTCCCTTTGTATACTATTTTTGCAAAATGTCGTTAAAACAGAATTATTCGTATTTGTATAGCTTATGGTGATTTTAGGTACTTCTATTATGGATAATATTACTTAAACGCTTTCATTTTTAATACAATTGAATTGACAGAGATGTTTGAACAAAATGATACCTAACGGATATTAATCAATTTTCAGAATGTTATCAAATAAATGTCAAACAAAAGAAACTACTATCTACTCTAATGTATTATAAATTAATAATGTATAACTCGATTAGAGTTATTACCAACCCACCAAAACAGTTTTCTCATCTTACATTTTTTTACCCAAACCAAACACATTATCCGGTAAACACAAAATTTGGCACTCATCTTTTAGTTGGTCCCGGCCCTCACTTTTAGGGGTTTAGGCCTTACTTCAATCCCATCAATGGCAATTCCACCCTTCAATTGATAACCTTTAACTTCAGTCAGACTCATAACAACCTCCTTGTCGTCATCACCTTCTCCTGATCCTGTCTCGAACTCTCCCAGCTCTATCTCCATCCACCCATCGTCTCTCACCTCTGGCTCCCTCCGATGACTTCGGACAACCTCATGCGTCGCCATCCTCTGTTCTCTTTGTCCGTAAAACACACGTTCCATTTGTTGTTTCTTGTTATCCAAGCAACTTAGATAAGTTGACTTTATTTTCTTTTCACCATTTCCCACTTTTATCGATGTCTCTGCCGGAACTAGGTCTAGTCCATAGGCACGTGACGTTACTTTCATAATCAGATAAGCTCCGTAGTTTGTGTTCGGCGATAAAGCTCCGGTTTGGATTTTTCCGATGATTTCTAACCAATCTGTCATTATAAGTTGGACTCCTTCGGAAAACCTATAATCAAAATATTGAAACAAAAATTATTGCTTACACTGTTACACCAATGATATGATTAAATTAATAACGACCTTGAATCTGATCGTGGGCTCCAAGACCAGTAATGTCTTTGATCGCTCCAAGTTATGGAAAGATCTCTTGACGACAAAATATACGATATTTTCCCTGAAAGCTTCTCGATCTTGAAAATCTGAAATGAATTTTAACATTAAACCAAGAATTGGTTCACATGCAGAGACAGAGATAAAGATCACAGACCTTTCTGCCATTATCGATGAGAATTGATTCACAGAGACATCGATAAAGCTCCTTTTTAGAAGAGAAAATTCGGTGAGGATCAGTCGATCTAGAGATGACGTGGCAGTAATCGGTCGGTAAAAACTTCTCCCACACAAAGTCAGAGTCTCCGGCGACTCGGAAAACTGATGAGACAGCCGCCGACGAGATTGTGTCAGCCGGAGTTGTAAATGAGAGGATAGTCGCCACGCATGCTTCTGGTAACATCATCCTTCTTCAGAATTAAAGTAAAGAGAGAAAGCGAGAGAAGATTATTAATGAAACTATGGCTCTGTTTTATTTAGTGTTTTTTTTTGTAGAAGAAATACATGACCGATGATGAGTCGTAAATATAAGCGTCCTAGTAGTTACTATTTTGGACCGAAGTGCACAATCCTGAAATTAATATCATTGCCTTAGTGGAAGACAAAAGGTTCGATGGTTTTTGGTCAAGAAAAAAGGTTTGTTCTCTTGTGTCAAAATAAAGACACAAGAGTTTGTTCCCTGAAAACATAGTTTGTGAATATTTTTGAGGTTTTTGGTTAAGATGATTATGGAAAATATTCAACTTTATTTTTTCCAGTGAAAATATCTTTCTTTTTTACGAACTTTGGCAAGAGTTTATTTTAGGCACGTGTGTTTCCACGTGCCATGTACCAAAGTAGGTTTTTGTCCAGTGAAGTGACTCAAACCCTTATTAGGGATTTATTGTAACTCGGCTGATTAGATTTTTATGTGTTTTGTTATTTCTTGAGAATTCTTTGCGATATCAACATCTTTCATCTTTGAAGATAAGATCATGATAACTTCACTGACATAAACTCGACTTCATCTCGACAAACAAGCCAAGCTCACCGACCTACTATATTGTAGGACATAATATAATGGAATCAAGGAAAACATGTGTATTACTCGAAACTATTTTGTAAAACACTAATAAAACGATGGATAGTAGTCAGTGGATTAAATTCATATACTCTAAATTACAAGGCAAATACTACAAAAAAAAGATACTTAAAAAATCACAAAACAACAGAAAAGTGAAATTAGTTATTATGTAGACATGCATCCGACACCGTATCGACTGGTCGGAAAAACAAGAAACAAAGCACTGCAAACAATTCCGACCATTAACGGAAAACTCTCCATAACTTGATCCATCTCCTTCTCTTTTCCTGGAAACAAACACCCTGTGACTCTCCGATCCGAAAACGCGATCGCCATAAAAACCAAAACACTCATCACTGAATGCACAAAGTCATTAACCCTCAACTTATACCTCTCATCCGTCACCGGAATCTCCTTCTCTGCAATCACATCTCCGCCTCCAAACCCCGGCGAGGGTGGTTTCATGAACACCGCGAGTCCACGTGGAGTCACAAAACCGTAGTAAATTTTCCCATCGGAGGCTTTGAAACTGTCGGTGAAATGGAAGAAGAAACAAGACATTGCGCAAAGAAGCAAGAGAAGATGAATCATGAGTGTGTTGATTCCGTTACAGTCTCCGTCACGGTAGATTGTCGGAAGAACCATTTCGAACATCAAGAGAGTTCCTGTCGGAAGGAAATTGACGAGCATTGATGTCTTCGAAACCGTTTTTTGAACTCCTTTCGCCACCATGCGACGTTTTCTACCTTTTCCTCCTCCCGCGGCGGCTCCTGCCGGAAGCATAGGCAGTGAAGAGAGAGGGACAGGTTTGGGCGACCGAGACGATGTTGGTGACGGATTTTGCGTCGTTGTCGTCGTGTAAACTCTGATTCCGACGCTTTCCTCTGTTTTCTCCATTCTCTCTGTGTTTTGTGACTCAATAGTTTTCGTTTGTTTTGTGAAATGAGAAATGTGTTTTGGATTTTTGTTCGAACTATCTTTAGTACGACGGTTTATCAAATTTTTGTTGTTTCCAGAACTGCTACTGCTTCAGACTCATATCTCGGTTTCCATGCAAATATTCACTTATTCAGTCTGTAAAACGAAATAAATAGAAACCATACAACAATTTTATTTTATTTTTGGGTAACCGGTGAAGTGAGAACCAAAGTAAACCGGACATATCGAACCACGTAACCATACAATCACAAACACATTGATTCTAGATTCAAGATCGCATCATAAAGCATAAACCAAACCGAACAGTAGTAATCCCAAAACCAATCTCATTTCGCATAACCAAAGGCATATATATATAAACCGAAACAAACTTCAATGAATGAGTGCAATAGGATTGAGTGACAATAACAAAATATGAATTCTACTTACAACTTGGAAACTCTTGTTAGTATATCAGCAATTTCCCAAACAAAAACACATCTACGAAGGTAAATGGTCAGCATAATGCCAAGAACGCAATCCAGGGAAATCTTAAACAATGGATAAGAATTGGATCTATTGTCACACACTCTCTCTCTCTCTCTCTACAAACATTTGCATAAACTTCTACTATTACTACTACTTTCCAATCAATACCTGGGAAAAGAACACAAAACCAAGCTACTCTTACAGAGCACAAGAGAAGAAGTTAGATAAGAAAATGAGAAACATACAAATTTCTTACCGGATTTTATGATTTTTTTCACGCACGCAAGTGGCTTCAAGTAGTCACTGAACCTTTGCTTGGTCTTTTTCCTTCCATGGCGTCTTTCTTTTTCTTGCATATTGTGCATAGGAAGGGACCTTCCCATCGTTTAGATGCTGAGGAAATGATGGAACCCCCATTGCTTGATAAATCTTCACTCGGAGATTCATCTATTTGGCATACAGCACATTTTAAGAGCCCAGTTTCCGTATTTGAGAGAAGATCCTTTCCCAATCTACATTTCAAAACACGAGCAAACAAAGACTGATAGTCAGGATCTGAAGTTTCAGTTACTTAACGGGTTGGATAAGAGTTTGACAATATTAACTCATGGCTAGAAGATTACCTATCTGCAAGCACAGCAGAACCTTCTTCAAACAATTCTTCTACAACTCCAACAGCAGAAAGCTTGTTGCCATTTTTGTTGTTGGTATCCATATGGTTTTTCCTTGAAAGAAATGAGGTAAATGGGTTCTGTTTCTTCATGGGTGCTGGAGCCAAGGAAAGATGACCAGATGGAACTATGTCAACGACTACACAAGTCGTATCATCTTTCAACCCTTTTGTTCGCAATGCTTCCTGGTAAAAACATATGATTCAGAAAAAAGAGGAATCTAGACCAGAGGAAGAACACAATGAAATCAACGGGGTTGATCACCAACCTTAACAACAAGTTTAGCAGCAAGATCGGCAGATAAACCACGACAAGCTTTGGCAGCCACATCAGAAGACAGTATATCCCATATACCATCTGAAGCTATGATGAGTCTCCCTCCAGCATCAGGAAGCTGAACGTACAGATAAAAATACTTTTTGATCAATGTCAAATATAAGAATTAATGAAAAATGTACCAAGGGAAAGGGAGCTTACTTTCACTTGCTTAACGTGTGGTATAGGGACAATAAATTCTCCCACATCCGTATCACCAATGGACCTCGAAAGACATAAACCACCAGGCCAGCATCGTAGTGGGCCGACCTATTGCATTGGCATAATCAAAGCACATTAATATCATTGAAAATCCAAGGACTTCTTACACATTACAAACCCACCACAGCCAAAACACAATGAAACAGTAACTTAAATTCACTGGAAATGATCATACCTCATTGCCACCAAATACATTGAGTCTTCCGACCTCACCTCCACTAGCAGTTATGCGTTCTCTTTCTTCAACATTCTCTTCTAGCCTGTGATCAACAGTCAGTAGAGAAACCACACCACCTTGGGTGTCCAATATGCAGCGCGAGTCACCAACAGAAGCAACAGTAATAGTCCAACCATCAATTATAACAAAAGTCACGGTTGTTCCTGAAGTTTCCCCTGTAAGCACAACAGATCTTATCGGTTAGAGCATGCTTGAAAAACAAGAATAGAAAGCAAAAAGCCTTTAAAAAATAAGCATAAGCTAAGACCTTTCTGCTGAAATTCAATGTCAGTTTTCACAAAGCCAGCAACTAAAGCCCTAGGAAGAGCTTGAAGCCACTCATCCCTGCTTGCGCCTTGAGGAATTGCACTCACCACGTTTTCCAGAAGATGTTCCTTAGTATATATGGCAGCTGAATTACCATTGTGTCCGTCAAATATCTGAAGACAAAACAGAAAAAGGGTAAGCTATTCGTCACTAAAACAGAGAATCCTTAAAGGGAAGAATGCCTCAATTACCCCGAAAACTGAAAAAGCCGATGATGGATCACCAGGTACCCTTTCACAGTCAGTTTTGATCAAAAAGTAGTCCTCTCCTTTCTTAGCGAGAGCTGCTTGACCATACTTGACAAAAGGCTTCTCTACTTTCTCGCTCCTCAGCTCCCTACCAATCAGGGTCGCAAGAGGAACGAGCGAATGTTGCGTCCTCGATGCTTTTGACACGCTCATTTTAGTCTAGCCTTCAGCATTGGCTGGAACAAATTCTTTGTTCATCACAGAAAACAAAATTATTTAGTTGCTGCAAACATTTAGGGTTCAATTCTAATAAATAATACTAAGGAACCCTATAACAATCTATCTCCCTAAAAATGAGAACAAAATGGTAACCAACTTTACTAAATTTCGATTCTCATCCAAAAATTTGAGGTTTCTACGGAATTACTCAAAGATAAACTCTTTTTGGTTAATGGAACCAAACAAATAAAAAAATATAGAGAAAATGCAGAGGAAAACCCTAATCTAGAGAATTCTAGAATCTCCAACAATTGGCTATCTTTTGAGATGCAGGAAAATGTATCGAAAGTAGAATCGAGCAATAGCAAAATCAGTAAAAGAACACTAATTGAGGCTTCTTCGCAGTCAATAAACTCACCAAAATGAAATCGCGAGTAGTATACACAACAGATCTAGCAGAAAAGATGACTTGTAGATAATGCTAAGGTCGTCGCTGATTCTTCAGGAAAGAATTTCCGAGCCGTCTTCGGTAAGCGAACGGAAGTCTGAAACCGCGTGAGAGGTTTAAGAAAGGAGAAGAGAAACGAAGTTGCAGAGTGAGAGTTTTCTCAGATTGGGAAGAAACAGCGACGCGGGGGTTAGAGACAGCTAATTTTATTAAGAAATATGATGAACTTCTCGAAATTACTTAATTGCCCCTCAAAAGTCCCGCTTTAGGTAAGGAATTGTATTAGTATAGTTTTAAGTTTAATTATAGAAATCGTATATTCTTAAGTTTGATTATAGAATTAGTATTTTCTGCAAATGATTCGTGCAATATTTGTTTAAAGCATTTTTGTAATAAAAATAACAAATTTTCTTAAATACTTTCATAACGGACACATTTTTAGGGTAGGAGAATTTTTTTTTATTAACTTCTTTTTTCTTGGTCAAATTTTGATTTAACTAAATCTGATTGTGAAAAAAATCCGTATAGTAATATTTCTGTTTGGTTTTTTTTTATAAAAAAAATATCATAATGGACACAGTTTTCGATATGTGTTTGACTATTTGGCTAATTTGCTTGTAGCAGTTTTACATCACCATCCATCTAGTCAAACTGCCATCAAAAACTGATTTGGCTCTTATTAACTAACTAGTCTAGCTTAACAAAATATCAAACTATAAAATTGCTACATTGACAAATCATATTGTTAAAAAGTACATATAAATCGAGATTATGGAAAGTTTAAAACAGAAAATGTATAACTCTTGTGATGAATAAAATACATTAGCTTCGAGAAGTAATACTGTAGTAGAATACAACATCGGCCATAAAAAGAATGGAATATTCATTCTAGTAAACGCCACACAAATCAAACAAAACATATTCAACCTATAGTATAGTACAACTACAATCTATCACTCTCATACGTATTCTACTCTTCGTATACGGCGTCTGTATATATATGACCTCATAATATGAAATATGGGTCCGCCAATAATAATTGTATTCTTAAAATGCTCACAAAATGTTTTCATCATTACTTGGGATTTTGTCTCTTCTTCACAACTACTGTACTGTTGTTATGCCTTGAGGACGTTTGTCCTGGCGAGCTAATAGCCGCCCCAAGCGATAATGTCCTCGTAGGCGTCGGAATTAGCGAAGGTATCATACTCCTGATCATCAACATTATTACATTAGCTAAAACATTCTATTTTTATAAGAAAATCCAATCATTTATATAGTAAATAACTCACCTGGTCTCAGCAGCAACTCTACTTATTTTTGATTGATTCTTCTTTAGTTTAGTTGAAGAACCATTAGAAGCTGGTCTAGGCATATTCACTTGAACATTCAACTGCCACATCAAGTTAGTCTCCGAGCAATCACTTGTTGCGGTTTCATCTGACTCATTTGCTTCTTCTTCGTATGGAATCTTCCTTACCTCTAATCCTTTATCTACACTACTATTACACTTATTCTTATCTACACCTCGAGTTGCTTCACGTTTCAAGCTAGACGTTCGCTTCTCAAGCTGTGTATGTGCTCTGTTTTCAGGTTTGCTACTACGCGTGATTTCGTCCTCGTGTTTATCAACCCATTCACTTCCTGGTATAATAAATTCCATGTCCTCCTCTTTCCCATCTCTCGGCGGGGTTTTCCATGACGGTGAACCTACTAGTCCTTGTAAGTCAAGGCTAGATGCAGAGTCACTTTGACCCTGCAAGTAATTTCACTACACATCATGAAGTAATCACTGCAAAACGTATTAACAAGTTTGATTTGTTTTGTTTGGTGAATGAGTTTTCTTGTCCCCTTTACCTCAATGCTGTTGACATCATCAATCTGTGATGGCTTATGTTTGGTTTGGACCTGTCTTGTACTGTTTGCTGATTTTGAAAATGAAGACGAAACGCCAAGTGACTTTTTTCTGAGGAGTTTATCAGGAGTAAGGGGTCTTTGGAGCTGTGTTTGATCTGCCCCGCTCTCCTTTCTCGCTAGCGCAAGTTTCAAACTAGCAATCTGAAAGCAAATAACAAAGGTAACTGATGATTTGGACAATGTATTTTGAGAGAATGAATAGTATAATAATGTGAAGAGAAGTATATATGGTGGACCTGTTCTTTGAGTTCTTTAACCTCAGAAGTGTCCTTATTGACACGAGCAGCACCGAGGTCAACAGTGGCCACCCTCTCTGCAAATTTCAGGGTGCTGAGTGTTTCTCCCAAATCTTCTAGTTCAGGGCTAATGTGAATAAACATGAGCGTTTTCGCTTGTCCTCCTGCACACACACATACATGCATACATTGTAGAACCATATGTTATACTTCAAATGGAAACCGTTTTAGCAATTGGAAGTTGGAGTTGCATTATTGTTATACGTGACTAGATTCAGTAACACTTGAGTATTGCTGGTTACCTAAAGCGTCTTGGAGCAGTTGGGTGAGTTTACTATTGCGATAAGGAATGTGGTTGTTTTTCTGAGAGAGAGATGCAATCACGTCTCCTAGAGCAGAGAGAGACTTGTTGATGTGTTGTGCCTCTTTTAACCTATCACCAGTGACCTCAGACTTGTCGATCCTTTCGCTTCCCGCAAGATCAACCAAATGCATTGAACCCCTTAGAGTAACTCCTGATGTTAGATCTTTTCCTTGGACGTGTACTGTGAGACAGCTGCAAGTATAAACAATAAAACATGTAAGTGACTATTATAACACGAACTGAGGAAGAGTGAGCGCTTGTTCTTATAAACAATAAAACATGTAATCTTCACTCTTATGCTCTATGTTTCTCATTTCTCTTTTAATTTTCAGTATATACCAAATTCCTTCAAGTCCAAGTTCTTTTCTATTTCACACAATGACACTAGAAGTGTATGTTTAAAGACAATGAGATAATAACTTTCAATTTTATAAAAACATTAAAAATGAAAACCTGTGAGAGCGACTGCTGCGGTCATTCATGGCTGTGGCGCTGACCGCACGGTTCTTTTGACCAATATTCATCAAATGAATGACGTCTGAAGTTGTGGAGACTGGAACCAGTGTCGCCTCTGGTACGTTGATTCCATCTTGTGTACTGTTTCGAATCTCTAATGTGTTCACAAGTCAAGGAAAGTAGGTTACAATGATCATATGCAAGAAGCATTGGGACTTACTAAAACTAAAGAGACACAAGTCTTGAAAAAGGATATCTGCTGGTTTGGCCATTAGTGGCAAGAAGATCTCGAACTTGCTCGTTGTAAATTTCAAGCATTTGAACTGAAATGTTATATGAAAAGGTTTCTTTTCTCACACTTGACAAATGAAAGAGATCACTCAATGCTCTGTAGTTTACTCCTAAGGTCTCGTCCGTGAGCTCATTAGGTCCCATCTGATTACCATAGTAAAATTACAAATGTAGATAAGGTGAAGTCTTTCAGAAAATTCAATATTCCACAATAAGGTAAAGTCTTTGAGAAAAGTACCATGGTGAAAGTTTTTCCGGATCCTGTTTGGCCGTATGCAAATATGCATACATTATAGCCATCAAGAACAGACCGGATCAGAGGTTGAGTGTCTGCAAACACCGCCTCTACATATAGAAAGTTAAACGTTTCTGTAAGAGGCGACATAAAATAACTAAAAACCAATAGTTTTCAAGGAAGATCATATATAGATACATATTGATCATGATGTCTATACAAAATTTATATGCATCTTGATCATATGTAAAAATGAAAGAATGATAAATAAATTTCAGAAATTGAATCACCTTGAGATGCTGAAGGGCCAAACACTTTGTTGAAGGTGAATGTTTTTTGACCTTCTTTTCCATACTTTGAAGGGGTTGCAATTGATAGAGTTGAATCCTCCAAGTGATCCACAGTAGTTAAGACACTTTTCTGTCCAGGTAAGAATGGCCTCACTCGACAGTAAACTCTTATGCTTCCTGTTATACATTCGTTAGACTTGATATTGCAGATCTTAGTAACTGAATCTACTAAATACAACTTGCAACTCCAAGCTTGGTAGTGGTAGCACTATGCAACTTGATATTTTACCTTTGAGGTCTTGAACCTGATTATAAAGTTTCCGGTTTTCTTCAAGAACCCTTTGGTATCCTGTAGCTGCATAAGTAAGTCCATGCAAATGCTTGCCTAAAACCATGAGGAATGATCATAAGATTAATTTCTTTGATAGCAATTGTAAAAGTACAATGGATCACTAGAAAAGCTATGAACCAGTGATTGCAATCACAATTAAACATCTCAAATTTGTTGTAGGAAATAATATCACCTAAGCTTGTAAACTCTTGCTGGTATTTCATCTGCAAGAGACTGAGACCTGCTTTTACAGCCTTTAGATCATGTTTCAGTTCCTGCCAACACATATACACTCATGTCTTGATAATCACCAAATACAAAGTCTTAAAAGAAACAAGATGCCATATATAACTATTTATGTTCAACTGAATTATATATACCTCAGTATGAGTTTGTTGTCTTTCGATTATCAGTTGTTGCTTCTCGGTCTTCTCTTTTGAAATTGCATAGAGCTCATAATCTTGGTTTTCCAATTCTTCAACATTACTATCTTGTGAAGCTTCCATGTTGTTGTTTACAATCTCTGTCACGTTTTCTTCTCCGTACTGCATAAATATGTAATCATTAAACCAGTTTGGCATATAACACATTATGATGATAGATATACAAATCCATGAAGATCGTAGTATGCTTATATGGATAACAAGATCACCAACTTCAAGGGTGGTACAATTACCGAAGCATCACTTAGCGTCTCCTCATTTCCTGAAATAGTTCTCCCAAGATCGCCACTGCCAAGCTTATCTCTGTTTCCCGCGCTCATCAGTAGCTAAATAATTGCATATTCAAGATAAAAAGTGTAAAAAAGGTATAATTCCTTGTAATCCAAGATACATGAGATCATTAGATCTAAGGGTGAATAACTAAAGTTACTTACCAATTCGTTCTGTGTTGCTAATCTACGTTCATATTCTACCATAACGCTTTTCAGCATATCTTCCACAATCTGGAAATAAACAAGAACGGCAGAGAGTATTATTCTAAAACCTGCATTTCAAAATAATATTGATCATTTGGTAAGTTAATACTTACTACTGGAATATCTTCTTGCTTCATATCAGAAAAAACAGCACGGACAATGGCATCTATTGAACTGGCAGTTCCCTAAAAAAAAAACTAAAAATGTAAGTTGAGAGCTTTAACTTTAATCAATACTAGCTAGGGAGGCATTGGTATAGCTAACTAACATCATTTTTGGTATTAGAATCAGATTGATCTAACAAAGGTTGTTCACTTGATGGAGTGCTAGAAGGGCTATTTGTGACAGCATCCACAGGTACTTCTGAGTCTTTGCGTTTGTATTGTTTTGCAATGCCAAACGTGGTTGGTTTTGAGTTCAGAATGTATCTCCATGTACCGCTTCCTCCGCTCTGTTTCCACTCACGATATGACTTTAGAGCCAAAACACACTCCACGATTCTTGCGGATTTACCTCCCTGAGAACAACACATCAAGCACAAAACAGAATGTGTGTCAATGTTAATTCAGCTTTGTCTAGGTAACCCCTCCGGCAAGGTAGGTCAAGCTGCCTTGAATAACTATGATGACCATTGATTCGAACCTAACCATTACCTTCTCAAAATCGGAGACTTCAAACGTTGGAATACCCATTTCCTCCACAAACACAAGAAAATTTCGAAGATTTTCAAAGTACTGAAACGCAGATAGAGCTGCACCGTCTTGATTAACAAGAGGATCATTTGGAGCTTCGACGACCTGAATCAAGACTGAAACAATCAGAACAAACGGTCCTAATAACAAAGGTATCGGCAACAAAAGAATCAATTTCTCAACCTCTTTTATAAAAATATTACACAAAATGGTTGTACTAATCATGCTTGCACAACTTTATACAAGCAGGCCTAAACGTTTCAAAAAAGTCTTTGAAAAAGTTGAGCATAAAATATTCTGTAATAAAGAAGAGGAAAACATAAGAGAAATTAGGTGAGAGACATTACTTTTGGGACAGCACCAGGTTTAACTCTGTTGAGGACATTGCAGAGTAAAATTCCACTTCTTAATGCAATTCTAAAATCTTCCTCTGAAGGATCTGCTGGCAAATCTCTTCCTCCAACTACACCAAGTGTGTTCCTTACCCACCTTGCTGCTTCATACCTTCTCAAGTCTGAAGGATCTACTGGCAAATCCCTTCCTCCAACTACACCAATTGTGATGATTAAAATAAGCACTTAAAAATATGAAATATGTTTCATGATGATCTAGGTAAACAAATATAAAGATCGTAACAACAAAATTTCAGAAAATCATTGGTGAAACAAGAAGCTCACGCGGTATATGGATTCAAAAAATGCGATGGATCATCCTAAAAAAATTATGTAATCCATCTATATTCCCTAATTCAATTATCAATTACAAACCCTAATCTCAAAAATGGACCAAAAGGACAAATAGAAAAAGAAAGAACAGAGGAATATTGACGAACGTACAAGTTTCATCGGCTTTTTTCAAGCTCGAAGAATCCACACCAACGCTAACTTGAATGTTTCGTTGTTTAAGAAAATCCTCCAGAATCGTCGCCAAACAAAGTTGTGAATCTTGTTGCTCCGTCGCCATTGACAAGAAACGATTCAATGCTCTTAGCTTGATCAACAAGAAACCTGGAAAATTCTCAAACCCCAAATCTCGACCACTAGAATCTCACAACCAAAATTTAGAATTCTTAACTCGAAACAGATTTTTCCAAAACCGAACAAAGAAAATCAAAGCTGTGTAGATAGATACAAGAATATTCACTTATATGTGGAACATTGCTCAGATTTATAAGGAAGAGAAAATATAATGAAAGAAATTGAGAGAGAACAAAAAAAATGTTTGACCCTCTCTTTGTTTTTTTTTTGTTTTTTTGTTGTTCTTTGTATGAAATTAAAACAACAGAAAAAGGAAACGAAGAAGAAGAGCGAGGCATGATTCAGAGGCCCCCGAGTCTCCTGGGTTTCTATAGATGGACAATTTCAATATTATAAATCATTTTCTGTTTATTATTCTTAATTGCTCCATTTTAATATGTACGAACTTCTATAGCTACGGAATTTATAACCCGTTTATGTAGTTTCCAACCATCCACTAGGTTTTATAATGGGAATAAATAAATTTGTACTATGTTTTAACAAAAATTCTTAGCGATTACAATTCCCAGTTGATCTAAACAGAATTTGTATCTCTTTGTACTAATAAGTAATACCATTGTCTTATTAAAATTTATGTTTAAATTTGAAAAGTTGCATGTGTAGCTAGTTATATACCAATAGAAATGTGCAATTCTATGCAGAGCTATTTTACTTCCCTTATAATAAATTAGAAAGTGAAAATAAATTCTGGGGATCTCTAAATTCTATGAAGAAATAAAGGCTTATAATGAAACTCTTGGTTGGACAACTACCTTGTATAACTATTTTTTCTTGCGTATGTAGAGGTGTTTTGAAAGCCAATATAAACATGATTCGATGGTTTTATAACCAGCTGAATAAAAGTCAGCTTGAAAATTTATTTTTAGTTTTCCTTCGAGATATATATAATTCAGTCAACAAGAAATAAGATATTTAGAAATACAAACGAAAAAAGTTTTGCTTTGATGATTGTAACCACATCTTTGAATGTGACCCTATTGATAATCCAATTCATTGAAAATTATATACTTCAATTTCTTGTAGACTTTTTTCAATAATATTAATTCTTTTTTTTTCGCTTTGTGATACATTCATGGAGTACATGATACCAACTCATTCAAAAATTGGTGAAGATATAATATTTTAATGGTGTATATAATACACACGATATTGGGAAAAAAACAGACACGTATTACCACGAAGTTATATGTTGCTATATATCGTATAATGCTTGGAAACTTGAGACTAATTAGTTTAGCACCAGTTGGTAACCTGATGTAGATTATTGTAAAATGATCTGTGATGCGTGTTGCGGGTCGTGAACGGAATGAGAAGAGGTAGACATTGTAATAGGTTAGTTTAGTTTGGTCACTTAATGTTGTGTATTGATTATGCCTGGAAAATGAAACCAATGGAACGTAACTAGACTCATTCAGAAATTAAACGAAATGAAACAGAAATTAAAGATAGTAAATAGACCTACTTAAGTTAATGTTTGTGCTTGTAATGATCGTAAAATTGAACATAACAAAAATACATAAAGATAGATTTAGCCAGGCCATATCCAAAATTCTTTTTTTTCCTCGTGGGACCTATGACCCAAGCAAAGTTGTTGGGCCTGTTCATAGCTAAGAAAAAGTTAGTTGGCCTTTCCTTAGGAATTTTTCAAAATTTGATAAATGAGAGGCTCGACACCTTACATAAACGTAAATATTTCGCTAATATTGCTCTATAGTAGACTAGTAGTGGCATCCATTTCTTTTTTCCTAGGAAATGAAGTTAGATTTTAGACGTTGACCAGATGAAATATAAACAGAGATCGTACTACACAAAAGCTCATTTTTTCCTTTTTGGGTTAGAGCGATAAATAAACATAAAAGAAAAGATTAGTATGGAGATACACAGATTCATGAAACGTATGGTTCACGTATTACTATTGTTACTAGCGATTCATGCGCATATCCAAGCCGTTGCTTCAATCACAAATACTTCTGTCTCAGCCGTCCATCTGAAACCTAATTCCATCTTAGGTAACAAAACGTGTTGTAAGATAGATTTCCCGGTTTGGCAGCGGGAGCTTCGAAGCAGCGGTGGTGGCGGTGGAGGAGGTCGTGGTGGTGGTGGAGGTGGCAGCAGTGGTCGAGGCGGCAACAGCGGTAAAGGGGGCAGTAGAGGATCTTCTAATAGCGGCGGCCGTGGCAGCAGTGGAAATGGTAATGGCGGTACCGGTGGTGGCCATTCTGTAGGAAGCGGGGGTGACTGCTTCAAACACCGTGGTCTCACCGGAACTACAATATTTCTCGTCTTCGTAAGCACTTTGATTCTTTATGCGTTGAAACAGTAATTACATGTTATTTTATTTCTGTTTCAAAGTTAAATACTCCATTGTATATACACTTTGATCATGTCTGTTGAACAATAAAAAAAATGTATCCTATGTGTTTGAATTAAATGTGGGTAGCTTTCCTCAGACGGCTCATAATAATAACTTGTGGAGGAAATAAACTCTCCTGGGTCCTGGCCATTAAGGTTTTGCCACGTGGTATTAAGCCTTTAATCTTAAAAAGTTTAACGTAATAAAAAACATCGCAACGACAAGTTCTAGGATCCGACGGTTCATATTGATCGAATGACGATGATGACTACCAATCACAAGGCTCCGCATCAATTTACCAGTCCCCATTACCCACGTGTTTTTTAATTTCTTTTTTTGTTTGCATATATATACACTAATGTTACAACATACAACTATATCTTCATCAACGAAACGAAACTTTGATTTTGGTTTTCTGTTCTGTTCTTCATCTCTCTCTGTCTCCCGATTCTGTTCTGGTGATTTTTTTGGTTGTTGTGTGGATTATAATCCGATATCAGGAAGAAGACGTCATGTTTTTATTCGATTGGTTCTATGGAATCTTGGCCTCGTTAGGGTTGTGCAAAAAAGAGGCGAAAATCTTGTTTTTAGGCCTCGACAATGCCGGAAAAACTACTTTGCTTCACATGCTCAAAGATGAGGTAGGCTTTATTACTTCTACGCTCTCTCTTCAACTAATATATGTATTACTGAGAAATTTTGTGATTCTTGTAATCGAAGATGCTTTAATATCGCTTTTGGTGTTGCAGAGATTAGTTCAGCACCAGCCAACACAGCATCCCACGTCTGAGGAACTTAGCATTGGCAAAATCAACTTCAAGGCCTTTGATTTGGGTGGCCATCAGATTGCTCGTAGGGTTTGGAAAGACTGCTATGCCAAGGTTCACATCCTAATCCTAACTAGATTACATGTTTTGTGTTTATTGATTTGCTTATGATGGAACCAAAATCAAATCTTTCTCTGTGTGTGTGTATAAACTATAAAGGTTGATGCTGTTGTCTACCTAGTGGATGCTTACGACAGGGATAGATTTGTGGAGTCGAAAAGAGAGCTAGACGCTCTTTTATCAGATGAAGCCTTAGCAAATGTTCCCTGTCTTATTCTTGGCAACAAGATTGATATACCTTATGCATCCTCAGAAGATGAGCTTAGGTATTACTTAGGTCTCACCAATTTCACTACCGGTAAAGGCATAGTGAATCTTGAAGACTCTGGTGTTCGTCCCCTTGAGGTCTTCATGTGCAGCATCGTCCGCAAAATGGGTTATGGCGAGGGTTTTAAATGGCTATCTCAGTATATCAAGTAGGAAACCAAGACAGCATTGGTGATTTGCTTCACGTTTTATGAATCAGACATCTCACTCTCTCTATTCTGGTTTTCTTTTAAGTTTTAATAGTAGTAAGTCGACTCCAAACTTCTTGTGCATTATACTATTGGCGTAGTTGTGTTTCTTTGTTGAAAGAAACCGAACAAAACAGATTTTTGTTCTAATCAATTCATTAGAAACTAATCAAACCTGGTGGCCGCATTTTCACCGAGCCAGAAAAATACAAATGTGCTTACAAATGAACTTGATTACCGTATTTAGCAATAAGTCTGGCCTCTATTGACAAAAACCAGCTACTTCTCAGACTGAAACATCGCAAATGGTGCTTTGGCCAGTAGACTTTCTAAGGCGGTTCTTTTTCATCAACGTTCGTACCTTCTCCACATCTTGCCATCTCCCTTCCTCTGCATACAAATTAGATAACAACACATAATTCCCCGAATTCCCTGGCTCAATCTTCACTAACTCCATTGCTGCAACTTCTGCTAGCTTTACATCTCCGTGGCTACGACAAGCACTGAGCAGCGACCCCCACATTGCCGCATTTGCGTTTACGGGCATATTTTTTAGAAACTTAAACGCCTCTGTGATTCTCCCACTTCTACTCATTAGATCTACCATGGCACCGTAATGCTCGGTTCTCGCCTCAAGTTTGAATCTTTCCATCATCAAACCAAACAATTCCTCTCCTCTCTCCACCTGACCTGTGTATGAGCAACATGCCAAAACCCCCAAAAATGTCGCTTCATTTGGAGCTACTTTCCCTTCCTCTATCATAGCATCAAACAAGTCTATCCCAAATTCTCCCTTTCCGTTTACGGCTGATCCCGATATCAATGTGTTCCATGAAACAACGTTTCTACGCTGCATTTTTCTAAATATAGCCGTTGCTGCCTCCAAGTCGCCGCTTTTGCAGTAGAAATCTACCAAAGCGTTTCCCACGGTGATGAAATCTTTAAACAAACCACTGGATTCTGCGGTAGAATGAATCCATTTTCCGGTATCCAACACTCCTAGAGATGCAGAAATTGGCAAGACTGTAACCACAGTCGCCTCATCAGGGTCAAAACCTTGATCAATCATTTCGCAGAAAAGCTCCAAAGCCTCACGATCTCTACCACATTTAGACAAGCTAGATATCATCGAATTCCACGACACAATGCTTCTTTCGCTCATCTGTTTGAACAAATGAAGACCTCTTTCAACGTCCCCGGAGTCACAGAACCCGCGAATCATAAGATTCCAGACGACAACGTTTCTCTCAGACATTTCGTCGAACACTTTCTGTGCATCACCCATTCTCCCACCGGAAGTATAAAGCTCCACCACCCCAATCCTAATTTTCCCAAGACGGTGGAACCCAGTTCTTATAAGCTCACCATGAACGCATTTCCCAAATCGCAAATCAGAAAGAGACGAACAGGATTTGAGCAAAGGCGCGTAAGTATACTCGTCAGCCCAAATTCCCCGGCTTTTCATGGAAGAGAAGAAAGATAAAGATTCTAGAGGCGGACCGACAAGCGAATAGCATTTGATCATGGCGTTGAAGACCAGAACGTTAGGGTTTTGGATATGAGAGAAGACGCGGTTGGCGTAATCAGAGTTGCTGAGGGATCCGCAGATAGAGATGAAGTGGGCGAGAAGGAGATTGGAACCATGAAGGAAGTGACGCAGAAGATGGGCGTGGATTTCGGGTAAACGGGTTCGAGTATTGTGGCCGTGGAGAAGACGCAGCAGCTTACGCTCGATTTCCATTAAACCTCCTCTGCTCCTCTCTACCACTCTCGCTCAATTATAGTTGTTTTGCGCCAATTTCAAACGCTATTGGTTTAAGAGTACCGGTTAAATATCGGTTTAATTTAACATGGTTAAGTACCATTTAGCTACCCTCGACCATCTGGATTTGCTTATGTTCAAGTAGTCCACTTCTAGTTATCCTGCGGTGGTAGTATTTAAATTTGATACTAGGATTCAAAATGTCGCAACTCAATTTTTTTATGATAGAAGTATAAAACAATATACTACATAGTCAGAATGAGTTACTATAAATAAATATAATTTTTTTGGAATTGTCAAAGCAAATAGTTGATACTAGAATTGTCATTGGTTGCTTCCTTACCATGGTAATAGTATCATTCTTCAGATGAGAATCAAGGGCTTCAACCGCCCCGGCTTCACTCACTTGGTCCTGCAGTCATGTGTAGATGACCTTGATTCGAAGGCAACCGTTTCAACATCTGCTTATAACCCAAATGCACACATCCAGTGGGAAAAGTTAACATGGAGTCAAATCTAGGCAAACAAAAGTACAAGTGAGAGAGGGAATCTTGTGTTAAAAGGTTTTGTTGAATCAAATAGTTAGACAAAAATTTATTGACACAACAAGTCCGTCAGGGTTGGCTAAGATGCTTAATTACCTCTTTTCATTACACCAATTCAATCTGCGTACAATCATAGTTTTACCATCAGTTTCTGGTTTAAAACTGCAAGATCATGAATAATTAAAGACCACCTGACATTTTCGACTTCACAAATTGGACAACGGAAAACTCCAGGAAAGAAACCAACAACTCTCTGTACCAAATTATGTAGAGGTTTAGTTTTGCCGTGACAGAGGAAATGGTTTATGATAGTTATTACTTGTTATATAACATGCTTTTGATCTTTGATGCAGAGAAAGTTTCTCATACCTGCTAGAGTTGCCTCAGTTTAGTCATACCGATAACTCATTGATCTTAGAAACCGTCTGATTGATTTTCAGGAAGGAAAAACAATCACCATTTCCTTTTTGTATAGCTGCTGAGTTCAAAGCAAACGAATACCAGAAAATTATATATGGAGGCTTTGGTACATTAGCTGTTGAGGTAATGTTTCCACAGTGTCTCTATTACTGTTACTAATCGATCATAGATATTTGCTGATAGCTGACAGTTCATTGCATGAAATTCAAACATTTGATAACCAAAGTGAAATTGATCAAAATTATTGGGTAATAATGAATGTTTACCCTTTTAAAATGCTCAACTTCTTTCTCCAGTTGTGATTCATCAGAGTTTTTGTTTACTTGATCTTGACAACCAACCTCTACCGGTTCCTGGTGTTGTCTTTTCAGCACCTGCAATCAAACAAACAATAATCATAGTAAAGTGAAGAGACAAAGATTTAAGACACTGATATTGAGATGGAAATATCCATTTTATCCCCAGCAAGGAAATTAACTAACAAGTTCGAAATTTTCACAAGATTTAAATAAATTGACTAAGAGGTGATCAGCATACCATTAATTTCATTGGAAGAACGAAATGAAGAATGCAGGGAATCTAGGTACAACGGGGTTGATTGTAGAGTTTGAAATGGTTATTATATGGGTTTGCTCAGTGTAGGAAGTAGAATGATTAAAAGATGTACTTACGAGTTTGAAGATCTCGGAAGATTCAATAAATTCAACTTCTTGGAGATCCATATTCTCATTCCGTTGAAGTGTAACTGATAATCGTGTAATCAAACACAAAATTATGAATTTTCGCTTTGCCTGCAACAGAAAACATAGAATCAAAACAACCACATCAACAAATTGATCCTGGTTTGCTAAGCTGATATATGACACACTACCTCCCCAGTGAAGCCCTTAAGAGGTGCACGATCAAGCTTGGGAAACTTTTTTCTTTGGTATCTCACAAGCATAGCTATAAGCTGAAAATAATATGATAGTAATCAGAAAAACAGTAAATTCCACAGCAGTAAAAAAAAAAATGTAAATTGAAGACAAGTTCCTCCTTATAGAGGATTAAGTACCCTACCTCGATTTCCTCAGCAGTGTAGCTGTGGAGATGATCCCCATTCTACGAAAGAAGAAACTATTAATAACAATGTGGACAAAACAAATACTGAAAACCTACAAAAATTTTCTAGTAGAAACATAGAGTACTCTTGGTGATAAGCTTTTGTGAGTTACTTTTCCAGATTATAAAGAGCTGTGCTTATTGAATGGTATGTTTGACAGCGTTAGATGAACTAACCTTGATGATATGATAAGATTGCTTATGATAACCCTTTTTCCCTGTGATGATTCCGATATTGTGCAAGAAACAAGCAGCTTCGAGATACTCAAGATCTTTATCGTCTAAGATAACCTTAAAATCATTGCACTTCCTCAAACCTAGATAGATCTCCTGGAAAATCACTGTACTATCAAACCTACTGAAACAAAATGACCATATCCAGTTGTGCAAAGCTTAAAATGAAATTTGAAACCATTAGGCACTAGCGCACACACACAAAAGAGATATATATATGACCAGAGGAATGCATATTTAAAAGGTATGACAAAAAGCTACAATCTTTATGAATATCTGCCAACCAATATTTCACAATTAAGTTGCTCGTGAAAAGGAATGTACCTTTGCAATCTTGGCACAGTGTATCGCATGAGTCATTCGCTTTTTACCACTGAAACGCGTGGCAAGCCTCATGACCGATCGCCATCTTGCATTAGCATTTAAATCATATGATCCATCAAAAGCTTTGGCCAGAGAATCAGCAATCACACCCTCTGCCAATGCATACTCTGAGACCTCCATGTCCTCTATGCCAAGAGCCTTGAATATTTCCTCCAACAATACAGCCCCAGCAACAATGAACTCTGATCTTCTCTTGAAAAATCCCTCCCTTCGAATCAGCTCTTCGTCTCCTTCACTGCATAGCTTTGCTACAACGCTGCTCAGCTCTCTTGTACCAAATCTCCAGTCCCTCTTATACCCTTCCAAATTGAAATCACACAAATCAGCTCCATAGCCACTGAAAACTGCATTCTCAATAGCTCGTATAGTTCCAGAAGATCCCACAACAACCTCAAAACCATCTGATTCATTCAATTTTTCTGCTAACCTAGACTCATCAATCGCATGACGAATATAGTCTCTCATTTCCTTCAATCCAATACCATTTTTCATAAACATCTGCGTCAAATTCACGTGACCTAGCTTTAAAGAAACAGCAAGCTTGACATCACCACACTTACCAACCACAAATTCAGTAGAACCACCTCCAATATCAACACACAACACTGATTTCTCAAACACAGGTAAAAACTGAAGCACGCCTAAATAAACTAACCTGGCTTCCTCTTCACCAGAAAGCACATCGACCTTAAGCCCAACATCCTCAAAAACCGCATCCACGAACTCTTCCTGATTCTCGGCTCGCCGTAAGGCTTCCGTTGCAACGCATCGGATCCTATCACCAGAGACGTGGTGCGAGAGAATTAAACTTTTGAATTTCCGTAGAGATTGAAGCGCGCGAGCCTGAGATTGAGACGAAATTGAGGTTGGAGATTCACGAGACAACACCACTGGCTCTTTGAGTCTCTCGATTGGAACGAAAGATCTACCGGAAGGCTCAGCTTGGACTATTAGAAGCTTGAAAGAATTTGTTCCCAAATCAATGGAGGTGAAGACCTCCGATGATATAGGATTCGATAGCAGATTGGAGTTCATCTTCGATCGAATCACAACTAATTAACAATGATCTTCACAACAATTTCAGCGTCAAAGCTGATTAATTTGTGAGACTATAATGAGTTGTGAACTAGCACAAATTAACCAAACAATTAGTGATTAATAAAGTCAACTAAAAAGTCAATACTTTGATAGAACAAAAGATAATTGCTTGGAATTAATATTATAACCCTTGGATTTAACTTGAAATTTTACAATCTTATGGTTCTAATCAAAACACAAGAGTAACCAGAATACTTAGATCTAAGCTCGTTCTCCTCTGATTCTTCTCGCGAGCTGGATGTCCTTGGGCATGATCGTGACCCTCTTGGCGTGAATGGCGCAGAGATTGGTGTCTTCGAAGAGTCCGACGAGGTAAGCTTCAGCAGCTTCCTGAAGAGCGGCGACGGCACTGCTCTGGAAACGAAGATCGGTTTTGAAGTCCTGAGCGATCTCTCTGACAAGCCTCTGGAAAGGGAGTTTACGGATAAGAAGCTCAGTGCTCTTCTGGTACTTCCTGATTTCTCTTAAAGCAACAGTTCCGGGTCTGAATCTGTGTGGCTTCTTCACTCCTCCGGTGGCCGGAGCAGATTTCCTCGCCGCTTTTGTCGCCAGCTGCTTCCTTGGAGCCTTTCCTCCGGTTGATTTCCTAGCCGTCTGCTTGGTACGAGCCATGAAGTAAAATGTTATTAAGAAACTGTTTGATTTTAATTTGAAGATGAGAGAAAGTTGAGATCTGGATAGTTTGTTTCGATTGAGGAAGGGGATATTTATCGTCTGGAAATTACAAGAAGTGGGAGGGAAAATATTTCGCTTTTCTTTTTCAGCGGGATTAGATCTGGATCGTTCATTGGTTTTTAATCAACGGATATAAGAGGTTTCTATCACGATCCGCGTGAAATCACAGCAACCGTAGATTAATACAATTCTACGGACAGATTTCATTCTTTTCTAACACTGATCCGCGTGAAGGTACGAAGACCAATAGAAATAAAAGAAATAATCTAAATATATTATCTTTACCAAAAAACCAAGCCCATTACTTAATAGGGCCTGCGTAATTGTTTTTCTTTTTTTGGTTCTCAATCAGCTTTTTCTGGGCTTAAATACCATCTCAATATGCTAGGACGCTGTTTTGTATAAAGATTGTGACTTCATCTTTTGAGAATGACATCATGAATTAAAATATTGCTGTCTAAGGTTAAGGTAAAACAAAGATTGCACTGCATTCGTTCTCTAGCGTTCTAAGCATCTGTGGTTGGGGTACAATTATCTCTATATAATTTTTGTTATCTCAACATCTGTCTTCACAATGGAAGTGAACCCAGTATAAGTGTATAGACAATGTGGAAATTGTTTGGAAAGTGAAAGACATTCTACATTACTACTACTCTAGTATCAATCAACTTGCAGGGACGTTGGACTGTTGGATTATGGACTTGGTGGTCTGTATTGACTGACAAGAGACTAACAACAAATTCTCAAAGGGTGGGGAGCAGTGAACGAATACACCAGAATCCGATTTTGGCGGACATTGGCTTAGCAGAGAAACAAGAGTAGAGAAAGAGAAGCAACTGCAAAACTTCTTCATGGTTTTTTAAAGTCTAAAATGAGCATCTGACAGACATTGTATCCCCCTTTTAGTTTTGCTAAAACTTGTTTCTATCTCCGACAAACTAGATGCTAAAATACTTCAAAAGAAAACGATAAAACAATAAAGAGACTGAAAACTTTGGTCTTCAAATCTTCAACCTTTCACCTATAGCTCATCCTGCAAAACCAAATCACGCAGTTTTAACCACAACTCAAGGAAAACAACAAAATTATGGATGAGTGAAATTTCTCCAAGTGATATTGTGGTAGCATACATGAGCGGTGGCGTCTTTCTCAGAGGTTTCCTCGCTATCTACTGATTTGGTCTCCTCGGCCTTAGATTCAGAATCGGAATCATCTCCTCCTTCATCATCCTCTGGTTCGTCTTCAGCCTGGAATTTATATCACATATAATATTAGGACCTTGACAGAAACAAACAAGACTCTAAAAAATTTGATCCTTCACAAGTGCTTACATCAGATTCCGCAGGTGCGTCCTTGGATTCCTGTATCAACACAGAAAAAGGAGAATGCCGTCTTAGATTATCTATTCCCAACTTGGTTACAACAATTACATAATTGGCAGTAGAAACTCCACAAAAGTCCAAACTACTTGTTTTAGAGAGATTCAAATGAATTAAGCTAAATAATTAGGAGAGATATTTACCTCTTCCTCATTCTTCTTCTCAGCCTCATCGAAAGCTGCTTTCTCCGCCTGCAATGTGATATTAGATTGGATATTCTGATCAGTAACCAGAAACAAAAAAAAAAAAACTGTGTTATGAAATTGGGTATTTTAAACACCTACATCCTTGAGCTTTCCCCATGTTTCATCTGCCAACTTCTTGGCATAGTCTGGGTCATCGCAGATCAAGACATTGTCGAACAATGATCCTGATTTCACCTGGAAGAGTAACATGTATTAGATGAGAGTCATGGGAATAAAGCATATCTTCGAAGGTCATTCAAAGTGACAAAGATTTATTTACCTGCCACAATTCGAGTCCAACATATTTCAGCTTGGGGAAGACGTAGAGCTCTGGGTCATCCTTGAAGTCTGCGGTAATCAGTTTATTTTAGGCACACTAATTGTTTATTATTATGTCTAAGAGAGCTAAATTTTCATGTAAGTTAATGCAAGCATAAAAAACAAAAAGTTGCGAGTTCTACAGTTACATCCAAATGAACATGATATAAAAGTGTAAATAAAGGTGAACAAAAGATATAGATTACTAAATGTGTCAAACTGGTGTGACCATGGATTTAATGATAGAGAAGATAAAAGAAAAACCAGGTTAGTTACAAACATGTTTCTATTTAATAGGTTAAACCACTAAACATAGAGACGCCAATAAACCTTTTGGAAGTAAAGGATTACTTCAGCATTTGAGTTTAAATGAACCCTTAGGCCTTAGACTTAGATAGTCCTTCTACTTAGTCAAGAGAAATCTAACTGGAGAAGATTTAGGCATACCAGAAACGACCATCAAACAACAAAGAACAGAAGTTGAACCACAAATTACATGCAACATGGATAATATGGCCACAGAGAGTAGTAATGTACCAGGGTTGTCAATCAATGGAGCCTCCCACTTGCCCTTGTAGTTGGGGTTCTTGATTTGCTACAAAAATATTTGACAGCCTTGAGAGGAAGAAAAACGTTGACCAGGATATAGATACTTTTTGGAATAGAAATTGACAAACCTTAGGCTTCCATTCACCCATGTACTCAGGGTTGGGGATTGTTGGGGCAGTCCACTCACCATCTTCTTCATCATCCCAGTCCTCAGGCTAAGAGAAAGGACAACGAAAAATCAGCAAATACGGAACACAGCAAGAGATTTTAGATTTTACATCAATTATAGACAAGTATGAACCTTCTTTGAGTCGGTGTCTGGGATCTCCTTAGGGATATCATCGTAACCGTCAGGTTTCTTGTCTTCAGGGTCAGAAATGTATTCTTGTTCGTCCCAGTCCTCAGGCTGTACAAATAAATAAAAGGATCAATTTGTATGATGGATGGTATCTCAGGTATAATCAACCAAGTTCATCAGAGAGCTTTGGTATGGTTTGTGGTTAGTTCTAGTTTGCTCCAAAATTGAGTATAAGTGGTTGGTTCTCAGTTTAGCCTGGTTGTTCATAAGAAATAGAATACCTTCTTGGCGCTGGGGTCCTTGATCTTCTTGGGTGGGAGAAGATCCCAGTCAGAGTAAAGGCTACCAGTTTGTTTCTCAACATTGTCGATGAGAATGCTGTAAGTAGCATCTGGGCGGAGGATAAATGTGTACACATGGGTGAGCTGGTCAGTTTCACATGGAACATCTTTCTTGATCAGGTGGTTGGCTTCATTATAGGTAAGGATAGCATGCACTTTCTTTGTGCTGTAGCCACAGATATCAGGACCAAACATGATACTGCAGGTAAAAAAGCAGATGGGTTGTTATTTTTAAACATTGATGTTAATTGATAATAGGTTGAGATGATAAGAGTGAGATGAGATAGGATTTGTACCTGTATGGTGTGTCTCCACCAAATTTCTTTTGGTCAACATCACCACTTAGTAGCTTCATGTAGCCACCACCGCAGTCAAGCTTTTGCTCGTGCTTGACTGAGAATTGGAAGACTAAGGTCTTGTCCTTGTTACTGAATTCAGGGAACTCAGCTGAAATGGCGTAGAATCTGTAGTCTTCACTGGTCTGGATACCTGCCAGACAATGGCAATTGCAACAACGCATTAGCACAAGCTTGTAAAACAATAAATAATGATTCTGTGATTAGCTCTGAAGGCTGAATCATACCTTTATCGTTAGCGTCACCAGACCAATTTCCCGCAGTGTGCTTCCACTCCCCAGCAGTGTTATCATCCTTCTTCCACTCAGATTTAACCCATCTGTTCTCCCAGCCATCTTTAGAAATGGAAATAACAAAGATAACAAATCAAGACAGACATCAGACAAGAAGAATCACAAGATTATATACTAAGTTAAGAACAACAAGACAATCCAACACAAGAAACACGAATTGAACAAACCATATAATATTTTTTAGTATTTCAAATCAGAAAAGTCGACTAAACAAACTCAAGAGCGGGCTTCACTGAACATATTCATCATTGAAATTAGTAAACTAGTGTCGAACCAGAAAGGAATCATATGCTAACTATCATCTCAGAATTTTCATCATCGTTAAAAACTTGATCTCCCAAACATCTACACGAAAAGTATTAATCACCAAAAGTTGGAGGTCATTTCCTGGGATCTCCAATTATAATTTAGAAATCAAAAACCCCAGACAAACCAAAATCAACAAATTCATAGATCCATAATAATCCTGATCCAACATTTGAGAACAAACTATCAGATGAAAACGAGGATATCGTAGCATGGATCTTAAACTCGTAGCATAAATCACATTAAAACTCAAATTGAAGAAATAGATCGCAAGCCAGAACACAAACAGACGCATCATCAGGAAGATAGAGTATAGAGATAGAGATGTAGAAATTAGATACCATCAAAGCGCTCCTCGAAAATAACTGCGGCGGAGGCGATCGCAACAAGACCGATAAGAATTAGAGAGACGAGGCTAGGAATCATTTTCGCCATTGCTAAAAAAAACTCAGATCGGAGCTTCCCCGAGATCAGATGATGAAGATGTACAAGACCTGGAGCTTATATATACCGCGAGGAGAGGAGCTAGCAAGTGAGCTTTGCTCTCATGGATTTTATTTTAGGCTACGTCGTGTAAATCTGCAGCCACGTAATCCAATAGGTAACCGACACGTCAGATACATTTGTCATTGAGAATGACATGTCGTTATAGTATTGGATAAAACGGGAGAAAGAAGGCTGTGCATAATTAGCCTTAAGCAAAAGATTTGACACGTGTAAAGATATTAGCGGTTGGTGCGGTGATATAAACAAAAAACAAGTGTGCTTCTCGTGGAGAGTAGAGTAAACAAAAGAAGCAGATCTCTCGGGTGTTTTAGTAAATATATAGCTTGGTTTGTTGGATTAAACGTGATCTCAGCCGTTAGATTCCAACTGAATTTTTAAATCTACAAAAATTCTAAAAGCGTGGGCCGAGAGGAAGATTGATGTGTGTATTTTGGGCCGATAAAATTTTAAATTATAAATCTTTTTGTGTTGATGGTTTTTTTGTGTGAAGAAGATTAGCGTAAAAGCTACTCAAAATCTGACTTGGATTCAAATTTGATAATGACACCCATTGAAGCAAAGTTTTTTCAAAAAATGAACTATTTTTATGCATGTTCTTGTTACTCATTGATCCATTTAGTCTTTTTTAATCTCTTTGAATGATTTGAGCTCCATTGTATTTTACACATCTTTGTCACTGTAATCTCAGCTAACTGAGACTTCATTAGAGAGCTCACCAAACTTTAGGAGTTTATGATCAAAACTCATTGAAGATTGGGAGTTTAGGATTTAGGGTTTAGGAAAAGGGGATGCAAGAAACAGATCATCCTCACAGATTCGGTGCTGACCCATCTTCAGGAGAATCCAAGCGCAGCACAGAAACACATGCAACCCCCAGTGGTCTATGAACAAGATTTCATAAGCTTGGGTCTTCAGAAGAGGAATCATCAAAAACCCTTGTTGCAGATTCTCATCGCTTTTTCTTTTATTATCTATCAAACTTGCACCCAGCAATGCTCTCATGTTTTCCTTTTTTCTTGTGAAGTTATTATGACAATGAATTATGAACTTGGTCTTCTTGATTAGGTTTGCGTTTCTTTATAATCCAATAAAACCATTCAGAATAGAAAACACCTTTTGGGAGTTTATGATCAAAACATTGAGGATCAGAACAGAGCTCCCAAAAATTCTGAAGTTTATCATCAAAACAATAAAGATTGGAGTCATAAATATATACATGCTCCGCTATGTTACTTGTGAATGTCCTGGAAGTTTAGCTACTCCTCTAACATCCATCTGTTTCCGAAATCTCTGCGCATCTAAAAATCTTCCAGTACCACAAAAGATGTTGGACATAAGCACATAGTCTCCTCCATGGCTTCTCTCTAGCTCCATTAGCTTTCTAGTAACCCTCTCAGCCAATTCAGCATCATCATAAACGCTACAAGCTCCAAGCAGCATTCTCCAAACCACAGCTTTTTCTTCTATTGGAATCTCCAAAGCAATCTTCTCTGCTTCTTCTAATCTTCCTTTTCTTCTCAACATATCTACTAGACATCCATAGTGCTTCACATCCGGCGTGATCTTGTACTCGTTTACCATCGTGTTGAAAAACTCTAGAAACTCTTCTTCTGCTAAACCTCCATGGCTGCAAGCGTTCAAAACACTGATCATGGTCACTCTGTTCGGCTTCAATCCTAATCTTTCCATGTCTTTAAACATACTGACCGCTTCTTTTCCCATTCCGTGAATTGCAAACGCCGAGATCATCGTTGTCCACGATACAAGATTCTTCCTTCCGTTTGGAATCTCTATGAAAAACTTGAACGCGCTTTGAATACACCCACATTTTGCATAAGCGTCGATGAGAGAGTTAGTCACACGGATATCACATGGAACAAACCCTCTTTTCCCAACATAAGCATGAACTGATCCGCACATCTTTAAGTCTCCCAAGTTCCAAACAGCTGGGAGAATGGCGAGAATGGTTATCTCGTTGGGCTTTATTGCGTCGCAAGCAACCATTCTTGAAAACAAGAGTATAGCTTCCTTGGGTTTATCTACTCGTGCATACCCATCAATGATAGTGGTCCAAGACACTACCGTCCGATTCGGCATCTTCTCCAAAAAGCAAAGAGCTTTTTCGAAATCTCCCAAATTAGTAAGGCCAGTGATCATCACATTCCAAGTTACCGGATTTCTCTCAGGCATTTCATCAAACACTTTGTGAGCATCAATCATGTTTCCACCAACAAGATACATACCAACCAAAGCTGTCTGCACGTAGACATGAGATTCAAAACCCAGTTTTAGAGTCAACCCGTGGAGTCCAATTCCCAGTAGTAAAGATGGGAACCGCGGATTCGAACTCGCTTTCAGGAGAAAGAGGTAAGTGAAACTATCAAAAGGAGGCAGACTCTTATTGTGATCAGACAAGAAATGGAGTCGTTGGAGTTGGTCGTAGAGGAAGTAAGCATGAAGAGGGGTTTCGCCAAGAGAATAGCATCGAAGCAGAGGATTGAATAGAAAAAGTTTCCCAGAGTTTTGCTTCTGATGAAGGAGAAGAAACCCAGAAGTGGTGAAGTGTGAATGGAGCTGGTGGATGATTTTAAGGTTTGATTCATATTTTTGCATAAGAGATTGAAAGTGTTGAATCGAGAAGATGTTACCATCAGAAACCAAAGTCGAATAACAACTTGAATGTTTGATTATGGTGTAAGAGCGTAGAGAGGTGATTCTACGTGAAGAGAACAAGAACATAGTTTGTTTGAACACAAATCTAGCAAGAATTGATTTCAACTGCTCATTGATATAATTAGGCAGCGATATATTTTATTGACTTTAAACTGAGAGTCAAAGAGTTACATGATGATACACAAAAAGAATTTGCACCTACTCTTCAAAAACCGTTGATGTTATATATATCATCATCATTCGTTTGGCTTGGCTGCTCCAGGAGTCCTGCCAAACTGGATTATCATTGGTTTGCCTTTGAACACAAAACCATTTACAAGATTCTGCAAAATCACAAAGAACATATCAGTCACACTTTTTTCTTATTACCTTCAGCTCAGGCACAACACGAATACTTGTCAATGATAATTTCTTCCACAGTATTCAGACATTTATGCAGAACAAGAAGTTGTTGTTGTTGTTTAAAGGATGCTAACCAGAGCACGATGTGCGACTTCAACAGACGGAAATGTCAAAAAAGCTTGCCCTCTCATCCTTCCTTCCTGTAATATTATTTCATTCACTCATTCCATCAAAGATTGATAATAATCAAAGGGAAGTTTAAGGTTACAGATGCATCACCTGCATTAGCCTCACA
This sequence comes from Arabidopsis thaliana, assembly GCF_000001735.4. Lineage (NCBI taxonomy): Eukaryota > Viridiplantae > Streptophyta > Magnoliopsida > Brassicales > Brassicaceae > Arabidopsis > Arabidopsis thaliana. The sequence goes on from NC_003070.9 coordinate 2,980,038, forward strand.
CCAAGACTTGATTTAGCTACTTCGCTGCTTTCAAACTGTGACCCTACATGAATGCTAATATTTAGCTATGAATTGACTTCCCCAAAGGTAAGGTGTAAGCAGGTAACAACTTGTAAATTAACGACTCTAGATTGTACAAGATTGTGATTTTGACTAGCAGAGCTAATTCTTACCAAATATGTAATAGAAATCATCGATAACAACATCTTTGGCAAGGTTTTTGATATACAGTACAACCGACGGATTCCCAGCTGTGTAGTTCTGCACACAATAGAAGACAAAAAAGCATTTTCTCTCAGTGAATATGGTTTTCAGAGATGACTCTACTCTCTACATTTGGAATTATAACATGAAGTAGGAGAAGATGCAATATTATGCAGTAAATATCTTTTCATGCATAGAGAATCCCTAGTAACAAGCATGCATAGCCATGAGCCAAGGTACATTTTCCATACCCAAAGAAAAGGCTGGAATTGATAATCAGGCTCACATAGTCACATCGTTCATTAGAAAAGTTCTACTCAATACAAACATAAGTATTATGTAACTTAATCCTAGTTTCCATACCTTGAACATAGGGAGTGAAAGAATATCCTGTGGAGGTAACCTTCCTTTCTCCAATTCCTCTAAACTTGCAAAGGGTTTCAAATTTGAATCTTTTTCTTTGGGCTCGTCTGCAGGGTCTTCATTCTCACTTTCCTCTTTATATTCGTCTTGAGTAACTTTAGAGGTGATCTTGATCTATCGACATATAGATCTTAAAAATATCAGCACAAGTACGCAGCATATTGTTATTGAAAGGTAATTATGGACCTGCATAACGTGTTTATTCTTTCTTATTCGAGGGATCTCTTTTGGGGTCAAAGACGAAGGTTTCACTCCAACAGTCTCATGTGGCACATCCTTGTCCATACCAAGACCAACAAGAAATCCATGTCTAGCACGCTTCCTTCCTGATTTTGACGTACCTATATCCTAAACGTAATACCATCACAATTCTTACCCAAGTACTCAATATCAAAGAATATAAAGAGTAGAGAAAATAAGAATAAATTCTAAGCATTTATATGTGTCGATTATCACATAGGTAGTTTACTAAGTTAAAAGAGAACAAAGCAAGATGACAACTACGAAATGTAATTCTAAACAAACATAAGGAGCTCAGCATGAAGCCATTTTACTATTATCATAAAATGCAGAAATGGCATGACGAGTCATACCTCATCAGATTCCATCTCTGACTCGCTACTAGATTGATGCTCCAAGTCAGTTTGTTGGGGGCCTGCTTTAGGTAGAGGTGGTGTGGGCAGGGCCAGGCGAAAAGGAGGTGGAAGATTCATTTTGTTCATCAGATGCAGCACCTATGATCAAAAGGTCTAAAACTACATTTCTAGTTTTTTTCTGCACTCCATGATAGTTGATATCTACAGATTATAAATGAAAAAAAAAAAAAAAAAAAAAAACTTCTATCCACAGGACATATACAGTGACAGCAAAGCTAACCTGGGTGTATAACGGTGGGACAGCGATAAGGGCATTAGTAATGTTGGCTAATATATTTGCATCGGGTGGTGGGTAAGCATATCTGCAAAATGAACCCGATCAAACATAGAAACATCTGAAGTCGAGAAAATGATTAAAGAATGGTGTTATGTTGTCACATTGTGTTTGACCTATGTTTTTTTGGATAAGTGATATGAAATGGAACAAATCTAAAAAGTATGAGCAGTAAAAACTTACTGCAGGTGAGGAGGAAATGGATAGTCTATGCCGAGTTTTGGAGCTATCGGTTCGCCAGAAAGAATCTGCCCAGATTTTGAATCATTGTTGGTGCTAACAGTAGAGAAAGCATTCCCCTTGGTCACAGATTCTTCGATTTGTCGAGACTTCTTGTTGTCATTAGGTTTATTGGCTCTCTGTACTTGTAGAACCTTGCCAAGAAACCTCAGCCTACACACACAACCATCAAACAGCTCAATCATTGGCTTTTGTCAAGAAACAAAAAAGAGTCTGAGCATATTAATGGAAGATGAGTAAATCCGAAACTGGTACCCATTTAATTGACGATGTGCTTGAGAAGCAAAAGCTTCATTCTTGAAATCCACAAAAGCAGCGTTTCTCAATCTGTGACAAGTAGGATTATATGTCAAGTTAGAGCAGTTCCACATTCTCTAGAGTAAACAAAAAGTCTTTCCACCTTGTAACCTAAATATTCCATTCAAAAGCCTGATGAACAAAAACTGTCTATAACCTTTTCAGTCTTCTACAGAAATCTAGAACCTTCTTACTAATATGAATCTCCAAGTAAATAGAAAGGAAAAGGTTGCTGGAAATTTACTTTCCACCGGAGCAAGGACGAACAGCAGAAGCTCCGTACTGAGAAAAGAGCCGAGAGACGATATCATGAGGAATTCCATCAGGAAGATGCCGAACTAGAAGAGTTACCCCGAACGGCTCTGTAACCTGAGATTCAAATTGCGTCGCCGGGAGATTCACGGCCGGCTCCGATGTCGCATGTGCAGCCATTATTAGAGCTCGAAAACCCAAACTCAGAACGATGACATGTTCTTTTCAATAAAATTGATTTGGGAGATTAAACCGGACTAGACTTTGGGGTAAGTTACCGAACCAGAAAAACCAAGAGAGAAGATTGAATCAAACCGGGGAGACGTTTTGTTTTAAAGTGTATGGGCTTTTCCACACATGTGGCCCATTAAAATGTTTTTTTTTTGGTTAACAGACCTATCTCTTTAGCTTTGGCAAATGGCAACAATCATTTAAATCTTCAGTAATATATTTTGTTACTTTAATTGATAAATAAATTTAACATTACAAAAAAAAAAAAATCAATAGATAGATGTTAATGTAACATGAGGAAATAAATTAATTTTGAAAAAGAAGAAGAATAAACTGGGAGATGGACAATGCAATCCAATAAGAAGATAGAGTTGATAGTGAAGTGAACATGACTATAACAGGTTACTTGACTAAATATACTTTCTTTCATCCGTTTCAAAACATTAACATTGACAAATTTTTGTAAGTTTTCGTACAATTATCAAACTGAAACTTCAATTTTTGGAAATATTAAGAATATGTCCATTTCTCTGAGAATATAATATCTTTTTTGGCGTGTGCCTTCCACACACTTCTTATGGCTCTCCTTGTTTTCTTGTCTCACTCATGAAATTCCGCAAGTTCTTCACGCAATCTTATTTATACAGGAAGAAAAAGAAGAGAAAAAAAAATCTTAGCATCTCTACGAAAATAATATATACATTATGGAATCCATTGACTGACAACCACAAAAAATAAACATAAAACTTTAAAAATTAATGTTGAAATTGAGAAGGAGAAAAACAAACGAATATTAATAGTGTTGTATGAATTTTGTTGGCATATATAATTAATCAAGTTGGCCGTGGAGTTAATAGAAGAGGCAAAAATGCATAGATCAAACATGTTTTCTTTTTTCTTTGTTTCGAATATGTTTTTTCGCATAAGAAATAAATATGATGCGTCATTTACATAAAAGAATATCGATCCTTTCAAGTTGTTGTGTGTGTGTGTATCTTTAAGTACCTCTTATTATTTGTGTCTTCTTCCAATCTTTTATATTCGTCTCACATGGATTCCAATTTCATATACGTGTTTTTTTTGTCAACGTATATATCCCATATATGCTACTCTCCTAGAATTCCTAAAAGCTATATTGAGATAAAAAAAAAAAAATTATTATTCTTTCTAGATATGAAAATATATATGATTGCGTGAAGAATTTGAGAGATTCATGAAGCATATCAAAAGAAAACAAGGAGAGCCGTAAGAAATTTGTGGAAGGCACACGCCATGAAGAGATTATCTTCTTCTGAAATTCGCATATTCTTTTCAAAAAATATTGAAAACTCAGTTTGATATTTGTGAGGAAGTCTTACAATTTAATTCCAAAGTTGATGTTTGGAAACAGACAAAGGACGTATGTTTTTCGGTCAAGCAACTTGTTATATAGGTTAGTAGTTACTCCATATATATATTTTTAATTACTGTGGTTAGTTACACTTTTTGTGTTGTCGCAAGTCATGCACATTTCTTTCTAAAAGACTAAAAGCTCTTGGCTATATATTTTGAACTGCCCCATAATATAGTAATGGACTCTTTATTTCTGTGTAATTATGTGTTTACATCATATGCTACGTACAGAAAAATGATAAGGCATCAAACTTTTGTGTAGTTGTCTCATACGAGTTGGAAGAAGTACTACATGGACACATTCAAACCTTATCTCATTTTTTATATACAGAAGAATGGAATAAAACAAACAAATTATCTCATTTAGCTTTCATGTAATCCATCAATTAATGGAGATTATACGTTTCATATCATCCATCAATTACTGTACATCTTGCTTAGTGTAATACAATATATCCAATAATTTATAACATTTTTGGATCTAATCCATGTTCACACAAGTCATTTTTCATAACCAGGATAATTTTGAAAATGATTGTAAATTTTATAGCAATTAGGAATGAAATTTCTATAATCGAAAACATACACTCTAAACCTAAACTAAAACCTTAAACCTAAATCAGAAATCATAGAAACTAAACCAATACTGTAAACATTAAACTAATATCTTGACTTAAATAAATCTTTTACTTCAAAACCTAAATATAAGGATCTATTCTTAATTAGTTAAACAAAAAAAGAAACAAAAACGCAAGTGTACGTTATATAGTATATTTGAATAATGAAATGTTAAAATAATTAGATTCTTTTTCTAGTTGATGTAGATCCCCAACCCCACGCCAATAAATATCCATCCCTCCAGTCCAAACAGTTCACACCACCCGAGAACACACGATTATTCTCCAAAGAGAAAGAGAAAAATCAATAACCTCATAGTGTCGACATGGGTTGCCAAGACGAACAATTGGTGCAAACAATATGCGATCTCTACGAAAAGATCTCAAAGCTTGAGAGTCTAAAACCATCCGAAGATGTCAACATTCTCTTCAAGCAGCTCGTTTCCACATGCATACCACCAAACCCTAACATCGATGTCACCAAGATGTGTGACAGAGTCCAAGAGATTCGACTTAATCTCATCAAGATTTGTGGTCTAGCCGAAGGTCACTTAGAAAACCATTTCTCTTCGATCTTGACCTCTTACCAAGACAACCCACTTCATCATTTAAACATTTTCCCTTATTACAACAACTATTTGAAACTCGGAAAGCTCGAGTTCGACCTCCTCGAACAAAACCTAAATGGCTTTGTCCCAAAGAGTGTGGCTTTCATTGGATCTGGTCCTCTTCCTCTCACTTCCATCGTTCTTGCTTCATTCCATCTCAAAGACACAATCTTTCACAACTTTGACATCGACCCATCAGCGAACTCACTCGCTTCTCTTCTGGTTTCCTCTGATCCAGACATCTCTCAACGCATGTTCTTCCACACCGTTGATATAATGGACGTGACAGAGAGCTTAAAGAGCTTTGATGTCGTGTTTCTAGCTGCTCTTGTTGGAATGAACAAAGAGGAGAAAGTTAAAGTGATCGAGCATCTGCAGAAACACATGGCTCCTGGTGCTGTGCTCATGCTTAGGAGTGCTCATGGTCCGAGAGCGTTTCTTTATCCGATCGTTGAGCCGTGTGATCTTCAGGGGTTCGAGGTTTTGTCTATTTATCACCCAACAGATGATGTTATCAACTCCGTGGTGATCTCTAAAAAGCATCCAGTTGTTTCAATTGGGAATGTTGGTGGTCCTAATTCATGCTTGCTCAAGCCTTGCAACTGTTCCAAGACCCACGCGAAAATGAACAAGAACATGATGATCGAGGAGTTCGGAGCTAGGGAGGAACAGTTGTCTTAAGGAGGACGTTTCTTGTTTCCTAATTCTCTATCTTATGGAAGCTTCCTAATTATGATTTGTGTCTTTGTGTTGTGTGTTGGTGTCTTTTCTCAATTGTTCTTTGTTTGTTTTATTTTTCTTTCTATATTCCTAGAAATGGATTTGTTTCGCGCGACACTGTTGGGCTGAAACAGAACACGATTTTGTCTCATGCTCTTAACATATTTATTCTGTTTAATTTCTAATCAGATATAATACAAAAAAAAAACACAACACACAATCTTTTTGTTCGGCTCAGAAAGTAGTTTGTATCCGTTTTGCTAATGTCAACAGATTCTGCTTGTAGGTGAAGGTGAAGCTTGTCCTTCATCATAGTTAAGAGGTTCTTCTATCGCTATTGTTGACTGAAACTATTCCATATGGTTATGCATTTTCTTTTTCCATTCATTCAAAGCGTTTATATAAATATATACTAGATTTTAACCGCGGAGCAATTTATTTTTTAAATTAATATATATAAAAGTTTGCAAATTGTATTTATCTATAAAATAGTTTTATTTTATAACGTCCTGCCAAACCCGTCCCGTCAACCCGTCCTGTAAAAAAATTTATTTATTTTATTAATGTTGATCTTATTATGATATGTTTATAAATTATTGTCTAAATATTTTATAATTTTGTAGTAATTAAATGTTATCAAATATCTTTGCGGTTTGATGATTATAATCGAATTGTTATAATCATGCAGAAAAGCAATATCAAAAATGATAATTTTGTAGTAATTAAATGATATTAAATATTTTGGAAGTTTTATTTTAGTAATTAATCGTGTAGTTAAGGTCGAGAGATTTTAAGAAGATTGTTAAATGTCAAATATTTAATTAGAATATTTTCTTTCTAATTATCAAAAACAAACATTAAAATCCAGTGGCAGTCATTGTAAATAAATCTTAACTATAGGATTTATTTCACAAAATAACTGCAAATATATATATATATATATGAAGAATCTTGATGTAAATTACAAAGATGAAAAAAATATTATTATCATCAACATTACTTAGTTTTATTCCATGTATAACGGAACACTGCTGGCGGATTTACATTTCTTATAAGGTAAATTCTATCTTTTCTAGCAATCCAATTACGGATAGCACCGCATCGACGAACGTTGGCCATCATGTATGCTATAAATTCTGAATAATATCGCATGTATAAGCCGTGTTTCAAAATGCAACTCCATCTTGTTCTTTTTCCTAACTTGTCTCCGAATGCGATTTCTTTATATTCATTGAATTGTAAATTTGCGACGTCTAGATTGTGATCTCTTGAATGACAATGGTATTGAAGAACTAAACCGGGACCAAGCTCGTTTCTAATTAGAACTTTATTTTTTGGACATGGGAACATGTCAAATGCTACATTCAATCCAAAATATGTTACAACAACAAACATAAAAATTATAAAACGATTCATTTAAGAGTAATTTGAGACTCCAGTTTGAATTTGATGACATCAATAATGCATTATATATAGTTATTAGTGTGTTAGTATTTTCTTATGGCCTTAACTAAAATTAGTTAAATTGAAACACAAACATGAATTATTAATATATAGGTATTGCCGAAAAAAGTATGGTTGACCAATCCCAATGGATTCAACCTTACAAATCATAGGTGATCCACAAACATCTAACTAAAACCAAAATATTTAAGATATAACAAAAAAATCTTGCAAGTGTACTATTTTAACAGGACAAGTGTATCTTGTAATACGGAAGATTTCGAAAATTTGAACTCCCGATTTCAACATAACAAAATAACATCTGTCCTCGGGCCTATACAGGCCCAGTAAGTCTAACGATAAATGAGCCTTAATGGACTAGATTTAAAACTTTATAAAGGGGCCAAGGCGTTCACAAACCCAACAGTAGGTACAGAAGGCTCCTGGTAATAACTGAAAAGCAACGCAACCACATAGCAAAGACAAGTTACTTGATCCAAGAGAGCTGTTTCCTTTGTGTGATGTTGTTCGATTTTGACCTCAGTGTTTATGAATTCCTGAGTAAGATCTAGTCTTTAACTTCCCCACCTTGGATACTGTATTCACGAATGAGCATGTTTTTGTTCCTTGGGAGATTCCATAATTGGTCTGATGCATATAGACATGTGTTTTTTTTTTTTGGTGTCATATGTGCGCTGTGAATCTTGTGATATTTTAGAATCTAAAAAATATACACGCACAAGAAAAGCTTACGACCACATATATCAATGGGTTCCAGTTTAAAAATTTGGTGAGTATTATTAAGAGAGTCGGAGAAGAAATATTTGAGCGTGGTTAAAATATTAAGAAAAGGAAGAGACATGGAGACGATGTCTCAATTAAGGGGGCAAGCCTCTCTGGCCAATTACAGAGAAAAGGGCCCTTTTAGATTCTCTTCAAGATCTTCTTTTTTTTTTTCTTGTTTTTTTTGGTATAAATCACACATTTACTACAAAAATGCACTTATAATATTTAGTGTCAACTCATAATTGCTAAAACATTTCTCTCGTGTTTTCCATAGCAAGGTGCCAAAAACGAATTGATCAAGAAAAGTAAATGTTTTACATTAGTTACTATAGAATTTAGATCATGGTTTGTTTAAGATTTAGAACTTGGTGTAGGAACTAATAATTCCCTCGTGATATATGACAAATTGACAATGACATTCACCGTTACGAAGGATCGAATTTTGTCAAGAAAAAATATTTTCTAAACTATGGTATGAAGACAATATACATATACTACTCATTACTCTTGAATTTTATTTTTGTTTTTCCTTTGTAGACTACTCATTACTCTTTAGATTGAGATATCAATTAGAAACATACAAATCACACACAAAATAGTGGGAAACGGCAAAGGAGAGAATTTGTTGGCGGAAAATTGTCCACAACATTACAAATGAGTAAAGGTCACACAAAAGAGATCCTTTTTTCTCATATGGCAGCGCCATGAAAATGGTCACATGGAATGCTTTTTTGGTAAATTTTCTTTTCTCTTTTGCTTATTTCACTCTCTGAGTGCTTTTTTCCCTTTCTCTGCTTACCTTTAAAATAAAATAAAACCACATGAATTCTACCGCAACCACTTGAAACAAAAGATTCAACATCACCCTTTATTTCTCAACTTATCAAAAATATATATATCAATCGTCTATATTCTTTGACCTTTGGAGTTACAATGTATAAACATAGAAAATATATTTGCATCGCTCAGCATTTTGACTATTAAAGGGCATAATTTTGGAGCTTCATGCCAAGGCAAAAAGATAAAGAACAATCACATGAATGACAAAAGATTAAAAACAAAAGATTTTTAACTAATGAAAAAAAACACAAAAAACAAATACCGGTAAATAAGGGCAAAAGTGGAATTAAGTGTTATAGCTCCGCTGGCGATTGGCAGAGATATAAAAACTGATCTCTCTCCATTCATCTTCTCTTGTTTCTAACTAGTCACATTGAGAGAGAGAGAGAGAGAAAGAGAGACTCTCAGAATCTGAAGAAGAAGAAGAGATTGTTGTTTTTGCCTTTTATCATCGGTTTCTTTGAATCTCTGGTTTTAAATCGGATTTAATGGTGGAGTCTCTGTTCCCGAGCATCGAAAACACAGGTGAATCGTCTCGAAGAAAGAAGCCGAGGATATCAGAGACGGCGGAGGCGGAGATAGAGGCACGACGTGTCAACGAAGAAAGCTTGAAGAGATGGAAAACGAATCGTGTGCAACAGATCTACGCTTGTAAGCTCGTCGAAGCTTTACGCCGAGTTCGTCAGAGATCTTCCACCACCAGCAACAACGAGACCGATAAACTCGTCTCCGGCGCGGCGAGGGAGATACGTGATACGGCGGATCGAGTTCTAGCTGCGTCCGCTCGTGGTACGACTCGGTGGAGCAGAGCGATTTTAGCGAGTCGCGTCCGAGCGAAGCTGAAGAAACATAGAAAGGCGAAAAAGTCAACGGGAAATTGTAAATCGAGAAAAGGTCTCACGGAGACGAATCGGATTAAGTTACCGGCGGTTGAGAGAAAACTGAAGATTCTTGGCCGTTTGGTTCCTGGTTGCCGGAAAGTCTCTGTACCGAATCTTTTAGATGAAGCGACCGATTACATCGCAGCGTTAGAGATGCAGGTTCGAGCCATGGAGGCTCTCGCCGAACTTTTAACCGCAGCCGCACCACGGACGACGTTGACCGGAACTTAACGGCGGCAGTTAGTTTGTCAGTTGTTAATTAGCTTTTCTTTTACCTTTTTACCCCTTTATTTTGGCTTCAAGTGTTTTTTTTTTCTCGTCGACGCGATTTTAATTTATTAAATTCATGTATTTTATTTGTATACATCATCACTTCTTTTTTTTTGTATCCATTTTGATCTTTCTTTGTTTTTTCGTTAGATAATCAAAGTTATCTAAACAATAACAACAACAAAATGCCAACTAATGTCGATTCCAAAAATTGTTTAACGCTTTAAAAAAAAATTAGACCTACAAATTAAAGAAACTAAAAAGTAAGGAGAAGAACAAATAATTTGCAAGTTGAAGCAATTCAAAAATGAGCATGTGCGTGTAACGTGTTGAGGACACCCACCTTAATTTTGGGGCCAATGGACTCCATGTGATTCTCAAAGACTTTTTCCGACGTTGAAGTTTATGTCGAAAAGTGTATTTTTTGCTCAAAATGCCCTCAAAATCTTTCAAACTGATTAGAAAAAAACATTTACTTGAATGTCAACATTAATTATGATAACAAGGAGTAGCATACGACTCTTCAAGAGAACTGACATTATGAAAAATTGATGATTATGGTATAAAATACAAGTTAGTAAAAGTTAGTTGTCAGAAGAAATCCACTAGGAATAACATTGAAAGAAGTGGTGAGCAAAAAGGACCACAAAAATGGAACCAAAAGAAGAGGAAACAATAAGATTGAGAAATGAGTCTCTTGGAACATCTTTTTTCCCTCTTTAAGACTCCCCACGTGTGCTCTTTCTTTTAACACCCAATATGTCTTTCAAAAGCATTCACACCTTTTTGTTGTATATCAAATTAAATGGCAACATGTTTGTGGGTCATTGTGTCTTCCAAGTTATATAAGAAGATTTCTCACAAAATCCATCTTGATAAGTCCTTGGATCGAGCTTGGAGGATGTGCTATAGGTTTTAAATATATATATTTTAAGTACATGTTAGATGAAACTTAAAAAAAACTAATTTATGGTTGTATTTCAAAGATATTTGTCAACTGAGATAGATAGGTTATCCAAATGTCATCTATCGACATACTGCATCTTTTGTCCTTTTCTAGTTTTCTTAATACGGCTGATATAGTTTTAGATAGTAATGTATTCATTCACATGATATGGTTTTTGTGAAGAAAAGCGGAATTAATAGTGAGGCAAATATGTATAGGTATGCTTTTGTTAATTAAATAATATAAATGCATCGAATGATAGCTACAAAACAAACGAAAAGAAAAAAGAGGAAAAAAAGAAGAAGGAGAAAATGTGGAGTTGGCCATATGTGGCTAAAAGGTAGACCCAATGTGATCACATGCAACCATGTGACTCCAATTATGAACCTCATATGTGAATGTGGCCGAGGAGATGCCAAATTTTCAAGAATCTCCTCTTTCTACAACGCTATTTACAAACAAAAGCAAACACTAGTTTTACATTTACAGTCCATACTTATCGACTCGTAAAAAACAAAACAAGAAAAATACAAAATTATCATCTTATTCTTACCTTGTGTTTGAGTTCCCTAATTCCACCAATACTCCTCACTTTAACGTTATGGAATCCGTAGAAGAGAAGGAAAATGCAATCGGTTCAACCGGCAGAAAAGACCGGACCAGAATGTTGAGTAGTGGAAACAATGGGTCCGACGATTAGAGAAGCAAACAAAAACCCTCTTCGACAAAATTTAATTCAACAAATACTGTCATCCATATCTTTTCTTTTCATGTACGTTTGATTATACACGTAAAAGACTTTTGCGTGGTGTAATGAGATGGAACACGTGGCAAGACAGCATGCACTCGCACATGTACTTAGTCAGACAGATTTCGTTGTCTTTGAACTGTGCTCGTGTTTTCTCGCATTTCCGCACGTGGTCTCAAGTCAACCATTATCCACTTCAACTCCTACGATTTTGTTTCTATATCACTACCTCCATACATATAACCAAATTTTGAATGTTACTATTAGATCGTGTTGTGAATCTTGCATTCAAGCTTCTTGGACTTGCCTCTAACAATTCACTCTTCATGGATTCCTCCCGTCGAGTTCCATTTTCACGACATGATGATAAAGGAAAACATGTTGACAGATAAACTGAAGAGTAAATATATAGTTATATTTTGGTTTTCCAAAGAAAATAAAAATTAGTCAAATTTTTGTTTTTTTCTTTGATGTGCAGTGTTAGAATTTCTTCCTTCCAAATAACTTAACTCGGAATATTATTGAGAGGCTATAGACAAGCAAACTAGTGTCGGCCTTCCTTGATGTTTAAGGTCCCAATCTAGAGCAATGAAAAACAAGACAACTTTTTTGAGAAAAATTCAATCTGCCTTTATAAATCGTCTTTTTTGGTTACTTGGATCTGTTACGTTTCTACAATGAACCAAATTAAACAACTATGGTGTTTTCATTAAGCAAACTAAACAACTACAGCTATATAAGTGGAGATATGGAAAGGGGTCATGTTCCTACATTCCAGAACAAAGGATCATATCTTTATTACTGTGAAAGAAATGACAATTTTTTAAATAAATAAAATGTAATTTCTTCAATTTTGTTTTTTGTAATTTTACAATGAGTGCAACATTTTAGTAAATGTTTTTATGCTATTATACAAATCAAACGAGAATATTAAAATGACATAGTCACGAAATCAAATTTATTGAGAGTAAGCTTGATAAATCAAATTTAGAACTAACCAAATCTTTGACTTTCTTATTTGCTCTCACATTCCTGAACAGTTAGATCAATCGTACTCTCCAACTTTTCTACGCACAAAATTTAAAAATTTGATAGTTTTTCTTTTCATTAAATAAAAGACGAGAAACGGTTATATTTGCCTGAGTAGAAACCGCCGATAACAACAAAGTGGAAAATATGGCTAGTTTGTATTTTTAAGTAATTTCTCGATTTAATTTACTTAGGACAAAAATGTATTTATAGAGAAATCGTGCTTTTATTTATTTATTGAGAAGATTCTTTTTTGTTGTTTTGTAAATATTTATTTAACATTTTTATTGGTACAGTGACTTATGTTTTACAATATAAAGGATTTATAAAAATAAAAATTATTTTTCTTTGTCTCTTAAATATGGATATACCCAAATATCATTTTCCATAAAAATTCGGTGTTATCCAAATCTCAAAACCCTATTTTTCATAGATGTTTTTGTTTCTCTTATAAATTCATCACTGAATCTCTCATGCTCACCATTAATTCTCAGCAATAAAAACAAAGAATGAACGATTCAATGAAAGCTCCAAAATTCTTTAAAAACCAGCTAAAACTAGCGGAAGCACATTATCAAAGAGGTAATCTAAAAGGAGCCATTGAAATCGTGAATGACTTAACGTTTGGTCACCCAAACACATCTTCAAACCACCATGAGATCTCACAGATTCTCCTCGCCTATCAAATCAACTTGACTAGCCAAAAAGCCAGTTTCACACACTACGATATCTTGAGAATCTCAAATCCGTTCTGTAGCCATCAGATGATTCAAAGAAAGTACAGAGACATCTTGGTTAAGCTCTACCCCGACACAAATAAATCTATTGCCGCCAAATCAGCTTTCGAGATTATTAATTATGCGTGGAAGATCTTGTCCGATCCTGAAAAACGAAAAGATTACAATATCAAAAAAAGGTTTAAGTGAAGATGATTCATGTCTCCAGAAGATCATGAACCACATCAAACAGTGAGGCAAGGGTTTCATGTCTTTCTTGGGAATTGGAATACAAAACCTATTTGTTCTTCTTCTTTTTTTAGGTTAATTTTATGATTTTATTTTATTTTATCTAGGTATTAATTCCAAGTAAACTTGTGACAGTTTGAAAGTGCTAATGGATATTTTTACAAACTTTTTTTGAATTTATTTAAATGCAAAATTTACAGTTTTGCTGCCATAATAATTATGATTTGATAAGAAAAGTTACGATTCTAGTAGAGTTTGCTTTTCGTTGGAATAACGTGATTATATTTATTTTATTTTAATACAAGATAATTACATATAATGATATAATATGTTGCGAAAAAAGTCTCTGATTCTTGGGAGAAAAGATTCGAAAAGAAGGAAGGATCCAACAAAATCCGAAATTATTATTAACTGAAAAAACAAAAATTTTGCGCCAGCGTGGCAATACTTCTCTGTCAGGAGGAAGGATCCAACAACCAATAAAACTCCGACCCGGATCCGAACCCGAAAGCACCAGACGACTCGTCCTCCACGATCCCAATTTCTCCAATTTCAATTTTGCCAAAGAGCGAGAGAGAAGGAAGAAGATCCAGACGAAGTGGTTTGCCTTCAGGGAACGAGAGAGAGAAAGAGATTTTAACAAACGATGTCGCTGAGGCCGAGCACACGCGCGGAGCTAAGGAAGAAGATATACAAGACAGGCGTCGATGCCGATGAGGCCAGGCGGAGGAGAGAGGACAATCTCGTCGAGATTAGGAAAAACAAGCGTGAGGATAGTCTTCTCAAGAAGCGTCGTGAAGGAATGATGCTTCAGCAGCAGCTGCCTCTCGGAGCTGGCCTTGATGGTCCCCAGACCGCTGCCGCCGTTGAGAAACGAGTAAGTTCCCTTTGATCTGAATTTCGATACAATTGTGCGTGATTTTGTGATTTGGATCACATGATTTGATTATTTAGTGATGGATCTTTGTTTGATTGTTGAAAAAAGTGAGGCTTTGATTCTGTTTCCTACCTCAATTCTAGATCTCAGCTCCCAATCTCATAATTGACCATCAAAGTTTAGTTTTTTGTTTTTGGGAATTTGTTTATGGATATTTGGGATTGATAGCGGATCCTGGATGACCATGTATGCTGATCGCAATGTATAGTGTGCTTTAGTTAGATATCGGAATTTCTATCTTCTGATCCGATGATCTTGTCAATGGATTGGATGTGTTACATTTCTAGCCAAGGAGAGGTTTTCGTTTCTGTGGAAACAACTGTTTGATTACGTTCATGTGCTTTTGACAGTTAGAAGGTATCCCAATGATGGTACAAGGTGTTTATTCTGATGATCCTCAAGCTCAGCTAGAAGCGACTACCCAATTTAGAAAGTTGTTATCTATAGGTAGGTATACATTTGTTCCTTTCAGAAGCAATTTTCTGTTCTGGGGTTGTATGTGTGTAATAGACTTCTGATGGTTGCTTGTAACACGGTTTGATAAACAGAGCGTAGTCCTCCAATTGATGAAGTGATCAAAGCTGGGGTTATCCCTCGATTTGTGGAGTTTCTTGGAAGGCATGACCATCCTCAATTGCAGGTATGTCTTGTACTTCTTTCATTTTTAGATTTGTTCTTTATTAATTGCACCTTGAAGACTCAAGAATAGTTTGGTGGCTTAATGAAAAGTTTGTTTGCAGTTTGAGGCTGCATGGGCTTTGACCAATGTTGCGTCAGGAACATCAGATCATACTCGGGTTGTAATCGAACAGGGGGCGGTTCCTATCTTCGTTAAGCTTCTTACATCTGCTAGTGATGACGTTCGAGAGCAGGTTTGCCACTAACTAGCTAGATAACTGCGTGCTTCCATTTTGTATATGTGACCTGGTCCACCTGGATACATGCCTCTAAGTTCCGTGGTCGTATTTGGTTTGTTTGTTGTTTGTTTTGATCCTTAGTGGTTTTTCGTGATATAGTCAGCCAACTGCTTTTCCGTAGTCATAGGTGCTATAACTTTTTATGGCTTCGTACAAACCCTTACATGATATCATTGTAGGCGGTGTGGGCCTTGGGAAATGTTGCTGGGGACTCTCCAAACTGCAGGAATCTTGTTCTCAACTATGGGGCCCTTGAGCCATTGCTGGCTCAGTTAAATGAAAATTCTAAGTTGTCCATGCTAAGAAATGCTACATGGACCTTGTCCAACTTTTGTCGTGGTAAACCACCAACACCATTTGAACAGGTATGACTACAGGAATGGCTTCTCTTTGATTTTTCTGGACAACTTATGATTGATGGTTCTAGTTTATTTATTTATTGTTATTATTATATTTGTTTCGTTGTGTTCCTTACTTTACTCAAGCCTAGTGTTGGTTATTCATATGTTTCAGGTGAAGCCTGCGTTGCCAATTCTTCGGCAGCTTATCTATCTGAATGATGAAGAGGTTCTCACTGATGCTTGCTGGGCTCTCTCCTACCTTTCAGATGGCCCCAATGATAAGATTCAGGCTGTGATTGAGGCAGGTGTCTGTCCACGACTTGTGGAGCTTTTGGGGTTAGTTCTTTTTTTCCTGACCAATAATTGACTAGACATTATTTTTGTTTATTTCTCATCATATTTAGTCTCTCTATAAAAGTTTGTCTATCTCAATAAAGGTGTTGGTATCTTCAAATTTGTGATGCTTTTTGAGTATCTTCTGGCAACTGAATGTTGATGTTCTTACTATCTCATATTCTTGTTCCTTTTGTTTATTTTTTTTTTCCTTGGTGCATCTATACTAATTAATATATCTTTCTTCAAGTCATCAATCACCTACGGTTCTCATTCCTGCTCTTCGAACTGTTGGGAACATCGTAACTGGTGATGACTCTCAGACACAGGTATGATTTATGACGAACGACTATTTATGTTGTTTTGGGTATTTGTTTTGAGATTTTGACTATGACTGTGTCTTTGCTTGTCAGTTTATAATTGAGAGTGGCGTACTACCACACCTTTATAATTTGCTGACGCAAAATCACAAGAAAAGTATAAAAAAAGAAGCTTGTTGGACTATCTCGAATATTACTGCTGGGAATAAACTTCAGATAGAGGTATGCGGTTTTTTTGTTGCTATCTCTAATATGTCAAGAAGACGGCTGTTCATGGAAGATATTCATTTCTGATTCTGGAAGAAAAGTGAAGAAGTTACTCTTTTCTTAACTTTTTAGTAGAGCGAGCTAATTTTAGTACTTTCATATTTTCCAATGACTTCTCTGCCTAGAAACCTAATTATACCCTATTTGCTACTGAAAATATTGAGATTAATTAAAGTTTCAGAGGCTAAAAGCAATTTTTTAATCAGTTTATATATTTGAAACAATAGGCTGTGGTTGGCGCTGGAATAATCCTCCCTCTTGTGCACTTGCTCCAAAACGCGGAGTTCGATATAAAGAAGGAAGCTGCTTGGGCTATTTCCAATGCCACATCAGGAGGGTCACATGAGCAGATTCAGTATGTCATCTCTATTCTGAAGCGCATTTGCAAACAACTAACTTCACTTCATAGTGTTCCTTCTTAGTCTTATACCATTATCTATCTCGAAATCGAAAAATGCCATAACACAGTTTTGCATGCAGATATTTGGTGACCCAAGGCTGCATCAAACCACTTTGTGATCTTCTAATCTGCCCTGATCCAAGGATCGTGACAGTGTGCCTCGAGGGTCTTGAAAACATTCTCAAGGTTGGTGAGGCTGACAAGGAAATGGGATTAAACAGTGGGGTGAATCTCTATGCTCAAATAATAGAAGAATCTGATGGGTTGGACAAAGTCGAAAACCTTCAATCCCATGATAACAACGAGATATATGAGAAGGCCGTTAAGATATTGGAGAGATATTGGGCTGAAGAAGAGGAAGAACAGATTCTGCAGGACGGCGGGAATGACAATTCACAACAGGCTTTCAATTTTGGGAACAATCCCGCTGCTCCCGTTGGTGGATTCAAATTTGCCTGAAAAAGGTATACAGTAGTACAAATTGAAATCCTTTGGTTTGGGAAACATGAGATTCAGCTTTTGCAACTGTTATTGACAATTGCCAGGTTCAAGTTCGACTTTTTGAGTTCTGGTGCAAAAAGGCTTATTTTTCTGTTTTTTTTTCTTTTTGTTGTTGATGTTGTCCTTATTTGTCTGAATCATTCTCTGATTCTGTATCTTAAACTCTGCTATGAATTATGTGTAGTGTGGTTTCTGGTTTAGGATATGGTACACTTTGTATTTGTCACTTTAATCTTTGTCGTCGTTATAGTTTAATAACTTTTACTTGGCAAGAGTACAAGTACAAGAAATATTTGATTGCAAAAGAGTCTTCTTGTCTTGTTAATAAAGTCCTCAAATGAATTGGTAAAGGAAAGCTTTAATCTCATCAATATAAGGAGACTTTGTAGGAATGATGTGGCCAAAATCGTGCTCAACAATGGTGGCGCAACCATCTTCAAACAACCCCGCCAGGTCTGAGCTGGCTTGAGTCACAATTTGTCTGTCTTTTCCAGGCTGACTTCCGAATATGTGAAGTGAAGGGCATTTAATCGATCGTTTCTCCTTCATCTCCAACAATGGCCACGGTGTGAAACCCGAGCACAACACGCAGAATCTGAAGTCTATTTCACCTACGAGCTGCTCCTGTTTCCCACATACAGCCGCAGCCATTGCTGCACCTTGAGAGAATCCGAGAATGCCATCAAAAGGCCCTTTCTCTTCAAATGCCGTCTTCAAGTATGTCAACGATTTATCAAACCCTTCAGTTTGAGTCTGATACTGCAATGGATCGAACTGGCATTGGGCCACTGTCCAGCCTGTTTCACTCGGTTTATCAAAATCTGATGACACCAACCACGCAAACTTCTTATTGCATACTCCGGATGGAGGGGTAGCAGTTTGGTAGATGAACTGTAATTCGTGTGGTGCATCGATGAACACAAGCTCGGCAATATTCTTCAGTTTCTTTGCTAGTGATCCGGTCCTCCCTTTAAAGCTAGACGCGTTCTGCCTAAATCCATGCAAGCACAAGATCCTCAGCTTCCGTCTTGTATTGTCACCTGACCATAGAAGTGAATTGACAAAGTTTTCAGGGGAAAAGGGACTAGAGAATTTTGAAAAATCCTCTGATGTTTTAAACATTTGATCCAAAAATGAACAAACAGACCTTACCATTGCTTTCAGAAGGTTGGTTTAAGGGATCAAGACTCAAAGGGACTTCCCCTTTTCCGTGTTTACGACACAGCTCACATATATATATATCTCCTTTAACCTGCAATAGCACATCATAAGTCCAAGATACACAATCCTTATGGAGTTGATCAACAAAAGTGGTCTGGGTGCATTACCCGACAATGATTGCAGACTAAAACAAGCATCCGGCATAATCTGCAACGGCAACGTGGAGAATAGTCGTCAAAGGTATTGTTGCAGAGAAGGCAGCTGCCTATTATATCCTCTTTTGAGCTCCCAACTGAGATCCTTTAAATCCGACATCAAAATAAATGTTACCTGGACCTATAAAAATTGTTTTCCTCGTAGATTAGAATAGAAAGATGCTAGATA
Organism: Arabidopsis thaliana; assembly: GCF_000001735.4. Taxonomy (NCBI): domain Eukaryota; kingdom Viridiplantae; phylum Streptophyta; class Magnoliopsida; order Brassicales; family Brassicaceae; genus Arabidopsis; species Arabidopsis thaliana. Next base: position 2,999,421 of record NC_003070.9, read on the forward strand.
TATACCGGTGATCAAACACAAAGTTCTTCCCTTTGAAGAACCCACCACTGGGAAATTGTTCAAGGTATCTCTGTATGCCACCATAGAGCTGCAAGAAACAAATAACAGATGGAGTCAGCCAAGTTCAGTGACCTGTATCAAATCCATTTGCGATCCAGGATCTCACCTGAAAAGTATTCTCAAATCCAGCACCTTTAGATCTGATATATGCAGATGCCATTTCACATCTGATTCCACCAGTGCAGTACCTGATTCGCCAACAGATGAGACTTCAGTGATGTAGAAAGTAAACTGAACAAGAAATCTCCGTATGTCACAAAACTATTATTCATACATGAGCACGTTTTTGCCCTTCATTTTCTCGGCATTCTGATCAATCCAGGTTGGCAAATCGCTATATTGCCTGATTTCAGGATCAAGGGTCTCCACATTTTCTGATTCGAATTTTCCAATCCGTGTCTCGTACAGGTTCCTCGCGTCAAGCAAAACAAGTTCCTTATTCTCAGACTTCCCATCTCCATCCAGATGTTCAGCAGAGTTGCAAGGAAACGTAATCAGCTAAGAAACGCAATATAGCAGTAAGTAATAAAACAAATAAGAAACTTACTGGCACTCTGCAGGACCGAATGAAACTCTGCAGCAGAGAGATGCTTCCCAGCATTTGAAATTTCTGGGGGTTTAAGGGGAGGGCAAGGACTAAAGGTCACTAACTCCTGCAAATCACAACACAATGCCACATATCTATCAAAATGCTGAGGAAGTAAAGTCATAGTCTAAGAACCTCGACACAATGACAAAAAATTCATCCATCACATGCAAAAAATGGAACTAAGTACAGAAAGAGAAAACATTTGAAGTCCGGAGAAGACAAAAAGCTTAACTTGACACCAAGTCATCGTTAATCTTGTAAAATTTAAGATTTAATCAGCACATACAACATCAAGGTCATCAGTTATGGAGACTATGGAAAGAATAGGCATGAATTTTATAAATTAGTAGAAAACATTCAGTCAGATGAGCAAGGAGATCATAACATGAATATTTTTATCATCCCCGCAAATGAATCTTACGTGTTCCACAGATAAGAACTTAACATAACATTAACTATGTTTGGTAAGAAAGATAAGACAATAACCTCAACAACTCGGATGGAGAGTGATGTAAACCCACATTCCTCAGCAACTTTGTCATTCAAGGGATGATGGCAAGATGCAAGCTTGAAGTCAGTCCCTTCAAACAAACAATTCGACTTTGCAGCGGCAATATGTTCCTCCAATGCAGTTAATTTCCCACCAACCTAACCAATAAGCAAAGTTTTCTATTATCCCAACCGTATAAACAGAACTCTAGCAAAAGCTTCAAACTTTTGGTGTCTACTTCTTTAATGGTTAAGATGGATTACACTCGTAAGTCGTAACTATACATGGAGAACTTTAATCCTCAATCAAACAACCAACAGAACACAGTTCAAAAGGGTTAAGTTTTTCTTTTCAGTTCTCTCACCACATAAAGGGTTAGAATTTTCGATTCATGGCTTTAATACTCAATCAGACGCGAACCACAGACGAAACAGAGAACTCAGAAAATGGTCAAATCAAATATAAAACATTGGATATGTAGAAAAGGAGATTAGAAGCATACAGTAACATTGACGCCTTTAGGGGAGAGCCTGACTCGGCCGAGTAGACCTAATGAGTTGCAGCTAGATTCATAGAAGGAAACGAGCTCATCTAGATCAGGAACAGAGGTGTACTTGTAGTACAGCAACACACCGTATTGCTCTTCATCTTCAATTCTCTGCTTCTCGTGATCGCCACACGAGCTCGTTCCCATTAGGGTTTCTCTTCTTTCCACTGGGATAATCTCAGGCTCTTGGCGTCGCGAAGATGGAACCAGGAAGCCAACACTGTTTCAGAGCGCGATTTGGAAAACCACGTACCAGAGGTGGACCAAACCGAACCTTGCTTAAACCGACATTTGTTTATAAATCGATTGGTTTAATTTAAAAACCGAATTGAACCGATTGATTTCCAAGTTGCCATAGCTTAGCCTTACAAACTGTAACATTGTGAACATAGGGAAAAAGCGGTGGAGATGGGTTTATCTTTGTTCTCTTGAATAACATAGGTCAGACATTGTTGTTAACTCCATTAGAGATACTGAAAGCAAAAGACATATCTAAACAAAAACAGAGAGATTACAACTTCTATTGATATCTTTGGCTCTCGAAAATCGAATGCAGCGATCAGCCTTTGCACCTGTCAGTTTGGTCCCTTTTTGTGTTTGGATTCAGGGACTAGAGGCTTGATGCAGAGTTTCGGCTTTGTGCTAACGAGTCTATGTGGAAGCACTGAAACAGCAGCTACAAAGGAGCCACTTGATATTCTAGAGAGCGGTAACAGTTCCACCAGAACACATAACTGCACATTTTTACTCCAATCTTTCAGACTTTATAAACGCGATGATGCAACGAAGATAGAATTATTTTCTATCTATACACACTACCTCTGGAGATTTGAGATCCACAACTGAATCTGGTACAATGTCTTTCACTCCAGCTGCCACAGTTTCAAAGCATTTAATGCGGTCCAGCAACGGACATTGAACTAGAACATCTGAAGCGTCTTTCCGAATCTTTCCTTTCGTCTCCTCCGCACCTCTACGTTGATACCCAGCTGCAAACTATATGGTGGTATGTGGTTATTAACCATTGCCATGAATCTAACAATATTCATAACATATACGCCTATATAACGGAAACTCTTTCTTACCTTCACAGGTTTTGATAGTGTATTGTCTTTATCATTGACAAACCGCTGAACAAGCTTTGATACTGTTTCCCGAAGTTCTTTCTCTGTCAAACCACAAGTAGCTTGAACTGGGAATATCCGATGGCACCAGCTGCATCAATGAATCATAAGTTACTTGTTTCGACACAAAGACATGCTTACATCAAGGGAATCTGAGAAGATAATGACCAAAAGTTCCTAGCAGAGTGGATAAATAACTACATGGTCCAAAAAGAATGAAATAGGTCTGATATGTAACAGATACCACTCTTTGGGATTATAAGACTTGAAAAATTATTCGAGACTAAATCAGAACTCTATAAGCATGCTTATTTCAAGGTAGAGTTGAATTCTAAGGCAAGTGGCGATAAAATTCTGATTAATCAATTGACCAAAGGTTCACTAACTAGCATTACACCAGATAGACTTACATTGGTGCCTTCAAAGCTCCAGATTCCATAGACTGGAAGACTCGTGATACGATATTCGTTGTATTGGGAGAGTTTTCAACAGGGAAAGTAAAGAGAAGCAAGCCACTCTTTGTTAGCTTAACCAATGACATGAGAGAATTGTGTTCTTCATTTGCTAATTTAAGATCCTCAACATTTGGATTTTCACCTAAACAAGGCACAGAAAGAGAAAAGAAAGACAAGACCATAAGCCAAAAAAAAACAAGAATTTGAATATGCTCAAATCCGCAAATGAAAGTTACCTGTTTCCTGCAAGGCATCATTCTCAAGAGGTACAGTCTTCTCTCCGCCTTCCTCTGTCTCTTGTGCACAAACTTTTTGTTTTTTGGATGCAGTAGAGTTTAGAACTTCAGGTTTCTCCTCATGCATGGACCCAATATACTGAACAAATCAAAAGTTTGATTTCCGTGAGACAAGCTGAACATTAGAGAACCCCCACCACTGCACTTATAATCACTTTCGTTTCAAATATAGTGTTTCTCTACCACAATTGGTTATCAATCACTCTGAGTTATCTTCTAAATGAAGGAACAAAAATCCAAACTTTTGCCTCACTAATGATGGAGAATTGTGACGATACCTTTCCAAGGATGGACATGACCTCTTTAGTAGCACTTTTCTCCCTTTCTGATAACAAGTGAAAATCAGAAATAGTTTAACTTCAATCCCTCAATTCGACTCTCGTTTAGTCCAATACACAGATTCCACAAGTCATAAACTCGGAGACAATAAAGGAATTCGAGAAATTGAAGGTCATGTCGCAAAACGAAATTAACACATAGAAACTAAAAAGGATGATACAAAAGAGTATTGTAAAGAAGATCATACTGATGTTGCAGGTGACGAGGAATCCGGAATGAGAATGATGAAGCAGAGAAGAGGGAGCTTTGTAGTCGAATCGAGGGATGCTTATGATGCTGGAGTGTTGCTCCCATGGAGTCAATGTTTCAGCTTCCTCTCCTCTTTCTCTTTTTTCACACACAGTCTCTTCCTCTATTGTTCTTCCAACATCGTCTACTTCTTCTACAGCAGCCATCGTTACTCTCTCTACCTCTCTGTCTCTCTCAAAGCCAGAGTTAGGCCAAAAAAAAAAAAAAAAAAAGAAAGACATTGAGCCTTATATGATTCAGCGATTCGGAAAGTGCGGTAGCGTTTTAAAACCCTGAAACGCGACGTTTAGAGAACGCAACTTCAAAACAGCTAAACCCTGAAGCTTACCAGACCAGAGACAGACCAATAGAACATCATACGAGGTCCAATTCGATCCTCTCAAGAGTCTGCGAGTCTGTGAGGGGGAAGAGATGCAGTTTCTTGCGCGGAATCTAGTTCGGAGAGTATCGAGAACTCAGGTAATGCTCCCAATTCATGTTTTCTTCGTAATTTGCCTCCTCCTTGTTGGGATTGTTCATTACCATACTCTGTTCCTGAAGACTTGTATATATTTGAGGATTAAAGATCGAATTTTTTGGGTTCCCTCCAAGTGCATAGATCTTCTGTACCATAAAGTTTCATCTTTTGAATGGGAATTGACTTTCTATAAAGTTTGCAGAAATTTTGAGACTTGATTTCGGAGACTACTTCACCTCCGATGCTAATAACTTGTGTTTCATCAACTGATACTGTTTCTACATGTGCTTTAAAATCTACTGAGAGACATGTTCTTTTTAAAATGGGGTTTCAGGTCGTTAGTCGAAATGCATATTCAACCCAAACGGTCAGAGACATTGGTCAGCCAACTCCAGCATCTCATCCTCATGTAACTCTCATGTGCTATATGTTCTCTTGGATTTGCAAATGCTATTTATATGCTCAGATGGTTCGCTCTTCCCCATCAGTTAATGGCAGAAGGAGAGGTCACACCAGGAATAAGAATTGAGGAATACATTGGTAGAAGGAAGAAACTTGTGGAGCTTCTCCCTGAGAATAGTTTAGCCATCATTTCGTCAGCCCCCGTGAAGATGATGACTGACGTTGTTCCATATACGTTCAGACAAGATGCTGATTATTTGTATCTAACTGGCTGCCAGCAACCAGGTGGTGTGGCTGTTTTAAGTGATGAACGCGGTTTATGCATGTTCATGCCGGAATCAACTCCTAAGGTATGATGATTTCTTAGTACATGAGTTTTTGTATACAGAGTGGTTTTGATTTCTGTATAGCAGTTTATAAGAATTGATTTGTCATGTAGGATATTGCTTGGGAAGGAGAAGTTGCTGGAGTTGATGCAGCGTCCGAGGTCTTCAAGGCAGATCAAGCATATCCGATAAGCAAATTACCCGAGGTAGCTTATATTTCTTCCCTAAGTGGCCTCTCTTTTAAATTTTCCTATGTTGTAGACTTTATTACTTTTGTAACGCGAGATTTGTTTTATTTTTCACGTTCTTTATGTACAGATTCTTTCAGACATGATAAGACATTCTTCAAAAGTGTTTCATAATGTTCAATCGGCCTCGCAAAGATACACAAACTTGGATGACTTTCAAAATTCAGCATCTCTTGGCAAAGTGAAAACTCTTTCAAGTTTAACACATGAGCTGAGGTTAATTAAATCACCTGCAGAACTCAAATTGATGAGAGAGTCTGCATCAATTGCGTGCCAGGTATTCCTGTATTCCAACAAAGCCATTGTTATGCTTAGAAAATTTCTGTTTTTAGCTTTTTTAGTACAACTGAGATGCTAGAGAGTAACTGGAAATTTAAGATGTTGGAGAAATTTACAAGAGATAATGGGGAAAGTTGGTTAAGTTGATAACTTTTGCAGACAATTGTGTGTGTATATAGTGAATTTAATCTCAAGAATTGATCTGACAAAGTGACGAACACACCCATAAAAAGCTCCCAAGCCATGGCCTGATGGGACAATTTTGGTTGAGGGTGTTTTATTGTGATTGGAGGCTCATGAAAGCAATGCCTTGCTCAATGATATGTGAAAGTGAATATATTAGAAATTTTACGTTTGTCTTGTGGCCAAAGTGCTAAGGAAAAGGAACATAGAGCCAATAAAACGTCATGAACCATTTTCTACATATTTGTTGAAAATAATAGCTATTACAGACAATGAGCGTATGGAGTGATTTTGATCTTTTCATCCTCAGGGTCTTCTGAAAACAATGTTACATTCAAAGGGGTTTCCTGATGAAGGCATCTTATCAGCCCAGGTTGAATATGAGTGCCGGGTAAGAGGTGCTCAGCGAATGGCGTAAGTCTCGACAATTATTCCATGAATAAATATGTGATTCAGGGTCTATTACAATAAGTATTTCCTAGTATTCTTATTCTAGTGACAAGAAAAATGACATGATTTATTCCTCAGGTTCAATCCTGTAGTCGGTGGTGGTTCAAATGCCAGTGTTATTCACTATTCACGAAATGATCAGCGTGTAAGTTTGACAAAACCCTATTTGATTGCTAGTACAGAGATGTTCCTGAAACCAGTATCTTCTTTTTATAATTATCTGCAGATTAAAGATGGTGATCTTGTCTTGATGGACATGGGTTGTGAGTTACATGGTTATGTTAGTGATCTTACTCGGACATGGCCACCTTGCGGAAAATTCAGTTCTGTTCAGGTTGATGTTTCTGCTGTCTCATCTTTCATCTTTTTTTGTCTGGTAGTTCAATATTCTTCTGTTTACGTTTGTGCTTTGCCGGTGGTGTTTGTATGATGCAAACGAGAGATAAACCTTACTTACTATCTCATTCTCTACTACCAAACTTCTTACTTTTTTCTGAGATATACGTTTCACAGGCTAGCTTTTTCCTTATAATATTGATTTAGGAAATCTTCAGAATTTGGACATGTGCAGGTTACATAGTTTTTTTTGGTGACCTTCGCTCGATTTCACAATTATGTTACACAGATGAAAAGTAACTGTACAGCTGCTTTCTTAAAACTTTCTCTATCAAAATATTGACATTTGTGTTTTTTCCAGGAAGAGCTATATGATCTTATACTTCAGACAAACAAAGAATGCATAAAACAATGCAAGCCTGGTACAACCATCCGCCAACTAAACACATATTCGGTAATTACAAACTATCTTAAGCCGTGTCTTTGTACTTAAGATGTATCAAACACACAAAATGTACCGTTTACTCTTAACAGGTTTGCTATGATGTGAAAATATTATTCTACTTCTGTCGAAGGCTTGTTAGCAAATATTTCAGAAGCTAAAATGGATCAGAGATTTCATACATACCATTTCGACAAAAAAAAAAAAAAAAAAAAAAAAGATTTCATAAATACCATCAGAAAACTTAAAAGCTTTGTTTGCAAACAAAATTATGTTTGGACTCAGATGATGCTTTGTGGTTTGCAGACCGAGTTGTTGTGTGATGGACTGATGAAGATGGGCATCCTGAAAAGTCGTAGACTGTATCACCAGCTGAATCCGACCTCCATAGGTATGCATTATTGAACCTCGATCACATTAACTTATTTGCAATTTTTGTCGATGAAATACAATCAACTAAGGCTGATTGACGTGTAGATGGTAAAATCCTTGTTATTGTCCCGCATTATGCTGTATAAAAGTTATAATATAACCAAAATATACTGTATGGTTGGGGAAAAACTTATCTAACAGAGCTCTCTTCTGGTTAATAAAAAGGCCACTACCTTGGGATGGATGTGCATGATTCTTCTGCTGTGGGATATGACCGTCCTTTGCAACCTGGTTTTGTAAGTAATACTACTCTCTCGAGTCTTAGTTTTTATAAGCAACCCAAACTCAGGCTAATAAGATCTTCACTTTTCTACATACCCCCTGCCTCAAACACTCTGCTTGTTGATGCTAGTCCATTAAAACCGATATGTGCCCTTAGAATCTTGATCGTAGAAGTTTATGTATTTGTCATGTGATGCCATTGGGGTCCTTACGTTTGAGACAAATGGTTTGATGGTGCTATCAATAGAATCTAAATTACATCAAATGACTGGCTTTGGTGTTTGCTAGATAATGATCTTTCAGACTCTCGATGTCAACTTATGATCGCTGTTTGGACAGGTGATTACGATTGAGCCAGGAGTCTATATTCCATCTTCATTTGACTGCCCTGAAAGGTACACATGCTCTCTTTAGACTAACTTCATGTAAAAGCGTGGTTTTGTAGGAAAGTTTGCAGCCAACAAGTATCAAACTGTGTAGATCTGAGTGGTTTGACTGCAAATCGACCGCAGGATATGACATTGATCTATCGACCATGGTTAAGTGACTTTACTATTGAAATTTCTCATTGCAGATTCCAAGGGATTGGGATAAGGATCGAGGATGACGTACTGATCACTGAGACGGGCTACGAAGTGCTCACAGGGTCAATGCCTAAGGAGATCAAACACATAGAGACATTGTTGAATAATCACTGCCATGATAACTCTGCGCGAACTTCGCCAGTTTCTCTTTGCAAGGTTAAAGGCTTGCATACGAACCGTAACCCAAGAAGATTGTTTTGAATTAAACATCATTGATAATAATTCAAACGTAAACTCCTGTTCCTTGCGTTTGACTCATAGAATGTATCAAAGCATTTTGAAGAAATCTTACGCATTCTGAAGTGTGGAATTTGTAAATAGCAAAACCAAAAGACATCGAGTTACTACGAGAAAGGTCACATATCACAATCAATAAGTTAGGAGTTGGAACACTTATAGTTATGTGAACTTTAGTCTTTATTGGTTATGGTTGCTTTTATGATAGAAGAAATAAATAATGCACTATACAGTAAATAGTATATGTCATCCTTAACACGTAACACTAAACGCCCAAGAAATAGATGTTCTATTCGATTAAAATCATATAAAAAATAATTGAGGAGGCCGTCGGTTACTGGTTAGCAGGTGGAGAGAATGTGAAATGATAGGCACTGCATTTATATGGACGGGGCCATGCACCACATCACAATAATCATCATCATTAATATTGTGATGATGATAGCCATATGAACGATCATGTAAGAGATATATGGTTTAACCCGAAACTGGAACACAGAGCTGACAAGACGTACCCATAAACCTGCCCAACCATGGCCATTAATGATTTTACATGCACCTCATCTTCAAGAATCAAGAGTTTAGATTTTACATTATGGTCTTGTCGGTTTTTTCAAATTTCTTGTAGTAGAAGAACAATCGATCACGTCGTTTTCGATAGTGATGTTTTTTACCGTTATTTTATAATAGGGTTGGTCTCAATTTGATACCAAAACTAATAAATTTGCCAAAATTGTATGAAGTCAAAGGTATCTTCTCAATCCGAGTGTATTTCACATACAATTTAATTTCTAAACATGGTGGCATTCTCCGTAATAAGATCAGGAAACCAAGGGCAAACCCACAACACGTCAGCTATATATCACTAGGCTAAGTCCCTTACCTCTCCACAACACAACTTCAGCTTTAAGACAGCTAAAACTAAATACAAAGAAACAGAGATGGGTTTGGTTACAGAGGAGGTGAGAGCTAAGGCAGAGATGTACACCGGAGATGAGATATGTAGAGAGAAGACAAAGTGTTTCCTCAAGGAAATATCTATGCCCAATGGTTTATTACCATTGAAGGATATAGAAGAGGTTGGGTATGACAGAGAGTCAGGTGTTGTATGGCTGAAGCAGAAGAAGAGCATCACTCACAAGTTCACAGAGATAGATAAGCTTGTCTCCTATGGAACCGAAGTCACAGCCATTGTTGAGACCGGGAAAATCAAGAAGCTCACTGGAGTCAAAGCCAAGGAACTTCTTATTTGGGTCACTATCAATGAGATCTATACCGAGGAACCCCCTACCAAGATCACGTTCAAGACACCGACCACACTGTCCAGGACTTTCCCGGTCACAGCTTTTATAGTCCCAGAAGAACCTGCCAAGGAGGAACCTGCCAAAGAGGAACCTGCCAAGGAGAAGAGCAGCGAAGCCACCGAGGCCAAGGAGGCTGTTGCAATCAAGGAGGCTGTCGCAGTCAAAGAGGCGGCCTAATCAGCTCAGCTTCAGCAGATAAAAGAGACCCGAATTTTTAAGTGTACTTCAAGAATTTGAACAAATCATGGAGAGTTAGTGTTTCTCACTGCTCTAACTATCATGTATTATCTACCTACCACTTGTTGCTGCTTGTTTTACCTGTAATAAGATATCAATATCATCCTGTTCCACTAAAACTTATCCTTAATTATCTATAAACTACAATACAGCTGGTTCTGTATGTCACTTCAAAAACATGGGAAACCTCTTCGCAAGCAAAACTGAGAGCATACACTCCTAACATTCATAAGATGCTAAACTTCGTAGGTAATATGGCCTACCTCTTTCGAAAAATATTTGACAATAGGATGGATAATCAACAAGGCAAGGAAGTAGTGTTACAGCAAAAACTTGTCTATCAAATAATCAACCGAAATCAGGAGCAATGAGAATCGCACTATGTCATGGAACAAGAATAAAATATCAACTGGTTGTTGCATCTTAGTCACTCATCATAACTGCAATTATCTACAATAGCAAGGGAACACCAGGGTTAAGACTAACTGACTAAGAGATACAAGTACCTCAAAGAAAAACAAAACTTGAAATCCCAAAATCCTGACGAGTTATCCAGCCCATTTACACCTTCTGAGACTGAAATCAAAATTAATGACAGCAACTTCATCAGTAAAAGCTTGATGAAAAATGACTATTGCAGGAACGATGCTGAAACCTTAGATATAAGGGGAAATAACGAAGTTATATGTGATAAAATGAGTTGATCGTTTTAGAACCATACCTTAAAAGATGTTATCCACTTTCCATCAATCCATTCCTGATGTAGCCTTAGTTGAGAGTGATGAAATTTTAGCAGCTCTTGAGTATTTTTAAAGAGAACCAGGTAAGATGACTTTGCAAGAACCTTTCTAATCACCCCAACCCACCATCCATCATTATACAAAGCATTAACTTTGTCATGCCTCTCAAATGGACTAACCATGACACTCTCTAGTGGCAGAGGCCTTATCCGTGAAACATTAACCTCTTCTCTCAAAGGCTCTTTCCCATCTTCAGCTTTCAGATTATCATATTCTACAAGGCATTTGTCCTTTCCTCTGTATTCAATAAGTTTTGCAAGAAACCAAGAATCTTCAAATCCTTCTTCCTCAGGGCTAACCTCGATCGGAGTTCCAATGCTGAACGCTTGCTTCTCAGTTGCTTTCTTGGGTCTCACGTTCCGGTTACATGAAACAGTCTACACATCAAAATAAAAACTTTAAACACACATATTTGGGGAAGAATATGTCGCACATAAAGAAGAATGGGATAAGAATGATCTATGTGAACTTGTCTAGAGTTCATAATTAATATGGAAATCATACAGAACCTTTTCCCTCTTTATCTTCCCTCCTTTCAGTGGTAGCTGCCAGGTCCCGTCAACCCAATCTTTATGCAGACGAAGCCCCTGCCTTCCAAACCGCATCTTCTCTTGTGATTGCCTAAAATATATACCAACCGTTCCATGCTTCATACCATCTATGACAACACCTACCCACCAGCCGTCATTGTAAAATGCATTAATCTTGTCACCAACAGCAAAATCAATATCCTCATCCCTTGGTGGTGGCGGCCTTATGTGCAGAAAATCGGTTTCTTCTTTCAAAGGCTCTATACCATCTTTTTCTCTCAAGTCTCGGTACTCAACAAGAAATTTGTCTTCGCCAACGGGTTCAACAACTTTAGCTGCAAACCAACACCCCTGGAAACCTTCCTCATCGCTGCTAACCTCGACAACAGTGCCACTGGAAAACATTTGTTTCGCGATTGCTCTGGTAGTTTCTAGATCCACTCGGGCTAAAATATCCTGCATTTTATTACTATCATGATTAAAGTGCATTCTCATAAATTGCTCTAGAAGAACTAAAGCAAAAGTCTCCACTAAACAACTTCCACAGAAAGGTTATCAAGTATCATTGAGAATGTGTTACCTACCTCCTCGTCTTCTGAGTCGTCTAATTTGTCTTCCTCTGATTCATCTTCCTCTTCTTCTGTTTCCTCTAATGGAGGCTTCCAAGCTCCATCAACCCATTCCCTATGAAACCGTAACTCATCTTTCCTAAACCGAATCTGTTCCTTAGAGCTCCTAAAGAAAACACTGAATTTCCCATCATCCAGAACCTCAGTCACATCCCCTTCCCACCAACCGTCATTGTAAAACGCGTCGACCTCTTCCCCAACCACGATCTTCTTCTTCTTCTCTATCTCAGACATTGGCGGGGCCGGAGGACGAAGCTGACTCATGTCGACAACTTCCTTCAGTGGCTTCGTCCCCTCTTTATCGAAGAAGAGCGTCGTATACTCGACTTGGCATTTAACGGAATCCTTATCTGAGGAAGATGGGATGGTGATTACTTTTCCCATGTACCACGAGCCGCGGAATCCAATCTCGTCGGAGCTGATTTCTACGGCGGAGCCAGGTTTGAGGTAAGAAGGGAGACGCTTTCGATTCGCTCTCGTAGCCATGGAATTCTTAGGAGCAGCTTTCTTCCTCTGCTTCGCCGGAGATGAAACCCCAAGAGATCGGCGAGGCCGCAACATGGCGTTGCAAGTGTCAAGGATGAATCGGGGAAAGGAAACTGGCGGGAAGAATTGGTAGTGAGAATCAAAGAAAGGAATCAGCTTTTTAGGGTTTTGGGGTTTGATTTCTCAATTTCAAAAAGCTTTGCTTTTGGGATATCAAAAGTCTCTAGATTTTTAGCTTTTAACGTCAGAAACAGAAACCCAAAATATTCTCAATAGATTTGTGGTAAGATACTGAGATTGGTGAAAAAGTGATCATGGGCTAAAAAGAGGTTGTAGCCCAAGTTCACCTTTTTTTAACTTGGGCCACCAAATTTATTTGGGCTTAAAAGAACGTAAATTATTTTCATAATAATGTCCTTTACTCAGTAGTAATTTCAAATCATTTCTCTCTTCTCATGTCTCATGAAACAACATCATCTACATGATCTCTGCTCTGCATTAGTAAATCACCACGAAGCTTAGTGTTAATAAGTAGCTCACCAAAACAAAAAGATGCATCGCCTGCAACATGAACAGAAGATGCATATGCAGAATTGGAAAGGATCAGAGACTTTAAAATTTCTGATTTTTCTTTAGGGCTAATATACGTATAATAAGACCATACGAGATGCAAAATGTTAATAGGTAAGTCGAAAATGTAAAATACATAGAAAGACGAATATAGGACCTCTTAAATCTTACAAAACATTTGAAACCAATCAGTCAAAAAACCAACCATGTCGTTTTGGCAATCTTCTTTGTACACCGTCTTTGCTCTCACAGCCCTTAAAAAAAGCGTCTTTCTTCTCTTCAGACAAGGGTGAAGGCAGATTGTACTGTTGATTGGAACCGTGATGCGATTGTCTGCGAAGCAAACTGCTGAAATTGTTTCTTTGCATCTGCCAACAAGAATTGGTGAATGCCGATTAGAGTCACCTCTATATATGTACATGCGTATGTTCTTTGTACAAAAAGCTAACAACCTATTGATCTACAGCTGGTTTGATTTTACACAAAATCAGGTCAGTTGTGAAAGACTAATGAGGATCTTACCTTTCTTGCACTTTGTGAAGCCGATGATATTAGCCACATTGAGGGACAAGCAAACGCCAACAACAAGCAGATAGTCAGCTTGAAATCTAATCAGAGAAAATACCCCAAGGATAAACCATGCAGCTGCCTGAAGAGTGAAAAAAGGAGAAGATTTAGCTGTGAAGACAACAGAAAAAGACAGCAAACAAATCCACATGTTTTTAATGTTTACTACGCTCCAGTACCATAGACATCAAATCCATAGCTACCATCTCATGGCTACATCTCACTCTTTATAGTCGCTTGTAAGGTAACTGAGCATATAAGTTTGTAAGCTACCAAGTTTTAACTAATATTATACTTAGTCAGTGTAAGATCATAGGATATACTCCAAATGGCCGACTTGGTTCCAGCAGATAATCTTTCCCTACTCAACATATATTGTAATGTGACTTCGCATGTGATTTGACTCCAATGTCAAATGCTATATCCCACTCATGCAGAGGGAAAAACCATTTGTCGCAAACTTCTTTAACTGGTAGCTTCTTGGGGGAAGATATTCAGGTGTCTAGCGATCTATATATGGGTCTACATGGGATTCTAAAAGACTGCTCTCAATTCTTATCTACCACCTTTGCACAATATGCTTCAATATAAGGGACATGTTTATTCTTGCCTATTCTTATTCCACTATAAGGGACATGTTTATCCTTGCCTATTCTTATTCCTAGTCATCCACTAAAGTTCCACAATGATTGTGAATGGGTTTTAAGTAATTAGCTTATGCTGCAACTGAAGTGTTAGATATGAAATACTTACTGCAAGGTAAAGTGTCCACCAGAAAAGCCATGAGTCTTTCTTGTTCATCCGAGCCAAAGACTGTATAGAAAAATGATGAAAACACATGAGTATACAAAAAAAAAACGGAAAGGGAAACACAACCCCACATTTCTCGACAGGCTGAACCCATATCCTTGTGAATAAGTGAAGAAAAGCTAACCTCCTGATCAAGAGACTCGAATTTCCAGACACTTTCTCCCAAGTCATTGATCTCGTTCCACCACCTGAGACCAACCAGTATACGCCCACTGACATTCTTAACCACCCAGAAGTCAAGAGCAGCAAGAAGAACAGTGACTACAAAGATGATGACAAAGCTGTTGAAGAAGAGAGCAGAGAGAATGTAAAACGCCAACGCAGCACCCTGGTCCAAGAACAAATACAAACTGGTTTAACATTTGTCCAATGTCTAACATTTCCTTTGACTAAACTGATTTATACTCTAAATCATACCTTGAAGAGAACATGGAAAAGACATGTCCTTGGGTTTGCATAATTTTCAACTGGTGCCTGTATCTAAGAAAGCATAAAGTTTTGGTAAGATTAGCTGTAGCAATTTTACATTGTAATAACCATTACGATGCTACCCAAAAGAGTACATAAAGATTATTATCCGCCAACACATCCTCTAACCTAGCAATGTTTATTTAGCTCAAATGCATAATTTCTACGGATTATCGGAGACCAAAACGTCGAAACACAGATCTGACACAATAACATCTAGATCGAACAACTAGATACAGGTTAATCAAGAATCTGATATGCAATCGAACTCAGAAATTAAGTCAGAACAAAATGAGAGGAAGCAGCTGAAAATTCACCTGATTATTAGGGTCCATCTTTCGAAGAATCCAAAAGGATCAATCCGAGAAAAAGAAGAAGTAATCTGCTGATCAGCAGAAACGAAACACCTTCTCCGTTGTGGAAAGTATCGATCTTCCCTCTGAATTTTCCCGAGAAAAAATTTCTGTATCAGATCTTCAAAACTCTTGCGCGTGTCTGCTACGTGATTTCTTCTATTTTTGATAATTTCTTTCAAATGTGTTTTTTAATTCTCAACGAGCCCGATAACTCTTCTCTGGCCCAATAATATTTAAAGAAGTTAGGCCCAATTATTCAAAAAAAATGGTAATTACGATTTCACCACAAAAACTTGTGTTTCGATCAAAATTATCCACTATCCACAACAAGGCAAAAGAAGAGTTAAGAAAGAAGAGGACGACAATGGCTGTAAATATGTGACCATGAAATGGCGAGAGGCTGAGATAATTGTCTTATCCCTTCAAAATTTAAGACTTTTAATGATCGGAAGGAACAAGATGACGAGGTCCCACGAACCACCATACACACTTCAATTTCAAATAAGAGCTTTTCTTCAGTTGTTGCTCAGAGACTTAACCAATCAACCATGGCGAAGATGATGATGTTGCAACAGCATCAGCCTTCTTTCTCTCTCCTTACTTCTTCTCTGTCTGACTTCAATGGCGCTAAGCTCCATTTACAAGTCCAGGTCTTTTTCATCCTTCGTTCTGACGACTATCATTATCAATTTTATCAGATGGGTTCTGCTTTTGTGTGTCTGATGAGCCAAAATCCGTTCAGCACATTTCAAAACTATTCCTTTTAAAATGGGTTTAAGCTTGTTTGTTCGACTTCTTGAGCTATGGATCATTGTGTCTATATTAATGAATGTGTGTCTAAAGTCTTAGTGTGGTTCTTGTTTCAGCTCTGATTTTGTATTATGAGTAAAGAGTTTTATGAGCTTCTTCGTCATAATTGTGAGAGTTTCTGGTTTGTGGTTTGGCTCTGGTTTGAGTTGTCTGAATACCCCCCTCATTTGTGTCAAGTATGATTTGTTTCTGTGACGCTCTGCCTTCAGATTCTATCACTAGTCTTAGAATTGAAACTACAGTTTGTATTTTGGGGATAAGATTTTTCTTATAGAGTTGGCTTTGTTGTTAAAATTGCAGTACAAGAGGAAGGTTCATCAGCCAAAAGGAGCACTCTATGTTTCAGCGTCGAGCGAAAAGAAGATTCTGATAATGGGTGGTACTCGATTCATTGGTCTGTTCTTGTCCAGGATCCTTGTCAAAGAGGGACATCAGGTTCCACTACCGATCAAACTCTCTTTTCAGCTAAAAATTTAGTTTCCGTTTCTGAGTGACCAATGGTTGCTTTTGCAGGTTACATTGTTCACAAGGGGTAAATCTCCTATTGCCAAACAATTGCCCGGTGAATCTGACCAAGACTTTGCTGATTTCTCTTCTAAGGTATTACATGAATCCTTGTAAAAAACTAGTATGCACACTCAAATATAATATACATTTCAGATGATAGGAACTTGGATGATTAGGATTCCAATAAAATAAATGATTTTTCTCGGCCTTTTCTAGATTCTTCACTTGAAAGGAGACAGAAAGGACTATGACTTTGTGAAGTCAAGTCTTTCAGCAGAAGGCTTCGATGTTGTTTATGATATCAACGGTAACAGCTAATCACTTTGTTCTTACTGTAAATTCAAGAATATCTAGTCTTTTGCCTTTGACAACAAAGATTTTAAGATTTCGTATAATTTATGCTCTCTTTTTTTCTCAGGGAGGGAGGCCGAAGAAGTTGAGCCCATACTAGAAGCACTACCCAAACTAGAGCAGTAAGTAATACATAACATCTATCAAGGCCTAGCTTGTTCATTTGGTTTATAGCTTTCAAAACATAGCCCTTCAAAATTTAAATCTTCCGTTAATGTTATAGGTACATCTACTGTTCTTCAGCTGGTGTTTATCTGAAATCTGATATCTTGCCACATTGTGAGGTATGTAAAAGATATCTTATTCTTATTCCTGGAAGATATGAGCTTGTACTTTTCTTGAATTAGCCATAGAATAGTATGATTATGTAATTTGATCATATGATGTCACCCAGAAGTTTATTATCTAAGGCCATTTGTAATAACTTTTTATTTGGGACATAACTGATGCAGGAGGATGCAGTTGATCCGAAGAGCAGGCACAAGGGGAAGCTGGAGACTGAGAGCTTACTGCAATCAAAAGGTGTAAACTGGACTTCTATACGTCCTGTCTACATCTACGGTCCATTGAATTACAACCCCGTCGAAGAATGGTTTTTCCACCGTCTAAAGGCAGGTCGCCCAATCCCGGTTCCAAACTCTGGGATACAGATCTCACAACTCGGTCACGTTAAGGTCAGTCACACTTTCTCTAATTCTTGAGCTTCCTTTCATGTTCAGAAAACTCATTGTTATAGGGACCCACTGACTGAAACTCAGCTCTGATCAATCTTGAAGAGTATTGATCAATAACATCAAATCATTCTGTAATTTCAGGACTTGGCAACAGCCTTTCTCAACGTGCTTGGTAACGAGAAAGCCAGCAGAGAGATATTCAACATCTCGGGGGAGAAATATGTTACCTTTGATGGGTTAGCAAAAGCTTGCGCAAAGGTACATTCTTTTCTATTGGCTTTATTGTTGTCTCATCAATCCAAATCGTTTCAAGTACATCCTGGTGTGGTCCGTTTGTAATAGATATCATACTCTGAGCTTTTTGGATCATTGCTTGAGTAAACTTATTCATGTTTTCAACTCTCTCTCAGGCCGGTGGGTTTCCGGAGCCAGAGATTGTTCATTACAACCCGAAAGAGTTCGACTTTGGGAAGAAGAAGGCATTCCCTTTCCGTGATCAGGTAAAAACCACAACGTTCTAATGATCGAGGCTGCAACATGAACGATTCCAATTTAGAAGTTGAGATTTTGATATATGTATATTCTCTTGCAGCATTTCTTTGCATCGGTGGAGAAAGCAAAGCATGTCCTCGGATGGAAACCGGAGTTCGACTTAGTGGAGGGTCTCACTGACTCATACAACCTTGATTTCGGTCGCGGAACATTCCGGAAAGAAGCGGATTTCACCACTGACGACATGATTCTGAGCAAGAAACTTGTTCTTCAATAATCGAAATCCTAAGAGTTGCTCATTCTTGGCTTGTATGATTCTGATCACCCGGTTCTCTTAAAGTTCTGAACTTTATTGTCATCTCACGTATGTTATGGTCCGGATTTTGTTCGACTTTTCTCTAAAGAAGTCAAGCTAGGGACGATGAAGAAACCGAGAAAGTAAGTACACGAGAAAGAGACGGTCTGGCTCTTGACTTAGGAACTTAGGAATTTTGGTATCAATTCGATATCCTCTTTCTAAATCTGAACCGAACCAAAATTACAACCATACCGACTACCGAGCTAATTAAACTTTAGTTTTAAATGCGGGCCCCTTTGTATCATATAGCCCATTAACCGATCGAACCGAACCAAAAAATCGAATTCGCACGACTAAATACAGATTTGACCCGTGCTTGGTTATGCCCGCTACATACCGGTCAAATAAAAACTCATTTGGGCTCCAATATTTAAATTTAGAAGCCCAACTCGTAATTGAAAAGTCCAACTTGTGAATATTATTAGTTTTTTTTTTTTTTTTTCATCAAATATTAATAGTTTATAGAGACATATTTCATTGGTTGTAATTTACTTATCTTTTGGCCTATTTTTAGTGAAAAAAATGATTAGTTGATTTTTTAAACGTCTGAAACTTGTATTAGTGATTAATTGAAAATAAAAGAAAAGAAATGTAAATTCTATTACTCTATTGGTTATCTAAATGTAAATGAGTCATTCTCCGGAATTTTGTTTTATGTTTTTTTTCTCTCGACTCTTGTTGGATCATTTAGTTCTCACTGCAAGTCTTAATCTTGTGGATAGAAGAATCTTACAAAATTCTTGTGAAATTTAGATTCCAAAGAATATACTACGAAAAAAGATTTAGTCTTCTTCCTATTTTTTGTTTGGTCAGGATTACTTAAAGTCGTAGCTCCATGTGAGTTTATAAATATCATCTTATTCTTTCTCTTTCTCAACATATGTCGGTACGTCTTTTTCTTTTCACGTATGTCGGTACGTCAAAATGTTATAGTGCTACTCTTAGATTGTTACATTCATATCAACATCAGAATACCCAACAATACTACATACATATATCCAACTAGTCAAATACTCTATAAAAAACTAACTAAACAATTCAACAGACAGGATAAAAAGAAATTTGGTAGTCTATTGAGCATTTTGGCTTACAAGTAAAAGATCTTGAAACATATCAACGTAAACTAATAATGCATATTTTTACCAAAACAAAAAACTAATAATGGATATATACTATAACATTTTGGCTTTTGGCCAGTTAACAAAAAGAAAAAGAAAAAAAAAGTTTAGAAATATTAAAATTATGACGTTAGGACAAAAGAAGAAAATATCAAATTTATAGAAAACAACCACTACATAAATAGTAGGTCGGCCATGGGTCGGACAAAATAGATTACTTAACAATTAACGAGCAGCAAATTAGCTTTGGGTATAGTAACAACCAATCAATGTTCCCTCAGCTTCTTCTTCGTGGGCTCCATTTAGGCCACGTGGCATTATCACAGCCTTGTATTGAATTCAACGGAGATCCTTCAACCAATCACGAGATTTCGTTAGCGCTGGTAGGGCCCTCTCTCGCTAAACACATGGGGTAGTATCTAAAGTGGACCTGTCACACTGCATCGCCATGTCATCATTTCGGGCATCTTCAACTTAATACGAACTTACGAAGCTTTCCCCGGTGGATAATTAACCGTTTTATTAATTAGCCATAATCACGGCCTCAAAGCCTATATAAGTTGTTTCTCACCAACAATCAAATCACTTATCAACAACTCAAAACTGATCATCACAAAGAAAAGAGTTTTCTCTGATAATCTTTCTCGGACAAGATGGCACCTGAGATGAACAACAAGTTGAGCTACGGAGAAAAGAAGAGAGCGTACGTTACGTTCCTCGCCGGAACCGGAGACTACGTGAAAGGAGTGGTTGGTCTGGCTAAAGGGCTAAGGAAAACTAAAAGCAAGTACCCATTAGTGGTTGCTGTGTTACCTGACGTGCCGGCCGATCACCGGAGACAGCTATTGGACCAAGGCTGCGTCATCAAGGAGATTCAGCCGGTTTACCCACCGGATAACCAAACTCAGTTTGCTATGGCTTACTACGTCCTCAACTACTCTAAACTTCGTATTTGGAAGGTATTTATATACATGATAGTATCTAGGTTTAAAAGACTTGAGAATCTGAATTTAAGTTTTCTTGATGAAACAATAACTATTTGGATGCAGTTTGTAGAGTACAGCAAGCTGATATACTTAGACGGAGACATACAAGTGTTTGAGAACATAGATCACTTGTTTGATCTTCCTGACGGCAACTTCTACGCCGTTAAAGACTGTTTCTGCGAGAAGACTTGGAGCCACACGCCTCAGTACAAGATTGGCTACTGCCAACAGTGTCCGGACAAGGTGACGTGGCCTGAGTCAGAGCTTGGTCCTAAGCCACCGTTGTACTTCAACGCCGGCATGTTCGTCTACGAGCCAAGCCTCCCCACTTATTACAACCTTTTGGAGACACTCAAAGTTGTCCCTCCCACACCTTTTGCTGAACAGGTAATACAAAATCTACACAGTATATATATATATATATATATATATATATATATGATTATATACATACATGGGGCAGCTACCACTATACATATTAGAGGTCTTGTACCTTACTCTAATATTATGAGGCTAAGTTGATTTGTGTGTGTTTTATAGGATTTCTTGAACATGTACTTCAAAGACATATACAAGCCTATTCCACCAGTTTACAATCTTGTCTTGGCCATGCTCTGGAGGCATCCAGAGAACATAGAGCTTAACGAAGCTAAGGTTGTTCATTACTGTGCAGCCGGTGCTAAGCCTTGGAGGTATGATCTAATTATCTTCTTGTTAATTTAAAAAAAAAAAGGTGAAAGATCTGAAATTGCTTCTCTGTTTTGTGAATAGGTTCACAGGCCAAGAAGGAAATATGGAGAGGGAAGACATCAAGATGCTTGTAGAGAAATGGTGGGACATTTACAACGACGAGTCTCTTGACTACAAAAACTTTAATGTGCATTGCGGACAAAAAGAAGATGTTCACAGGAAACCGAAAACCCTTCCACAGTTCTTTACAGATTTGTCTGAAGCTGATGTGCTTCAATGTGCCAAAGCTCCATCCGCGGCTTAGACAACTTTGTGAGGGCTGACGAGCGAGGTTCTTGTCAACACCAGTTTGCTAATAGTTTGTGAAACTGGTGATGTTTACTTAGGAATTTGTTATATGAAATTGTGCTTTACTGTTTTTTAATTTACTGAATTAAGAGGACTTTTTAATCCCCAAACCCTCTTTGTACCTTATATGTTTGCTATGGACTTTCCTTCCTAAAATACAATGAAAATATATATAGTTTTGTTAATTATTTCTCCTATATATAGTTTTTTAATTTTCTCCTATATATAGTTTTTTTAATCTTCTTCTATTTTTTTTTAAATTCTTTGAATTTAATATACTTGACTTAGAAACTTTAAATTATATTCAATATTTATTTATCAAAAAATGTGATAAATTTGTATTTCTATTTATGCAATTGGTAAGTTCTTCATTTTCCTACATTATTGACTCACTAATTTTGGAAACGTAATTAACAAAGTAAAGCATAAATGGGTAAGCTACCACACATATTTTATACATGTTATTCAAGAATCTATGCAACACACAATCTCTTCTAAAATTTAGAATACAAAATTATGAATTTCGCGCCCTTCGTTTTTCTCATGATCGTTCTTGTTCTTTATATTTTTACTCCTCACATTGAAGGAGTCGAAGCCGATGGACCAACAGAAGCACTGATCAATAGTATTTGCATAGAAAACGAAGATTATGGATTTTGCAATAAAATCATCCATGAAAAATTGAAGACACCAACGGCTACTATCAAAGAACTCACGAGTCTCATAATATACACCACTATGGCTCACGCCAGTGATACTTACATTTTCATCGATAACATCCTCCGCAAATGGCCTGGCCCTAAGGAGACGAGTGGTCTCAAGACTTGTCATGCAGTTTATAAGAGAGAGACCAATAGTTTCTTAGAAATTCGCTTTCTATTTTCAAAAGGAGAGTACGAACTTATGGATGAAGCCATTTTGTCCACAGCCAAGATCTTAGAAGAGTGTAGGGGCGATTTTCTTATTCCTCCTTACAAGGAGCCTCTGCTTGAGAAGAAGAGAGTTATGAGAATATTGATCACCATGTCTGCTGTTTCTGGACATATGGTCAAAAATGAGAAGGCTTCCTTGATTAGCTCAGTAGTTACTGCCCAGTTTTTCAATATTTGAGAACATTAATCAGTGATTTGTAACAAATATAATATCAATAATATATAGAAAATATAACAAAATAAAATTAAGCATAAAATCTCTTTTCTTATATTTTATAAATTTCGTACAAAAGTAAATAAATGAAAAAACAATAAATTATGAATGTTTATGAATAATTTCCATCAAACAATAGTGAATGACCAAGACTTGTAGTTTAATAATTTGTATTAGAGTCATTGTTGTCAACACCAAATTCAAATTTGGCATTTGTTGATAAACAAAACTACTTAATTAATTTATATAATATACGATGTTGCTTATGAAGAATGCCTAATGTGTTAAACCTTGATGAATACAACTATAAGAGATTCAAGCGAAGAAACGTGTTCGAATACTAACTCTTGATTTTCTACTCGAGTTACTAAGATCTGCATGACTAAATCTCGTTCTATGTAATGAATATTATTTCTTTATTGTTGTGATTTTGGCTTATTCAATAAACTCGTAAAGCATAAAACAGGAGAACGGTATTAATTAGATATCGAATCCTTTATTTTTAAAAAAAAAATCCTTTAACTAACTTTATGAATATATAGGAAAGAGATATTCTACCTAAATCAATTCTTTCATAGGCTCATTTGATTTGAGTAGGACCTCCTAATAATGCTTATTGATTTTTAGGTCAACTAGAAGTCTAGAACAAGCTCCAACTGCAGCGACTTCAGAATCTTGTTTGCTATCTGAGGGTTCTTTCTTCCTTTAGCATTGAAAGACGTATATCAAGTTTAAGCAATGCTAAAACTTAATCGCAGTGACTATTTGGTCAACATATCAATAGCTTTCTTCGACATATTCACCTTCTGTAGTAAGATCTCATCTCCACTCTGTTGCAATTTTCTGCTCACTCGAATATGATCCCTTAACAATATTTATTAATTTTCCAATCAACTAAAAGTCTAAACCACCTATTCATTTGCAAATAACTAGCTAACAACTACAACCATTTAAAAGGCTAGCTCTATTTGAAGAGTTATTGATTTCCCTATTCATATGCATATTCGAGTTACTAAGATATCGGCATTTAAGTAGTCAAACAAAATCTTCTTCTAATTGGTAAAAAAACTTCATATACACTAGATGAGTACCCGCATTACATGCGGGTTTATGTATTACTATTTACAAATTGTTTTATATAATGCCTGTTCATATAAAGTAAAGTTGAATGCATCGGTTTTGAAAGATAAATATGATTTGTAATTGTTTTTGAAAAGTCCAACTATATTAGTTCATCTGAAAAACGAATGTGTTTGAGTTATTTTTTTATTGTTGTTCTAGATTCTCAGTTTTTTTTTTTAAGTTAGATATCCTTATTTTTTTGGTTATATGTTTAGATTGTGAGAAGGTGAAATTTTAGAAAATTTATTTCTTACACTAAAAATAGAACATGTCTTTGTTAATTATGTGTCTGCATATTCAATCTAATCATATTCAACTTGATGTTCTTGGAAAGTTTAGTTAAGTTCTTGTCATAATCTTATATCTTACGTATTAGTTATAAGGATAGCTCCTCAAACATCTTTCAAATTACTTGTTTTCTTAGCATAAATCTCGAAAAGCTTAGATATATTTAATCTGCATATTCATTTAGTTTCTTTCTTAATAATCGTCTAATTTTTAGGCAAGGAATATGTGTAACATGTTTGGATTTTATGATCACTTTAGCCACTTAAGTGGATCTCAAAATTACATAGGATATATTGAATTAAAAAATGTAGAAAGAGTGATGGTTCAATTTCTGATTAATTATATCCTCCTATTTTAGTTGTTATGTTAAATTAATTACTAATTATGTATTACTTATTTTATGAAGTCTAGGTGACAATCTCTCATGTGATGATGTGTCAAGTTGTGGGAGAGAGTTAGCCTCCTTTCATATATATGATTTGCGATTGAAGACACACACACATATATATCTTAATAATTATTTATTAACAACTATATAAATATATTCACACACAGATACTATATGTACTATATATATAAAAATATAAGCATATGTTTTTAAGTAGATATATGCATATATGTTATGCTACTTTTTTCCAAAGACAATTTGTTTTGGTTGAAAACTCTAACAGTAAAATAAATATAAGTTATTAATTTATTTTTAAACAAAAATTATTAATTTTAAAGTGTTTGACAAAAATAATAGTAGAATTAAATAAAAAAATAAAAGTTGAGTGTAATTGTGGCCTTGACACATATGCATCAATACTGACTTTTTAATGTATTGAAGATTTGGTCAACTCAAATAATTTATAAACATTGAATGTTAGTTCAGATAAATAAACAAAATATTGTAGTTTGGGAATTGTTTTCTTTTCCTTGAAATACACTAATTCTCACACGCAATTTTGGTAACTTACAAAGACTTTTTTTGACTCTTGACTGATTCATTCAAATGCCTAATTTCATATATAAAATAACAAATTTCTTTCTCAAATGACCACATACTCAATTTACAAAAAAAAAAAAAAAAGAAGAAAGATGAAAATGCATCACATTCTCTCGATAGTTTTGGCAATTATACTCGCTTCCTCCGTTGCAGAAGCTTTTCTCGATGAAAAAACTCAACAAAGGGTCAACGGAATCTGCAAGCAGACAATGGATACCAGATTTTGCAGTAGTCTCTTGATCAAGAACCTGAATACTTTTCCCGCAAGTAACAAAGAAATCATGAACGTGACAGTAAGCGAAGCTGAAAGGTTCGCGGCCAACACTTATTTCTTCATCAGCACGCTTCTCAGGAATGCTGGAGACGAGAGGCCTGATCTTCAAGCGTGCGCCGAAGCTTACGCCATTGTGAACTCGGCGTTCACGAAAGCTGTAACCTTCTTCAAGCAAGCTTACTACAGTAAGATTGTCAATATCGAAAAGAAAGTTTCTATGGCTGTTGATATCTGTAAGACAGATTTCAATGTGCTCGGTTATCAGATCAATCCGTTGATTGAGAAAAACAGACAGACGAAGATCTTACTATCCATGGAACAGATTGTTAGTCATATGGTTTCTTCATAATCTGATTGTTGTTGAATCATGACATAGTAGCAAATGTTTCCAGAAATATTCTAATTAATAATGGTTACAGAATCTTCTTAATTGCAATTCTCTATATGCATATATGTTTTTAATGGCGATGCTGATGCTGAGGTTGAATTGAACTGAACTTGATAAGGATAAAAATAAACACTTGGGATATAATATAATATATCTTTTTCTGTAAGATCTAATTCTGTTTTTGCTTCTATGAATTATGACCTTATGGCAAAATCAGGTGGTCAATAATACTAATAAATGTCCATAGTGTTTGTCTTTGACAATTAAGTCTAACTAAATCGCATGTGATTCTCCATGTTCTGTATCAAATCTACTATATCTATCGATTACAGGTACATGAACCGAGATAAACCTTGCAACTCGTAATCAAGAATGACGAAGAAGATTAACAAAACAGAACAGCGACTCTGTTTTGATTCGTATATAACACTTGAGTTACTAAACCAGGATTAAACCGTTACAGCCAATTGTAATTGACTTGCACGAACCGAAACCCTCTGTTTCAAGGCACTATTTTACATTTTGGGTCTAAATGAATATTGAAGGTCTGTAATAACTTTCACCCTCTGACAAAACATAAAATAAATTACTTGAAGACTATGATTTGATTTGTTTTGGGGATAAAGGAAATAGGTTATTAGAAAGAAAATAAGATAATGGAAACGATGAAGATTAAGAATACTGAATATATATAGAGATCAAACAGGTGATATTTGTTGTCCATAGGATGAACACACAAATCAACACTCCATCATTAGCCTCAAAATGGGATACAAAATTAAACACTCCGAAAATCCAATTTAGTTGCAGTAACTTAGATAACAAGAAATCCCAAAAGGTTCTTCCATAGCTCATACTTATATATGATGAAGAAGCAATCACCATTTTAAGGCGATGTAGACCTTGTGGAACCATTTCCACTACTTGCTACCGGTAATCTCGATTCAATATCTTCATTACTTTCACTCTTGACTTTATGGTTTTGTTGTTTCACCTTCTCCCTTTCTTCTTCCTTCTCACTCACCTCTCTGTCTTTCCCCCACAATACGCCATAGAGACCAATAACCACAAGTGCTGATCCCATAAACCTAATATACATATATCATATAAATTCATCATCATCATCTCGTTTATATAATGTTTAAACACACAGAGAGATAGATAAAGATGTATAGAAACATACGTGCCGGTGTAGAGTTTCTCTTCAAGAAGAGCCCAGCTGAAAATGGCGACAACTACGAGAAGTAAAGGGCTGAAAACAGAGACGTACAGAGGACCTTTCCTCTGCATAGCCCATGACATTAGGCAGAAAGCTAACGCAGACGCCACCACTCCCTGCATGATCCGTGTTTTATACTAGTGTCATATATTTTTAGCTTAAGATTGTTATCTAATGATCATAGTATATGTATGTGGACTTACGGCATAAAGGGCGGATATGAAGCGGAGAGGAGAGCTGAGAGACCAATCAGAGATTGTATGATCGGAGATCAAAGCAATGGCTCCACATTGGATACTTCCCATCAAACACATTAGTAGTGTGCTCGTGTACGGTGCTGCAAATGTTTCACTCATCTTCGTCTGTAACCAAAATAATATTTATCATAACCAAATGAGAATTTAGTTTCATTTTCCATTATGTGGGTTCAAATTGTTTGAAGCTACATTTTTTTTTAATTAAGTAATTAAGTTACCTGGATAATGAACCAAGCGGCCCAAGAAACGGCAGCAGCCATAATAAGAAAAGGTCCCAAGAAGAAATTAGAATGGCCAGAACTGGAACCATGTTTCGTGATGTTTTCAGCGTAGGCCCAATGGATCTTGGATTCTCCAATGCCGATGGTGTGACCATGGTAGAAGGAGAGAACCATGGCTCCGATCACACATACTAGCGTCCCTATCACTTTGGCTTGTCCTGATGCCTTCTTGATCCCCACGGTTTCTTGTCTGAAAAGAAAAAAGTCTTGTGTTAAGCAATAATCATAAACGAGTATTGTCTGAAGGAAACTTAATTAAGATTAATTTCATATAACCTGAATATTGCGGCGAGGAGGAAAGTGACCGCTGGTAAGAGATTAGTTAAGGCACAAGCAATGGTCGGAGATGAATTCTGAAGTCCTACGAAATATAGCACTTGGTTTCCAGTCGCACTGCAAAGAAAATCAATGTAAATCGCTTTATAACAAAGTAAGATTGCAATTAGTAGGTAAAGTGTATGTAAGATACCCAGTAATGGAGCAGAAGAAGACTTGGACAAGAATCCTAAGTGTGATCTTCGGTCTTGTCTTCCTGCACAAGAAACCGTGTATGAAAAATTTATGTTTTCATTAGTCCACTAATCATTATTAATCAATTAAAGCATTTCTCATTGAATGTAATCATGCAACTAATCCTAAAACCACCCGGTTAAGTTAAACCGAGACTCAAGAAAACAATCAAATTCACTTCTCATATCATATGAAGAGATTAGAGTGGAGAAACAGAGTAAAAAACGTAATTGAAGAAGCACGTGTCTTGGCAAATGAAGATGGCACGGCACCTGACGACGCTTAACTCACCTGGCATCATGATTTGTTTGTCATCATGTGCTTCGGTTTAAGAAAGAAACGTGACGCGTGGATTGTGTGAGACTGCGTCACATTTCTCATTTGTTTCTCTCTCGGAAAACGGAATTAATGATAATGTAACTACTTAGGTTTCCACATACCACCAAAATCATTGACGGTACCATGATTATGAAAAAATAACGGTAAATACTAATCCCAATAAACAAAAGAAAAAAGCTAGTGTCTACTACATTTCAACTAATTAATCAGCGTCACTTTACCACTTTTTTGTCTTTTTTTTCTTTACCACATTTTTCTTCACATTCTGAATTAATATTATTCATCAAGAAACTTATAGCTTACCATATACCATTATATGCGTATTCTATCGTAATCTCCGGAAAATAAGACGATGTCGTGCTAAACTTTTTTTCTTAATTATTAGTTTAGTGTTTTTAATTTTTAGTCTTCTAAATGGAGGTTCATTTGTTGCCAAAATTGTAAAATAATAAGAAGTAAATTAATGAATTTAAATCTATTCAACGTATAGTACTGATGAATTAAGTTATTAACATATATCAAAAAAAATCTTGACCACAAAAAAAAAAGACTTTAAGCATGCAGTACTTCTATGTCAATAAATTAAAAAGCTTGATTTTTGAAACTTTTGGAAAGTAATAAATTTAGGTGACGCAAGAAAGTTCAAAGACGTAAAAACGTTCTACATGAGACTCACAAAGCCATTTAGTAAATGGTTTTTCGTCGTTAATATTTTAATATACGCACTCACCATTTTGACGTTTATGTTGATGAATATGATTTCATCATTTTCTACTTTCGCAGTTAAGACAAACTTGAAAACACAAAAAAACAATGCTAAAAGAAAAATTTAGCTAATCAAAGTTTAGCATTTCTTGCTGATCTTTGTAAAACATAGACTCACCACCTAAAACCTAATTACTTTTAACCCCAAAAAAGTAATAAAAACACCCATATGCTTTATTCAAGAATTAAAACAAATTCAACATTTCATCGATGCAATTGTTTTAATCGTGTAATTCATACATGTCTAAAATCGTTAGTTGATCAAATAAGATGTATATGGGCAGATATTAGTATGGTTTTTTTTTTACCGTTCGAGAAAAAATGCGACCGGAAAAGTGGCGATAGTGGCAAATATCTGACGATAAGCGACCAGGATGAGTGGCTTCATACCGGCCTCCATAGCCATCTTCGACGTAATGTTCATGCCTGCGTAGCCGATTTGCACCAACACCATCGCCAAGAACGGCAACATATCTGATTTAGCCATCTCTCACTCTCTTTTATTTTATTCTTCCAATTTATGTGTTTATGTGTATCTCCAAAATATGCCTCTCTCACTATTACTAATCAATAATAATAGGTCAAGAAACCAAGAAAAAAAAATAAGGGAGAGAGGTGGATTCTCTATATCATTTATTAGTTTCCCCAAATCTATATTTTATTTTGGTTCGACCTTATATTTATAGCCAAAGATGTATATATACACACATTTATATATACATGCACATACATATATTTATTTATATACATACATATATATAGAGAGAGATGTTTTAAACAGAAAGGTGAGAAACGGTTCGAGAATGAAGTTTGCTTGTAACACTTGGACTCTCTTTAGGGCATAAGAACACGAAACAATAGGTGATATGAATCATTTGATATTTTTGGCAATTTATTTAAATTTTCTCCTTGCTGATTACTAATACAATCCAAATTGGCGTTTTGTCAAAAAAAAATCTAACTTATTTTCCTCGTTTTAATCCATTTTTTTGGTTTCCGTTTTTTCATGGGTTTGGTGGAGCTTGTGAATGTCTTTCTCAAGCTTCAAGCAATCAATTTGCCTTTGCTAAAACTCGTTTCTGTGATATTAAACCAAGGGCTTGGTTTATCGCTTGATTAACAATATCGAATTAGTATTATCTTACGTATTTTGAATTGATTTTCATTATATCACTCTTGCTTTTTGTCAAACTTTTGTGTGTGTAATATATATCATAAATGGTAAATTAACTATTTATATCCCAAAAGGGTTGGAAGTTGGGCATGGATTATCGAATATATATTGAATGGCATGCATCTTATGCAATATAAATATAACTAGGTAAGTATCCGCAAAATGTATGCATCTAATTATTTCTAAAATTTAATATATAATTAAATTCATGATTATATTATTACATGTTTCAGTTCGACTGCATACTGTATATATACTATATATTTTTAATGTATGAACTAGGTAATCATTTACACAATGGGTTGGACATACGTAATTTAAGAATATCTTTGAAAATAACTGGAATTTATATCATTAAAAAGTAGGATATAACTAGAGTGGCTAGTATAATTTTCAGAAAACTAATTAATTTTTAATTAAAAACTATACTGAAACATAATGATTTATATATAAAACTTTAGTAAACTAAAGTAAAATGCATAATGAAAACTTGTATAATATAAGAAAATCTCATATACAAAACAACATATATTGTTGGGCCAATTATTGGTCTTAAAAGGCCTCATTTATTCTTAAAAGGCCTTTCCTTAGGTGTACAGTGACTTCCTTGAGCAAGAATGTCATTTCATATGGATAGAGATAAAACATTGGTCTGTAGTCAGCACATAGGTATACCAAACACGTTAAACTTTTTTGTTGGCTGAAATTTGAGAAAGTAAGTGATGCTTAACATTTTGCTGGATATCAGTGGTTAATTTTTATACGAAATGCTTTTGGAGTTGAAGATGAATAAATTATGAGTAATGCTCCATTTGCATAAGTCAAACAAGCTAGCGTTGGCGTCCAGATGATTAATTTCCGCGTCCTCTTTGGCTTCCAAGTTCCAACGTAAATTTTCGCCGCATATTTTTTCGATCTTATCTTTTCGTTGTTACGTACAAAAGGAAAATTCCATTGTACATTCGTTTTGGATATATACTTTAGGATGCATATGCATATTTATGTATGAACAATTAGCATCTACATTGGAGCTGGAGCCAACAGTAAGCTTGAGTTATGTGTCTGTCACTGTCAACCACCAACATACAAAGTCTTAGGCTTTGTTTTTAAATTCACTAAAGAATCACACTCACACACTATAGCTTAAAATAAGAGAAATAAGGCCCACACACTTAAGGCTTACCATTATTACAATTTATTACAAAGCTTTCGATCTTCACTCTATCTTGATCAAATCTCTACTAGCAAGTTACAATGGCTACTCTCTCTCTTCACTCCCACTCTTTCCTTCTTGTTCTCCTTCCGTTTATCCTCATTCTCCGACAAAACTTGGCAGTGGCCGGAGGATGTCAGGTTCCGCCGGTGATTTTTAACTTTGGCGATTCCAACTCCGACACGGGTGGACTCGTCGCCGGACTCGGATACAGCATTGGTCTTCCTAACGGTCGTTCGTTTTTCCAGAGATCCACCGGCCGATTATCCGACGGACGCCTCGTCATCGATTTCCTTTGTAAGTCAACTTTCTCTTGACTTTTTTTAACTCTAGTTAATTATTTAGACGGTGGAGATTAGAGGTAAGTGCAATGAAGTCGTGACAACCGTCCGATGGAATAGATGTAAACCTTAATCAACGGCTAATAATTGATGACGGTGATCGCGTTGCGTGATGCCACAAAACGACACAATTCACTCGTTGAAATGATGAAAATCTAATCCAAAGAAAAGTGGGTCCCACTTACCAACATGGGAAGATATCACAATCAAAAGTGGGTGCCACCATGTAGATTCGGCGCGTGAACCCACTCGTTACATTAGATTGCGTGACTAAAGAGTCAAACAACGCCGTATAGTAAAAGATGCGTTCTGTTTTTTTTTTTTTTTTTTGGTATCAATGTTAAGTATGCGTTCTGTTTTGTCCAAATCACATGTTATAAGGTTTCATATTTTAGTCATTTATATACTATAATGCATGAAAATATTTTGTTACTAACGATATGCAGATTCAAGTTAAATTTTGGTGGTTGGTAAAGTTGAAATGCAACTTCTATATCTAACTTCAAAAGTAAATATGAATCTAATATTCCATTCTTTTCTGACATATTGGCAGGCCAGAGTTTGAATACAAGTCTATTGAACCCATACTTAGACTCATTGGTTGGATCAAAGTTCCAAAACGGTGCCAATTTCGCAATTGTTGGATCTTCCACTCTTCCCAGATATGTTCCTTTTGCTCTCAACATTCAGCTCATGCAGTTCCTCCATTTCAAATCCCGAGCACTCGAGCTTGCTTCTATTTCAGGTATCTATCTGATCGTAATTAACTCTTTAGCAAAAAAATAGGTAATTCACTAAAGGACCCTTGCATTATGTTTTGCAGATCCTTTGAAAGAGATGATGATAGGCGAAAGTGGATTCAGAAACGCATTGTACATGATCGATATCGGACAGAATGATATTGCGGATTCATTCTCCAAAGGCCTTTCTTACTCCCGGGTCGTCAAGCTTATTCCAAACGTTATTTCCGAGATCAAAAGTGCCATAAAGGTAAGAACTAGAGTTTGTGGGTTTATTCTGAATAAAACATGCTAGAGTGTGCTAAACAATAAGTCTTGATATTGGGAGAGAGTTGAAATCTTTTGTTAAATTTGTTTTGCAGATATTGTATGATGAAGGAGGGAGGAAATTTTGGGTTCACAACACAGGACCATTAGGTTGTCTGCCTCAGAAACTTTCAATGGTTCATAGCAAAGGTTTTGATAAGCATGGTTGTCTAGCAACTTATAACGCAGCTGCAAAACTGTTTAACGAAGGACTGGATCATATGTGTCGGGATCTGAGGACGGAACTGAAAGAGGCCAACATTGTCTATGTCGACATTTATGCCATCAAGTACGATCTCATCGCAAACTCCAACAATTATGGTAAGCTTTGATGCATATAAGTAAACACCATTAGTGTCTGTTTATCGGTTAAGATCTTATGTCATCATAAATCCTTCATGTATGTGTAACTTCGTTAAGCATTTTTGTGTCATGCATCAAACATGATTAGGTATTTTAATCCGGTCTATCTGATCTGAATCAAACCTTAACCATACTTAGGAACCTGAAAAACCAAATCTATGTTTTGTTTCCATGGTTAATTATGATCATCTACTCAATTGTTTTGTGCAGGCTTTGAGAAACCCTTAATGGCATGTTGCGGATACGGAGGGCCTCCTTACAACTACAATGTGAACATAACGTGTGGGAATGGTGGCTCTAAAAGTTGCGACGAAGGGTCTCGGTTTATAAGCTGGGACGGAATACACTACACCGAGACTGCTAACGCCATTGTAGCCATGAAAGTATTGTCGATGCAACATTCTACGCCACCAACTCCGTTCCATTTCTTCTGCGGCGGCTGACATTCTACACATTGCTTCCGTTCCAAGTAAGAAATTTTATTTTTGTTTCGGATTTGGTTTTAGCCTCTGTAATTGTGCAAATTAGACTTCACCAATATAAAAACCGGTCACAATTGATTTTCTTAATGGTCTTGAGTAGACATAACAATTGAAGCGAAAAGAGATTGAACAAGACTCTTGTCTTATTGATCTGTGGTATCGAGAAAAGGGTAATCAGTGTAACCAGCAACAGGATCAGAACTGTAGAAACTTGGTCTGTCTTACTTATTCAGCGGAGCATTGAGCTCAAACCTTTTAGGCAAATCAGGATTAGCTAAGAACAATCTTCCGTACGCTACAAGATCTGTTCTTCCCTCTGCCACCGCCTTGTTTCCGTCTTCTCTTGTATAACCTCCGGCGACAATGAACGTTCCATTAAACGCATTTCTCATCGGCGTAAGTGATTCCCTGCACTCGAAAATCTCACTGACGGTTTTCATCCTAGGCTCAATCATGTGGCAGTAGAGTATCTCGAATCTGTTGAGAGACTTGGCCATGTAAAGCCCTAATCTTTTTGGATCTGTATCTCCGGATTCCATGTAATCAGCGAACGGTGAGAGTCTGATTCCGACACGATCAGGTCCGATCTCTTTCGAAACCGCTTCGATTACTTGTAAAGCGAATCTACATCGATTCTCTAGAGATCCGCCGTAACTATCGGTTCGATCGTTAACAGAGTCTTTCATAAACTGGTCAATCAAGTACCCGTGAGCTCCATGGATCTCTACTCCATCAAAACCTAGAAAAAGATAATAAAAAAATTAGGTTGGAATCTTTTTTTCTAGGGTTTGGTTGGAAAGTGAAAGTTTGGATTTTTTTACCAGCTTCGGTTGCGTTTCTTGCAGCGAGACGAAAATCATTGATAATTGTCGGGATTTCGTCAGTTCTTAACCTTCTCGGAGGTGTAAACTCATTCGATGGATCATCGGCGAATGGCTTATCTGTTGAAGAGACCGGAGATTCTCCATTTGGCTGACAATCTACAAATATTTACACAAAGAACCATGTTTAGCAATTTTCAAATCTTAAAAGAGTAAACTTGTAAAACAGTTTCTTTGATAAACCTTGATGAGAAACGCGACCAGCGTGCCAGAGCTGGCAGAAGAAGATGCCGCCGTGAGAGTGAACAGCGTCAACGATGGGCTTCCATGCTTCGATTTGTTCTTTCCTCCATATCCCTGGCATGTTTTGATACCTTTAAGAGATTAAAAAAGTCAATGAAAATCATAAAAAGTCAACTTTCTGTGAATTGGTTTTAGAAAAGACTTACGCCATGGCGGTTTCAGAAACTCCGGTGGCTTCACTGATGAGAAGACCTCCCGGAGTTGTTCTTTGACAATAATACAAGGCGACGTGAGGTTGTGGAATGTTACCGTATGATCTCATTCTCGCCATTGGCGCCATAACGATTCTGGAATTTATATTCAGATTGAGATTTTGATAAGACAGAGATAGTAATGTAATTACCACTGAGTTGTTTGTGTGTGTGTGTGTAAATGATATCTAAGAGAACCTGTGAGTAAGATTGAAGTTTTTCATTGAGAATGGAGTGAGAAGGGGAATTGTCGAGCTTTATCTTTAAGAACTTCATATTAGTGTTGCCTTGGTGATTTTTCAGAGTATTTTGGAGTTTTATTACCAGAATCCGTGAAACAGAGGAAGTTTAAAGAGACACAAATATGTTAGGTGTTAAAAAGTCAAGAGTACACAAATATGTATACGTAATAACAAATTAACTTCTAATTGTTTTTAATTTTATACGTAACTAATTTGATTCGTTAGGTCGAATATCTGTATAGAAAACTACAATTGGGCTATAGAAATGTATTTCTAGACCGTAAATCGTTCCTTGTCCTACAAGATTTGTTTTTTACTTTTTAGTTAAATCTCTTTTTGATAAAGGTTTCCTCTTTAGGTTTTTGTTTTTGTTGTAACTCTTGTTCTGCAAGTTAAAGGTTCATCACTCAGAGCTAGGTAGTACTCTGAGTATGAAGTCACAGATACTCCTACGTCGAACGTATAGCACAACCATCCCTCCTCCCACAGCAAATGTTAGAATCACTCATCTCTCTCGTATCGGCAAGATTCATGAAGCTCGGAAGCTTTTCGATTCATGTGACTCGAAATCAATCTCTTCCTGGAACTCTATGGTTGCTGGGTACTTTGCGAATCTAATGCCCCGAGATGCACGGAAACTGTTCGATGAAATGCCTGACAGAAACATCATCTCTTGGAATGGTTTGGTGTCCGGGTATATGAAGAACGGGGAGATTGACGAAGCTAGGAAAGTGTTTGATTTAATGCCTGAGAGGAATGTTGTCTCATGGACGGCGTTGGTGAAAGGGTATGTGCACAATGGTAAGGTTGATGTGGCAGAGTCGTTGTTTTGGAAAATGCCTGAGAAGAATAAGGTTTCTTGGACTGTGATGCTTATTGGGTTTTTGCAAGATGGGCGAATCGATGATGCGTGTAAGCTGTATGAAATGATACCGGATAAAGATAATATTGCAAGGACTAGTATGATTCATGGATTGTGCAAAGAAGGAAGAGTGGATGAGGCAAGAGAGATTTTTGATGAGATGTCAGAGAGAAGTGTGATTACTTGGACTACAATGGTCACAGGATATGGGCAGAACAATCGTGTGGATGATGCTAGGAAGATTTTTGATGTGATGCCAGAGAAAACTGAAGTTTCATGGACTTCCATGCTTATGGGCTATGTACAGAATGGGCGAATTGAGGATGCTGAAGAACTTTTTGAAGTTATGCCAGTGAAGCCAGTTATTGCGTGTAATGCTATGATTTCCGGGCTTGGACAGAAAGGAGAGATAGCAAAAGCAAGAAGGGTTTTTGATTCAATGAAGGAGAGAAATGATGCATCTTGGCAAACGGTGATCAAAATTCACGAAAGAAACGGTTTTGAATTGGAGGCTCTTGATTTATTTATTCTGATGCAGAAACAGGGAGTTAGACCCACTTTTCCAACATTGATAAGCATTCTTTCGGTCTGCGCCAGCTTAGCAAGCCTCCACCATGGTAAACAGGTCCATGCTCAGTTGGTTAGATGTCAATTTGATGTTGATGTGTATGTTGCGTCTGTTTTAATGACAATGTACATTAAATGCGGCGAGCTTGTGAAGTCTAAACTAATATTTGACAGGTTTCCTTCAAAGGACATTATCATGTGGAATTCAATCATATCTGGTTATGCCTCACACGGTCTTGGAGAGGAAGCATTAAAGGTTTTCTGTGAGATGCCTTTGTCTGGTAGTACTAAGCCTAACGAAGTCACCTTCGTTGCAACTCTCTCAGCATGTAGTTACGCTGGGATGGTTGAGGAAGGGCTTAAGATCTATGAATCTATGGAATCAGTTTTTGGGGTTAAGCCAATCACCGCGCATTATGCTTGCATGGTAGATATGCTTGGGCGTGCAGGACGGTTTAATGAGGCAATGGAAATGATTGATAGTATGACTGTCGAACCAGATGCTGCAGTTTGGGGTTCTCTATTAGGAGCGTGCAGAACTCACTCGCAGCTGGATGTGGCAGAATTTTGTGCGAAGAAACTCATAGAGATTGAACCGGAGAATTCTGGGACTTACATCTTGCTCTCCAACATGTATGCATCTCAAGGTAGGTGGGCTGACGTTGCAGAACTGAGAAAACTTATGAAGACTAGGTTGGTAAGAAAATCACCAGGTTGTAGCTGGACTGAAGTCGAGAACAAGGTGCATGCATTCACTCGTGGGGGTATTAATAGCCATCCCGAGCAGGAATCTATTTTGAAGATACTGGATGAATTGGATGGGTTATTGAGAGAAGCCGGGTATAATCCTGATTGCAGCTATGCATTGCACGATGTAGACGAGGAAGAGAAAGTCAATAGCCTGAAATATCATAGCGAGAGACTAGCGGTAGCTTATGCTCTTTTAAAGCTATCTGAAGGAATACCCATCCGAGTCATGAAGAACCTTAGAGTTTGTAGTGATTGCCACACAGCAATAAAAATAATCTCTAAGGTGAAAGAGAGGGAGATCATTCTAAGAGATGCAAACAGATTCCATCACTTCAGAAACGGAGAGTGTTCCTGTAAAGATTACTGGTGAGATTCAATAAATGCCAAGCAGAATGTTTTTTTTTAATCTTAGGCTTAGCTATCAATCCTCGTTGGAGCGTTGGCAAAATGGAGTAATTCTCGCAAACCATAGGAACTTGCTCAGCCATTGATGAGAGTTCTCTCTAAGTTCTTCTGCTAATATATATATATTTTTTTACTGATCTTGTTATCAATGTGCATTTGTAGCATTTTCTTCAATATGGTTAATAAGAAGTGATGAACAATCTTCAAGCAAAACTAGAATTCCATGACACATTTGTTTTTGGTACGTAGTTACTAACATTCTTTGTTGCTTATACAGAAACTGAAGAGCTCTTTGTCTCTTGTATGTATGTATGCTACAGAGAAAGATTCAAGTCTAAACAAACGTTAGTCTCAGATCCTTCTTGCTTTTCCTTAGAGCCATCATACTCGTTGGATGCTGAAGAGCTCTCATTAGCTGCTTTTTCAATGTTGTTGGCCTCTGCTTTATTCATGAAAATGAAATCTTCTGGCTGAAACGAAGGGAATCTACGAACCCTTGCTCTTTCTTCTTCTTCCTGTCTCTTCTTCTCCATGGAGCTGTTGACATATTTCCGCATTTCCCTTGCGTTTTTAAGCACTGTGTACAACTTCTCCATCTTTTCTTCTTCGTCATCTTCCTTCTCCATTTTCACCCTCTTTCTGTCTCTGTCCATTGAACCGCTCTCTCTTCCTTCCCCTATGAAAATGTTTCTCTTTAGTTACATCATTTTCATCCTACTTTGATCATCAACACATGATACATCTGGAAGAATTTTCTGGAGGAATTGGTGGAGAAGATATAATTATTGCCTCTAGTGGGAAGACTAACAACATGACCTTATCTAAAAGTCTCTCAGACTTTCTTCTTTCCTTTGGGTGGCTTTGGAGACTTTTCAACACTATTATGGACCCCACCATGATGGACATTCATATAGCAACATGACATACATGTGTACATATGTACAGTCTACAGGGAATGGCACAGCTTCAAGCTAAACAAACACACTTCACAATAACCATTCAGAATCACTCTCATTTGTTTGTTGCTGCATCTATGTTTCTTCTTCAGTCATCTGCCCATGGGACACCGTGCTTGGCCCAAAGATAGTATGCCGCAACTGGTCCTCGTCCACCAAATTCATACAACTCCGGAGCTGTGTGATGCTTGTCTATCTCTTCTAGAACCGGACTAAGAATGTTCCATGCTGCTGCAACCTCATCGCTTCTCATGAACAGATGATTGTCTCCGTCAATTACATCATGAATTAGGTGTTCATATGAGTCTGGTACTTCGGTTTTATACCTACAGGTTTGATCCAACAATTCAACCAACCATAAGGCGCAAAAGTTCGATTTTTAAAATGTGTAGGAACAAAGATGAGAATGCAAAACTTGCCTGTCTTTATAGAGCAAGTTAAGTTCAGAAGCGTCTAGCTGAAGACCTAAACCAGGAACCTTGTTGTTGATTTTCACCAGGATGGCCTCATCAGGTTCGTCACGTAGAATAAGCTCATTTGTCCCCAAATCTATGTTTATTCCAATATTTTCTCGGTATAGGTTTCCAGGAACATGCCGGAATTGCACATGAATCTCCACTCTTTCAACATTAAGGCACACCAATCAATTGTTATGACAGTTGGATATGTCTATGAGTAGGAATAATTATTCTTACCTGTGTTTAATGAGGCCAGTGCCAACTCTTACAAGGAAAGGTACACCATCCCAACGTGCATTATCAATATACAAGGCTGCTGCACAATATGTAGGGTCTACACCGTTCAAGATCACACCGTTCTTGTCTCGGGAACTGGATTTATACTGGCCAAGGATGACATCACGCGGGTCTATCTTGCGAATTGATCTTAAAACCTTCACCTGCAGAAGCAGGTTTGTCACCAAGTCACTTGACAGAACAAGAGTACACAACTTACATATATACCATAAGACGATTTTGTTCTTTACAGTACAGGTTGACCTTTTCATTTCGGATATCTTCACCATCGAGACTTATCGGAGGTTCCATGGCAAGTAATGC
The DNA here is from genome assembly GCF_000001735.4 of Arabidopsis thaliana. Taxonomy (NCBI): domain Eukaryota; kingdom Viridiplantae; phylum Streptophyta; class Magnoliopsida; order Brassicales; family Brassicaceae; genus Arabidopsis; species Arabidopsis thaliana. The sequence goes on from NC_003070.9 coordinate 3,039,610, forward strand.
GATTGTCTGAAGTATATGGCTGTGCACTATGTCCCGTATTATTCCATATCCATCAGAAAACCTTAAAAAAAGCAGTAGGAAATTAGAAAATAACATTACTGATTTGTCTAAGAATGCTGAAACAACACAATTTACTCTCACATGCAAAGAAATGGTGAAAATAGAACTATTGTGCCTTACTTTTCTGTTTGCGCAATTGATTCTGATATAATAACCTGGAAACATCATTTATACACAAAGTGAACAAACCAGAATGTGGAAGAGGAAAGTTCAGGCACTATACACAACTACAAACAATCAGAAGGAAACACTACCTGTATATTGCGTATGTATGTTCTGTTCCATAGTGGTTCAAAAACTAGATTTGAAAACCTTAACACTGTCAGATTTTCAATGAGGTTTCTTCCTAACATGTGATCTATCCTGTAACGGGCACAGAAGTGTGAAGAAATATGAACTTGAGAGCTGTGCATGCAGAAAGCAACTAGATTTAAAAGAAGGACCTGTAGATTTGCTTCTCTTCAAACTTAGAGAGAAGTGACTTTGTTAACTGATGAGACGAATGTGAGTTAAAACCAAAAGGTTTCTCAACTATTATTCGAGTCCAGCCTCGTGGTGCCTGAGCGTTATCTCCAATGGTGCATGCCACATCCACCAGAGCTTCTTGAGGTACTGAGAGGTAAAAGATTCTATTTGCTTCTGATTCTCCCTGAAGAAGAAAAGCTGTTAATGTCTTATTCTATCTTGCTTGTCTGTTCAAAATGTTGTAAACTCAGAAAGAGGACTACTTCTGGGACAAAATGTAATCATTGAAAGAAAGAAAAAAAGGTACTTAGGAACCTCAATCTGTTTCATTCTCTCGGCAAGTCGGGACATCCCATCCCTGTTATTATAACCTCCATTGATATAGTATGTTCTACTCTGAAATGCATCCATCTTGCCCCCACAATTCTCCCTGAACATTTAGCATCATTCTTTAGCTAGCACGGCCGTATATCAGAGATACCAAATTTAAGGTAGTACCAAGAATTATACATACTGATGATCAACACGGCAAGTCAGCGTTGATGCAATGATGGATCTGAGGTCTTCATCTGTCAGATTCTTTCTTGAAACCCCAAATATAGCAACATCCTGTGACAATGAAGACCAATCAAGAAGACAACCGAAAAAAACTATCCAACTGTTTTGCTGCTTACTTTGTAATTGTTCATGAGCACAAAAGTCATACCTCAGGAAGGTAGCCGCTATAATACAACGCAAACAATGCCGGGAAAATCTTCCCTCTTGCTAGCTCACCAGTGGCTCCTACAACAGCAATGCAAAGTGAGGCCCTTCTTCGAACATCTGAAAGATCATCCGAGAGTTGTTTTGACACAGGTGGTAAGTCTCCAACATTGTGAAACCCATCATTCAAATCCGTTCCCAGAATATTCTCTTCTGGTCGTAAATCTTCAGCTCTAGTTTCTTCAGCAAAACCTGCATCACATTCTACCTCAGGAAGTGCTAAAGAATGATCAAGTGAAGACATGAGATGTAAATTGACTCATATCTTAGAACTAGACCTCGTTCATCATCGCTGAGGAAAGTGTGCTTTGAGTGTGTTGTAAGCTCGTTTACAGGCTGATGTTTTCTGTTGTTGCCTTGTCTACGATTCAAGCTCTTAAGTATCCACAGTTTCAAACCACAGAATCTCCGGCAGAGATTCGAGCCTCCTCCGTTGAGAACAAGGCTTCCACTTCTGGAGAAACTATAGTCTCTTGACGAAACCTATTCACACAAAATAGAGAAATTTCAACAACTAGAAATCAAGTTGATTTCGAAGGTCAATAATATACTAAAGCTTAGATTCAGAGGGCATGTAACACGAATTTGAGATCTTTGGTGAGATTGCAGAAAACATTAGCATAATCCAAGAAAAATAATAATCTTTGTTTCTCAAAGTAATGACCTTTTGATAAAACGAAAGCATGCATGAAAGGTAGAGCGAATACATGTGCTTACCGGAAAATTAGAAAAAGAGGCGGCGAGATGGCAAGAGCAGACGGAGGAAGACGGAGCCGTCGCTGATTGAGAAAAGGGAAGCAAGCAACTGGAGAGAGACATGAGGATAGTTCCTCAGGGATTATAGCTAAACATGTTCAAAGCTTTAAAGCTGCTTTAAGTGGATCAAAGTGGAAGACGAGTGCAAGTTTAAGTTTTCTGATTGACGCCTCCATTAATGGTTCCAACTTTCAGATAATCGTCGGGTTCTTCTAAACCGAACCGTACCGGTTGGTTCTCGAGGAAAGAGAATTGAATTTGTGGTTTAGGCGGGGGTGGGTAGGTTGACTTTCGATATCTCAACGTCAACGTCTCTTCTGGTCCCGCCGAGTCGGCGTCATCGTTGAGTTGGTGAGATCATCTTCTTCTCAACTTCATCGATCTTATCGTCTCGAAAATTGTCACCTTTTCTTCTCAGCTACTTCAGGCGGAGAAACACTTTCCGTGGTTTAGTGTTGAGGACGATCACTGTTTGTAATTCGATGGCGAGGAAGAAGATCAGAGAATATGACTCCAAGAGACTTCTCAAGGAGCATTTGAAGCGTCTTGCTAATATTGACCTGCAGATTCGCTCTGCTCAGGTCATTCTCACGAATTCTAGTTTTGTTTTCATCGATCTGCTTTGTGGAAATTCGATAGCACAATTCAATTGGAACTCTTGAATGAATCGTGTTTTGTCTGAATGTTATTGAGAGTAATCTTGGACTTAGATAGAGCTAATGAAAGTGAGAATCTTGGGAAAGATCTCTTTCTACTGATGACTTTGGACATGGCATGATTAGTTGATTACTAGAACTACTGATGATGGGTGATTCGTTTATTGTTGTATACTTTTAGGTGACAGAATCTACGGATTTCACTGAGTTAACCAACCAGGAGTCATGGCTATCGTCCACAAAGCTAGTTGTGAAACCGGATATGCTATTTGGGAAACGCGGGAAAAGTGGTTTGGTAGCTCTAAAGCTGGATCTTGCTGAAGTTGCAGACTTTGTCAAAGCCCGCCTCGGCACTGAGGTGACTCATCGCAGCCAGAGTTATAGATCAGCTGGTAAATTTTGTTGTGGTATTGATGTTTGTTTATGAGTCGCAGGTCGAGATGGAGGGATGTAAAGCACCTATCACTACATTCATTGTGGAGCCTTTTGTGCCTCATGATCAAGAATACTACCTCTCTATAGTATCTGATAGACTTGGATGCACTATAAGCTTCTCTGAATGTGGTGGCATTGAAATAGAAGAGAATTGGGACAAAGTACTACCTTTTTTTTTTTTTTTGTGCTTCTTTTCTTGTTTTGTTGCATTATCTTTTTCGACTCACTTCTGTTGTTTTCTCCTGGGGAACTTGGTTTTCTGGTATCAACAGGTGAAGACTATATTTCTTCCTGCGGAAAAGTCGATGACGCTAGAAGTATGTGCTCCATTAATAGCAACTCTTCCTCTTGAGGTAAGTTTCTGTTCCCCTGTGATTAACTTCCTAGTAAGCCAGCGGCACCCTGCAACTATTTGCTTTAGATAACCCTAGAAATCTGGTTTTGATGTGCGTACATTTTCGGTCTTTGTATGGTGTTCTACTTTCAATCCTATGCAAATTCAAAGATCTGTTAGTCTGAACTTAGGCTGCTCAGTACTTGCATTCTTTTTTAAGGAGATTAATAATTTAGGTTGTTTTGAACTATGCTATGCCTGCTCTAACAAATGCTTCTATCTATTTCAGGTTCGAGCTAAAATCGGCAACTTCATAATGGGTGCCTTTGCTGTATTTCAAGGTATGAGTATATTAGATTAGGCCACTTCTTGACTTTGCTCTGATTCGAGATCTCTCAAGGACATCTTCTTATTATCTACTTGTGTGTTTCTTTAAAGATTTGGATTTCAGTTTTATGGAGATGAATCCTTTTACACTAGTCGATGGAGAACCATTCCCTCTGGATATGAGAGGAGAATTAGATGACACTGCTGCCTTCAAGAATTTCAACAAGTATGTCTAACATTTCTAAGTTCCCGGTGAGAGACCCGCAATCAATTTTTCCGGTGGAAACTCATTGGATTGATAAGTTTTATTAATACAGGTGGGGAGACATTGAATTTCCTCTGCCATTTGGAAGGGTCCTCAGTTCTACAGAGAACTTCATCCATGGTTTAGATGAGAAGGTTTAAGCATCCAGCTTTTCTAAAAACACCACTTTTGTGACTCAGACAGGAAAGACTTGAAAGTAATGTTACTGACCATTCATGTCTGTGTGTGTGTGTGTGTTTGTTACTTATTGCAGACAAGTGCTTCTTTGAAGTTCACTGTTTTGAATCCTAAAGGCCGCATTTGGACGATGGTAGCTGGAGGTGGTGCTAGCGTCATATATGCTGATACAGTGAGTTGCAACCCCTGAACTTAAGGCATGCTAATTTTCATGGTTGAATCAACTCAAATATAGATTATAGATTATGATTTTTAAAAAATCTCATATCCTTACCATTTCAAAAGACTGGAAAAAAAATTCCTTCAAATGATGACTCCAAAGAATTTCTCACATTAATTTGTTTTTGTTGTCCTTATCTGCTTTTGTTAAGGTTGGGGATTTAGGTTATGCATCAGAGCTTGGAAACTACGCAGAGTATAGTGGAGCACCTAATGAGGAAGAGGTGTTACAATATGCAAGAGTTGTCATTGATGTGAGTCATGGCAAAGAACTTGGCCTTTTCCTTAATTGTTTCTATCTATAAAATTTTAGAGATTCACAGACCAAACGTTCGGGCTTTCTCAGTGTGCCACTACTGATCCTGACGGGCGTAAACGAGCTCTTCTAATTGGAGGAGGCATTGCCAATTTCACTGATGTGGCAGCTACTTTCAACGGTATCATTCGAGCGCTAAGAGAAAAGGTGCTCTTTCTCACAAACTTTAGTGAACGAACAAACAGTTGCTACTGTATTTTGATGAAGATGAGAGGAATGCTCAAGAATGAAATCGATGCTGACCTTTTTTTGTGTGCCATGAGCAGGAAACAAGATTGAAAGCATCAAGAATGCACATTTACGTAAGGAGAGGTGGACCAAATTACCAGACTGGTTTGGCTAGAATGCGAGCTTTAGGAGAGGAACTTGGTGTCCCTCTAGAGGTAACCGAATTACTTATGGTTTTACTCACAATCTAAACCTAGGAGAAATGGTGAAAACTCATTCTGTCGAAAAATTTCTCAGAAAAGAACATGTGTGGTTAGTTCGAATACTGAACTTTACAAGGATTGATGATTGCAGGTATATGGTCCAGAGGCAACAATGACGGGAATATGCAAACGAGCCATTGACTGCATCATGTTGCCTGATGCATAACCTACCCAAACCTTTTATCTCTTCTTCAGTTTGAAAGCAGAACAAAAGCTTTGGAGCTGGACGAATGAGTGAGTGTAAAATGAGTCATGTCCTTCATCTCTCTCTTTCCACATAAGAAAATGAAAATCTCTTTAAAACTTTTTTTCCACTGGGTGTGAATTTGAAAACTGTATCATTGTGTGTAAGCGTAATTGTAATCAGACGGTCAAAATCCTTATTTTGAAATGTACAATAAGACTTCAAAAGTTAATGTTGCTTTTGATTTTTGTGTGTGGTAAAGCCACACTCGCTCTACACACCAATCTATTATACTAATGTAAAGGTTTGAAGACAAATCCAATTCCATATACAAACATGTCTATGTATACAATATATGTCATATTGTATACCTCTCTATCAGCTCTTCATTCAAATGCAAAACAGGAAAAAAAATGAAAGAAAAAGACTTCCAAAAACAAGAACAAGAAAATGCAGAAGAAGCAACATCTTTTAAAGAACAGAGAATAATCTCTGTTTCTGTTGGTGATCTGACTATTACAGTCTCTTGCTCTGTGATCTTGAAACCGGTCTGCTTCTATCGGTATCCGAGTTTTCCTCTTGCGTTCTGCGCACTCTCCGCTCCTGTAAGTTGAATTCTTGCTTATGTTTATACAGTTTCTGCATACTTTTCTGTTTCATATAAAATGGTTATAAAGCAACACTAACCTCTCTTGGTACAGGATATTCCTCAGACTCCAGCATACGCACAACTTGACTCATTTTAGGTCTCTTTTCAGAATCAGGATCAATGCATCTAAGTGCTGTAAGAAGTACTCGTTTCAGTGCTCTAGTCGCTGGCCTAACTGCTATGTTTGGATCAATGACTTCTTCTAATCTCTTAGATCCTACCATCATCTTCAACCACTCAACCAAATTCACCTGCAAAATAATGTTGATGAGGCTCAAAACTCATCATATTTATCAAATCCATTCATCTCTCCATGTTCTATCTACCTCATTAGCAGGCCGCGCGTAATCCACAGGATCTCTTCCGGTTATTGCTTCTAAGACCAAGACACCAAAGCTGTACACATCACTCTTTTCATTCAAAAGTCCGGTATTCGCATACTCAGGAGCAACATACCTGCAATACTCAAAACAAAAACCACGGCTCAGTAACTCATTCCGGTGTTTTCTTTTTGTCTTAAACCAAAGTTGCTTAATTACCCAAATGTTCCCATGACTCTAGTAGTCACATGGCTTTTCCCATCTCCAAGTAACTTGGCAAGGCCAAAATCAGAAATCTTTGCATTGAATCTATCATCGATCAAGATGTTGCTCGACTTGATGTCTCTATGCACCACTTTTGGTTCGATTGCCTCGTGTAGATATGCAAGACTGCACATGAAAACAAAACTTACATTCAGCAGAACATATGTGAAACACCAAAAAGAAATGTAAATGTTTTGCTCAATTACGCCTTGGATGTTCCAGTGAGAACTTTCATTCGAGCTTCCCAAGTTAGATATCCATGATGTTTCATTGCTCCGTGAAGCCATTCTTCAAGGTTCCCATTGTTCATATACTCATAAACCAATATCCTAATAGCAACAAACTCACATAAGTTGGCTTCTTTTTTCTCTCTATATAAGACAAAAGATTCAATATATTTATACCTGTTTGTGCCTTCAATGCAGTATCCTAGAAGACGTACCAAGTTCTTGTGACGCACATGACCTATAGCATCTACCTCTACTCTAAACTCTTTCTCTGCTTGTCCCCTACAAAATCAAACTTCAAGAATAATCAACTAAAGAAAACAAATCAATAAGAGAGAGTACATTTCTCTGAGACCATAACTCACAAGTGGTTTAGGATCTTTTTCACGGCAACAAGACTCCCATTGACCAACTCGCCTCGGTAAACAACTCCATAGCCTCCTTCACCAATCACATTTTCCTTTGAGAATCTGTTTGTTGCTATCTCAAGATCTCTCAGAGTAAACCAATGACCCCATCCAAGGTGTGACTCAGGTAAACCAGAAAGAGGTGATGGTGATGGTGTAGCCATCTCATACAATGATGAAGTAGACCGGTTTGCAACACATAAATAACCTTCTTTGCCTGAACCAGACCGGCTACTACTCAAACCATTCTCTCTGTTCTTCTCCATTTCCAAATTAAGCAAGAATTTGTCAGATTCATTGTTGTTTTCATCCTGAGGATCGAAGTTACTACTCGTTGAGACAACATGCTCGATCCTGACTTCCTTGATCTCCTTTGACACCACAGGGGTTTGTATGATGGGAAGACTTAAGGTTTTGGATCTTCTTGATTTCTTTTTCCAAATGAGACAAAATGAAAGAACAGAGAGTACGACAATGATGATCAGTGCAATGGTGATAAAGATGGCTTGCCAGATCTTAAGTCCAGCCATTGTTCTCCTTCCTAATCTGCTAGACTCAAAATCATCAAACTAAGAGATTAAAGTTGATTCAATCAGAAAAGAGAAAGAATAGAGAAGTAAATGTTGAAAGAACTAGCTACATGAAAAATGCTGTGGGAGAGAGACTCCAAGTTGATATAGTGGTCCCGAATTATAGAAAAAGGACCACTAAGTAGCTAAAAACCCAAGAAAGCAAGAAGATAACAAAATGCAGCAATCATTAACATCTTCATTATCTATTTGGAAGATGCATAGGACAAATCAATGATGATAGAAATACAGAGAACAAGTAGACGACAATTTAATGATTATTACCTCTATGAATGAAGGTTGACAAGAGAAACACTTCAAAGATGTTTTAGATGGAACTGAGGAAACAGAGTGTTTTGTTTTTTGACGAATGATGAACTTTTTTGTGAAAAGAACAAGAAATCACGAAAAATTTCAAAATCAAATAAAAGAAAAAGAGAAAACTTAAAAACTTAGGCAGTGAAATCTGGTGGAAGAGAAAACTTAAGAGAAGGAAGAAGAAATGGAGTTATCAAGTGGTAGGTGATGAAATCTTAATTTTTTTTTCTTTCTATTAATTGTTCTTTAATATAGGTGGTGTGACAGAGAGAGCTTGCATTGCAAATTACATTTCATTACAAAACATAAAAACATCCTCTACATTTCCGTGAAGAGTATGATGTTTTAACTACCCAAAGTAACTGTCCGATCTTTTATATTACACGGCTATGAAGAAACCTTTAAATAAGAAAGTATTGTTGATGGCATTGCGTTAAAACATTAAAAGGACTAGTAATTATCAAATTAATAATATTTATGTTAGAGAAATGTTCAAATGAATCATGGAGTAGTGGGGGCTGGCTGACCTCAAAATTTGAAAATTGTTTTTCTTACATTTCAAATTACAATTAAGGTAATTTAATTCCTTTTTCATTTGTTGTTTTGGAATGTTGACGTAACATTTTTTTGGCTTTAGCTAAATCCGCACAATCACATGATCACATCGACGTTCTAAATTTTTGTTCGGTATGTATAAATATATAATTAGCATAATATACATATACATACATAATTAGTATGTTGTGTTGTGATAACTTGAATACAGCACACTAATAATGTGTTAATCTTATACAATCGCAGAGTAGTACATCTTTACGTAACAGACGTTAATCTACAAGCAGATCAACAAACTGGATCCAAAATATATGTGTGTGTGCGTCAACAATTGTGTTAAGCTTTTTTTCTTTCATTATATATACAATATCCGAAAATAGAGAGAAGTTATAGTCTTCTAGAATAGCTTTTGACTTGTGAAGTAATTAACATTTTACATGTTGTTGCTTAATCTTTGTTCATCATCGTTCCTCTCCTTGAAAGAGAAACTCCAACAAATTGAAAAGCCTTGCACATCGCTTGCGATAAAACCAATATTAATAATCGTTTGGTTCGGTTAGAGAAACCCGGTTTAAGAACAGACAAGTCTTGGGCTTGAAATTAGATTCGGAGCCCAATTTTGATTTTGGATTTTAAATTTTAGACCCACGAAATTTCTCCCGCCTTCCCGGTCCACAACTTCGATTCAAATCGACTTTTCTCTTTCTCTCTCTCTCTCGGTGACTGTTGCAGTACTGATTTGTGTTCCCTCTAACCTAAAATGGGGCAGAGAGGTGAATCAATTGAGTTCCGAAGTTTAAATCGTTATTGGGTTTGCTTTTAAATTTCGATTTCTGTGTGTAAAGGTTTGTGCGTTTGTGGCAGTTGATCTATGGTCTGAGGTCATTAAATCTGAGGAAGAAGACGGAGATATACCTAAGATTGAAGCCGTTTTTCAGAGAAGAAAGAAGCCTGATAAATCCTCAGAAGCTGTCAATTTGTAATTTTTCTGCTTCTTATACCCCAAAATTTGAAATGTGTGTGTGGTTATTTGGCTTTGTATCTGATAAGTTTCTTTGGCTGTGTATCTGAGAAATAGTGGCTGGTTGGTGAAAGGGGCTCGTACTAGTTCGGTCAATGGACCCAAGAGAGATAGCTGGGCTCGTTCCCTTTCCACCAGGTGTACATTCTGAGCTTAACCCTAATTTGTTCTCCTTGGTTTTTGGCTTGTTGCTGCAAGAGATTCATGTTCCATTTCTCGTCTATCCAATTCTTTTCTTAAGTTATGAAATTACTGCACATCACTTGTTTGTTGAAATGTCAAGGAAAGGCCACCACTTATTTGAGTAGATTGATGCAATAACTGTAGTTTGCTTCTGGTGCTTATTGACAGAGGGAGAGAGAGTATTGCAGTGCGCGCTTATGTCAACAATCAGCCTCAGAAGAAGGCAGCCGGGAGAAAAAAGCCCCCTATTCCAAAGGTAGGCTTAGTTGCATCTATCTTGCTCTGTGACTTATGTGGTTTTGATACCAAGTTCTCTGAACAAACAATGTCCTGCCTTTGGGTTTTCAATGTCCCCTAGAAGATTGTCAACATATATGTTCTTCTTTCTTGAGACTCTAATTTTCTCTTGTGAGATGATATAAAAGTAGTATCTTTTCAAACTCTCAGGGAAAAGTTGTTAAAGCTCCAGACTTCCAGAAAGAGAAGGAGTACTTTCGTGATATTGATGCTTTTGAGCTTCTAGAAGAGAGTCCTTCTCCCAATAAATCTAGTACATGGACCATGGGTGAACAAGTTGTTCCTGAGATGCCACATCTGTCCACAAGATTAGAAAAATGGCTAATTTCGAAGAAGTTAAATCATACTTGTGGTCCTTCGAGCACACTCTCTAAGATACTTGAAAACTCAGCCATACACCAGGAGTCAGTATGTGATAATGATGCCTTTGATTCATTGTCTCTAAAAACCCCAGACAAGTCTTCTGCTGGCAACACTTCAGTTTTCCGGCTCATCCCGAGCTGCGATGAGAACTTGGCTGCCGAAGATGTGCCTGTTAGAAAAATCAAGATGGAATCAATCGACCTTGAAGATGAGCTGAAGCGACTGTCTTTGACATCTGATCTAATCCCCACTCATCAAGATTTTGATCAGCCAATTCTTGATCTATTGTCCGCCTGTGGACAGATGCGACCATCAAACTTCATTGAAGCATTCTCTAAATTCTGGTATGGACTTACAGATGATCTTTTATGTCCTAGCCTTGGGTGTTTGTCTAGTGCTTTGGATGTTATCTTAGGAATGTTGTGCATTTTGTTGACACTTGTAACGATGAAATGCGATGTAGTGTTCTTATCTCATTAAGTTTAACTTGATCCAATTGTAACGATTACTCAAATATTGCAGTGAACCTGAAAGCATTGTCAAGATTGGTGAAGGTACATATGGGGAGGCTTTTCGGGCTGGTTCTAGTGTCTGTAAAATAGTTCCAATTGATGGAGACTTCAGGGTTAATGGGGAAGTACAGAAGGTATATTTTTCTTAACTCACTTCTATTGTTCTCCATGATGGTTTGAGACTACAACTTCTAGTTGGTGAAATGATCATGTTAGCATGGAAGCAAATATTGGAGAGAGCCAGCAAGCTCAAGTTAGGTTAAATTCTAATTAGAGAAAAACACAGTGTTTATAGTTTAGATAAGCTTATCATCTCTAAAAACTTGCATTGCTTAGGGAAAGGCATGCATTTTCTCACACCAGATGCTATCTGAATGAATTATGGTCAATGTTATGGAATACTTACAGCTTATCAAAGAAAATATGATAAATGACAACTTAGTGTATGTTCATTTTTGCAGAGAGCTGACGAACTACTTGAGGAAGTGATACTCTCATGGACTCTTAATCAACTAAGAGAATGTGAGACTACAGCTCAGAATTTGTGCCCGACGTACATAAAAACTCAAGAGTACGTCTTCTCAGGAACGAGAATATGCTGGAAATGGCTATTGGTTCTGTGTTATAAATCTTCTTCCAAACTTATGTGCATCATCGTTCACAAACCTTTTCTCATAATGTTGTTGCAGTATAAAATTATGTCAAGGTCCCTATGACCCTATACTGATAAAAGCATGGGAAGAATGGGATGCAAAACATGGGTCTGAGAATGATCACCCAGATTTTCCGGAGAAACAAGTCAGATTCTTTTCACTCCATTAGATTTTAAGGTCTGTTTATATAGGATGCTAAATGATTTGTAGAAGCAATATTCATTTTCTGTGTGGTGTTTGCTTCCAGTGTTATGTCATGTTTGTTCTGGAACATGGTGGCAAAGACCTTGAAAGCTTTGTTCTTTTGAACTTTGATGAAGCAAGGAGCTTACTGGTTCAGGTAAGTTGTAGAGTATAGATTCTATTTGCTGTTACAGAAATTATGTAAAAATGATATTTTTTCTTCCGGTTAATGGCATGTGTTTCACATCTAAGGCCACCGCTGGCCTGGCTGTTGCTGAAGCTGCTTTTGAGTTCGAGCACAGGGACCTGCACTGGTAATTTTAGTGTTTGATTTGGTAAGTTTACTACTTATTAGTTTTCTCTCGCTTGAACTTCTTATTTTCATTTCTCTTTTCAGGGGAAACATTCTTCTCAGTCGTAATAACTCGGATACTCTGCCTTTTATTCTTGAGGGAAAACAAGTTTGCATCAAAACTTTCGGAGTACAGATATCCATAATCGACTTTACTCTTTCAAGAATCAATACAGGTGGGTTTCTGATTCTCAATACTGCGACATAATGTAAACCATAAGGTCCAATCTAACACTTAAACAGTTAAACTACCAATAATCATGGTGCTAATGTGCTCAGGTGAAAAGATACTCTTTCTGGACCTTACTTCTGATCCATACCTTTTCAAAGGACCAAAAGGAGATAAACAAGTAAGGAAAATTAATTAAGTTCCTTATTATCCCAAGAGTTAAGAGAAATGTACATTTATTTTAAGTTTTAATAACGTTATTATGCAGTCGGAAACTTACCGAAAAATGAAGGCGGTTACTGAAGATTACTGGGAAGGAAGGTAAGCGTAACTTTTCCAAGCCTTCCTTTTAGTTTTCATGCCGCTAATTTGGAAATTTCTGCAGACTAGACTAGAATATTAAGCCACAACATTATCTTTCTTTCTAGAAAGCATGAGACTGTGATATGAGCATTAGTACGCAACCAAACTGAAGTGTGCCTAAATGATTTGATGATTAATTTAATTGCCATGTTTTGTTTTGTTCTTTCTAACAACAGCTTTGCTCGAACAAATGTTCTCTGGCTAATTTATCTCGTGGATATCTTACTTACCAAGAAGTCATTTGTAAGTTTGCAAGACACAGATAATTATTAGTTGCATCAACTAAGAACAGCTTATTGATACTCCTTTCGTTCGTGTGTATATGTTTTAGGAACGGTCTTCAAAACACGAAAGAGAACTACGATCACTAAAGAAGCGAATGGAGAAGTATGAATCAGCTAAAGAGGCTGTGTCAGATCCTTTCTTCTCAGATATGTTGATGGACCAAATATCATGAAGAATATAATAAACCCCGTAAGTGATTAACCAGAAGCTCTCTCTCTTGTATATTTGTTTGCCTAGCCACTTAAATCAACAGTACTAGCTCTTGCTTCGTAATATTATCTAAGGCTCCGTTATCTATATACCAATCTTGATTTTCATCTCTTCAAATGAATCCAAGAACTGATATGTTAGTCTTTTCTTGTATGTGACAATAGTTTAATGGTAGCTTTTATCTATAGAAATACTTTTGAAACCATGAATTCTTTTAAGAAGAAAGTATCAAGATCTACCAATTCCACATGGGTTGTCCCTACTTGCATGAATAGATCTTCTTATCTCAAGAACAAAAGTTGTCACATTTTTATTCTTGTAATGAGGGAAGAACAATATTCAAACGCGTAGATGATAAAAATGAGAGATTTGCTTTAAAATTAGGCCAATAAACTAATCCATTTAAACAGCTAACAAAAGCTTTATGTTGTCTGCTTTTTTGTTTTTTCAAAATCTTTCCGCTTTGTTGATTTCTTTAAATCTTTGTGGGTTTTGCTGAGCTAAGCAAAAGATCATCCATTGTATTAATTAATCTCATGATCTTAATCTGCAGCACCAGTGTCTCTTCTTTCCTTTTCTCCTTTTTGGATAAGAGAAATAAAAATACCAATTTGCAGCTTCTTTCTTGAAAACTTTGGAGAGCTTTATGCATATGCTTATGTCTGAAACGGATCTGACAAAAATGGGTTTTTCTCTTTCTTGTTTTTTTTCTGGCTAGCATAAGGTAAAAGCTTATATCTTTGCACACAAAAATATAAAGAACAGATGAGATTAGTCAGAGGCCAAATCCAAAAGACTTCATAGCAAAGTAAACATCTTTTGCCTACTTTCTTCTTTTTTTCTCACTTAGTCACTTGCATGTAGAGTACAGTCAGCATCTTCTCTCTTTTTCTCCCCCAATTCTCTCAAGAGAATCTCTAAGCTTTTGTTCTTCTTACAAATCATGTACTTATAATAAACCCAAGAAAGAAGAAGAAGAAAAACAAAACCAATCCCAAGCTGTGATGGCGAAACAGAGTTACTTCTTCGTCTTCACCTTCTTGTTTCTTTCTCTTCTCTCATACTGTTCTTCAACAACTACACATCATGATGTGTTAAACCCACCAACGGTCTTTCCTACAAACCCCACAACTACACCGACGGCTACATTTCCTCCGGTGACCATAACGCCAACAAATCCAGCCACAACAGTTCCTATTGTTCCTCCAGTCACAACTATTCCACCTCCTACACTCACACCACCTCCAGTCATAACAATTCCTCCTCCTACACTCACACCACCTGTGACAAACCCAGTAACCAACCCAGTGACTCAGTATCCTCCAACACAACCCTCAGGGACGGTCCCAGTACCTGTTCCTGTGGTTGCACCGCCTGTTGTCTCAAACTCTCCATCGGTTTCAGGCCAAAGCTGGTGTGTGGCCAAGCCTGGAGCCTCTCAAGTCTCACTCCAACAGGCTCTTGACTATGCCTGCGGGATCGCGGATTGCTCTCAACTACAGCAAGGCGGCAATTGTTATTCTCCTATCAGTCTTCAGAGTCATGCCTCATTTGCCTTCAACAGCTATTACCAGAAGAATCCTTCTCCACAAAGCTGTGATTTTGGCGGTGCAGCCTCATTAGTTAACACCAACCCAAGTGAGTGAGAAAAAACAGAAGATACTCTGTTTCTCTTTTTCTTTCTTGTTTTCAGTTAGATGGCTTTGATTGACTTTGGTTTGGATTGTTGTTCCAAAACAGGCACTGGTTCTTGTATATACCAGACAGGTTCATCGACATCAACACCAATGACAGCAGGAACAACAACACCAACTCCATCAACACAAACAGTGAACCAGCCTCCTGTCACATCAACACCTATAATACCAACAGGAGGCGGGATAATCGGGTAATAAGAGCATTCTTTTCAACTCTTTTGTGTAGTCTTAAAGCCTCATTAGAGTTTCTTAACTAAAAATGTACCTCTCTGTATTTATATTCAAGGGTTGGAACTCCGCCAGCGATTTTTAACCCCGCAAATCCTACATCAAATACGCTAAACAATCCATCCTCAGGAGGTTTAGCGGGTGGTTACGGTTTTGATGGTTCGCCAAATGAGAACAATCCAACATCATCAGACTCTACACACTTGAAGATTCACTTTGGTCATGCTATGGTGGCAACATTGATTCTTCACGCAGTGCTATTTCATTAGAAGTAGAAGAATATGTAGGAGTCAAAATAGCTTTATGACACACAAGTTAAAGCTCTTTTAGAGTATCTTCCTAGGAAGAAGCTAGGAATGTAAGACATTATAAATTTCTTTGGTTCGACGGTATTGCTAAGGCTTCGGATTTGTACAGAAAACCTCTGGTTGATTTGTTTTAAATATATCTCTTTAGGACCAAAAGCGGAAACTCAGACATTGTAACAAAGAGGTGTATCTTAATCCTTCATACACTGGAGGGTACTGTCTAACTATTTTAATATGATCTAAAATGATTTCATCGCTAATTCAACGCCTAGAAAACGCAACTAATATCAGCATTGACATGGAGACAACAATCTTGAAACCTGATTTGTCCCACAAGTTTTGGTTGCTAGAATGATCAGCTTCATGCTGTTTTTTTGCAGCCAATTGCTCCTTGAGTTCTTGTATTGCCACATCGTTTCGCTCTCCCATCTACCATCCCGCAGAAAAGCAGCTCGATTGGTATTGGATTCAAGATTATTATCCCAAGTAAAAGAAAGTGAGTGTACCTTTTGAAGTTTTCGAGTTTGGATGCGTGTTTCTCGTAGGCAAAATTCTAACTTCAGCACCTTCTTCTTCAGCTCCTGATCAATTCTCCTTTGATTCTCCACCTGATCCAGAAGAACAAAGGCTTTACTACATAAAACCAAAAATAAATCACAGAACTAAGAGATGCTAAAGCATGACGTGTTGTTACCTGATCTTCTAATTCCTTGGTCTTAAACCTCCAGTGAGCCGATATAATCTTCAGTTCATCTCTCAGTCTTGCAATTTCATCATCTTTAGCCGTCAAAAGTTTGTTGATTCTTTCAGAATTCTTTGGAGTATCTTCATTTAGCATGTTCCGCACCTCAGAGTTCTCCTTGGTCTTGACCACTGATACAGCCCGCATAATGTCACCTTCAACTTTCAAAAGCTCATCTCTTAGCTGCTTCTGTGAAGATTCTCTAACTCGCAGCTCCTTTCTTAGATTCTCTAGCTGCTCACCAAGTCTAGTTACTTGGTCCTCATGCTCTTTCAAAGAACCGGTCCTCTCATGCAATTGTTTCGAAAGCACTCTACAATGAGAATGTGCTGATTCAGCTGACAAAGCACTTGCCTCTGCAGTTGCATGTGTTGCTGCTAGCTGTGATTTGATATCAGCCAATTCCTTCACAAACTGCACAATAGGAGAACAGAAAAGTTGATAAGTTACGTCGGTAAAGGACGTGAGATCTCCTGAGTTTTGGCAGATTTAAGACCAAAGTCAGGTTCAAAAGACAATGGAGGACCAGCAAAGTTTGAAGAGGCAGACATAAGAATTAAGAAGGCTGATGAGAAACAATCAATGAAGTTGATGCTCTAACAGATCTATGTGTTCAAGCAGAATCAAGCAAAACTAGAGAAACTGGACAATCAAGAAATGTGAAAGAAAACAATCCTAACCTTCTCAGTAGCAACATCCGAAGCACGAATCTGCTCAACTTTCTCGTTTAGTTCCTTGGCAAGTTCATGCATTTCATCTTCCATTCTCTTAACTCTTGTTTCTGCCTCCTGCTCATATTGAAAACAGCTCAACAAAAGTCTCAACATCCAAACCAAAAGACTAAATCACAAAAAAAAGTAATAGCTGATAAATTCAGAACTTTGCTAACCTGCCTGGACATAGCTTCTTTTGAACACGACCGCTCCTGTTCCGCAAGACGAGTCCTCGCTTCTTTCAACTCAGTGGCCAAAGACACCACATTTCTCCTGAAACTCTGCTTCTTCTCACTCAAATCCTTCAACAAAGGATCATCCTCTCTTAGACTAACAGAAGTTGGCATTTTCTGAAACTGGAATATCACCGCTCTGTTCTTTAATCTAGACAGATAACTTCTCCAGAAAACCCCAAAATTCAAAAACGTAAAAGGAAGCAGCTATTCATGTTCTTCACGTGACCCTGTACATAAACGAATGAAACACATAAATGTCCAATCTCAGTATAGTTAAAGAATGTGAAATCATTCAAATATGTCCACAAGAATTAAATCCTCTAAATCTTGTTTGTAACAATCAATTTCTTATAAATAACAGCCATTATCGAGGTAGGGAATACGCAAAAGAGACAAAGAAACTTGTGTCGTCCCTTTCACATCAATAAATAAACTCTGATAAAGACGAATACTTTACAAGTATACAGCCAAAAAAACGTGACCTTTTTAAAAATTCAAAATCTCTTACAGGATTTTTTTAATTTTCAAACCCTAAAAATCCAAACTTTCTCGCGACCCACCAGTCTCCATCGAACGGTTGGAAATATTAGGTTTCTGGGTTTGGTAGGAAGAAGAATCAATTTGCAGATTTGTTCGAGTTCGTGATTTCTCCAGAGGAGGAAAGTGACAGTGAAAATGAAACCTGGAGGATGGGGTCCCTATCCGTTAGGTTCGGATGAGAGATCATTTAAGGAAAGTGACTAAAATATTTAGCTTCGGAGTTACCGAGCCTAGGGCTTCGAATTTTGTGTCATTTAAAGTAACGAATCCGTAGCTAACCTACGCATCTGGCGCAGTTAGCTAACTTGCTAGGTTTGACTGTAGCGCGGCAAAATCTATTCGTTCAAAGTTCAAACTATAGAAAGCCACGTGTGCATAGTGTAAACGTAGTCGGACCACTTTTGCAGCCATATCAAACCGTTGGAGATCCGATCGAATACAACTACGAAAGATATTAAAAAGCTTTTGCATGAGTAATGTCCCGATTTGTGTCGTGTTGATAAGTAAGTTATCTTTTTCCCTTCATCCTTTCCTCATACTCATATTGAATCTATAAACAGAACAACTTTTTTTAATTATTGATGGACTTTTATTTTAGGAATGAAGAGAGTTAGATGATGCATGAAATGGCATACAAAGTGTGTGTGGAGAAAGTGAAGAGTTTGGGAATTGAGTTCACTACTCCTATAGAAGAAACCCTCAGAGACACTATTGTTAGCCTTATGGAGGATTGTCTTCTTATATGATCCTCATCATATATAGGCATATAGCTTCATTTTCTGGTTGTTTCTATTTTTTAACTATAATTTTGTATGGAGGATGTCTAGGCTTTACAATATGTATAATTAAAAATATTTATAAATTTTAAATAATATCTATAAACTCAGAAAAGGAGAAATATTCTGAACAATGAATTACGGCAACGTGATTTGTTGAAAAACTTAACATGTGGATGTTTTTTTTTTCTTTTTGCTTATGCATATAACATGTAGGCCTTATTTCTTGTTTACAAATATCTTCTAAAACTGAAGGGCCAGTTTTAAACAAGGCCCATATTCTAATTGAGCCGCCCTAATTTACCAAACCATTTACTAATTGAACACTCCCATGCGTTTGAAGAGTTGATTCTTCATTTAAGACAATTATTTTCAGATAAAGAGAGGTCAAAGGAGATTATGAACGGCGGAGGAAAGTTGGTCTGCGTCACCGGAGCTTCCGGTTACATAGCGTCTTGGATTGTCAAGCTTTTGCTCCTCCGTGGCTACACCGTCAAGGCCACTGTTCGAGATCTAAGTTTGTTCCCATATTACTCTTTTCTTTTATCTAAATACATCATTCTTTTGCAAAGTATAGAAAGACTGCCATTATTAGGGATCATTAAGAGTAGACAACTAAACCAAATCGGAATCTAGCTTAAAATTCTGACGGAACCAAACCAATTATGTCTTTACTTTAGTCTTTAAACAACACAATACATATCAAATTAAACCATGAAATCCAAATTGATTTTTTTTTCTTAAACAACAAAACTGAAATTTATTTGATTAGCAATTTTGTTGTTTAGCTGTTGTGTTTTGAAGTTGGCCAAAAAAAAAAAAAAAAAAGCTGTTGTGTTTTGAACAGATGAAATTTGCTGGAAAGGGAGATAATATGTATGGATACAGTATGTTTGAGTTATATTATATATATATATATATATATATATATATATTAAAACATAAAAAAACAAATGTACTTTTAGTGTTTTCATATAATACCTTTTTAATAGTATTACCAAATATGGAAAGTTGAGAGACATCATTCCGGTCCGTACCAAGTAGGACTGTAGGAGAGTACAAGTAATTAAAGACGTAAATCACTCATCGAACCTAGGTAAAGTAAGTAAGTCACCTTGAAGGCTTGAAGTGTGTTTTGACGTATATGTTATATTTTTCTTTAGCGGACAGGAAGAAAACAGAACATCTTCTTGCACTTGATGGTGCAAAAGAAAGACTCAAATTGTTCAAAGCAGATCTTTTGGAAGAATCTTCTTTCGAACAAGCTATTGAAGGATGTGACGCTGTCTTCCACACCGCATCTCCAGTTTTCTTCACCGTCAAAGATCCTCAGGTTTTTCAACAACTTCAAATTTGTTGTGGTGAATCCAATGCATGTTAATTTTAACTACTCACTCTGTTTCGAATTCATCCAAGTTTTAGTTTTTTCACACATGTTAAAGAGATTTCTAAAGTGACAATTATAACCTTATGTTTATTAAATGTTTCTTAAGTTTTCTTTAAATAATAAATATCATAGGGGCAAAATTGAGAAGAAAAAAGAACAATAACTACACCTAAAAATTTGAAAACACCTTAATTGAAACATTTTTTTAAAAAAATCTTTTGCTTTCGACGCCGTAAAGAAACTTATCAAAATGTGTGTGTTTTTTTTTTTTAATAATTATCAGACTGAGCTGATTGATCCAGCCTTAAAGGGTACTATGAACGTCCTTAATACATGCAAAGAAACTCCCTCTGTCAGAAGGGTCATTCTGACATCATCCACGGCTGCGGTTCTCTTTCGTCAGCCACCTGTGGAGGCAAGCGATGTGGTGGACGAGACTTTCTTCTCCGATCCAAGTCTATGCAGGGAGACAAAGGTTCTTAAGTTTTGTTGTGATTTGTGAACATATCAATTTCGAGATTTTGGAATCTTTCTTACACTTTTCTTTTTCTTCTTTAGAATTGGTATCCACTCTCCAAAATTTTGGCAGAGAATGCAGCGTGGGAATTTGCCAAAGACAACGGAATCGACATGGTCGTGTTGAATCCAGGATTTATATTCGGACCACTCTTGCAACCAACTCTGAACTTTTCGGTAGAGCTAATTGTGGATTTCATAAATGGTAAGAATCCTTTCAATAGTAGATTCTACAGGTTCGTGGACGTAAGAGATGTTGCCTTAGCTCATATCAAAGCTCTGGAGACTCCTTCAGCCAATGGCAGATACATCATTGATGGTCCAATTATGAGTGTAAGTGACATTATAGATATTCTGCGGGAGCTACTTCCAGACTTGTGTATTGCTGATACGTGAGTTCTCTTTCCCGCTACCTTTACTTATGAAGTCCATAAATTTAATGAAAGATTTTGAAAAACTTACGTTCGATTTTAATTTTTGTAGGAATGAAGAAAGTGTGATGAATGAAATGTTATGCAAAGTGTGTGTGGAGAAAGTGAAGAATTTGGGAGTTGAGTTCACTCCAATGAAATCGAGCCTTAGAGACACTATTGTTAGCCTCAAGGAGAAATGTCTTTTATGATTCTGTTCTTATATTTATAACTACTGTGTATTTTATATTTTTGTTAGTATAACTAATTCAAGTGGTTTAAGCTGTTAAGGCTCTTTAAGATCTAAGCATTTTATAAATAATGATAGATAATTATTGTTTAGGCTAAATTTGTCACTAATTAAGATTTGGATTCATGATTTATCGATAAA
This sequence comes from Arabidopsis thaliana, assembly GCF_000001735.4. Classification (NCBI taxonomy): domain Eukaryota; kingdom Viridiplantae; phylum Streptophyta; class Magnoliopsida; order Brassicales; family Brassicaceae; genus Arabidopsis; species Arabidopsis thaliana. Next base: position 3,060,841 of record NC_003070.9, read on the forward strand.
AATACATCGTGTAAACTAAGCTTAAATCACTAAACGTTTACTTGTAACGCTAGGTGATGTCACCAAGTCAATTGGTACAAGGAAAAAACGAGTGGTCATATGACATTATGACCATAAGAATTCAAACTCCCGTAATCCAATGGTTATGGATTCAATGATCAAGACTTGAACCACGTAATCCACCCTTATCCTTATAGAAGCTCATAAATACCACTAAAGGGACAGACGACGCTTAACCAGTAGTTGTCCAATAATTTACGCTCATAAATACCCTTATTTTTATACCTTAGATTTCTCTAATAATAACTCAGACATTGTAACAAAGAGGTGTATAATCTTAATCCTTCATACACTGGAGGGTACTGTCTAACTATTTTAAAATGATCTAAAATGATTTCATCGCTAATTCAACGCCTAGAAAAGGCAACTAATATCAGCATCGACATGGAGACAATAATCTTGAAACCTGATTTGTCCCACAAGTTTTGGTTGCTAGAAAGATCAGCTTCATGCTGTTTTTTTGCAGCCAATTGCTCGTTGAGTACTTCTTGTATTGCCATATCGTTTCGCTCTCCCATCTAGCATCGCACAGAAAGAACAGCTCAAATTGGTACTGTATTCATAAAATTACTATCCCTAGTAAAAGCAAGTGAGTTTACCTTTTGAAGTTTTCGAGTTTGGATGCGTGTTTCGCGTAGGCAAAATTCTAACTTCAGCACCTTCTTCTTCAGCTCCTGATCAATTCTCCTTTGATTCTCCACCTGATCCAGAAGAACAAAGGCTTTACTACATAAAACCAAAAATAAATCACAGAAATAAGAGATGCTAAAGCATGTGTTGTTACCTGATCTTCTAATTCCTTTGTCTTAAACGTCCAATGAGCCGACATAATCTTCAGTTCATCTCTGAGAGTCTGAGTCTTGCAATATCATCATCTTTAGCCGTCAAAAGTTATTTAGCTTCGGAGTTACCGAGCCTAGGGCTTCGAATTTTGTATCATCTAAAGTAACGAATCCTTCGCTAACCTACGCATCTGGCGCAGTAAGCTAACTTGCTAGGTTTGACTGTAGCGCGGCAAAATCTATTCGTTCAAAGTGTAGAAAGCCACGTGTGCATAGTGTTTATCGTTAGTGGTCGCACACTAATAATCTTCTTGTCATAAAATAATGTTGTTGTTCGTTTTATTGCCGCAGACGCTGCCGCTGCCGCAACCGCAGGTTTATTTGTTCGTTTTGACGCCGCTACGATAATTTTCATGTAATTCTTTTATTTACTTTTCTAGTTATATTCTGAATATAAAAAAATGTAATTTAAATATATTTACATCCATAAAAAATATTTGTTTAGCATGTAATAGTTTTTAGCTTTTTTTGGTAAGGAGTAATAATTTTAAATATTAGTTTTCTGAAAAATGCAGAAACGATTTTAAATACAAATGGAACAGGTAAAGGATTGGGATAAACCATCTTTCCTAACAAAATCTGAACTCGTACAATATAGAATTCAGTCTTGTTTGATACAAAAAAATCATAAAAAGAACAAAGCAAGTGCAAAAATTCTTAGAAGAGAATGAAAAAAATGGAAACAACTCAATAGCCACCTTTGAGATCGTTGACAACATTGGGAATGGGAGTGACAGTCTCCAAGGTCATACCTTCAACCATGAAACAAGGTTTAGGACCTTTAGGTTGTCTCTTAGTGCTAATAGTCTCACATCTAGCTTTAGCAGCAGTCTTAAACACATCGTTTTGCTTCTTCCTGAGACTAAACTCATCATCACACCTTGACTGTTGCAGCCTTAAGCACATCGTTCTGCTTCTTCCTGAGATTAAACTCCTCATCACACCTTGACTGTTGCACATGCTCCACACGTACATGTATCCTCTTCCTTATAATTCTGTGCTTAATCTAAAACTCAACCCAAAACTCAAAATTAGCTCTCCAAGAGATTCAACTAAATGATAAACATCAAAGTCAAAATGAAAACATCACTAAGAATCATAGTAGATTGATTGCAAATTATACAAGTAGCAAAAGAAGGACCCAAGAAGAAAAGCTTGAAGCTTTCAAACCAATACTAATCACACATCACAAAATTCAAAACAGATAGCTCACACAAGACAATTAAACCCCAAATCAAAGAATCAAAATAACGTTCAAATCCTAATTTCAACAATCAAAACTCTTCCAAACAGATGAGAATTTTGAGTAATCGAAACCTGTTTGTTGACTTCAACACCAACGGCACGCTTAGTGAGATTCCAGATACGACCAATACGACTATGGTAGAACTTATGAGGAATACCCTTGTGAATAGCTCCATTAACCTTGACATCGACGTAATCGCCGACCTTGAAGGTTATGAGGTAAGTGGAGAGTGGAATATAACCCTTCTTCCTGAATGGTCTCGCGAACAGATCTCTTGTTCTTCAGGGTCAACCAGAGAACTTCTAAAACAAAACCCATTACTTCGAAATCGCCGAGTTTAATTCGAAATCGCTGAGCTTTACTTTTTCAGATCGAAATCGTGTAAAAGAGAAGAAAAGTTTCAGATCGTGAATGTGTTAGGTTTTAGAGTTAGGTTTTATCGTGGGTTTCTAAATATGTTAAGGGTATTTCTGTCATTTGGCATATTAATCGCAGTTTTTTAATTTTAACGCTGAATTTAATCAGCGTTTAATTTTTTTCGCCGCATAACATTGCGTCGGCCGCAGCGTTTTGCCGCAGCTATCTGCGGTAGTGAAATGAACAGTTTCATCTGCGTCTACCGCAGCTGCAACTACCTGCGGCGACGAAACGAACAGACTAAATATAAATAAACATAAAAATTAAAAGCACAAATGAATTTTAGTATGTGTAATTATGTATAGTAGTAATTACTCATCAATCATCTTAAAAACCTTTTTTTCTGGTGATTTCTAGTTTTAAAGTTTTTACCTATGATTTTGTCTTGAGGATGTCTAGGCTTTACAATATATTGAAATATTTATACATTTAAAATAAAATCTATAAAACTGAAAGAAAATAATTAATATTCTGAACTTCATTTTTTGCATTTTGTGTATAAATTAAAAAAAAAAAAAATTACTGCTACGTGATTTGTTGAAAAAATTAACACGTGGGGTGTTTTATTTTTGATTACATGAACTTGTGAACCTTGTTTCTGCTTACAAAAACTGAAGAGCCCATTTCAAACAAGGCCCATATTCTGATTGAGCGGCCCTATTTTACCAAACCACCTACTAATGAACACTCTCAAGTCACCTCATTCGAGTTGGAAGTTCCCTTTAAAACAATTATTTTCAGACACAGAGAGACTCAGACAGGAGATATGAACTGCGGAGGAAAGGTGGTCTGCGTTACCGGAGCTTCCGGCTACATAGCGTCTTGGATTGTCAAGCTTTTGCTCCTCCGTGGCTACACCGTCAATGCCACTGTTCGAGATCCAAGTTTGTTCCCAACTCTCTCTCTCTTCTTTATTTTAAAAAACAAACGACTGCAATTATTAGGGACGATTATGAGTAGCACAAATAGAATCAAAATCGGAATCTGGCTGAAAAATCTGACGGAATCAAACCAATTATGTCTTTACTTAAATTACATACATAACATCCAAATCGTTCTTTTTTTTTTTTTTGAGACAACCAAATTGAAATTTGGGACTTTGATTAGCTGTTGTGTTTTGAATGATGACTTATTAATTAGACAATATTTTTCCGACCTTTATAATTAAATTACCAAATACGGAAAGTTCAGAGAACTCATTCAGGTTCGTACCAAGTTTTGACTTTTGAGGGTACAAGTAAAATCATTCTTTTGAACTTTGAACTTTGAAGTGCATGTTGACGTTATACTCTTCTTCAGAGGACAAGAAGAAAACAGAACATCTTCTTGCACTAGACGGTGCAAAAGAAAGACTCAAATTGTTCAAAGCAGATCTTTTGGAAGAATCTTCTTTTGATCAAGCTATCGATGGTTGTGATGCTGTCTTCCACACTGCTTCTCCAGTTCTATTCACTGTCACAGATCCTCAGGTTTGTCAGGGAATTATTTTAACTATTAATTTGCAAAGTCATATGAGTTAAAATCAAAATTTGTGTTTCTTTTCCTATTAGACTGAGCTGATTGATCCAGCCTTAAAGGGTACTATTAACGTCCTTAATACATGCAAACAAGTTTCTTCTGTCAAGAGGGTCATTCTGACATCTTCCACGGCTGCGGTTCTCTCTCGTCAGCCTCCTATTGGGCCAAACGACCTGGTGGACGAGACTTTCTTCTCCGATCCAAGTCTATGCAGGGAGACAAAGGTCCTTTGATTTTGTTGTGGACTTATCAGTTTCAAGAGTTCGGATTCTTTCTTACACTTTTCTTATTTTCTTCTTCAGAATTGGTATTCACTCTCCAAGATTTTGGCCGAGAATGCAGCGTGGCAATTTGCCAAAGACAATGGAATCGACATGGTTGTGTTGAATCCTGGATTTATTTGCGGACCACTCTTGCAACCAACTCTTAACATGTCGGTAGAGCTAATTGTGGATTTCATAAATGGTAAGAACCCTTTCAATAAAAGATACTACAGGTTCTCGGACGTAAGAGATGTCGCCTTGGTTCATATCAAAGCGTTGGAGACTCCTTCAGCCAATGGCAGATACATCATCGATGGTCCAAATATGAGTGTAAACGACATTATAGACATTCTTCGGAAGCTGTTCCCAGATTTGTCTATTGCTGATACGTGAGATCTCTTTCCCTAGCTCTACCTTTGCTTATCATCTTATGAAGTTTATAAATTTAATGAAAGATTTTGAAAAACTTACTTGTTGATGATTTTGTTAGGAATGAAGAAAGTGAGATGAATGAGATGATATGCCAAGTGTGTGTGGAGAAAGTGAAAAATTTGGGAGTAGAGTTCACTCCTATGAAATCAAGCCTTAGAGACACTATTGTTAGCCTCAAGGAGAAATGTCTTTTATGATTCTGTTCGTATATTTGTAACTATTATGTGTATTTTTATTTTGTTAGTATTACTAATTCAAGTGGTTTAAGTTGTTGAGACTCTTTAAAATCTAAGCATTTTATAAACAATAATATATAATTATTGTTTAGGCTAAATTTGTCACTAATTAAGGTTTGGATACATAGTGTCTAAACTAAGCTAATAATATCACTTAACGTTTACTTGTAACGCTAGGTGATGATGTCGTCAAGTCAATTGGTACAAGGAATAAACGAGTGGTCATATGACATTATGACCATATGAATTCAAACTCCAGTAATCCAATGGTAATTGGATTCAATGATCAAGACTTGAACCACGTAATCCACCCTTATCCTTAGAAGCTCATAAATATCACTAAAGGGACAGGCAACACTTAACCAGTAGTTGTCCAATAATTTAGTTTTCCAAAATGAAAAATTATTGTTGTCATCTATTTTAGGTGTTTTAGTTCAATGTGGATTCCTCGTCCTAACAAATACTTGACGAATATATCTAGACTATAAAATTGGTTATGAGTTCTACTTTTTTTTGTTTGTGAAATTATCAAAATTTGTTATATTTATTTATTTATTCTCATTAATTTGAGTACTAATTTTTAAATTATTTATACTAAAAACAATTACTAAGATACAAAAATGGATAAGAGCATGGTGTATAGATATTTAATGGGATAGAATATTTCCCATAATTGTATGTGTGTGAGAGGTTTTGTTTTCGTAAGGAAAGAAACAAAAACCATTTGACCAAAGAAAAGCAAAAGAAGGCAAGGAATCAAACAACAAATGTTGCAAGGCAGAAATAATGGACGTTATGTTAATGTAGTGTCGTCACACGTGACTTAAAAGAGACGAGTCTGCGTGTCAAACTAAAAATGTATGCAACTATAAAAATGGGATTTGATTATCTTTTTAGTACCGAAGCCTACCAACCACATGCACACTAATTCTACTCGCCAAATAAAGTGAAAAGAGATGGCTGATGGAGGAAAGGTGGTCTGCGTAACCGGAGCTTCCGGTTACATAGCGTCTTGGATCGTCAAGCTTTTGCTCTTCCGTGGCTACACCATCAATGCCACCGTTCGAGACCCAAGTTTGAATTCCTTCTTCTCTCTTTCTTTTTTCCTCCTGATTTCTCCTTAGTAATATCGAAGACAATCCCTCTTTGTCACTCACTTGAATAATCAAAGTTATCTAGATGCTTTTTAGAGATACAAGTGACAATTCAGAGAAAATTAAGAATATTAGCTAAGCAAATCCAACTATCCAAGAGAAAGTATTTTGTAGGTACTTGGTACGATTAAGAGTTGGTTCTATGGCCAAAAAAGTATGTTTTTGGTTTCATTCTCTAAAAGGAAGTATACATTAACAAACGAAAATTCAAATGAACTCACATGTAGTGGATATAGATGGGGTGAAACTTTGGTCGATGTTTAGAGCCAAAAACTAAATAAGCATTTATGTTATCTTGAAGTGCACTTTGACATATATGTGTTTTTCTCCAGAAGATCGAAAGAAAACAGATCACCTTCTAGCACTTGACGGCGCAAAAGAAAGACTCAAATTATTCAAAGCAGATCTTCTAGATGAAGGTTCTTTTGAGCTCGCAATTGATGGATGCGAGACTGTCTTCCACACTGCTTCACCGGTTGCAATCACTGTCAAGACTGATCCTCAGGTTCCTCAATGATATAAATTTGTTCGGAACAACACAATCGGTAGTAATTTACTATGAAAATCCACATCTAAATATAATAGTTTTTGTACTCTGGAATTTGCAGGTTGAGCTGATCAATCCAGCCGTCAATGGTACTATTAACGTCCTAAGAACTTGCACTAAAGTGTCTTCTGTCAAGAGGGTCATCTTAACATCGTCCATGGCCGCAGTTCTTGCGCCTGAGACCAAGTTGGGACCAAACGATGTAGTAGACGAAACCTTCTTCACTAATCCAAGTTTTGCTGAGGAGAGAAAGGTCTTTGAATTGTGTTTTGACATATCAATGAGTTCATGATAACTCACATTTTTTCTCACCCATTTTATTTTTTCCTTTCCAGCAATGGTATGTACTTTCTAAGACTTTGGCCGAAGATGCAGCATGGCGATTTGCCAAGGACAATGAGATCGACTTGATCGTACTGAATCCGGGACTTGTGACTGGACCAATCTTGCAGCCAACTCTTAATTTCTCGGTAGCTGTGATTGTGGAACTTATGAAAGGCAAGAATCCTTTTAATACTACACATCATAGGTTCGTGGACGTGAGAGATGTTGCTCTAGCTCATGTAAAGGCACTCGAGACTCCTTCAGCCAATGGCAGATATATCATTGATGGTCCGGTTGTGACAATAAAAGACATTGAAAACGTTTTGCGCGAATTCTTTCCTGATTTGTGTATTGCTGATAGGTGAGAGAGTTTTCTTTTTCTTTGATCATTTATTTATAAGTCTTTATCATGTTTTGACTCTACAAACCTAACAAAGAATTTCTCTTGATCTATTATTAGGAATGAAGACATTACTGAGCTGAATTCAGTGACTTTCAATGTGTGTCTGGATAAAGTGAAAAGTTTGGGAATAATTGAGTTCACTCCTACAGAAACAAGCCTTAGAGACACTGTTCTTAGTCTCAAGGAGAAATGTCTTGTGTGATCTTCTTTATTGTTTTTGGTTACTTGTTATTCCTTGCAGGTCTATATACATTTCACAAATTATAATTAAGTCTTACATGTTATTTAAAACCAATATAAATCTTATGTTTATGTCCCTAGGCCCTAATTAACTAAACTAACATATATCGTTACGTTGTAGTTAGTAATATCGATTGGTGTAGTTCAATACAAATTTGTTAGGAAAAAACGACCCTTGAATTGGATAATTAAGTATAATCGTCTAACTATTCATTATGAAGAAAAAGAAATTGAAAAAATTAACTCATTGATATTTTATTTATTCCATTACTTGTTGTAAAGCAGTTACTAGTGAGTTTTGTAATTTGTAAAGAAGTGAAAGTGAGAAAAGGAAATTCTTGCAAATGAGTATACTTCTCTCTATAATTTGTTTTAAAAGTACCAAATTTCAATCTTTGATAAAAAAAAGTACCAAATAGTTGTAAAATATTGATTCATACATTTATTTTATTAAATATAAAAATAAATCATTAGATAGTAATTTAGTTACATAAAATAAATCATTAAGTAATTTTAAATTCTTAATTTATAAATCATTAGTTGTTCTTATATATGGTTTTATCTTTAGCTAAAAAGTAACAGAATCTCAAAATTAATTAGATTTATTTATAACCATATAAGATTACAAAAAGTGATATATATCAAAGTATGAGATGCCAAATGAAGTAATAAATCTTATATAGAGTAATGAGACAATTAACTTGAGATAATGACGTTGAACAGATGTAAATATACGTGATTTTTTCTTTTAATTGTGTCATCGTAGTTTAGTCACGTGGACCTAAAAAGGGCAAGTGTGCGTATATAAGATGAGAGTAGTTGCTGCTCAAATTCATAACTGAAACTTAAACCAACCCCACCAATTAGAGAAAGATGGCTGACGGAGGAAAAATGGTTTGCGTCACTGGAGCGTCCGGTTACGTTGCGTCTTGGATTGTTAAGCTTTTGCTCCTCCGTGGCTACACTGTTAGGGCCACCGTTCGAGACCCAAGTTTGTTCCTTCTTCTTTCCTTTCTATCTTTTTTTTTCTAGACTTTATAATCGGTAACTACTAACTAGAAACTCTTTTTAACTATTCTGTATACATTTGTGTTGTTGTTGTATAGGTGATGAAAAGAAAACAGAACATCTTCTTGCACTAGACGGTGCAAAAGAAAAACTCAAACTGTTCAAAGCAGATCTTCTGGAAGAAGGTTCTTTCGAGCAAGCTATTGAAGGTTGTGACGCTGTCTTCCATACCGCTTCTCCAGTTTCACTAACTGTAACTGATCCTCAGGTTTGTTCACGATTTGTATCACCTTGTTTAGAACAAGACAATGCATGGTGATTGATGATAATAAAGTACTGATTGACCATGCCACTTATATCTGACTTTAGATCAAGAATTCTAACATTAACTTACTAGCTTAAGTGTTTCCGAGGGTTTGCAGATTGAGCTGATTGACCCGGCAGTAAAGGGAACACTTAACGTCCTTAAAACTTGCGCTAAAGTTTCATCTGTTAAGAGGGTCATCGTAACATCGTCCATGGCCGCAGTTCTCTTTCGTGAGCCTACCTTGGGACCAAACGACTTAGTAGACGAGAGTTGCTTCTCGGATCCAAACTTTTGCACTGAGAAAAAGGTTCTCGAATTGTGTTGTGCAATAGCATTGATCTAGTTCATTAAAAGTCGCATTCTTTCTTAAGTTTTTTATTTGACTTCTCCAGCTTTGGTATGCGCTCTCAAAGACTTTGGCCGAAGATGAAGCATGGCGATTCGCAAAGGAAAAAGGGCTCGACTTGGTCGTAATAAATCCAGGACTTGTGCTCGGACCGCTCTTGAAACCAAGCCTTACTTTCTCAGTAAATGTGATTGTGGAACTTATTACAGGTAAGGACAATTTCATCAACAAGGATTTTAGGCTCGTCGATGTGAGGGATGTTGCCCTCGCTCATATCAAAGCGTTCGAGACTCCTTCAGCCAACGGTAGATATATTATTGAGGGTCCGGTTGTGACGATAAATGACATTGAGAAGATTTTGCGTGAATTCTTTCCTGACTTGAATCTCGGTAACAAGTAAGTTCAACATTCCTTCACATTTGATTTACAATCAGATAGACTCTGAAATACTTCATACAAAATAAAAACTTTTTTGATTTTGCTTTTTAAGGGGTGAAGCAAGTGAGATCATTCCAGTGATATACAAGCTATGTGTTGAGAAAGTGAAGAGTTTGGGAATTGAGTTCACTCCCACAGAAGCAACCCTTAGAGACACTATTCTTAGCCTCAAAGAGAAATGTCTTGTGTGATCATCCTATCTTGTTATTGCTTTCCTGTCCTTTACAATTGTACTATTGAACTATGCATTTCATAAAATAAAAGTAGTCTTGCTCTTTATTTTCAAAACGTAGATTTTAATTAGTTAAATTGACAGAGGAAATAACATTTTCAATCTCTATTATGAACAAGAATCACATCACAACTTGGACGATCACCGGTAACTAAAACCATCACCAGGCTATGTTACACAGTGTGGCTTTTGTAAAGACACAGAAACATATGATTTATTTTAAAAAAACACTTCACAGTTCCAAAGATTCCTACACATAGTAAACGATCGAAAAACATGAACAAACCAAAAAAGGATAACTTACAATCTACATTGAGATCGAATCAGAATCAGTTTCTTTCATCAGAAGCCGAAATGCTTGAAGTTGTGGTACCTGAAACTTTAAACATTGATTTCACCTAGACGCATCAGCTTCTTGCTTAACTTTAGCCAATTGTGTTGCCGGATTCTGTTTCTCTGTACCTCCATTGTTCTTAGTCGTAGTCGTCGTAGGAGTAGTAGTAGTATCAGAGCTCTCTGTTTCTTTCACAGTAGCACCATTTGATGCAGGACTCAGTTTTGGTTTCTGATCAACGGGAGCTTCTTTAAGCTTAGGAACAACCGATCTTGCCTTCTCCTTGGCATCAAGCATGACAACCTGCTCAAGAGCCTCGCGAGCTCTCTTCTTCGCCAAAGCAGCTTCTTTTCCTCTCCGGTCAGTTTCACACTTAGCGGTCATAACAGCTTTGTTCATTGAAGAAGCAGCGATCTTAGCAGCGCATAAGAAAGCTTCGGAGAGTGCTTTATCGACGAAGCGAGAGCCGTTTTCGTCGACGATAGGGCGGAAGAAGGAGAAGGAATTAGGGTCTCGGCAAGGAGGACAGAGATAAGAAAGGTGACTTTCATCGCCGGCACAGTGAATGTGAGTCAAGGAGTGGCACCCTTTAATGGAACAAGAGACGCGGCGAAAAGACGGCGGAGATGAATCGTACAAGGCGAAGCAACCGGGACAAAACGACGCCGGATGGTTGCGGAGGAGACAATGAGTGCAGAAGAAGCGGAGAGATGCACGGAGACGTACTGTGTGTATCACCCAGGCGTCTGAGCTTCCGCAATCATCGCATCTTTCGGTGGAATTCGCCGCTGCATCGGAAGTCGCGGAGGTTGACGTCGCCGTCGTTGACGATGGAAGATTCATAGTGTCTCTCTGGTCTTTGCGATTTTGGGAAATTAGGGTTTACTCCTCTTTTCAATCGAGGAAGAGGGTTGACGTGGCACTAATCGATTTGTTAGGCTATGTTGGCTTTACTTACTTGGGCCAAATGATTGTAACTGTTGAGCCCACTTGAATATCTAGCCACTTGTTTCTGTTAATTCTGACTCGGATGAGACCAAAGAGACGAATGTGGCCAGATATTATAGTGGGCTGATGAGTAAGGCCCAATAAAAATTTAAGGTTTAACACCTATCTACCGTTCCATAATTCTTCTACAAAAGGTTGTTGATTGTATTAAACAGTGTCGCATAAACTTTTAAGAGCACCGAACCGTATTAAATTCATCAACCAGTTTGTGGTAAAGATACAATAATGTGGATTTGGTTTTGTCTCTGATTCAATTTTAAATTGACAAAAATCTGAATTGGGTTTGGTTTATAGTTGAGATTGATTAGTTTTTTTGGACTATCCAAGGAAGTGGGGACGTGTTTGATTATGAGGATAGGGACACGGCAAAGCGTGTCAACGTGTAGAAGTTCATTGTATTTTGCATAATATACGTATATACATTACATACATACCGATTCTTGTTCGATATATTGTTTCTGGTCAACATTTTGCACCAAATTAAGGAAAAGACAAACAAAAGCATTTTGCACCAAAAGGAAACGCATTATTTTCTTCTATATTGTTCATATAGAATATGCCAGATTGTAATAGCATATGTCACATGTGTCACATCTCTTGTGCCCTCAAAAATCACCACGTGTATCGACTCATCATCTATCACCATCGTCGAGAATAATTTACCTGCTGATCATGATCATCTTCTCCAACAAATTTGCTTTTGTGTTGACGTAAAGTGACGTTTTGATAATATATATAGCAAATGTATCTGACCTTTTAAATTGTGGAAGGGCCAGTTCTAAGAAAAGAAAGAAAAAAAATGAGCTAGGGTTCTCTTTCCTAAGTTGTTCATGATAATGAGGTAAAAGATTAATGCCAGTATAAACTTCTGGCACGTGGTCGGCTAGCTAAAGATCAGATCTTTTATTTTTGTAGAGAATGTAGAGTAAGTGATCAAAAACCTGTTGTTGGCCTATTCCACGGCGGATTGAGAGAATTGTGCGGGGACAGGGTCTTGTCATTTTATTTGAGTTTTGGCCTAACATATAGCAACTAGATCATAACCCGTATATAGCACGGACATTAATATTTTATATAAATTAAATTGTATACTTTGTTATGTTTGCTATGTTTGTTAAAATTATTTGTTATATTTGTCAAACTTTAGTAAAATATATTTAAATTAAATTAAATTTATTAAAACTTAATAAATTTAAAAGTTTTTTTTGTTTGGAGACGCACTATTTACATACAAAATATCCGTTTCTATTTTTTGAGTACTTTTAGGGCCTGAAACTTTTTATCCAAACTGACCTAAACCCAACTGGACGCGACCCGAACCGAATATTTAGAATTATTCTATTAAATAGTAAATCATATACCCATTAATCCCAAACCCGAACGGGTTCTACATGAACTCGAATGGGTTACTCATATGTCCAGCCCTATTCTCTGATTTAATTATCTAAAAAATCCCAATAAACATATGTTTTGGTGAGTACTTTTTATTCAAAAAAATTTACATCCTCTTCTGCCAAAATCATTTCATAAGACATCCCAAAATCTTTGGAATAATGATTCCATGAATGAAGAATCCTAATTTGAATATACCAAGAGGTTTTGAAAGGTTTTAAGTTTTTGATAGGTGTGTATGTGAGAAGGTACATCCATCGTGATGGTAATCTGCTTATTTATAATTTTAACTTGCATTATACAGCAGATAGGCTTATATTTTAGTTAAACTAAAAACTTTTATTGTAAAATTGATTATAAATATATGATATTATTTTATTTGATTTTAAATGTATAGAAACTACGAGTTGTATATGTTTTGTTGATATTATTTATATTGTTTAGTGTTTAAAATTATATACTTGTATTTTGATTGTTAATTTTAGAGTTTCACATGTAGTATACCATCTTGTATTAATATTGATTTAAACCCGTCAATTGTAGGATTTTTCAGCTTGTATTAAAAATTGAATCACATCATACACATTAAAAAATCTAATATGTTATTAATTATTGTAGTATATAAGATTATAAATTTTAAAATAATATGTATGAAATTGAATATAAATATTCAAATTATGACACAGTACTCAGTAATTTTTTTTCTTAAATCTACTTTTGACCCGTTATAGTATTTTTTTCATGTACTGAACAATTTATATTCGTTTTTAAAAATTCAAATTGTGGCATATGCGAAAAAACTCTAATTATTTTTTTATAACGATGATATTATTTTTTCGCAAAAATAGAATCATATAAAGATGAGAGGTGAATTATAATAATTAATAAAAAATTAATATGATAATATTGATATCAAATCTAATTTGTTGATTTTAATTGGTTACTTTTTTGGAAATTAATAATGTATTTCGTTTTTGAGTTAAATTTAATTAATTAAATTAGTATTTGACTTTTTAATTTTTAAAGAAATGAATTAATTTACTCTTTAAAATTTTATTTCTAATGGCATACGTATGTAATTACTTACAAAAAATAAGGTTACATTTTAAAAATTAATATGATAATTTAGATATCAAATCTAATTTGTTGATTTTAATTGGTTACTTTTCTGGAAATTAATAATGTATTTCGTTTTTGAGTTAAATTTAATTAATTAAATTAGTATTTGACTCTTTAATTTTTAAAGAAATGAATTAATTTACTCTTTAAAATTTTATTTCTAATGGCATACCTATATAATTACTTACAAAAAAGAAGATTATATTTCAAATGTACTTCCCAAATAATATAGTAGGATCACTTCCATTCCGAGTTTTCTTCTTTCTTTGATATATATATCTACTTATTTATTTACTCGGTTTGATTTTATAATAAATTTGTTTATAATTATTTTCTGAACAAGAGATGGCCATAAAATACAGTGATGAAATCAATAATGGTCCATGCAAATGTACTCAAATTATCCACTTGGAAAGTTTATAGTATACAATGGGTTGTTACGTATTTTAGAATCTAATTTGCATGGCGATTTAATTGACATTTCATCATCAACCGAGCTATAACGAGAGATAAACCAGAAGATGCAACGTTCGTGAACAAACTCGACTGATATTCTAGATGGTTTTATTTATTTTTTACTTATAGAAAGGAACAAATTAGATTTAAAGATAATATGCTCTAATCTAAGAGTTTGGAACCACTATACCACATACTATATCCCATGATTAAAAAAAATCTCAATTATTATAGCGCAAATGATTGGTTTTCATCAGTTAATAGAACTTGCTGAGTGAGTCCCCAAATTTGAGGATGATTAGTAATTTAGTATCGTAAAGACTAAAAAAGACTTAAGAAAAATAGTAATGATTAGAGAAGTCAAACCTTTAATAATTAAGATAGATAAAGAGAGACAAGGTTGCTCAACCCCACTTGGAGTGTGATGCTTTTTTGGCAGTGTTCCTTTATGATAACACATCTCTTCACACACAACTTTAGTGTATCACAGGCCCATGTCACTTTAAGATAAGATAACATATTCTAGTATATGATTATTTTCATATTTGTAAGTGTATTAAATTATTCATAGACACACCATGAATTAATTGTAATAATGCGAAGGACCTGTATCATGTAACAGAGACAGACGAAGTGTGCAGAGGTCGGTGAGAAGCAATTTGGTCACCATGCTCCAACTCTCTTCTCTAGGTCCCTTTTGCTTTAATTTTCTCGTTTAATAACAATATCTTATGAAAGCAGTTACCATATCAATTGAAGGATTGTATAATACCGTAATTTATTTATATATAGTACATCTAATTAAACATTAATTATTTCTACTAATAGCCTAAAACCACTACTAATACAACAACTAGTACTTGTTTACGATAATTATTAAACTTGTCTCGATACCTACAACATGCCCAAAAAAGTAATCAATACTTTGTTTAATCACAAAGATCTCAGTGAGATGGTTCTATAGATAGTATTTCTGATTTGTTAGTATATTAGAGAATTGACCATCTATTAAAATAAGAGAATGAACACTATTTGATAAAACAATACATACGCAATTATCATTGTCTTTAATTTTTATCAAAGTAATCATACGATCGACTATTTGTATGCAAAAATTCATCATTTTATTTGCAAAAAAAAACAAACAAACATGGTAGAATTGTATTTGGTGTGTGTTTTAACAAATTGTTGCAATGTTTAGTGCAACATATATAATCCACTATATATAATCATTGACATAATTAATATTTGATTATATGAAGCAATTTCTCTTTAATTATGTGTTTATAAATATAGGGAGAAAAGAAAAATAGAGAGAAAGGTAAAGAGTAGAGCTAATGATTCGGGCGACGCTAAAAGGTTGAATGTTCGAGAGAAACGGAGTCTCAGAGACTGTGAAAACAAAAAATCAAAATCCTCAGTTACAGACGATTTGGTCCCCTCTCTTCTCTCTCTGCGTCCGTCTTGTGCGTCGATTTGTCTCCATCTCCTTCTCTCTCCGCCTACTTTCTCAGGACTACTCCAATTCGCCGACTTTTTCTCCTCTGTTCTCTGCATTTGGATTGATGCCACTTTAATACTTTGAGGTTCTCACTCTCTCTTTCTCTCTTCGCTGACTTCGATTGCTTCAGTACCCTTTTTCTCAGGTCAGCTACGATGATAGCTTTATTCAGACAAGAAGATCAAAGTTTTGATCTTTTTGTTTTGGTTTTCTTAAGAGATGGTTAATTAGGTCTTGAGTGCGCTGTTTTGAATCGTTCTTCAGTGTGATTAAACAATTGGTTTTGATTTGACTAATCATGTTGCCATTAAACTAAGTGAAAATCTCTGCTTTTTTTATATTGCATATTGATGATTGAGACATTGATTTCTTTTCTATTTCTTTATTTCCCAGTTTCTAATTTGGGAACTGAAAAGTTTTCTAATTTAAGCATTACAAAGTGTACAATTTTTGTTTCTGGCAAGTTTTTCTTGGCCTAATTCGTCTATTTTATGAATTCACCTTTTTAGGATCAAGACTTCGTAAAAGATTGTTTCTGTAAAACGCAACACCATGCCTCTGTTTGAGCTTTTCAGGCTCACCAAAGCTAAGCTTGAATCTGCTCAAGACAGGAACCCTTCTCCGTGAGTCCCATTCACTTGTCTCTCTTTAAGTCTGCCTTGTTTCAAGTTCATCAAATTCATGTGTTTTTTTGTTGTGTGTGAAAAATAACAGACCTGTAGATGAAGTTGTGGAGCTGGTGTGGGAAAATGGTCAGATATCAACTCAAAGTCAGTCAAGTAGATCGAGGAACATTCCTCCACCACAAGCAAACTCTTCTAGAGCTAGAGAGATTGGAAATGGCTCAAAGACGACTATGGTGGACGAGATCCCTATGTCAGTGCCATCACTAATGACGGGTTTGAGTCAAGACGATGACTTTGTTCCATGGTTGAATCATCATCCCTCCCTTGATGGATATTGCTCTGATTTCTTGCGTGATGTGTCGTCTCCTGTTACTGTCAACGAGCAAGAGAGTGATATGGCGGTAAACCAAACTGCTTTCCCGTTGTTTCAGAGAAGAAAGGATGGCAATGAATCAGCTCCTGCTGCTTCTTCGTCGCAGTATAACGGTTTCCAATCGCATTCTCTGTATGGAAGTGATAGAGCTAGAGATCTTCCTAGCCAACAAACCAATCCGGATCGGTTTACTCAGACGCAGGAACCACTAATTACTAGTAACAAGCCTAGTTTGGTCAACTTTTCACATTTCTTACGCCCTGCAACTTTTGCGAAGACTACTAATAATAACCTTCATGACACTAAAGAAAAGAGTCCTCAAAGCCCGCCAAATGTGTTTCAGACCAGAGTTCTTGGAGCTAAAGACTCTGAAGATAAGGTTCTTAACGAGTCTGTTGCTTCTGCTACGCCTAAAGATAACCAAAAGGCTTGCCTAATATCAGAGGACTCATGTAGAAAAGACCAAGAGAGTGAAAAAGCAGTTGTATGTTCTTCTGTTGGCTCGGGTAATAGTCTCGATGGCCCATCCGAAAGTCCTTCACTTTCTTTAAAGAGAAAGCATTCGAATATTCAAGACATTGACTGTCATAGTGAAGTGAGTTAAACTCATGTCATTTTATGCACATTACAATTTCGTTTCTTTGTTGTTTTCTTCAGTTTTTTTATTGAATATTGTTGAGCAGGATGTGGAAGAAGAATCAGGAGATGGAAGAAAGGAAGCAGGTCCATCTCGAACGGGTTTGGGTTCAAAGAGAAGCCGCTCTGCAGAAGTGCATAATCTGTCTGAAAGGGTGAGTGAGTGAAGCCCCTAAAGGGTTTTTGTCCATTCTCAAACTCACAAAAGATTGCTATATTTGGTAACTTACTGTCCTCAATTTTCAGAGACGGCGTGATAGGATCAACGAGAAGATGCGTGCCCTGCAAGAACTCATTCCAAACTGTAACAAGGTCAGCTTCTTCTCCTTTACAAATACCATTCATGATTCATTTTTGTTTGAAAGATAAGGAGCAATGCCAAATAAACTAAAACTTGCATCTTAGAACGAATTGCTAAAGGTTTTTGATTGGTTTCCGTATTTATTAAACCGGAAAAACAATTGAAACCATATTGTAAGCAAGATTGTTCAAGCCGAGAATTTTCGTATTTAATCAGCTTTTGTAACATTTATATGGTTTAAAGGTGGACAAAGCTTCGATGCTAGATGAAGCCATCGAGTATCTCAAGTCACTCCAACTTCAAGTGCAGGTAACACTCTCATTACTCTCTAGAGTCGATAAAAATCGTGCAAACTAATAATCTAAACACAATAATCGCCAACAGATCATGTCAATGGCGTCTGGTTACTATCTGCCACCGGCGGTTATGTTCCCACCGGGTATGGGGCATTACCCGGCAGCAGCTGCTGCAATGGCAATGGGTATGGGAATGCCTTATGCAATGGGCTTGCCTGATTTGAGCCGTGGTGGTTCATCGGTTAACCACGGACCACAGTTCCAAGTCTCGGGGATGCAACAACAACCAGTGGCGATGGGTATTCCACGTGTCTCTGGTGGTGGTATCTTTGCCGGTTCTTCGACGATTGGCAATGGCTCGACTAGAGATTTATCTGGTTCTAAAGATCAAACAACGACGAATAACAACAGTAACTTGAAACCAATAAAGAGAAAACAGGGGTCTTCTGATCAGTTTTGTGGATCGTCGTGACATAAATACAAACTTATGAACTGATGTATTGTTTATTTGTAGCATTCAAACAAATCTATTTTATAATCCTAAACAAAATTAATTTGTGTTCGTTATAACAGTGAAGAGCTTTGTGCTTATTGGTGGGTTCTGTTCTGTTTCTTGTTTTGAATTAAAAAATGTTTTTAATATTTTCAAAGGTTTTGTTCCCTTTTTAATGTAGCGTGGGGTTCACTATATAGATGGACCTGGTTAAACAAGCGTGATGGGCTTCTCAGCCCATTTTGTTAAATAACTTAATTATGACATTTTCTTTCGATTTCCTTTTTTTTCTTTTTTTGGGCCAGGACTATTGAACTAGTGAAGCTGAATATATACCCACGCGAAAATTGAAATTATTGGAAGTTTTTTTTTTTTTTTTTTTTTGTTGGAACCTATAGGGTGTATATAAGTTACATGATACACGGTGTTTGAGCGCATCACTTAGCTTGATATGTAGTTTATGTTATACGTAGTAAGTGATTCGCTCACGCATGACTGTTACGTTTTCTTTAACAAAAAGAAAGGGAATCGATGGTTAGGGTTAGGTCAACGATCGGAGGAGTTGAGCTAGAGCCTAGAGAACCATAGTTTGGAAGAGGGCAAATGTGAGCTCCTGATTTGTTTCTCGGATGCTGGAAGCTATATATATGTCCATGATTGTATCGATTGGGAGTTTTGTCGAAAGTAAAAAATTTCTTCCTCAATTCTTTAGGAAGTTTGTTACTTTGTTTTATGTTCACAAAACGTTGTCAACTTCTCGTAGATGCTTGTTTCTATAGTTAGAGATGTTTTATATACCCAGCCTGCCAGCCAGCGAGCAGACTTTTATTAATAGTTTCCCCTATATATAGGCTATATAGCTTTAGCGTAAACTTAAGTTCTGTGTGGTAAATCGCGTCTTCACAAACATTTTTGCACCAAAGACTTCTTAAAAGTAATATATAGAAGAGAAATTTAGATGATTCTGTCCTCGTTTAAATTGATGAGACTTATTAAACTTAAGTAATGCATAATAAATAAAACATTAAAACCTTTAGTACTGAAAAAGGTAGTCTATATAGTGGAAAGCAGAGAAGAACAAAAAAGGGTTTATACTTCCATTTAGATTTTGTATCTTCTAATGGAGGTGGATTAGACAGCTCTAACTAATTACGAAAGACAACAAGCAGTAGAAAATGGACACGTCGAACACCTAGGGAGACAAATTAATGAATTACACGAGGTTTAGATCGAAACTTGAAATAGAAGAAAATGGTGTTAATGTGGCAAAGCAAAAGAAAAGTTAAACATCATTTTGCTTTTGGCTACATTAATATATCAAGATTACCTATGATTATGTCTCTTCTTCTCTCCTTTCTTACCAGTTAGATTGGGCCATATTAGAGAGAAATTCAACCATACAAGCCCTCTTTTCTCACTTTTAATCAAATCTGTAATATTATTTGCCTTCTTTTCTAAGTTTGATATTTTTCTCGACCACAAAATCACAAAACACAAATCAAATGATCAGTTTTGGAAAAGCAAATGAGGCAAGCAATTAGTAAAAATAGCATAACCACTTGGGTGTTTAATTTTTTTCCGTATAATCCAAAAGTATTTTTTCAGTAGAACTACAACATAAAATAAAGGACTTAATTAACAAGTATATAATCATCAAAATCGTATTATAAAACCATTTATTTTATTTGAAAAACTAACTCAATCCACAATAACTCAACTAATTAGAAAAGCATCAGCCAAAAAAATGATTAAAAAATATAATAAAAAAATGATTATCTTTCAATTTGGGGGCATAATATATTTATCAGAAAACATTGCTTTTTTATTAACGAAAGGAATATTTAGAAGAAACTTTAAAATATAGAAAAAGATAACAGAAAATAATGAAAAGGGACCTTAGTACAAAGTGCATGCATGTGCTAATGTTTCCTTGATGATGGGATTAGTGCTAAACGGGCCAATTAAGATGGTATACAATAATACAATTAAGGTCACTTCTCATTGGGCCCTCTATCTCTTTCTCCGTGACCTCATCCTCTTAATCTAAAA
The DNA here is from genome assembly GCF_000001735.4 of Arabidopsis thaliana. Classification (NCBI taxonomy): domain Eukaryota; kingdom Viridiplantae; phylum Streptophyta; class Magnoliopsida; order Brassicales; family Brassicaceae; genus Arabidopsis; species Arabidopsis thaliana. Next base: position 3,081,438 of record NC_003070.9, read on the forward strand.
TGACTAAATGTTCTATACTTTTTAATAAGTCCCTTTCTCCTTGTCTAATTAATAAAATTCTTTTTAACACAAAAAAAAGCCGAAAAATCTTCCATCAACATCGTTGTAGAGCGTTATTAAAAATTGTACACTTCCACAAACTTTTATTGGATGCATATTTTCGTTAGTCAATATAATTGGTGGTTATATCCTTTAATAGCGTAATCTAGATTTGGGTCTAAACCTTTTAGTTATAGAAACCTAGCGTACAGAGTAAACAACAAGATACATTGATGAATAATGTATGTAAACTAAGTCGGAGCCAAGATAAAACAAAAATATTAGTTTTGTTCTCCCTCGTTTTTTATGATATCGCTATGTCAGGATCACTTATTTTTTTCACGAATATTGACATATATTTCTAAAATTAGTTCGATAAAAGATTATTGGGTTCATAAATGATTAATGGTAAATGTATCAATTTTTGGCTACCAAAACCTTAAATACTAAGATGCTTATTGGAGTTCGAACTCACTTCCATAATTAGGTTAACATTTTTAAGAATAGCTTGCTCAGAGATAGCATATGCATTCAGATTGAAAAAAGGATGGAACAAAAATCATCGTAGGTGACACAATCACTAAGTTTTCAAGTTCCTATATATACCTGACGACTATTTTTTATAAGCTTGATCAAGAGAAGCCAGAAAACAAAAAAAGTAATGCGATGCTGATTACAAGTTGTAAAATGCACAACCCCAAGAATTCTAACAGAACCACTTATTGTGATATATCTTGCTTTTCGAATTTTTCAGCAGTTTCATTTTGGTTGTCAGGACTCAGATGTATTATAATATAGTAACTTACATCGAAACCAAATTAAAGCGCCTTCAAATCATATATATATTTTTCTTGAATTTTGATTTAAAAAAATGGGAACCCTAAGAGAACATAATAGGGCCTAGATTTAAGGAAAGCTATATATGTTAATACTATGAGAGACGTGTTCAGTGTACAGCCTCTTCTCCGTATTTTTTGTCGGCGAAGATGTTATAATCCTCGTGAGTTGTAACAATGGCGAACGACAACGACCATATGATGGACCCTTTCTCACTTCTCTACTTAGACAGACTTTCAAATTACCTTAGGGCAAAACCAACGGATATTACAGTGATTATATATACTTAATTAGCTTTAAAATGGGGTGCACACACAAAAAAAGGGTGAAAAATATATATATGAAAACGAGTGATAATAAGGATTTTGTTGAGAGAACAGCTCATGTATATCCTCTATTGTTCTGTATACATTTTGGTTTTAATGTTTTTTTTTTGAAGGGTTTGGTTTTAATGGTTACTTCAATAATATTTTCCATACATAGCTACAATGTAAACCTTCTATTGCACTGCATGAAGATCAACGTAACCATGCAATGATGCAAATTATAATCATTTATCCCCCACCAAAACTAGGGTTCGTATTTTAAAAAACAAAACAAAACAAAACCTAGAAATATATGCATTCCGCAGTGGTATCATTTTTTGGTCTTTGTACTATTATTGAAAAACATTAACATACATAATTCAAAAACAAAAATTTAATGGTTTAATTCTCAGGTACAAAAATGATACTTTTCGTAAATGGAGTTTGGTAAGGGAAGTTACCATAATATTGTATGTTTGTTCTCAAAAAGTAGCATCAAAACTCTTAATATTATAATTAAGTTCAAAAATACAACAAAAAAAAAAAGGTTTAGAAAGAGTTTCTAAAGATTCTGGAAGAGGTCAAAAAAAATTAACATAATTTTTTGACAAATATCTAATAACCCACAAATTATGATAACTTGGATATATATATATATCTGAAGAGATTATTTTGAGGTTTCGACAAGGATATTTTTTAAAACTGAAGAGATTAATCTGAGAGCTTAATTGCAAATAACAAATATAGAAGCATGCTCCTATAAAATCAAAATCAACGCTTAAATTAAAAAAATCTGAAATGAGATATGGTTTGCATATAATGGAAGGGCTGGCGGCGGATATATGCATGATTATCTTAAAATCATGATGATGATGATCAATGATGGGTCTCAATCATGCATGATCCTAATCGAATATGTTCCATTTTTGAGGGGATACTAATAGTTTTTAGTTGTACGTAGTTAACATAAAATGTTTTTCTTTTCCATGATATACTCCATTAACGTGTTGATTGGTATTAGTTTATTGAGTATGATTAAAAAGAAACTCAGCTGAATTGCAAAGTCTTTCCATATATTATTCACGCTTCTCGTAATTAATCATTTGGTGAATTATATAATTCGAAGTATCTTTTGACAGCTCTAGTTCGAGATATTATACAATAAAATCAACTAGCTACTCTATTTATTTTATTGTGTTCGATAATGAGACATTTCATGTCGGTTTTGTTTAATTTTATAAGAAGAGACATTATTGAGCGAGTTTTCTTTTTGGGTTCCTGCATGAACAATGGCAAATTGTGGGAACTTTACATATCGCTTCTCTCAGACTCTGAGCACTTCTATAAAGCTACACTTTCTGACCAAGACACTAGTCTGACTCTTTGGTTCGGCCATTTCCAACCAGCACCAGTTGCTGGACCACTTGCTTCTCCATCTTAATGAAGCCACAAATGAACACATTCTCCTCAAAGCTTCCTCTCAAATTTTTGCAAAATATTTGAAAACCATTTTCTTGTTTTCCTATTAAAATTTGTAATATATAGTAAACTTTTAACAGTAATAAAGAAAAAAGATTAGTAAGTTCTCTTTTTTAATTCATATACGTGTAGTCTTTTTTCCACGATATTTTTAGGATTGGGTCCCAATAAACAAATGGATAAACGGTAAGAGTCTAACGAGAGGCCGTCTCTAGATAACGTAAGAAAGCTACAAAAATTCAACATGTGAATATTTGAGGGAAAGTTTGAGTGGATGGACAAAGAATATACCCTCTCTATTATGAATCATTTTAAGGCAAAAAAAGGGAGAAAGATGACAAAGAGAAGTGAGTCAATTTAATTTAAAACGTATAAAGCAAACAAAAGAGACACTTGATTATTCTCATTCATCTGCAAAAGTAACCATATTTTTTAAGCAAAATTTCTAAATTTCGTTATGTAGCCATTTAATTCCATTTAATCATTTTTGGAAACATTAACCAATGATGACAATTTCTTGCTGGTTATGAACCTTTCCCATTATTTCCTTTATTTGATGCGTTCATCTTCACAAATATTTAGTCCTCATTTAGCATTTGCTTTTAATTCATTGCATTAATCTTTCATGACGACAACACACAACTCTTCTTTGTCCTCATTCTTATCTACATATATCATCTAAGGTGTTATTTTAATTGTTCCATTCTCACTACAAATAATTTTTGCAAAAACGTTTCTAATGCTCTAGTAAATATTTGGTTTTGATCCGTGTACGATACACGTATGATGTAATCCTATATCTTTATACGACGGCTCGCTGATTTTTCTGGGTTGAAAGATTTTAAAATTGATCTTCTAATAAATCACAACAAATTTATACATTAGACATAAATTGAGAATTACTCTTTCTCTTGACAAAAAAAACATTCAAAAAGCTTTTGGGAATCACTTTTTCAATAAATCACACATCCCAATAGCTTCAAACAGTTGTAGTAAAATGTACGTCAGGTTCACTTGGTGACATATATAATTAAGAGAGAAAAAAAACACATGCACATCATCATTAGCAAAGAGATATCCTTGTCACAGACCAAAATATTTTAAAGAGCACACATTGCTCCAAACTCTCGTCGACTTTGATACATTATTAAGAACTCTTACCAATTTATATGTGGAATCCATCTTTCCATCAATTATAATCTTAATAAACTCTACACTCTTCTCGCAGCTGATTTACTAATAAAAAATAAAAATAAAAAAAACTTTTTGTTTCGATGCTTTCTCTCACTCGGACAAATACTAACGATCATTTTAGAATAAGTCAACCATATTGAAAACGACTCTCAACTAATTACGTAAACTTATATTTTGAAGTAGTCATTCTTACATTGTTGTAAACACTTTTCCATAAATGCATGAAGTTTATAATTATAAAATATTTAGACATATTCCTATCAATTTTTTATAGATCACGATTTACATGAATCTCCGAAAAGAGAAACATCAAAAGAATATGGAAAAATTTCCGAAATAAAAACTCTAGAAGAATTGCTGAGGTCACGCCGGTTTTGGCTGTGTAGAGTGATTCGTAACATCTTTTAGGCTGAACATGAATGAGCATGTCTCCACTACTTAGACTCACATAATTTTAGCTCTATAAAAGAAATAATTTTCGGTGATTGTTTGAAATTAATATATATCGATCATACTTTTGTCGTAGCGTTTGAACGTATGATCATAATGGGTCCATTTAGAGATGACGAATGTATGATGATTAGAGTGATGTAAAAGGTTTAAAAAACTACTACATGAACTCCATTTCTTAACCTTAACTTTCTTACCATTGGTGCGAGCCGATCCGACGTGGACCAATCAAATTGTTTCTACAAAGCTGAAAAAAATTTACACACTTTTGCAACTTTTCTCTCAATCCTTTTTTAAAAAGAAGATTTAGAAAAGGAAAATAGTAGTAAAAGAGAGCATAAAATTCAACAAACCCTTCTGAAGAAAGTGACTTTTCTTAGTTCTATTAATACTCTCTCTCTCTGCAGATCTGTTACTTCATTATCTCTTCCTTTTTTTCATTAGATTCCATTAACCTTCAAAAGTTTTTCTAATACATTCTCTCTGCTCACAACTTTTTTTTCTTTCAATACTTGTAAAGAAAAAATAGAGCTTTCTTCTTCTTCTCTTTTACTGTTAGCTTTGCACAGCATTGCAGCTGTGAATAACTAAATGGGGAGACATTCTTGCTGTTACAAACAAAAGCTGAGGAAAGGGCTTTGGTCTCCTGAAGAAGACGAGAAGCTTCTTACTCACATCACCAATCACGGCCATGGCTGCTGGAGCTCTGTCCCTAAACTCGCTGGTAACATTTCTTCCTTTATTCCAAGAAACAAACGAAGAAGCTACTTTTTGTAATAACAACAGCTGAGTCTTCTTCTACAGGTTTGCAGAGATGTGGGAAGAGTTGTCGACTAAGATGGATCAATTACTTGAGACCTGATTTAAAGAGAGGAGCTTTTTCTCCTGAAGAAGAGAATCTCATCGTCGAACTTCATGCCGTCCTTGGAAACAGGTAATAATTAGTTATCAACAATAATGCTGTCTAAGAAAAAATATCATAGAAAACAGAGGATCATGTTTATGTTTTCAGCTTCATTCCTCTGTTTTTTGCTCTGCTCTGTTTTAACAGAGGATCAAGTTTATGTCTTAAGCCTCCTCTGTTTTTGGCTTTGGTCTGTTTATACTCAGATGGTCACAGATTGCGTCAAGGCTTCCGGGTAGAACCGACAACGAGATCAAGAATCTATGGAACTCAAGCATCAAGAAGAAACTGAAACAAAGAGGCATTGACCCAAACACACACAAGCCCATCTCTGAAGTTGAGAGTTTTAGCGACAAAGACAAACCAACAACAAGCAACAACAAAAGAAGCGGTAACGATCACAAGTCTCCTAGTTCCTCTTCTGCGACTAACCAAGACTTCTTCCTCGAAAGGCCATCTGATTTATCCGACTACTTCGGATTTCAGAAGCTTAACTTCAACTCCAATCTAGGACTCTCTGTTACAACTGATTCTTCACTCTGCTCGATGATTCCGCCGCAGTTTAGCCCCGGGAACATGGTTGGTTCTGTCCTTCAGACACCAGTATGCGTAAAGCCCTCGATTAGTCTTCCTCCCGACAACAACAGTTCGAGTCCTATCTCCGGAGGAGATCATGTGAAATTGGCTGCACCAAACTGGGAATTTCAGACAAACAACAATAATACCTCAAATTTCTTCGACAATGGCGGATTCTCATGGTCTATCCCAAATTCTTCTACTTCTTCTTCACAAGTCAAACCAAATCATAACTTCGAAGAAATAAAATGGTCAGAGTATTTGAACACACCGTTCTTCATAGGGAGTACTGTACAGAGTCAAACCTCTCAACCAATCTACATCAAATCAGAAACAGATTACTTAGCCAATGTTTCAAACATGACAGATCCTTGGAGCCAAAACGAGAACTTGGGCACAACTGAAACTAGTGACGTGTTCTCCAAGGATCTTCAGAGAATGGCCGTCTCTTTTGGTCAGTCCCTTTAGCTTTTTTCTTTCTTTCTTTCTTATTTCTAACAGATGTAGAGAACATAAAGATATACAAATACATACAATGTCAATACGTACAGTGGATTTAAGTGTTCTGTATATTTCATGGGCGAGCTGTCTTTATTTTTATGTTTATTTTTGAAGCGTGTTTTATACGTCAAAGATTCTTCTTTCTTTTGCAAAACCTTTCAGTATCATACTAAATACTTTTGTTTTTGTTAAGATTTTATGTATAGTATTCTTGATGATTCATCAGAGAGGTCTGTGTTTGCCATTAATCTGTTGAAGAACAATGATGAACGCAATAAATCTGTTTCTGTCTGTTTCCGTGAACGAATTGTGATCCATAGTCACATCCTTCACCATTTTTCAGACCTGTAATTAATTAAACGACAAAAGAAAACATCAAATTAAAGCAAAAAATAATAATAAACTCAAGTGGGGATTAGCTCAACTAATTAGAAGGGACACTTTTTTTTTTCAAACAGAGCCAAATTTAAATTTCATTATTTAAGAAAATGATTTACGTATTCTGAAATCATCAAGTTTTTTTTTGGCTATTGAATACCCTAAATTTCTGGTTATGATAATTTTCTATATATACAAACTGTGTCATATGTTTAGTCTTTCTTGTCTGTCTGTGCATTTTTAATAAGAGTCTTATCAGAGAATTGGAATTGTCCCCATTGACCAGAAACTTATGTTTTTTTGGCCGGCGTCGGAATATTCTTTTGCAGTAGAAAATTCCCAATAGCTTCAGGATTTGACCATAATAAACATCGACGGAAGTGATGGGATGGTTTTCAATTTTCTTATCCTTAAGTTACTTTATAACACTATTAAAAAAAAAATATTCCAATCCAAAACAAAACACTTTTTACTTTTTAGAAATAACCTAACGCAATAACTCGACCGGTAAGTTAAAGAGTGTTGTTTGACTTTAAATGCAAAGTCGATAGCAAAAACTAGTTTAATGTAATGGAGAAATATGTAGAAATTTTTGGCATAACTAATAATAAAAAAGAGAATCAATCTGCTCAAATTAAAAATTATCTAGGCTAAGGGTAGAGATTATTTTCTGTGCTAAACGTGTATTATTTACCGACCAAAAGATTAATCGGTTTGAAGATTTAAAAGGTATCATAAATATGCATTTGCGTTATAACAAAGTTTAGTGAAAGGCGAGAGTGCATGTGAAACGAATAATTGGTGCTACAATATTAAACCAATCATTGTGTTAGCTTTGATTAATTGGCGTATGTTATGTAAGGATGATTAACAGAAACACTTGTCGCAGTTTGTTAGTAATTAAAAAAGAGGAAGATATATTATGCTTAAAGAAATGGGGAAAAAAAATAGAGAATGTCGTGGAATCTTGCATTTTTTTTTTTTATCTCTTATGATTTGTTCATGAATCATGACTTCATATCTATCTATATAGTTGACATCTAAAATATACTTTTAAAAGTCGCGTTACAATGAGAAGTAAAACATTTTGAATGTTCCTTGATAGTGTGATGCTTTCGACAATAGTATAGCGCATTCAAGAACTTTTTTTCGAGGGCTGGGTTTGTTTATCTTTCGTTCTTAAACATTGCTTACCACCATGGTGATGCATCAGCCAAAGCCGAGAATTTGAGATTTCTAATTTTTTAAAATTGTTTTCCAACATCAAACCTACCAAGTTTTGCAACAAACAAACAAAATGTTGCCTTCCTACGGCGGGTCATGACTATCTCTCTCATAGCTTCTAGATCGGATATTATAACAATAAAACCATGCAACTTAGTAAGATCTCTAAGTGAGAAAAAAACTTCGGAGGTTTTAATTTAAACATCTCTTGTGCGTAACGAAATGGAGAAAAAACTTCGGACGCTTTATGTCTATATGATTGATTGATAAGGACAGTGATACAACACAACTACATGTATATTTCTTCTCTGCCTTTGTATTAAAACCTAGATTTTAGTTGATGGAAATGAAGTAAAACAAACATTTCATAATGACGATTCTTGTTAATGTCACAAAGATAATCATAGTCTATGAGCTATTCTGTTTTGTTCTTTCGAAATACCAATCTCCAACAGCCACAGCAATCCCCTGTTTTTGTTTTTCCAACAACAAGGCACAAACATTAATTCTATTTTTAACCATGATCATTAATCAATCGCAATAGTATATTTTTCTCACCTTAGCTTTGCCCGCTCCAGAGTATCCAGGAAACCAAGTATCTTGTCTCTCCGCTTGACAATGAGCCCATCCCGAGGTAATTAAAACTCCATTCTTGCTAAACTTCGAAAAGGTCTTCAACGCATCTAACATGCTCATCTTGAAACCTGAAACTCAAAGCAAGGAAATTAAACAATATTGATCAGCTTATTGGGTATAGACCGGTTATCTTCGGTTATGAGTAAACCATCCTGGTTTACATTTAACGTTAAGTATATAAGCTAAGATATGTGGTTATTAAACACTTGAGCTTTGTAACAACATTTAGAGAGATTAATAAAGTTTGTTATAATTCCGTTTATGAACTCCCTCTTCTCCGATCTGATTCTCCGTTTATTATGGTATCGGAGCCGTAACAGTTCCGATCTTCCGCTTCCGTTTCTTTGTAATTAGATGAAAGAGTGGTAGGTTTCATGAAAACATCACTGTTACCTTCTAAGAAGTGCATCTGAGAGGCAGTGCACCTAAAGCTAAAACTGCAGTTATGCCAACTGCCACTCTTATCAGCAGATGGTGGGGCTAAACTATTTCCAATCTGTAAAGAAACAAGATATATTTCAAGAGAAGCAAACCTTGTGATTCATCGTAAAGAATTGAAAGATAGAGATGGAATAATAAATAACCTGCCACGAATCAAATCCCGAGTTGAGAATAAACAACGGGGTCTTGACTTGGTTGATTATGTATTGAGGGAAAAAACACTGAGGGATATTGAAAGCAAGAAAAGTAAATGAGGAACATTATAACTAACAGAAACACAAGAAAAAAAACTCAGAAATAAATACCAAAAATGGTTTGATATGGCTTGTACAAGTGGGAGGAAGTGTGTTTTGCAAACCCTAAAAGATAAAAGAACAATTCTTGGTTAGCCTTCAACGATCTGTATATATATCATCATCATCATGAAGACATGATAACGTTATACCTGAGTGTTCACAACACCAGAATACATACGCCTTAAAGAATGACCTCCAGATACATCAACGCTTCATTTACAAAATAGACACCAACCAGTCTCAACAATCTTTTAGTTTCCATCATTTATTGGTTAAAAACAAAAAAATGTACTCACGCGTCGAGGAAGAAGCCAGCATCGCTCATGCATTTTACTGTGGTGGTAGGAGGAAACAAGTTATTGAAATCATCGCATCGTAAAATGGCAGAAAGACCCCCAGAAGAACATCCGCTGAGCAAAGCCTTAACGTAATAATATTATTAGTTATTACATTAACAACTTAAATTTAACCTGGGAACCAAGATTCAAATGCAAAGCAATATTATATGAAATATATATATGTGTACCTGTTTTGCCTGACGCATTCCCTTTTCCATCAAATCTTCCATGACAGCTAAAAATATACGCTTTCCTCTATACTGAAGTTGTGCCGCCTAATTGCATAAACAACATATACATATGAATCCCAAGTTAATTACTAGTGAAATATATAATGATCATCTTCATGGTTTTAATTAACTAACCTTGTTTTCGCTGTCACCATCAAAGGATGCACCATCACAATACCGGACTTTTACTTTGTTCCAATTGTAAAAGTCTGCCAATAATGATTTGAAATCAAAGAAGAGGAGAATATTCCTTAACCATTTCACCAACACATCACATTTCTGTTCTCAATAAGGGATCTTGAGAAAAACCTGGATTTTCAGCGGCTTTATTGCTTAGTAATCCTAAAAATGCCAACTCTTTCTCCATTAAGGTAGATGATCCATAACCACTCCCTTTACGGCTCTGACAGTTTTGTATGCTGTCACACCATGCACCTCCCTTTCAACAAAATTAATTACCCTTATTTATATGGTTATGGCGATAATTAAGTATCTCTATAGTTTATATACAAAGAGCTTGCTATATCTTAAGTAAGAACCTGCAACTGAATGATCCAGTTGTTTGCTCCTGAACCATACCCGCGACACAAATGATATCCAGGCACTGACCCATCCAGACACACTGCCACAAAAATTTAATTATTTCTCCATGCGTCATGAAAATGACAATCAAAAACTTTGTAATAATGATGAAAAATAATGACACGGTACAAACGAAATTTCGTAAAAAAAACTTGAAAACTAACGTTTGAAACATTGGAGATCTAACATGCATATCAGAAATCTAAATCTCAATCGAAATGAATGGTAAGAAAATTGTTACCCGCTCCTTTAGCAGCAGCGGCTTGGACGAGCGTGAGTCCTACCATCAGGACATTTGCATTTGTTCCATTGGACTCGTTGAAGGTTTTCATTTCCCCATGTGCAAGAATGCTGAAGAGAATGAGTCCTGCGAGACTACTCCAACCCCAATACAAAAGCGTTTTCATTTCTCCTCTTAATGAAATTTGAATGAAATGATTATGGAGACGTACTAGAGTTGTCAGTATATACGCAGCCAAGAAAATAAAGCATCCGTCTTGGTCTTTTGTAGTATGCATATGTTTTTCTTATATAGAAACTCAATTATAATTGAAGACCAGAGAGTGAGAGAGAGAGAATTGCATTAAAGACCAGTCATAGTCATAAGAGAGATTTATTAAGATATTTTCTTTCCTTAATTAGAAAAAGTACATACATCATGGACATGATTCATGATCTTGCCATTTGTAAATCACAAGATCGTACTGAAGAATGTGACTGATAGACCACAACTTTGGGGCCTAAACCTCCATTACGCTCCATTGATCATTAGGTTAAGAAATTAAGATTTTCACGAAACTGCCACCTTGTATCTTTCGTTGTATATTTTCATGTATATATTTAAGGATGATTTGACACTCATGAAGTTGTCACTTCATTTCATCAATAGGTTAGGTTTAAAACTAGTTTTAGAACAAGTCAGTTTTGTGATTGGGCTTTTATTTAAGTGGTGCAAGATTATATTAATAGGGTTTATTAATTTCAAATTCACACTATTACTCATATAATAGTCAGAAGTATAGAGTTCATTATATAATTCCAATTTTCTTTTCACCAAAATCTGCAGAACAGAAAGTCTCAGGAATCTTCAAACATTTTGAAAAAATGGTCCTGAAAAGTGGAAAGAAATTTCAGATTTTGCTTGCAAGAGTTCAAAAAGCTACTAGACAAAGATTTCATACAAAAAAGTGTGGAAAGGTCTTCAATAATTGTGATTAAGCTTTCAATTACCGTTTAAAGACTTGTAAATAAAATTTAATCAATCTTTTCACTAATAAATTTAACCAATTCTATTTTCTCTACATCATGCACTAGTAAAAAAAAATTTGCCTCGAAACAAAAAAAAACACACGATGCCGTATAGGAAGGAAGCAATAAAGAATTCAAAACGATTTGTTGTTCCGTCTTCAATGCATTACGCGTCGTATTAGATGAGGCTTTTAACACTAAAAAGCCCAAACCAACGGTATCGGGTATTATCACCTAAACCCAACCCATTAAAGACAACGCGTAGCTTCACGCGCTTCACGATTCGCGTGAGAAGAACTAACCCTGAAACGCGGACGTTGCAGATTAACGGTGAGGCATGAACGAGCGTGTTAATATATAATGATTCTTCTCTCACGATGATCAAAATACAGAAGCCAACAAGTAAAATTAGTTTATGCAGATAAGACAACATTTATTACCTGATACATACTTTATTAGGTGATAATAATTGATAATTGTTTTTTATAAGCCACTAATAATTAAATAAAAATAATATCAGTACCGTGTAAAAGCAAAACTAGTGTAAACATAAATTTTCAATTGGCAAAGCTCTGATCCATCCGTTTTAGTAATTCGTTGACCTTTGACATTTCACTTAGACAGATGTGTGCAAGAAAGAAAAACAGCATGTTGCTTGCTTTTTCCCTCAACGAGAAAAGTCACCCTCTCTTCAATTCTTCAATTCTCCTCCCTTTATAAACCATAATTCATTAATTCTCTTCTCTCTCAACAACTACTTGTTTAGAGAGAGTCCCACCACCACCACTACCACAATCCCAATGGCTTCACCAACTCTTACTCTCCTCCTCCTCCTCACCACCGTCTCCTTCTTCATCTCCTCCTCCGCAGATCCTGACATGCTTCAAGATCTCTGCGTCGCTGATCTTCCCTCTGGTACTTGCAAAAACCTTTACTTTCATCTCTTTTCCTAGAAAAAGATTCAATTTCTAATCTCTTTCTTGTTTTTCTTTTTTGCAGGAATCAAAATCAATGGCTTCCCTTGCAAAGACGCAGCTACAGTCACATCAGCCGATTTCTTCTCACAAGGATTAGCTAAACCAGGTCTTACCAACAACACATTCGGTGCCTTAGTCACAGGAGCTAACGTTATGACAATCCCAGGACTCAACACACTTGGTGTCTCCCTCTCTCGTATCGACTACGCACCAGGAGGCTTAAACCCACCTCACACCCACCCACGTGCCACTGAGGTCGTTTTCGTCCTCGAAGGAACACTTGACGTTGGGTTTCTCACTACTGCCAATAAGCTAATCTCTCAATCTCTCAAGAAAGGAGATGTCTTTGCTTTCCCCAAAGGACTTGTCCATTTCCAGAAGAACAATGGTGATGTCCCTGCTTCTGTTATTGCAGCTTTCAATAGTCAGCTTCCTGGAACTCAATCTCTTGGTGCTACTTTGTTTGGTTCTACTCCTCCTGTTCCTGACAACATCTTGGCTCAAGCCTTTCAGACTTCTCCAGGAACTGTTAAACACATCAAATCCAAGTTCCAACCCAAGAAATGATCATCACCCTTCCTTTATATTCATTACTACAGTTCTGTTTTTTTCTAAAGGGAAGATCTTTTTATCTTCTTTGATTTGTCTTCTGTAATAAAAAAGGAACAATAACTGATGATCTTCAGTGTGCATTTGAGCTCCATAGTCTCATGTATTCGTCTTCTTGTATAATCCATATTATTTTTTGTTCAAAGTTGACTAAAGACAGGTAAGAAGTCGAGGTTGATCTAATCTAAAAGCTTTCAAAACAGGTAAGCTAATTTATCTGACTTTTCAGATAAAATAATCAACTTGAGAGACTCTTAACGTATGGGTCTAATAAAACTGATTACTTAATTAACATGATAACTTATTTTTTACTTCACACACCATGTGCTTCTTCTAACAGAAAACTAAGTGTACTTCATATGGCCAGCTAATAGATCTCTGTTAAGTTCGAAGAACTATGTTTGCTTCTTCATGGAGTTGAGCCAAAGCTAATTGTTTGAAACCAAGACTTCTTGCAACATAGTCACGAATCATGCATTACCTCTAATACCTTAAAAGAAGGAGATTATATGAAACTAGATAGAATATTTGTTTGAGTTTCTGCCATTATGATAAACCATGGACCGTAAACATTAGCTCATTTCTCCTATATTACTTATTTTGAATGATACATCATGAAACCAAAACACTCAGGAGGAGATTAGATATGCATCCATATTTACAGCTTCAGAAAAGAGTTCAACAGAAGATGTAAATGGATGGATATTTCATCGTTACTGAAATTTGAAAACGAAAACAAAAGCGATAAGGAAAGTTACAAGCAAAGAACAACCAGTGACTATTTTATATCAAGCCAGACCCCTTTTCTTTTGGGGACTACTTGTTTGCTGCAGCGAGTTCCGCAGTGATAATGAAACTTGATTTCCCAGCTTGTCTCAAGTACTGAACATCTCCATTCATCAGCTTCACCAGTTTCCGGCTAACCATTAAGCTCAATCCTTCTTCTGACACATCTTCCTCAGTCCCAAACATTTGGTTTAGTAAAAACTCAGGTATCCCAGCTCCGGTATGCGTTAACCTGTTTTCATAATCCCAATATCCTCAATGCACTGTTTTTAACATCATATTATGCATTCTGATTATGAATATATCTATTTTACCTGATCTCTAGATTAGCAAGATGCACAGAACGCCCGAGCTGATCCTTCCTCAGGGAAGCTGAAACAGTTAGCTGACCTCCGGATGGTGTAAAGTTTACAGCCATCAGCATGAAATCTGCCAAGACTTGTTGAAGCCTAATACTGTCTCCATACAAAGTGTCAGACATTACTTCTTCTCCGGTCTCATTTGTTATCCGAACACTCTTTCCGTTACTCTTCATCATTACTTGACTTGTGGAAGCAGTCAACACTTCATTTAAGGTGAATTCTTTCATTTCCAAATCCAAGCATCTGCACAGTCAAATTCCAACATAAGAACACAGATAAACCATATTTTAAATGGACTTTCATTCTAGCATACCCTTCAATGATGCTTTCAAGATCCGAATCATCGAGGATCTTGCTTAGTTGCTTCTGACATAACGCGCTAGTTTGCAAAATCCGTCTTTGCTCTGGTCCTAATTCAGTACCCTCTATCATTTTCCTTGTAAACATGATCCCAGATAGCGGATTCCTGATCTGTCTTTTTATGTATGCTAGAGCCTTTAGTCTCTTCACTGCGGTTCGCTCAGCTAAACGTTGAACATGGAGCGCTTGCTGCAGCTCATGGCTGGCAAGTTGCAGGAAACAGAAGACACCTGTCACTACACCTTCCCTGTCCAGTTTCTTACTCACACACAACAGACACTCCACATACTTGCCACCTCTTGTAAAGAAAGCAAACGATACTTTCTCTGGATCTTGACTGGTCACAGCATTGTTCAGCACAATCCCAAGGTTTACAAAGGCTTCTTGATTCTTTAGACGACAACATGACTTCTGCGTCCCAAATACTTCTCCTAAGAGCATTTTGTCAATCACTTCCTCTCGCTTCAAACCGGTTAACTTTGACATTGCTGGATTCCACTCTGTGCACCATCCAAACTCATCGGTACCAAATATTGGCGGGATCAGCGGGTTTGGATTTTGGATGATTGCCTTGTAATCACCTTCAATCCGCGTAAACTTGTCCATCACAGTCTTCTGGCCAGTAAGATCATGGGCTACAAAACACACCCCAACCACGTTTTCATGGAGATCTCTACTTGCGCATGCATTTACAACTAAACTTATTGGCCCAGCATCAGCCCTGGACAGATGTGTCTTGATCTCAAACTGGACATTCTGCTCCTCAGTTCCTGCATAGATAAGCAAGTGAAGTTATAGACTCGGCTTCAGTGTTTGATAAAATTGGAAAACAAAATTCCATCATTAAGAACCAAAAACAACACATTGCATCAAGTTTCTTCGACCACGATACTCAATTGGAACTTGAATAGTGAAATCTAGTTGGAAGATTCTTAGCAAACTCAGCATAACTTAGGAAGAGAGTTTACCTTCTAATGCGTTCTCTAGCATCCTTTTAACGATTTCCACTGAAGAATCTTCAACAAGTGTGAGGAAATGCTTCCCGATTGCTTCATCAACCGAAAGACCAGTCAGCTCAGCAATTTTCGTGTTCCAACCATTAACCAGTCCATCAGAATCAACCGCCAATATTGGCACCGTAGCAGTCTCAATTAAACGAACCATCTCACTGGTCACAGCTTCTAGTTCTTGTATACCATCAATTTTGAGATCATTTAGCTTCGAGTAAATGACCTTTGTATTCACATCAGTAGTTTCACTATCCTTGAAAGCATTCCTCAAAATAAGTTGCAAGGAGTGTATGGCATCCATCTCATAGTCCTTCCAAGGTAAACTCCTTGTCTTGACCACTTCAAGGAAAGCCTTGAACGATGACCTTGGGTGCATTCTCCTTGCATCATCCCTATCATCTGGATCATGCTTCGCACCTCCCCATCTCACTTCACCAGCGGTATGAGAACGGAACCAGAAAATCATGTCTTTCGATGATATCCTCACAGCTGCCATCCCACATACCGAATCCCCGAGAGATAGAGCCCTAGGAAACCCGGCGTCATGCAAACTATCAGTGCTCAAACCCGTTGAATCCATGTGGTATTCACACAACCATGAAGCTATCTCCTGCAGGTGGAACTCACTTGGAGTTGTTCCCAGTTTCCATATCTTGTCTTTATACAAGAGAGCTGCTCCATCACATTTCACAAGGTCCATTATGTTGGGGCTTTGCGACACAATACCCAGTGGAGCATCACGCATCAGCATATCGCACAAGAGTGTCTGCGTGCGCAAAATGTTCTTCTCCACCATCTGGTTATCGAGTTCCACCTCCTTATTGACGTGTATGGCAAACACTTGAGCTAGAAACTCACAGGCATACCTGAGAGGAAATGGAACAAACCTCGGAGTCGTATTGTGACAAACCACTAAACCCCATAGTCTCTTTCTCTTTTGAGGCTGTGTAGTAGCATCAGGAGCATCCCCTTCTCCATCTTCCTCGTTAACTACAACCGCCATAACCAGAGATGCAATTGAATCCATGTTGGCCATGTACTGCAAATGGCAGCTGTGCGGTGCTCTAAGGGTGGAGCCACACAAGGTAAGGTCAAAGGAAAGCTTTTCATCTTGAAGCACCCTAGCATGTTTTGCATTGCAATCAACTATCATCCGGACCTTGTTCTTCATAAACAGAAAACGGGCTGCTTGAGGGATGTCGGTGGCAGGATAATGCAGCCCAAGATAAGGCTCCAGCCCAGGTTTTGTAACCTCGGAGACAACCTCACCGTGATCATCTTCATGAAACTTATAAGCCATCACCCTGTCATACCCCGTGAGTTCAAAAACCTCTTGAACCATTGTATCACAAAGCCTTTCCATACTCCCGCTGGGTAAAGATTGCAGCCTAGTGATTGCTTTGGCAGCGAGCTTGTATGATTGTAAGGCACCAGCAGCTGTCATGGGGACTTCATAAGGCTTCACGGGTTCAAAGTCGATGATGATGCTCCCTGTAACCCTGTGGATAATCGCATAAAAGGGCTTTGCAGAAGTCCTGCAGTGCACAAGAATGGGATTCAAAAGAGAGACATCTCCAAATCCAAGGGCTTTCTGCAATGCAGACGCACTAGGAGCAGTGAAAAGACTCCTTATATCTGTCCCAATGCCTAGAACAGGGTGTTCGCCAACACTAGGAACTGCATGACTGGCCATTGTCAACAGCTCAGATGCATTCTCGCTGTATGCAATAACTTTGAAGGTCTTCTCATCCAAGGCAAGTAAACAACCGAAGGGCTGAATCAGCTTTCCCTTCTGTATATGATGAAGATAAGTCGTGGTAACTTTGTCAGACCTTGGTGGCTGATTCTCCACAACCGGGCCAGTGACACGCACTGAGGTTGAGTAATCAAAGGAGCTGCCTGACTCCTCAAAATCAGCATGGAGTTTCGCATCTACAGTGGTCTGCGCAATGATCCTAGCGCTGTGCCTTGATCGCCTTGAGCCCTCAGAGGACTGAGTCGGCCTAGAGCCTGACATTTTTTTCCTGACACAGAGACAAGACAACAAAAAATAAGTGCAAAACTCTGATAAAAGAGGGAATAAAACATTCATGCCATAATCATATGAACACAAAAACATTCATCACCAGTCATACAAGCGAATGCATAAGCATAAACTTGAAACACTAAGAACCAATTCAGAATTTCAAACACACAGTAAAAAGAGTTATGAACTTGACTAACTCCATCGAGAATACATAGCTAAACCCAGAAACAGGACGCAACAGATGCAGGAATCATCGTGTCATATTCCAAGGTTCAATGATTTATCATTTTCAAAGTAACTGAACCAGTCAGATTCCATGAACACTTCCTTTCTAAGTCATCCTACAATCCAAAATCAACAACATCTTGACTATGAACAAGTCGCACAAATAATAGTTGATAGTTAACAGGGTAAATCCACTACACAAATACTAACAAAACGAGGATCTGAGCTAATATCAGCCTCTCAAGATTCAAACACAGCTACATACATAAAGTAGACTCAATAATAAACTCTTAAGAGTCTTTATAGCTAGCTATACCTTTCAAAAGGAACAATAAAGTCCCCACAGGGAAAGCAATCGTAGGAGTTAAAAGCGATAAAAGGATGAGATTAATTAATTGGATGCTTCTTCTCATAAATGATCACACACTATAAAAAGTTGAGTAAAACAAACACACATCAAGCCAGATCGAAAGAGACCTACAAAACCTTTATATCGCAGAAAACAAGAGGGTATTGATGACAACAGAGGATAGCTTTAAGAAATTAACTTCAAAGTTAGAATCAATTTCAGTAAGAAGAGTGAGACCAGTAGCTAGCTGGTAAGCTCCCAGCAGAAATCAATCGAAGCAAGCTTCAATATATATAGTTAAAAAAAGAAAAAAAAGGAGGAAACTTTGGGAAAAGGAAAGTAGGTACCTTTAAAGAGAAGAAAGAAGAAGAAGAAGTTTCAAGAAGCCATGATCAGATCTTGTGACTAGTCACACTCGTCAGAGGCTTTTTGTTATAGTTAAATTCTAAATCTTGGCCTCGATCACCACCTTCTCTCTTGTGCTACGCCTCTCTATTATTTGTGCTCCCTAACACAGACGACGACGATGAATGGGACCACCCCGAATACGTATGCCCATGTCTCGGAGTATGGGCGATTTGTATATTTTATAATGGAATAAAATAAAAGAAGAAAAAAGCTTAATTTGGATAAAAGACAAACTTCACACACATATCAAGAACAGGGTCGGCTTCGCCGGTAACATTTTCCTCGCTAAAACAGAACAGTGGGCTTAAGATATATCAAGTACTACTACTTGTAAATCTTGGCAACTTTCTGGGGAATATTAATTGATATTTTCACCGATGTGACTAAGACTGTGTAATGAGGAAAAAAGAAGTAAAGTGGAAGAAGAACAAAATGGGGTTGATTCTTATAAATCCGATTGAAGAGAATCGTCCAAAGGATAAGAGATCAAAAGTAAAAAAAAAAAAAAAGATTATTAATAAAATAAAAAAACGAGAAAGAGAGAGAGAAAGAAAGATGGTGGTAGTTGTTTAATGAAGGCAGTAACCAGAAGTAGAAAGTTGGGTTTTGAGGAAGACGACAACGATAGTCTTATGGGCTTCACGTTTTCTCGGCTTTTTGCGTTTTGTAATCTGTTTCTGGGATTTACTTCAAAGTTGGGACTTTCCTTTTTTGTATTTTTTTTTATCGTTGAAAGAAAGTAATAAAATTTGTAAAACTAATTTAAGTTTATTCGAAGAATTTAAATTTGTTTTATTTTTTATATAAAAAGGGTAAAAAAATCGTTATTAAGGTTTTATTTTTTTTTCGTCAAACAAAATCCATATCGTTTTAACATCATTGTCAAACTTCGATTCGTTCTTATCGCAAATCCACGTTACCATGTTTTCTTAGGTATTTTGCTTCTATCCTCTTAAAGTTAAATCTCCCCCTAAGTTTTTTGCAGTAAATCTCCGGAGAAGATCGAATCGACAACGTCTTATCTAGACAGCGCAATTCAGCATAGATATTGTGGCACAGCTATGTTGGACCAAAAATGTGCCTCCATAATGCAAATGTTGTCCTAGCAACACAGTATCATCCATTAGACATAGTCATGGCCCATGTTGCACATATCTGAATTGGCAAAAGGTACTAATCCCATTTCAGGAATAACACTTTGAAGAACAAAACAAATATGAGCTTAGGAGACTTCTTAATGGCCGGCCAAGAACGCTTCAATCACTAGGGATGTGATGGTTTGGAACTTTAAGGCGCCCTTTGAGAGCTATTTCATTTTCACTCTTTTGATATTGAACTCTCAAAACAACTGTTCATTACCATGTGTTTTCTCGGTTTTTAATGTGTGTATTTGTGTGAAACAAGGCCAATAATCTATATACGAAAATAAAGAAAATGGTTCTTTACACCAAAACTTCCGTATTAAAAAGAACATTTAAAATCTGTTATCGTCACTGTAATAAACAATGTCAATGGTTACTTATGTATAAGAAGTAGAAGAAGATGACGGAAAACAATCTTTGTCACTCTTTTGCAAGGACTGATCATCTTCTTCTTCAGTTTGATGAACCACCGGAGGACATGAAGAAAGTTTTTCATAATAATCAGTCCCTGCGACTCTGCAAAGCATCCTCGAGATCAAGTTCTAATCCAACACGATTCCTTATAGACGCAGCTGCATGACAAGACGACGTCATTTTAAATAACCTCTCCAATTCCTTAAACCTCTCGCAGTCAAACTTATGACTCTTCAACAACTTCCTCTGTCTCGACAAGAAGAGCCTCTTCATGAAATCCTGATATGTCGGATCTCTCGAAGTCATCAAGAAATAAGCATAACCCACAATGATTCCAGTCGCTGTAGCGAAGAAAGTGATTGGTTCCATCACATCCCATGAGAATTCCCAGAAAGTTAATCTAAAAAAGAGTCCAATTTGAACCATCGAAGTAGCTAAACCACACCAAAGAATCTTCCTCACTTGTCTATGAGCCAAAACATCAATCTCTTCTTTCATGATTCTCAATTTGTTGAATTCTTCCTTGATTTGATCTTCCTCTGGATTCTGGTCCAAAGGCATCGCTCTTCTAATCAGATCCACCACCTGAACAAAACAAAAAAGTCCAGATTTTTAGAGAAATCGAGACAAAACAGAGTAAAGTGAGACAAAACAGAGTAAAGTTCTGTTTTTGTGTTCTAATTAAGACCTTGTCTGGGTGAAGATAGACTTTATCACGAAAGATCAAGACAACGCCAGCATCGTCAAGAACACGAGCAAAGACATGAGCTTCATCGGGAGATCTAGCGATACCCATTCCTTGAGAAGCTTCTAAAAGTGTAGAGTAAGAGACAACATCTCTATCAGCCACACCAACAAGCTTCTTCTTCATGTCTTCAACATTCACAAGCCTCATTAGCTTCTTCGCTTCCGCTATAGTTATCTCTTTCTTCTTCTCCTCTTCATCCTCCGACGGTGTTTTGACGGTGACGCAGCTTCTTAATCCACCGTGACCAAGCCATGTCCTTTGCGAAGAAGCTCTAATGGCATTGGACATTGCCGTACGCCTTATCAAACCCATTGACCACATTATTTGACCCACGAATCTGAAGATCTTAGCTCTGGATTTGGTGAAAGCGAAATTGAATAAAAGTTAGGTTCACAGATCAAACGATTAAAAGATATGAGAATCGGAGAAAGAGATGGAATAATATAACGCGCTTAATTATGATTCTTCTGTTATTAATATCATAAGATTACACGATTAGGAAAATCGAAGAAAAGAAAAAAGAGGACAAGCACGAAGCCATTTGCTTTTTATCTATCGAAAAGTAAAAAGATTGGTACTAGCCAATGGCCATTGTTGACTTGGCATGAAGAATGGCTTTTACGAAAATCTCAATCAATAAGTTACAACTTTTTGTTAACTCAAAAATCCACATTCTAAATTTGATTTTCTTGATAAAGTTGTATTTATTCTATCCAACAACCATCCCGACAAAAGAAACAGTGAAAATGCCGTTGTTGAGACCTATCCTTTTCATCGGAGTTGAAATTGACGCGGAATATATACGGATTTAGGTTACTTTATTACCCACATGACAAACAAACAACACGTAACTGAGTTTAAAAAGAGAAAAACACGATTAGTTTACGTAAACTCTTGTTTAGTTTTTCTTGTCAAATTGTTTAGGTGGAATTCCTAATTACAAATCCATATTCTAGGCTACTAGCTTGCATTCACTAATATTCGTTGTGAAAAACTCATATGAGCATATATAGACATCACCATCTTTTTGCACTACTATGAAAAACAAAAAACAAGTCTCATTTTGATTGCATATTAGAAACGATCTAAAACATTTTCGACTAATATATTGACATACCTGGAAGTACCTGCTTTCAACAGTTTGCTTATATGATAATGTGAATGAAGAAGACGAAGGAAAATAAGTTTTAGCCTTTCTATCCACGGCTTGAGAGTTTTTGCATTCTTTTGAAACGAAAGCAATAACAACTAATTATGTTCTCTCTTGTTTTGCCCTTTTTCTCTCCTTGAGAATAGTAGATTTGATCGTTATACGACCATAAGGGCCAAATTCTTTATTTAAACTTTTTTTTTTGGTAATTAAAACCCAATTTCATAGGAAATAAAAACTAGTACATTTTAGGACCCCAGCTAAATATGATGATAATTAATGTAAAAATACGACTTGGGAATTCATATGTTTTTAATGCTCGACTTTTGAGCTGACTTTGCAATAGGCTTACCACTTCCGTTAAAGGATAAGTTTATGAAATTATTAAAACATAACCAAACAATGACATGACGAGTTGTATCTAAGAAGAGATGCAATTAAAAAAACACTTAATCTAAACTAATACTACTTAGTTAGCCTGGCCATACTATTATTAAAGATGTTTTAATCTTATGCAATAGTTTTTTTTTTTGTCAAACAATCTTATGTAATAGTTTAAGTTTGTCAATTTGTCTTATTAAAACAGGAGGAACTGCACAACTCTACCAAAAAAAAAAAAAGTCTCAAAGACTGTGCCAAATCTTGCCTTTATGACTCCAAAGTGCACGTTTATTCAGATAAAGTATTCAAAAAACAACCAAATGGAAATGAGATTAGAGAGCGAGGTTCAGAGATGATGGGCGACTAGTTGCAAATACAAAGTGTTGTTTAAATGAAAAGTGATTAATTATTTATATAGATCTTTATTGGACCCAATGCTATCACCTCATCTCAATTATCAAGCCCATGGGTTGGTCTCATCAAAGCCCAATCAAAGCTTCCCAAACAAAAAGGAATTAAGATGAACAAACAAAAAAAAACACTTCGGAGCAAAAGATCTGGCCACCACAACACAACGATCGACGAATACAATAGGAAAATTTGAAATCTCGTCGATGAAGATGACTGCTAAGATGCGCCGTGAATTCCCGACGGCGTTCCTTCTCTTGTTTCTGGTTCCGGTGATGATTCCGGTCGGTGAGGCTGTATGGCTAGATGTGCCTCCCACCGGAACAAAGTGTGTATCTGAAGAAATCCAGAGCAATGTCGTCGTTTTGGCTGATTACCTCATCATCTCCGAGGATCACGAGGTCATGCCCACTATATCCGTCAAGGTAAGTGTCTTCGATTTTCTGTTCCTATCATCTTGCTTGTTCAGTGATTTGAATCTGCATTTTGTGTTACTCGATCCATAATTTCAACTGATTCATGAGTCACGTTTAGGAATTAGAAAGGCATGTATTAATTCTCGATCCAAGTTTCCTTATTTGGAAAATTATGATCATGCATGTCTTTCTTTGATTGTTTGTTATGATGATTTTCGGATTTGTATAAATGCTCAGATGCTTGTGTATAGCTTAATCCCTGTGAATACCCTTTTTTTTTTGCCGTAATATCAGTAATTAGCTGTGAGATTGAGATAAGAAAAATTGAAACTTTATGTGGTCTTTTAATGAAGTCTGTGTTTTTGATGTGTATGTTTGGGAACAATGATAATTATTACGAACAAGGGAGTTTCTTTTATTGAGCAAGTATCATTTGGTATTTAGTAATCATTGCTATGTGCTAGTTCCAGATAGTTTGATGGATTGTTTAAGATAGTGTCCTTTGGATTGAGAGCAGTCTTTGAAGTCGACTTGAAAAAAGGAATACAATGTTTCTGAATGGTAACCTCTGTTCCTTTTTATTCTTGGCTCTGAGTTTTGAGAATCATTATGGTGCAGGTGACATCCCCATATGGCAACAATCTGCACAATATGGAAAACGTAACGCATGGCCAATTTGCATTTACAACCCAAGAATCAGGGAACTACTTGGCGTGCTTTTGGGCAGATGAAAAGAGTCACGGAAACAAAAATGTTAGCATCAACATTGACTGGAGAACTGGAATCGCTGCTAAGGATTGGGCCTCTATTGCTAAGAAAGAGAAGATCGAGGTTAGCTTTCAAGAGATTTTACAGTTCAGAGAGTGGTATTGCTTATAATTTTGCTTCAAAATATTTCTAAAATTTGTTACTCTATGACAATTGCTTAAGGGTGTGGAGCTGGAGATCAGGAAACTCGAAGGCGCAGTCGAAGCCATCCATGAAAATATACTCTACCTAAGAAACAGGTAAAGTCATCTTCAGCTGCATGAACTGCTCTTGCCTTCTTTGCTGACTCTCATTATCAAAATGGTAATTGCAGAGAAGCAGACATGAGGACAATGAGTGAGAAAACGAACTCGCGGGTGGCTTGGTACAGTATAATGTCACTAGGTGTTTGCATTGCTGTCTCTGGTTTCCAGGTACTCTACTTGAAGCAGTACTTTGAGAAGAAGAAGCTTATATAGAGATTCCCTGATATTCAGGTCCTTTAATGAGAGTTTCTTCTTAAAGAATAATATTCAATTCATCTCCTTTCTTTCCTCTTTACACGCCTCCTTTTTACTGACGCTGTAAAATTTTTGTTCATGGATTGTTTATGTAGCTTCTCTCTGATAAGAAGTCATTATTTCTGATTCTGAAATAATAATATTAACTTCTTGTCATCTCCAAAGTCCAAACGAAAGAGATTCTAGAACCATTGATATTGGGTTGTAACTGATACTTTATGTTAGTTTGGGGCTATAACACGTAAGTTTGACAGTACAAGGGTTAAGATTACAAGAAAAAACTAATCAAATGGGTATTACATACAAATCAGCCCAAATTTCTGACCCAACAGGCCCGTTAAGAGCAAACCCTAATTTCAAAGAGAATATATATAAACCCTAATCACATTTCGCAACCACCAAAGCGGAGGAAAAATGCCGGCTGGACATGGAGTTCGAGCGAGAACGAGGGATCTGTTCGCGAGGCCTTTCAGGAAGAAGGGTTACATTCCTCTATCGACTTACCTGAGGACCTTCAAGGTCGGCGATTACGTCGATGTGAAGGTGAATGGTGCGATCCACAAGGGTATGCCTCACAAGTTCTACCATGGTCGTACTGGTCGTATCTGGAACGTCACCAAGCGCGCCGTCGGTGTTGAAGTCAACAAACAGGTCTGATGATCTCTCACTTCCCTTAAACTTTTGTGTCCTTGAATTAGGATTTGAGCTTGTTGTGCTATTTGGATTGTTGATCTGTTGATTTGATGTTGAAATATGTGATTGAGTATTAGGTTTGTAGAATGTAAACCTTCTACTGTGCTCCAATTTAGCTCAGATTGTTAGTTTTGGCTCAAAGATCTTATCTTCTATTATGCAGTAGTGTGGTTCTTGATCCTGTTTCAGATTTGAAGTTTGATTGCTTAGGTCTCGTTTAGTCTTTAGCCTTAGCATGCATTGCGTTGTATCAATTTGGCCCTTTTTGCATCACAGTTCTAGCTAAGCATCTAGTTTTACTTCTCCATTGAACTGCTAGTATGTTTGGTTTCATGACTATCGCATTGCTCTAGTTTTGCTTTAAATGACCACCAACATTCGTATATTAATCTTGTTTCTATAAGTGTCTTAGAGATGTTATTGTGTAATGCTGATTAGCCTATGACCAGAACACAAACATTTTTGCTAGTACTACTTATATTGGGTATTATGACTGACATATGATGGTGGGGTTGTTTCAGATTGGGAACAGGATCATAAGGAAGAGGATTCATGTTCGTGTGGAGCATGTGCAGCAGTCAAGATGTGCCGAGGAGTTCAAGCTGAGGAAGAAGAAAAACGATGAGCTCAAGGCTGCAGCCAAAGCCAATGGTGAGACCATCAGCACCAAGAGACAGCCTAAAGGACCCAAACCAGGATTCATGGTCGAAGGAATGACCTTGGAGACTGTCACTCCAATCCCCTACGATGTCGTCAACGATCTCAAAGGAGGCTATTAGTTCTATCTTCTTGTGCTTTAGAACTCTTTTTCATTTGTTTTGTAGCAGACTTAAAACTAAGAATTATGATTTACTATATAACAGGAGTTTGCAATCCAGATTTTGTAAGGATGGTTTATTTTTATTATTGGTATTTTTGATCTTCCAACTATTGTTCACTTTTGTCAACGGTGTCTTACGAATTTTAAATATGTCTGAAATTGATTTAATTATGAGCCTCATTTTAAGATACGTTTGACTTGGAGCCCATGGAACTCCAGCACGATGCCACGTAGCGTCTGAGCAACAGAACCTAATTTTGAACACTGAACTCAAAAGAGAAGAAGAAAAGAGTCAAGTCTTGGGTGTCCATTAATGGGAGATCTCTGTTATGTTCAACACTTGCTCGAGAGACAGATAGAAACCAGGCTGCTTCGTCATTGTTTCTCCTCTGAAGCATTTTCGTTATTTCTGTTTGCTGTATTAAAATTTCCTAAAATAGAAAGACTATGAAACCTCATTTCCCTAAAATCTCTCATATTCTTGATAGGCTCTTCGTAATTTCAGGAATCACTCACAATTCCAAATCTCTCTCTCTCTCTCTCTCTCTCTCTCCATTAATCTCAGCATATCTCTTTCTCTCTAACCCACAAGTCTTCCTTTGATTCTTTGATTTCAATTCGTTTTCTTCATACAAAAACATTGAGACACATATTTAATCCATATTTCGAGATCAGTCTTGCTGACCTCAAATTTTCCAGTTTCGTTACATCTACAGAAAAAGCTCCTCTCTTTTTTTTTTGTCTCCCATTTGATTTTAAGATTAGCGTCTAATCCAACAAGTTCCAACAAGGTCTAAAGATCAAAAGCTCAAATCTTTGTTCTTTGTTGGTGGTGTGGGTGGGAAGATTTCATTTTCAGTGGAGAAGAAGAAAAAAGGAAAGATTAGGAAGCTAATCAAAACATACAGTTTCCTGATTCCGGTCAGGAAACTGTGGAGCATTGACGGAATCACGAAGCCGTGGAGAATTATGGGCTGCAATTGCACCAAAGGAACACGGCCTGATAATGATAACGTCGATAACAGCAACAGCATTGTCAGCAATGTCAATGTCAAGGAGAGAAGAAGCAAGCCTAAGAAAACCCCCAAGAAGAAGAAAAAATCAAAATCTGCTTCTTCGAGCAAAGACAACAATGTAGGATTCGAGGAACGAAGCAACGACAATAAAGAAGCCTCCTTGACGTTGTTGATACCCATTGATGCCAAGAAGGATGATGAGTCCGAGAAGAAGGTGAATCTCGAGAGAAAGTCTTCTAGATTGGTGTTTCAGAGACGGCCCACCGGTATTGAGGTTGGTGCCAACAACATAGGGACATTGCAGCAACCTAAGATGACTAGAATATGCAGTGTTAGTAATGGAGAAAGAGGAGCTCAGGTTATGGCTGGTTGGCCTTCATGGTTAGCTTCTGTTGCTGGCGAAGCTATCAATGGATGGATTCCACGAAAGGCTGATTCTTTCGAGAAGTTGGAAAAGGTAAGTTCTTTTTGTTCATTATAACTATTGAGATGATTTTTGATTGATTGTCTTGTCTAAGTTGTACATTGTTGGATTGTTACTGTTAGATTGGACAAGGGACGTATAGCAGTGTGTACAAAGCCCGGGACCTAGAGACGAACCAATTAGTTGCACTGAAGAAAGTGCGGTTTGCTAATATGGATCCCGACAGTGTTCGGTTCATGGCTAGAGAAATAATCATCCTTCGAAGGCTTGACCATCCTAATGTTATGAAGCTTGAGGGTTTGATCACTTCAAGAGTATCAGGAAGTATGTATCTTATATTTGAATACATGGAACACGATCTTGCTGGCCTAGCTTCAACCCCTGGGATTAACTTCTCTGAGGCACAGGTAATCCTATTTCTCCACAATATATGCATTACTATTATGTGGTTTGATTTTCATCTAATGTATTGTGCTTCTGCAGATTAAGTGCTATATGAAACAGCTGCTTCATGGTCTTGAACATTGTCATAGCCGAGGTGTATTGCATCGTGACATCAAGGGCTCTAATCTGCTGCTTGACCATAACAACAATCTCAAAATTGGAGATTTCGGTCTTGCCAATTTTTACCAAGGTCACCAGAAGCAGCCTCTCACTAGCCGCGTTGTAACTTTGTGGTATCGTCCACCTGAACTATTACTTGGTTCAACAGACTATGGTGTTACAGTAGATCTGTGGAGCACAGGATGCATACTAGCTGAACTCTTTACTGGGAAACCTATCATGCCCGGTAGAACCGAGGTAGAACAACTACACAAGATCTTCAAACTCTGTGGATCACCTTCTGAAGAGTATTGGAAAATATCAAAATTGCCACATGCCACCATCTTTAAACCTCAACAACCTTACAAGCGGTGTGTAGCTGAAACATTTAAGAGTCTTCCATCTTCAGCTTTGGCCCTAGTTGAGGTTCTTTTAGCTGTAGAACCAGATGCTCGTGGAACCACAGCTTCTGCCCTTGAAAGCGAGGTAAAAGCTATGACATTGTAGATTAGAAATTTGTGCCTCCACTCGCTTTATTTATCGGAATGCAAGTGTATACACTTCTTGTCTCACACTTTTGTTCTTTTTCTGTTTCTTTAGTTCTTTACTACATCGCCTTTGGCAAGTGACCCATCAAGTTTACCAAAGTACCAACCGAGAAAGGAAATTGATGTGAAGGCTCAAGAGGAGGAGGCAAAACGGTAAGATCCAGATCGTATCATAGTGTTAACAATAACAAAAAGCTCTTATATGCTTGAATGAACACTGACACGTCCCAATTTCCTCTGATCCACCAGAAAGAAAGACACTAGCAGTAAACAGAATGATTCAAAACAAGTATCTAGAGAATCTAAAGCTGTGCCGGCTCCAGACTCCAATGCCGAGTCTCTGACATCAATACAAGTACGTCTGGTTCTAGCATAATACACATATAGATATATATGATTATATTCGTGTGATCTTACATATCTGTCTATTTTCTTGTTTTGTAAAGAAACGTCAAGGGCAGCATAACCAGGTAAGCAATAGTGACAAGTTCAATCCTGGTGAAGATGCAGCTAGCTTCCGGATAGAACCACTGAAGAGTGGAACTGCAAAAGACGGTCACACTCGTTATGGTGTGTCCTCGGTGAATAGAAATGGAGAGAATGTTATGATGGGCTCGAGTCGGTCTCCTAGAAAAGAACTGAGGACACAACGGTCTTTTGTCCAACGCGGAACAGCCCAATTGTCAAGATTCTCAAACTCGGTAGCTGCTAGAGATGGATCACATTTCGCTATAGCAAATCCACGGTGGTTTGAAGATAGTTATAACAATAATAACGGAAGGCAAAACGGAGGTGCTTGGTCCCAACGTTTGGTGGTTAAACACAAAGAGTTTACAAAACACAAAGAATCTATAACGGTAAAAAGAACATTTGAACTGTGTGTAATTGTGCTTCTCTTTGCAATGGAATTCTTTGTGGGCTAATCACAATTTGTTTGGTTATCTTTAGGTTAACGGTGAAAAGAAAGAGAGAATGCACTGCTCAGGGCCTTTGGTTTCTGCAGGAGGAAACTTAGATGAAATGTTGAAAGAACATGAAAGGCAGATTCAGTTAGCGGTTCGCAAAGCTCGGGTGGATAAGAAGACGAATAGAGGCGATAACAGACAGACTCAAGCGTTTCTTGCTGCAAATGGCAGGTGAGATATATCAGGAAAGGATAAGAAAGGAAGAAACTTTTGGGATATCAGACAAAAAGAGAAAGAAAGTGTTGCGGTTTTGCAATGTAGAGTCGACTGATCTCTGGTGGGGTCTTGTATGATATTTGTGTATTTTGTTTATTCTTCATTCTTGTATGATATTAAGATTTATTAGTCCTAGTAGAATCAATCATTATTGTTATTTTGGTATTTCAATTGCACTAAACGGTCTAACAGAGACAAATATCGATCCAACTACCAAGAAACTTAAATAGAAGGCTTCACTCTCTTGCTTCTTTTTGCAGAACCTGAAATTAGCTGCAATGTCTTCTTCAAGTACCCTTATAGCTTCTTTTGCTTCATGTCTACGCATAAACCCAACTTCCTCTCTTATCTCAGCATTTCTTTATATAGTTATTTAGGAACAAGTCGTAACTTCTGTAGAATTCAAGTTCTTAAATTTCGAAGCAGACAATGAGGCCTAAAGCAAATCAAAACCACAAGCTGAAGGTTCTCCTTGTTTTTCTTCTTGCCACCTTAATTCTCATCTTCATCGTGAGATCAACTCTGACATCTTCACAGGAACACCAGACTCCACAAGAGACAAGATCAACGCGTTGCTCTGGTGCCTGCAATAAGCTACCACGTTCCCTCGCACAAGCCCTGATCCATTACTCGACCTCAGTTATCACACCACAACAAACGCTCAAAGAGATAGCGGTAAGCAGTAGAGTACTCGGCAAGAAGTCACCCTGCAATTTCTTGGTGTTTGGTCTAGGCCATGACAGCCTCATGTGGAGCTCTCTCAACTATGGAGGCCGGACTGTGTTTCTTGAAGAAGATGAAGCATGGATAAAACAGATCAAGAGACGGTTTCCGATGCTGGAATCGTACCATGTAACATATGACAGTAAAGTCAATCAAGCCGATAATCTCATAGAAGTCGGAAAAGGACCTGAATGCACAGCCATTGGAGATCCAAGGTACTCAATGTGTCAACTAGCACTCAAGGGTTTGCCTGCAGAAATTTATGAGACCGGTTGGGATCTAATCATGGTTGATGCACCGACTGGCTACTACGATGAGGCTCCTGGGAGAATGACAGCAATTTACACTGCGGGAATGATGGCAAGGAACAGGAAACAGGGAGGAGAGACTGATGTGTTTGTGCATGATGTTAACAGGGAAATAGAAGACAAGTTTTCTAAGGCTTTCTTGTGTGAAGGGTACATGAAGAAACAGGAAGGGAGACTAAGGCATTTTATTATCCCTAGCTATAGAGATGGATCAGAATCAGAATCAAATAGACCCTTTTGTCCATAGTGACACATGTTACCTAGAGATCTCCTCTGTTTCTCCAAATATGGAACTCTTTATCGTCCTTGTTGTTCACCTACTTGTCCACAACCAGTATTGGAGAGCCTAGACATAAAGCTATAGCAAGAAACTAGACTTTCTTATTACGTTAAACCAAGTGTTTTGTAAAAAAGACCATTTAACTTTGTTTCAGCCCAGTAAAGAAATCTAGAAAGCTGATCAGGAGAAAAGAGCAGAACATATAAGCAAACTTGAAAGTTGAAACAAGGATATTGTTGAATCAATAAGAGAGAACAGATGATATTACTACACAATACCAGAAATAAAAGAGAAAAACTCAGCAAAGAAGTCAAAATAGTCCAACTTGTATAAAATACCAAAAATCCTGCAAACTTCTTGACTAGTAGTTGAAACTTGTCCCACGCTTTTCTTTTGAACAACGCTTTTAGGATGGAGGGCAGACACTTGTGCTGGAGCATCGAAGAATTCGTTCAGTTTAGTTGACCAGAAACAAAAAGAGTTTCCATGCTGCTTCTATTAAGAAGCAATTGTAATGAAATAAATAGCTTTTACCTGGTCACAAAGATGGCAGTTGGGCTGCCTGGAGATGGAGGATTCTGCGTCAGCAGCGAAGCATGTGGACCAGCTATTGAAACATCATCAGGGTCACTTGCAGAATATATTTCAACCTCTTCAAGACCAAGTTGCCGCCTGATCAAGTCCTTGTTACTCTGAAGGACTTCGATCTCTCCAAAAGGTAACCTCAAGTTCAGAGCCTGAGTGCCAATAGATATTGCCTCGTCCTTCTTGAATTTAAGGAAAGGCATGCAAACCTTTTGAATGGCTTTCAAGTTTTTTCCCTCCTGCAACAATGTTGCACTTAGTTCTGCAAGCATCTCTGTATCCGGGGGGAAACTACAGGTTTGCTGGTCAAATCTACTTTGCAGAATCCGCAGGCAGTGAGCTCTCCATCCATCAAATTGCTCATTCACATATACTAGGCCTTTTAGCTTCCCCTCTGGCACAGCTGTTACTTGAGCACCTTTCTTAGCACCCTTCTTGGAACCTGAGAGTTGTTTTTGAAGAAGCTTTCTCATTAACACAATAGAATCTTGCAAATATTTGTTTGCACTCTTGAGCACCAAATCTGGCTCATTTGATGGTGGCCAGCCTGCTGTGAGCACACAACCTTCCTTATTCAAAACTTTCCTCCAAACATAATCTGCAAAATGGGGACAGATTGGTACAATGAGGCGTGTTTGCACATCCATAAATTTCAGTAGCAAGTCATGGTGCATGCCTCCAGTTCCACAAGAGAGTCTATACTCATCCCGAGCAGCTTGTAAGTCGTAAAACCCATTTTTAAGTGCCTCCCTAAACAGACAATCTTTGTACGCTCTTTCAGTCAATCTGAGAGCAATGTTCATGTCATTTTCAAACACTTTATCAGCATATGTAGATGGAGGTCCCGTTCTTAAAGAGGATTCGACATCCAGAACTTCTTCCATCCATGTGAGCTCTTTTGTCAACCGCAAAATTGCAGCATTTGCAGTTTCAAATGCAAAATTTGCATCATCAACACCATCACCAGCATCAGCCAAACAAAACCTTGTACCAGTGGCAGAGAATTCTTCAATAGACTGGCGCAGGGTTCTGAAATTTCCAGTAGACTTTGACATCTTTTCAGAATTCAGCATGATATGACCATTACATCTGATCCCACGTGGCCAGTTACGATTCGCCATTAGTGCAGTGTGGTTGTAGATGAAAAATGTCAAATGATTCTGAATAAGATCCTTTCCTGAAACTCGAAGATCTAGCGGGTACCAGTAGTCAAATTCCTGCTTCATCTCACTTAAGACAGCTGATGGAATATCAGATGATTTAGGGTACGGGCCATCACAGAAGAGATACTCCCAAACTTCATCATTCATCTGCTGAGGGCGGATCAGAGACTTGCTACCTTTATACATGTCTCCATCGTGAAAGATATGGGCAACTGTGTAATAGGCCATATAAAGAGATGAATCAGATAAGGATTCCACTAGGAACTGTTCATCCCAGGGAATACGAGTTCCTAAACCAAAAGATCGTGAGCAAGCCCACTGATTGAGCCAGCTCAAAGTGTGCTCAAAGCCATGCCTTGTTTCATCAGAGTAGAGATTCATCTTTGATAGGCATTCCTCAGCAATTTTCCGCCATTCTGATTCGCCGTATGTTATGTACCACTGATCTGTAAGAGCCACAACACATTCATCACCCGATCTTGACATCACCGGCTTCTCGGGTTCACTGTATATGATTGCCTCGCCAGTCTCTATGAGCTTTGTCTTGATAATGGGCTTAATTTCTTGAACTTTCCTACCAAAAAACTCTCCAATAAGCATGGTTCCTTCGGTAAATCCTTTCAGGTAAGTCAACCTCTTAGCCTCTGCAAGCTTTTCCTTATCGTTTTGGCTTTTAATTTTCAGATCCAAGCAGACCTTTTCAGCAGCTTTATCCCCAAATTCCGGAATGTTGATGATCGGTATGATTTCAGTGGGCAACCATTCCGTTTTCACACCATACTTATCTTGAAGAGCAGGCTTTTTGATTAAATCTTGTAAAGCCATGTAATCATCAGGAGCATCACTAGGCACACTGGTGACAATGCCAGTACCTTTGTTGGTCAGAATGGTCAACATGGGCAGAGCATAGATGATCTCGTTGACTGACAGAGGAGACCTCAAAGGGAGTCCAATCAGATCATACCCGGTCAACTCAACCAAGCAGGAAGGCTCCTGAGGGTTCTTCGAAAAGTTCTGGTACGCAAGGTTGAGCGCAGCTCTCTCAGTAAGGATGAAGACCTCAGTTTCGCTGATTTCATAAGCTCCATATTTCCCATCAGGTAGTACCCATGCGTTTGTTTGTCCATACATGGTCTCAGGCCTCAAAGTAGCTGCAGCCAAAAACACTCTCTTGCCTTCCAAAGGACCCAGTTTCAGAGGGAATGGCTTGACTACTTCCATCTTTATGAGTGTATACTCTTGAGGCTGAACACCTTCCCCAGTAGCACGGTCGTGATCAGCACAAGGCTGGCCATCTAAAGGTGAGAATATAGTGTACCTGCGGTCTTTAACAATCTTTCCCATAGATTTCAACTTCCTCATCTGCCACCTCACAAAGGCATCGAAAAAGGGATTAACATCAGTGGTCACAAACGAGCGTCTCCAATCACAACCCAATCCATATGCCCTTAGATCTTCAACAGCCAAAGGGGGAAAGTAATACAACCATTCAGAAGGCTCTCGGAAATTTGCAATCTCACTGTCAGTAAGACCAAAACTGCGCATAATCTCCCACTGATAAACCTGTCCACCAGCTTTGGCAGCAACCTTAGACTTCTTTCCCTTGAACTGACCCGGAATCGGTAAAGCTATAGTATCACTGCTCTCCTCCTGAACTTCAGGAACTTTGGTGGTGTCTTCAGCAGTAAACACAGGAGGGTTACCAAACTGTTCAATCTCACGACGAAGCTTATCCGCAGAAGCCTTAATTGGCATACCAGTACAATGGAAACCAAATGGAAGAAGCACATTAGCTCCTCTTAGCCTATGGTAAGCAGAAGCAAAATCAACCTTGGACAATGAAAAGGCATGCCCAATGTGTAGATAACCATTCATATACGGGAAAGGGAAGGTTGAGAAAAACTTTTCTCCTGGTTTTGGAAGATTCTCACAAGATTCGGCTCTGAATACATCCTCGTCTTCCCACCACTTTCGAACAGTGGCCTCAATCTCAAGAAGACGATCTCTCCTAGCGTAGCTTTTCGATTCCGATGCCATTAAGTGACAGTGCCTACCCCAAAAAAACGCAAACCTCTAATTTAGATATCGGCTTCTTAAGTGCAACACAAAAATCGGTAGATTGAGTCTACCAGCTTGGGGAGAGAATTACCTTAGGGATGATGAACTTTGAGGAATCACGAATCGAGCCCACCGCGAAATCGATCCGAGATTTGACAGAGACAGAGCCAGTGGGAGAGATAAGTAATGGTTTCTAGGGTTTTTCTTTAAGACTACCTTCTTCAGTCTTTGGATTCGACGGCTGATTATTAAACTGAACTAGTCTCGCCAAAACCGGATCCAAGTCAAACCCATTTAGAATTTGGGCCACATCCACTAAAAGGCCCAGATATTTGGGGACTTCAAAGTTTTTTTTTTTTTTTTTTTTTTAACTAGTAGACGTTCAATTTCTTTTTCTTTTTTTGTTTTTTTTTTTTTGTTAAATAATATTCATGTTTTCTTTCTCCTCCCCTTTTCAAATGTTACTGGTTTTTTATTGTGCGATGCTTATGTCGTATATTATATATGGTGGATTGTTTAATGGTATAATTTCATTGTATTTGCAGAAATTTAGATTTGCATGAAAAAAAATGTTGAGAAATTTGAGTTACACCTCAAACTTGAAAGATTAGTAATGGAAGCAAATCTAAGAGACTAATAGTTAAAA
This sequence comes from Arabidopsis thaliana, assembly GCF_000001735.4. Classification (NCBI taxonomy): domain Eukaryota; kingdom Viridiplantae; phylum Streptophyta; class Magnoliopsida; order Brassicales; family Brassicaceae; genus Arabidopsis; species Arabidopsis thaliana. Next base: position 3,117,123 of record NC_003070.9, read on the forward strand.
GAATTCTCGACTTTGGTTCTAGAGAATGTGATTGATTAATCCTTTCAATCTTTCATCAACACCACACAACATGTTTAGTTAGTTATGATAAGATAAAGAAACCATACATAGATAACATCTTTCAAACTCTTTAGATTCTCAAGAGTCTAACCTTTGTTAAAAATAAGAAAACTATATGATAAAAACAAGGGATGCAAAACAAATATATTGAAAATTTTCTTCAAACGAGATTATTATTTGGCTTAGCTTGTGCCTTCTCGTTCGTCTTGCTCTTACCATCTTCTTTCACTGGATCCTTCTTCTCCAAAGTTACAGAAGACGACGCTTTACCATCTTCTTCTATCTCAAGAGGTTTCGAGCACCACCTATCGAGCAAATTGCATAAAACCGTCACCATTATTATTCCTGCGACGATAATACACCATCCCCAGATTGGGATCTCCATCTTTTTTATGTATTTGTTTTCAGTGACAAAGAAACAAAGTAAATTGTTTGTTGATGATTACAAGTTGCTTAAAAGTTGTTGATATTATAGGAGGCGGGAACTACTCGAAAGACTTGGAAATTTACCATTTTGACAAAAAACTTGCTAGAAAATAACTAAAATAAAAGTAAATCATTCTTCTAATTTTTTTCAATTTATCAACTTTAAAAGTATATTTCCTTTTCTTCATAAATCTCATAAACTAGCAAAAAGATAATGTCATAAACTAATACTATAAAATATATATTTTGTTTTTTTTGTTCCGTCAAATATATATTTTTGGTTTTGCCTGTATTCTTGTTGACTTCCGTTTTTTTTTTCCCCCTTTTTTTTAATTAACTTCCTTTCTTTGCTTTTCCATTTCTTCTTGATTGAAAAATGTATATTGTGTGATTTTGTCTACTTTATTTAAATTATCTTTGAAATCGAAGAATTTCTGCTCTATTAAAAATTCAAACTATAGTCTACGTTGGTATTTGTTTATTTCATTTTATACTCTGCTTATTTTTCTGATACTACATTACAACTACCACTCAAAACTACAATTAATTCCCTAAAAATATTTTTCGTTTCCAAAATTTGTTTTGTGTGAACGATTCCGAACTCCACAATTGATATAAAAAATTATCTTTGAGTTATATTATCAACAACAGAAAAAAGAAAGAAAACAAATACAACGCAAGCCTTGAAATAAAGTCTCATAGATATTTGGCTTTTTTTAAGTGCAACACAAACAAAGCCTTTCAAGACGATGAGCAACAAGGCTTCTTAGCGTTTGATTCAGAAGTAGCAGCCACATCAATTGTTTGGCCTTCCTTGATGTTGGCATTTGCAGTTGTCTGGTCTGAAGATATCGACTTCTTGCTGATGATCCTATAAACCTCCGAGAGAATCGTCTGAAAAGCCTTTTCTACGTTTAATGCCTCGAGAGCCGATGTCTCGATGAAAGATAAGCCTTCTTTCTCTGCATAGCTCTGAGCATCCTCTGTGGCAACTGCTCTGAGATGCTTCAGATCTGTCTTGTTCCCAATCAACATGATCACTATATTGGAATCTGCATGGTCTCTTAGTTCTTTTAACCACCTGCTTACATTCTCAAACGTTGTTGGCTTGGTGACATCATAGACCAAAAGAGCTCCAAGTGCACCTCTGTAATAGGCGCTAGTTATGGCTCTGTATCGTTCTTGCCCAGCCGTGTCCCATATCTGAGCTTTCACAGTCCTTCCTTCCACCTTAGAACAAAGATCATAGGTTTTTTAATAGGTTAATTCAGATCTAATGAGCAGCAGACTCTATGATTAGTGTGTCTGCAACAACAAAATTAGTAACTTCGCAGCTAAATTCCACAAACAACCCAGTAAGAAAACTAGAAACTGTGAAACAACAACCATGATTCATACTTCAAAAGAAAATCATGTTCGAGATCAATTTCAGATGAAGAGATTCTTAGATCTGCCTTAAACAAGGTTTTAGATCTGACATGTGAGGGAGCCTTACACTACCACGTACCAGAGTATCGACAAATTTGGGAACATTATCAATAAAACGCTTAAATTAAGAGATACCAAAGCAAAAATCTCGACCAAATGAAAAAAACAGGCACCACACATGTAAACATCAAAATTCAAAACCAAGCCCAAATGTTCCTACACACAATGACTGCTTCCGAGTATTCATACGAACACAGATACGGATCGAATCGAAAAGCACCGGATGCTGCTTAACTTAGAACTAAACCTAGATCCAGCAACATTTCGATTACACTATATACTATATATATAGAGAGAGATGTGTGCGTACTTGGAGAGTACGAGTAGCGAATTCGACACCAATGGTGGATTTGGATTCTAAGCAGAACTCGTTGCGAGTGAATCTAGAGAGGAGATTAGACTTGCCGACACCGGAGTCTCCGATCAAAACCACTTTAAACAAGTAGTCGTATTCTTCGTCCGGTCTTCTCGCCATTGTTACACTTTTCTCGAGGAGTGCTTTAGATTTGGGATTTTGAAATAGAAAAGGAGAAGATGACAGAAATAAATAAATAATTTAATTTCTCTTTCCCCTTGGATCTTCTCTATTCAACCTTCTCGGCTTGTTATTGCCCAACGACGAAGACCTTTTCTTGTCAAGTTGGGCTTACTAAAAAAGCCTACATATATGTAATTCATTTATACATGCTAATAAAAGGGAAAGTAATTAGAGCTTAACCGGAAAATAAACAAAAATCAGAAATAAAACCAAACAAAACCGAGCCAAACCAGAGGAATACACTCAATACAGATTTTAAAAACCCTACTTCTTCATCATCATCCCTTCAACACTCCTTTATAGCTTTTCTCCGCCTCAACTTTTTGCTTCTTCTCTCTCGATTTGCTCTCACGGAAGATTCTTCAGAATATCTGGTAAGATCCATCGATCGAACAATCTTTTTTTCTCCAGTTAGCTCATATTCATATTTATGATCATGTCAATTGCGAGCTCACTGCTTGATTTTTTTTCCTTGGAACCAGATCCGATATCAGAAGCCCCAAGTTCGCTTGAATTCCGTCTGAGCAATGGCTTTGGTGAGTTCTCTATGATTGTCTACTGTTACGATCGCATCATGTATCGATATAATTGTAGAAACGTTAGATTTGTAAATTTTAGGATCTAAGTTTATAGAACGATTGTTCATACACCAAATTGATTAAAATTATGTTAGTTTGGATATGTAGCTACTCTATTGTTAAGTTATTGATTTGGAATACGTATTATTGTGCTGATGATGAATTACGATTGCAGGTCTTGCACACGTACAAGGGAAACAAAAGTGCTGAGAAGGCACTCATTGCAGCAGAGTACGTTGGTGTGCAGATCGATGTGCCCTCTGACTTTCAGATGGGTGTCACTAACAAAACCCCTGCGTTCCTCAAGATGAACCCTATTGGAAAGGTTTGTCATCACTGGTGTTTGCTAAATTTCTGGACTGAGTATTATTAAGTCTATTTTTCAGCTAACCAAGAGTTATTGATCTTGCTAGGTTCCTGTACTTGAGACTCCCGAGGGTTCAGTATTTGAAAGCAACGCAATTGCCCGTTATGGTAAAGCATTCATAACTTTCTCCTTTAATTGTCTCTCAGTGTCTAGTTTGATTGCTTGTTGTCGTTTGGGTTTAATGGATCTGTTGATATCTCAATACAGTAAGCCGATTGAATGGTGACAACTCTTTGAACGGATCCTCCCTGATCGAATATGTAAGTAGCTGTTTTTTCCCTGGGGGCTACTCTTCTCTAATCCATTGACACCTCTTCTATTGTTTGTCATTCTATTTGTTAGTATTCTCAATGGTTATCTGCATGTTGTTTTTTCGCAGGCACAAATTGAGCAATGGATTGATTTCTCTTCATTGGAGATCTATGCAAGTATCTTGAGGTGGTTCGGCCCAAGAATGGGCTTTATGCCATACAGTGCTCCGGTAAGCTTTTTTGACTTTCATTGGTTGTTTCATTCACTCTTTGTGATGGCAATCTAGGTATTCTTTTCACTATATAAATAGTCTCATCCGTGATTGTTATATAAATGAAGGCTGAAGAAGGTGCGATCTCTACGTTGAAGAGAGCACTTGATGCTCTGAACACACATCTCACGTCTAACACTTACCTTGTCGGACACTCTATTACCCTTGCTGATATCATCACTGTCTGCAACTTGAACTTGGGATTTGCTACTGTCATGACCAAGAAATTTACCTCTGAATTTCCTCATGTTGAGAGGTACTTCTGGACTGTGGTTAACCAACCAAACTTCACTAAAGTGTTGGGTGATGTCAAACAGACTGAAGCTGTCCCTCCTATTGCTTCCAAGAAAGCTGCCCAGCCTGCAAAGCCCAAAGAAGAGCCTAAGAAAAAGGAAGCCCCAGTAGCAGAGGCACCTAAGCTTGCTGAAGAGGAAGAGGCACCAAAGCCCAAAGCCAAGAACCCTCTTGACTTGCTACCACCAAGCCCTATGGTTCTAGATGATTGGAAGAGGCTTTACTCAAACACCAAATCTAACTTCCGCGAGGTTGCTATTAAAGGTGTGTGGTGATATCTTCCTCTACCTAGTTTTTCAGCTTTGCTATCAGGGAATTATTTAGCTATTGGAATCAATTGTTTTTTATCATGTCTAATATTGTGGCTCAAATGCAGGATTCTGGGACATGTATGACCCAGAGGGATACTCACTATGGTTCTGTGACTACAAGTACAACGATGAGAACATGGTGTCATTTGTCACGCTCAACAAGGTTGGTGGGTTCCTTCAGCGTATGGACTTGGCACGTAAATACTCCTTTGGAAAGATGCTGATTTGTGGGTCAGAGGGTCCGTTCAAGGTGAAGGGTTTATGGCTGTTCCGTGGACCAGAGATCCCAAAGTTCATAATGGACGAGGTGTACGACATGGAGCTGTATGAGTGGACTAAGGTTGATATCTCAGATGAAGCCCAGAAGGAGCGTGTTAGCCAGATGATTGAAGACGCAGAGCCATTTGAAGGTGAGGCTCTCTTGGACGCCAAGTGCTTCAAGTGAGAAGAGAGAATGGTTTGGTACTTCCATTTACAGGTTTTGCAGCTGGGGCTTTACATATCTTTCTATCTGTCTGTCTCACATAGGGGTTTTGCTCTGTGACGTGTCGCATAGACTGTTTTTTTCTTTTCTAATCGAGTGTCAAGGACAAGTCTTTTTAGTTCTTTGTTAATGTTTCGCCTCCGTCCAGAATTGTTTACTATACCAGTTTTCGAAATCCTGACCGGCCAGTCTACCCTGGCAATAGGCAATACATGGTCTGGTTTATTTGTTTTACGGTAATTTTGCCTTGATTGATTTTCTTTGACGCGTTTCGGTCAACTTATATACATTGGTCTTTGAGTTGAACATTTAGTGGTAAAGTCTTTTTGGCACATATATTGAACATTTTTCCAATTTTAAAAATTGCTGAAAAAGCAAACTCTTGAAGAATAATAAGTCTAGTTAATTTCGTAGAAGAAGAACTGGCATGTTCATCTCGAAATTAACTAACGAATAAAAAAAGGTAGACAACTTAATACGCCACACAACTCTAATAAAAGAACATGTAACTTATGACAAAATAATGTAACATTTGTTCATAATATTTTTCGTATCAGATTATATATACAAATTGCTGATTATAATTATTATTCGCTGTTTGACCAAAAAATAAAAAATTATTGTTTCGCTGAGAAATGTATAGATAATTATATTATACGTTAGATTGGTAACTACCAAAAATATTACTATATGTTAGATTGGTCACAAAATAAGAAAAGAAAGGTAGTGTATATCAATTTATTAATGACGTATTTAATAAAGTTGGTCTCAAGCGAAATGAATTGTTCTTTACTGCTACAAGGCATATAATCCTGTAAAGAAAATCTGGGTGGTCGAATTGTTCTTTTCCCTTTTTCTAATTTCAACATCAAAAGTTGTTCCACCAGAAGAATTTGTTCTCTGCAGCAGTAAAGATCGATCCGTTCTTGCTTACAAGCAGAAAAATCATATCGACAGAGAGAGATGAGACAGAACTCAGCAACTGGTGGTCTTTCATGGCGGCGTTTACTGTTCTTCGCTTCGATTGGTTTGCAGTTCTTCTTAGGTTCGTCTTCTTCAGATCTATCTGATTTCATTTCACTTTTTTGTAGAATCCTCATCTGATTTAGTATTCCTTTGGGATTTTAGGTTCTCAATTCGCTAGATTTATGTTATATTTAGCTCAACTTGGCTCTTTCTAAATACTACAGTGTGTTTAATCTTTACGCATTAGGTCTTTTGCGATCAGGATCGAAACATGCAGATAGGAAGATTGTATTTCTCTTTTGAGTAGATCTTGGCCAAATCACTAACTTTGTGCTTAACATGTTAGTGAAGAGAAAATAAGCAAAGAGGATTTTACCGTTCAGTTCATGGGTTTGGTGTGGTTATAGTTTCTTTTACTAACTTCACTGGATAATAGTTGTTTACCTTTGTCCTAAATGCGAGACCATGTCCTGATTTGAAGAGGTTGTCTGCAAAATCTATTGCTTTTGTGACAAGTATTTATATAATTCCTCAGTTGTTTCATGGTGATGCTGCAGTTGACTAATGAGATATGTATTTACTTGTTGCCTATAGTTTTCAGACATTTAAAGTTCTTACATAAGCTATTTATACAATTGGCCACCATGTGCTTTTAAAAGAAGTAGGCTCATCTCTTTCTCTTTCCCGTAAATTTCTTTAAATGCATGTTGCAATTGATCTTGTTCTCTGTTGTCTATGTGTGTAGCTGTTGTTGTTCCCCTTTAGTCGAATATAAGAAACATGGTAACTATTTGAGGATAGACTGTGTAGCTTTAGCTGACTAGTGAGTGTCTACACGACAAGATTTTACAGTCACGAGTGCACTTGAGGACACCATAAACCTTGATTTTTTTTTGTTGTATATGCTAAGAGGGCATCTAGTAACTAAGTCTTCTGATATGATATTTTCAGGTCTATCGGGTGATTCCAAGAACACGAATGCAGGAGTTAAGACAGAATCTCATACTTCTTCCAGCAAAACAGGCACAAAAGTTATCCTTGTTCTAGTTGGATTTGTGGCTGTGGCCATGTTCTCGTTCTTCCTATACAAGCTATGGCAAAAGAAGAAAAGAGACGAGCAGTATGCTCGACTGTTGAAGCTGTTTGAGGAAGATGATGAACTCGAGGTTGAATTAGGTCTTCGAGATTAAAAACGCAAATTTGTCAACAAAGGCCTCATGTTTGTTTGTGTTCGTTTGTCTGAGCATGTAGGTGGAACTTATCACTTATGGGTATTTAAATTTGAAGTATATATATACGCATACTTTGTTGGGCTAGTAACTGATGTAGCTGTCTTGTCACTAATCATCATCAGTTCATCAATTATCCTCTCCAGACGATTGTTTTCCAATGTTGTACAATTCATTTTTCTTTCTTTCACTTTTTTTTGACAAATAGCGTGAGTTTAGGTTCTAAACAAATTCGATGTAAGTTTAGGTTCTAACCCTCTAGACAAATTAGTTAAGAGATCTGTGTCCCTGTCTTAAGATTCCTAGAAAATTCTTACTCAAACGATTAGATTTAAGAAACAGAAAGTGTTGAGTTTTACTTTTCCTTAGACCATCTCCAATGGAGATTTCTTAACATGTCTTTTTTTTTTTTTTTTGAATTTAATATTAAATTATATTCAAGAAAAAAATAAAAACTGGTTTATAAATGAATGCATACTGTTTTTAAATAGAGTACAAAACTTTTAAAGTAATCCTCAACTTTGTCTTGACGCAAACCATATTTGAAGTCCGCTCGAGTACTTCAAATCACCTCTGCTTTGAATTGTACTTTAATTGTACATATGTGTTTCTTAAATCTCTTTGTTGTCTAATTGTGGCGGACATTTGAAGTAATTTGAATCTGAACCTTAAATCTCAAAACCAGTAGATAATGAAGAGTAAAATAGACACATGGAGAAATTCAAAACTTAAAATGAAATTAATGTTTGTGTTTCAAAACTCAACACATTATACAGAAATTATCAAGTGGCTTGTTCCTCATGTCCCACTGACACACAAAGAAGCTGCAAGCAAACTCCCTCCTCTTATCATATTTTTGTCTGCCTACAAATATTATGGGCAACAACCTTCATTAGAAACTCCCTAGTGTATACCAAATCACAGATGTTGATAATTAAGGAGGGATTAACATTCATGTCAAAAATATGAATCAAACAATCTAGCCTAAACCAAGAGAGAACTAAGGATTACAGAGGAACGGCCACCGAATAAATCCAACAAAAATACAAAAGAAATTGAAACTGGGAAGATATATATTCATCTACATACCTGTTCGAGTTCATTTTCGTCAAAAACGGTCAATTGCAAGAAGGGTTGGTACGGTTCTTGGCTCCTTTCTTCTTCTCAGCTTTCTCATCAAGCGGATACTTTGCTTTATCATGCTCCGGCAACAGTAGAAGATCCTCTATGTTTATGTTTCCATACTCATCAAGCGGTTTATGTTTCCATGTTTTTAATCTTTTTACCATGGATTCATATGCATATGTTTCAAATTCTATGTTTGTAACCTAAACTATTTTTCATTAACTATGAAATATTTACAATTTAGAAAAAAAAAATGTTAAGTAGATAATAGGATTAGGAGATCTGTGCCGCGCGCGTGAGAGGAAGATCCTTTTTCCTTGATCTGATGAAAAGGAAGTGTTGAGTTTTGAGAAACGGAAAGTGTTGAGTTTTGTCTTTTCTATAGAAGATTTTTGTTTTCCTGTTTTATCTATAAATAAGCCTCTTAAATCTCTTCATCAACAATGACTTGTCTGCAATTACAAGAATGTCGAAAAAGCAACGTTGCTTGATGATGGAATCGCTGCCCCACGAGGTCGTAGAGTGCATCCTAGAGAGACTTGATGCGGATCCTCTGCTGAGATTCAAGGCTGTATCGAAACAATGGAAATCAACTATTGAATCTCCATTCTTCCAGCGAAGACAGTTCACACAGCGTCAGCAATCAGGTAATCCAGATGTTCTCATGGTCTCCCGTTGTGCTGATATTAATTCGGAAATAGAAGCTCTTACTACATTGGTGTTGGGTTCATCATCATCTGTCAAGATCCCTACTCCTTGGGAGGAGGAGGAGGAGGAGGACAAAGAATACTCTGTTTCCCAGGATAGCTGTGACGGTCTCGTTTGTCTCTTCGATAAATTCAAATCCGGTTTTGTGTTCAATCCCGCCACTAGATGGTATCACCCTCTTCCTCTCTGCCAATTACAACAACTCCTTATTGCCATAGGCGACGGTTTCTACGATCTTGGATACAGAGTCTCTAGGCTTGGATTCGGTAAAGACAAACTCACAGGCACATACAAGCCCGTTTGGTTATACAACTCTATAGAAATTGGCCTAGAAAACGCTACTACATGCGAGGTTTTCGACTTTAGCACCAACGCTTGGAGGTATGTTTCACCAGCTGCTCCTTATAGGATTGTTGGTTGCCCCGCACCTGTCTGCGTAGATGGGTCGCTTCATTGGTTCACCGAGTGCGAGGAAACCAAAATTCTTTCGTTCGATCTTCACACCGAAACCTTTCAAGTTGTCTCTAAAGCTCCCTTTGCCAATGTAGATGGATTCGATATAGTCATGTGCAACCTCGACAACCGCTTGTGCGTTTCCGAGATGAAGCTGCCCAACCAAGTGATATGGTCATTCAATTCAGGTAACAAGACATGGCACAAAATGTGTTCCATTAATCTGGATATAACTTCTCGTTGGTTTGGTCCTACTCAAGTATGCGCCGTCTTGCCACTAGCACTTTTGGATGGGAAGAAGAAGAAGAAGAAAAAGTTGTTGTTTTATTGTCGTGTACGAAAACGAACAATGGTGGTACATGATGACGAAACCAAATCATATGATGTTGCTTTCGAGGCTGACTCCATCGGTCATCCTGTCTGTTATTTCCCGAGTTTAATATCTATTTCATAAAGCTTCTTTCACCATCCGTTTGTTTGTCCAAGTTTGCAACTCTTAAAGCTGCCTATGATTATGTTTCAGATTCTTGTTTTATGTAAGAAGGGCTTGTTTCAACATGTACCAACAATTTTTGTCGTGCTTTTTTATGCGCTTGTTATGCTTCTAATTTATCTCACACAGTCGGATGATGTCGTTTTTCCTTGCATACTTTCAGTGACCACAATATGCTCTAGAATCTTTAAGGCACCTTATAGGTTTCTCAACGATAGCCCAAACTAGGATCTTGTTGCTATAAACTCCCCGAAAACAAAGTCTTAAATCTATGTATCTATTCAAATTCTGAAGAAATGTTAAAGAAATTGAAACAAGGTAACGAATCTCTCCGAAACCACCAATCAAATAACTCAAACAACTATCTGAAGCTTCCAATGACTTTGTTCTGTAATTCAATTGAAATAATCTCCTTTTACATGGCATCAGAATCAGAGCCATAATCAATAAATAATTGAGAAGGAGATTACATTTTCATAAGCACCATTATTAGTTTATTACACACTGGTCAATGGTGAATCTCTTTGTTGTCTAATAGTTTCCGACATTTGAATCTGAACCTTAAATCTCAAAACAAACTGATAATGAATGGTAGATAGACAAATGGAGAAATTTCAAAACTTAAAATGAAATAAACGTTTGGGGTTTAAAACTTAAATAAAGGTTACAATGATTGAGAAGGAGATTACAATTTCATAAACACCATTATTAGTTTATTACCCACTGGTTAATGGTCATCTCAGCTAACCAACAAAAATAAAGAATAAAGTTAATGACAAAATAAATTAATTCAAGAGTCCAAACGTTAGAACTTAGCAAACTCATGATCCTGCCCACAAGACCCATGCACTAGTGGTTTCTCTTGATCATATCTCTGTCTTAGCACGCTTGCTGTTGAAAGGGGACATGCTGGGGCTCAAACAAGGGCTCAAGCTCGGACTCGGACTCTCCTCCCTTAGTGTACCATTCAAAGCCGCTAACTCCTTCAGCTGTTCCCTCTTGTAGTGATCCATTGACTCGTCCTGTAGAGAGAGAAGAATCAAAACCATGTGAACAAAATAGACATGTTTGGACTTTTGTGATAAGAATGTACCATCGGCTTCAGGAGTGATTCCAGGAAATGCACTGCATGCTCCAATCGAGAGTTTATTATGTCTTCTGGAAGCTCGGCCTCGATCAGTACATGTAGTGGCTCGCAGAGATGCTCGTACCCTGGCTTACCTTTTAATTTTTCCTCCTGCAGGGAAGTAAAGAACTAAATGGATAAGCTTTCACACCGCATGGTAGATTGTCAGAGAATATATAAGAGTCAGAAAAAAATGAATTTCAAAACTTTCTCTATTTACTTCTGATGATGTAAGAACCTAAAACTTTAACAGTTTATTTCTTATACAGGCTGCCAAAATTTACATATCTTCAAATGTAAACAAGAGTAGTAGCTGCTGATGCAGTAAAAAATGTATCATTACTTCAACAATAAGCTTGATATGCTAAAAGACGTAAGCTTATACACAAAAGGAAAACAAATTGCTCCTAAAGGCCGGAAGAAAATTGTGCGTATTCAAAACATGGTTATAAAACTGATTAACAGGTAAAAACATGACATAAAGTGAAGTTTTGAACTGTAAGAATAAAACAGAGACAAAATGGAATCCTTCAGAGAATTAATAAACAAGGAGCCATACCTTGACAGTATCCTTCACAGATCCTCGTCCTCTGATAAACACCCTGCAGTGGGTTGCTAGCTCAACTCTTTTTAGGGAGTTTCCACGTGGCCCAAGAATCCTCCCAACAAAATTATACTGCAACGCTCAATGGATTTAAACTCTAGAACAATCCAATTATAATAACCTATTTGGGTAAAGATTTAAGACATACGCTTGGATATTTATCCACTGGGACATCAAGTCTAATCACTTTTTTCACAATGGGTGGGTTAGGGAGTCCCGGCATCCCAATCCAGCCCACTGGGGAAGGACCGCGAAATGGAGAAGCTCTCTGGAGGTGACAGTTTTCCTGAAGAAAGCAAAAGCAATCAATATCGGTAAAGCCCACTCTTGATTATAAAAATTATTAGTATCACCATTACAATTCAACATGAATCAGTTAATTGACTACAACTATCAGCAGTGGCTTACCTCGGCTTGCATCATCGACCATCCCTCTAAATCAAGCTTTCCATTTGTCGGCTGACCAAGCGATCTAAATGGACTGCCATGCTCATATCTATCAAGATCAGGAAAACTAGAGACCCTCCTGATTTCTGCACAGACGTCAGCAATGTTGGCAGTTAAGCAAACGTATAAAAGAAACTGTAAGAGTTATACATCAGGGGCATCTTCAGTCTCTTATCTTTAATGCCAATAATGAAACAAAAGGCTCGGGTTCTAATAGGTTAGAATGATGAAAACTTCAAACACATCTTTGTCTTTTAAGGTTCACACATCCCTTAAGGGCATGATGGACAACTAAAAGCTAGGTAAACAAGTCTGGAAACAAGCTTCTAATCACCATATGCATATTTACGGACAAATAGGCTTCCTAGTATAAATTAGTTGGTGATCATTTGCTTAACGATCATTATCATTTGCAAACACATAGACTTAATTCATTTTCACATAACATAACTCATCAAGGATGATCATTTAGCAATAAGTTGCAATTAAAAACTGTTTCTAAATGCTAAAAGTAACATAGACTTTGATTGGCTATATATATATTAAGAAGGCCATAACAAAGAGAATAAAAAGTTGCATGTAGATACATTTTTGTTACTCAACTATCCTTACCCAATTTCTGTAAACCTTTAACTGGAAAAAAGCCAGGGTGATGCGCACTAAGGCTTTGTTCACGTGGGAAATTTCTTAAGTTCGTGTGCACACACTCTAAGGAAATACTAAATTCAAAATCACATAGCTTAATAAGATAGCTCACCATGATTAAGCAGTCTGCAGCAATTTGGCATAACTTGCAAAAAGGGACCCAACTTTTGTCTCTCTTGCAATAATTCAGTCAAGTACCTGCACAAGGTTAAGAACAAAAAAAACTTAAGTTTCAGTGGATGTTGCGTGTGAATCGAGTGGGTGACATTGGAATCAGCACTCAGTCACATGTAAACTAAGCTTCTAAAAATACATCAGTACGTTCATTTCTAAAACATTGATAAAATATAGCTATCTTGTTAAAATCCTTAAGAGTACATTGTATAGAATCCAATAATAAGTGAGCTAATTGTGAAAAAGGCGACATGTTGAGGTGAGAGAGTATGATCGAGAATTTGGATCTGTGTAAGCAGTTCATGAAAATACAAACTTGACAGAATCATTTTTAAACACTGATCCAATCAAAGGCAACAATACCCACCAATCACAAAGAGACACACTTGAAGTTGTGCTAAAGCAACAAGTCCAGAAGAAGAAACGGGTCCACAACAATCAAGCTAACACAGATTCACAAATAGCAAAAAGGTTGAGAAAGAAGAGAGAAAATAGAAACCTTTCACGATCAGAGGGAGGACAAGGGGATCGATTAGGAGAAGCACGGAATCCAGAAAGAGGATACTGGAAGAAACTTCCAGGAGAGATCCTCTCTTCCATGGCCACGAAACCAGCGCCAGATTCCATCATCTTTAACACTGTAAATCCACTTAGAAAGTCAGATTGTGCATAAAGTAGAGATAAAGAAAAACAGAGAAAAACAAGTTGTGACCGGAGATAGTGAAGAGGAGAAGCGGCGGAGGATCTGACGCCGATCTCAAGGATGAGAAAGGTGTCTTGAAGTAGGTGTGGACTGTGTAGAGTGGCCACAGAGGAAGAAGAAGAAGTAGGCAAAGTAGGGAGGGAGTCAAAAGCCCTACTCACGATGAGAGACTCCTCCTCTCTCTCTCATCTCATTTTCGATATTTTCTATTTTTGTGTTTAGTTTTTTATTCTCTAGAGATTCTGTCATCTTCTTCTTAAAAGGTTCTTTGCGTTTTCATTATTATTGGGCTTCAGGTCACTAATAATGGGCCTACCTTCCCTCAGGGACATTGTAGCCTACTTCCAATCCGTGTAAACTAAAAAAATGAAGATGATGGATTCGAGCCCTTCCGAGGCAATATAACTATTCTTTAATGGGCTTAATTTTTTTTGTTTTGCTTTAGACAACAAAACACATTGGGCCGGGCCTGGTCTACCTAGTACCTTTCTTATGCATCTAATTCATTTGATCCTCAACATGCCAAATATTTATTATTTTATTTATCTCTACGAACTCTTGAAAGGTCATCATCATTCACTTGATTGCATTTGCCTATATTTTTAGTGGGAACGTAGTTAGTGATGTCCCCTGAGCGATGATGTCACCTCAGTGATGTAATGGATGATTTATTTTACTTAAAAATTCTAAAAAGTAAAAACAATGGACGAAAACAAGAATTCCGTCTATAGTGAATCAGTTAGAATATCTGAACGGTGATTTCCATGTTCCACTACTTTAATTTATTTTCTATAAATTATAATTACATTTTACACCAAACGCAGTTTACACACATACTGTATATGATAGATGCAGTCACATATACACTAAGGAAGCTAGTTACTCAAGCCGTGATTTATATACAACTTGGAAGCAAAGAAATAAGATGCTGCATAATTCACAACACATTTGCGCCTACTTCTATCTTCAAGATCCTTGATCGTCTTCCTTGTTTGTATCCTAAATCTTAGCTATTGTTCATGTAAATCATAATTTTCATTAATAGGATATTTACCTATTACTTAGCAACAAAAAAAAACGGCCGGGTTAAATGGTGTAGTTGGAAGTTGGCTACTATAAGAAATGGAAAAAATAATAAAACGCAACTTAATGAAGATTCTGCCGTTTTGCCAATGAGAAATAAAGAAGAAACAGCATAAATCTTTGTTCCCCTTTTTAATTCTTTATCCTAGGGTTCCCTTCTTTCTATGCTTTCTGTTTGTTAGCTGTTCTACACATGTATACTTTTAATTTGCAGCCAACATGAAACTTCTCCTTTGTCAGCACTCAGCCTTACGGAACAACATGTAACCCTAAACAAAATTCTACATGACCTAGGGGATTTGAAACATCCCAAGAAATTTCAGTATATTAGGTAAATGGTATTATTCTACTAGAATATATGTAGTATTTACTTTATCAAATGTATACATAAAAAGGTTTTCATTAACAATCACAGCCCAAAAAAAAAAAAAAAAAAAAAAATCCATTTCTTGGGATGTTTCAAATCCCCTAGGTCATGTAGAGTTTTGTTTAGGGGTACATGTTGTTCCGTAAGGCTGAGTGCTGACAAAGGAGAAGTTTCATGTTTGCTGCAAATTAAAAGTATACATGTTGTAGTACAACTACCAAAAAGAAAGACCTAAAACCAAAGAAGAAAACGGATAGAAGTTCGACATTGGGGAAAAATGTGGGTAGTAGCTAGTAGGTGGTGGTGAGAACAACAATGAGGATCCAGAGACAAGAAAAAACCAAGAAAAAAAGAAAAGTGAGGTCTGCTTCTGCTTTCTCTCTCCGCGCACGTGCGCCAAAAACGCTTTTCTACGATCTTGTATTAACTGTTTGGGATTGTGACTTTTCTTCCTCCTCTGTCCAATTTTTGGAATAATCAAATTCTGGGTCCGCCACTGCATTTACGCATGTTAACTCAAGAAAGTTAATGACAAAGTTCCTAACGACGCCTTCCCTCCAGTAATATCGATAAACCTAACATTAACAATGTACCTAAACCCTCCCAAATCCCAATATCATATACTATAAATTAAGCTCTTGCTAAACATCTTAGTAACCATTGTTCCATATTACATTACAAAACTTGTCTTCTGTCCAAACAAAATTGTATAAGAGTGGAACAAAGTCTAACCAACTTCTCTTCATTGCTCACGCTCACAACTAAAGGAAATTAAACAACATGAAAAGGAGTAGTAGTAATAGGAAGATCCAAGTGTTCATCAATTTCCGGGGAGAGGAGCTACGCTGCAGCTTTGTGAGCCACCTCGTTGACGCTTTTAAAAGACATGGAATCAACTTCTTCATAGACAAAGACGAACAAAAAGGGAAAGACCTCAAACATCTCTTTGCAAGGATCAAGCAATCGAGGATGGCTCTCACCATATTTTCCAAAAGATACGCAGAGTCAAGCTGGTGCCTGGACGAGCTTGCAAGGATCAAGAAAAGAGCCGATAAATGCAAGCTACGAGTGGTTCCTATCTTCTTTAAAGTGAAGGCAGAGTCTGTTAGATATCAAAAGGCTGAGTTTGGTCGCAACTTCTGGAGGTTGGCTAAGACTTCGAGTGGAGAACAAATCAAGAAATGGAAGGAAGCTTTAGAGTCTGTTTCTGACAAGGTGGGCTTAACGTTAGGCGACAAAAGGTACCTTAGCTTACTCATCATCCCTAATCTAATATTGCGACATTTTTCAGTTGTCGGTTTCCCTTTTGGTTGTCGTTAACAGAACAAACAAATGGGTCCAGATGTACATAAATGGCTAAAGATGTAAGAGTTGAAAACGATGACTTGGCTTATTTCTTTGTAGTCGTTAACAAAATATGATTTCTTCACTGATTCAATAACTTTCACCTTTGTAATAAATAACACTTCATTCTGTGAAACTATTGAGGCTGAACTACTTTTCAAATACTTTGCAGCTCCGAGGCGGATTTCATAAAGGAAATTGTTGGAGAGGTCAAAAAGAGTAGTCGTCGCCGTTGAGGAAATGGGAGATTGATCCTCTTACATAAACAGACTAAAATCGTTAATGTAGCCAAGCTGACCAAATCCAGCTAAAGAAACATTTTATCAATAGTTTTGTTTATATCTCATTTCCATTTTTGTAATTATTGGTTTACTATATATTTCATTTCAACATACCACTAGCTTACACGATGACTTTAGGGTCCTATCCAAGCACAAACAGTCGGAAGTTATCTGTTCCGGTGATCTTTTGAAGCTCTATCTAGCTCATTGACTATTGATTTGTAAGAAGCCAAGTCAGCTACAATACCTATCTCCGGTTTCTGTATATAACGCTTCGATGAATTTGCATGTCTATGGTGACCTTCCAATAGAGTGTTGTATGTGATGTCATCTGGAACAACCCCTATATTAAGCATGGCATCTAGCAACATATCAGCATTCTTCATCTGTCCCAATTTGCATAGACCATTCAGCAGAACATTATACGTCACAACACTAGGAACATGCCCATCGCTCTGCATTTCCTTGAGCAATTTGAAACCGGTCTGAGCATCACCTTTCTTACAGAATGCATCCATCATCATTGTATAGGTTACATCATCCGGTTTAATACCAGCTCGCAGCATCTCTCTTAAAGCTCTTTCAGCATCAATGACTCTTCCTTCTTTGCACATTCCACAAACAAGGGCTGAGAAACCCACCCTATCGAGTTCTATCCCATTCTGATCCATCTCCTTCCTTATCTCCAAAGCTGTTTCTACATCTCCTCCTCTACAAAATCCATCTATAAGAGTTGTGTATGTAATTTTGTCGGGCCTCAGACCTCTACGAATCATTCCATCAACTATATTCCTTGCAGCCACCAAATCCCCGTTCTTACAAAAGCCATTTACTAAAGTATTATATAAAACAATATCAGGCTGCAGACCCTTACTTAACATCTTCTGATAACTTTCTTTCATCAAGTCAATCTCTCCATTCCTACTATGACCATGAATCAAAGTAGTGAAAATAACATCATTTGGGATCAACCCTCTCTTACACATCTCATCAAACAGGCCATGTGCTCCATCCATTTTGTTCTCTTTACACAATGCATTAATCAAGGCACTATAGGTGAAAACATCTGGGCGTGTTCTGCTTTTCTCCATCTGATGTTTGAGCCTAAACCCTTCATCCAAGTTTCCTACTTTACAATACCCATTTATCAAAGTGTTGAAACTAACCACTGTAGGCTGCAAACTCCTTTTAGTAATTTCGTCGAACACCTTCTGTGCATCAGATATATTGCCTTCTTTACAGAATTTGTTCATCAAAATATTGAAAACGTACACATTCAAGGGAAACCCAGCATCCAAAATCTCCATATAGAATCCCCAAATAGTCCCAGTTGGATTCAGCTTCATCATCCGATCAAGCAAATTGCCACAGCCACGAATTGGAACATCAAACCTATGCTTCCGAGATAGCCTAAAACATTGAATAGCATCGGGTATGAAACCTAGATCCGTGTACGTGATCATCAAAGCATCAACAAGGAAACCACACATAGGTGTTACTCTCATTTCTACCAAAGAAATGAAAACTGAAGAAGCTGAGTTTTTGCCTTTACGAGAGACGACGAGCTCGATAAGTGACTGTGCTTCGGTGAACATTTCGTGAACAGCAAGAAAACGAGCCAAGACGAAGTAAGTCTCAACGGTAAAACGAAATCCAGGCTGAGATGAGATGAATTTGAAGAAAGCGAAGATAGAACGTTGTGGGAGGGAGAGAGGGTTATGGTTGATGAGATCAACCACATGATGAACGCTGAGCGAAGGCAGGACCTTTCTGATAGAGGGGCAGTCAGTGAACGAAGAGAACTCCAACGGCGGATCCTTGTAAGAATCTCTGATGGCAACTGAGAGTTTAACAAGAACTGGGTCATCGTCGTTGTCTGCCGCGGAGACAGATTCTTGAGAGTACCATGTTGACAAGAGGAATGATGCACGAGAGAATCTCTGTGGGTGAGATTGAGAGAGTGTGCATCTTAGAATTTCGATTCTGAACATCTCTGAGACTCTGACTCTCAATTTCTCCGGAACCGGCTATTTCCAGTGAGTAGGCAGTGACTTTTGAATGAAAAGTCGGGTTCTTAATGAGTAACCGGACTTCTGCGAAGCTGGTTCGTTTTGGTTAGCGTTTAATTTTCCGGTTCAATGCGTTATTATTTCGAATTGAATCGAGGAAGACTGTAACAGAAAGGCACTTGGCAACATCGACTAGGTTATATTGTAAGATGCTATAATTAGAAGGAAAATGTCTCCTTAAATAATCTCGAAAATTTGTTCACCAAAGAATTTGACTAATCACTAAATAAAGATGTTAAATGTAAGTAACAGAAGAGATAATGAAAATGATAGTTATAAACGAGATAAAAAGATCTGTTTCATAAAATATCTGGAGATTCTACAGAAATTGTAGCTAAGACACATGAAGAGAAACTCAAATACGGAAGCAACAACTGCAAAACACTGGGAAGATAGAACTAATAGCCTCCCTTGAGATCGTTGACGACATCGTACGGGATTGGAGTGACAGTCTCCAAGGTCATTCCTTCGACCATGAATCCTGGTTTGGGTCCTTTAGGCTGTCTCTTGGTGCTGATGGTCTCACCATTGGCTTTGGCTGCAGCCTTGAGCTCATCATTCTTCTTCTTCCTCAGCTTGAACTCCTCAGCACATCTTGATTGCTGCACATGCTCCACACGCACATGAATCCTCTTCCTTATGATCCTGTTGCCAATCTGAAACACCCCCAACATGTGTCAGTCATAATACCCAATATAAGTAGTACTAGCAAAAAGATTTGTGTTATTGTCATAGGATAATCCATAATCCATATTACACAGTAACATCTATAGAGAGACTTATAAAAACAAGATGAGTAAAAAAGGCCAAAGTTTAACAATTAAATAGTCATGAAAGAAAACACACTAGCAGTTTAATGAACACGAGTTGAAGTATTGAATAACTGGGAACATATGAACACTGCGTGCTAAGGCTAAAGACTAAACGAGACCAAAGCAATCAACTTTCAAATCTGAAACAGGATCACGAACCACGCTACTGCATAATAGAAGATAACATCTTTGAGCTAAAACTCAAAATCTGAGCTCAATTGTAGCATAGAAGAAGATTTACATTCCACAAACCTATACTCAATCACACATTTCTACATCAAAGCAATAGATCAACAATCCAAATAGCACACTAAGAAGCTCAAATCCTAATTCAATGACACAAAAGCTGAAGAGATAGGAGAGTTCATCAGACCTGTTTGTTGACTTCAACACCGACGGCGCGTTTAGTGACGTTCCAGATACGACCAGTACGACCGTGGTAGAACTTGTGAGGCATACCCTTGTGGATCGCACCATTCACCTTCACATCGACGTAATCGCCGACCTTGAAGGTTCTCAGGTAAGTCGAGAGTGGAATGTAACCCTTCTTCCTGAATGGCCTCGCGAACAGATCCCTCGTTCTCGCCCGAACTCCATGACCCGCTGGCATTTTTCCTCCTCGTGCGACAACTAAAACCCTAGATCGCCGAAGAAATGAAATGAGGAAGGCAGAGTGTATTTATATCTCTGTTTTGAGATTAGGGTTTCGTAAACGGACCTGTTGGGTCAGCAAGTTGGGCTTCTGTTTTTTAGAACCAGCCCACAAATAATCAAGAGTGAGGGTAATGAACCTTCTATTGGACTTTTGTTTTTTAGAACCAGCCCACAAATAATGAAGAGTGAGGGTAATGGACCTTCTGTTGGGTTTGTGTTTTTATAACCGGCCCACAAATAATGAAGTTTGAGAGTAATTTTCATTTATATGTAGATATGAAGCTTCTGTTTTGCAACCCCACATTACTTTATTCGAATGACTCAATCGACCACCAAATTGTACCAATCATATTAGTTTTGATTTTCCGCTCAAATATTACTTCTCTTCAATCTGTGAATTACTACTAGACTAGATAGGAATCACAAAATGGCTACGTAACCATATAGTAACTATGACAAACTCACAAGACTCCATCTTGACACTGTTATGCGTGGCTTGCTTCTGTCTCCACACTCCCAAATGCTGCCTCCTTTAACCCGCTCATGCATGAAGAAGATTCCAGATTTGGCGTTGTCTCAATTTTCTCTGTCTCCACACTCCCAAATGCTGCCTCCTTTAACCCGTTCATGCATGAAGGAGGTTCCAGATTTGGCGTTGTCTCAATTTTCTCTGTCTCCACACTCCCAAATGCTGCCTCCTTTAACCCGTTCATGCATGAAGAAGGTTCCAGATTTGGCGTTGTCTCAATTTTCTCTGTCTCCACACTCCCAAATGCTGCCTCCTTTAACCCGTTCATGCATGAAGGAGGTTCCAGATTTGGCGTTGTCTCAATTTTCTCTGTCTCCACACTCCCAAATGCTGCCTCCTTTAACCCGTTCATGCATGAAGGAGGTTCCAGATTTGGCGTTGTCTCAATTTTCTCTGTCTCCACACTCCCAAATGCTGCCTCCTTTAACCCGTTCATGCATGAAGAAGGTTCCAGATTTGGCGTTGTCTCAATTTTCTCTGACTGATCGTTTTGACAATGATCAGTAGGTTGAGGAGGGATGATAATATCTTCAGGATTTTTAGCTACTGTGCGTTTTCCTTTCTGAGCTTTCTTCTTGAACTGAGCCTTCCTGGCTTTAAGAGTCTTGACGGTTTCTTTAAGCGGGATAGCTGCCTGTATTGTCTTCTTCTCACAAGGAAGTACAGTAAGCTGAGTGTTGTAGTTGGCAAGGTTGTTTTTAGTGTCTGACTGGATCGCTAAAAGAGCAGTTCTCCCAGCGCTAATCTCAGCATCTTTTTTAGTTCTTGTTGCAGCTCCTGTGTACTTTATGCCTCCAATCTCTACAGTACATGTGAATTGTGTAACTCTCCCAAGAGTTTCGACCTTCTGGCACTGATACAATGGAATCGCGTAATTCATCTTTTGAGCGTATTCTTGAAGTAGGTTCTTGCATAATCCCGTTTCGTGCTGCATTAATAAGCCATTCAAAGTTAGACAAGAGCAATAACTTACAGAAACAGCCTAAGAATCTTCCCTCTAGAAGTTGGCAATACACATAAATCCGATAAGACAGAAGACACTTTATTAATGAGTGGATTCTTTAAACTCTTGAATCTCGATCATTGTCCAACCAAGAGCCTAGACAAATACAGAATGCCCCCTAACGTATTCTCACAGCTCCCCTTTAAACCTTCAACTCTGAAACTAACCATGAGCTTCCCTTTAAACCTTCAACGCTCAAACTAAGCATAAGGACTACTGCTGAGATGGCAAAGCTACAATTCGCTGCTAAACCCCTAGGCTAGGTTCAATAGTTTTGCAGTGAACTTAACAATAATCACGAGCGAAATAAGAAAGATGAGGTGCTTACAACAGGTTGTGAAACACATTGGCTTAGCTCACTGGATTTTGCTAATTCCCGGAGAGCAACCTCGGCAGCTGATTGCTCTGCAGCCTTACGATTGAAGAATCCAGGCAAAGAATTATATCTGACACCATCCAGTATCACAGTCGATTGAAATAAAGATTTGTGTGAAGGGCCTTCTTTAACGATCTCATAAACAGGCGTTGGGAGCTTGTACTTCTGAGCATACTCCTGCAACCGACTTTTGAAAACATAGCAATTGGAAACACCTGAGCAGGAAAAAAACTTCAAAATGAGGCAAAAGATAAAACAGAAACAGTGATGATGCTATCCACTACAGCATAAATTGCAAATAAACTCAAAACGACAACAGGGAACAGCAGTGAACGAGTTCTGAATAAAGCTGACGACTTTCACAAAGAAACTATACTTATCCAAAAGGGGAGAGACAGTTTTAAACCAAGCTTCTATGTTCCCTAACAAATTGAGTCAATAAATCATCATCTCAAAAGAGTAAACTTGCCAATTGCCAGAGAGATCTACGCTTAAACCCACAAGGGACAGATACACTTGTAAATTCTAACTAATCAAAACACTGCAATCCAATTTCCAAGAAGAAAGAAGTGAGTAAAGAACAGAAGAAAGGGGAAAAAGCATGATCTGGTTTCAAAATTAAAACCCGGAAAAAACAACCCATGAATGTTGAATTAGAGATAATGCAGACATGATGGTGAAGAAGAAGAAGAAGAAGAAGAAGTAATTCACCAGAGGAAACATCAGTGGAGGTCATTTTCACGAGCAGAATGTAGCTGAAGAGACGAATAATAGGTTAGTAGGGCACGGCGAAGAGCAAGAAAGAAACGTGCTGCTGCTGCGAAGAAGCAGAGAGAGAGAGATGATTCTTCTTCACCAAAAACCCTCTCCCCTCGACTTCCTCCTCTTTACTGATTTTTATTTTTGTTTTTTTTTCACAAGGGCAAACGAAAGAAGGTGGTTCTTAATTGTTATGTTACAAATGTTAATATTGAATTTAATTTCAAACCTTTATAAATTATATTATATTCCATAAATTTACCTTTTTGGTCAAATTTTCCATAAATATAATTTACTTGTGAATATTATATGAAAGCAAAATGTTTTTATCTTTGAAATATTTAATTTAATTAAAAAACTAATTACATATAGCCTAATTTCGTATTTCATATGTAGTTAACTAATGTATATATCCACAATTGATTAACCTTTTTATGGCTAACTTTATTCACTAGTAATCCCTTTGTTATATTCACACAGTTTTTGTATTCACAAATAATTAATTTGTTCTCCAAGTAAACATCAATAATGATAATAACCGTTTAATAAAAAATAAAAACAATTTGAGCCCATATTTGAGCCCACTTGAGCCTATGTCCCTTAACAGAAAAGAAAAATATTTGAGCCCATATTTGAGCCCACTTGATCCTATATCCCTTTACCAGAAAAGAAAAATATTTGAGCCCATACTTTTCGCTTCTGATAAGCGTAGAATAATAATAGTCGAATTTACCACCTTCCTTTTCGTTCCTTTTTTTTCTTCTCTCTTCCGAAACACCTCTGCCACGCGAGTACTCTCCACGCTCTTCGACAGTCGTGACCATCTTCTTCTCCGATCGTCTTCACCGGTTTTCTTGGGCATTCCCTCGTGCGTAAGTCTCTGTCGTTTCGTTTCGTCTATAACTCCCTCGGGTTTTGGTGAAATTTGATTCCTTTGTCCTGTTCTCTGCAGAATTGTTGCAATAAATACGACGAAGATGGTTGCTAATAATAATACTAGTAGCAATCGCAGGAAGAGAATCATTACTGAAGGCGACATCGCCACTCTTTTGCTGAGGTAAAAATATCTCCTTTTTTTGTTTTCTCTTTCCGAAAACGTTAGTGGATTTGGGTTTAGTCAGTGTGGCCGGGGTTTTTGATTTATTGACGCAGATATGATATGGAGACGATACTGAGAATGCTACAGGAGATATCTTATTGTTCCGAAACCAAGATGGACTGGAATGCGTTGGTGAAGAAGACCACTACCGGAATTACTAATGCTAGAGAGTACCAGTTGCTATGGCGTCATCTTTCTTATCGGCATCCTCTCCTCCCTGTGGAAGATGATGCTCTACCTCTGGTACTTATTCTGTCTCTCCTCTTTCCACTTTTGATGAATTGTAAAAGACTCAAGTTTATGTTGTAGAGTTAGTTAGTTTTCTTCAATAAAAACTCACTACTACTTTGTGTTATCAGTATCATCTAGAAGTGAGTGTGATGAAATACTAGTTTATGTTCTATGTGGCAGTGGATACTAAAACTTCTTGGTAGCATTAGGGATCGATGAGTGTCTCTCGCTGGTGTAGTTTACAGATTTTTTAAACGAAAGTTGCCTGTGCAGGACGACGATAGTGACATGGAGTGCGAATTGGAAGCTTCTCCTGCAGTCAGCCATGAAGCATCAGTGGAGGCTATTGCACATGTCAAAGTAAGAACGGAATCATAGATTTCATTCCCTTGACAGAATTTCAGAATCTGAAGTCCCTAGGCTCTATTCAGGATAACACCTTGCTGTTTTCTTAATGATTAGTGTGTTGGTTACTTGTTCTGCATATCAATCTGTGCTTATCCAGAGTTCCCATTTTATCCAAATATCATTAAGTTTTCGTTTCTCTTGTATTCCCAGGTGATGGCTGCTTCATATGTTCTAAGTGAGTCTGATATACTCGACGATTCAACAGTTGAGGCTCCCTTGACTATAAACATACCTTATGCTTTGCCTGAGGGTTCTCAGGAACCATCAGAGTCTCCTTGGTCGTCAAGAGGGATGAATATCAACTTTCCGGTCTGTCTTCAGAAAGTTACATCTACCGAGGGGATGAATGGAAATGGTTCAGCTGGTATTAGCATGGCTTTTCGGAGGAAAAGGAAAAGATGGTCTGCTGAGGAGGATGAGGAGCTGTTCGCCGCTGTAAAGCGATGTGGTGAAGGGAACTGGGCTCATATTGTTAAGGGAGACTTTAGAGGAGAGAGAACCGCCTCCCAACTCTCGCAGGTTGTGATTTCTCTTATTCAATATTGACTGCTCTTTTTTCATTAGTTTCTTTGAAGTCATTTTGTAGTGTATCTTATAGTCTTGTTCTTTGTATTACAACCTGTTTATGCATCATTATCTATATTCTGTTGACGATGAATGGTGGATATTACCTTCCCTCTTTCGTGTTGTTGGAGGTGGTGGCTCTTTACAGACGAAGTACCACTTTGGTAATTACTCTAGAAATATATCTGTTGTCATCTAGTCTGGTATGGACGTGGGGTTTTTCCCCATTTTTCCGGGTTCGAATCCCGGCAACAGATTCTTTGGATGATATGAGTAATAGTCTTTTGGCAATCATAGAAGGTAGCTAATAAGACTAATAAGACTAAGTTTTATGATATTTGTATCCATCTTTGTATTTTTTACGCATATACTTTCCATCTGATAAAACTTAACAATACTTTAGCTACTTGGACGAGCATGGGACATTTTGCAATTGCTTACTCTTTTTCCGTTATTGGTGGTAACAACTGACTATTTTCTTTGTAGAGGTGGGCGCTTATAAGAAAAAGGTGTCACACTTCGACCTCTGTTAGCCAATGTGGCCTACAAGGAACTGAAGCGAAACTAGCAGTTAACCATGCATTATCTTTAGCTCTGGGAAATCGGCCCCCTTCAAATAAGCTTGCAATAGGTACAAGTAGCAGAAGATCCTTCCCTGCTAATTCTAGTATTTATGTTATAACAGAGGATGCTTTGGTTTGGTTACCACTGGCTTGTCTAAATCAGAAATTAGCTTACCTGTTTAACTGCGGTGGGGTTTGTGGTTATAATATTTGGGTAATTTTCTTTGTTTATTTGGTTCATCAATTAGACTGCATTTTATGCAGGTCTTATGCCAACGACGTCATCTTGTACCATCACAGAAACGGAAGCGAATGGGGGAAGTTCTTCTCAAGGTCAACAACAGTCCAAACCAATTGTTCAAGCATTGCCTCGGGCAGGAACATCACTTCCGGCTGCAAAGTCTCGAGTTGTTAAAAAAACAACAGCAAGCTCCACTTCCAGATCGGATCTTATGGTAACAGCTAATTCAGTAGCTGCAGCTGCATGCATGGGTGATGTATTGACTGCTGCATCAGGACGAAAGGTCGAACCTGGAAAAACTGATGCTCCACGAGTGCCAAAGACTAAACCTGTAAAACATGCTTCTACAGTCTGCATGCCTCAGCCCTCAGGTAGCCTCTCCATGCCAAAGGTTGAACCAGGAACGAGTGTTGCCGCCTCTATACGGTCTCTAGCTAATGGAAAATTGAAACCTGTTATGGCTTCATCATCTTCCAACAAACCTCCTCTCATAGCTCCTCGTTCAGAAGGATCTTCAATGCTTTCTGCTTCCGCCCCCTTGGCTTCTCTATCAAGGATTGTCTCCAATCAGAGAGTTTTTGCAGGCTCTGTCCCAGCTACTGAGATTGTCACTTGCAAACCAGATGGTGGACAGAAAGGGCAAGCTCGTGGAAATGAAGCAAGCTCATCGGCTGCAATCCAGCCACATCAAATAACCTCAAGAAACTTGGAGATTAGCCAGGGAAAGCAGGCTACACAGGCTCAGTCCCCTAATCTCTTGCCTAGGAAAGTTCCAGTAGTTCGGACTGCAGTTCATTGTGCCACTAACCAAAAGTTGATGGATAAACCATCTGATCAAACTGTAGTACCTATCAGAGGAGCTGGTTCGCAATCTAAAGCCAAAGGTGAAGTAAACAGTAAGGTTGGTCCGGTGATCAAAGTGAGTAGTGTTTGCGGAAAACCCCTTGAGGTTGCAACTGTGGCAGGGACCGGACAGGGTGTTTAGTTCTTTGACAAAATCGTTGGATACTCTGTTTTGGAGCTTTCATTTGTAGTTTTTATTAGACTGAAAGAAAGATATGATGTAAAGGAAGCCATTCAGTACATTGGTACTAATTAATAAGAATCTCATATACTTACAATCTTCAAACTCTACAGCATATAGTTAGATTTGAATCTCAGGACTATTAAAGTTAAGGGAGATCACTTCTTCAGCTTCTTTTGACATATTCAGGGAGCTTTGCAGGTGGGATAATGTAACTACACTGTTTGTTCAGAGCTGGAGATGGACTGACACAAGAGAAGATTGTTGAGGTTTGCTTCGGTTGTTGTTTATACTTCTTTAACTTGACACCAAACAAGAATGACCTTAGTGGAATCCTAGGCTTTCCAGCTGATGATGGCATTCTCTTGCTCAGAGATCTTGTAGCCGTCCCATCCAAAATCCCAAGATTCTCTTCTAGTTTGCATACAACTCTTTCCACTTCAGCTCTCAGTGCTCTTGCACGATCAAGGCCTGCTTGAAGTTCGTTGAACACCCTTTTGTTCTCCTGTTTCATGTTAAGTATCTCACCATGGAACTTTGCAGCCTGGTAACCTCTTATCTCTGTATTGCTTACTTCAGTTGCACCCGATTGAGACGTGACCCTTGAAACTTCATCTTTGATATTGCAAAGTGTTGCATACCTACCCTCAAGTTCGTCTCTCAGAATTGCACTGTTCTCTAGCCATAACTGCAGCTCTGTCCGAATCTCTCTAAGGTGTCTATATATAGGCTTTGCCTCTGATGCAAGTGCAGTGTTACTACTGCTCCCAGCATTACCTTGTTGCTTGCTTTCAATTTTCGATAGCTCTGCTTTCAGGTCTTGAACTGATGTGTGGTACTTCTGTATCTGATGAACAGATGTGCTAAATCTTAACCAGAATTCAATATTCTCTTCCAGCACCGCATCAATATCTCCACGCACTTTTTCTTCCACAGTTGGAATTTTCTTTCTTAGGCTGTCACTAATGCCTGCAAATTTCACCTTAAACCCGTCTTCCTTTTCTTGTTCAGATGCTCTCTTCAAGTCTCCTCTTTGAGGAAGTGGTGGCATGGAGAATGAAGAGTTAGAGCTATGAGAGATGCTCACACTTTCAGCCCGGTTTCTTTCTACTGGATGAGGAAAACCCTGGCCGGGCAATTCTGGTTTCTGGTGTAAGAAATGAAAATCCACGTCTTCGCAAGAAACAGCATTCTTGAGCTCTCGCAACTGCAATGCCAGCTCAAAGAAGCCATCACGGTTCTTCTTCTCAACTTCACTCAACTTTCTCTTCACTTCTCTATAGTCTCTTAGTACTGATGAGTATTCATCCAATAGAACCTTCTCTCTATCCTCCATGCCATCTGCGGGTAACAACTGCCTCCAGTTTCTCCTCTCCTCATCTTCCGCCTCTGTACCAAAGCAAGTGCTTTCTGTTTCTGATAAACCACCACAAGAGTCTCTTGTCTCTGATTTCTCTTCCTGCATCGACTCTTGATCTCTGCTCTGTTTGATTACCATGGCCTCTTTAATTTCCTCTGCATTCTTTATCTCTCTCTCGTTTGATATTGAATCCGAATCCTCAACAGTATCCTCCTCCTGGATGTCCTCTGGGTTAAGTCCATCACCTTCGACATCTTCATCCATTTTCACTTCCTGTAACTTCCCTGATAAGTCCTTAGCTGTACTATTAGCTTCAGTCAAGTGCTTGTGAAGATTCTTGTTCTGGTCTTCCACTCTTTGGAACAGGTTTTTAACTTTTCTTAGCTCATCTTCAAGGACCGTTATCCTTTTCTTCATGTCCATGGAGTCTGATACAAGACATGCCTTGTCTTTCTCTACATCACGGATATGGTCCTGTAACTCATTTGTCTCTGATCTTAATGTCTTTAACAAAGCCGTATGAGACAAAGCTGTTGTTTCCAGAGAAACCACTTTCTCTACAAGCTCATCTATCTTCTCTGCAAAGTCAACATTACTCAAGTTCTCATTCAAATCAATCTGTCTCGATTCTTTCACAGATTCATAACTCGATTCTTGACCATGAAAAGCTTTCTTGGCTTGTTCTTCTACCTTAATCTCAAACTTTTTCTTCAGTGCTTCACACCTTTCTGTTGCAGTATCAATCCTTTCCTTCTCAATTCCGGCGTCTTCAGAAAATCGCTTCTGCGTCTCCTCAAGCTTAGCAATTGTCTCTTTACAAGAGCTTAGAGCAGCGGTTGCCACCAGCGTCCTAGCTTCACCATCTTCGATCTCTCCACCAACCCCAAACTCATCTTGTAAACTGCAAACTCTCTTCTGCATTTCTTCAACTTCATTCTCCAAATTCCAATACCTATCATAGGACTGCTCATAAGAACTTCTCACAAACTCCTTCTCAGTCTGCAGCACCAAGATCCCCTTATGGATCTTATCGATCTCCTCCAATGCCTCTTCTCTACTCAATCCGGAACTCACCAATGCAGAAGATGTTTCCGAACTTTGCAAAACACCAGGTTCCTTTCTCGACAACACCATCAGAGATTGGCTCTTGAACTCTTTCTTGGGAACCTCAGGGACTTGTGGTATGTTAGTTCCACTGGGAATGAGATGAAGATGCTTAGGTGGTTTCTTGGGATTATCATCATCATCATCGTCATCATCATCAACAAGAGGAAATGGAACATGTTCAGGGAAAGCGGTAGCGATCATATGATTGGCACTTTGAAGTTCTGTGGACAAATGATCATAGCGTTCTGCTAAAGCACGGTATGAACGAAATGCTTCTTCCACGAAATTGACAATCTCTGGCCTTTTACGGTAATACATCTCCGCTCTTTTAGCAAAACTGTCTCCATCTCCATCAATGATCTTAAGTGTGTACTTTACCTTCTCCTCCATATCTAGGAAAGTTGAAAAATTCAGAACATTGCATTGAAGAATATGAACATTGTTACGTGAAAACATGAAAGAACATCGTACCTTGGAGATTGTGTTCGAGCCATTTGGATTGTTTTGTGCGTATGTGGCTGGCCCACCACCATGAATACGCATTGCTCGCTGCTCTCTGCAACATCAGAGTTTCTTCTTTATGATATGCATCCTCCTTTTTCTTTTGTTATTTCCTTCTCTGTTCTCATGTTAAATCTTTCTTTTTTATAAGATTCTCAAGACTTTTAAGTTTCTTCCTTGTGGGATTTAACTAGAACACCCAAATTTAGAAGATGGTAATATTGTTTTCTTTTGTTAATTTAAAATGGTAAGATGTTTCACTGTAAATGACTATATAAGACTTGGCAGTTTAACTGGTTTGTAACAGAAGAAAAAAATGGCCGATAATTACATTGCATTATTGTTACAGAATACGTCAGTATCCACCGATGTCCTCAAGAAAAAGAATAAAACATACACGTATGAAACTAATTTGGATTCAGCTGTTCAACAGATAACAACAGGTTTATTCACATTCGAGTTTTGATAGTTTTCAAACAGGGGAAAACAGCCCGGGCCAAGATATTCGACCATAATATATATGTAAAAAATTACTCGGAAGAACCTCAAATAAAAACCACAAAATGGGCTATATATTCATCAACCCTCTTAAGTTAACGTATCGAAATTTTACATAAAAAACGATGAAAGACGTTATTCTTTCCTTTTTCTTCGTAAAATACTCCTACAACGTTATAAACACTTCCTAAAGGTGGTTTGATATAAACCCTCTAAGTCGTCTAACCATCCAAGACCCAACACAAAACCCGTGGTGTGTTGATATAGCCCACACAATCTCTATTTCTCCATCTCCTCAGCTTCGCCAGTGGGAGATGATAGCCTCGGCCGTTTTGCAGCTCGCTTCTCATCTTCTTCTTCCATTGGCTCCTTTTGATCACAATCATCTCCAACATCTTCACTCGTCTTGTCCCCAATTTCAAGATCATGCTCCAATGGCTTCTCCTCATCTCTGTCATTCTGACTCGATGGAACAACAAGCTCAATGTGTGTAGAAACGGGCTCTTCATTCTCAGTGGTATGGTCAGCAGTGTTAGAACCCACGGTTGCAGATTTTAAAGAGACGGTCTCTCTTGGAGGACTCTCGTCGATTTCTTCTTCATGAGTATTTTCTATTGGGTTGTCTTCTATGATACCGATTGAATCATTAGAACTATTCGAAGTTTCAGATAACAAATCAGTCTCGTCTTCCTTCTGCACCAGGGGAATACCAAGGTTCCATGAAGAGAATGAATTAGATGCTCTCGGAGAGGTAGTTTCCGTGATGCATTGAAAGTTGCCCTCTCCAGCGTTCAAACACATAAACTGTTCACCAGTTTCCATGTCCACTTGCTATCCAAAACAGAGCATATATAAGAAAATTAAAATTGGCGTGTCAAAAATAAAAAGATTTTGTCATTAGCTTGCGGAACTTTTAGTACCTCTCTTGCCGACGAGTCGTTACTAAGATGATAAAACGAAGACGGATCCTCGAATGGTTGTTGTAGTTGTTCAAGTAATGATCCTGTGTTATTGGATCCTGAATCGAATAAATCTCTTAGTACCATACCCGAATCATTAGCAGCTTGTATGTGCCTCATGGAAGATCTTTCAAGCAAAGTCATTTCGATTCCTTGATCGTCTTGCGTCTGTGTCATATCCCCGTTACAGTCTATTAGGGGGCTGCATCTCTCAGAGAGAACCTCAATGCCCATATCGTCATTGACGGCAACTGGACTTTCACAGGACTGGTTTTGTTCATTACTAACTTCCCGTGACCGGTTTTCAAGGAGTTCAAATATTAACTTCTGAATCAGAGTACGCTTCAATGATGCCTCGGCAGGAGGAAACCAGTTCAGATAAAGCTGAGAAAATCAGAGAAAAAGCATTATCAGCAAATGAAGATACTGAAAAAAATACAGACCCAGCAGCTCTTAGAGGCATTTCAACTTCTTTCAAACGGACTCATGAAATCAGGAAGCTCGCAAAAGATTCTATTTTGACTGGTCTGCAAAGAGACCACTTCTACAGTAAGCAAAAAAAAAAACAGAATACACAACTGGAGACACCAAGAAATCTAAATATCCTAGCAAGCATCTGCGAAATCATTGCGGGTGAAAAAGATTCAGTTTGGCAAGCTTATTAAAGTAGCAATTAGAATAGACTTACAAAGTTGGAAGCATTATATATCTTGAAAGGACTAAAATTAAGGGGAGCTTCAGCAAGAAATAGCTCCAGATAGTGCAGCAGAAAGAGGCCACAGTCAAATGAGTTTTCCTGCTGTGGCAACTGAAATAGAAAGAGCAAACTTGCCATCACATAAACTATCATTAACAGCTGCAAAAAATATCTATCATTTAGCAGGAAAATTGTTGAAGTTAAAAATATAGTAAAGCTACAAGGTTACAAATGATAAAGGCAATGGACGCTTGCATATGGCAGATGAAAGGCGAAACATCAATTGCTAGCTATCAAGATTTATCCATCAATGACAGAGGTTACCAAGTCGTTTGAAGCGATTTCAGATCACGTTTCTATAATGTAAACACATGCAAATGTAGACTGCTTTTAATATTGCAACAAATGCTTCTGTCAACGTAGTAGTAAATTCATGGAGGGCAGCTACTTTAATTTCGTAGTGGTAGTAAATTGCCTTAAAGATCAACAAGAAAATACCCACGAGTCTATCTTTCCATTAAAAGAACTAAAAGAGTAACAGAGCTTGGTTAGATAAGAATATAGTTTGCTAATTTAACATACGAAATCATATCATATAAACCAAGGAAATCCTTCAATAACAAAAAGGGGGATTTCACAATAGTGAAAAAAGTCTTCAGGAGTTTCTCATACTCCTCATTATCTGCCCTGGAAATAGTAAAAAGATTTTCAAGCATAGACCGCACCTCAAGTGAGACAAACCGCAAATTCATGAATCTGGAAGAAATATCATCCGATGTCTCTTTATGCCTCTCCTTCCACTCCTCGCACAAGTAACTAAATCAGAAAAAATGTTGTTGTCAGAAAATTGCACTACCCAGCTTAAAACTTGAACCACACTTAATTTGAAAGGATCAGAATATGGAGCTAGAACATTTTCTTCAGAAAATAAGATAAAGAGAGCATGAGGAAAACATAATATCAGCTCGTTGGCAAGTGAGAAACGTAAATAGATGACGGATATGCAATGCAAAATGAGAATAGACAGGTTAGAAGACAAAACCAAATAGGGTTGTAAAGAGCTGACATACGTTTGGACTAGATTTTTAAGCCCTGCATGGCTCCCTTTTATAGAATCCATATGTAATATGCACGGTACTTTTTTTGAGTCATCCAAGTCTAGATCTGTAGAATGATACAACATAAATAATAAGAAACTGGATGATCATGACTTAGTAAAAAATGAAGTGAAATGTGACATTACCTGTACGATTAGCCACTTCACCAGGGTGGCATATGACTATTAAACTCCAGTGAAGGCTGTTATAAGAATTTAGCAATGTCAGATTTCGAACTCATATAATTATAACAAAAAGAGAACTGCCACAGTTTTTCGTACTTGTAGTTCACAGGCACAAAAATGTAGTCCTTTCCAAACATGTCCACTTTCCTTGTCCACTTTCGGACACGTAGAAAAGCAGCCTTTCCATCAGCTATACTTGATGGATCTTTGTCAAGATCAGCGAGTTTCCGGAAGAAAAAGCTGTTAAAGAAATGGAATCTATGTTTTTCCTCCGTTTGAATCTGATTCTTCAAATAACTGTAAATAACAGAAAAATACACCAAAAAAGGTTAAATAAGGTACATTAAGTTTATAGTATGACTGCAAGCATTGCACTAGTAAAATTGTGAGAAATAGTTCACATCAAAACAGCAAACCCAAAAATAGTTCACAGCAACACATGCCAGAGTATACGCATTGCAAGAAATTAACTTTAAGAACTCACTTAATATAGAAGTCAATGATTGTGTCATTTACAAATGTCTCTGGCTGCAAGAGCTCAACATCTCTTTTGCAAATGGAAACAGCATCTGGGTCACCCTTTGGATAGACAACATCCTCAAAAGGTTCATCAAAGCTGAAAAGACAACATAAAACTAGCAACTCAATATGAAATGTCACCTCTCAAAGAGCCATAAAGTACAAGTAATGATGTACTTTGGTACATGTACTCCCGAAGTAAAACAGAAGACAACATCTTAATAGACAAAATACATCTCCTATAGAGCAGTTTTTACCTTGGAAAATAACGCTTCTGTTGATTCAAGTTATACCCTGATACTTCCACGTCATCCCTACAATAAACAAACAGGACGAATTGCAACAAAAAGTCACAATAGTGCCTAAAATGTAACCAAAACTAAATATGAACCCAGTGTTAGTTTTCTTAGGATTTGGTCCAGTTTTCCCTCAAGAAGTCAAAATTATTTCCATTCATATGCAGATTGCTTTTCACTTAATGCTTTGTCTATTTTTTAAGCTTTAAAGGCTTACAGTCGAATTTCCTTATTAAGTTTATATTCTCATAGTGTTCTAACCAAATGAATCATACTCATAATGTAGTTCACAATTTCCCAGATATCAGACATCCAGCAAAGAATATTTTTCCTTATAAGAGCATGCAAATACATCTTCTAAATGAAAATGGGCAGAAAAAAAAGTAATTTTTAGTTAGCACTTCATAATAATATAAGCTTACTCGAGGTCAGTATTCCACACAGCCGGGTATTTCACATGCAGCGAGTTTATCTTTTGTTGCTTATTAGGCCAATTATGTTCTTTTACCGCAATCTTTAACTCCTCCATGTCTGGAAACCACATGAAGCAATATAAAAAGTTAGAAGAGGGAACCTCTATGTTGGAAAGAGTAGATGCTTAAAAAGACAGACTCTTCGTTTTGCAGAAATGAAATTCAATAAGACATCTCTCTCTTAAAACTCTTAGCCATCATTAAACATGAACATACATGAAGCGGCAATTAGAAAGACACTATCTGTTCGGCAAACAAGCGAAATCGCTAATATAGATCCATTTAAAGAATTGCATGTAAAGAAGAATTAAATATATCTCACTAGGATATCAGTTCACTTTATATTCTCCTTTCTATTTACCATTTTTCTACTAAATTAAACCAAAATCGAATGAAAGCATGTTCTCGTAGAATCAATAGATAACAACCGACAATGAAAAAACCACAGTATCAGGTGTCTAAGATGACTAACCAAAAATCGTAATGGTACTTACAACTAACAAGTCCGCTTTTTACAGGAAGAATTTTATGATAACCTAAATGGCAGGTATACATACCTTCATGGCAATTTTCATCCTTCAGTAGAACTCGAATTCTGAGAATGATCAATCCAACCTACAAAATTGACCAGCAAATATTGTCAGAGTGATAGAACCTATGCCCATAAAGTATCCTTCAAAATAAAAAAGTCGACATAATGAATAACTCACATTTTGGTACCAATTGTATTGAATACTAACTATGTCTTCAACTCCAAATTCACAAGAAAATGGCACTTCTTCATTATTTGCGAGGAAACTCTTTATTTTGATGCCATTGCATGAAAAGATTACTAGGGATGCAGCACAATGCATATCCTTAAGTATAACATACTCCGAAGTCATTATAACAGCGGTGCTTAAGTCAATCTGCGAAGTGGAAAACTGGAAATCATTATCTTTTTGCAAAAAAGAATCATTAATATCTTTTGGCAACCACATCGTTGCCAAACAAATTCTGGCAGTAGTTTTTTAAGCCATTGGTTAAGAAACTAGAAAACTCGTTACCTTTTCCTCATCGTTGAAGCAATGTTCAGTCATCCAATCTTTCAGCGCATATAACATTGAAATCAAGACACGGTCAGACATAGGAGATCCAAGCATATCTATAAGGAAATATAGAGAGAAGGTGTAGCATGTACCTTCTTCATCATCTTCTGAATCAGAAGCTTCACTCAACGCAGATCGATCACTCAAGCTTTCATCAATAGCTGACATCATATCAATTTGCTCCTCCTGCAAATGTGAAGGGGTTAAAAATGCAAGGTAAAACTTATAAAGTCTTTAGCATACATTAAAAACAAGATAGATTAACATACACTGGATGAAGAATCTGAAAAGGGTGAGTTTAGCTGGCGTTGACTATAAGATGAAGTTTCAGCGTAAAAACTATTTCCGCCTAGCTGGCAAGAGAAACTCTCCACTCTATGATCCACATCTGTTTCTTCTATGTCGTCTTCGCTATTCAAACCAAACATCAATCCATGGTTATCGTGATCTATATCTGTTTCCTTTGCCAGGTCTTCAGTTTTTAAACCTAACATCAATCCCTGATTAACGTGCTCTGCATCTGTTTCTTCTAAATGGTCAGTGGTTTCCAAACCAAATGTGAGAATCGTTCTGGACTCCTTAGCTTCTGTTACCAAAGTCGAATCATCTTCACATTGATGATCGTCAGACTCTACAGCAGTAGCAGGCTCTGCACAACTTGGACCTTCCATTTCTTCTTCCTCAACACGTTTTTCATTGCAGACTGGCAACAATTAACCATTTCCATAAGAACTCACTCATATATGATAAAAATTATTTGCTTCTGAACAATATAGTACAAATCATTATAGTGCCTCCCATAAAATTGTAGTATCACAACAGCATTAGTATCATTATTTCTCACATACTGCAGAAACAAAGCAATGTTCATTCAACTATATACAAGAGTCTGGAAAACTAAAATAAACAGAAGAATTCCAAGGTTAGCTTAACTTCTCTCCGTTTACAAATATCTCAACCCCAAAATTATTTTTCCACAACTGAAACTGAAGCGAGAATTTAAATCAGCATTTGAAGTTTAGAGATGAATCAGAGTAATAACTTACAGCTTTGGATGCGTTGGCGTTGCAGAACCGGAGAATTGCAAGGACTAGGGTTTGTGAATTTTTCCAATAACTTTCCAGCTGCAGACTCAGCGAGCTCGTCCTCTTCTTTGAAATCGAATACTTCAAAGTTTTTCTTCATCGCTAGGGAAATCTGAGGAAAAGCCCCACCGGAAAACGGAGAATCCAAGCCGGAGATCGGCGATCAGAAATCGAGGGGGTCGAGTGAGGGAGAAGGAGAGAGAGAAACGTCTAAACGAAATAAGTCAACAACGAATGCCAGCGCGTCTGAAACTCACGCGCGGACGTAAGTTTACTCTATTTATAATAGTACGTAAATAATTTAATATTTTCATTACATAATTCGGCTATGGAATGACAGGTATACCCTTTTGTAAGCCGCGAATTTAAAAATGGGAGACGTGAAAGCCATCGTCCTCTTGAACTTTCCAAGAGTTGAAGAAAATCACAGAAAGCCTTAGCACAGAGAAGAGAGATTGAAGAAGTCATGGATGTTTCAGGAAGCTTGAATTGCGTTGTTGTGGCGGTAGATGGAAGCGAGGTGAGTATGGAAGCTCTGAGGTGGGCTCTAGACAACCTCAAGCTCTCTTCGTCTTCTTCCGATTCATCATTCGTCGTGCTCCACGTCCAGCCGTCGCCTTCTGTAGCCGCCGGCGTGAGTCCCGGCACCATACCTTTCGGTGGTCCCAGTTGAGTCTCGTTACTACTAATTTTGTGATTGTTTAATGTATATATGATCTCGACCATGTGGTGTTTGACTCTGGGAATTTTGCGATTAAGGTGGTCTTGAGGTTCCTGCTTTCACTGCTGCAATCGAGCAACACCAGAAGCGGATCACCGACACCATCCTCGAACACGCTAGTCAAATTTGTGCTGAAAAATCTGTGAGTAGAGTTATTTCCCTTGTGTCCCCTGTGAGAATGGGATATTTTACCTCATAGTCCAGATCTAGTAGTGTAATTCTATAAGTTTTATGGATTAGAATATTTCTCTTTCACTGATGGATTAGAATCTGGAGCAATTACTTATGTGTTATCTATAGAAGTGTATATTGATTTGAGGGTGGTCATTCATGACCAAGTTGTGATGGTTTACTCTCAGGTGAATGTGAAAACACAAGTGGTTATTGGGGATCCCAAGTATAAAATCTGCGAAGCTGTAGAGAATTTGCATGCTGATCTTCTTGTCATGGGCTCCCGGGCTTATGGCCGCATTAAGAGGTACCAAACTCTTCTTCCAGTACTCTAGTATCTTGCTATGTTGAACACTGATGAAAGCGCTGTAAATCAAATTCCAGGCGTTTGATCTTGGTTACTATGCTGAATTAGTTGTTCCATATCGGTTTACTCTAGTTTAAGATTGTTTCGCTTTCGCTTGAAATGGCATATAGATATCTACTGTTATTTTTTTCAACTCGTGCGGTCAAATAACAGAAGAAATGTTTAGTTAATCTTTGAACTTGTGTGAAGACAAATCTCTGCTCAACCACCAAGTAGTGCTTCGAGGAATCTTTATCCCTTTGAAAATGTTTATACCATATCACTGTCACTGTGTGTTCTTTAGTGAGTTAAATCTTATTTAGTGAGCAAATGCCAGTGTTGAATCCAGTTTGTTCTTTCTTTCAACAGAATGTTTCTGGGAAGTGTAAGCAACTACTGCACCAACCACGCCCATTGTCCTGTTGTGATAATCAAACCAAAAGAGGATTCTTCTGCATAAAGAGGTAAACAAGTTTAGCTTCTTGCAAGTCACTTCATTCGATGTTCACCATGCAAAAGTTTGTTAAGTCATCAATCAGAACCCACATGATCTACTTTTCATATCCAAACCAACCTCAATAAAGTTTACTACTCTCTTTTGGTACAAGTAGCCTATGTAACCGAGTATCAAACCATCTTCACTTCTCAGGATATATATGTACATATGCAAAGGGATATCAAGACCATCTGTAATCTTTTGAAGTTTTGTGAAGCTATAGAAGCCAAGCAAGAATTCTACCAGATTACTTCCCAAATAAGTGGTGTGAATGTAAATTAATAAGAGCTACAGAAACATTGATTGGCTCAGTGTATGTGTTGTATTCATATTCGTTGTTTTATTTTATACGGTTGAGAATTGAATAATGTTGTTGCATCAAATCACTATGAAGGACATTTACAGAGCCAACTGGTTGACAATGTGGGCTAACTCACCCTCGTTGATATGTTAATTGGACCGCAGGCATGGATAAGTAGTTGAGAGAAACAAAGAATTCGTGTAAGAAAAATCTGAACCGATCAATCAAGCCTCGCCTAAAGGTCCAAGATTTTCTTGGGACTTTTGGCCTGCCCTTAGTGATCATTTTTCCATATTATGGGCCAAAAAAAAAAAATTGCAATATCTGCTACACTTAAATCTTTGAAACAAAACTTATCCAAATTGCTTGGAATTTAGTTGGATGTAGATGTAAATGTATATTCTACTGTAGCGACAAAAGGTAAAAGAAAGATTATGACAATTTTCAGGATATAAATATTATGACAATTGTAGATGTAAGTATTTCAGAGGTCTCGTGAACGAACAATGAGAGTAAATGACGAAAGAGGCATCGTCGGTTTGTCACTGTCAACACGATAAGGGAGGCTCACGAGTCACGGACTTAAAAATATTAAACACTGTTCTTTTTCATTAGAGCACCAAGATTTTTATCTTAGCATTGTACCAAGATAAGTGTTAAAATTTAACATCAAGACCCTACAAAATTTAAATTGCGAATCTTGAGAAACAAGACGTATTATGAAATGTATAGTTCACTTGTCCCAACCCAAAAATAAAAGAAAGAAGAAACCAAATAACAGACTGTTATAGTTTGTCCTGGTTTTGGCAGCACAATTATTTGGTTTTGTTTTTTTTAATCACTATCCAAATCACACTTCACTTCACATGCAATATTCCTTTAAGCTCTTGACCGATTCACTGGCTACTTCACACCACACTCCATGTCCCCTCGTGACTTCTCTCAACTCTCAAAACTTACCTCAGCATAGGAAATGTATTCAAGATTTTACTATCCCCCCTCAATCGAAATAACAACATTTATTCAAAACAAAACAAAAATTATCAGCAAGCTAATTAGGTGTTAAAACTATAATGAAATCAGCGGATATAGTGAACCAAGTCAGACCATTTTTGAGAAAATTACGAAAGAAAAATATTATACCATTTTATCTCACACACATGCGAAGAAGATGTGTAGACAATAGAAAAAAAAAGTTTACGGAGTAGTAGTACTATTGCCAGATAGACCGGACCGGATCCCACCAATTATAAATCGAATTCGAGGGACATTTTCGCATTTTCAATACCTCGCTGGCCATATATAAAGGCCACATCACACTCGAAGAACATTATCTAAATATCTCTACACAATCACATTAGCCAAAACCATGGCCTCCTCAAGTCTCCATTTCTTCTTCTTCTTGACACTTCTCTTGCCATTCACTTTCACCACCGCCACACGTGACACATGTGCGACCGCCGCTCCCGATGGTTCCGACGACCTCTCAATCATCCCCATTAACGCCAAATGCTCACCTTTCGCACCCACTCACGTCTCTGCCTCCGTGATAGACACGGTCCTTCACATGGCCTCCTCAGACTCCCATCGACTCACCTACCTCTCAAGCCTCGTCGCCGGCAAACCAAAACCCACCTCCGTCCCCGTCGCCTCCGGTAATCAGCTCCACATCGGAAACTACGTGGTCCGAGCCAAACTCGGCACTCCTCCACAGCTAATGTTCATGGTCCTAGACACAAGTAACGACGCCGTTTGGCTCCCTTGCTCCGGCTGCTCCGGTTGTTCCAACGCCTCAACTTCTTTCAATACAAACTCCTCATCCACTTACTCAACCGTCTCTTGCTCCACCGCACAATGCACCCAAGCACGTGGCCTCACGTGCCCATCCTCCTCACCACAACCGTCCGTCTGCTCCTTCAACCAATCCTACGGCGGAGATTCATCCTTCTCTGCCAGTCTCGTCCAAGACACGCTAACGTTAGCCCCTGACGTCATCCCAAATTTCTCCTTCGGCTGCATCAACTCCGCCTCAGGCAATTCTCTACCACCGCAAGGACTAATGGGCCTAGGACGCGGGCCTATGTCATTGGTCTCTCAAACTACGTCGCTTTACTCAGGAGTGTTCTCATACTGCCTCCCTAGCTTCAGGTCCTTCTACTTCTCCGGGTCGTTGAAACTGGGTCTCTTGGGTCAACCCAAATCCATCAGATACACTCCACTCCTCCGTAACCCTCGCCGTCCATCACTTTACTATGTGAATCTCACCGGAGTGAGTGTCGGTTCCGTCCAGGTACCCGTTGACCCAGTGTATTTGACGTTTGACGCAAATTCCGGCGCCGGTACGATCATCGATTCCGGTACTGTTATCACCCGTTTTGCTCAACCCGTGTACGAAGCCATTAGAGACGAGTTTAGGAAGCAGGTAATTTCGTTAATATCACAATTAGTATAACTCAAGAAATGGGAAACTAATTACAATCTTGTTAATGAAGGTGAATGTGTCGTCATTCTCAACATTGGGAGCGTTTGACACGTGTTTCTCAGCGGATAACGAGAATGTGGCGCCAAAGATAACGCTGCACATGACGTCACTCGACTTGAAGCTGCCGATGGAGAATACGCTTATCCACAGCAGCGCGGGAACGCTGACGTGTCTATCCATGGCCGGGATACGGCAGAACGCAAACGCTGTTCTAAACGTGATCGCGAATCTCCAACAGCAGAACTTAAGGA
Source organism: Arabidopsis thaliana (assembly GCF_000001735.4). Lineage (NCBI taxonomy): Eukaryota > Viridiplantae > Streptophyta > Magnoliopsida > Brassicales > Brassicaceae > Arabidopsis > Arabidopsis thaliana. The sequence continues at coordinate 3,158,905 of NC_003070.9, forward strand.
TCTTGTTTGACGTTCCTAATTCTCGCATAGGAATTGCTCCTGAGCCCTGCAACTAAGAGAGGACATATGAATGATCTCTCTCTCCCTCTCTTTTTATTTTACGTTCTTCGTACGTTTTGATTTGAAGAGGTGCTTAATGGCGCTTGACCTTCTACATATACTTTGTATGAACGGCTATCTTCACTACGCATAACATGGCCTGCAGTTTCATCTCTTGCTTCAGCGATGTGATTTCTTTTCTAAATTAGTTTCTCGGTAATTGATGATATTGAGTGACAAGATACAAAATACTAAGAAGAAATTCTAATGCGAAAAGAGCATAAGCAAATTCTGTGTGCACCCTCGCTCTCCATGCCAATGCAGAGACTTAAAAAGACTACAATCCTCTTTGGCATTCTTTTTAAGGGTTCAAAACAGATGCCTCGAGCAGTAAATAGTTTACAGGTTCCAACTGTTGCGCATGAGTTCCTAAGGAAGTGACAGAAACCGTACAGGATTGCCAGAGAAAACAATTGCTGTGAGCATTCTGGAGCAGTAGCTACAACGATTGGAGGGGCAACAGTCACGCTTTCTATTCCTGTAAAGACAATATGCAAGAGATTTGTCGGTCACACTGAATTTAGCTATCCAGATTTCTTGAACAAGGAGCAAAATTAAAAAGATAAGCAAATACCTCCATGGGAGCAGAGTCATTTGTGGCCGGATCAGGAATTATCAGGCCAGCAGGAACCTGTCCAAACTTCAAAGCCTATATATCCACAAGCCAAAAAAAAAGAAGACTGTCAAAATCAATCAAAAACAACATCATCAGGCACAAATTTGATATTCAAAAGAAAAAGCAAGGGACCTGTTCGAGTCTGGCAATTTCTTCTATCGTCTGAGAATTGATAATTGCAGCCTGGAACATCATGGAAATGAAATACAGAAATTACTATCAACCACACAGCGTTGACCTACTTATTATAAAGACAACAAAACAGTGAATATGTTTGGTCCTATATAATTTCCAGTTTCGCACCTTGATAGCTAATATTTGCTCCGCTGTTGGCGCCACCACTTTCGGAGTCTCTGGATTTTCTGCAGTTTCTGACACTTTTTTAACCTCCTCCCGAGAAACCTTTTTAACTTCCTCTTCTGCTTCTTTGGATGAAAACAAAGATGCAGCTTCAGCTCTCTCCTGTTAGGAACCAATAATGTCAGGTAAAAGGTCTTGCTATAACCATTGTAAAATTTAGATATACAACAGTGGGCTAAAGGATAAAGCCAAACTATTATCCGATCCAAGGCTACAAGGTTATAACACGAGGAAATTAAATAAAAACACCACACCCTACATCAAGTCTGGTTTATATTTATGCCCTAAATACAAAAAACTTTAAGATAATCAGGCAACCAAGTCATCAAGACCCAAACTATATATACTTTAAGCAAACCCTTTTAGCTAAATGTTGTTAATATTAGTGAAATTTCTTATTTCAGCATACAGATATAACTGTGCACAAGAATCTTAAACAACGTAAGACAAAAGGCAGACCAATTTCTTGCTCTCAGATATTCTATTTTTCAGATGATATTAAGGTTAGCTCCCGGTGACTTGTAGCATATAAAATAACATTAAGTTGGCATCTAGGGTAAGCAAAAATGAACAGTTGATAAAGCATATGATAAGGTCCTTACCTTGGCTTTGATTTTAATGAAATCCAGTACTCGAAGTGATTTTAGCTTGTGAATCACATAAAGGCGATAATTTGCCTTTTTGGTGATATTATTATCCAACAAACTAAGGTACTGCAGCTTGGGAATGGAGGCAAGGGGATCAATCTCAACCAAATTCACAAGCCTGTTATTTGTAAGAACCAAAGAGTGAAGCTTCGGTAGGAATTCTGCAGATGTACAACCATACGATAAATACAACACAGGTAACCAACAAAGCAAACAATGTGTTTGAATTGACATTTCTTACAACACACAGATAGATGTTACCTCCAAGGTTAGGATTTATCCGGGTGATACGATTGTTATTGATGAGTAAAGTTCCTAAACGGTTGAGGTATGGGAAGTTTTCTAGCTTAACTATCTCGTTATCAGACAGATCAATGGTATCGAACTGGTCCTGTAAGCAAACCAAGACAAGTTAATTAGAGAACCTCAAACCTGCAAATAATCTACCTAAGCCAAACACAAAATTTATGGGAGGCCTTTCTTAGAGAAGACTGGCTCTCAAAAGTAAAGAATCCACAGTAAGAAAAAGGTACTATTACACGAAGCCACATATACTCCTAAAGAGCTAGAAAACAGATACTAACTAAGACAAAGGAGCAATAGCTACTTCAACAATGTTTCTGTCAATGATTTTCAAAATACTTGAATGCCGAAACCCAACAGGCAGACTTAAGAACATACAATACAACCGCATCAACAAATTCTTCAGCTAACAGACAAAGAGGAAACGAAAATCGATAGAAAAAAGAAATACCTCAGTAGCACCCAAGTTTTCGATTACAGGAATCTTGTTACCTGCAACAAATTAACCCAGAAAAACGAACGATTAACCAGAGCAGGTGCGTTTAGGGTTACAAAACCCTAGAAAATGTAATGGGAAAGAGAAGAAGTGTACCTCGTAGATCCAATTCTCGCTCCTTGATAGCATTGAAGAAGTGAGGACTTTTCCAGATCAAATCAGCCGTGAGCTTCACCATTATTCTACTAGGGTTTTACTGCTTCGTCGAGCTCTGTCGCTGCTAAGCATTCAGAGGAAAGAGACAACAACAGTGGCTAGAGATGACATAAAAACGCAGCAAAATGACCTTTGCTATTAATTTATCACTTAAATAAACGGCCCATTGAATTGGCCCAGTCGGTTAGGCCCATAAGTGTATCCCGATATTTATGATTTTGGAAATTAAAAAGAAAAAACAAATAAAAAGAAAAGGACTAGTGAACGATTGAATCTTTTCTTCTTCGTTGGTTCCAACCCTAATCTAGGGTTACTCTCTCTCTCGCTTCCTTCTGTTCTTCGTTCTTACCGAGTTCCACGAGCATTAGCTTCAGAGACCTTGAATTGGAGTGCGGTTGGATCAAAAACAGTTGAGCGAAGATGAGGATTATGATTAAGGGAGGTGTTTGGAAGAACACCGAAGATGAGATTCTCAAAGCCGCCGTGATGAAGTATGGTAAGAACCAATGGGCTCGGATCTCGTCTCTTCTCGTTCGTAAGTCTGCTAAACAGTGTAAAGCTCGCTGGTACGAGTGGCTCGATCCATCTATCAAAAAGGTAAGTCGTGTTCGCGTTTTCCTTCTCTTAACTAGTAGTGTTCGAAAAAAAACTATGGATCTGGCGAACATTTTTTTGTTTGGGGATTTGGCCTTTTAGGTAGTTTGTTAGCTTGTTACTAGGTGCTTTAGTTGTATATATGTATTGATTTGCATCTGGAAATTCATAGAAAGTGTAGGCAGTAATGCTAGGAGTTTTGGAGTATTCGAAGGTTTTCTTATGTTTTTGAATTACAACTGAGTTTAATTTTGTGATGTTAATGTAGACTGAATGGACCAGAGAAGAAGATGAGAAGCTTCTACATCTTGCTAAACTTCTGCCTACTCAATGGAGAACTATTGCTCCTATTGTGGGTCGTACACCATCTCAATGTCTTGAGAGGTATGAGAAGCTCCTTGATGCAGCATGCACTAAGGATGAAAATTATGATGCAGCGGATGATCCACGAAAATTACGTCCTGGTGAGATTGATCCGAACCCAGAAGCAAAGCCTGCTCGTCCTGATCCGGTAGACATGGACGAAGATGAGAAAGAAATGCTTTCTGAAGCAAGAGCTAGATTGGCTAACACGAGGGGAAAGAAGGCTAAAAGAAAAGCTAGAGAAAAACAACTTGAGGAAGCTAGAAGGCTTGCTTCTCTGCAAAAAAGAAGAGAACTAAAAGCAGCTGGGATTGATGGAAGGCATAGGAAAAGAAAGAGAAAGGGAATCGACTATAATGCAGAAATTCCTTTTGAAAAGAGGGCACCTGCGGGATTTTATGATACTGCGGATGAAGATCGTCCTGCTGATCAAGTAAAATTTCCAACTACCATTGAAGAACTTGAAGGAAAAAGAAGAGCTGATGTAGAAGCACATTTACGCAAACAAGATGTTGCAAGGAATAAAATTGCTCAGAGACAGGATGCTCCAGCAGCTATATTGCAAGCAAACAAGCTGAATGATCCGGAAGTTGTTAGGAAGAGGTCAAAGCTGATGTTACCACCACCGCAGATTTCAGACCACGAGCTAGAAGAAATTGCTAAGATGGGCTATGCCAGTGACCTTCTTGCCGAGAATGAGGAGCTAACAGAAGGCAGTGCTGCTACTCGTGCACTTTTGGCAAATTACTCACAAACACCAAGGCAAGGAATGACACCCATGAGGACACCTCAAAGAACTCCTGCTGGTAAAGGTGATGCTATTATGATGGAAGCAGAAAACCTGGCCAGATTAAGAGACTCTCAGACACCTTTGCTAGGAGGAGAAAATCCTGAGTTGCACCCTTCTGACTTCACTGGGGTCACTCCGAGAAAGAAGGAGATTCAAACGCCTAATCCAATGTTGACCCCTTCAATGACTCCTGGTGGTGCTGGTCTTACTCCAAGAATTGGCTTGACGCCATCAAGGGATGGGTCTTCTTTTTCTATGACACCCAAAGGGACTCCCTTCAGGGATGAACTTCACATTAACGAAGACATGGACATGCACGAAAGTGCAAAACTTGAGAGGCAGAGACGAGAGGAAGCTAGAAGGAGTTTACGCTCTGGTTTGACTGGGCTTCCTCAGCCAAAGAACGAGTACCAAATAGTTGCACAACCTCCTCCTGAGGAAAGTGAAGAGCCAGAAGAGAAAATTGAGGAAGACATGTCAGACAGGATAGCGAGGGAAAAGGCGGAGGAAGAAGCAAGACAACAGGCATTGCTTAAGAAGAGATCCAAGGTCTTGCAGAGAGATCTTCCTAGACCCCCAGCTGCTTCATTGGCAGTAATTAGGAACTCGTTGCTTTCAGCTGATGGAGACAAAAGTTCTGTTGTTCCTCCTACTCCGATTGAGGTTGCAGATAAAATGGTAAGAGAGGAGCTTCTACAGTTGCTGGAGCATGATAATGCAAAGTATCCGCTTGATGACAAAGCTGAGAAGAAGAAAGGAGCCAAGAACCGTACCAACCGTTCTGCTTCTCAAGTTCTTGCAATTGACGATTTTGATGAAAATGAGCTCCAAGAGGTATGTAGATGAAAATATCTATCCAATTTCAGTTTACTTTTGTTTTGTTTTTTGGTTGATTAATTCGTTGGCCAGCTTCTGGAATCCTTAGTTCTCTCTTGGTTTAGGCTAGATTGTTTGATTGATAATTTTTGCATGAATGTTAATCCCTCCTTAATTATCAACATCTGTAATTAATTTGGTATACACTAGGGAGTTTTGAATGAAGGTTGTTGCTTATGATTTTTGGTAGGCTGACAAAATGATAAAGGAGGAGGGGAAGTTTCTGTGTGTGTCAATGGGACATGAGAACAAGACACTTGATGATTTTGTAGAAGCTCACAACACATGCGTGAATGATCTCATGTATTTCCCCACTCGAAGCGCTTACGAGCTCTCAAGTGTTGCTGGGAACGCGGACAAAGTTGCAGCTTTTCAGGAGGAGATGGAGAATGTGAGAAAAAAGATGGAGGAGGATGAGAAGAAGGCAGAACACATGAAGGCCAAGTACAAAACTTATACAAAGGGTCATGAGGTAACATATAGTCCACATTGCCTTAAATGTTAATTCTGAAACTATATTTTGTTTGGTGTCAATGTTTAACGGATTTGTACATTTGACAGAGGAGGGCAGAGACCGTGTGGACCCAAATAGAGGCGACATTGAAGCAGGCTGAGATTGGTGGAACAGAAGTAGAGTGCTTTAAAGCATTGAAGAGGCAAGAAGAGATGGCTGCATCTTTTAGGAAAAAGAATTTGCAAGAGGAAGTGATAAAGCAAAAGGAAACAGAGAGTAAACTGCAGACTCGCTATGGGAATATGTTGGCAATGGTTGAAAAAGCAGAGGAGATAATGGTCGGTTTCCGAGCACAGGCATTGAAGAAACAAGAGGATGTTGAAGATTCTCACAAACTGAAAGAAGCTAAGCTAGCCACTGGAGAGGAAGAGGACATAGCCATAGCCATGGAAGCTTCTGCATAAAAACTTGAGTTTTGTATTGCTTACAAGTTTTAAGGAGACGTAGCTTGACTTTGTATTGGTAAGTTTTTTTAATATGAGTCATGACTTTGTAAAAAGGTTATGATATATTCTCTGTTTGTATGCTTTGCAAGAGTCAAGAAATTTGAATGCTTCAGGATCTATTTGGTTCCAAATGTAAGTACAATCTGAAGATGTTTAATCCTCCTCTCTTTCAATGCAAATTTTATCCTTGGCTAGAAGAGATCGTATGGGAGAGAAAGAAAAAAGCTTGCATATCATTCAAGATGGAATTTCAATGTTTTTGGCCTAAAGCCAAAATCAAAAATACAAGTAGTCTGTGTGTAAACTCTTATTATTAGAAAAGCAACAAAAGATAACTAGAGAGTTTCAGCCCTCTCTTCAAAAACTGATAAGGCTCTCAATTCTTCTACTCCACTACTTCAATCAGGGTGGGCTCATAGTCAGAGGGAGCCACAAATCCATGGAGGTTCATCACTGTTGCAGCTACATTTGCAAGCCCCGGTGTTTCCAGATCTTTACGGAATCTCACTCCTTGAGCCAAACCAGGACCTCCAATAGCAATTGGCACCTACAAACAATAATTACAATCTCCCATCAGATATGGTCCAATGGTTTATGTTATGGTAATAACACAGATTACAGATATGGACTTACTGGCTTGAGTGTGTGAGAGGTTAGAATCTGAAGCTTCCCTTCCTTATCCAAAGCAGGCTTGCCAGATTTATCCCTCTTCACCATGTCCTCTGCGTTTCCGTGATCAGCAGTCACAACATAAATTCCTTTCACTTGTTCGATTGCATCAAAAATCATCTGCAACAACCAAACCATTTGTGGGCTAAGTCACACACTCACACATATCATCATTAAGACTTGTCAATAAACTTATAAAACATACCTTCACAGCAAGATCAGCAGCCTCGCATGCAACAACCGTGGCTTCAATATCACCTGTATGACCCACCATATCTCCATTTGGAATGTTAACTCGCACCTGAAAATCAATATTGAAACATAAGATGATCACTGCTTATTTCCTGGGATGTTCGATTATAAGATCATAAGACTATGCATCCATCTCACCTGATCAAACTTGCCACTAAGGATTGCATCCCTTGCCTTCTCACCAATTTCCAGAGCTTTCATCTTTGGCTGGACATTGAATGATATTCCACTGTCACTTGGGATTTCAACATACTCCTCCAATTTCTCGTTGAAATATCCAGATCGATTTCCATTCCAGAAGAAGGTGACATGCCCAAACTTGACGGTCTCACTGTTTCAGTCACATACATTAATATATATGATCAGTTCAAGCGTGATACACTATTGGCAAAAATGCAAAGCATAGTATAGACCTATAATGAGCAAGCAACTGGAACTATACTAAACAAAGCATATAACCATTACTCAAAGTGAGAAAAGGACAGAAGTTGAAATACCTGCAAGCAAAAGTACTGACGCCATTGTGAGTCAAATATTCACCAGATGTTCTATCAATCTCCGGGGGAGAAACAAGGTAACGGCTTGGTAGCTTAAGCTCTCCATCATACTGAAGCATACCAGCATAACGAATCTTTGGGTACCTCACACGGTCAAATTTGTCAAAATCTTCGTACTCAAGTGCCTTAGCATGCATAACCATACGATCAGCCCTGAAGTTGAAGGTAACAACAGCATCACCGTCCACAATCGGACCAACTGCTTTCCCTGATTCATCAACAATCACAAACGGGGGCAAATACTGGTCATTAGCACCAGGCTCTTTCCTCAAAGTCTTCACAGCTTCAACAGCGTTTTTGAATTTGTGAGGAGCTTCTCCAAGAACTTGAGCATCCCAACCTCTTTTAACAACTTCCCAATCATTCTCATATCGGTCCAAAGTCACATACATACGTCCTCCACCAGATGCAATCTGAGCATCCACACCATTCTCACGTAATGCAACGAGGTCGGCTTCAAGGGTTTCCACAAATCCAACACTAGAACCATCCAAAACATCACGACCATCAGTAAGAATATGGACTCTGATTCTCTTAGCACCACGTTCAGCAGATCCTTTAATCAACAACTGCGCAAAAGCAACAACAAGTTTAAGGAATCATCAACAAACATTAAACCAGAATTTGAACAAAATAATGAAGAACATATCAAATCAAAACCTGTAGTTGATCGAGACGAGAGTGAACTCCACCGTCACTGAGAAGTCCAACAAGATGCAAAGTATTCGTCTCGAAAGATTCAGAAACGTATTTAAAACCTTCACCTTCAAAGATTTTGCCAGAAGCAAGAGCTTGGTCACAAAGCTTAGCACCTTGAGCAAAGATACGACCAGCACCAAGAGCATTATGACCAACCTCACTGTTTCCCATATCATCTTCACTAGGAAGTCCTACAGCAGTACCGTGAGCTTTGATCAAAGTCCAAGTATCAGGAGCTCCCTATAGAGAAACAAGAGTAAGTTCAATGAATCCAAAAAGCATCAAAAATCAAAGATTAAGGAGGTAACATACATGTTTAAGAGAATCCATGGCTGGAGTTGGAGCGTTGTGGATACAGTTGTACTGATCAGGGGCAGATTCACCCCAACCATCTAAGACGATTACGGCGATGGTCTTACCCTTGGGGAGCTTGGGGTGGTCATCGAGCTTCCAAGCGGAGGAGGTAGCCATAGCTGAGATTTTTTGAGATGCAATCGGAGAATCTCAAAGCAGATCTGAGAGAAAAGTGAAGGTTGGTGTGAAGGAAGAGGCGGGTTTTAAAAAGAGGCGTTTTTGCAATATGGGCCCGTCAATTGGGCCACTTGTCTCTCACGTAAATATAAAATTCTTATTGGCTCCGAATATTCTTTTTCCTTATTTTTCTTATGAGATTTTACATTGTGATGACACATGCCATTTTGTTATTTATATGTTTAGGAAAAAAACAAAAAAAAAACATTGCGACATTCAACTTTTATTCTTTTTTTTTCACAAGAGTGATAATTTTAATGCGACATTCAACTTTTTTTAACAATTAAAATTTAGAAATATTGCTTTACTTCCATTTTATTAGAGCTTAGAATACATGTACTATTGCCTTATTCATTTACTTGGTTTACAAGGACTTCGTAAGAGTAATTTTCCTTTCCACTTATAGAACTTCACCGCTTGATATGGTGGGCCATATATAACTAGTTTCAACTTTCAATATGACGAACCGGCTTTGTGTATTGGTTAATAAATACACCATAAATATCTTACCTTATTCTTAGTTCTTTTAAATCTCAAATGGTCAAGAAATGTGAATGGACATCACAGAACATGCTTCCTAAATCCTAATACTGTATATTAATCCTTTTTGATGCAAGCTTTATTAGAGGCTTTGTTTCTTGGAAAAGTCAAAGAAGCATGGAACAATGTAGGTTCAAATGAAAGAAACAATCTCATCAAACTAGTAGAAGAAGATGATGAAGGAGAAAACAGAAAACGACTGAAACAGAGCTAATAACAGCAGAGGAAGACGAAGAGGAATGAGCAGATTTTGGCAGCCTTGGAAAGTCATCTGGAGAAGGCATAACACATTCATCACCATTGAACAAGATTCTCCTTGGGAAAGCCCAACCTTCTCTGAAAGTGAAATTTCCCATATCCTTCTTCAGCAATAACTCTGTTTGAACATTCCCAATCTTTCCTTCTTGAAGCAAAACATCATTATAAAACTGGACTCCCCAAAACATCCCTGTGTCATCTGAAATAACACCACACGAAGAACAAGTGATGTTAGACCAATAATCTAAGAGACTATGGTGTGGTTTTTAAAGAATTTCCTTACTGATGCTGTTTTGATATGGTGTCAAAGATTTGTAGTTAAAGCTAAAGACTTGTTGGACGCTTTTCAAGTTTGGATGAAGCACCACTAAGTTCCAATTAGTGTAATTCTTCATTGTGTTGAAATTTGTTGCTGTGATCTTAACCCTCCAATACTCTCTATAGTTCACTTTCACATGCCAGTGGATGCGGATGGGACACATATGATCCGAACACTTCACGACAGGCGATACTTCCTCATCTGGATCATGTTTCTGTTCAAGATATGGCGGCAACTCTCCATCCCTGATCAATCAAATGTTGCTCTCTAGTATATATTATACATGTTGTTACATCTATATCCAAAAAAAAGTGAAAGGTTTAGAAAAGTGAATTACTTGACACAATGGGAACTCGAGCAGCCGCAGCTACAGGTAGGACAAGGAACAATGTTTTGGTAGTAGAAGGCAGAGAGTGAAACGCAGCATTTTGGCGATGGTGATGACCGAAACTGCGAGTATACACACACTGCCTCCCATGTTGCTGCACTCAACACCACATATCTTATGTTACATAACTCAAAAAACCTATGTATAACATGTTTCTACATTTCTCAACTTCTTTTTGTAATTATATTGCAATTTATATAATTTTGGTTACCTAGAGCTTGTGTTTTGCGACGGCCCTTATCAGTACTAAACTTAGTCGGGGACACGGATGTAGCATTGTCGCAGCTATAACCCGGGACCCCTATATCGAAATTAGAAGGCATATTGAACTCCTCAGGGCCATCAGGAGAGCTTCCAACTGTCATGTGAAAAGCAGAGACGTGATTGGCGTGGTCCTGAGACATGGAAGTCAAGACGCCTCCACGGCAACAATTGGCAACTTGAACGTTGAGAGAAGCACCGGGAAGAAGGTCGACTATGGTTGGTCGCTCGAGACAGCAGTGAGGAAGGTTACCGCTGGAGGCAAAGGCAGAGCAATTACCTTGCTCCGTCGTCTCAGCTCCTTTCATGTCCCATATCACTTCTTGGTTGAGCCAATGCCAGCTAAGCTTCCACCCTGGCTTTTCCACGTGTCGATACTCTTGCATGTTCTCTAACGTTACTTGTACCTGCAACATTACATTTTCAACATTCCAAGCATTATAAGCTTTAGTTTTTACTTTTTCGTTTGCAAAATTAATGTAGGAGTATCTTTCAATTTTAGGTAAAATCAGTAAACCTAAACTTAACAATATATAATAAATTTGAATCATCATTGAACAAGGGCCACATTACTTTATAAGACATAACAGATTTCATAAAACGTCAAGAGAACAAAAAAAACGAGAAAAGAAAACCAAACTTTACAAGCTTTTTATAATCAGAAAATGATTTTGACAAAATCAACTTTGCAGGAAACAAAACAAACTTTTGAGTAACTTCTTCGTCTCAAGCTTAATATTCGGACACTAATTTAGTTATTTTCTTTTGTTATATCATTAAGTATTTTTTTTTATAAACCCAGATTCTCCCAAGAACAAAAAAAGGAACCCCAGATTATCTGAGGCTCATGCGGGTCCTATAATCAGACACAGAAATAAAACTTACGAGAAAATATGGAGAGGAATAAAAAAAAACAAGAGAAGGAAGAAGAGTTACGTGGTGTTGGCCAGGTGATGATAAAAGAAGATCCCATTTGATAATGATTTTTCCGAACGGATCAAGAGGATCGTATCCATCTGCAACCATTTTATCAATCATAATCATAAACCCTACAAAACAATTTTCAAAGATTCGTTTTGTGATAAGAATAACAAAAAGAGTCTAAAAGACTTACGTGTGGGTGATAAGATTGAACAGAGAATGACAGTAACGACGAGCAAAAGATTTAGCATTGCACCCATTTTTGTCTCACAGACGATGAACAAATTAAACGAGAAGATCAAAATAAACTAGTCACGTCGAATTTCAGATTCCGATGAAAATATTTTTTTCTAAAACGTGAATTTTGATTTGGCTTTGGGAATAAGAAAGAGAGAGATAAAAATCTCAAGAGTTTTAAGTGTGACGCCTCGGGTTTCTCTGTGTTAAGAGAGAGAGATAGAGAGACAATTAAAGCAAAGAAGTCACACAGTGACTGTTTAGTGTTTGCAACGAAGAGTTTTGCATTTGTGTACACAACAACAACAACACTCTTCACTCTTTTTCTTTCTATTTTTGGATTTTTGACTTACTTTTATTTTTTATTATCAAGGCTATTAGCTGTAAAATAAAATCATTTTTACCTTATTTGTACACTCTTCTAATTCTTCAAGTTTTCTGGTAGTTTAGTAGGTGCCAGCTATTATTTTTGAGGAATGATTCACGTACGTTATCTTCTTGTAACTTTTTAATTTTCTGTATTTTTATGGAATTCAATCCAGGGGCATTAGCAAACAAAATCATTTGATTTTCACTAGGTTATCAGATTAATTTTTGAGGTTAACAAAGATTTGGACATCACTACATCAGTGAATATATATAGCAATTATTTGATTATGCGACCATAATAATATTGTATGGTATCAGTTATTCTAGAGCGAGCAGCTTGCTCTATCTCTTATGGCATTGATGAAAACTTTTTAACTAAGCAACCATTATATAAAATTACGAATAGAGGTCACAAATGATTCATATGCAATTAAACATGTTGACCAAGGGGAAATAAATAAAGATTAGAATTTAATTAGAGAAGAATGTGTCAGAAAGAGATGCGTTTTTCATGAGCGTCAACACCAAATAAGCTCTTTTCACGCCTTCCTTAGGCATTTCGTTTAATAAATAACATAGAGACGAAATTTAATTAACAATAATATGCCGTTATAAAGAAAATAACAGTTTTTATTGACAATGTAAAAGCACAACGATTATTAATTTATTATCTTTCAATTTATATCTTAAAATGGAAAAACAAAACCCAATATTAATCTATCAATTATTCATCTTACCAAAAAAATCTATCAATTATTCAAAAGTAGTGATTAGTGAATGAATATATTTCATCCTTCATTTGAAGTGTGGTGCAAGACGCGCGAACCAGAGAAATAACTCTAATCCGGTTTGGTTCGATTTATAAGATCAAAATGGTTTAAATTTTGGTTCATTAAGTTTGATCGGTTTGGTTGTGGTTTTTTATTGTTTCCCAAACTGCCGATGAATAGTCAAAGTTATGTCAAGTCGGTGATCGGAGAACTTTTTGACGCCGAGAGAGAGACAGAGAAGAAGCGAGAGCGAGAGAGAAATGGCGCAACCAAGCAAAGAACCCTGCAAGAAAGAGGCTTGTGACATCCAAGCCTGTCTTTCCAAAAACAATTTTCTTCCTCAAAGGTGATTGATTCCTTCTCTTTCTTTTTTCCTTTCATTATATCCCGCAGATTGATTATTCATCGCGATTGTCCGTGAAATCGATTTTGATGGTGAAGTGCTTTTTGCATTTGAAGATTCCTTCATGTTTCTTATGACTTATGAGGCTAGTGAATTGGATATCCATTTAATTGAAGATTTGGGTTGTGATCTTAGTTTTGGGGGTTTAGGGTTCATGTCTCGATCATTATGTTTTCAGCTAAGTTATTTCTCTTGCTAGCATAAGATTTGATGAATCCTTGAAGGCTTTAAGAATCCTTTTTCTTAGTAACTGTGAGGTTTGGTGTGGAGATTATTGACCAAATTTCCAAGTTTAGGTACTAGTGTTATAACTTACCTAGTTTGAGAAACAGAGATGGATGAGTAGAACCTGAATCATGTCGTTTCGTATTGTCGGATGAGCAAAATCAGGCTGGTTATAGATATCCTCACTATATATTGTATATTCGTCTTTGGATTGTGTTAAAAGTTGGCTTCTCTTGAGGGAAAAAAATTGAATGCATTGTCACTTTGTTTGCATGTACTTACCTTGGTTTCACTTATGAGCTACTATAAGAAAACGAATCTGGTTTTCTTCTTTTGATTAACGATTTTTCATAAGGCTCTTGACTCTTTGATCTACATGACTACAGGATCTCCAGGTTTTATCATGTTTTGTGCATAGAATTATCTTTAGTAATCATTCATGTCTCTATGCCTTACTTTAGACAGTTCCATGAAAAGTTTGAGAAATAGCATCATGATTAACTCAGTTAAGAGATGTTGAAGAACAACAACGACAACATCACTTTCGATATGATAGTTTTCTACATAATGTTATCATTCAAATAATACACTGTAGAATAGTTTTACTGGAGATGCTAATAAGACTTTTGTGTGGATTTGTTGGGGGTGGCAGGTGCCAGAGAGTGATAGAGATGTTACAGGCATGTTGTGAGAGATGCAATAACGAGTCAACACATTGTGGATCTGTAGCTGCTCTCTTGAAGCAAATCAAGAAGTAACAACAATAAGCAAAGGACTAATCCCTCTAAACCTGCTAGAGGCATCAGAAGAGACTACAAAGCAAATTTCTCTTTCTGTCTGTATAAATATTAAATAGCAAATAAAAAACATCTTTGAGTGTAATAAATAATTCCGGCTATTATTTTTTAATTAAATTTGAAATTTGTGAGTATCCACGTGTACACTGGGATATTTATAACGGCCTAGCTTTGTGCAATTATATCCGCCGACCATCTCTCTCCTCCGTCACCGAGGGAGAGCAACCATGCCAATCTCAATTCCCCTTAACGCCACTCTACAATACTCGTCTCCTTCTTCTTCTTCTTCTTCTTCTTCTCTCGTACCTTCTTCCCCTCTTTTCTCTCCGATTCCTTCAACCACTGTTTCCCTTACCGGAATTCGCCAGCGATGCCTCAGGATGGTCACTTCTTGCGTCTCCAACGCTCAGAAATCCGTCCTGAATGGTGCCACCGATTCCGTCTCTGTCGTCGGGCGGGAGCAGATTCGTCTTGGTCTTCCTAGCAAAGGACGCATGGCCGCCGATTCGCTGGATCTTCTCAAGGTGAGTGTTTTGGGGAGTGGTTGTGTTTCCCTTACAAAATTGAGGATTGTGCTGACAAATTTCCATGGAGATTTGGAGTTTTTTTTGTATCTGAGTTGCCGAAACTTGAATTTGTTCTGGGAATTGCTCCTCACAATGCTCGCCATTTTTGGCACTGGAGTCTCCTTTAATTCTCAGTTTATCACTGGAGATAATCGTAGATTACTGGGATATAAAATATCACTGGAGAAGATATAGTAGGGAGCTATACTTACTCAAGGACTAGTCTTTCTTATATTTGAGCTATTGACTCTGTTTTGAAGCCTAAATATTGATTGCTGAGCTTGCACATCGCTCCCTTGGGGAAGTTAGGTATTTGAGTGTTCTACTGTTGTGGTTTTGTCTCTGTTTGATGGTCTCTTGCTTATAGATCACATTCTCCTTGTTTGCTTTCTTGGGTTTTTGCAAGGTTTCATTTTTTGATCCTTTGATTTCTTAAATGATTTTTCACTCTCAGTATCTCTTAGCAACGCATGATTTTCAATCTCATAGATCCTTACAACTCTTTTACTTTCCCCTTTCTCATGAAGGATTGCCAATTGTTTGTCAAACAAGTCAATCCACGACAATATGTTGCTCAAATTCCTCAGGTATGCATTTAGAGAGAAGGCAAACGCGTATTGACTTACTAATCTATCATTGTTTGTTTGGTGTAACGCAATTTGTAATGGTAATCTCAATCTTCTTGTCCTCCAGTTACCAAATACTGAAGTTTGGTTTCAACGACCAAAAGACATTGTCAGAAAGTTGCTATCAGGAGATCTGGATCTAGGCATCGTTGGTCTTGACATAGTTGGTGAATTTGGTCAGGTAAATGACATCATAATCATATATCTTGATTAGCAGACACCTGTTGAGATTCTAGGGTATCTTAGTGCTGGTGCCTGGTGCTTAATGATTATACTGATTTTCATGGTAGAGACAAAGAAACGAGTCTAATCTTGTTATTTGTTCTTCTGCGGTTTTCCTTGACATTGCTAAACCATACTGTTTGCGTTAGCTTATATGACTTAGACTTGTCTTCCGAAGGCCATTTGGCATCAAAATTTAGAGATTTCGAGTTCTATTTTCAGGGAAATGAAGATCTTATCATTGTCCACGAAGCTCTCAACTTTGGAGATTGTCATCTCTCCCTTGCCGTACGTTCAAATCTATTGTAGTTGTGGCTTATCATCAATACAGATGACTTCTTGATTGCTCTTTTCATATGATTTCAGATACCCAATTATGGAATATTTGAGAATATAAAATCTCTGAAGGAGCTAGCACAAATGCCTCAATGGACCGAGGAAAGACCTTTACGAGTTGCTACAGGATTCACTTATGTATGATGAGTTACAAGTGTTCCTTTGGCTCATTATTGTCTTTTAATCTTTTTCCGGAATGCAATTTAATTGTTTTGAAGTTTATCCAACTTGTGTTTGCAGCTAGGCCCCAAATTTATGAAAGACAACGGTATAAAGCATGTGACTTTCTCAACTGCAGATGGAGCCCTAGAGGCAGCGCCTGCGGTGAGATTTACAATGTTTTCAAATCAGCCCTAGATTTCGAACTATGCACCCTTATTAGACTACCAAGTTTCCATTAGGATTAAAAAAGCTTGGAATTTGTATGAAATGTTGAGTACATTTAGATATTTTTACAAGAGAGTTATCGGATTCTTCTCTTATCTTTTCAGAGTTATTCTTGCTGATATGAGATTAACGTTCCAAATTGTGAAAGTATTTTGCTATTATGTCCCATCAGCGTGAGATGATGGATTATAGTTATAGAGAAAGAAACTACTGTTGTGTGCAGTGTTTGTTGACACATATGCTCTTGTTAATTAGATGGGGATAGCTGATGCCATTTTAGACCTTGTGAGCAGTGGGACAACCCTTAAAGAGAACAACTTAAAAGAAATTGAAGGAGGGGTTGTGCTGGAAAGTCAGGTATGACATGAAGATCTTTGGAATTGATTATTTTTTCGCACTTGGCAACCGGTGTACCAATTTTTTTTTCTTTTTACGTACTATCAGGCTGCACTAGTGGCGAGTAGAAGGGCATTGACTGAGAGAAAAGGAGCACTAGAAACAGTGCATGAGATTCTCGAGAGATTAGAGGCTCATTTGAAGGCAAATGGTCAATTCACTGTACGTGCATATTAATTGTGATGTTTCACCTTATTTCTACTTTTGCTTTCTTTCATCCGATGTTTTCACTCCAGGTGGTTGCAAACATGAGAGGAACGGATGCTGAAGAAGTGGCTGAACGTGTGAAAACCCAACCATCACTATCAGGATTGCAGGTAAAGTTTGATAACATTTGGATATCTTTCGATGTAGTTCCACTGAGTTTGTAGGTGATCGTTCAGACGATTGTGCTTATTTTGTGATGTGCAGGGACCAACAATAAGTCCAGTTTATTGTAAACGAGATGGAAAAGTAACAATTGAGTACTATGCCATTGTGATATGTGTACCAAAAAAAGCGCTTTATGAGTCTGTGCAGCAACTGAGAGCGGTTAGTAATGATATCCACCTTTGCTTCCACCTCCCCCTTTTACTCTAAGATTGTCATTATTTAAGGGATTTACAAATACATGGCAAACCACATTGTTTTTGGTACTGAGATCAGTCTTTTGTCTCAAATCTCGGATGTGTTCTTAAGTAATGTGTCACATGTGATTGCAGGTGGGAGGAAGTGGGGTACTAGTTTCTCCTGTAACATACATTTTTCATGAGGAGACTCCCAGATGGAGTCAGCTTCTGAGTAACCTCGGCCTTTGATGCTGCTTCTCAGACATACTTTGGTTTAGTCAGATGCATTCGTTGGAGGAACTCTTTTGGTCAAACACTACAATGTCTTTCTTTTTTGGGTTTTATCTTTGTGGATCTTATAGTAGAAAAAACAGAGGTTGTCTCTTTTAAGCCTTTTAAGTCCATCTATGCCATTTCAGTTTTTCAGGAGTCAACACTTTTAAAAACCAATTTTATCAAAGCATTCGTAGAAGGAGGTCAAAACATTCCAAATGAAATACTCGAAATTGATCCGCCCGTACATCACTATTTCCAGTTCATTGGATTCAGTAACTCAGGAGTGATGGTGTAACACATAAGAACTCAGTATCTCTATCTATTCAGCTAATCAGCTTCTGAACAAAAACCAATATTGGTGACTCCTCGCCCATTGTTGCGGAAATGAAGTAAATTCACGTATTCATGGAAACTCATATCTGACACGGGCAAGATACAGACCAGATGCAGGAGCCATGGGTTTTGCTGCACTCACTGTCTTCGCCTCCAGGATTCGTTCAACTGAAGCAAATTCATAGATAACCCAATGGATGTTTTAAACATTGTTCAATTCCAATCAAACCCACAACTGTAAACTCTGTAATGACAGAGACAATGACATACCGTCTGAGACCGTCAATTCTCCAGTGCCTACGCATTTCAGTGCTCCTACAATCAGTCGAACCTGCACAGCATAAAGAGACTAAAAATCAACACACCACATAGAGCATCACAATTCGTCTCTTACACTTTCAAATCAAATTGATATGTTTCTCATTGGAAGTTTCACACACAACAAAATAAGGACATGTGGACAACTATTACTATATGTATCAATCAAGAGACTACAGTTGATACACATGATCCACCAAGAGATACAGACAATGAATAGAAATCAAACCTGGTGGTACAGAAAACCCCGGGAACGTGCTGTAACTACATAGCAGCGGTGGCGTCTCCTTCTACCAAAAGAATCACCCTCTGTAGAGCCCTCCACTTCTCCAACATTAGTAGTAACACCAGCAGTCTCAGACTTGGGTTGATTGGAACATGCGAGAGGATCTCCATTGTTTAGGTTACTCAACGTCCTTTCCGTGATAGATGGAAAATATGGAGTTGATGGTACTTCAGTGATATTTAGTTCATCTAAAGATCTCATAGGTGACTTTGCCTGCATAACAACAAGTCACCAAAAGGTTTATCAGGTTTCCGGAAGAACATCAGTCTACACATGGAAAAACTTCTTCATAGATACAGACAGTTATCTTCCCATTTCTACAAATCACTGAGACGAAAGGATACATATGCATCTTAAAGAACCAAGATTGACTTGCACATCTATTGACTACAGAAAACAAAACGAGAATTTACAAGATTAATTTGATATGTTGTGACTGAGAATACTACAAATGAACAAGCTTTGCCAAAAAATAGAGCAGGATTACACAAAATTATATTCTGCAGGAGACATCAACCCGCTAGAGCTAACATACATTCATACTTGGTCACATGGTCACAAACACAAACAAATATATAAGGTCTACCAAGTACCAATCTACAATTGAGATGCATTGATCAAGGATTCTATGAATGGGAATGGAAAAATATCCAACCATTCAAAAAAATTCATATTGATTGTGTATCAGTATGATATAAAGAGATATTTAAACAAAAACAGACAAAGAAACTTGACCTGGCAACCAGCTGCCCTGAAGGAGCTAAAATCATGAGATCCAACAAGAACTCTGCATGCTTCCTGTACACCAATCATTGATGATGTTGTTAGAGATCTCTTATTCTCACTGTGAAAAGGACTCTTCGTTTAAGGGAAAATAAATTTTTTGGATCAGTGCTGATATTTAAGCTGACAATACAGTAGTTAGTAAGTGAACCTGCATAAAGCGAAGATTTAACTCCTCAGGAACATGCCAGCAACGGTCTTTTTCAAGGATTGATAATGGATCTGACCCGGATAGCAAGCGGTAGAAGTATCTACAATGAGTGAATAAATTCTCAATTTCCAATTGAAGGGAATATACTTTCAAATCATAACCTAGTACTCTACAATACTATCAGCACACATATGGATCATCAAAATCTCTAGAACAACTGAAACTAAATTAGAATACCTACGTGCGCTCCTGGGCCTTATATCTGGCATGATAATTACTTGGGACACACCGAACATCAATCACCATAACATCACCATCTTTTCTCTGCTTAATAACAACATAAGGATTTTAATGAGATAACGAATAGTAGATAGGTCAAAGTAGATGAAAGTAAGCACTAAGGAAAAGACAGGTTGGAGAAACTTAAACGAAATTGTCAACAGGTCTAAGTAAATTTGGTTAAGATCACTAGTTACAGGATAATTTTGTGGGAGTGGCCATGGAATGAGAAGAAAACCCATTGTATCTAATAGGTACAATTCGAAAAGAATTCAGATATTAACCTGTAAAAAATGGTTCACCGCTCTCTGGACCACACCAGGCTCATGAGGTGGTAACTACAGTTAAAAAAATAGCGTCCAAGTGAGAATGCAAATGTATCTGTCCTTAATAGTTCGCAAGAGCATTAAGCATATAAGATAGCATGTGTTTGTGAATACACGTTGCAGAATCTAACCATATTCATGTATAAACCAGACTACAATTGGGACATATGAGATTCAAAACAATGTGTATTTATAATTTATGTTAACATGGACGTGACTCAAATAATTCCATTCGTAAGCCACAAGATAAAAAGAAAGCTGTTGGCGCAAAAGAAATACCACTTCACCAGGCTTCCTTTTACTGATGCGTTCCACATCAACATGACAAACATTTGACAGTGCATGCACTCCGGCATCCTAAAAGACGCTATATCAATGTCAGATAACATAAACCATAAAAAGAAATGAGCATTTCATTGAAATATATCTAATTCATCAATACTAACTTTCTATAGATATCAATTTACTGCAAAGCATGGTCCTTATGAATCTATAGTGACAAAGGGCAATCCAAAACTAGTTGAAACGTTTCTTCAGACACGAATAAGAGATTGATCATTTATATATATGTAGGTTCTAGGTAATAACTGCTCGAACAAAACCTAAAATTCTTAACTCGCTGGCCAATAAACTTATGTAAGAAGCTCGTACCGTTCGACTTGAGCAAAAGATCTTTACTGGTTGGCCTATAAACTTATGAAAAGCCTCCTGCAATGTATTGCAAAAATGTATCAATTCACACATGAATCCTCCTAAGAAACTTGTCAGCCAATATAAACTAGGCCTAAGCTCGCTCTATGGAACATAATTAGCTGTGAAATCAATCAATGCCAGGCAAATCTTGAAGGAACAGAGCAGTAGTATAAGAAATTACAGACACGCAACAACCTGCAATACACCGACGACGGTGCGGTCCTTAGCTTGCTGTTGTGAACCGGAGAAACGAGTTCCGATGTACTCAATGGCAACCAAGTAACGCTGCACTCTAGGGTTTACTGGGTTCATGGACTCCAAGTCGGCCAATCCCTGCTGTTCCTCTGATTCTTCGTCACTAAATCCCTCGATTCTCGCAACCTTTGAGAGTCTCTCGAGTGATTCCTCACTAGCTGTACAATCGAGAGGATGCTTCAGATTATCGGACATGACTCACTCACTCACTGATTTATGATATCTCACACCGTCTCAAGCTCAGTGCCAATGTCTAGAGGGTTTAAGAAATATGGTGTCGTTTGGATGGATGCTCGATTAATCAAATTTCGGTTTAGCTTTCATTTGGTATGCTCTCCAATCATATTTTTTCAGATTAATATATTCACTAATTATGAATGATTTTAACTATTTGTTGATGGGATGAGCCAAGCCCGTGCAGTAGTGCAACGCATGGGCGACTCGCGAAAGCCCAGATAGCAAGCTATCTTAGTGGGCTTTCTCCCTTTAAAAATAGAGTTAATATCGTGTGGGCCGATGGCCCACATATCAGATATTAAACTGATAAGAACAGATACTACACTTGATCTTAGCCAAAAGGCCGAGAAAGGTATGATTTGAAAGTGAGACCCAGCTTCCTTTATATATTATCAGACTTGGGAGACGTTCTCTTCTACTTGTCGATGTGGGACAAAAACCAAAACTTATGAAAGAGCAAAGAACAGTTTGCTTAGTTTCTGAGAAAATTCCGAACACATTTGTGTGCATCTTCTTCTAATGATCATGATTTGTTTACTTTACCCTAATTTCCTCGCTGTATCTGAAAAGTGATTTATCATTGAGATCGTGAAAATGAATCCGTGGGCCTAAAGACATCTGAATATGAAATAGAAAAAATAGAAACCAAACCCTAACAACGGAAGAAAAAAAAACCCTAATGATTCCTGAACTGACTAAAGCAATTCATGAATGAATAAAATAAAGAAGACGAGGAATTAAAGATTGACGAATGTCATCTCATGTTGAATTGCCAGTGTTCTTCTTGTAACCAGAGTAGCCTCTTATGGAAAGATACTTGGTTTGATTGACAAGAGATGCTTGTGTTTTGCTATTGCTACTTCTGTTCCAATTATATCCTCTTTCTTGGTGATTCATTCTCCTGTTGCCTTCCATCTCATACTGATTCAATAAACACAAAACTCGGGGTTTAGATAAAAACACAAAGTTGTAGTATATATAGAGAAGATGAACTCAAGTTAGTCAAGGTCGTGAGCATCTTACGTCATAGTCTTTCTCTTTGAAGAGATCCATGCGAAGAGTGGCTGGTTTATGCTCCTTCTTCGCTCGAAGAGACTTCTCTCGCTCTTCGTAGAAGTCCATGTCGTCTAACAAAAATGTTACCGCAGAGTACTTCTTGAATATCGAAAGCATTTGGAGACCTTCTTTGAGTTTGATCTCGTGAGTATCTCTCGTATGAGTAACTGGCTTGTCCTCATTGTTGTCGAGGATGATATGGCGTAGTTCCCAGTTAGGAATATCTTTAACCACATGCCATTCAACAGGGAAAAAGCCACTCCACTTATCAACCTGCCAGAAATCCAAATCCTTGTTGAAGTCCACATATCCAACCATCTCAGCTAATCCCACAAATTGTCTACTCGCATTCACCTGTATAAAGGACGGGTAAGACATCAAACATGAGACTAACAAAACACCCTTAGCCATACAAGAAAAGAAGACACATCTCAAGTTCACTCACCGAGAAGAAGAGAAATATTGGACGTTTCTTGCCATCCTCGAGTGTTTTTGTTTCAGCATCACGGAAAGCTGCATCGAGTTTCTTGTTTCCGTTGATAGTGCTTGACCACACAGAATATTTGATACTCTTGTGAACATCATCTTCGCTGTACGACTTGATTACGAAAAACTTGGCATCTTCATAGTCAGTCTGAAAGTCAGGGAGGTTATACATCTCTCTACGAAGAGCCAAGGCAAACGAATTGTTTTGCTTCAGTGGTGACGACTCGGAAGGAGGACGAGTCTTTGCATTGGCTCTCGGACCACATTTCAATTCAACCAAGTAGTCAGACTCTCCATTTCTCTCAGGTTTCTTATTATGATCCCTTTGATCCCAGAAACCATTATTTGAGTTTCCATTAATGTAACCAGAATATGGGACACAGCTTGTCTTCTGATTGGAGAATGTTAAGAACTGTCCTGCGGCTTCCTTTCCCTTTAAAAAGGCAAATAGAATCAATTTTAATCAAACCTTTTACATTAAGAGGAAACCTTAAGTAAGATATTGTCATGCAAAAATCTTGACTTCAACTATTTATAAATAGATATGTGTAAGGTACCTTAAATGGTGGTCTGAATGCATGTGCTTGTGTATTGGGAGGAAGTCTACCAGCACCATTGAAATTTCCAAGAGGCTTAGGAGCCGAAAAAGAAGTTTGAGACAAACAATTGCTTCCTTTTGGTCGATCTCCACGCAAAGTCGAATCAGCATAGACATCTGAGCTGTTTTTGTCACGGTGATTTCCCTATGAAAATGACCCAGCGCCAAACATGATAGCATGTCAAAACAAAGAAATTACATCAGATCTATAAAAGCAAATGGACAAAATCAAACCTTTCGAAAATCTGTAGTATGTGCTTGGCCATTGTCATTTGGCTGAGAAGATACTACATCAGATCCTGCAAAATGCATCACAAGCAACAATCACTTAAGAAAATACCTATATATAGATCATTCACTACTGAGCCATAATAACAGATTATGCAAATAGAAATTTAAAAATCTATCAAGAATAATAAGAAAATAGCAGACTTATTTTAGGTGGTTGATAAGAACCAAACCCTTAATAATCTGTCTTACCATTAGCACAAGCAGTGACAGTAAGAGACGGGGTACTCTTTGGAGGAGACTGAAAAGATAACCAAACTTTATGTAAAAGCATTCTTTGCTAGCAGCAGATTGAGTATGTGGCTAATAAGATTGTAAATACCTCATCCTGTTTCTTTGTTGTAGAATCAAGAGCTGGTACTGTTTGCGCAAAAGTAGCCTCAGCTAGAGTTAATATTAAGGGGCAAACACTAATTGATATAACAAGGAATTTGAAATCAATCACAAAAGCATTGTCTTAATAAAAACTCAATCAAGTAAAGAAGTACAGAACAAAAAATGCGCTAGCATTTAAGGATACAATCCAGAGTATTCTTTTCAGTGGCCATTATCAATTTTGAAGATACACTGCAACCATTGAAAGGGAACAAAAGAAAAAGGTTAGTATGGAGAATCAACTAATCTGTTTATGGTAGTCAGCAATAAACAGCCATTTAGATTCATCACTTCCTCGGTAAAAGACCACAAAAGAGATAACTACTAAAGTTCTACGCTTTGGGTTAGAGTCTGATGCAATAATACAAAACAAAAGGGCAGTCAGAATTATGGTCTCTCCCCAGAAAGAACAACGCTAAATCGCAGGATATGCACAATTTTAGTAACTTTAGTCAAATGGAAAAGATATAAACTGTTCCCAGTGATAGAGATTACAGAACTAAGGACCCTAACAGAACAACTTTCTGCAGAATTATAGGATTTCTGAAGCAAAACGGATAATTCATTCCCATGAGTTAACGTTACAAGGGAAAACATGACGCCGGGAGATACTCAACGAGCAATTCCAATAAAGACAAAAACTCTGAGTTCTAATATCTCTACTTGGACAGAACTCAACATGAACAAATACTGTCAAAACATGCCCTTTTACTTCACCATAAAGTTTCCAAAACATAACACAGTTTACAATGGAAACTAACAGTTCCAATCTTAATGACAAAACAGAGAATTCTGAAGAAGAAGAAAAAAACAATTCGGAGCATATGGGACTCAGAATTGTCCAAGAACTAAACAGATCAATGATTAGTTGGAAACAGAAAGCGGGCTGATAAGAAGCAAACCTGAGAAAACGGGTTTAGAGCCGCCGTAAAACCAAACAGGGGAAACCGCTTGAAGAGGTTGTGTATGTGTTAAGTGTACTTTGGAATTCACAAGTGGGGGAGTTGCGACGACGACCAAACCGAACCCTCACAGAAAAAGAGAAGCTTCCGACGGCTAAGATTATCTTATAACTTTTCCTTTCAGGAGGAAATCTTCACCGTTGGATTCAGATGTTCATGGTTTGGGCCTCAAAGGCCCGGTCAATATTAAGACTATAATTATCCATTATGTATTCAAGCAAACCCCAACCAAAAAAGGCCGAGATAGTAGTACGTAAGTCATTTGATGCCATATGATACAAACCAGTTAACCATGTGCATGCATGTATATATAGACGCCAGGTTTAATTCCATGACCTCGCAAACGCAAAGCTACAAATTTGGCGATTGTTCATATACATAGAGTAAAAACTGAACAACAGCAGTCATGAATGACAGTAGCCAGTAGCTAGGTCTATTCTTTTTTTCCATTAGCTTTCGATTTTTTTTTTCTTTTTAATGAGAGTTTAGGGATTCGCGACGCTAGAAAAGTTATAGTCAAAAAAGGAAGACAGCAAAATTTAGAACTTTGACTAAAAAGTTCATTACTCACACAAATTTATTTTTACGGACTCTAGTCTAATTAAGTGCTATTTAATATTTCTAATATGTGTATTAGTTTCAAATCCCGATGCGTGTGGGTTCTGACAATTTAATCCGTATCAGAGATATCTTGATCCGAATTTGCGAAAAAAGCAAAAAATGTAAAAAACTCTTAAAGCTACATTTATAAAATACTTGACAACTAAAATCTAAACATATCACTAATGCAGGAACAATTCCCTATATATATTAATATATATACATATAATTTAATTAAGTATGTATATGGTTCGACGCATACGAGATTCTATTATTATATGATAGCATGCATTCAGAAGTTCCTGCATTAGTTTCGTGGAAGAAGAGATGCATTCTTTCTTGTATTTTACCATTACTCTCCGGTTATATTTTTATTGAGTTGTGTTTTGCTAATGAAAACAACAACAATTATACAGTTATGTAGTCTTATGTTCATGTCTGCACCTTCATAAATATAGCCAAATTTGTTGTATCCATCACAGAGTCGGTCTGGTTGGAGAAATTCCTTTAGGACTTACAAAAAGAGAAAGAAATAAAAGAAGAAATGGTTCAAATAAAGACAGCAAATGCAAAAGAAAAAGCTAAAGAGTGAATAGAAGAAGAGCAGTCACATGACATGATGGCCTTTTTTTTTTTTTTTTTGTCATGAATGATCTGTGACAATGAGTCACAAAAGGCAAAATCCCCAATTCTCTTCTATTTTCTACATTAAAATCATTCCTACTTTTGAATTTTGCTTTGCTGTAAGTTCACCTAAGCCTCCACTATTCTCTAAATGCCAAATTTTCTTTTTAAATAATTAGGTCCCTAATTAATTATTAAAACGAATTTTATTCACCAACTCCAGTTATAGTAGCATATATGATACAGTACCAGCATATCACAATTCACAATTGTATCAAACGTTTCTAGTAACAAGAGTGTTTTCTATTGTTTTAACCGTAATACCAAGAACAAAACAAAACGCTGTGTGAGTTTAGACATTCGTCTCATGTGCATGGTTATATAGTCTTATCTATAGGTCAGAGGTCTCTCCGCTTTTGCCGCAGCTAGCTAAGCTATTTTCTTTCCTTTGAATAATTGTTTTGCGTATAATTATTTTGTTTTGAGAAATTCACTCGATTGCGATAGATTTGGGACATCATTGCCAACTAGATGCATGTGTTAAACTTTTTGGCATAATTTTCGAATTGCTGAAAAAGCAGTTGTTAGAGATTTAGATTTTCACCTAACTTATAAGGTTCCACTATTTTTTACTAAAACTCTATTTAGTTTTCTTACATACACGATGATATCAAATGGCGTTTATTGTTAGAGCTATTCTCAATTATTAATCCACAATTATTGGTGAAAGGGATTCATATGATTAAACTCTCGTGAAACTCCTAACGTTTATTTGATGAAATCTAGCTAAGTTCGTAATAAGAACATGTGAACATATAAAATATAATTTTGATCACTATTCACAAAAAATCATGTTCGATATACATGATAAAAATGTTATTGATGTTGTTATATTACGGCAGAGCTATACATGTATAGTTATGAGCAGTGTCATTGGTCATAACCTAGCAATGAAAGACAATTTTGTCCACAAAATTCAACACCTTTATTTTTCGAAAGTAGAATCTCTTTAACATTATGTGCATTTTCACTTAAAAATAAAAACTGTTATTATTTTATTGATTTTCTTGAGTGTGCTATTTAAGTATTTATTTATGGCCTCAAATTGCTGAATGTGCAAATTAAATAAAGAAAATATTTGTTTTTCTACTTGTTCTTTATTTTTTTTTGGACAAATTTGTACTTGTTCTTTTAATTAAGAACTTTATGTTGCAGACGTCAAAGAAAACAAGAACTTTAAAATAGAAGTTTTCTCGTAACGTAGATGAATTATGTATGTTCATGCAAATGTGTATAGAGATACGTAGGTCTACATTAACATTACATATACTAAAGTGTATAGAGATATGTATACTGATTAGGGTTTTGACAGATTTGAAATGAAATGTTCAATTACCGTATAAAAGTGGGTTTAGCTGCAAATTATTATGCATCATTGTTTCCTTAATTAGGATAACTAATTGAAATCTTACTGTGATAATTAATTCACAAAACTAAGGGTAAATTATACAACGCTTTTATTAAAGCAGCCAATAGGTTCTCTTTGTTGTTCTTTTCTGATGACACGTAGACCCCATCTTCACTTATTATTGTGAAATAACAACAAAAAGATGTCACACTATAGCTAGTAAACACCACAAAACTTGCATAGCAATTTCTTAAAGTAGACACTAGACAACGAATACAGTCCGTATAGGATATACTGTGTGTTATTACTTTAAAAAGGAAAGAAAAAGAAACAGTTGATATACCTTTTTCTTTACATTTGCCAATATACCAACTAATATTGTATACAACTCAATTTCGAAAGGTTTAACGTACGAATCAACTAATTATTAATTAGGGTTGTAAATTAAGTTCTAAATCCTGAAGTTGTCAGCAAAAGACAGTGAAAGTCCTGAAGGGGATGAGATCATAGGAATAAAGGACCAAGATTCATGTCTGTTCCTACTACTTAGGGACCATTATTACACTAACTCTCTGTTAATTCTCCTTTTCATACTTTTATCTATAAATATATATATATTTATCAATAATAACACCATTTTGTAAGTATATATATATACAACTCATTATCAACATAGAACAGAGTGTGTTTTGTTTCTTCTTCTCTGCTCTGCTTTTCTCTTCCTTCACATACAAACAAAGGAATAATAAACGAAAACGATGTCGTTGATTGCGTGAATATATCTCAATTCTTTTCTTTCTTTTCATAGATCATCGAATTTCCAATTGTCAATTTTTAACTTGATTCTTGATAAAAGACTCATCTGTTCTTCTCCACGTTCTTGAAAACAAAACAGAGGAAGAAGAACAATCTGAAGGAGTTCAGGCTCCTGATTCTTCTTTCTCCAGTTCGATATTTGTTCTAAAATTCTCCAAAGAGTTAAGAAGACTCATCGACTTCAAATCAAGGAACGGCTCAAGATTCGCATGCCACAAGGAGAAAATGAACAAGTCAAGCTCATGGAGCATATACAGTCCCAGAGAGGGAGATAGTGAAGGGCCATGGAGATCGTCAACGTCGATGAATGCGATCTCATTTGGGTTTGTAGCGACGGCGATACTCATCTCCATGTTCTTGATCATGGCCATATTCGAGCATCTCTTTAGGCCTGAGAATTCTTCATTTGATTCACCACATCAGATCAGACAAAGACAGAGAGATGGGTCCAGTCAGTTCCAGAAACTTGCTGATCAAGCATCCATGGTAAGCACAAAAACAATTAAAAGTTATTAAAGCATTTCTCAAAAGAATTTTTGTCCTTTTTATAAAGCCGAGCCGCATTAACTTGCCACTGTTGAGTTTAGTTTTTCGTTTGTTTCTGCAAAATAAAATTGCTTTTCTTTTCGGTGCAAAAACCTTTGAAAAGTCGAAAACATTCGTCAAAATTAATACAAAAAATATAACCCAACTTTGGAAAGTGAAAAGCAAGACACACAAGTTGTAGTTTAATTCTTTGCTTTCATATAGAATATTTTTTTTTCAAAACATCTTTACGTACTTGTAGAATTGTTCTTTGTTTTATAGAATTAAGTCGCAATTAACTTGTTTTAAGTTAATGATAAGGAATGTAACGGTGGCAGGTTCCGGTGAGTACGGTGGTGGATGTATCGGTAGTGATGCCAGGGGAGAAGTTGCCGTCGCACATAGCTTTGCCGGCTCCGTTACCTTGTCGGAGAGAAGGCATTCATTGGCCTCTCCGCCTCTAAATATTACTATAGCTATTTTCTTCTTCTTCGTCTTCTGTAATTTTTATTTATTTATTTCTGACTCATAAAGTAGATTAGTATTCGTAATATATTTCAATATGCATTCCCGTTACGTGAATGATCGGCCAAAAAATATTTCCTTTTTTTTTTTTTTTTTTTTTTGTCAAAATAGATACTCATTGTAAATTTAAGATTAAACTTTTGTAATTATGCTTTTTAATTAACATTTTATGTCTAACTAATCAATTTGGGATAAATCACTTTTAGAAGTTAGAACCAGAGTTTTTAATAGCTTAAAAAGTTAAAATATACTGTGTATCCAATATAATGAAGCTCCATTACAAAGAAAGAGATTTCAACCCCACTATATATATACTAGGTTCAAGTGTAGTGACATAGTGTTCATGAGTACGTGTAGTGTTGAGTACGACAAAGTTGAATGATTTACGCCTTCACATGTATTATCAACAGTTAAATTCCAAATGTAATAAAGTTATGGGACCATAGTTCAAAACTTTTTATTTATATGGTTTCTACACAAGTGGAAACAAATTAAGGATGAAAAAAATCCCAATTAGATTTACATAGAGGGATTCTTGATCTTATTTCGTATGGTGCAATATCATCCTAGATTCAGATGTAACTTACAGGATTTTAAAGATACAGTATGATTTCTATCAATTTTTCTTCTCGAATTCGAAAAGTATAAGATACAATGGGCCGATAATGAAGCCCATTACTATCAGTGGGCGGATTTATAAGGCCGAGACAAAAAAGGCACCTTTTCTATCAATCGTCGCGTAGAAGCTAAAGGAAAGCTGACTCAAAGATTCAAAATTTGAACTGCAACGAGAGAGAGAGAGAAAGAGAAAGGAGGCTATGGCGACGACGGCGAAGAATTTGAAGGGTTTCTACAAGCAGACTAAAAGCAATATCACCGGAGGTATCTCCAAGTCCAAGCCTTCTTCCCGGAAAGTGGCTCCCAAACACGCGGCGGCTCAAGGTTCTGATGTTACCCAGCCCGCCGCATTGATTTCACACGGCTCCGTCGATCTCAACGGTACGGCTTTTATTTTCTTTGTAAATTGTAACTTATTAGTTTTTTTTTTCTATTGATGATCTGATTCCTTATTCATGGTCGAAAATTAGGGTTTAATTTTCCAATCCCATATGAGATTTAGGGAACAATCGAAACTTGGCATTTTATTAAGTTGACTTGTTGTGATTTTCTTCTGACTGATAACATTTTGTGGTATTGTCGTGTTTTAATTAACAGAGGATTATGACAAGGAGGAGGAGATGCTTAGACAATTTGACATGAACATCACTTATGGTCCGTGCCTGGGTATGACGAGACTTGATCGATGGGAGCGTGCAGTGCGTCTTGGGATGAACCCTCCCAATGAAATCGAGAAGCTTTTGAAGACCGGGAAAGTCCAGCAAGATTGTCTGTGGCAAGGTCGTGTCTAGATAGGTGTTCTTTAATCCTTTATCTATGCCCTTGTATGATCCAGTACGAGTTGCAAAACTTTGTCTGTTGTGGATGGGATGTTTGGTTCAGTCACTGGCTGGATCCACCCCACATGTAGTGTCCTCGATGTTTCTAGTTTCAGGCGATAATGTTAAAACCTTGGTAATGGAATGCATCTTGTTTATTGATCGAAGCTTCAGTTACTCGTATAATCTTATTATCACTGACAAACTTCTACAAATTCACTATGGTGGTGTCATGTAATTACAAGAACAGTAAAGTTACAAGATCTGAACTTTCTCTCAGTTTCCAAATGAAGCTGAATCATATATATAACCCAGGAACCTGTGGGCATAGCAGAGAACTACACAATCCAGTATAACGCCATATAATCTAGGAAGCTTGACTGGTCTCTGATAGAACAAGATTCTGCAGGGTCCGGTTCTGTGAGAGAGAGAGATTGAATTATGGTGAAATCAGGAAGCACCGTGGAGCAAAGCAAATCATGCATGAAATTGCTTCTCATGATGGCCACTGAAAGATTAGGATTTGGTAGAGACGTTGAATAGATGCCCTTCAATGTCTGGGACGAAACCTTGATCTACCATTTCTTCTTTAACTATCTCATAGGTTATTCGGTTCGGGACTAGACCTTTCTCTAACATCTCATTCAAAAGCATGTTTGCATCCTCCAACTTTCCCTTTTGAGAATATCCTTGCAGAAGCACATTATATGACGCTACATTCATTCGCAACCGTCTTTCTTTCTCCATCTGTGTCCTCATGTTCGTTGCTGCCTTCAGATTTCCTTCCTTACAGTAGCCTTTCATCACAATGTTATAAGTCAGATGTCTCGGTTTCAGCCCCATCTTTGACATTTCTTTCAAAAGCATTGCTGCTTTTCTCGATTCACCTTTTCTGCAATATCCCTCCATTAGTATGTGAAACGTCACAAGGTCAGGAAGTCCTTTACTAGTCAACTGATCAAAAAGCTTCTTAGCTGCTTCTATGTTACCGTTTCTACATAGACCAGCAATCAAGCAATTATAAGTTCCAACATCTGGTACAATCCCCTCCCGCTCCATCTCTTCTTTCAGTGCAAAGCCATCATCGATTTTGCCTAACTTACAATACGCATCGATAAGCATGTTATACATTCTAGTAGTGGGAACAGCTCCTTGGCCTTTCACTGAGCCAAACATATCAAGAGCTTCCTTCAGCATATCGTTCTTGCAAAACCCATTTATAAGAGCATTGTAAGTAATTAGGTTAGGCTGCACACCTGCACTTACCATCTTATCGCGCATACTAATAGCCTCGCTGATCTTTCCTCCATTGCACAAACCATTTATCAATGAATTATACGAGATCACATTCGGTTTCACGTCTTGATCCAGCATCTCTTTAAACACCTTCATACTCCCCGGAAGGTTGTCATCTTTCCAGAACCCATCAATCAATATATTGAATGTAGTCAAGTTCGGAGACACATCATTCTCCACCATTTCCTTCAAAACCGCGTCTGCTTTGTACATTTTCCCATTTCCACCAAGCTTACAATACCCATCAATGAGAGTGTTGTAACTAACTACATTTGGAGAACACCCATAAACTTTCATGTCCTCCATAACATCCCTAGCTTTATTCATTTTCCCAGTTTTGCACAACGCATTGATCACAACATTGAAAGTGAACACATTTGGTTGAATCTTCCTCCTAATCATCTCCTTATACACATATTCAACATCAGCAGAACGATTCTCCTTCAACAACGCAATCATCAAAGGCTTACAAGACAAAGCCGACAACTTATACCCATAATAACCTGAACGCTTAAACGCCTCAAATCCTAACTCGAATCTCGAATTATTCGCATAAGCTAATACCAACATATCAGCTATAATCGAATTGACACAAACATTGTCACACATAGAGATTGCATGGAAAATCGAGTGAACTTGATGATCAGATCCATTTCTCACAAACCCATCAAGGAAAGATCGGATTTTTGAGTACCTTTTCGCATTGGCAAGAGAATGCAAGAGCTTAAATGTGAGCTCAAGTGAAACAGAGATGTCACTGTTCTTCACTAACCAGGAATAGTACCTGAGACACAAATCTGGGTCAAGCTCAGAACTTATCAACTGTCGAAACAGCTCGTTAGGGTTTATGTCTGTCACATGAACTCCGAGCTTTGACCAGTGCTGCTTCTCTATGAGATCAGCGATGACAGCTACGTCATATCTAGGTGGGCAAGGGCTCCCGGTGATGGTAGATGAAGAAGAACAGAGTCTTCTTAAACCAGAGACTCCTTTTGTTAAATTCGAGTTTTTTCTACTTACGGCTAAGGATTTGGGGAACATTGATTCGTGCTGGACAGGAAGGAGACTTGGGATTTTGAAATTTAGGGTTTGTGAATTTTGCACCCACTGGCATCTCTCTCTTTCGTTTTATTTTCGACCTCAAACTTTACAATATACAATTTCAGATGTTTCTTTGCGAAATTTTACGAAACTACCACTGAAACTTCGTAAAGATCAGAGTGTCTGCTGCTTCCTAAGTTCATCATTTGTGCTTTGAAGTGGATTTGAGGGGTTTAACCTACATTGCTTATCTTGACACAAATTATGTAAACAAAAATGTTATTTTGAATCATCTCTTAACAGATTGGAGTGAGTTTTAAGTTTTTGGATTCTTGGTTTACAAGCCATTACAACAAAATTCCTTCTCATCACTCTTCTTTGGTCGCCACTTGTTTCTGGCGAAGAGCTCTCCAACCAATATCATGCCTAAAGAAACCTCCAGGCCAGTTGATCTGTTGTACTGCCGAGTACGCTCTTTCACGCGCCTCTTCCAAGTCTTTACCCTTCGCCGTGACCCCAAGAACACGTCCCCCAGTTGCTACAACATTCCCCTCTGAATCTAGACCCGTTCCTGCGTGGAAAACCTTCACTCCAGGAGCAACTCTTTCAGCTTCTTCAAGGTTTTTGATGATTGATCCTTTCTCATAAGAACCAGGATAACCATTGCTTGCCATTACAACCACCATTGCTGAATCTTTTGACCAATCAAGTGATACACCACTTAGCTCGCCTTTACAAGCCGCTAGCAAAACTTTTGCTAGGTCAGACTCTAGACGCATCATCAATACCTGTATTTAAGCAATAATCTGCATTGTTTAGAGCAATAATCATACCGAGACTAAACAAGGTTTTTTCAGAAAAGGTGGCGTTTCTCACCTGACATTCTGGATCTCCAAACCGTACATTGAACTCAATAAGCTTAGGCAAACCGGATTTCTTCTCGATCATGAGACCCGCAAACAGAACGCCGACAAACTTACATCCTTCTTCAGCCATTCCTTTAACAGTGGGATGGATTATAGACTCCATCACAAAATCCTGAAGCTCCTTGGTCAAGACCGGTGCAGGAGAATACGCTCCCATGCCGCCTGTGTTAGGACCGGTATCTCCATCTCCAACACGCTTGTGGTCCTGAGCAGATTCTAGAGGAATGGCGTTTTCTCCATCCACAAGTGCGAAGAAGGACGCTTCTTCTCCCTCGAGAAACTCCTCAACGACCACCTGACATCCTGCAGAACCAAACACACCTTTGACCAGCATAGAATCAACAGCTTCAAAAGCCTCCTCTAGTTCCATGGCAACAGTGACTCCTTTTCCAGCTGCTAATCCATCCGCTTTAATCACAATCGGTGCCCCTTGTTCTTGAATGTATTCTTTCGCGGCAGATGCATCAGAAAATGTTTTATACTGCATTTGAATTCCATTCAATAATACCGTATTAGCCACATCAAATTGGAATCCTTAAGATAATATCAAAGCTACGAATCTGCTACTACTTTTATTCCACCGATTTACCGAGCCCTCAACCACATAGCCAACCAAACCATAGTACACCTAGCACTCACTAACCGCTCTCTAACCAACTCACAACAGCTATAACCTGCTACATTAAGTACTAGGCTAGATTAAAGCAGACCTATAGCTAACAGTTGAACACTTCAAAGCTTATAATCTTTACATAGCAACCTTATGGATCCTAACACAGCAAGGGAAGAAATTGGTAACCATCAGGGATAAATGAAAAAGAGAAAGCGACGCAAACCTTAGCAGTAGGGATATTGTACTTGTGGCAAAGATTCTTCATAAAGTTCTTGGAACCTTCCAAAGCAGCAGCTTGAGAAGAAGGGCCAAAGGTGAGGATACCGGCCTTAACAAGGTCATTAGCGAGACCAGCAACAAGAGGCACTTCAGGGCCAACAACCACTAAACCAACATTCCATTTCTGACAGAAAGAGATGACAGCTAAACTGTCTGATATGTCAAGGTCAGGTACACAAGTGGCATCTCCGGAACTGGATATACCGGCGTTTCCAGGTGCGCATAACACAGAATCACAAGAAGGAGACCGCTTCAAGGCGTGGCAAAGGGCGTGTTCTCTCCCTCCTCCACCAATTACAAGAACATTCACTCTCTCTTCTGCAGAAATCGAAATCGATATTACTATATAATCAATGGCGTTCAAATTCGATATCTTTACAATAACATTCAACCAAGTTTGTTAATTCATAATGAGCAAAAGGGTATTTACCAGAGCCGCCGTTACCGATAGAAAGAGACGGCTGAGATTCTTCTGAAACGCATCGGAGCAAAAAAAGGCGTCTTTGGATTCGGTTCGAAGAGAAACGAGAGTTACTAAGGACGTGATTGGTAGTAGAGAATTTGAGAGGAGCAACAAATGGAAGAGAATTGGAGGAGGCGAATCTGAGGGAGAGAAGAAAGGGTTTAGTTGGGTTGTTGTTGTTGGAGAAGAGATTGATAGAAGAAGATGAAGGATAGCAATTAGATGCACACAACGACGACATGGAGGGAGACTGTCAAAGTAGAGGACTCTGGACTCGGACCAGCGTAGACAAGGGTTTAAAGTGGTTCCTCCCTTCTTGTTTTTGAGTTTACTTATTTTTTTGGTAGTTAAAGAATAAATACCAAATCAAATCGTGACCAATAAAACATCTTCATTGTATGTGTAATTTTGTTGTCTATTATTATTTGTAGACGCCGGTCCTGATAAGGCCCAATACAAAATAATTTTTTCTTTAATGAGTTTTGTTGATAAAAGTTAAAAATTAAGACTAAATCCTATAACTTTTAGAAAATAAAAAATAGATAAATTTAAAAATGGAGACTAAATATTAAAATTTTAGAATATAGGATATAGTTTTGCAATAACAAATTTTTTTGGAGGCCTAATTTTGTTACTAAAAAGCTTAAACTTTTGGAGGCCCAATACCCATGTATCTTGGGTCAAATAATATTTTTTAATTGATAATCACATTTAAGAGGAAGAGACTTCAACTGTTTCGACCAAACATCAAAACGTTGTCGGATCAGCTACTGGATCAAGATTCAAGAGAGAAAAGAAATTTAAACTTGGTGGGTTTGATGGGCTGAAAAGTTTTAATGTTGTTGGGCTGAGATTGATCCATGACTCTGTCATCTAAAACAGGTTTTGTCTGAAGTTCTGAACCTTTGTTTATGTTATGAGGTTTTCCTTGATATATACTATACGGTTCGCCATGACTGAAATATTGCTTCTGAGCTTTTGACCGGTAAGTATGAAGTACCAAATTCACGATCTGGAGGAAGACACGGCTATTTTCACGAAGGAATCGGTTTGATTTTCACAGAAACACAATGTGCAAACACATGAGCGGCAAAGTCATTAATTTTTAGTTGATTTTTCTTTTCTATTTGTAAAACTAAACGATGCAATTAATTTTGGTTAGTAATTTACATGCTTTAAAACAGTTTGCGATAGATAAGGTTATATGGTGGCCGTGAAACAAACAAGTGGTCTGTAACCAGCAAACCTCAAGTACTGTTTGTATTCATGCATCCTCATCGACATATAACCAACCAAACAGAAAAAAAATAAAGAAAAAGAACTCACCAAAAACAAAAGCCAAATGGCTGAAAACTGGCTGCTCCAAATATTGATATCAAGAGAGCTTGCTTATACAGATGCAAAAACCGATAAGCGTCTTACGAATGCAAAGCCATGAAGAGGTTCTGCTTACGGGCATGCTCTGGGACAAGCCTGTTCACGATTTCAGGAGGTATGCCAGATAGCTCTGCAACAACACATAAAACCTCAGTTCATGATTTTGAAGTACTGAAAGTTAAGGATGACAGGTTCATGTCTATGGAGAACAAAGTGTTTATATATTTTGCTTAGTAATCATATATTTCAGAGGCCACAACGGCACCATACTTGTTCAATTTATTTAGCATCCTCAATATTCAAAGAGCATATACTAACACTGAATGATGTTTATATGTATTACCAATCATGAACACAACGCAACATGTCAACAACTTAACGGAGCATACTACATATGTTAGATCTCTTAATAGGCCCAACAAGAAAAATAAGGGAACTGTACCTTGCGGTTTAAAGTTGAAAAGTGGAGGAAGTGGTCGGCCATTGGGAAGACGAGTGTTTGGGTCCCTTAGCTCATCAAATAACGGATGGATACAAGCTTCCAACTACAATAACACCAGAAGAGTGTTTTTAATGAATTTAGATCATTAGATGCTAATATGGAGGGAACGGAACGAATTAACTTACAGCTGTACATCTCAAATTGGGGGAATATTGGAAGAACCTACAAAGAAGATCAACTGCTTCTGGTGGCAAACGTTTTTGGAACACCTGAGCATAAATAGAATATTCATGCAGTAATAAGGATTCAGAGAGAAGCGAAGCTCAAGGAGATAATTATCACTGAAGTCAATTAAACCTTTTTTTACTATGGGAAAATAAAAAATCCTAGATACAGCTTAATGCAAAGTGCAAACCACCAAGTTGTAGAATGTCAGAGAACAAAATCCTGAAAACCATTTCCACCAGAGAGAAATACTCAAACTAGAACTAAAGCCACAATCATTTAGCCAATTGTTTTCAACTCTACCACAGATAGTTTTATAAAGCAGAGGAAATGACAACATTAATTTTATTTTTGATATTTACTCTTGAATGATTCATACTCCAAACCATCACAAATACCAGAACTCCTCTTTGAAAAAATGCATTCACCAACAAAACCACTGATTAAAGATTATTCTGGTAGGTGATAATCAATAACATTAGAAGGCATACCTTGTGCCATGGATGAGGTTTTATCTGCGGAAACTTAAATTCTGTATAGTTTGGATTCATGCACTTGATTTCTTCCCTTGTTGGTGTACCTAAAACCTGCATGACATATCAAAGCAAATGAAATAAGAAAACCAAGGTTTCCTCGAAATCAGACTGAGCAATCCAAAGGTTACTGCTTTCTTCTATACTGAATACGAACTCAACAATAGACGTAACAAATTGTGATGCCTAAGCCTAATAATCATTCAGATATAAAGTTGACAATCTGCACCTGTCTGCTACGTAAACAAAAGTTCTAAAAGAACTTATCACTTTATCAGGACTTGATGATTTTAGATAAATTTAAAGAATTAATAAAAGGCTACCTTAATGATTTCAACAAGCTGATCAACTCCGCTCTCACCAGGAAACAGAGGCTGTACGACAAATTAGCAAGGGCACAAAATAGTAAGACAAGGAATAAACTGAATGAATAGAACAACATATAGCTAATGCAAAAATCATGCTTTAACCTGTCCAAGAAGCAGTTCGGCCATCACACAACCAGTGGACCATATATCAATTGCAGTTGTGTATTCACTGGCACCAAAAATGAGTTCTGGAGCACGATAGTATCTAGAACAGATGTAAGAAACATTGGGTTCTCCTTTTACCTACAGAGAACGAGAACATGTCATACTCCAAGAATGAATTCGTTAAAAGCTGTGTCAATAAAACTTACCAACACTTTTGCACTCCCGAAATCACATATTTTTAGCTGATGCGTGTGTGGGTTCACCTGCACAACAACATCTGTAAAGTCAGATATATAAATGCATTTAAATTAACACCGAACAACTTTTTAGATAGCAATTCTAACTAGTTAGAATTTTTAAGCTCAGACATGTTACTCTAAGAACCCAGCTCAATTTCTCAAAGTTAATTTCAGAATCCAATTTTAACAACTAGCTTTCTCAATAATATAAACTCGAAAAGAGAAGCCTAGTTCCTCTGTGAAGGGAGTAAATGAAATTAAAAGTATTAAATCTCCAGGCCTGTTATAAACATACATCATGTCAGAATCCAAACCTAGTATGACATCTTTAATGTAAATAATATACGTGTCTATTTATCTCCTGCTCATAGAGCATTCAAACAAAAATAGGTTATAGCAAAAAAAAGGTCATCTGTTATATATTCCTTTCAAAACAGGGAGACGCAAATGGAACTTGCCAGCAGGTTTTGAGGCTTGATATCACGGTGACAAAGACCAAAGGAATTATGGATGTAAGCAAGCGCCCTGCAAATCTGTCACCATTAACAGAAACTTATCAAAAATGTTTGAAGAAAACCCAGCGGATTATCAATCTGGCATGCATTTACAAATATTATGAAGCAAAAACTACAAAAAAGATTAAAAAAGGTTCAAATGTAGGAAATAGTTACCTGATAGGTGTAGAGTTTAACATATATCAATGGCATCAGCTGGTTTGTCCTACTATAACTTCTTGCAACACGATTGACGGTCTCAGGCACAAATTCAAGGACAAGATTCAAATAAACCTCTTCGTTGTCTGTTCTTGAGAAAAAGCTATGCTTTAAAGCAACGGCATTGGGATGGTCTAGCATCTGCATTATTTGTAGCTCCCTGTTCTTGTAGCGTTTGTCTTGTAGAACCTTCTTGATGGCAACAACCTCCCCAGTTTCCCTACATTTAGCCTACCAAAAGGAAACATAAATGTGCAGGGGAATGGAGCCAAATCAATAGAACGAACATCATGGGTCTTATGTTAAATTAGCTCACTTGGAAAACCATGCCAAAGGAACCAGTACCAACAACATGTTCTGATATGTAACTGACTGTCTGCCAATCCAAAAAAAATCTATATGAGAAACAGTTAGATAAACTACATTACCAACTAACACATACAATTATCCATAACCATCCAACCTGTCTTGATTGACCATTTCGACCACGGAGTGTGGTTCTAATCACATGACCAGGCTCAGCACCAGCCCCATCAATAATATCTGGTTCACTATCCTGCAACGTAACGAAAACCTCAGACACTGTAACCAACTCCATAACATATATAAGCTCAGGATAAAGAAGTGAAGCTAAAAAACAGTTGAATAAACATGAAAAAAAGAAGAAGCAATGCAAGACTTACTCTCTCATCATCGGTCTCTACTTTGTCCCTTATCCTCGTCTCAGCCAAATCTCTGGTCAACCAATCGACAGAACTAGAAGAGCTCTTTAAACCTTTGGCAGATCTCGAAGTGCCTACTCCATTTCCCAGTCCAGAGGATGCCATGATATATATTCAGAAGATAACACGTACTACTAGTAATTGATAGCATCATAAACCCATGGTGATTTCTTGGTGTCCCATCCCATCAAAGAGCCGATCTTCCTAGTAGAATTTGTAGGCCCATTTGCATTAAATAAGGTGTGTTATTATA
This sequence comes from Arabidopsis thaliana, assembly GCF_000001735.4. Taxonomy (NCBI): domain Eukaryota; kingdom Viridiplantae; phylum Streptophyta; class Magnoliopsida; order Brassicales; family Brassicaceae; genus Arabidopsis; species Arabidopsis thaliana. The sequence goes on from NC_003070.9 coordinate 3,199,673, forward strand.
TCTCAAGTATCTTGATCATTAGCTAAATCATGAACACATACAAAAAAAAGTAAACTTGTGTAAGCACTGATGAACTTTGAACTAGTGGTGAATTGATACACTGTAAAACCTAGCCCAATAGAGACAGATCAGATCTACTGCCGACTAGAATTGATTTGAAATCGACAAGGTTTGGTTTGAAAACTGAAATTCTATAGCCAAAAGCAGCTCAGAAAATCAGCAAAACAGTTACTAGTACCCAGAAGAACCCTAGTTCAACAACAACTCAGAAAAAAAGCACATTGAGAGAATAAAGAGCGAAACTTTGGAAAAGATTCGCAGTGATATGATTAGGTAGAAGAGTAAAATAAAAATGATCATCACCTTGAGCTGTCGTGAAGAAGAACTGAAACCAAAGTCAAGCATTTGACGATTGTCTTTTCTTCTTCTTTCTTCAATTGAAGAGCTTCACATAAATATATAAAATAGAATATTTCTCGGTGAATGATCGGATTGAGAAAAAAGCTAAACCTTTAGATTCTTCAAGCGTTAATTTTGTTTTCCCAACTTCTTCACACCTTCTTTGTCGATTTCTATCGTTTTGAATCAAACGAGAATATGAGACGACAGCTCATCATTATAAGCATCATATATTAATCTTTTTCTTATATTTATGTTTCTATAAGATTTTTATTTATGCTTAGTTATATATTTTTTCCTTCAAAAAATTAATTAGACCTTGTTAAAATTTCATACTATACTTTTTAATGGATGTCCCCAAATATCATAACAACTGGAACTCAATTTTCAAACCTCAGCCTACCTAATTTTTGTAACCGGATATTCAAACTTTTTGGTGTACAACTTATTTCAACTATAGTGGAAAATTTACAAAAGAAAACAACATTTTGTGATTACTAGAAATCGCTTCAAATGTATGTTTTTGTCAACACATTCGAGCCTCCACTCCAAAATGCATCTATATGGGATTTATATTCTAATATGTGCCTTTTGATTTTTGAGATACGATAAAACAACAATATATTCTTGGAATTTTCTAGTGAATTAAAATACTGTTGTAGGGCAAAAAATAATTTCAAAAAAATAAAGCCACTTTCGTATTTGCTGGTTATTATATAGTAAAAGTCGCCTTTACTTGTCGACAGTTAGGTAAGGCTTAACACATCACACTTCTTTTTGTGTGTGTGGCGATGGAGATTTTGTATCGGGTTTTATTAGTGATATTAAAGCTTAAGGATGTATTTTTTTTATCTGCAATTGGTTTTATCATAATATAAGCCTTCTAAATACGAAAAGATTGATCAAATACATTCCCGTTTTCACAAAAGTGAAGTTAATTATTTTTGCTTTGGTGAGCTCTCTCGAAAATACACGTTAGGCATGCACATTGCTTTGGTTACTACTACTCTCTGGTCTCCGCGTGATCTTATTTACTAATTAGAATAAGCAAAAAAGGGCTAAATGCAATAAAGTCGTAAGTAGGTCCAAAGTGTACTGCTCATCAGCCTACACAAATAGGGAGTGGTGGTCTTATAACCTAAAAAGGCTAAAGTTGCTTTCTTTTGCTTAATAAAGTATCGTAGATATATTACCCATTTAACAATGATTTTAGTGTTGACCAAACAACAACAAAACAATGATTTACGATAGTACTGTGTGTATGTAGTTGGATTGGAAGCTAAATGTGTTAGGCTTTTGATTGCCATTGGCCTCTCCGGCCCGGTCCTGAGCCCGTGAATGATGAGGATAATACTGACAAGTCCGCATTTTTTTTATTAAACAAACATTCAAATTTTGATAATGATCGTTTTTTTATGTTAAAAGGCTTTCATGATAATGAACGTACTTATTAACATTACATTATGTTTGTAATGCATATTTCACAATATGTATAATTAAATTTAGCAATTTAAAATTTTCTGGTGGCAAAGTTGTGGATAATTCTAGCTACATCCCTCCTATTTACACACGTGGTTCACTTCTTCTGCCTCAATCATTTTGTTCGGCAATTTTTCAACGCCAAACGCTTTTTGTTTAAAACGCCAACGCAAAACCAGCGTTTTGTAATCTTATTGGCTAAATCTCAAAAGAAATGGGAAAAAACAAATCTCCAGGCTATTCCTTATTTCTAGGCCAAAACTATCTCCACGATTCTAACAAACAAAAATTACAGAAATGTCAATGTCATCGTCCTCCTTTATCTCTCTCACTTTCTTCTTCCTTCTTCTCGTTTCTTCATCGTCATCTTCCGATGACATCTCTGAGCTATTCGACGACTGGTGCCAGAAACATGGCAAAACGTACGGTTCAGAAGAAGAGAGGCAACAGAGGATTCAAATCTTTAAAGATAATCACGACTTCGTTACGCAACACAATCTCATCACTAACGCTACTTACTCTCTCTCTCTCAATGCTTTCGCGGATCTGACTCACCACGAGTTCAAGGCTTCTCGTCTTGGTCTCTCTGTTTCCGCTCCGTCGGTGATAATGGCTAGTAAGGGACAGAGTCTCGGTGGTAGCGTAAAGGTTCCAGATTCTGTTGATTGGAGAAAGAAGGGAGCTGTTACTAATGTCAAAGATCAAGGAAGCTGCGGTATTTGATTTAACTTTCTTCTTCATCAAAATTTCAGATTTGATTGGAGTTTATAGTTCAGCGACTTAGGATGTGATTCAAGAACTTTAAGATTGGATTTAGATCGGAGAAAGTCTTAAACTTTAGAATCTTTGATGGTGCAGATTCATCTTCTGTGGTTATTTAGTACGTATGCTACAAGAAGACCAATCATGACGTAGTTTGTCACACTAATCTAATTTTGCATCTCTTTTTGTCCTTTTTAGGAGTATAATAAGAGAAAGTATGCGAGTAATATAGTGATTGAACTTTTTAGGAAAGTCTAGAAGCAATTATCATTGTATCTTTTATGAAAGTTATTGTTTCATAGAGTAGGCAATGTAGGAATTTGGTCTCAGAAATAGTAAATTTGTTCTCAGATGAATCCATAGTTGATTATTTGAGTTGATGATGATTATTTATAGGGGCATGTTGGTCGTTCTCGGCGACTGGAGCTATGGAGGGAATTAACCAGATAGTAACAGGAGATCTCATCAGCCTCTCTGAGCAGGAACTGATTGATTGTGACAAGTCCTACAATGCTGGCTGTAATGGTGGTCTCATGGACTATGCTTTTGAATTTGTCATTAAAAACCATGGAATAGACACAGAGAAAGACTATCCTTATCAAGAACGTGATGGCACCTGTAAGAAGGATAAGGTATCTGTTTAGCTGTTTCTCCTTGTTTTAATTTCTCTTCCCTGTTTGTTTCCTTGATCTTTGACATCACTAACTTACACAAGTCTCTTTTGTTCTGCAGTTGAAACAAAAGGTTGTGACAATTGATAGCTATGCTGGTGTAAAATCAAATGATGAGAAAGCGTTAATGGAGGCTGTAGCGGCTCAGCCAGTTAGTGTTGGCATCTGTGGAAGCGAGAGAGCGTTTCAGCTATATTCTAGTGTAAGTTGTAAGATTAGTGATCAACCTACTCTATTTTCTGAATGTTCAACGTCTCATTGTTTAGAAATTTTACCTTTTGATGCAGGGAATATTCTCTGGCCCGTGTTCGACATCATTGGATCATGCTGTGCTCATAGTAGGATATGGTTCACAGAATGGTGTTGATTATTGGATTGTGAAAAACTCATGGGGAAAAAGTTGGGGAATGGATGGGTTTATGCACATGCAGCGTAACACTGAAAATTCAGACGGCGTTTGCGGAATCAACATGCTTGCTTCATATCCCATCAAGACACATCCAAACCCGCCTCCACCGTCCCCTCCTGGCCCTACAAAATGCAACCTTTTCACGTATTGTTCATCTGGAGAGACTTGTTGCTGTGCAAGAGAATTGTTTGGTTTATGCTTCTCATGGAAATGCTGCGAGATAGAATCCGCTGTGTGTTGCAAGGATGGTCGTCATTGTTGTCCACATGATTACCCTGTTTGTGATACAACCAGAAGTCTCTGCCTTAAGGTATTTTAGCTGTGGATATATGCATACTGATCACGATGCCTACTTCTATGTTTTGTTGACTGATGAAGCTATTTCTTTTCTGACAGAAAACTGGTAATTTCACTGCGATCAAGCCCTTCTGGAAGAAGAATTCTTCAAAACAACTTGGCCGATTTGAGGAATGGGTTATGTGAGAGAAGTTTTACGCACATGTTACAGAAAATTCAAACTCATCCATACAAAAACCTCGTAGATTCGATTATCTGCGAGGGGATTATTTGTAGCTGTTATTGAGATAGATATATACGATATCATCACGGATGTATTTTTAGTCTCTCATTTGGATGTATACAACTTCTGAGTCAATAAAGGACACTTGCAGGACAAGCACAGTATTTGTATCTGCAAGACACATAAAGTAATAAGAGTATCATCTATGTATATTATAGAGAGACTAAGCTTCACTGTTGTTGTTCTCTCTCTTGTTCAGTTCTGCGATCTCCTTCTTCTTTTTTGTGTGCAGGGAGTAGAAGTAAGAAGCTAGAGCCAAGACCGCCCCTAGCAAAGCACCTCTTCTCTGCCAACCAAATTCATCGTCCATGAAATCAAAAGCCAACACAACTAGCAGAGCCACAACCGGTGAAGCACCCATATGAACAACATCAGCGAATAAACCGGACACCAAAAGCACCAAACCTAACAGCCCGACCGCCCAAACCTGCCAAGAGAGAGCCAACCCGACCAAACTCAGAATGTAGTAAGTCTTCCCTTTCTTAAACCTCTCGCTGTCGCCTTTTAACTCCTTAAACTCACCACTCGCAAACAGACCCACAGTGCAAATGAGTGTGGCGATGAAGGAAACACAGATTTGCATCTCCAAGACCATCCGAAAGACCTTCTTGTTACCATACCTCTTTGTCTTCACCAACACTTTGTCGAATCCGAGCTGCATTAAGCACAGAGACAAGGAGAAAGCAAGAGTAGGGAATATGAGTATCAACCATGCCTTGATGTCGTAAGGATCAGTTTCATCTTCATTAGGGGTTCCAGCAAAGGCAGGGCCACCAAAAAAGTCAGCCCCAAGAGTGAAGATTATCGATATGATGATCCATCTGTTAAACTTGAGACGGTTTATGAAAGCTGAGAAGAGGGAGGTGAGTATCAATTGAGTTGATAACAAAATTCCCCATCCTACGTATAATTTCCCCAGCGCGTATAACTTGCTATAAACAGAGACAAGAACACCAAGAGAAACGTAGAGCGAGAGAACTCGAAACCAGCCATTGTTTGTTTGATTGGAGACTGTTTCCGGGTTTGGTTTTGGTGAAGAAAGAATGAAGAAGAATGGAATTAAGATCGGAAAGGCAGCGTTTTGGATCAGAGCTTGTGTCCATGTCCCTTTGTATTGTCGGTCTTGATCACTCTCTGATCGATTATCTTGGACGTAGAAGAAGTTCAACAGAAGCATGACAAGAGAGTCTCCGGCAAAGATCAAGAAACCGCAGATAAAAACAGAGATCCACCATTTGCGTTGATTGAGCTCCAAGGATCGAGGATTCTCGCTCATCATTTGGCCGCGTGGTTCTGGACCTTGAAACTCTTCCATGAGTCTCTGCTTCTTCTTCTTCTTCTTCTTTGGATTGTCCAAATATGTATATAAAGTAATCTTATAAACCCTAGAGGCTGGAGCTCATTCTCATGATTGTTTAACGTGCAAACACACATTTTAATCTGGAAAGATAAAGAAGAGACGAAGTCTTGGTCACGAAATGGTCATGCTTTTGACTCAACGTTGCTTGATTAGGTCTCATCACATTTTTCTAATGAGTACATTATCTGTTAAGATTGGTTATTATATGATATCAAAGAGCATATTTGGCGGCAAAGGAGAAGACAAAGACAGCTAACAGGTTTAAATCGGTCCAACCGTAAAACCGACTTCAACCGGAACTGAACCAAAAAATTACAAAAATCTTGGAGATCCAAAAGACTTAAACCAAAAGACGTGTGAAGGGTCAACACGTGGCGTGAAAGGAGCAAACTCGTGTGAATCGAAGCAGTGGAACAGTGGCTTGTGGCTTGATTAATCGGAAACTTGAAAGCTTCCTCCTGAAGGAATTTAGAAAGCGTGAGAGATGGCGACGAAGACTGTTTGGATCATACTGTTGTGTCTATTTGTTGTTTCCCAGGCAGATCAGGGTTTCGATGTTCGTCATCACCTCTCCACCGTCACCAGGTTCTTTCTCAATCCTTCTTATTTCGTGGTTCCCGAGGAAGTTGAATTAAGAACAACACTTTATCATCTGGGTCTAATTGGTCCGATTGCTTGACAACATTGATACCACTTTGTCAGAAAAAGGTGGAAATTTGTGTTGTTCTCTTTAGCGAGGTCTAATTATTTTTTGGGGGAATTTGAATTTGGTGTGCAGATACTCTACTTCGAAAGATGTTACCCAAAATTTGATTGAAGGGTCGAATGTTCCTAGTGAGTGTACACCTATCCACCTTAACCTTGTGGTAAGCGTAGTTTATTTGGGTTAAATGGAATGGCAATGAGGGAGAATAAAGACTGAAATAGTGGTTTTTGACATGTTAGGCTAGGCATGGAACTCGTTCTCCGACCAAGAAACGATTGCGGGAATTGGAAAGTTTGGCTGGTAGGTTTAAGGAACTGGTAAGAGATGCAGAAGCTAGGAAATTGCCTTCAGACAAAATTCCTGGATGGTTGGGACAATGGAAATCTCCTTGGGAAGGAAAAGTGAAAGGTGGGGAGCTGATCAGGCAAGGGGAGGATGAGTTATACCAACTGGGAATTCGGGTTCGGGAACGGTTTCCTAGTTTGTTTGAAGAGGATTACCATCCTGATGTCTATACAATAAGAGCTACGCAGGTTGGTGGATTTTGAATCTTTTTATGTCTGTTTCTGCTCAGCAAAATTTGAGATGATGTGAACGCTAGAATTTGGTTGCAAGCATTGGCCTGAAATGTTTAAATCTCTTGGTAGATTCCTAGGGCATCTGCAAGTGCTGTAGCATTTGGAATGGGGTTATTCAGTGAGAAAGGAAATCTGGGACCAGGCCGTAATAGAGCATTCGCTGTCACTAGCGAAAACCGTGCCAGTGATACAAAGTTGAGATTTTTTGAATGTTGTCAAAACTACAAGGTATAGTTGATTGAATGAATCTAAATATATTTTTTATTGTAGGCTCATCCTCGATATAGTAGTCGCTCAGTTTATTCGATTCTGAGCATTTCTTTCCTTTACATGGTCTATGATTGCAGAGCTATAGAAAAGCTAAAGAGCCTGCTGTGGATAAGCTCAAGGAACCTGTTCTGAATAAAATTACAGCTTCCGTTGCAAAGAGATATGATTTAAAATTCACGAAACAGGACATTTCTTCTCTCTGGTTTCTGTGCAAGCAGGTGCTTCTTTCTTGCATCTCGTTTTAAATTTCTTATACACACCTTTCAGGACGCTACAACACCTACTTCTCATCATTAATCAATTATAATGCTAGATTTGTTTTGAAATCTACAGGAAGCATCATTGCTTAATGTAACTAATCAAAGTTGTGAACTTTTCACGCCATCAGAGGTACAAGTTGCTGTTTATATATTTGTATGCGTTTTAAGTATCCTGAAGCTTGTGGATTTAATGCTATAATGCTAGTTATGTGTAACACAATCATCTGTAGGTTGCTTTGCTGGAATGGACAGATGATTTGGAAGTGTTTCTCCTCAAAGGTTATGGAAATTCCTTGAATTACAAAATGGGAGTTCCACTTCTAGAAGATGTTTTGCATTCAATGGAAGAAGCTATCAAGGCCCGGGAAGGTAACCTCAAACTTTAACCAAGAAATAATGAACGATTTGTTTGTCATCGTAGACACCAGATCTAATTATTTTTCCTATTCAATTATCATGCAGAAAAGCTCCCACCTGGAAGTTACGAAAAAGCAAGGCTTAGGTTTGCACATGCCGAAACAATAGTTCCCTTTTCTTGTCTTCTTGGGCTTTTCCTTGATGGATCTGGTTAGTCTATCAATTTCACCTCTCTCATACTACCCCACTTGTGTTTTTTGTGAACATATGATTCCTCTCAGTGCTTGTTCTTAAAAAGGTCTTAAATGTCTTACAGAGTTTGAGAAAATACAGAAGGAGAAACCTTTGGAACTCCCTCCACAGCCTCCCAAAACCAGGGATTTTAGAGGCAGCACCATGGCTCCTTTTGGTGGGAACAACATTCTTGTCCTATACAGTTGTCCCGCAGAATCCTCTCCCAAATACTTCGTTCAGGTTCTGCACAATGAGCATCCTATTGCAGTGCCAGTAAGTTTCATCTAACTACTAAACGCAAACTCAATTTTAGCTCGATCTTAGTGGCCATTGAACTTCAGACATAACTTCTAGAATTTTAAGAAATGACTTGACTCACTTTTCTGTTTTGCCCTTCTTCCGTTTCCTAATATCTCTATACAAATTTCAGGGTTGTGATGGAAAAGATTTCTGTCCTCTTGAAGATTTCAAGGTATTTTGCATCTTTCCCTCTGAATTTTCCTACCATTTTCATTCTATACCTACCCTTGCATGAACTTCTTTTATCTTTCTTATTACAGGCCAAAGTGGTAACTCCTCATCTAAAGCATGCTTTTGACAACCTTTGCAATGCTGATCTAAATGACCTGAAACAGAAGCCTGCATCAAGTAAGTTATCTATACTGTCAAGTTGGCTGTTTGGGTCAAGCCACGATACCGAGCTCTAGTTACTACACAGCTCTTCTTACATACTGGCTGATTACAGTTTGAACCTGAAATCACACAGAGCATTGTTGTCTGTTTTTTTTTTTGTCCCCTTGCCACATTTGTGTTCTAGTTAGTTCAATCCGCTAATCTGAAATATTTTGATTTTGATCTCTGAATCTATTTCCATACTTGCTTGGTAGAAACTTAAAGCTCTAAATTTCAGATCTGGTACATCGATCAGTTTAAGGACTTAAAGCTCTAAATTACACTCTATGTGTGGATACAAGCCCTCTTGGACTAAAATTTGCAGTAAACTTTTGATATAAAGTACCAATCGAGAAAATAATCATTATATCTATCTGTATATTAATCAATAACATTATAAGGAAAACTGAATACAACTCTATGATCTAGTAATATAATTGATGGAATCAGGATATTCAAGACGAATATAATCATACATGAGTCCTTGAAAAGGGCTTGTGGCGAGCGCTTGAGTTAGATATATGGTGTTATTTCCCACGTGAAGAGAAGCAGCAGGAACATTCACACTATATAACCAATATAGTCCATGAATACCATGCCTTGCGATTGTATTATCCCTTCCTATTTGCTCTGTCCTAAACAATGGAGGGTCTGCAGAAAGATCGTTCACCCGAACCTGCAAAAAGATTACCAAATAAACAAATGAATGTTTTCACTTTCATAGAGAAAAAAGCGTCCATGCAACTTGAGATTCGCACCTGCAATTCTGCTACGTTTGATGTGGCTAAAGCGATTCGCAGTTTGAAGTTTCCGGTTACGTTTTTCATTTTATCGTCGAACTGAAATCTGATCTGCCATGTTGTACCTTTATATCCTCCATTTGCTTGCTTCCTACAAATCCAATGTTTATACTTTAACAAAGTTTCATAATGGTAGTGTTTTGAATTTAAGTTGGTCACAAACTAACCTTGTAACTTGCATGAAGAACCAGTTTTTAGAGTAGTCATCAATATCAACATTGTAGACCATATCTTCATCGGGGTACAGTTCTGAATAGCGTTCCCACAATCCGTATTGTCGATATTTATCAGAATGGTTTAAGTATAGTTTGTTTACAAAGCTTGGATTCGGGTCAGGAATGTAGAACTCTGCAGCGCTTCGGTCTGGTACACCGATTTCCCATAGAGTTGAACCGTCTCTAGGAGGCTCATACACTAAGTCTCCTAAGCTAATCTTTGAGCCTGTTTCCAATATTTCACTCTTTCTTAGTCTTGTATCTATATATGAATTAGTATCGTTGTGGTATTAGAAGTGTTCGAACCTGGAGAAATGTCAAAAACGGTGTCGTTGTGGTAATCACCGATGAATCCCGGAGCAAATGCATAGAGATTATAACGACCACTTCTCACATTATTGATAGAAAAAGATCCATTTTCGTCTGCTTTAGACCAGAATTGATAACCCTGTCAACGTAATTAAGACCAAAACTTATAACTAATCTAATTGTTAACTAACAAGAGGGAGAATGAATATATGATAGATTAAGGAAGTTACTTTGCATTCTCTTTGCCATGAGCCAACATCTCCTGGTGCAGCCAAGCCCACATAGGAACCATTTGCAGGTATATCCTCACTACTTATGAATCTGTTACAAAACCAAACTATCCACTTAGGAATCTGTTATGTCAAAAAAAACGACGTAGATTCAAGAGATAATGAAGCAAGAAGTGTACCTGTCTCTTACGAGTAATCTACCGCTAACAGATCCTCTTTGGTCAGATGCAGGAAAATCATCTGAAGCGGTGAAGTTATAAGGCCACTTTTCTTCTTCAATCTTTGTCTGAAACAACAACCAAATCTATTGCTCAGCTCTTTTGTTCTTACATATGAACATGAACATGTGTGTAGATGTATGACTAACCTGGTTCTTGGCTTCATGCCAGAGCAAGAGAGGATCAACTCCTTTAGGAAAAGAGTTGAGATAAATGAAGACAGGTCCAAATACTTTCTTCCATGCTTCACCGTTTTTAAAACTCATGATTAGGTCTGCTCCAACATAGTGAGTGCTGTGAAATACCTGTTTCCATTTCACACACATCAACTATCATTCATCTTCTATTCAAATTATGCGATATATGACGAAACCTATTATTTCTTACCGCAAGGTTAGTTGGACCGACATGGGAGCCTAGGAATTGCTTGAGAGGCCCAGCAGAACGGAACTCATTGCTTGGAGTGATTTGCCAGAACCCAACTGAATCATTTGTGCTTATCCATCCATGAACTTTTATGTCTTTACTCTCCATTGAGTACTCATACTTGTCATCCACCTATAAGATGAATCAACTTTAATACTCTGTTTCCTCTGTTTTGATTCCTCTGTCTTTTCAAATTGAAATGGATGGCTTAGATGTTTTCTATAAAGAATTCAAATTTACCTCTCCTTTAAACTCGGGCTCGATAGGGTCAAGAAGTTGAACTGCCTCGGGATAAGCAAGAGGCTGACCACGAGGCGGAACCCGATCATCTGGCACAGGCATGTACCTTTGCCTGTCATCTGAAATCGCCATGTAATGAAATTTTTTCTTGTTTAGCTTAAATACTAATCGCATATTATCGAGTTCAACAGCGGGCCATCCTTGTAACCGTTCGAAGATGGCGTAACTGTAGAATCCGGACGAGTTTTGCAGCATTACAAACCTGAAATTAACTCATGTCTCATCAATATAGATCCCAAGAAACTAAAGATTTTCTCTAGATACTAACTTGACTACCTCTTGTCTATATTCACTGGAACAGCCGTAGTTGAAGATGTATTCCATGTCCTTGTAAACGATAGCTCTATTTTCTCATCGTTCTGTGTAATCACTTCCATCTTTGTTGCTTCAATCCTGTAAAGTAATCCAAGTAAGTCTCACTTCACATTTAGGTCATATTAATTGGTATAACTAAACATAGACACAACAACCATATACCGGTCTAGTGTGCCTTTGGTCTTTTTAGCCTTTTTCCCAGGGAAGTTCCACACTACGTCCCAGTAACTACAGAAATCAGATCAATTAGAGACTTAAGAGTTTAAACACTCAGAACAGAGCAGTTAGATACATAAAGATATACATACTTACCCTCTATCATATTCTTTGTTGGTGTAGTAGGCGAGCACATTGTCGATACCATTATACTGGATTCCGGTGACGAAACCCTCAGGATTTGATAAAGTTAATTGTAAAAATCTATTCTCCATTACCACCTACAAATCATCATCATCACTTAGGGTTTCTTAAACAATTCACGTGACTTGCATATCAAGAAAGCCACAAATTATGAGCGTAACGGTTTAATTTATGAAATAGGTCTCTCTAGTTGTTAATGAAAAGCTATTTAAGAATCTTGATTAGTAAAAATATGTATAGAGACGACGTACATATCGATCTTGGTAATGTAGCTGCAAGACTTGTGTTGATTCTGGCTCAGGAGTTTGGTTTTGGCAGAATGCAATTTCAAACACAGACATGAACATGATCAAAGCAATAACCCATCCTCTTTGTTTCAATAAGTGTCTCCGATAATCTATTTGTCACCAAACATGCATACACACATACGATATCGTTTTGTTAGGAGTTAGGTTCTTATCACTTATCATGTTGGTTAAATTTTTTCAAATTTAAAAAAACAATATTGTAATGATGTTTATTCTCTGATGCGTACCTTTTGTCGTCACGAGCTTGAACACATGTGAAGAGAAGAGAAACATGATGAAATCAGCGGATTTGTCTTGGGGCTTTCTCGAAATCTGTCCACAAAATGTAATAAGACAAACGAAGTTGTAGAGACGAGGCAAGTAAGAAAGAAAGAAAGAAAGAAAGAAAGAGTCCTTGTTTTATATTATGACAACATCATTATATAGGTTTTCAACTAATAAGAATCTTTTACTCATACAAAAACTTTGAAGTGGGACAATGACAAGAGGCAAAAAGTAAAACATAAGAACATGTGAACTGATAAACAGAAACACAATTAAAAAAAAAAGGCAAAAAAAAGGAGAGAAGCAAGTTAAGTGCTGCTTTAGGCAACATCTAAAGTTTTCTTCTGCTATAAACAAAGAATTCCGTTTTTGTCTTATGGTAAAATACCTTTTTGGCGTCTTGTATATATGCATTACAAATTTATAATAAGATTAATGGATATTGAACAAATAATTCATCAAGAAATATTACGATCCTCGCGTAGAGGCATGAAACAAAACTCGTTCTAGGGGTTAAGCATAAAAAACCTAAGACATGCATAAGCGGAGAAATTCAATAACATAGTATGTATAAGCATATTTTATGATATAAATTACTCAATGGTTTTGTTTTTTTCCCTGATATATATTTATGTCGTAACTCATGCAATAATACATACATTAGTAGTATCACGTGATGCGATTCGTACAAGGCAACCACTCCCAATAATCCATATTGCTTTTCTTTTCCCAACAATATTTAGCCTACTCGGTAGATTTCTAAGGAAACTACGTACCTAACCATCATAACATCCGACTTACCTGAAAGTGGTTCGGCTTCTTGAAAGTGACACCACTCAATATTTCGTTGTATTCTTTAATACCTTTTTTGTTGTTGTAAAAGTATAAAAATATGTAAAAATATGCACACGAACAGGAGAGGGAATGTAACGAATGTTGATGCTTGAAGCAAAAGTTGTAGGCGGCTACTTGGGTGGTTGATTTGAGTTAGGGAAAGCACAAACATACATACATTCATATAAAATAACACATACATGTAAGAAGAGATATATAAAGACTTTTAACAGAGGTTGTTCACCAGATGCTTACCCATATCTTTTCCAACGAACACTTTCACGGGTTAAATTTTTATTCTATTTAACAGAAAGAACAAAAAAGAGTCTTTTTCGATGAGACAATCAAATAGATGAATAAACTACATCTCTCTATTTTTCATATTTTCTTATATCTATACCAAAAACAAACCATAATGTCACTTACCATTCAATAGTCGTTGATCTGGAGTCTGGAAATTTTTAAAATACAAACAGTGAAAAGAGATTGTATATATTTAAAAACACCAGATTGAGATGATTCTTAATAGAAGAGAACCAATATTTATAAATTAATTTTGGTCGCAAAAAGTCAACTAGTATTAAGTTATTTGTTAGAACATTCATTTGACATTAAACCCTCTAGATAATCTTCCATTCAAAAATGATTTATTTTCTCAAAGAAATTGCCTAAAAACAATTCAGCAATAGATGAATAACAAAGACTGGAGCAAAATCCTTTCCTATATTACTATCCTAAGAAATTATTAAAACTGGAAAAGTCAAGATTTGTGTTGCATAATTGTATTTCACAAATAAAAAAAATGTTGCATAATTGTATGTATCTGAAATGTCTCCTAATCTTTTCCCTTTCTGTAAGATTTACAAAATTGAATGACAAGATAGAGTCAAAGATTTTTTTTTTAGTAGTCAACAAAAAGTATATACAGGAAATATTTCGTACCATTTATGTCACTATAATTCATTTCTAAAATAAATGATGAAAATACTTTACCCGGCGTAGAGATTTTATAATTTTCGGAATTCCTTATAAAAAAATTAATGCATTATTTATTTATATTTCTTGTTTTTTTTTCTCACTTGTCTCTTATGAAATAACATGGTCGCTTTTATATATTGTCTATGTCAAATTAATGATGTTTAAGTAAGATAATAGAGAACAAGGATTATTGAAAGTGAAACGCATATACACAACATTTTTAAGCAAATTTTGTTATAGTTTCTGAAAGAATTATGCAAGAAAATTTGATTAGCTGGGAGCTTCGAATCTGATGTAATCATACATGATCCCTTGGAAAGGACTTGTGGACCTTGGCTGTGTGAGAAACAATGTATTCTCGCCTTCTAGAAGCTTAGAACCAGCCACTTCCACATTGAACAACCAGTACAATCCATGTATTCCATGTCTCGCTATCGAGTTGTCTCTCCCGATCAATCCGCTCGTGAACATCGGGCTTGCATTCGCATTGTTCACACGTATCTTCATCCCCAAGTTTTGAGTCAAGATTCATTTAATTTCGTCAGGTTGTCTTTCTTTATATGTTCTAATGTACAAAAAGAGATGTCATGGATTGATAAATATATATAGACCTACTTGGAGTTCAGAAAAAGTAGCGGATGCTATGGCTACTCGTAAAGTATAGGAGTGATTCTTATCAATGTTTTTGAGTTCGAATTTGATTTGCCATGTTGTTCCTTGATATGTTTTGTTATCCTTTTTTCTATGAAACGAAAATGTAACAATATGGTTAGAGAAGAGCTCAAATTCAAGAAATGGAAATGATCACGCCAGAGATGATGAGAAACACCTAGTGACTTGAGCGTAAAACCAGTCTTTTCTATAGTCGCTAGAGCCAACTACATATACCAAGTCTTTATCCGGATAAAGTTCTGCATATCTTTCCCATAAACCATATTGCCGGAATCTGCAAGAGATTAAGAAATTCGAATAATAAAATCAAAGGTGCATTTTGGTAATAAAAGGAATTGCATTTTAGTTCATTCTAATGTTTTTTTTTCTGTATCATATAATTCCATTTCTATTTATATGTTCTGTTACTTTTGTCTAAGTACAATGTAACAAGATTTGTATGTGAATATATGTCAAAACCTGTCAGGGTGATTTTGATAAAGGTTGTTGATATATTTTGGATTAGGATCGGGAACATAAAACTCTGCAGCAGATCGATCTGGAAAACCAATTTCCCATAATGTTGCTCCATTTCTTGGAGGTTGATAAACAAGATCTTCCACATATATATAACATCCTGCGCATATAATGAATTGTAACAAAAAAATGTTTTGGGGAGTTAATAGAAAGCAAGAAAGAAAATGAGGACCTGAGGTGATTGTGATAACATCATCGTACTTATAATCACCAATAAAACCAGGAATCCATGCATAGAGATTATACTGGCCTGGCCTTATACCACTAATGTAAAAAAATCCTTCTTCATCTGTTCTTGTCCAAAATTGATACTCCTGCAATGAAATGTTCATGGAAAATTTAACTTGTGTTCAGAACACTTCCATGTCTCCTTTATTGGATTTCTATCAATTTCAAAATCACCTTGCATTCTCTTTGCCATGAACCAGCAGCTCCAGGCACAGCCAAACCAACATAACCTCTATTGGCTGCAATGAAATCTTTATCTACATACCTTAAAATCATAAATAAACCATCACTTAGTTATTATAGTGTAATAACGACCACAAGATGTGAAATATTTGTGGTATTTAAGTACTAACATTAAAACCAACGGGGTTCACTTATTAGTTTACCTGTCTTGAACGAGGAGTCTGCCAACAACATTACCACGTTGTTCTGTTTTCACATAATCATCCGAAGCTGGAAAACTGTAAGGCCAGCTCTCTGCTTCCACATTCATCTGAGAAAGTAAAATATATCAAAGGAATGGAATATTGTTTAATTTGTCTTCTAACTATATAAAACAAGACTTAAAGATGAACCTGAGATTTAGCATCTTGCCACAGCCAAAGAGGGTCATTATCATCATCAGTAGACGAGTTTAAATAGACGAAAACAGGTCCAAACACCTTCTTCCATGCCTCTCCTTCACTAAACTTTGGCACTAGATCTTCCCCTGTGTAGTGTGCACTAATAAATACCTAAAGATCAAGCGTCAAACTTGTCAACATTTATAAGGAAAACATTTCTAGTATTATCTATATGGACTTACAGCAAGAGCTGTGGGTCCAACATGAGATGTCAAGTTCTGTTTTTGAGGTCCACCGGTTCGATACTCATGGCTAGGAGTTATGAGCCAGAAACCAACCGATGGCTGCTCTGTGCATATCCATCCGTGGACAGTAATGTCTTTGTTTTCACACGAATATTGGTACTTATCGTCAACCTAAAACCAGGTTAAAGCAAAGTTTACAACTTCTTACACAAGAAAACAGTTTCTCTCTAATAATCTTGAAGAGGAAGAAAAAATGAATAAATTTGACCTCTCCTTTGAACTGAGACTCTAAAGGATTAACAAGTAGAACAGCTTCAGGGTAAGCCAGAGCTTGGCCTCTGTCCGGTAACCGGTCATCAGGCAATGGCATGAATCTCTGCCTATCATCCGTTACTGCCATGTAATGAAACCTGAAATCACAGTTAAAATTTATAAGTAAAAGTCAAAGATGTTTAGGAAGTACTGAAGGAATGATTTTTGAGTTTGGTTACTTCTCTTTTCTGAGCTTGAAGGCAATTCGGGTTTCAGCAAGTGAGAAAGCAGGCCATTCTTTTAAATGCTCGTAGATAGCGTAAGTGTAGAATCCCGACGATCCACTAAGCATAACAAATCTGTTTCCACAGTTCTTCAGGTCACAATATGAAAAATATGAAACTTATGCATCTCAGAAGACTAAGTACCTTTTGTCAATATTGAGAGGGACTGCTTTGCCTTCTTGTGATGGATCCCATTTTCTTGTGAAAGAAAGCTCAATCTGTTCTTCATTCTTCACTATGACCTCAAAGTTTGATCCTTTGATTCTGTTTCCAAAAGAAAATAATTATGCACTAGTTTCTTTGAGCTTTATTGAATCTCTCTTGGCTGCTATATGTAAGTTCAAATTCTATCTGAAAAGATGTGATTAATCTTATTTTGGCGTTAAGCTTACATAGAAGAGACTTACACATCAAAGCCGCCAGCTGTTCCTGATCCTCCCCAAACGAGATCCCAATACCTGAAGATGAAACAGAGACAATGCATAATCCAATTTAACCTAAACTTAGGAAAAAAAACAAGGATCATATATATAAATCCCATTACCCTCTGTTGACTTCTTCATTAAGAACCTCGAGCAAGTTATCGATGCCATTATACTCGATTCCGGTAACAATTCCATCAGGCTTAGATAATGTAACCCGTGCAATGCCATTATCCATCACCACCTGAAACAATATCCATACACCAGCAATTTAGTAAGTTTCAATCTTCTTTAGTATCTGCTGAGAAACGAACATAGAAGATCATGAGAAGAGTTAAAGTAAAAACCAACATGATTGCCCTTATCATGCAACTGCAACTTAACATACGACATTTTGGGAAAAAATGTCTTGTGGGTTTTGGTCTTAAGCTCAAAGTAAATGTTACATGTTTTTCTATATATAAAGATCCGATTTGGAGAACTTATGTTGCCTTGGACGAGAGATAAAGAATAGGATATAGTGGAGTATATCTTGACTTTGTCGTTAAAACAGTTCGGTTGTTAGTGTTACGACGACATTTGTGTCTTTCAAAGCTTTCACTTACGTCAACAACAAAAAAAACTTTGGACATTGTTCCAAAAAAAAAGAAATCACTCGAACAAACTTTTTAGGTTGTTCGTTTTATATATACTGTATTTGGGCTGAAAAGAAAGTGGAAATTTTACTACAACAAATATAATTATTTGAGTGAAAGCCCAAAACCAAATTTAAGGCCCAAAGTTCACAAAGCTCCAAAAAAGACAAAACAGTGCCATATCCTTTCGCTCACTGGCTTAAACCCGCCTCCTCTGTTCTTCTTCTTCTTCTTCTTCCTTCTCTCACTCGAAAATTTCTTATTAGATGTCTTAAAACTTTAGTTTAATTTGTCTACTTTCGAACTTTGGCTTTTAGTTTTGTGGGGGAAGATTCATTGATATACCTCTATGGATTTGATGGTGTCCACAAGCAGTGCTCAAGAAGGGTTTTGCTTGATTCAACAATTTCATCGCGAATATAAACGAGGTAATAAGCTTGACGTCTCATGTCGTACTTCTGGTAGTATTAGTTCTAAAATCCCTCTTGGGTCACGAAAAAGGAATCGACTTGTTCTGGTTTCTGCGGCTTCTAAGGTTGAGAGTTCAGGTCTTAATGGTAGAGCTCAAAAGTTCGAAACTTTGTCCTCTGGGTATAGCAATAGTAACGGAAATGGTCATTATAGCTCTGTGAATTCGTCTTTTGCGTTGGAAGATGTCGAGAGTAATAACCATTTGCGTCAGATGGTTAGAACCGGTGAATTGGAGGAAGGGTTTAAGTTTCTAGAGAACATGGTTTATCACGGTAATGTTCCTGATATCATTCCGTGCACGACATTGATTCGCGGATTCTGTAGGTTGGGTAAGACGAGGAAAGCTGCAAAGATCTTGGAGATTCTTGAAGGCTCTGGTGCTGTTCCTGATGTTATAACTTACAATGTTATGATTAGTGGGTATTGCAAAGCTGGGGAGATCAATAACGCGTTATCTGTTCTTGATAGAATGAGTGTTTCGCCGGATGTTGTCACTTATAATACCATCTTGCGTTCTCTTTGCGATAGTGGGAAACTTAAGCAAGCCATGGAGGTTCTTGATAGGATGCTTCAGAGAGACTGTTATCCAGATGTGATTACTTACACTATATTGATTGAAGCTACTTGCAGAGATAGTGGTGTGGGACATGCGATGAAGCTTCTCGATGAAATGAGGGATAGAGGATGTACTCCTGATGTTGTGACTTACAACGTTCTTGTGAATGGTATTTGTAAAGAGGGGAGATTGGATGAGGCCATTAAGTTTTTGAATGACATGCCGTCTTCTGGATGTCAACCAAATGTTATTACACATAACATAATTCTGCGGAGTATGTGTAGTACTGGGAGATGGATGGATGCAGAGAAGCTTCTTGCTGATATGCTTCGTAAAGGCTTTTCGCCAAGCGTTGTCACTTTCAATATCTTGATTAATTTCTTGTGTAGAAAAGGTTTGCTTGGCCGAGCGATTGACATATTGGAGAAGATGCCTCAACATGGATGTCAGCCGAATTCTTTGAGTTACAACCCGCTGCTTCACGGGTTTTGCAAGGAGAAAAAGATGGATAGGGCTATCGAGTATTTGGAGAGAATGGTTTCTCGTGGTTGTTATCCAGACATTGTCACCTACAACACTATGCTAACAGCTTTGTGCAAAGATGGGAAAGTTGAAGATGCGGTTGAGATACTTAATCAACTTAGTAGCAAGGGATGTTCTCCTGTTCTAATCACTTATAATACTGTCATTGATGGGCTTGCAAAAGCTGGTAAAACTGGCAAAGCGATAAAACTGCTAGATGAGATGCGTGCGAAAGATTTAAAGCCTGACACTATCACCTATTCCTCTCTTGTTGGAGGTTTAAGCAGGGAAGGAAAAGTAGACGAAGCCATTAAGTTTTTCCATGAGTTTGAGCGGATGGGCATTAGGCCAAATGCAGTCACCTTTAATTCTATCATGCTTGGACTCTGTAAGAGTCGGCAAACAGATCGTGCCATCGATTTCTTGGTTTTTATGATCAACAGAGGGTGTAAACCGAATGAAACATCATACACGATTCTGATAGAAGGCTTAGCTTATGAAGGTATGGCAAAGGAAGCTTTGGAGCTGCTTAATGAGCTTTGTAACAAGGGACTCATGAAGAAAAGCTCTGCTGAGCAAGTTGCAGGGAAGATGTAGCATTAAGTAGTTTACTCACGATTCAGGTCTCTTGTGTTGATTTGTGCTTAAGAGAACATTTCAGTAGCTCCTTTCTACTTATTATGTCTTAGGTTCAGTTGTAATGTTGTCAGAATTTTGGTTTGGGGAGTTTGCATATCAATATGATTCAGTTGTTACCATTATCTTTTGGTTTTATTATATATCTATACATAAACAATGATATCACATATCATTCTAAGCTAAGAAGGAGGGCCTTCAAGACGAATGTAGTCATACATTATCCCTTGAAAGGGACCATTGCATCTTGGCTGTTTCAGGAATATAGTATTATCACCTTGCACAAGCCGGTTACCCGGTATGTTCACCGCATACAGCATGTAAACCCCGTGGATCCCGTGCCTCGCTATTGAGTTGTCTCTCCCAATGAGTCCGGTTGTGAAGAGAGGGCGGATTGCTTCCGCATCATTGATTCGAATCTGCAAATAGAAAGTACCAACAAAACTTTACAGTCTTATCTCATTCTTTTCTGTAGAAAAATGAAGTTTCATCTTTACCTGCAACTCGGCTAAGGTTGCAGATGCTATGGCGACTCGCAGTTTGTAATTGGCCTTTTGATCGATGTTTTCAAGATTAAATATAATCTGCCAAGTTGTTCCTTCATGCACATCTCCTTTCTTCCTGGGAACATGAGCAAAGAACCAGTCTCTGCGGTAATCACTCACACCGACAGTGTAAACAAGGTCATCATTTGGATACATATCTGTGTATTTCTTCCATAACCCATATTGCCTGAACCTGCAGATAAATAATAAAGCAGTGTTGAGTTCAGTTTCTCGCACATCCAAGCAGTAAGGTTCACAAAAGTGTAGCTAATAAACCTGTCTTGGTGATGGACTAACACCCTGTTTACAAGAGTGGGATCAGGATCTGGGATAAAGAACTCAGAAGCTTTTCGGTCAGGGATACCGATTTCCCATAATGTAGGTCCATCTCTTGGAGGTTCATAAACGATATCACCCATCTCAATCATGCAACCTGTGTTGTTTTGCCCATCAAAATTTGGCTGATATGCAGGAACCTGTAAAATTAGATAGAACTAATTTACCTGAAGTCACTCTAACAATTGTGCCGTTGTGATAATCTCCAATGAAACTGGGGACCCAAGCATAGAGATTATACTCGCCAGGACGCACGTTCCCTATCGAGAAATAGCCAGCCTCATCCGCAATAGCCCAAAATTGGTATCCCTGATTGGCAAAGATTTAGTGTGTAACCAATGCTCAAAATGTTGTACTCTTTACAGACAAATATTTATTTTGTTGGTAATTCCATCATAAATCTCTTTCTTGATATCTTTGAACTGACTTCTATTTTTGCTCGTTGCAACTAATTAAGAATGGAGAAGGAAGAAATCACCTTGCATTCAATTTGCCAAGAACCAGAATCACCAGGCGGAGCCAAACCAACATAAGCACCTCTTGCTGAAATCAAATCATTGTTTATGAACCTATACAAAAATTCAACATGTTAATATACACTAAGAAATATTACAGAAGCAATATAAAATAAAGGAAGATGCAGGAAAAAGAAAAAAAAATTAGAATGTAAAAAACACAAATACCTGTCACGGATAAGTAATCTACCACGGGCTGTGCCACGTTCTTCAGACTTTGGATAGTCGTCAGATGCCACAAAGCTATAAGGCCACCTTTCAACCTCAGCCATCATCTGCAGATTACCTCATACAAGTGAGCCCTTACAGTACCACAAATCTTTTTCTGTATTCAGCAAGTCCAATAGCGATTTGCTTCACTCGTACCTTTATCTTAGCATCGTCCCATAAGCAAAGTGGATCATCTCCATTGGCTGTGGAATTTAGGTAAATGAAAACAGGGCCATAGACTTTCTTCCAAGGCTCACCGTGTTCAAAACGAGGCATCATGGTTTTTCCAGCATAATGAGTACTGTGAAACACCTGAAATAACCATTACGGAAATTAACACTTCTAAGTATTATACTGAAACATTCACCACATATGTCACAGGGACACTTACTGCAAGAGTGGTTGGGCCAACATGTGAAGTCAGGTTTTGTTTGAGTGGTCCGCCTGAGCGGAACTCATTACTGGGCGTAATTTGCCAAAATCCTACTGGTGGATCGAAGGATATCCATCCATGTACTCTCAGATCCTTATTCTCACACGAATATTGGTATTTATCATCTACCTGTCAGAGAAGAAAAATGATTTAGTTATCTGTGAAACAGTATTTACCGGATTCATTATTTGAAGTTGTAATACATCACAAAACGAGCATAAGTTCATAATATACGCATTCATGTATCAGTAAATGGGAGAATAAACAGCTCAACAACGCATGAGAAAGAACAAAATGTTGTAATTTCTAAACGATGGAAAAAATATGGAACTCATACTTCGCCTTGTAGGCGTGGATCACAAGGAGCAGTGAGCAGAGAAGCTTCCTGGTAATCTAGAGTTTGGCATCTTCCTTTGCATAGATCATCTGGAAAAGGCATTATCCTTTTTCTGTCATCTGCCACAGCCATGTAATGGAATCTGTAAAAAAAGAATCGCAACAGGAAAATATATGAGTATCAAACAACTACACACTTTTGTGTTTACGAACAATTAAACCCAATAAATAGATATCTGACATATTGCACAATTCTTTTGCTTGGAATCTATGGTACTCTTCACATGGACAGGCAATCACTAACATTTCTAACTTTCTTCTCTTAAGGAGATTAGACATTACATAAGATAGAGAATGGGGATAATATTACTTGTCTTTTCTGAGCTTGAAGGCAATTCTAGTTTCTCCAAGTTCAAAGCCAGGCCAATCCTTAAGATGTTCATAAATGCCGTATGAGTACACTCCAGAAGAGCCACGGAGCATTATAAACCTGAAAGAAAGAGCAACTAGTCAATGTCTTTCTCTACTTTTGTTTCTCGCCAAAGGAAATATATTATGTAAGATAGACCTTTTATCGATATTCAAGGGAATGTACTTGCCCTCAAGGGATGGATCCCATGTTCTTAGAAATGAGATCTCAACCTGTTCTTCGGTCTCGACTATGACCCTGAAAGTCACTCCACTGATGCTGCATATATGATATCAAACAATCCAACGATTAGTACACATCATATACCATCCAACAATTAGTACCGATTATATAACATCATATACACAAGAGAAAAAAAGAGAAAAGCATTAAAAGAGAGGATTCTGATGCAGCAGTGACAGCTGACAACTTCAGTTAAGCAGAGGAAACTTGTTTTGAGTATACATCAACTTAACTCCACCAATATCGAAAAATCCCACTAACAGATGTTGCAATCAATAGCACGATGAAGACCTATAGAATAACATTCCTGAGCTCCTAATCCTAGTGAATGTTAAGGTAAATGCATAGAGTGCATACACATCAAATATTCCCTTGCCTCCAGGTTCATTCCAGTGCAGGTCCCAGTACCTATACATTCATTTATATTATCGATTAACTTGGCTTCTCACAGAATTTGAAGGAAAAAAAGACTTTTGTTCTCCTCTGAAGAAAGCAGTATAACTAAAATCATATATTAAAACATGATTCATACCCTCTGTTAGTCTCCTTGTTACGAACTTCGAGCACATTGTCAATACCGTTATACTCTATCCCAGTGATAATTCCACCTGGCTTTGACAGTGTAACTTGGAGGATCCCATTGTCCATCACAACCTGCACCATTTCCGTCTATAGTCAAAACACATTCAATAAAAGACACATGAAAGGGCACATTGTCGACTGAGGACGTTGCATTACATATCGATCATGGACATGCAGGTGGACACCATGAGAGGACATCCTGTGATCCTTCCTATGACTAAGACCACTTGTACCTTGATCTGTCCCCTCTGAGCCTGATATTAGTGTAAGGAAAAAAATCAACACTTTTGAATGTAGAAAAACTAAAGAGATTAATATGAGAACTCCTCTTTACGCAGAATGCAGCAGCACGAGATACTCAAAGTTTCATAAGTGCTTGTGTAAAACAAGAGTTTTGAAATGGTCATAGATATAGGATCTGTAGAACAGGTCTTAAAACAAACTGAAAAGGCGTTTATTTCCGATAGTCAAGCAAAATGGTTTATTTCCGATATTCAATCAATTGTAACTCTGTGATCGTTTAAAGTCCCTTCCTTTCTGGATTTATACGTAGACCCAGTGAAGGGAAATCATCTTTCAACAAAGAAACAAACCCAATTTGATGAAACAAGGAAAGAAAAACAGTTTACAGTGTCATAAAAAATGAAGTAAACAACAAATTTAAGCTTATTTACTAATCCGGGCTAAAAATACAAACTTTGCTGTCACAATTTCGTTGAGCAGCCTAAAAACCATTCTCAAGTGAGAGAAATTCAAGAGGATGAAGAAACCATGAGAAGAGAAGGGTAGACGAGAAATCACAGTGGTGGCCGGCGTTTAAAGCGGTTTCATGATTAGTAAAACGATGAAGGAGCCGATCAGCCAGTTTCTTCATCAGTATTCGACCCAAGTGATCACCACCGAAGCCCAGAGAGAGAGAGAGAGAGAGAGAGAGAGAGAGAGAGAGAGAGAGAGACTGCGTTAGCGTTTGTTAAAGCGCTTCTGTGCCTTGGTTTAGGCACGACTGCGTTTGTCAACTCTCAAGGCATTGCCTTTGCATTCAGTTTTAATTCTTATCAACCAAACCGAATGTAATTTGATTTTAGTTTGGTTTTAACTCCAAAAAGAAATCTGAAATCTCTTTTATTGAAATCAAATATAAAAGCAAGTCTCATGGTGATCAGCTCAAACAATCTTTTGGGGTTTCTCTTGTCTGGGTAAGCTTTAAAATGTATAAACCCTTCCTTAGAATCTGTCTGAAGGATTTGAGGCAAATTTACAGAATTACAGATAAGCTACGCCTCCTCTACTCAGGCTTCCTCTGGAAGAACAAGGATCCTATTATCACAGCTATTCCCGTTATTGCTATCGTGAAGAAAAGCCTTTTGTTCGAAACACCGTTCCCATCTCTTCGTCTTCTCCCGTTTCCATCTCCTTCTGCTGCTCTCGGGATCCTTCTGTACAATCCATGTCATGACATGAGTTTAGCCAAATAAAAAAGGATTAAGATCTGAATCAGAGAGTTTTCAAAATAAAACAATGAAGATAAGAAAATGTACCTGGATGATTCAACAGTGCCAGGGCATTTGGTTTCATGGTTATATCTTTCTCTCAATCTAACATAGCTGTTGCATTGATAACAGAGTTCTGTCCTGTTGCCACATACTTCCTAATATTCGGAAAATCGAGCGGATCAGAAAATCCTTTAGTTGGAGAGAAAAGGAAGTGTGCAAGTCAGAGTGAATACCTGATGCTCGGCAAGATCAACCGCAGGCAATGGAAACTCACAGAACTCGCATGTTACAATCCTCTTGGGGCAAATTTCTCCTTTATGACTATCGAAAATCTCACGTTCTATGGTCTCTTTGCACATCGAGCATGCTATCTTCTCAATACAGAACAGAAAGAATTTCGTAAGAAAATGTAGGTCATTTCAGTCATCTAGCAGCATCTAGGCCATACAAAAATCCTGAGTCTAAAACAGAAACAAAACAAATTCCTACTTGTTATACTGAATAACTATTCTCGACCTAGTAATTGAAACAGTCACAACCTTGCAAACACAAGCTGCGCTTGGGGGAGTTCTTGTCAACCATAAAACTCAAGAACAGTCAGGAACAAGCGTTGATAACTAGCTGTTTGTGTTACACACTAAGTTAAAAAGTCTAATAAATGCATAAGTGATCTAATATTTGTTAATTGAAACAAGCTTAAAACCCGTTGGAGGGACATTAACAAAATATTTGAGAGCAGAATCCTATCATATGAAACAATGTAAATCCCTTTGATCAACCTATTTGGACGTCACACTAGACAAAGTATATAATTTTGATGGAGCTAACAAAGAGAAGCTCTTCACATCAAAGATGACAGTTGTGGAAATTAATCAAACAGAAAACAGTTTAACAACAAGTAAGAAACAGAGAAATCAGTGTACCGGAGCATGTGTGTTCAAGTAGTGTTCCTCAGCATGCTTTTTGGGTACCATATCACCACAAATCTTACATTTTTCTAAATTCCGAGCACAATGTACACGATGCAGATCGATATTCAGTGATGGAATGTCTCTGTCACTGAAAACATTAAGATAATCAGTCTCATGGGATCAACCATCCAGGTAAATGCTACCACTGAACATACACAAGGGATTAGATTTACTGATCCCAAATAAGAATTAGGGCATTCAAAAATTTCCAGCCTCAGCAGACTCAACACAACAATAACTAGACAAAGCATACACATATATCTTTAGAAAGTTTAGAAACTAAGCAAACCATCAGACAAATCGTAGAAAGCATGACGATAAACAGAAGACAATAAAACTCTTGTACAGACACCAGGAAGCTGATACATAATCAATAGATTTATCATGAAGGACTTTAAGCAAAGTAACAAAAAAGAATCAACCTTTTAGTAGGTGACCAAATAAAAATGAACTCTTTTAGAAAAAAAGATTGTATATCACTAATCCATCCATCGAATCCCTAGTTATACTTGTAATCACCGACACAAACCGTGGAACCAAACTGAATCATACAGCTCACGAGTATCTTTAATGTGACACATATTCTCAATTGCAATCACCGATCAATTCCAAAATTGTTATAACCTCGAGTCCAGAATATCGAATTACACAAGTCATCATCGAACGATTACGCAACAAAGAGAAAGCAACCAATCGCCGAAAAAAACTATGATCAAATAGAAACAAGTCAACAACCACAGACAGAGAAATCAATGGTTTTAGGGGGGAAACAAACCAGTGGTTGCAGACGATGGTGATTTCTCCAGTCGCAGTCTCCATCGTCAAACGAGAAACAAACTTCTATTTCGAAGCAAATAACAGATCAGAGGAGAACCAGGACGATCAGAGACCTGAAGAAACGAAATTTCAGAATCACGAATTCAACCACGGATCTTTGAACTTCGTTTTCTCGGATTTTGAGATATAAGAGAGAGAGAAGAGAGACTCAAAATTATTATTAGTGAATAAAATAAAGAAAAATTGATGAATATGGTTGAACCAAACTCTCAGATTAATGAATCACTTTTTTTTTTGGCGTCAATCCAAATTGATAACCCACGCTCCTCTACTTCCTTCTCGTCCACGCGCCACATTACAAATACTGTACCTTGTTTAGAGTTTTTGCATTACTTGTATAATCTTATATTTTCCACTAATTTAGATATATAAGGTTTTTCACGTAAACAAAATAATCCCAGATACTCACTCTTACCAAATTTTAGTATAACAGATACATGGATAAAAAATCATTGAGTCTGTTTTTGTTAACCTATACGATTCGTAAAAAATCCAAAAAAAAAGATCAGATTCAAGTCTAAAAACGTACAAATGGAACAAATATCTTCAAAAAGAAAAAAAAAACTGTAAAATCTAAAAAAAAACAAAGAAAAACAAATCTTAAAAAGACTTTAAAAAACAGGACAACCATCAACTAGAACACCAGGAGCAGTAGGACAAGAAGCAAGAGGACAATTCTCACCCTTAGCACCCCACCAATGATTTATCGATATTCCATTCATCGTCAAACTAAAGTATAACAACACTCCCATGAACGCCAATCCCGCATCCAAAGCTGCCGATAGCACGTAGTTATACCTCTGCCACCACTTTTTGCAGTACTTGAACACAAAGTAATTGAATATCACTCCTACTATGATCCAGCAGTTGAAGTTCACGCTTGTCGCTGGCGGCATTGCTGCTGTTGCTCCTAAAAGAACTGGGAGATTGATCTGCGAGATCCATGTTTTCGTTGGGAAGGCTTTTTGGAGAAGCCACACGAGGACCGGTCCTATTAGTCCACCTAAGAAGAACCAGTTTAGTGCAGGGTAGTTTCCTAGCCGACCAAAGATTCTCTTGGGTCCTACTAATCCCCAAATCACTGATGCGTCGAAGAAAACTCTGTCACTTGGACATGTCCATGGACTGTTTGGAGGAAGCAACTCCTTCTGGCAGATGTTTTCTACTGATGTCAGCAAGTACCATGCCACTGATATATTCACTGTTCCTGCTATCACCGTTCCTATGAACTGGACTAAGAACATCGATCTTGGTGGTATCTTCATGTAATGGCCTAGCTTGAAGTCGTTAAGGAATGATATAGCTTGTGACATGCTTATGTACCCATAAGTTTTGAAGCAGACGTTAGCTATTGGTCTCCCCGGTAACAACACACCCATGAGATATTCTGTGATAATGTTCAGACCTGGAGTCTGCATCACAACATTTTCAAAGTGAGAAAATATCCAAATCATGTTATTTTGAGGAATCTGTAGTGGAAGTTATATGTGGTACCTGATTAGTAGTAGCTGTGATAATGCTGACTGGTACAGTGAATGTAAGGGCCATGAATGATGCTAGAAGGAGTCCCCACCAAGGCATTTGGATCTCGTCTTTCATGAAAATGCAGAGGACAAGAGATAGCACCAATGAGATCGCAAGCAGACTGTAAAACCACCAACCTGGTATGTCTTTGTACTTCTTCATCAACCTTGTGTGTATGTCCATTTTAGCTTTAGTTGAAGCTCGTACTTGTTGCCAAATTCCCCTAAGTCAAAAAAGAAGGTTAGTGATATTTTCAGACATTGGTGCATAAGTTAGTCCATTATGGATATTCCTGACTTACTTTCCATTGAAGAGAGCAACATGAGTCAGTGTGGAAACGATTGCTGCGAAACCAATCCCGTAACTGATAGCAAAGAACGTACTGAGATAAACCCGACCTTGTTGTTGATAATTCTCCATGTCCAATTCAAACTTGTTGTTGACAATGGTGGAGATATTGTAAAGTTGCCCTTGCTTATCAAACAGATCAGAGGAGAAAATTGGAAACTTGTTTGCTTCATACACATTCATGCCCCAATATGATATTGGTATAACCATATACATGACCAAAACGTAACCAACAAGGACATTGACAATTGCAAAGAAAGGAGTCACAAGAGGGCTTCCAAGGTAAGAAGCTATAACAGACCAATCAAGAGCAAATGCACCAATCCCAAGTCCTGACATTCCAGATCCTAACTGCTGAGCTGTGATAGACTTCGGGAATGCCCAACAAACCCAAGATATTGATGATAAGGTCAAGAACAAATAAGCTGGGAATATGTACCACGCGAAGCTACAAACAAACGCAATCACAAAGAACTTTCCTCGTGACATTCTTGCATTGTCCTTCTCATGAAGAGCACTGTATAAAGATCAAAGACAGTGTCAGAGCCACTAAGTAAACAATAGTAAAACAAGTGGTATATATAGTATGCTCTAAAATGCATCAATCAGCATACCGAAACAGAGAGACTTGAAGAACACTCGTAGGCCACCACATCTGTGCAGGATCAACAACTAACTTTCTCATGATACCAGCCCAACCATACCCAAGAATCTGATCATTCAACAACAGAGAAAATCATCATCAGCTATATATTCACCTAGAACATTATAAAAAAAGGGAAAAAAAATCAGAAAACATTGAACCTGAGTAGTGATGACAAGAATCCAACTAGCCAAGAAACTAATCTTCCTTTTATAAAAAGCCATGATGATATCAACAATACCAACAGCGTAAGCAGTACCAGATCCAAATCCAGCACCAGCATTAGCAAACATAGAGATCAACACATGTTCCTTGACGTTAAAGGGACCCGGATTAAAAGAAAACTCCCACGAACCAATCTTATACTTGGTCTCAGGCAAAACCCTAGCCATAAGCTTCCCTAAAGGCAACGTAACAACTTGAACAGAGATCATAGTGATCATCAGAGGCTGAGTTCTGTATCCGAAGAAAGTGTTGAGAAACGAGAGGAGAATACAAGAGAGAAGCCCTAAAAACCACATCCGAAACGTCCACACTGGTAGAGAAGGATCGTCGTGGTTCGATACAGTGAGACGAACCTGCTCCACCGGGGATTCGTCATCGTCGTCATCGGCGTTGATCTCCGGCTTGTGTAATTCAATCGCAGCCATTGTTTGTTGTGGCGAAATCTAGGGTTATGGAATTTGGTGAAGGAGACGACGTCAGTGAATATTGGAGGAATCTTTATAAAAAGAGATTCGTGAATCTGTTAAATGAGAATCTTTTTAGTAATTATATTTTCAGAGATCTGAGATTTTGATTTATCTGATAGACATAAAAATTAAATAAGGAAGAGTAATTATCGAAATTTGTTGCAAACAAAACACGTTATTCCCCGCCTCTTTAAGCGGGAAATAATCTTATTGGTACTTACTAATGTGTTTTTTTTAACAGTTATTATTAAAGTAACATAATTTTAACCCGATGTTCGCTGGTTTTTACTTAAATGAAAATTGATATTTATGACTTTATTCATTAGGCATTGTTTTCGGCAATATCTACGTGATTCAATCATCATTTTTTCATAATAATTAAAAAAAAAAAAAAGGAAAAGCTTTTATATCATTTGCAAACGTTATCTTTCTTTTTTTCGATGTAAACGTATCTTTGAAATTATAGATTTTTTTGTTACTAGTGATTGATTACAATGTATTGGTGCTGGTAGCTTGGTAATGGCAAATGGGAATAGTAGCTTCGATTTTCCTTGGTTCTGAAACTCCGATCCATGAGTGTGGCTTGGAAAAGAAAACACAGTTCATATATAACATATGCATGCCTTCTATTCAAGCGTGTGAATGGAAGGAAGTTGAAGGTGGAGTAACGTAATTTCTACAGTTACAAGTCATTAATGTATCCGCTTCCATGTCACTGCACTTAAACGTGTGAACATTGTTAAAAACAACACTACTTGTAAAGTTCCTTCAATTTCCTAAGCTAATTTTAGTTACCTCTTCTCTATCCGAATCGACCGGAGTTCACAATTGGCAAACCTAAACGAATCAAAAAAAGAAGATAAATTAAAGTCAATTTATTATGCATATAGTTTTCATGTATCTATGTATTGTATATTATGTACTATAATATCTTGGAATCTACGATTAGAGTGGTTAGATCGGGGACTAGTATAATCACCTTGTAAGGAGACTATCTTCAAGAGGTATGCCAACTTTTCCATGCAGCGCACAAAGTGTTTGTTGCAAGAAAATCCCGTGGCTTACAATTGCTATCTCTTTTTCTGGTCTCTCCCATAACCTACACATGTTTTTTTTTTTCTAATCAGTGTAATGTTGGGAAAGAATAGATTTAAAAAAAAAAAAAAAAAACAAAGAATTGTCTAACTTTTGAATCATACACCGAGATCTTGATTCCAAGCATAACAAACACTAACATATTTCTAACTTAGTATATAAAAGATATATGTCACTTCATTATCAACTAATTTTAAGTTTGTAATCCAGAAACTGATATTTTTACTATATAGTTCTTCTTATAGTTGTAGTTTCAAAATGATGGATATTAGAATGTCCCATATTGGACGTTGAGATATTTCTAAAGATATAGATCGGACCACCATATAATATAAAGTCCAAAAAATTAAAGTTGGTGGTCACCATTTAACAAAGTGAAGACCTCTAGTAGCAACATCTTCTAATTTTTCCCTTTCCTTGTCTTGCCATAGAGCGTCTTCATCACTCTCTATCTATTTTAACCATATGAAAGAAGAAACAATTTACTAAAATTTGATAGATATATAGAAGAAGATCAATGCATGTGAGCTTCTAAAGCAACGGTGAGATTAACCACCATTGTAAAGTCGATCTCAGGAAAAAAAGTGCGGCGAGTACTTATACTTGCTCTACGATCACATGGATAGAGTCCCTGAGAATATCGAACAGTTAGAGTGCATTTTGATTCATCATTGGAACACATATATAGTAAGCATATCACCCATACTTTTGGGATACAATATAATCCATTATAAAAATCGATAATTTCTTAAAACAAACTCAAATTAGATAACAACTTTCAGTTGTATCTTAATTAAAATTTATGACTTAAAAACACAATGAATGTTGAATATTACCATGCGTTCTCTACAGATCTCAAGTGCTACAATTGGAGGGAAGTTGTTAGCTTTTGCAAAGTCTTCGGATATATTTACATATCCTTGTCCCCTAAATATTCCTATTGAAGTTTCCATTGCTCTGAAATTAAATGGAACAGTGTTACTATTCGTGCTACCAAATTATGTATAACAATTCTAAATTCTTCACATTACATAATAATCAAGAATATTTGTGAACAAGGAACGACTTGCTCGATTGAGACTTGGGAACCATATTAGAAAGAAAAAATGAAAAGAAAAAAAACTTCAAGGTTTGAATTATATGATATATCGAATAATTCAACTAATCATCGTTGAAAATATGAATGTTAGATATGCCTAGCCTTTAGGTCGATCATTTATTTTCATTGATATTGATGTTTACGACTTTACGATTTACCAATTCTTTAGCCTAAAATCCAAATTTAGGTGGTAGTACCTGCACAGCGGAGAGGTTATCACTAACTCGACAGTGTTAAGTAATCCTGATTCAAGGATTTGGTTGCGCCTTTCCGAAACCTGCAAAATTATCAAGAATGTTTCATAAATACAAGAGTGCGTCTCAAGGTACTATATCAAACCCTAAAAATTTGGATTATGGTGGTAATAGTTAATAGATGTAGTTCCCACACCTGTTGCAAACCCTTTGGAGAAAGGTGGGCGTCAAAAAGCTTTTCTGATTCAGGTTTCTCTCCCTTCTCTTCTAATGCTATATTGTGGACTCCTTGTGCATGCCTCACCTTTATTCATTTCCGATCCAACATAATTTAGACATCTTTTTGCTCTACTTTATGAATAATCAGAATCAAAATCAAAAGGTCCTCAGACATAGAAGAAGAACCCACGTGAAAATGTTCCATGAGATCGAGATTGCTAGCATTTTCCATGCGATCAAGATTGAAATGGATAAATAAATGCAAGACTAACCAAATGAAGGGTTTTGAAATGAGGCGATGAGAGGCGCAGCATCTGAGTTCCACATAAATCCATGTATGTAGGTAGTGACGTCCTTAAACTACCTACAATATTTACAAAAGCAATTGTAAGGTTCTTCTTCTTCTCTTCTTCGTCCTTTCGTGTTCGTGATCATCATATATAAATATACAAAATATACAGTATATATCGACTACAACCAGTCAGTTTCATGGAAGCTACTCAGAAGCCACTTTGAAAGTATATTTGAAGTTTTTTATAGTTGAATGGGTCACACGTCAACTCTCATATGCCGTGTTTTTTGGTCATTAGTTTTCTTCTTTTTCCTTTTTTTCTCAACTTCTATTATTCCTTTTAACCGTCCATAATTATTTATTATTATCATCAATCTTTTTGATATTCTTTAGGTGTTTTTGCAAAACTATATTCGTAAATTGTTTTTCCATACTAAAAGAATTGTTAGATTTCTTATAAAATATAAATGAGAAATTCAGAGAGGTATACCACTCACCAAAATGTTTGAAAGAAAATGATTCATGTAGAGTTTTTGGTTCATGCAGTTATTTGTAAAATCGTTGGAATCATCCGTTGAAACTTGAAAGTAAATAAATATGTATCAAGAAAGATGTGCTAAATCTTGAAACACTGGTGTGGTGTTTTACAACGCTCAAATATATTTAAAAAAAAATCTGTAAGCTTGAAGTAGCTTTTTCTCGTTTTTTTTTTTTGTAGATTGCATATCAAGTCTTTTAATTTGATCGTATATAATATACGGAGCTTGCCCGAAGTGGGTTACCGACTTTTGGAATAGATAGGTTGGTTACTTGGAAGGAACTTGGAAGTCTCTTAAACAAAGGTACAAAACAGATTATATTCTTAAATACATATCAGATTATATATATGATAGTTTTAATTCAGTTTGTTTAATACATTTCCTAACAAATGCAAAAGACCGAAAGTAGATAAGCGAGGGTTTCACGCAGATAGAAGAAGCTCATTGAGCTTTAACAATAAAATCAATAATACGTAATTTCTTCAAAGTTGATTTAATAAAGACTCCGTCAGTTCTTTGAAACTTCCTCCGTGGAATCAATTCTCCGTAGATGAAGCCATGCTGAAAAATAAAAGTATTAACGACGCTAATGGTCAAGAAATGACTATAATCATAATTAAGTAAATGAAGATCACACTAACCCTTTGTCTACAATCACGACAGTACGAATTTCGCAATTGGCAAACCTGTAAAATAACATATTAGTGATCAATAGATTATAATTGGACAATATATATTGCAAAATTGAAACCTTTGTATTACCTCTTGCAAAGTTCATGTCTAATTGACAGGTCACAATCGTTTGCAAACACATACAACATATGCTGCAAAACTATTCCATGGCTAACAACTGCGACCTCCTTCTCTGGCCTCTTCCATAACCTAAATACAGCAAAATTAATGTATTTTTCTAACAAGATATATGCTAATGTTATTTATACTTCACGAAGTCAAAATTTATAAGGGTTACCATTTCATGAACTCTAACCCTCTCGCCAAAATCTCCTCTTCGGACTCCCTAACATCCGGTCTCCATAGGTTGTCCTCTTCACTTTCAATCTATAGCATGATCCAAAATATTAGAGAAACCACAATGCGTGTATCCTTACATATGTTGAGGAAGCTTCATGTATAATTTATTTATATGAAGAGTGAAAAAAGCTCTTTGCCTGAGAGAAATCGATGGTGGGGAAAAGAGTTTGATACTCGCTAACGTTTCTTCTCATGTCAGGAGGACGGACTCCCTGCATGCACATATATATACATTTCGATATATGGTTAACATGAAATTGTTTGATAGACGACGATGAATATATGAAACGTTTCTCCATGTATATATCAAACATACATTACGGTCTCGAGCAACCTCAAGTGCCAAAATGGGAGGGCTACTTGTCATACTCGATTGTTTGTATTCATTTCCAAAAACACCAACTGCGGTTTGCATAGTTCTATATATACATAAGCCAATAAAAATAATCACTCCAAGTCACTAAATAAACATACAAATATAACCAACTTTAGGCTTCAATGAATGTGTACAAGTATATGTTACCTAAACAACGGAGAAGTTACAACTAGCTCAACCCTCTTTAGTAGCCCGCTTGAAACAACTCGTTCGCGGAGATTCTCAACCTTAAGAGAAGCGTTAAACGATTAGAAGTTATCACAATGCACGAAGGAGATCTCCTAAGGCGATTTTGATCCATGTGGTTGAGACAAAAAAAAATTAGGATTTAGGGTTCACCTGTTGGTGACCATGATCGGTAAGCGGAGCATCAAAAAGATGAGGAGACAACAACGCATTTCTATCTTTCTCAGCTTCTACATTGTGCAACGCTTGTCCATGTCGCAACTTCAAGAAAACAAAGAAGAAACATCATTAATACTTATCATCACCAAAGTCATATTAAGAGTGAATTGTGTAATAACTCATCCTAATTATTTGTGACTTACCAAGTGAATGATTTTACAGCTCTCCAAGGGGTACAAGAATCTTGCATCCATTTCTCTACACATTATATTATTAATATTTTCTTTAAGAAACAACTAATAATTTCATTGTAAATATGATATAGGCAGACAACATATTATCGAGAACAGTAATTACACTAGCTAGAAAGATTAGAATTGCAATATCAAACCTATTAAAAAGAGCTTTTAGCAGGAAAATAATATCTCAAGGGGTCTTCTTTGATCTCAAGGTTATCGTAAAGTGATGATATTGATAGGCAAAATGATGGGCTCTCTTTGTCTCCTTTATATACTGGGAAATAATCAAGACCACACAGGTGAAGTCGAATTGTACGTAAACTTTCATGCAAATACAAGTCAAACTTTTTGATCTGCAGACTCATTCTTAGCTTGGTCTTACTAATGTATAACAACGACCAATTTCAAATGATTGTTTCCAAGTATTATATTTTTGGTTTTAGATTCTAATTATCATTCAGAGGAATTAATTCCCCAAGACTCATTTGAATTAATACAACAACAAGAACAAAACGATAGTTAAAGAGTTTTTTTCTCTTTAATCACGGTCGATATGAATGGTTTGTTCCATATATACAAAAGGTATATGGATCTAAAGAAACCATATGATCATGAAATTCAGTATCTCGTAACAAGTTGAGGCATAGTAATATAAATATATTATCATATATTCTATTTTGTTTATATCACCAAGAAATTGATTTTATTTTATTTTTCATCCAATTTTTCAACATTGGATCTTAGAGCCAAATACGGATCGAAGCATGTAGAAAATGAAAAACCGAAAGAGACAAAAGACATCGTGCACTACAAGAAATTTGTTAATATATTATATATTGCCTTGAACTGGAAAAATTAATACTCGTTAGTCGTTAGTCTTTACTCGTTTAGCTTTGAAACTTTACATTTCCGTCTTTGATATAACTGAAGATAGTTGTCGTCAAAAACATGTCGAAATATTTTAGTTAGAAATTTCTCTCACACATCTATCTAGAAACCTTTATGATTAGCAATTGAGTAATTAACACCATCTATCTAGAAACCTTTATGATTAGCAATTGAGTAATTAACACCAATATTCTAGAATTTTTGTACTGTTTGTTGATCAAGTTTAGGTTCGTTTGCTTACAAAAAAAAAAATCGATTCACCCTAAGAATTCATGCAAAAACTCCCAAATTTTAGTTACCAAAAATCCCAAGAAAATTTGCATAAACAAAAACGTTGCAATGTTGTTGTAATTTTTTTTATGATGGAATGGTTTGATTGTGAAAGACGGATTATCAATTTACTTACATAGAGTAATCAATGCAAAAATATGAAGGAAACCGAAATTTTACGTCAAGGCTTTATTTCTCAACCAAACATCACATCAAGATAGTTGTATATTTTATTTTATTTTAAAAATAAAAAAATCTTCAAAGCCTTTTTGTTTGCTTCTCCAATAATGGTTATCACTGTTTCGAACGCAAATGTTAATTAGGGAAAAAAAAATGTATATATATTATGTGTACAAAGTTTTAAACTTTTAACTTTAACAAAAGAACGCAATAAAACAATTATGGTATGCTTCCCATCAAGGGCATGAACCAGAAGATCATCTTCCCCAGAGGCTGTCTTCACCCTCTACTCAAGTGTGTATATTACAAAGGTGCCGGTTTTTAACCTCTACGAACCTAAAAAATGGATGAAACAAAGGCTCTCTTCTCTCTACTTTTTTTCCACCTTTGCTCTAATCTTCTCCTCGAGTATCTCTGCATCAAGTCCATACATCCTGTTCAGAGCCTGCATGTTATCTAGTGTCTCACTCAGCGTTCTGCTATCGTTCCCATCGCATCTCAAATGCTGCATTGGACCGTGCAGGAGCTTGTTCACTATACCTCGGATTAGATCATCTACTGTTTTCCTCATCTTCTTGTTCATGTCAATGCCCATTTTGGGCAAGGATTTCTCAATCTCTGCAGCTATAATTCTCTCTGTATATCCCCTTAATTTCTTGATTGTTGGAACCGTCTCCAACGAGTCCCTCCACGCTTCAAAGTGTTTTGATTCATCTGTAATTATAGCCTGAGCGTCCATTGCTTTCCTCACCCTGTCTTCTTTATTCGCAGCAACGACTTCCTTGAGGTCATCCACGTTGAAAACCCGTGTACCGTCTATTTCAGCGACGCAGGACCCGACATTTCTAGGAACAGAGATATCAACAAAGAGCCTCGCATCTCTAACAGGAGGGAGAGTCTCTACTTGCTCCTTCAAGAATAATGGTGTCTCAGATGCTGTGCTAGTAAAGACTACATCAGCTTCTGCAGCACAAGACAGCATCTCATCAAGGGGTTTATAAATAATCTCAACGCCAGGCGGCATCTCATTGCGGACAGCTGCAACTTTCTCTTCGCTTCGATTCACAACCACCATTTTGGTGCAACCTTTAGCAACCAAGTGCTTGATTACAAGCTTCCCCATCTTTCCAGCACCAACTACCAACATCCTAGCAGATGATGCATGAGAAGATTCGGGAAGCTTCATGAGAGCAAGTTCAACTGCAGCCGAGCTAACGGAAACAGCCCCAGCAGCGATATTTGTCTCTGTTCTGACACGCTTTCCAACTGTGATTGCGTGTTTAAATAGCCCACTGATATTCCTCCCAAAACCATTGACTCCTTGACCTACTTTAACAACTTGTTTAACCTGTGCAAGTATCTGACCTTCACCTAGGACAAGAGAGTCTAGACCAGCTGAGACTTCAAATATATGTTGCGTGACATCCTTGTTGTACAATAGAAAACGATGCTGACAGATTTCTGAAACCGGGATTCCACTTGTCTGACAAAATAAATAACATATGTCAGCATTTACCATTAGTGATAAGAACATTTGCAAGAGAATGAGAAATGCCCAAAACATCAACCAGTAAAGAAGTTACTCAGACATAAGAAGAAGATCATTCTAGTGACTGAGATTAAGCATGGGAAAGAGAAACACCTTAGACATCCACTCAGTCACTTCTTTGACTCCACGATGCTGAGATAGAGCCAAAACATAAATCTCCATTCGGTTGCAGGTACTGAGTACAGCAGCTTCTTCAATATGATTCAAACCACACAATTCAGCAATAGCTCGTGGCCATTCAGCTTCTGGAATGGCAAGCTTCTCACGCATCTCAACAGGAGCTGTGTGAATGCTAAGCCCAATCACCACAATGCTGCTTCTTTCCTTAGTGTATCCTAGTTACCAAAAAAGAATCGAGTTCAGTAAAACAGAGCTTTGGGCTTCAAGAAGTATACAATCAATCTCCTCCACAAATCTAAATCCAGAGTAATCATTTCATACGCAACTAAACAAAGTCAAGACTAGAGAAGATTGCTTTAAAGTTAAAAGATACATCTTTGGGTAAGATGGATAATGCAACATGTTGAATAGCTTCAAAATTCAAAATTGGCAGGACGAACAAAAACCCATCATCAAATTCAAATCTAGAATTCAAACATTTGAAAAGCAGAGAAATTCGTACGGTCAATAGCAGAAGTCTTGAGCTGCTCGAGAGCTGAGATGCTAGCTGCCTTATTAGACGGAGAAATCTCGCAACGCGCTCTCTGGATCAGACCTCGCTTGTTCCTATTGTTCATCGGAAGAGCACGTATCCCAATTACATCCAACGGGGCCGGAGAAGAAGAATACGTTGGATTATGGTGATTCGCTAACAGCTTCTCCAGCTTCGGTGTAACAACGAAGGCGCTAGAAACCGCCATAGATTTTGAGTTTTACAAAGCAATAATCTCAATATCTCAATTACACACGAAACACCCCCTTCGTCTCCGGAACCCAAACCCTAGAGATCAGGAATCGAGCAGACAAAGAGGGAATTTATGCGATCGTTGAAGAAGCGAGAGAGTTGATAATGATTTGAAAAATGAAAAAATGGTTTGGATCAGGAGCGTGTGTTAGTTGAAAGAAGCAGGTGGATCCGGGTCGGGTTTTAAGAACAGGTCAATTCAAGACCATTGAGGCTTTGACCAAAAACAATTTGGACGGAAAAATTCTAATTATGTATGTGAAAACGGTATCTAAATCGGCGGGTGGTGAACACGTTTTTATTTTTTATTCCTCAACGCCAAGTTTTTTATAATCTTAATCTTTGTATGAGACAATAAAATTGAAAAATCTATACGTGTAAATACTACACATTATCATCCGGGAAAAAAATCTGAGAGGCTTAACTTCTATTTAGGACACAATTCATGACGTGAAGAAGAAGAAAAGAAAAGAAAAGAAAAAACAAGTTTTGTTTATTATGCTTAACGTTTGAGTAATTTGATTGCATTGACATAACGTTTGTTCAATACCTTGGTTTGAGAATAATATAGTTATAATATTTAAACAACGACATGATATAACCAGTTGACATTTGTTTGCATAATTGTTCTTTTTCTTCCTTCTTTCTGTAATTGTTTAAAATTAGTAGCAGCGATATGTTTTTTTTTTTTAGTATATATAATCATTTATTGTTTTCAGATAATCATTTAAGTTTCACTAAATTGGAAGGAATAAATGAATAATGACTCAAACCACAATGTAGATAGACTTGTGGAAAATTCGAATCTATTACAACATGTCAACATACAATACCTTTGTGTATGTAAACTAGACTTGGATTAAAAATAGTTCAATCCATTCTTCAGTTAGAGCATTGTTTGTTTATATTCTTAGGCTTATCACGTATGAAAAAGCCCATCAAAGCTGACTTTTACTCCCTCATCTGGCAATCTCTAGGAAGCCTCTAAAGTCAACGCCATGCCTAACAATAACATTGACCAATTTAGCCAAGAAAAATATGCATCTTTTGAAATATTGGACCTCCTGTATTCGATTTGCAGAACTACGAACTCTTTTTGTATCCCGTTGTTCACTGTTGTTGGCCCAATGCTTTAAGCCCAGTTTTGTGTTGATAAATGGAATAAAAGTAATATTTTTTCAACAATTACATGTCAGCAAGTTAGTAAAGTACTATAAATGACATGGCGACCACATCATAAGCTACGTAGGATTTTGAAAGCAAGTACTGTGTACTTTTGACATTTTTTGGTCTGATTGTAAAAGTAACTGATGAGATTTAGTAAGAACTGATTTAAGGAAGAAACGAGAAGCCAAAAATAAAAAACATGACATCATATCACTACAAACAAAAAAGCCCAATTCTCAAATCTTTTAAAAATCATAAATCACCAAAAGGAAATCTAAATCTCAGGATCAAGTGGTTGAGCCCGAAAAACAAAAATTAGTGATGACTCCATCGTTGTTGAAGAAGCAGAGCAAAGCAAATTAAGTATCTTTTTTTTTAAGCTCTTTCTTGGTCTCTGTCTCTCAGACGGAGGTGAAGCTGTCCGATTGTCCTCAACACTTTAATCGCTTGCGGCGGAGTAAGAATCTCCACCACTTTCCCCACCGTCGAACACCGTAGCTGATCAGCGTTGTTCATCGCTGCCGCCATCCCAGCTTTAAGCACCTCCATCGCCTCCTCCAAATCCGTTTCTTCTCCGTCCACCATTCCCACCGCTCCCACGCGCCTCGCCGCGAGCATCACCGGCGGATCCGCCACGCTTTGTTGCACGAGGGCGAAATCTCGCATAACTTCTCTCTCTTTCCTCCTAGTCTCCGACTTAAGACTCGAGATCCGGTCTTTCTGGTGGCGCGTGAGGTCGGCCACGGAGACCTCGGTGAGTTTAAACACAAGAGAAGGCTTGAAATCGCCGACCCATAAAATAAGTTTAGCGTAGGAGTTAAACCACGGTGGGCAGAAGAAAGTGAAAACGTTGTCCCCGGCGAGGGAAACGGAGGCGAATTTCTCTTGGTAGTATTGAAGACAGTGAGATAGAAACTGGGCCACGAGAGATTGTTGTTCTTCGAGAGAGATACGATTAGTTTCATCCAAGGAAGAAGCACACATAAGCTGTTCAACGAAATACCTGTGACGGATTAACCAACCATCAACGAAGATAGTGAAGCTTTGAGAGCTGCTAGTGTTTGGCATGTTTCTTATGTTTGGAGTACTCACTAAGTAAGTATGGACTGTGAGTGTACGTTGTGCAAGAATGTTTATATACTACTACATTGGGCTTGACCAAGAAAAATCTTTTAGGAATTAATTTACGATATGTCGGTCTATCGACGATGTGTCGGCGGGCGAAATGGATTTTTGTGACTTTTGTCTTGTCGGAGTGAAGTGTAATCAGAGCAGCGTCTTATCATCATTTGCTGTTGTTATTCAACTCTGGTTTTAGAATCAAGTTGGGTTAAACAATAGTATAAAATTTTAATATGGATGAAAATAAAATATAAATTATCCTTGGTAATTATTGATTATAACCTATAGAATCGACAAAAAGAAAGACTATAACCTAGAGAATTTTTTTTTTTTTTTAAAACAAGTGTTCATTAAAAATCTTTAAAATATTTAGTCTGTTTTATAATTAAAATGTTTATATCTGAAATTGTATCTATCACTACTAGTTCCAGTTGGAATTATATATCTGTCAGGGTCGCATCTCGATATTATGGAATGACCTAAAATAACATCTGAAGAGGAAACCGACACATGTTGGTAAAATAAGAAGGCACACGTCATGTAAAGAAGATGACATATGTCAGGAAAGGAACATGTCCTTACAAAATAGAAACCAAATAAACCAACAGTTCATAAATGCTCCAGTTATGCCGCGAGCCATCTTTTCTTCTTTACTAAGAAAATTTCTACATTATTTTAAGATTTTTCTTTTCCATGTAGTTGTCTCATACTTCCTTCGAAAAGATCTTTCTCTAACTTCAACCTTGGGGATCGAGCAACCATATTTCAATCAACAGATTCTTTCATCACTCTAATAACGGACAAAAAAAGAAAAGATGTCAAAAAAAAAAAAATTGGAATATGCACGTTGATACTATAAGTTCATTTAAATCAGTCGTTAGAGTAAACCTTATTGAGAGTTCAAATTCATTTAAAAACCTGATGAGATAATTATATAATTTCTTATAAGATTTTTTTTTCTTGTAAGAATTTAACGAATAGAATTTTTCTCTCTATTACTTAAAATTCCTCCTCGTCAAAAATTGCAAATGCTTGGCAGTTTTACCATTTTCTCAGAACTACCGTATGAGAAATAAAGTACGTATTAAAAAACAATACAAGCTTTAAAGATAAAAGAGGCAACAAATTTTTTTGACAAAAAAATTAGATGAAAAGAAGTGACGACAAATAACTGAGAAAACACGTTTTGCAAAACTAAAAAAAAAAAAAAAAAGAGAGAGTTGGAAAATGTTTGGAGCTGGTGGGCATTAGTTGGCTATGCAACGCACGGACGCGGATACTTTTCAACTCGTTGCTTACGCGGCCACGTTTTCGTCACAAACCGTGTTTCTTTTGCGGCCTTTTAAGTTTTAATCAAACATTTTTGTTTTCATTTGAATCTTTTTTTTAAGGCGGTTATACGAATAAAATCATTAAAAGGAGAAACGGGCCTTCATGTTTAGGTTTTTGTTCTTCCTCATTTGGGTTATTTAGCTTATTGGTTCAGCCCACAAGAGTTTCCTTCAATGGATAGGGCCTTCAGTTGCATGCCATCATCCTTTCTTGTTTCTCTATAAGCCATTTTTGCAATGAGAATTTCTCAATTTCTTATTTTTGCAATAAAATCATTTTGCCTTAGATGATGGTGGAATCATCCGTTTTTCTTTATTTTGACCCGGTGAGTAATTGAACGCAAAAAATAGTCCAATTATTCAAAACCTTACAATTTCATATCGCCATAATAAACCTAAACATGATTCGAGTGAGCAACTACATAAAAAGGGGAACGAAATGTTGGTACAAAACTGAATTCCAACCCAATCAAGTGCATACTAAACTATTGAGCAAAAACAAAGATAAAAATCAGTTCACCTACCCTAATTAAAACATGATTAGGCCTAAAAGACTATAAGTAAAGATAAAAAAGATGCCATTTTAGAGTACGTTTTGGTAAATTGGCGCCATCGTGTTATACGTTTAAACCGTATAACCTGAATCATGCAGCACGTGTACGGCTCACATTGGCCCAAGCTTGATTAACAAACAATAACGTCATTTTCGTATTTCAACAATTTTGATCGCTCAATCCTTTCGACCTAATTTCCATATTAAGTAATTTATTAGTTAAAACAACGGACTCAACCAAATTACATATTAAGAGAATATTTGAAAATTGTCTATGTAGATGAACATGTATTTGAAAATTGCGTAAGCACACTCTTTCTCTCTCTCTTTTTTTTTTTTTTTTTTCCCCCTCTTCTTTCTTTGAATAAAGATGACATTTTTTTCTGTTCCAAACACAAAACTGCATATTGATAGTGTTATTGAATACTCAACGTCTCTTCTTCCAGCTTACGTAAGTGGAACTTACTTTTTGCCCCGTGATCCAACAGAAAATGACGAATGCTCCCTCAAAATCATTTCGTTTCAACAAAAATATGTATTTTATCCATAGAGAAACAACAAACCTTACACTATATACCCTCTTTTAACGTGCCCACTTTTCATTATTTACACAATTTCCCCAACAAATTTAAAACAATTTACAAAAAGCACTCAACTTTCCTAAAGTAGATTCCTTTAGTCCAATGGAATTCTTACAACATCTTCTTCTTCGCCACCTTTTTCTCTCCACTTTAAGCTTTTTCACTCTCTCTACGCCACGACGACTGTGAAGCGAGAAATGG
Organism: Arabidopsis thaliana; assembly: GCF_000001735.4. Taxonomy (NCBI): domain Eukaryota; kingdom Viridiplantae; phylum Streptophyta; class Magnoliopsida; order Brassicales; family Brassicaceae; genus Arabidopsis; species Arabidopsis thaliana. Next base: position 3,244,262 of record NC_003070.9, read on the forward strand.
CTACTTCCGATCAAGATCGCCGTCACAGAGTCACTCGCAACCGTCCACCAATAGCTCGACCCTCTACTTCTTCATCTCGTCCCGTTGTATCTCCTCCTAGATCAAAAGTTTCGAAGCGTGTGCTTCTCCGTGTAGCTTCCGTCGCATGCGGGATTCAATTCGGATGGGCTCTTCAGCTTTCTCTCCTCACACCTTACGTTCAAGAGCTGGGGATCCCACACGCTTGGGCTAGTGTGATTTGGCTTTGCGGTCCTCTCTCTGGTTTGTTCGTGCAACCGCTCGTTGGGCATAGTAGCGATAGGTGTACTAGTAAGTACGGTCGTCGGAGACCGTTTATTGTCGCCGGAGCTGTGGCGATTTCTATCTCTGTTATGGTTATTGGTCATGCGGCGGATATTGGATGGGCATTTGGGGATAGAGAAGGGAAGATTAAGCCGAGGGCGATTGTTGCTTTTGTTTTAGGGTTTTGGATTCTTGATGTTGCTAATAATATGACTCAAGGTCCTTGTAGAGCTCTCCTTGCTGATCTTACTGGTAAAGTTCCTGACTTTAGTGTTGATTGGGTCTTCAATTTGAAATCATTCAAATGTAGTAAATTTGGGATTCTCGTGATTATACACTCACATGCAAAACATGAAAATGCATAAATTTGTGATTTTGGATACAATTTGGGGTTATATAATTACCTAATTGGTTCCTAACAATCAAAAGGTCCCTTCTTTGTTTCTGGTCGGTGGCTTATCGTTGAGTCACAGAGACTTTGTTTTTTCTCTTTCCCTTGAATCAAATTGTGGATTTTGGTGAAGTTAATCGTAGCCTACGATTGTGTGATAACCTCATGGAGTGAAAACAAAGATATGTTGTGTTTTAATTCTTGTCCTATTGCTTTATTTTCAGAGAATGATAATCGCAGAACCCGAGTTGCAAATGGCTACTTCTCTCTCTTTATGGCTGTTGGCAATGTTCTTGGCTATGCTACTGGATCATACAATGGTTGGTACAAGATCTTCACTTTTACGAAGACAGTTGCATGTAATGTGGAATGTGCCAATCTCAAGTCTGCCTTCTACATAGATGTTGTCTTTATTGCAATAACTACGATCCTAAGCGTCTCAGCGGCTCATGAGGTGCCACTTGCTTCATTGGCTTCTGAAGCACATGGGCAAACCAGTGGAACAGACGAAGCTTTTCTTTCTGAGATATTTGGAACTTTCAGATATTTTCCAGGAAATGTTTGGATAATCTTGCTTGTTACAGCATTGACATGGATTGGTTGGTTTCCATTTATTCTGTTTGATACTGATTGGATGGGTCGAGAGATCTATGGCGGTGAACCGAACATAGGGACTTCATATAGTGCTGGGGTCAGTATGGGTGCACTTGGTTTGATGTTGAATTCTGTTTTTCTTGGAATCACTTCTGTGCTCATGGAGAAACTTTGCAGAAAGTGGGGGGCTGGTTTTGTTTGGGGAATATCAAATATCTTAATGGCTATTTGCTTTCTTGGAATGATAATCACCTCATTTGTTGCGTCTCACCTTGGCTACATTGGCCATGAACAACCTCCTGCCAGCATCGTGTTTGCTGCTGTGTTAATCTTTACAATTCTGGGCATTCCATTGGCGGTAAGTTTACTCCTGTAATTCTGCTGTCATGTTACTTACACTATTACTTATGATATTTTGCCTGCTCATCTGTAACAACATGATGAAATTTATTTACGCTTTCGCTGTAACTAATGCTATTGCTACTCTTCTGCAGATAACTTACAGCGTCCCATATGCGTTGATTTCCATACGTATTGAATCCCTGGGCTTAGGTCAAGGTGTGCAGGCTTATCTTTGGGTGTTGTTTCTTATAAAAGTTCTGTTGTGTTGTTTCTTAGAAAAGTTCTGCTCAATGATTTTACTCTACATATGAGTGTTGTTTCTTATAAAAGTTCTGTTGTGGCAGGCTTATCTTTGGGTGTGCTAAATTTGGCGATAGTCATCCCACAGGTACACTTCTTTCAACCATCCTTTTAGCATTATATTTGCCGCAACTCAAAATCATATTCTTCTTTGAATGTTTCTGCCTGTAAAAGGAAGTCTATAAGCATAACATGCAGCAGAGTTACTGCATTATTTGTCAATTGTCATTAATAAACGATTCGTTTTTTTAGTTATGGTCATTGGCCAGTGATGAAAGTACACTTTTTATTTCTCTATATTAGTTGATTGATGAATTTCTTCCCTATGTTGGTTATGGTTTTTGGCATCAAACTCAAATTCTGTTGTTCAATCATTTATGTGTTTGCAGGTAATTGTGTCTGTTGGCAGTGGCCCATGGGATCAACTGTTTGGAGGTGGGAATTCACCGGCACTTGCAGTAGGAGCAGCTACAGGCTTCATTGGCGGAATTGTAGCTATCTTGGCTCTTCCACGGACAAGGATTCAGAAGCCCATCCCTCTCCCATGAGATTCTCTCTTTTGTTATATAAGGTAATAATGTCACAATTCTTTCACAAAAAGTACATAGTAAGCACTTAAGTTGTCACTGATTATTAAAAGCGGCTAATGCGAAATAGATGAGTGTCAAGCGAGGAACGCATAAGGGGAGTGCTTGGAAATGGCAAGGAGATGGAACACTTAATGTGATCCTTGTCGAAAATTCGTGCAATGGCTTCTCGTGTGACTAACTTATTTGCAGCTACTAGGACTTAATCCCCTCTACTTTGGGGACTATGATCCTTGTATACACGAGGCACCATAGAACCAATGAAAATAATACATCATTCAGTTTGTGAGGTATATGCATCTCTCCTTTATTGGAAGTTCCAGTTCGGGATCTTCTCTGTTTTTTTTGTTGTTGTTGTAAATTAATGTAAAAACCTGTGTACAACAGAGTGTTTGTAAGGGCCCCTGAGTTCTGTAACTGTTTATAAAGTTCATTTTCTTTAGAATTAGTTTGATAAAGAAAACCTGAGATCCAAAAAATTTACATGATCTGTGTAGCAAAAGTAGAAAGGAACCATTACGAGTACTAGTAGTCTCTATAGTAGCAGTAACCACCAATAGTCAGCAATAGATTAGGATGACTCTTGGGAATATTAAGACCATCTCCAATGGTTAAGAAGTAATTGGTTCTTAACCAAACATCTTAACAATTATTTATACTAAAATTTTGAAACATGACATGTAACTGTTTTTTTCACTCATGAAAACTTCTTAGCTAAGAAGCAAATCTTAGTTTTTAATTTATTTTGATTTAATTTTCAAAGTTTAATTCTAAAATATTATTCTAAGATACACCTAAGATAAACCATTGGAAGTGCTCTAAGCCTAGTAGGAAGGAATAGTAGCAAATCCCAGTTTTCTTCTTGAGTGAGATGTTTGAGATTGAAATTACTGTAATGCTATTGAGATTCTGTAGGCAGCGTATCAATAATTGAGAGAAATAAGTAGATGCTAATACAGCTTGAGCAATACTTATCCTTGTAAAATTGTGAATGATTCCAGAGTTAAGTACTTTGACCGTCCAATAGAGATTGTGTGAGAGTATGTATAACAGATATCATAATTGGTTTAAACTGAAAATAGAAAAAAAGAAAATAAGCTGTGGAGTAGTAATATGCCTAAAGAATTTAGAAAAAGGAATACACGTGTGGAGGAGGAGCACAAGGGACCTAAAAAGTCTGTTGGGATTTGGAGAGGCCCTGGCTAATATCTAAGAAGTGATATATAACAAAGGACAAAAACGTGGTTTACTCTCTGTCTGTCACCGACTCTCTCTATATTCAAAGTCAACTAGGGCGGCTTTCACACCTCCCTGCTTCTAGACGAATGGCAAATCTTATCATCTTTTTTCTATTAACAAATTCGAGGTTAGAGTCTCTAGCTGCATGCACTACGATTTCAAAATTCTTAAATCTCGTTTTCTAGTATAATTAAATTTGAAGTCTTTTTTTATACTAACTTACTACTAAGCATGCTTTTTATCCTTCTCTACGATATAATCTAATACGTTCTCAACTACACATAACCTTTTTTAAAAGTGTATCTAAAATCTCAACATACTGATTTAAGTATCACTCATTTGTGTATAACAGTTGACACTTTTGAGATTAAGAAATAAATAAATTAAGATGGTATTAAAGTTTAATACCAGTAGTTGAAATAGAAAATTCTGAAAGAGTAATACTGTATTTTCTTCTTATTTTGGGGGTCAACACAGATCAAGAAATTCAAGATTAAAGTTTTATGATGTGTATCTATCAAGAATTTCTTTTTTTATGATGAGTACTACTGATCATGGTTCAAGAGAAGATGTTGAGGTTAGTACTCTTCACCTTCAAGAACAAATACATGAGATTCTCAACAACAACCAAAAAAGAAGCATGAGATTCTCACGTGGTTAATTAATTGCATAAACGTACGTAATTAGTATTGCAAGATGTTAAGATTGTTAGAATGCAAGTGAAAATATGATGAGATCCTTGATTTTTAACCCCGCAGTACATTTTGGATGTGTAGATAATCCCCTTCTTAATTTAAAATATGATCATTTTAATATGTGTAGAAAAGTGGTTATTTTGGTATATTTTGTTATTGTAAAATGTGATCAAATCCTTCTGACGAAGAAAGAAAGATGAATCCCCATTCTCTACCTTATGTTATATTTAGATTGTGTTCTTTTTATGAAGAATTGGGTTGTTGAAAGCATTCACTGTAGGCCATTTGATTCATCCCTTGTCGCCTTCGGATTTACATAAGTGGAGAGTTTTTTCTTCTTCTTTAATTAACCTTTTTAGCTTTAGCTGAAAGAAAATAAAGTAATTGCCTTTTTGTATGCAACAAAGCAATTAGCTTTTACCTTTCAAGATTTTCATATCACAAGAAAAGCTAAGTGAAGTCCACCCTGTATTTTTTGACAAGTACATTTTATCGTCACGTCCATGCACTTGCACTATCATATAACAAAAATAAAATAAAAATAAAAGTAAAAGAATGATTTGTCTTTTCTTAGGCTTCAATTATTGGATAACTTATTTCATCAAAAACTTTTTCTTTTCTTTTCTTGTCTGTTCTCTAGTATTGCCCTCTTTTTCCATGAAGCTTCGAACGCTTTGTTGACTAGTAAAATGTGAAGACTCCATATTCGAAATAATTCATTGACCAAACAAAGATTCGTCGATTGATAGTTACGGTATGGTTAAAATTATCAATAAAGATCAATCTCTTAATATATAGTTTCACATCATGCAATCAAATTTTCTTTCACCGTGGACTCGTGAGAGAGAAAAAAAAAGAAGAAGCTGTGGTTACTTATTTGTACAGTCTAAATTTTTTTTTCATATATTAAATGATCCATGCGTACGTTAAAATTTGTCCCAAAAAAAAAATGTCATAATCTTTTTTATTTATTAATATAGATAATTTTTTATCGCGCCTTATCGTCGGTAAATATATACGTTTTATTTGATTTTTGTTTTAAGCCCTAAGATTTTCAGGATAATATAAACCAAGATGATTAGAGCCAAATGAGAAAACTGCTCTGGCTTAATTTTTTTCTTTAAAATCACTGAACTAGGTTTTGGTTGTGTAATTCATTGAAATTTTTTCATATCTGTCCGAATTGTTATCATGGTTGTGGATCTTTCTTTTTAGTATATAGCCTAAGAGTAATCTATTATAGTAATTCTAGTTTTACGCTTAATTAGACCATCTATATATATTATTTCTAGTTACGTCACCTAATCATAAAAGACTCTACAACAGCAAGCTAGGGAAACACAGTAGCAAAGAAAGTTTTTTCTTACTGATTTTCAAAGGTTTGAAACACATGTGTTTGTTTGGACTCACTAGTGTCTTCTGGCGTGGAATCAATTATTTATGTCTCCACCTAATCAGAATATGACAAATGAATACTCGCAACATAAACATAAAAATAACGCTCTAATGATAATTCTTTTTTTTTATTGTTTTATGTCGGAAAAAGAAGAGTCCACCGAGAAAAAGAGCCCTCAAACAAATTTGAACATGGCAATTATGGAGCGGCAGAATTTAATTATTAGTCCTATAGTCGATATATTATTGCATTACCTAATGTGTACACACACAATATAAGGTTGGTTAATTTGGTAATCAAACTAAAGATTTAGAATGAAAATTTCCTTTTAAAAAAATAGCCATTTGTTTTGTTTTAAGATAAGAGCTAAGACATATAACTACTTCCTAATTAACTTTGGAAAAAAGTATATTGTCGCAAGTTGCAACTCTTGTGCCATAAAAAGCAAGTGTTCAACACATGTTTATAGTGATGCCTCATCAACAGCTCAATTAAATTGAAACGTAAGTATAATACACAATCATCTACATATTTTTGCAGACATTTTAGCAAATAAATCGTAGAGTTGAACTTATTTACAACTCAATGTCATTAGCATTAAATCTTTTTTCCAAAATAATTCATTTTACTTTAAATTCTTAATTTAAATTGTCAATCACATTATCAATCAAATTTAATCCAAACAAACTTCCCATCAATCCTTTAAAATTAGCATAAACGTATTTGTTAACAATATTTAAAACAAAGTTTTTGTTTAAATAAATATTATTCTTACTAAACGTTTTTTGTTTAAATAAATAAATCCTGTATTTGAACTTATTTACAATTTCATGCTACTGGCATTAATTATTTAGGAATGAAAATATTTAATTAAAGATTTAAATCTTCTAAATCCTTGCTTTTAGATTTATTATGTCATTACCTAAAAGGCAAAAACTATTAGTTTTTTAAATATTATTATTTATATTTTAAATTTTTTTAACATTACTAATATTTAAACTTATAAAAAGTTTAATATATCAAAAAATCTTAACATCATTATATAATATATAGAGTTTTTAAAAATCTCAAATTTTTTTCCGTCATATTTTGTGATTCAAAATTTAAAAAATGAACATATATTAACCAATTGGCGAAAAATATGTGAGTTCAACGTCCCATTTTGACTAAAATATTTAGAGAATGATTCATAAACATATCATAAATAAGATCAACATTAACAAAATAAATGGTTTTTTTTTTTGCGGGACGAGTTTGGCAGGACGTTACTTAATAACAATTGTAAACTATAAAATAAAAATATTTTATAGATAGATATAATATATAAATTTTTATATATATTAACTTAAAAAAATAAATTGTCCTGCGGTATACTGCAGATTAAAATGTATATTAATACTTACGACGGACGTGTACAAAATATTATATAGCCCCAAAAATAGCGCTGCATATAAAAACCACATCTACCTAAGCCTACCATGTAGTGTAGTTGCATATAAGACAACTATAAATTAATAATGTAGTTTAATATTTTTTTTGGATTGGTTTCTTTGTTTTTGGTTAAGTTTTTTTTTCTTGGGGGTATAATGATTTTAGTTAAGTTTTGTTTAAGTTTCCTCAATGACAAAGGTACAATTTCGGCGTTACGTCTAGTCTAAAATAATCTATTAACAAAAGAATGTACTTAATTAGTCAATACTCTACTCAATAGTAGGATATCGTTTCAGTTTTGTATGTGGATTTTTTTTTAAATTTTTGAAAAATTCTATTCAATTTCAATAAAAAATTTCTGAGGATAGTCAATGAAAACCAAAAAAGCCATAATAATAATAATTATAAAGTAATATATCAAAACGCTCATATAATATTCCACATACATTTACTGTATAATCAGAAAACTAAATAGTATAGTTATCAAGGGTCCCTCTTAATAAAACCAATATTATTCAACTAAGATATACTTTATTTATTTGGAGATAATTTAATTTTCGTAAGCACCATATAAAAAAACAATGACGCAAATTATTATTTTGTTTATGTGATAAATAAAGAAATATAAAACGAGAGAAAACAAAAAGAGTGAGTGATAGTGATTACAAAGGTAAGCCAAAATTTGAATATTTAATGGATACCACCAGATAAGAAGAACTTTGCTTCAAAGCGGCAAAGCTTAAGCTTTTTTCTCGCGCCCGCCTCTCTCTCTCTCTCTCTCTCTCTCTCTCTCTCTCTCTCTCTCTCTTCTCCTCTAACCAAATTTCCCGATGTGAAAAAACAAGTTTCCGATCAACTCAAACCACCGTCACCACTTCTTCTCTCCGACATGGCTCCGTCGTTAAGGAATTTCAACTTCTTTCACCGCTTCTCCACCTTCCTCGTCTTCTCTCTATTCTCCGTCGTTTCTTCCGACGATCTCCAAGTCTTACTCAAGCTCAAATCATCATTCGCCGATTCCAATCTCGCCGTGTTCGATTCCTGGAAACTGAACTCCGGTATCGGTCCTTGTAGCTTCATCGGAGTAACCTGTAATTCTAGAGGCAACGTTACAGAGATTGATCTCTCTCGTCGAGGTTTATCTGGGAATTTTCCATTCGATTCGGTTTGTGAGATTCAGAGTCTCGAGAAACTCTCTCTCGGATTCAATTCACTATCTGGAATAATCCCCAGCGATTTGAAAAACTGCACGAGTTTGAAGTATTTGGATCTCGGCAACAATTTATTCTCCGGTGCTTTCCCTGAGTTCTCATCTTTAAATCAGTTACAGTTTCTGTATCTCAACAACAGCGCTTTTTCCGGCGTCTTTCCGTGGAAATCGCTCCGAAACGCAACGAGTCTCGTCGTTTTGAGCCTAGGCGATAATCCGTTTGATGCGACGGCTGATTTCCCGGTGGAGGTTGTTTCTCTGAAGAAACTCTCGTGGCTTTACTTGTCGAATTGCAGTATCGCCGGAAAAATTCCACCGGCGATTGGAGATTTGACGGAGCTTCGGAATTTGGAGATTTCCGATAGCGGATTAACCGGAGAGATTCCGTCGGAGATTTCGAAACTTACTAATCTCTGGCAGTTAGAGCTTTACAACAACTCCTTGACCGGAAAACTTCCTACCGGATTCGGAAACTTGAAGAATCTGACTTACTTGGACGCTTCAACAAATCTTCTACAAGGCGATTTATCGGAGCTTAGGTCTCTGACTAATCTCGTTTCACTACAAATGTTCGAAAACGAATTCTCCGGTGAGATTCCGCTGGAGTTTGGTGAATTCAAGGATCTCGTGAATCTCTCTCTGTATACAAACAAGTTAACCGGTTCTCTGCCTCAAGGACTCGGTTCACTTGCTGATTTTGATTTCATCGACGCATCAGAGAATCTCTTAACCGGACCGATCCCTCCAGATATGTGCAAGAACGGGAAGATGAAAGCTCTGCTTCTCCTGCAAAACAACCTCACTGGCTCTATCCCTGAGTCCTACGCTAACTGTTTGACTCTGCAACGGTTCAGAGTTAGCGAGAACAACCTCAACGGAACTGTTCCCGCGGGACTTTGGGGATTACCGAAGCTCGAGATCATCGATATAGAGATGAATAACTTCGAAGGTCCAATCACCGCGGATATAAAGAACGGTAAAATGCTCGGAGCGTTGTATCTAGGGTTCAACAAGTTGTCTGATGAGCTGCCTGAAGAGATAGGTGACACTGAATCTTTGACTAAGGTTGAGCTTAACAATAACCGGTTTACCGGGAAGATTCCTAGCTCCATTGGGAAACTCAAAGGACTTAGCAGTCTAAAGATGCAGAGCAATGGCTTCTCCGGTGAGATACCTGACTCGATTGGTTCGTGCTCGATGCTCAGCGATGTCAACATGGCTCAAAACTCGATATCCGGAGAAATCCCCCACACGCTTGGATCACTCCCGACGCTCAACGCTTTGAATCTTTCGGACAATAAGTTGTCTGGGAGAATCCCAGAGAGTTTGTCGTCTTTAAGGCTTAGCCTTCTTGATCTGTCTAACAACAGATTATCAGGTCGTATCCCTCTGAGTTTGTCATCATATAATGGTAGCTTCAATGGCAATCCTGGCCTCTGTAGCACGACGATCAAATCGTTTAACCGGTGCATAAATCCTTCGAGATCGCATGGAGACACTCGCGTGTTCGTGTTGTGTATAGTTTTCGGGTTACTGATCTTGCTAGCGTCTCTTGTGTTTTTCTTGTACCTGAAGAAAACAGAGAAGAAGGAGGGACGTTCGCTTAAACACGAATCTTGGAGTATAAAGTCATTCCGAAAGATGAGTTTCACTGAAGATGATATCATTGATTCAATCAAAGAAGAGAATTTGATTGGTAGAGGAGGTTGTGGGGATGTGTACAGAGTAGTACTTGGTGATGGTAAAGAAGTTGCGGTCAAACACATCCGGTGTAGTAGTACTCAGAAAAACTTCAGCAGTGCAATGCCGATTCTCACTGAACGGGAGGGAAGATCGAAAGAGTTTGAAACAGAGGTGCAAACGCTTAGTTCGATACGACACTTAAACGTGGTGAAACTCTATTGTAGCATCACGAGCGATGACTCGAGCTTGCTGGTGTACGAGTACTTGCCTAATGGAAGCTTATGGGACATGCTTCACTCTTGCAAGAAGTCGAATCTTGGTTGGGAAACACGGTATGATATAGCTCTTGGTGCAGCAAAAGGGCTTGAGTACTTGCATCATGGGTATGAGAGACCGGTGATTCACCGTGATGTTAAGTCCAGTAACATATTGCTAGATGAGTTCTTGAAACCTAGAATTGCGGATTTTGGTCTTGCCAAGATTCTTCAGGCCAGCAATGGCGGTCCAGAGTCCACGCATGTCGTTGCGGGAACCTATGGCTACATAGCTCCAGGTATATAAAGAGACTTAACTCTTATATCATCAGCTTGTTATGGCCTTACATTTTGAAATTACAATTTGACAGTAAAAAATATTGTTGCAGAGTATGGATATGCGTCAAAAGTGACTGAGAAATGCGATGTATATAGCTTCGGGGTCGTGTTGATGGAGCTAGTCACAGGGAAAAAACCGATAGAGGCAGAGTTTGGAGAGAGCAAAGACATAGTGAATTGGGTGAGCAACAATCTGAAGAGCAAAGAGAGTGTGATGGAGATTGTGGACAAGAAGATAGGAGAAATGTATAGAGAAGACGCGGTCAAGATGCTGAGGATTGCGATCATCTGCACCGCAAGACTTCCTGGACTAAGACCGACGATGAGGAGCGTGGTGCAGATGATCGAGGACGCGGAACCTTGCAGATTGATGGGGATTGTGATCAGCAAAGAGAGTGATGTCAAGGTCAAAGAAATAAGTTGATGATTGAGGGACCAAGTCACTCTTTTGGGGTCTGTTTTGTTCACAATGAAACTTAGGGAGATCGAGTAAAGTGGATCATCTAAATCTATTAAGACGTACGTAAGAGTTTAGATGGAGAGTGTTGTAATACTAGTACTCCGGGTTATGAAATCATAGGTGTTGTAACGATCTCATTGTAAACTATTTTCTTGTAATTGTAGAATTTTAAGGTTTTCAAATGTTCATGAAGGTCAACTACTAAATGAAATTTATGGTCCTTATATGCACCTATACTATTACTTTGCTAAGAAGTGTATATTCGACTGGGTAAAACAATGTCTATAAAACTTGCAATCAATCAGTTTTTAATCAGAGTTATATTTATTTCTGCGTGAGGATGATTTTATTATATTATTTGATTCAGAAAATTCTCAAAACGAAACCAAATTCAAATTGGATTCTTGGTGTGATGACATAGACCAATTATTATTATGATATCCTCTCCTGTGATTTCTAAAAGTTAGTCAAATCTACGTATGCTCAAAAACTTTTGTAGTTGCCCACTTTGACCAACTTAATAAAAGAAAGATGAAGAAATTTAGACACCTCATGGCCTTTTGGCTCCACTAATAAGAGATTCAAAGCTTCCTTTGTTGAGAATGCATTTATGTTTAAACTTTCATCTACTGATATTTACTGATTTAGCCAAAAAAAAAAAAGATACTATCAGAAAGAAGACAATAATGCTTAAGCGAAAATTGTATAATTCTTCATTCTTCACAAGCAGACAATACTGCTTCTCTGCATTGGTTCGAACAATAAACTTGTATTTTTTTTCTGAAAGAAGTCGGCAATTCTTAATATCTTCCTAAGCATAGGAATACATATTTTACATTTTTGTTTTTTTATTTGATAGAGCAAACGTCATTAGCAGATAGTAAATTAATCTCAAAAGTAAAAAAAACTAATAACTTCCTACAAGTTGAGGTAACGTATACTTGATAACTTCTTCCGCTGGCGAGTGCACAAAAACTAACCAAAGAATTGTCCTACTTAATATACAACAGTTTTTTTTTTTTTTGGTTGTATCTTTCTGATCTATCTCAAAACATATCTCCACAAACCAAGATTTGTCAGCGGAATAGATCTTGGAATGACCACATTATGAATCTTGCAAAGACATCAGACTCCAAAAACTCGATGTGAGCAGCACGGCCGATGAATGAGTTCAGGTTACGACCATACAAGGTTGTGTCGAAGTTGACATCACAGCGCATGAACACTCTCTGGTGGTGCGGAGTTTCAGGGGATGGCCCACGTATTTGGTCCATACAGTTATTAAGCATCTCCAAGAAAGCAACACCTCTTTTTGAGTTGTCGAAAGAAGCTGGTTGGCATGACTCAATCCTAGCTGAGTGATATGGAACATACCCATCCTGGAGTAGCAAAAAAAAAGACATGGCTCTAATTAGACAATATAAAAAAATGTTAGGGATTGTATTCTCATATAAGTGTAATGGAATGTACCTGAGGCGAAGACAGGAGAATTATATTCTTGAAACTGCACAACGTCTTTTGCTGAAAATAATTTCAAAACCAACATTTCAGAACCAAAGAACAAAGGTCTGTTTGTAACTATGGTACAAGATCTTGATGAAATGTTAACATCTTTCTCTACCTTGCAGAGCTTGTAAAAGAAAGTATTCTGGAGATCAGGATCATCTGTGAGTGTAAGCTGATGAATAACCTGAGTACTCTTTAACTTCTTCAGGAGCCAAAGTCCAGAATTAAACAAGGAATTTGAACTGTATAGATAACCCAAGTGTGGACCCGAAAGCGATATATATGTATGAAAATACTTCCTGTATGGATCCATCAAACTATCTGCAACAAATACATAAGTCGGGAATAATGATTAACACCAAAACCGATTTACGAACCGTTTTAAACATTGTCTGAGAGATTCTAAGAACATACCAGCTATTGCAGCTCTGATGATGACGTTACCAATTGAATGTCCAACAAAACTCAGCTTGATGTTTTTCAAGCGCCCGTATCTCGCATGTTTATCCTTTTTCCTCTTGAAAAAAGAAACAACTTCCTGCGCAAGCCTCTGACCCATTTCCCTAAAATCGCCATGTGTTCTCTCCTCATTTGCCTCAGACATGAGAAACTCTATCTTTGGATCAATTAGGAGCCACTGATTCCGGATAAGCCTTAGGTCTAAGTGATGCCCCTATAGCAGTTAACAGAAATCTATCATGTAACGAACAAAAAATTGCAAAGATACAAAAGCAAACTGTAACTGCAAAAGTAAAACAGAAACGAAAAAAAAGAAGCAACTCTAACATATGGAGTATGGACACTTTGCCAATAAACACAATGACTTAAGGAAAAAAGGTATATTCCTCCATAAGATTAAGAAATAGAAAGTAAATACGCATTCACTGAACATCAAGAAGATACTTGCCTGGAAACCATGAACAAAAACAACAATCTTCAGCTCACGCCCAGTATGCTGTGGGTTAATATGTTTTTTCGTCCCACTCTCATCATCATGCCCATTAAGTAAGCTAGAATCGATTCTATCAACATGTCTCATGTACGAATTATCACTGAACGTACGCCTTGGTGCATTCCAAACACGTTCAATTATAACTATAGGAACCCGCATAGGATCACCAAATATATGCATGTCTTGTATTGCCCGGTTGTTTATCTGCACATTAGTTATAATCAATCAAATTGTACAACTTACGAAACGAACAGGTAATTGAATCACGAAACTAAAATAACAAACCCGCATTTGTGCAATACTTCGACGGTGAAGTTCAGCGCGGGTGGATGCAACTTGTGCAGGCTGCATAAGAGAAAAAATTTGAATGAGTAGAGCCATGCTGGCACTCTGATAAAATTTGAAAAATAATCACTAACTAGATAACTCACATCATTCAGCTTCAACCCAGTCGAGACTCTTTTGTGTGAACTATGGTTTGAAATGTCCTCCATTCCACTTATAAAATGATGTGGCATTTCAACCTTGGAGTACACCATCCATATTGACCATTCCGCTCTTCGATCTTTAGTCCAGATATCGCGAAGATATTCCAAGATTTTTGTGTAATTATCCCTGAAAAGGGGAAAAATAAAGTCAATGATCAGAAGATAACTTCGCAAACATTATAAACCTGTAGGCTTATTTGACTATGGATGTCCAAAGGAAACTTACCGGTGCAATGTCAGAAAGGTATTCCATAGATAATGGAGCTGGGTGCCCAGTAAGTGGAATGTGCGAGATAGATGCTCCTTTGAGAAGTTGTGAAGCCAGTCATCACTTGCTAAATCAAATGGGCCATTCAACTTCTGTGTCAAAAATGGAGAGAAGAGCTTATATTCCAGAAGATAGCAAAACACAGTATTATATATAGAATACTCTGCAGTATAATAAAGAAAGGACCTCAAGATTGTTTTGTAGCTTGCCTTGTCCTGAACCTTCAACTTCAACAGATTTTCCCGTTGAACCTGAGTCAGATAAAAGAGCATTGTCCATACTGGATACAAACTCAGACAAGTCAACTGTTTGACCAACTGCTTTGCTAAGCCTTTGCATTTCTTCAAGCAAAGTGTCACGAGCTCCGAGTAAGGCTTTTACAAATGACACCAGCTTCTTGTCAGCAGAAGCGATTTGAGTAAAGGCCTAATGAGTTACAAAAACAATCAATCAATAAAAGTATTGTAAAATGGGAAGAATTTACTTCGAAACAGAGAACTTAATAAGTTCTGTGAAACCATGCTATTTGCAGCTTTACACAAACAATGTCAAGAAGACTGAAAAGTCTAGTGGGTTCTATAGACTTATAAAAACACGTATCGAAACACTGATGTATGATAGCTCTAGCATCCAGAAAGTAAATATTCTAAAGTATAATAGAACTCTAGCATAAATTACATCTTCCTGAGAAAAGAACGACTGTTTAAAGAAGAAAATGATACGATCATGTGTAGAGACTCTGAATGAGCATAATGCAAAATAATCAATTTGCTGAATCAGAAAATGCAATGCTGAAAGGAGTCTAAGAACACATACTTTTTTGGAAGACTGAATATTGCCACTGGTCAAATTTTTACCATTACTCGCATCACTGCACCAAACATGTTGGTTGATATATTAACTTAAGAGATATAGAAAACTCAGCAAGAAAACTTGAATTCAACAAAGGTAATTCATGCATACCTTGATAAAATTGCAGGCCGTTTGTAAGCAGCGGATTTCATGACGCTGACGTGGACACTTACATCGATAAGAACCGCGTGAAAGGTATCAAAGTGCACTGGACAGTAAGAATGCACGCCTGAAAGAGCTTTAGGAGGAATACGAAATTCATGCACTGCCGCAGCACAAGCATCTGAATGTGTCACAGGTATATCCTCCATGATTGGAGAATACAAAAGCTCAAACTTCAATATAACAGCCGATGTAGCTGACCCCTGCGTCAATCACAACTAGTCATTTATTGTACAATGATGTAATAGGTCAACCAAGTACAGCACTTTTCACAAGTTGGATTATTACTGTTGCTGACTATGAACAAGATCAGTAGCCAAAATAACCTCACAAACTCAATGGCGCAGATACTTTGCAGTAGAAAAAACAGTTTCTTAACAATTCATGTTGTTTAATATTATGCAACTCATTTGTCAGTATTAGCCTATAGTTGTGAGAATACATTATAAAAAGATGAATAGAACAAAGGAGAGAAATACTGGTACCTCATATCTTTCCAGAGGCATAGTAAATGAGACCATCATGCAGAGACGAACATCCTGCCTTGCATATTTAATGCGGAAGGGCTGTGTTAAGAAACTACTATCCTTATCATCTATCTTCCACACTCCATATGAGTCGTTTGAGGTTGAATCAAGCGCTGTGACACACAGGTATATGAGCCATTATATGTTAGTATACTGAAAACAAAGTCTCCAAGTACACAGAATAGGACAAATAGACATCAAATTCAGGGAATGGAATAGTGAACTCAATCACAAGAACGTAGCAAGACAGAGGAAAATGATTCAGAAGAAAGCTGATGGATAAGAGTACCTTCATACTGAACAACTCGTGAAGGAATTCCACAGGAGTTGTTGTCACCATCCTCCCATCTCATGCTGATTTTTATTTGATACCATCTAAAAGAATTAAAAGATACAACAAGTAACAACTCTTTAGAACAAGAAGAGAACATTGCTTCAATTCACTCAGAACTAGATATAGAGAAACTATCATACCCTTGCTGGAAAAGATCAAGGTTATGAAACCTATGGATATAGATAGCAATCTCCTGAACAGTGTCGATCATTAGCACTGGCTTAACCCTGGCTACGTAAGGCTCAGCATCAATCGACTTTGTTTGCCTACTTCTTTGGCTCAGTCCAATTAACCATCCAAGACGGCGTAACATATGGAGAACTCACATCACCTTCTAAAACTTTGGATGTTTGTTTTCAGGACAATGATATCCTGAACCAGTAGGGGACTATTTGTTGGAAATCTCATATCTCCACGAAAACTTGTCTACATTAGCAGATGCAAACTCTTTGAAGTGAAACCTCAAAGCCAACCAAGCAGCTGCAGATGAAAAGATGCAAACTTTTCAATTTCGATTAACACTAGAGTGTTCATCTCATATAGAATAATCAACACAGTAACCAAAGTAAGAGAAAATAAAATGTAGATATCTCTGTTCGGACATTAAAGCAAGAATCTTGATAACGAATTTAAACTAGAGCTACATAAAGTCGTCTCCGACAACAAAATTAGGTCAAAAGCTAAAATCCCAATCTGAGCCAAATAAAAATTACATAAATGAAATGTCAAAGATTAGCGAAAATAACAAAACTTTACCATAACAACATACATTACCTCGAAATGGAAAAAAAGAAAACCAAAGGCAGAGCAAAGCAGAGCAGAGAGTTCAAAAAAAGAAGACGATGGTGGGCCTTGAGACTTTAGATCTGACGAATCAGATAGACGAAACCCAGATTTGATTTAGGGTTTGCTTTTTGCACGACAGACAAACCCTGAGCTAAAAGAACAGAGATGCAATAAAAGGGAGAGGATCTGGGAAAGTTACAAATGACGATTGTAAGGAACCAAAAAGTTTTGAGGGATTCAACGAAACTTTTTTATTCTTTTTTATAAAAGAGTTTAAACAAAAAAGTCAGATTTTTTATTGTGTTTGTCGGGTAAAGGATGAATGTTCATGCGACGACACCAATTACTATGTGTCTTTTTTTTTTTGGTTTCTTTTGCGCCAAATCGATGTTTGTACTACTGTCGTAAAATGGTGGATCCGACCCGCTACGTGTACTGCTTGGCTAGCCCTTGCGAGATGAGTTCCAAACCCGATTTACAAGGTTGTTTGTTTATATAAGGCCCATGGAAAGCCCAATATTATATCATTCTACTTCTTTTGAGATATGGCCCAACAAAAATTTAGTTACATTTGGACAAGAGACAAAATAAAACAGCTTTGGTTTATACATCTTCTTCCCTTTGTTTTTTTTCTTTGTTGCCAACAGAATCTTGTAAAAACATTGGTATTTACGTATATGGATAGGGCTGAAACTCCTTGTAGCGCTTTCCTTTCGGCATTACACATGACAACTAAGAGCAAGTCCAGTGATTAGTTTCTAAACAAAGTTTCTATGTATTTTTTATTAATAAATTTGGATAGTTTTGTAGTTTAGAGATTTTTTAGAGTTTTTGAAAATTTTATGGTCCATTGGTGGAATCTTTTAAGTTGGTTTCTAAAACAAAAAAAAATTGAAAAAAAAAAAAATTGTTGATATTTTTATTTGATTAAACATGATTATTATTAGGAATTATAAAATTTTAAATGTGACTCCAATCCAATTACAAAATGTGGAGGAGTGATTCCATGAAGCCATGACCTCTCTCTTGTTGTTTCCAGAAACTTGAGACTTGAACTCAAGCAAAGCTTGAAACAGCTTCATGTCGATTATAAAAAGATAAAGAAAGGCTCTTCTGCTTCAACATAAAACCAGAAAATGAAAGGAAGTTTTAGGGGCTAATTAAATGTGGTCCAAAATTATTGAAAATGGTCACAAACAAACAAATTGGTTGCCAATGATATAATACATTCCAAAGAGCACGCCAAGCTTGTGTGTATAAATCACACGAGTTGTGTTGTACAAGAAGACACATACCTTGCTATTACAAGGCTCTATGACTTCTGAGCTTGCATCAAGCTCATCTTTAAGAAACTGCAGGAAGAGAACAGCTTCAACATGATCACGAAAGGGGAAAATATTAAGAACCAATTCAGATATTGCTTTCCTTCAGATTCCTATCACTAGCAAGAGGTTTGAGGAAAGCTCGGGTGAGAATCAACATAATTTGGATATATCTCATGTTTCCAGCTCTCAAGAGATTCTGGAATCTTCCCAGATAACTCTCTATGCTGCAGTGTATATCCTCCAACTGCAATACAAATCATTTAAAAACATGACTCCACATATGGCCTGAAACAGAGGACCCAATAGCAATGCAAAAGTCCATCCAAACAACATGTGCTCAGAAAGCTGATGAAACTGAAATTTATATATGTGCCACTGTTAGTTTTGCATCGTGCATACTGAGAAAAGTGTCAGCCAAATTGTGAGCCTCGTCTATGATAACAACACTATTTTTCAAGCTTGGTTCGTACTATTCTTACATTTGCACCTAAATTCTGAAATGTTTCCATTAGTTAGCAAAAATCTTTCTTTTATTCTACTTAGCTAAATGACCATTAACAATGACGAAACAAGCAGATATTCATTTAATTTGGAAGCTTTGTATTCAGAGGCTACCAGCAATGCAAGACGGAACACACTTTCATAGATAGATAAATCTTCTCATAATACAAGTTGATAACATGTACCTTCTTTTTAGAGACTTGAGATATCTTCTTCTTTTGCAAGTCCAAGCACCTCTCGTCGATTTGGTTAGAAGAATCGATTTGGGGAACAAAATCTAGCTCGATCATCATCCCGTTGGTTGAAACACTCGTTTAGGTGGATGATTTTTCATGATTTCATGAACAAATCACTAGATCTTCAGCGTCGATTCCAATCGTCTTTGGTGTCTCCGTAGGCGAAGAAGAAGAAGAAGAAATAAATAAACGCGTGTGGTTTTTTTTTTTTGGTTTTGTCATTCAGTTTACCCAATAAAATGAGGTCACGTATGAGTTTCTATTGGGTCGCGAAAAACTAATTTTAGGAACGATCCTAAATGGATTCAGCTGTTTTTCTATTATCTGGGCCCATTTTTACATAAAAACCCATCTAAGAAATCTACTAAAAACCCTTACTTGACTTGCTCTAAGTTTTCACCAACGGATTGTCAACGTACCGTACTTTTTTTTTTTTTTTTTTTTTTTAGTCAAACCCAATACTTTCCATTCCAAATCAAACAAAAACAAGAGTACCCGGGTCAAGCCCGATATTACCAGAAATACAAAGGGAGAGCTTAGCCGCAGCATCAGCAATCGAATTAACTAAGCGAGGGATAAATTGAAAGGAGATAGAGCGGAATCTGTTTCGAATAGATCGAATTTCCACTAGAAGGCCAAATATCTCATTGAGGGAGACATTGGAGTTCAAAGCATCAACTATGGATTTTGAGTCCGATAACACAAGGAGATCGGATCTTTCCAGTTGTAAAGCATGTAGCATCGCCGATTTGATAGCCCAAGCCTCCGCCGCTAAGGGCGAGGGGAACCGACGGCATCCGGCTGAGAAGGTGGTAATTTCTTTCTCCGAGTGTGAGGTTGCTTGGAACACCCAGCCAGAGCCAGCGAGGGAGCTCTGTTGTTGCCAAGCCGCATCCACGTAGCAGAGAAAATCATGAGTCAGAGTTGTTGTGGAGTTTGGGCGGGGGGTCGCTACACGAACTTTTGGGAGCGCCAATTGGGCGGATTGCCACGCTAAGGCATCCTGAACCGCCTTTGTAACAGTCTCTATCACAGAGAAATGAGAATTTTGGAAGATAAGCTGATTTCTGGCTTTCCAGATGTGCCAACAGATCCAGGGGAAGAGGGTTGCTGTATGAATCCCAACCGGGGGGAGAACGATGGTTTTCTTAAGTAAGTTAAGAGCTTCCAAAATAGGGGTACCGATAGGGATGTGACCCAATTGGAGGGGCGCTAGGTTCCAAACTTGTGCCGCAAAATCACAGTGAAACAGCATGTGGGTGGAAGTCTCCGGAGCCCCACAGCGTGCACAATCCCAAGTTGATGATATATGCCTTCTTACGAGTTGTGCACCCACAGGGAGAGCTCCTGCAGCCGCCTTCCATAGGAAAAGTTTGATCTTCGGCATAGTGTGGAGTTTCCAAAGGTTTGCTTGCCAGTTAAAGCGGACCTGAGCTGTTGGTAGCACTGTCAAGGATGTTACCCCGTAACCTGATCTTGAGGTATACTCTCCAGATTTTACCGGTAACCAGACCAATTTATCCACACCCCTACTTGAGGGCACAGGGAGCTGTCTGATGAGCTGTTCATAGTCAGGTAGGAGGTCAACGTACCGTACTTTAATGGTGTAATATGCGACATTTATTATGTGTCATTTTAGATATCTGATTCTGTCTCGACAATTGGGATGGGCATTTTATGGATATAGTTAGAATGGGATTTTATTCGAAGGAATATTTTGTGGATATATTTTAAAATAATCCACTAAAAAATCAGGTTTATGTTGGTCAAAATCCATATTTAATACGACAAAATACAACATTGAATTCATTAATTGTGCACAAATTACGGATTGTGAGATAAGACTATAAGAGTGAAAGAAACGATAAGAAGTAATGAAGACTCAAAATCGTACATAATTGAAATTAGTGAAATTTATGGTTTGGTTTACATGTTTTTGTAAACCGTTAAAATAGTAGTAAAATATAATACAAACATGTAAATCCACATAATTTTGTATTTGATGCGATACTAATAACAAAATGTTGTAGATATATCATAATATTTAGTTGATACAACAATATATATATATAGATTCACATCAATACATCATTATAACTCAATGTTAATGATTTAATTTCCCGATTAATGAATCATGTGCATGTGAGGATTTGAGAAGATAAATGAGCAAGATAGAAGAGAGGATATAGCTATGCAAGAGGCCAAGATCTGAAGGAAATATCTCTCTGTTTTACTCATCTAATTTTAATCAGTTACCTAATTTCGATTATTCGTAGTGTCGTTAATGTAGGTAAATCCTCTTTTCAACATGCGGACCAATTTTTGTTTCCGGAATAAGCAATAGTGGTTACACATTCAAAATCAAAGTCAAAAGAAATAAATCCTCGTAATAGAAGATTCTCTTAATAAATAAGATTCAACGTACAAAGATGCTCTTTCCATATAAACATCGATATTTGTGTATATAATACATGTAAGTACGTGATTGTGAGGGAGTACTCTAATAAGACGACCTCTGTCAATAACTCTCTTCCCCTCTCTTCTCTCCTCTGGTTCAGTGGTTCTCTCACAATGATGGACGCATACAACAATCCCTCGGCGGTGGAGTCGGGTGACGCCGCCGTGAAAAGCGTCGACGACGATGGTCGAGAGAAGAGAACGGGAACATTTTGGACGGCGAGTGCGCACATAATCACGGCGGTCATAGGCTCAGGGGTGCTGTCGTTGGCTTGGGCTATAGCACAGCTTGGTTGGGTGGCAGGAACCACAGTTTTGGTCGCTTTCGCCATCATTACTTACTACACGTCCACCTTGCTCGCCGACTGTTACCGTTCGCCGGACTCCATCACCGGAACACGCAACTATAATTACATGGGCGTCGTCCGATCTTACCTTGGTATGGATTCATATAAACAAATTCATTTTGTGTCTTTATCAGCATTGTTTTTCACAGATTTTTCAGTTTTCTAGACATTTTTTCTCAGATGAACAAGGATTTTGTTCATTTGATATCATTTAGATTTTGCCTAACTAGTCTCAATTTAGGACATGTGTTTTGATTTTCTTCCATTTCTGTCACAATGATGATGGCTGGCGAAAGAAAAAAAATCTGATCTAAAAATATATATTTAATGCTAAGTTGGAATTTGTAAATCTACAGTATAATTGGCTCATTTCAACAATTTTTTACCATGTAAATTTGTTGAAGAACATTATTGTTGTTGAACAATGAAAGAAAAAAATATGGTTGTTAGAAAAAAATGATTTACGATTTTGCCAAGTGTGCATGCTCTTTCATGGGAAGATATGAATTAATTATCAAAATCTATATAAAAAAAAGGAAGATAATCTTCATTCTTTCATAACTTAGTTAATAAATTAAATTGATTAGGATTGGTAACATAGTCAATTCAATTTATCCCGTTAAAGAATGTTATAAATTCGATTGTTGACCCCTCGTTGAAAATTTGGAATTATGCGGGATGTTTAGAAACTTTGCCATAAGACCAAAAGATTGGTAGTATTTGATAGTAGTACAAGAGTAATCATTTTTCTTCTTTAATAACATAAAACGCAGGTGGTAAAAAGGTTCAGCTATGTGGAGTGGCACAGTACGTGAATCTCGTAGGGGTCACTATTGGTTACACCATCACTGCCTCCATAAGCTTAGTGTAAGTCAAAGATTCTGATTTATTTCGATTATTTTGTTATGGTTATACTAACATGTTGTTCTGAATAAAATTACTAATAATTGTTTGATTGGTGTTTTTGTACGTCTTCGTTAGAGCGATTGGGAAATCAAATTGTTATCATGACAAGGGACATAAAGCGAAATGTTCTGTATCGAATTATCCATACATGGCGGCATTTGGGATCGTCCAGATCATTCTGAGCCAGCTTCCTAACTTCCACAAGCTCTCTTTCCTATCCATCATCGCCGCGGTTATGTCCTTCTCTTATGCGTCTATCGGAATAGGCCTAGCCATCGCTACTGTAGCAAGTACATTCCCCTTCTTTATCTTAAAACATAGTGGTTTATATGGATGATTCTTCAAAGTTGACACTAACCGTGAAAATGGTATACAATATATATGAAAGGTGGGAAGATTGGTAAGACAGAATTGACAGGGACAGTGATAGGTGTGGACGTAACTGCGTCTGAAAAAGTTTGGAAATTGTTTCAAGCGATTGGAGACATTGCCTTTTCATACGCTTTTACCACTATTCTCATCGAGATTCAGGCATGTACTACTGATTCCTACTATCTTCCGTTTACTATTGTTTTCATTTGCTTGTTATTATTAATTTCGCCAAAGAGAGGTAAAATAAGAATACCTTGAAGATAAGATGTTATTATTAATTAGACAGTTAGGAAAAAATATAGATGGATGGATGATGGATAAAAATAGTTTCATATTTTAGATATGTGAAGCTCTAAAGATAGTGACGCTCTAGTAGTATGTCTTGTTTATTTTGCAGGACACATTGAGATCAAGCCCACCAGAGAACAAAGTGATGAAACGAGCAAGTCTTGTCGGAGTCTCAACCACAACTGTTTTCTACATCTTGTGTGGTTGCATCGGATATGCTGCGTTCGGCAACCAAGCCCCTGGTGACTTCCTTACCGATTTTGGTTTTTACGAACCTTATTGGCTCATCGACTTTGCCAATGCTTGCATTGCTCTCCATCTAATAGGTGCCTATCAGGTATAACTCACAAACAAAAGAATAGGATAAGTGTGTAACATACATTTACCGTGTTCAAGTTCATTAAAAGTCTCATTATTGTGTTAGAATTTTTAGCTTTAACAATTCAGAAGATTGTAGAAATGGAGTTATTACTAAATATTGTTTCTAAAAAATGCTCTTTTTTTTTTTTTATCCCTGTATTATTCGCAGGTGTATGCGCAGCCGTTTTTCCAGTTTGTTGAGGAAAACTGCAACAAAAAATGGCCTCAAAGCAATTTCATCAACAAAGAATACTCGTCAAAGGTTCCTTTGCTTGGAAAATGTCGTGTCAACCTCTTCAGACTGGTTTGGAGGACATGCTATGTTGTTTTGACAACATTTGTAGCAATGATATTCCCCTTCTTCAATGCGATCTTGGGTTTGCTAGGGGCATTCGCGTTCTGGCCACTCACAGTTTATTTTCCGGTGGCAATGCACATTGCGCAGGCTAAAGTCAAGAAGTATTCTCGTAGATGGTTGGCCTTGAACCTCCTCGTATTGGTTTGCTTGATCGTCTCGGCCCTTGCCGCCGTAGGATCCATCATTGGCTTAATTAATAGTGTCAAGTCATACAAGCCCTTCAAGAATTTAGACTAGTGTGACTTATAATCTATGTTTGCCAAAAAAAAACCTTGTGATCCATATGAATTATATGAAATTTATTTCATGCTAAATATTTAGTACTTAATGTTTCTCCAAATAATGTGACGTTCTGTTTTCAGCTATGTTAAAAACCAAAATGCTAACTTATGTATTAGTACTAAAATTTATGAAAATGTATTAGTTATTGATTTATTTTTAGGACTACAATTATTGAATCAACATTGGATGTTTGAGTCCCATGAGATATGGATTTCAGCTTTTTTCAAATTCGTGTGGTTGTGTCAATTTCGAGTTATTATTATTTATTTTGCTTAATGGAATTGTCGGGGAAATCTTGAAAACAGACACTCACAGATTGTGTAATTTATTTGGTTTGGTGTGTCCTACATAAGTTGCTATCACATCTTATGTATTGGAGGAGTTGGGCAATAGAGGATCAAGGCAAGTTTGGTTTTCTATTAACGTTTCTACTCTGCATTTGCTTACAAAGTCATTTTCAAGGTTTTGTGGTCGTATGTCACTTGATGGCTACCATCATAACCGCCATGTAACCAAACAATTGCCTTGCGGTTACCTACCCATATGGCGCATCTAACCAAGAGATGCATCCCCTAATCCTGGTCATTTGTCATTGCACTTCTAGCTGATTGTTCAATAGAATAATTTCAATTAAGTTCGAACCCAATCATTCATATTTCATGACTAGAAATTTGGATATAAGAAGAGTCAAAATAGGTTTAAATGCTGTTGTTTGCAATAGTCCATCTTCTCAACCACCAAAACCAACTCAGTTTGTAACTAACTTAATTTCTAACCAACTAAAGGTAATTGTCTTACCCACAATGGACATTGAACATCCAACACAAAAAAGGAAAAAAAGTAAACCAAGCAACAATCTCATGTGTATTTTTACATCTAGAGATTCTAAATTCGATTTATCTAATTTATACACTTACATAATAAAATCAAAGGCAAAAGAAGTGTGACCAAGAAATTCACTCTTCACCTCACTCGTAGAACCCAAACCCAACAAAAAAAACCCAAAACGAAGCCACACAAAGTCCAAAATAGAAGCTCACTCTATGTACATCCTATTTTGTTAGCGCCCTTACCGGAAGTTTCTTTTCAAAAAAGAAAAAAACCTCCCAAGGCCATTTGTGACTCTAAAATTTTCAGAAACAAAAAATGAAAATCCTTGTCTTTTCTTCAGCTCAGTGACTCATGGCAAAGCTCTTTCCTCATCCGTTGATTAAACAGCCTGCAAGCATCCATACTAAGATCAATGGCTGCAGAAAGCGCCACGTAAGCAGCCGCATCTTCCATACAGCTAACGTGCTGCACACTCACCTCTACACAAGGCTTACTACATTTCCCTTCACCTTCCACACTTGCTGACATCACAAACCCTTTGTACACGTTCCACGGCCACAATCCGTAACCGTAATCTCCGCTCCCTCCTCTCGGACTATTCGCCGGCGATGCTCCTCCACCGCTTCCACTACTCCCACCTCTACGGCTTCTCGATCGGTTCACCACACTTGTTGGCGACGATGAAGAAGGCGACGATCCCAACTCGATTGAGAATTTCCCACCTCTGTGAGAACTTATGGTTGATTCCGCAAGCACGATTCCTGCACCGCTTGATCCGTCTGGGATGAGTTCGAATCTGTAACCTAGACCATCAGTGGCTCCACCGCGTTCCCGCCATGCTTCAAGTCTTCCCCACGGTCTCCAGGTACAGTCTCCGGGACGCAGTATAAGCCATGACCCAGGGTTTGACCGGCTCACACGATCGGTTCCAGGAGATGCCACGAATGGAGTGACGATTGACGCCATGGCCACTGGTGAACCGGACAAGTCATGGACTGTTATGGACCATCCTTTACGCTCTTTCCCAGGACGTTCTCTCTCACTCCCGAACGAGTTTAGCCAGCTCCGTGAAACACTTGTCTCAGTCGGCAATGATCTGATCAATCAAACAAAACACCATTAATCAACTTTATTTTAATCTAATCATATTAATTCCCTTTAAAGAGTAAAAGTGGTTAAATATCATAAGAGTAAAGTTTTATACTAAGAATAAAAGTGGTTAAATATCATAGACTAAAGTTTATACTATGAATGAATAAAAGTGGATAAATATCATAAGAGTAAAGTTTTTTCGATAGATACGTACACTAAAGCAAAAATTAAAAACAAGGAATGTGATTTCAGTATTTCGCAATAATCTTTGGCAGTGGATCTAATTAAAGCGTATATTTCGATTTGATTCCTCGGGAAAATAACATAATTAGAAATAAAATAAAAAATTGATATCACAATTTCCGATAATTATGGTGAACATTGATTTGATTTGATTGGCCGGAAAACTAACCTTGATCTCTGAGTACGATCACCGGTGTGCCGGCAACTGAATTTGCATGTGAAAACTGGTTGCCGGATATTGCCTTGAATCTGAACGACTTGAGGACTACATTCAGGCTCGCCGTCAAACTGAAAAACGAATCTAGGATCAGGCTCCGCCTTCACATTCAGGTGAAACTGAGCAGACGACGACGATTTTCCAGCTCCTTTTCCGACTGATATCCATCCGTTGTGGAAGACGCACGGTTTCGATTGCGTACCAGATAGATCCAACGGTACGGAGACTTTCGCCAGAAGACGACCGGAGTGTACGCCGCAAGCAGCGCCGGCTCTTCCAGTGTAGATCAAAATTTTAAGACAAGGCTTAGAAGTAAATATAGATCTGGAAGCTAAGCGTTGAATATCGGAGCTGCTGAGATGAAACGTGGCGGCTAGGGTTTGGATCTCCGGAAACTGAGTCGTCTCCAAAGGAATGTACGGGATTGCGGCGGTTTGCGGCGGGAAGTTTTTGAGTTTGATTTTACAAAAACAAGGAGAAGACGACGGATGCACGACGGAGCTCGTTGTCTTCGCCGCTAACGGAACTTTCAAAGCTAGGTTCCCGATTGTAAGACGGATGAATGGACAAGGATCCATTTCAATCGCAACGAGTCAATTAGGGTTTTTCAGAGAGAGACGGAGGAAGAGAAAGAGAAGGAAATGTGAACAAAAAGGGTTTAGGAAGAGTTCGACATTAATGGCAGGAACCGTTCAAGAGACGATGACTTAGGGGAATTAGGCAAAGGAAAAGGAGGTGACGACGATAAAACGCAGCGTTTTAATGGCGCCGTATTCACGACCTAACCATTGGAGGAAGCAGTCGTCTTCTTGGTCTTTCTGTGTATGTCTCTGGTTTTTAAGTGGAGACAAACAAGCAAGCACAATTTACATTTTTCCCATTTTTGCATTCCCTCCTTTCGTTTGCTGTATTTTCCTAAATTGTCCAATTCGCCTTTATTATACCACAACTTTAATATTGGTACCAAACCTTTTTAATTTTGTTCTTTAATCCCCTTTTTCATTAATATAGACGGTTAAGCTACATCCACCGATGAAAAAATCATTTGAATAATTTTTAATTACATTCTATAACTATAAGTCATGTTGTAAAGAGTTTGTTATTAGAGCATGAATATTCCATTATTCTCTCATAAAAAAAGAATTAAATGAGAAAATTTGTCCCTAATTCTTTTTTATTTCAAGTAGCCCCCTAAATTGTGGCTAAACATCCGGTAATCGTAACAATGATGTAGATTGGGTAACTCTCTGCTCGAATGTGACGCTTATTTTGGCAAATAATGTTTCTTTGGTAAACATTTGAAAGTTTTTAAACAATTTGTTTTGAGTATTTAAAATACGTACGGATAAAGGGTAAATCCGAAATTTAGAGTTAGTTGAGGGCTGGTAGAGAAAATTAAAAGACATTGGAGCACAGCTGGGAACAGGCTGGCGAAGAAGTGCCAGGTCGGAGAGAGGTTGACGTAATTTTCTTTTGTTTGGTTTCTCTCTCTACCTGATAAGTGACCAACCACACAAAAACATAGGGCTCCACTTCTTTGAAGTTTACGAAATTACCCTTGATGCTTACGTGTACATTCGAGGCTCTGATTAGTGCCTTGATCGGGGAGAATCTTTCCGCCTCTATGCGGAACTCACGTTTTCGTGTCAGTCTCATAGTTTTCTGGTTTTTCCTTAACACACATTTTATTCAGATTAAGAGATTTCTTTTTTCTTCTGTTAAATTTATTTTATTTTTAGTTCCGTTTCATAATTGGCGTAGCTAGTTTCCAATGTATTTGCTAACAGTGATGAAAGATGAACACTACGAAACATTTAAATTTTCTTCATGTGCATGAGTTTTGGAATGATAAACTTCCTAACATTATTTACACCATAGTGAAGTGTTCTTGGTTATTTTCCACAAAGTATTCTTGAATTGTCTTTGGTTATTAATAGCCATCGGTCTAACTTTTCTACATTCACCTAGAAACAAAAGTTTGATCAAATAAGGAAACAAACACTTTTTAGAGCCACAAAACTTTTCTACATTTGTGTACAGTATGAAATTAGTAAGGTGTTTTAAAGTTTCGAGGAACCGTCATTTAAAAATGACATCAAATAGTCACCTTTTCTTCTACTGCAAAGGTAAACTCACCACTCTATTCGCTCTGAGAATGCAGCTTCTGTATTATATAGAATACAAAATTTCTAAATTAAGAAATTAAATAATGCGTGCGAGTCAATAAAATAAAAATAAAGTAGAATTCTTTGGGGATTGGGCGAGAGATATGCGTGCACGTTTACGACAACTTAGATTCAATTTCTTTTTTATATAGTAGTAGTATTTGTTTAGATAAGTAGCTGAACGAGGATCGTGGATGATAGCTGTATTTTTTCTGCTTTTTTTGTTTTTTAATGACATTCATTTATAGAGGATGAAGGAAATGTCTTCTTCTTGCCTCAGCAACACAAAATTACGTAAACCATATTTTTGTTTTTACAGTAGTAACTGTAGAGAAGTCCATCAGAATATTACAGAAGCCCAATTGAAAAGCCCATTTGAAACCCACTGAATTAAATAATAATCGAATTCGGCGGAGACTCCAACTATTGTCGGCCCATCAAACAGTTTCTCCGGTGGTTTGAGAACTAACTGAAATGTACGAAATTAACCTCCGTGGCTTACGTGTTCTGATCGGGGAATCTTTCCGCCGAATCTGAGTTTACGTTTTTTTTTGGTGTCAGTCTCATAGTTTTCTGGTTTTAAAACGGAAAATATATGCGTTAGGGTATTGTTGGATAACGAGGAAGGAGTAAACGAAGGAAGAAGAGGGAGATGAAGGCGTTGGGGTATTGGTTAATGGTGGTTGGTTCACTGAGACTAGCTTCTGTTTGGTTTGGTTTCTTCAACATTTGGGCTCTTCGTCTCGCTGTCTTCTCTCAGACCACCAGTTCAGTTCTCCCTTTTTAATCTCTATTTTAAATTGTTCTTGATTTGATAGTGTGTTAGCTCCAACGATTTAAATGGGTGATGTTCACATAGAAACTATAGATAACTTCAGATTTTCTTCTATCAATTGACTTCCTTGGTCTCTGAGCTAGTATCTGTGAGTTAGTATCTATGGAGGGCACGTGAATTGGTTGTTTCAATGAGAAATGATAATGTCAGGTTCAGAGGAACCATTCTTGTGGAAATTTAACAATTTGTGTCTGTGATTTGAGTCTTCCAATAAGGATCGAATTTGGGATCCCTAAGCTTTGAGATCTAGAAAGATAGTGAGGAATTAGAATATTGTTTTGTTTTCCTGGATTTGATCTTGATTCTTGCTAGTAGTAGTAGTACATTGCATATGGAAAGTCAATGGTTTATGAATCTTGTAGTCAACTTTGAGGTTTTAAGAAGGAAAGCCGGATTAGGATTCGTTGAACATATTCATGATGCTCTTTCTACTTGCTCTTATGTGTTCTTTTAATTGTCAAGTTGAGGTAGTTGGGATTGAAAGCAACACTCATGAATTAGTACACCATAAGTATAGCAAACTGAAGCAACGTATCCAAGAAAGATATAGGCAAATCTTGTATGTTGTACAGTTCCTTGGTGAAGTAACTTTTTTAATAAGTGGACGGCCATGTCCTAGATATCAGGAAAGGGAAGAGTATTTGGATCGAGAATTGGGTGGGAATGATAAGAGTTTACATACTCCAATGCATAACCTTTTTTTGTGGGATCTTTGTAAAGTTTTTTCTTAAAGTACTGTTGAAGTAAATTAGTGATCAGGTGAAGTGAATAAGATTTTGTATATGTATTAAAACATAAGCAACTTGAAGTTTCTTTTTTCCTTTCTGTAACTTGTGGTGCATGGAACATTGTTTTTTTTCTTCCTGTGATTGCAAAAGGTCTTGTACATGTTTTGTTCATCAGTTCTGATAACACAAGGACTAATAACTTTGCATCATCTAAGCTACATGAGAACCGGGAACACAAAAGATTTATCTAGACAAAACTAGTTCACATAGTTGATGTCTCTATTACTTAGGTTATCTCAGGCAATGGGGCCTTCTCGGTTCACAAGAGTCCTGTACTCATTACTTGAATCTTTTTATTACCTGTTTTGCAGTGAGTGAAGTTCATGGACGTACATTCGGAGTATGGACACTCTTGACCTGCACTCTCTGCTTTCTTTGTGCATTCAACCTCGAAAACAAACCATTATACTTGGCTACGTTTCTATCATTTATCTATGCGTTAGGCCATTTTCTGACTGAATACCTCTTTTACCAAACAATGACCATCGCGAATCTCTCAACTGTGGGCTTCTTTGCAGGTATAATTTGAGGCATTGACCATCACTCACTCTTGTATTGAATCAGTTGATGTAGGTTGCATTCATATTGTGAATGATCTATATAATGTGTTCTCTATAACAGGTACATCGATTGTGTGGATGCTCTTGGAGTGGAATTCCCTTGAACAACCACACTCCAAACTTTCTTGATGTTAGTCCACATCTATGTTTCTAAGTCTCTCGTCTTATAAGCTTTTCTAAAAGTGGGAATCATCTGAGTTTTTGCTCGATCCCTAAAGCTGTTGATTCATTGTTTCATCTAAATCTTACGACATCTTTGATGGAGTCTTGAACTATGAGAATATCATAAATTCATGGATTATATGGTTTCTTTTTAAGTGTTGTTTATTGCTTTTAAAACAGAGATTTGAGTTTAGTGTATGGTTGATAGTCAACGAACAGGGAAACTATTTCTTGCGTTCCCTTTTTTATTTGTTTGTATCCAAAATGATTCTATTTTCCATTTTCCCGGTAACTGAGAACAGCTAACAAAACAGATAAACCTACTAATAGTGTATAGTAACATTACTAGATGACAGAATTGTGATAATATGACTAATGTATTTCCCCTAGTGAATTTAACTTGTGAAGGAGCTTGCCATCTTCCGTTATCTCACAAGTCACACCTATGGCTCAAAATTGTCAATCATGTGTTGTATAACATCTGCTCCAGCTGAATTGATCATCTTTGTTTTCACCTGTAATGTTTTCCAAATGTGAGTATGAAGTTTAATAACAGTAGCAATGGTGATGATGATGGCGACAATGATGAACACTTGCCTGAATGGTATTGTGAGCGAGAAATCTTTGCAGCGTTCCTCTGAAACTAACATCAACTCGTTCCCAGCTCAGTTTTGTTAATTCTCTTATCATCTCCTCTGCATAAGTTTGTTGTATTATGATGACTAGAAATCAAGAATAAGAAACACGAGAATGAGTTTTCCACTGAACCAACCTTCCATATCTAAGTTCTTGAACCTGTCTGCTTTGGTCCTTGAATGATCTTCCTCATAGTTACTTGCAGTATCCGGTGCTTCAACATTCACAATGTGAGGATACTTCTCATTGACTGGACCACGTTGAAGCTGCGAAGGTTATATCATTATATGTGAGACTTGATTCAGCATAACATACACAGCATTATCTTATTAAACACTGAAAGTGAAAGGTTTAACCTTAGGAAGCTCATTGTGACGCCGGATAGACGATGTACTCCACCCAACAAGGTCTAAGAACAAAGGAGGTCAAGGTTTCAAATGAATTGTAATAGCCACAACAGTTCTGAGTCTTTTTTTTAAGCTCAATTCACATTGTCCGATCAGTGAAGAAGTAGAGAATTAGTTTAAAGACGTCCAACAAAGAAAGGATACGGTCGAAACTTGTATTCGCGTAAGCAATACGCCGTTTGAAGCATTGCAAAGCAGAACTGTTCACAAAAGCAGAGGAGACATTAGAAATCATTTGAACTACGCAAAAGCCTCAATCAGCTATATATAGAAAAATCATTGAAGGAACTCACATGAATTTAAGATCTCTAGAATCTTTAACCATCCGGAGGAGTAATGGAGGCTTTCCACCATCACTATCAGCCAGAAAAAGATGTTTTCCCGTTTTACCAAGACAACCCGACATACGCGTAGCTAATCTCTCCAAAGTGTAAGATCCAGAAAACAATGGGACCTAATGCAGTCAAAATGCCACACCATTAACCAAATTGTAACTTTTCATGTTGCAAAATTCCACAAACTGTATCAACTATCAAGCTTACAGGAGAATGAGGCATAAAAGGATCTCAACTTTGCTGTAAACATATTGACAGCTTCAATGTAAGAAAACCGTTTTCAAATCACCTGTTTATGTCCTCTTGAACCAAGGTGTGGTGTTGCAGAAGTTATAAAATACACAGGCTCTAATCCAGCGATTCTTGCTTTCGGTTCCTCTATCGAGCATTTATCACCAATGTCGTCACTATTATGTGGAAGCTCTTCTCGGGATTCTTGCTCATAAAGACGCCCAATAGCATACCTAGCAATCAGGCCACCTAAAGAATGTCCTACAAAGGAAATCTTCTGAAGACTTGGGTGACGTTTGATCACCGACCTAACCTAAACAAAAGAGATTAAGAATATCACTTGAGCTGGAAAACTCAAGCAGAGACAAAGATAGAAACTTCTACATAAAAGGTTCTAGCATTGCGAAAACATCTAGCCAAGCGGAAGACAATATAACATTAGATAGAAACAACGCTGAAATATAAGCAGCCTAAAGATAAGAAACACAAACCTCTTCAGCTAATCTTTCTCCCATAACATCAACACCATCAAATGTCTGTGTGGAATGGTTGCGTTTACTGCCTGCAAAATGATTATAAAGTATCACAAGCCATTATTTAAAAACTATTATAAAAATCCAGTAAAGTGAGATCAAAATATCTAAAGTGTGATTCTTTCTTCCTTCCAATAATCAATCTGTTTCACTTGAGACTTCCAATCACAAATTTACTATAGACCATTAGGAGGAAACTCTGTTTTAATTGAAAAAATATAGAGAAAGAAGAACTCACAGTGAACGAGGAGATCCTGAGGATACTTCTTAAGCATCTGCTTAGCGGCGAATCTCCAATTCTGAGCACTGTACCCACACACAAAATTTAAAATCAGCTTAAAATAGAACAAAATCAAGCACATAACATAGGAAACACTAAGAACCTGCCGATGAGACCGTTGACCATGACGACTAGGTGAGTCGGCTCAGTGCGTTCGCCAGGGAAATCAACAGTCAAATCGACGTTTCCACTTTCGTCTGATTCAGCTCTGAGACAACCCATCCAATACTTTTTCTTCTTCTTCTTCGTCTCTTTATCATCACTCTTCCTGCTTCTCATCTTCTTCATCTTCTTTGGCTTACGGATTCCTTCAAGATCACTTCCAACACGCCCATCTCCTTCTGTATTCTTAGGAATCACGCTATCTTCTTCCTCCATGATCACGAAACGAAGAATGAAAAATGGAAACTTTATGCAGGTGTTAATTCAAGGTCGCCACTTTGGGAAGATTCGAAGGTCTCGCGTAGGTTTTTATAGACTTCAAACATCAAAAGTTCAAATGGTCAGAGAGAAACAGAGAATAGTTTCAGTCGTTAGGGAAAGTCCCCACAGAAGTATTTGTTGTCGTCGTTGAAACGCCATTGACATTTTCTTTCTTACACATCTGAGATTTGGACACTGTTGCTTTTTCTAGAACACAACACATGTTATATAAAGTCATTAACTTGATTAAATGAGCCAAAAATGTGATTTGGCATAAGTTAAAAAGCATATTCAGACATGATGATGATAATTAAGATTATTTTTATATAATAACTTTAAAAGACAGGCCCGGCCCATTTAATGTCAAAGATTGGATCCAAGTTTTGCCCAGAGAAAAGGAAGCTTCATGAATCATGAGTTTGTTTCTTCTTCTGGAAGAGTCAAACAACAATTTTGACTTTTTTATCAGCAACCACAACGTCGAAAGCACGACATGAATCATTAAAAAAAAAAAAAAAAACCGACGAGATTTTTGTACCTTTCTTCTCCGAAGTGTTGCTGATTGATGTCTGTTGGATTTCTCTTTCTTCAACTAATCACCTTTCTGTGTCCTCTCGCTTCTCTCTTCTCTTCTTTCCCATTCAAAGGTGAGATTTTTAATTTGACTTTTTTTTTTTGGGTTGACCCATTTCGAATTTTTATCATCTACTGGTTAATGTTGTTGATTTGATTATATCCGAATTTAGTACAGGCTAAGCTCATGGCGGATCTTAACATTGTAATGAACGGTGACTTCTTTGCTGGGATTGAACCTTGGTATCCCAACGGATGTGAAGCTTTTGTAGTTTCCTCTGACCCATTTAGCTCAGAGGTAATGTCTGCTGATTCCTCGAGCGGTGGTTATGTCGTTGTAACTAATAGGAAAGAAACTTGGCAAGGACTTGAACAAGATATTACAACCAGGGTTGCTTCTGGAATGAACTATACTGTATCAACTTGTGTTGGTGTGTCTGGTCCTTTCAATGAATCAGCTGAGGTTCTTTCTACTGTGAGGCTTGAGCATGAAGACTCTCCTACCGAGTATTTGTGTATCGGAAAGTATGTTTTTTTTTATGGTTATATCTTTGAAATTTGATTGAGCTTTTGTAGAGATTTCTGATGAAGTGGAACTTATCTGCAGAACATATGCCTCGAGAGACAAGTGGGTTGATCTGGAAGGAACGTTTTCGATATCAAATATGCCTGATCGTGTTGTTCTCTATCTGGAAGGTCCCGCTCCAGGGAAAGATCTCCTTATACGCTCTGTTACCGTTAGATCCTCCACTTCTAGTGACTTCCAGGTGAACCTCATGTCTTTCTTGACCAGCCATAGTCATATGTTACTTAACTATTTGGGGATCATAGTTTTGCATTTGAATATGAATAAGTAAAGAATATGGGTATAGAGAAAGGTGATTATTAGAGAAGATAAAAGATATGTTATTGGAGACTGAGATAGATGTAACTATCATGTGTCCAAGTTTAACATTATTGTTAATTCTGGTTGTCTGATCATGAAATTATATTTCAGTTGTTTGAAATAGAGAGAAGTAAAGCTATATGAAAGAAGTTCAGCTACATGAAAGAAGTCTAGCTTGTTTCGTTGCACGTTAGTTGAGGCACTATATAGCTCACCGGGTTCATCTAATTCTTTACAGTATAATCCAGATTACAAGAAACCAGCAAGCTAATTACTTGTATTCTAACATCGTTTTGTGGCTTACTATTTCACTGCAGGAAACCGAAAAAAACACTGACGCTTCCAATGTCTTCCCTCTTGCTTTGAATATCATTAAGAACCATGACTTCTCTGATGGGTTGTATTCTTGGAATACCAACGGTTGTGATTCATTTGTTGTTAGTAGCAACGACTGTAATTTGGAATCAAATGCGGTTGTTAATAACCGAAGTGAAACCTGGCAAGGACTGGAGCAAGATATCACAGACAACGTTTCTCCTGGTTTTTCATATAAAGTCTCTGCTAGTGTTAGTGTATCAGGACCTGTTTTAGGGTCGGCGCAGGTCTTGGCCACTTTGAAGTTAGAGCACAAAAGCTCAGCAACGGAATTTCAACTAATTGGAAAGTAATGGAACCACATGACTTCTTTGTGATATATAGTCAAGAAGACCCAGAAATGTTGACATTGATAATGTTTTTATCTGCAGAACTTATGCTTCGAAAGATATTTGGAAAACTCTGGAAGGCACTTTTGAAGTGTCAGGAAGACCTGACCGTGTTGTATTCTTCTTGGAAGGGCCACCTCCTGGAATTGACCTTCTTGTAAAGTCCGTCACCATCCATTGCGAAAGCGATAATCAGTTTGAGGTAACTGTGATTAGATAGATAGACTGAAAGTACATTGACATGATCAATCTATGATCTAAATCTTAGCTTTGATTTAATGTTCTGCCTTATATGCAGAGAAGCCGAGAATTCTGTTCAGCTCCTGAATCTGATAATCACATCTTCCTGAATTCAAGCTTTTCCGATGGCCTCAATCATTGGTCTGGAAGAGGATGCAATCTTATGTTACATGAGTCTCTAGCTGATGGGAAGATACTACCGGATTCTGGAACCTGTTTTGCTTCTGCATCAGAGCGCACACATAAGTGGAGCGGAATCGAGCAGGATATAACAGAAAGAGTCCAGCGAAAACTCATTTATGAAGCATCTTCTGTTGTTCGACTATCACATAGCCATCACACCGTGCAGGCCACTTTGTATGTTCAATACCTTGACCAACGCGAAGAGTATATAGGCATTTCCAGGTTAGGCTCTCCATATGACGATTTTTTCTTTTTCTTCCCACATGTTACTGTAAATGTGAATCTTGGCCCAAATATATTGTCTGATACAAAGAATTTGAAGAAAGTTTGTTCCCTTTTCCAAGTGTTCAGGGAACACACGACGATTGGGTAGAGTTAAAAGGAAAGTTCCTCTTGAATGGATCTCCAGCTAGAGCAGTTGTTTACATTGAAGGACCACCACCAGGGATTGATGTTTTTGTCGACCATTTTGCTGTAAAGCCTGCAGAGAAAGAGACTCCTTCAGGACGACCATATATTGAGGTTACATTAAAAGTTTTGTGGTTTTTAACATTTACCTTCTCTTTGTGTTTAATGTATTATATGTTGTTTCCATTTTTCTACAGAGTCATGCTTTTGGGATGAACATTGTTTCGAATAGCCACCTAAGTGATGGAACAATCGAAGGTTGGTTCCCTCTTGGAGACTGCCATTTAAAAGTTGGAGACGGCTCTCCTAGGATATTACCTCCCCTGGCGAGAGACTCACTTAGAAAAACACAAGGATATCTATCTGGAAGATATGTGCTTGCGACAAATCGAAGTGGAACATGGATGGGTCCTGCTCAGACGATAACTGATAAAGTGAAGCTGTTTGTAACATACCAGGTCTCCGCTTGGGTTAAAATTGGCTCAGGAGGACGTACCAGTCCACAGGACGTAAATATAGCACTCAGTGTTGATGGTAATTGGGTTAATGGAGGAAAAGTTGAGGTTGATGATGGTGACTGGCATGAAGTTGTGGGTTCATTTAGAATTGAGAAGGAAGCGAAAGAAGTTATGCTTCATGTCCAGGGCCCGTCTCCTGGTGTTGATCTTATGGTTGCAGGTCTCCAGATCTTCGCTGTTGATCGTAAGGCACGGTTGAGTTATCTCAGAGGACAAGCTGATGTGGTAACCTACGAAACATATTACTCATTACATGTTTGGAACGAAAATTAAACTTCACATCAAATGCTCTTTCTCTGTTATGCAGGTTCGTAAACGCAATGTTTGCCTCAAGTTCTCAGGTTTAGATCCTAGCGAATTGTCTGGTGCAACGGTGAAGATCAGACAGACACGTAACAGTTTCCCACTCGGGTCATGCATCAGTCGGAGCAATATAGATAATGAAGACTTTGTCGATTTCTTTCTTAACAATTTCGATTGGGCAGTGTTTGGTTATGAGCTGAAATGGTACTGGACAGAGCCAGAGCAAGGAAACTTCAATTACCGGGACGCAAACGAGATGATCGAATTCTGTGAGAGATACAACATAAAAACCCGAGGCCATTGCATATTCTGGGAGGTAGAGTCCGCTATTCAACCGTGGGTCCAACAGCTGACAGGTTCCAAGCTGGAAGCAGCAGTTGAGAACCGCGTAACAGATCTTCTTACCCGTTACAATGGGAAATTTAGACACTATGATGTGAACAATGAGATGCTCCACGGATCGTTCTATCGAGATCGACTAGACTCTGATGCAAGAGCAAACATGTTCAAGACTGCACACGAGTTAGACCCATTAGCAACTCTGTTTCTGAATGAATACCACATAGAAGACGGATTTGACTCGAGGTCATCACCCGAGAAGTACATAAAACTCGTACACAAGCTGCAAAAAAAGGGTGCACCCGTGGGAGGAATCGGGATTCAAGGACATATAACCAGCCCCGTCGGTCACATCGTTCGTTCTGCTTTAGACAAGCTAAGCACACTCGGATTACCGATCTGGTTCACAGAACTTGATGTGTCCTCGACTAACGAACATATAAGAGGGGATGATCTAGAGGTGATGCTATGGGAAGCCTTTGCTCATCCGGCAGTTGAAGGAGTGATGCTTTGGGGATTCTGGGAGCTGTTTATGAGCAGAGAACACTCACATTTGGTGAATGCAGATGGTGAGGTTAACGAAGCTGGGAAGAGGTTTCTGGAGATCAAACGCGAGTGGTTGAGTTTTGTGGACGGAGAGATTGAGGATGGAGGAGGATTGGAGTTTAGAGGTTATCATGGGAGTTACACAGTGGAAGTTGTCACATCAGAGAGTAAGTATGTGACGAACTTTGTTGTTGACAAAGGCAATTCTCCAGTTGATGTGATTATAGATCTTTAACGTTTCATAATACTAAAGATCTAAACATTACAAGTCTTTATCTTTATTTTCTTCTGAAGATGGGTTTTTGCTGAAATGATAGTTCTTCTTTATTTCCGATACTTGCATCACAAGAAAACATTACTACCTTATTTAAACAGAAAAATTATATGTATTAAATTTGAATTTCATCAAAATATTTCAAAAGAAAAAAAATTACCTTATGAAAATGCGTACAAGGTTTACTATAAGTTATCAGATGCAGT
Organism: Arabidopsis thaliana; assembly: GCF_000001735.4. NCBI lineage: Eukaryota > Viridiplantae > Streptophyta > Magnoliopsida > Brassicales > Brassicaceae > Arabidopsis > Arabidopsis thaliana. Next base: position 3,283,690 of record NC_003070.9, read on the forward strand.
GGACGAAAGAATATGATCCGTTAGTTGAGTCGATCATTCTAATAAGAGCAATCACGAATGATCCACACCACCTACAATCTCATACGTACTTGTCCAGCTTCACTGCACCTACCATATCCTTAATTTAGTTGGCAGATATTATGTAGATATATGTATATTTCAACTTGGTGTTCTCCACAACCACCCATACATACAACTTTCGACAATTGATGAGACAAGTATACAAATAGGTTGGGTTTTAAAGCATTTAGTACTATCCTAAATAGAAACGAGAAGGGATCATTTAATGATGACCTTGAGGAAATAAAGTTGGTTTGCATTTAGTTTCCCATTGATATTTATGTGAATAGTGACCATACGTAACTGTACCATACTTTTATGTTTCCACCATCAGGGCAACACAATAAAATTGAATGCCATCTAAAACAAAGCAAAAAGATTTACTATAATTATTTTCTTACTCATGCATGTACTCCCAATCTCCCATAGATATTTTCGAAGGTATTTTTGTGGTAACGTACAAGTCTTGGCTTCGTAATCTAAATACCGAAAAAGAAAATGCCTCTAACTTCCCTTCCTCTCTCTATATATTTCAACCACTCTCTGTCTCTCTTCCTCTTTGTAGTTTCTCAAATATTTTCTTCAGAGTTGGCACGACCTCATTAATAATAATCTTCTCTACACCTATCAATAAGAGATATATTTTAGAGTTTCACTTTGGTGCACAAACAAAGCTCGTACAACATTCTTCGTATATGGCTCTTCGTCGCTGCTTACCTCAATATTCAACAACTTCATCTTATCTCTCCAAGGCTCGTACTTTCTCCAATATACCATCATACTGTTCTTTTTTCTTTTTCTTTTTTCTATACAGTAAGGAAACTGTACAACTTACATAATTTTATTTTATTTTTATGTAATAGTAAAAATAAAAGACATTTGCTTTGTTTGTAATAACACAGATCTGGGGATTTCGTATGCATGGGACCAAGGCAGCAGCTTCTGTTGTAGAAGAACATGTCTCGGGGGCAGAACGGTAACAGTAACCTCCAATCAAATTCAACATTTGTCCGTTCTTATTCATTGTTACCATTTACAAGAAATATGCAAGAAACAAAATGGGGAAAAAATTAAAGGAAATAAAAAAAATAAAAAATAGATGCTAAAATTGTATACTTTTAGAAAAAATATTGCGTGACGGAAAGCGCTTATTGGTGGTGGTTGCACAATGCAGCTCAAGCCCGTGATCGTTTCGATGGAGTAAACAAATTTTGTAAAAAAAAGTGTAGTATGTTTTTTTTTTAAAATCAGTAAAAATAGTGCTTTACATTTCCAACCATTAAAAGTTTTAAACCAAAAAAACAAAAGTTTAAAAGTTAGTGTTTTGTTAGGAATATGAATAGTCCTTGTCTTGGATTCTAGTTATCATATAAGAAAATAGGCTTCAATAGGCAAAATATTCTTCCTGTGATGCAGTGAGGATGAAGAATATGCTGATGTAGATTGGGACAACCTTGGATTCAGTCTTGTACGGACAGATTTCATGTTCGCCACCAAAAGTTGCAGAGACGGAAACTTCGAACAGGGTTACCTTAGCCGTTACGGCAACATCGAGCTCAACCCTGCTGCTGGAATTCTCAACTATGGCCAGGCAAAGCTTCAAATCTTATCCAAAATCACACAAATATATGATCTCAGTTGTGATAAAAAACTACTTTTCTGGTCGACTTTGCAGGGACTAATAGAGGGGATGAAAGCGTACAGAGGAGAAGACGGTAGGGTTCTTCTCTTCCGTCCAGAGCTAAACGCGATGCGTATGAAGATAGGAGCTGAGAGAATGTGTATGCATTCTCCTTCTGTTCATCAGTTTATTGAAGGTGTTAAGCAGACCGTTCTTGCAAACAGGCGTTGGGTAGAACCACATTTTCGATGCCTTTTTCTCCTAGAAAATGATCTTCGGTTTAGATCTCTTTAAGGGTCAGTTTTTTTTTTATTAGGTTCCTCCTCCGGGCAAAGGCTCGTTGTATCTCAGACCGTTGTTGTTCGGAAGTGGAGCAAGCTTGGGTGTGGCTGCAGCATCAGAGTACACGTTTCTTGTGTTTGGCTCTCCTGTTCAAAACTACTTCAAGGTCTTAATCGCCTTGAAGAGGTATTCTTGTTTTCTTTGTAGCAAAGAGTCTTGGTCTTAAATTTGATTGCTTGTATAGGAAGGCACAGCGGCGTTGAACCTGTATGTGGAGGAGGTGATTCCACGCGCTTATCTTGGAGGAACTGGTGGTGTAAAGGCAATATCCAATTACGGTCCAGTAAGTTTAAACACTCATCCTATATAGTTTCAAGTACTAAGCAAGGTGTTTCGTTCCAAAGTAAGTGTTAATTGTTTTGGTGATTAACTGTGAAAGGTGCTTGAAGTGATGAGAAGAGCAAAATCAAGAGGGTTTTCGGATGTTTTGTATCTTGATGCAGATACTGGGAAGAACATAGAAGAAGTCTCTGCTGCTAATATATTCCTTGTGAAGGTTAACAAACACTCTATTTAAGACAAAAGTGGAAGGGATTTTTTTTGTTCTAATGATGCTGTTGTATACTAATTGAAGTTTATTGAGTCTTTCAGGGCAATACAATAGTGACACCAGCTACGAGCGGAACGATTCTCGGAGGGATCACACGTAAGAGCATAATCGAAATCGCCCTTGATCTTGGTTACAAAGTTAGTAGTTATTCCACGTCTTTTTTCTTCTAACACCGTTTCCAATCTTGAGTCAAAAAACAGAGCAATACTCTGTTTCAAAATAGGAATACTTTTGATGCATGGAAGTTTTGATAAGTGTGTAATGGACTCAGGTGGAAGAACGAAGTGTTCCGGTAGAAGAACTGAAGGAAGCTGAAGAAGTTTTCTGCACTGGAACTGCCGCTGGAGTTGCTTCTGTTGGAAGCATCACTTTTAAGAACACAAGGTCTCTTCTTCCTCTCTGGATACATGTATACATATGCTTAGAATTTTACATTTATCTGTTGATAAATAATCTGCAGGACTGAGTACAAAGTTGGAGATGGGATTGTTACACAGCAACTTCGATCTATTCTTGTCGGAATACAAACTGGTTCTATCCAAGACACTAAAGATTGGGTTTTGCAGATTGCCTAAGTTACTTTCATATCCTATAAATAATGTTGCACTCTCTTGATCACCCATCAAAAGCTTTTGAAATAGTTTTTGGTAAATTTGTGACATAAATTTGTGATATATCACCACATCGTATTAGTATTAAACATTTGTTTCACTCTTCCAAAGAGACAAAAGCAAAACTAAAGACCTTCAACTTCAAGGTCAGGATATGTAATCTAATGGTTTGTCTTTGTGGCATTTTGCCACCATTGGTTCAAAATACCATTGCTGTATGATCAGCCTCCTCAGATTCTATTTGCCAGACTCTACGGCGGTATATTCGCTTTTAGAAAAAAAACAATTTTGTCGAAACTTTTTTTTTTTTGTAAATATTGTAGATTCCACACACAAGACTGTCTAAGATTCTTTGATAAGACACGACAAATGCGATTTAAGATTTTTCAAAGAAATGAGGTTCGTTGATTGTTCCACTAGGTTTGGTATATTTATAATTTGAATTTTTTTTTTTAAAGATATTTATAAGAAAACGAAGGAGTGTGCTCGCGTCAAGTGTGTACTAATAGTCGATGACACTAGTGATACGACGATACTGGAAAGGGACATCAATATTCATTAGTAAGCCATCTTAGCAAAAACGTTGTTATCAGATAAGAAAAGTTCTCAGACTGACGTGGCTGTCAATCTCCACAACGTGTTTATCTCCCATTTGGGTAGTTACGGACAAAGACGTTGAAAAGACAACAATATGGTCTAAAAGATTGACATGGAAAGAAAATTGTTTATCCGACAAAGACCTCTTGGTCCAACGTGGCTTTCACATCACTAGTTTACTATTTCACATCTCATGGAAAATTACTGAAATTAGTACTTGTCTGTATTTTGTTTTTTCGTCAAGTATTTGTTTGTATACTTTAGGTAATTGCGTGCCGAAGAAACATTGCTAAATTGATATTTATACCAACTTACAATAGTTTACAGTTCAAAAATAGAAATCTCCATTTTGAAGATACACCACTAATTTTCTTCATTTATTTACCCCATAAGAGAACGAGAAAAGAACAATAGTCCGTTGATTTCGTTAAAATCTAGTTTCAGAAAGACACGTCTAGATCTGTCTGATCAGGGCAGATAGACACAAGTGACGAAGCAAAAGAAACACAAAAATAAGATAAGAACTCTTACCACTAAAAGATAAAAATAAGAAAAAAAATAAAACAAATTCAACGATTTGCCAAGATAAAAGCAGACACTGTACATAAGCTCCGCATTCACTTACGTGTTGGATACTTAATTTGACACTCTTCTTTGTGTTTTCTCTTCCACCTTCTTTTTCGGTATATCATTCAACAAAATTCTCTCTTCATTTCTTTATTTTGTTGTTTTTTTTATTATTATTGAAATCAAGAGAATTAAAACAGAGGCTCTGCAAAAGAAGATGATCAAAACAATCACATCTCTACGCAAAACTCTGGTTCTACCTCTTCATTTACATATTCGTACGGTATAAACTGGATTCTTACAATCTAATGATGATTACTTACTTAGAGACATAACTCGGATCTCAGATACAAACATGTTTTATGTTCTGTTTTTTTTGTCCTGATGAAATAGCTACAAACTTTCGCCAAGTACAACGCACAAGCTGCATCGGCTTTGCGAGAAGAGCGTAAGAAACCTCTTTATCAGTAAGTTCTCTTTTTCATGATCCAGCCAGGTCATATAGATATTTTGTTACCATTGGAAAAAGCTCTGTTTCAAATTTGTTGTAATTGTATCATATAGAAATGGAGATGATGTATATGCGGATTTGGATTGGGATAATCTCGGGTTTGGTCTAAATCCAGCTGATTACATGTATGTCATGAAATGCTCAAAAGACGGCGAATTCACTCAAGGAGAACTTAGTCCCTATGGGAATATTCAGCTAAGTCCTTCTGCTGGAGTCTTAAACTATGGACAGGCAAGGATCTCGTAACCCCCAAATGTTTCTTGATTTGTTTCTCAACTGTATGATCAATAGAGGTTTTGGGATTCTTTGCAGGCGATATACGAAGGTACAAAAGCATACAGGAAAGAAAATGGGAAGCTTCTTTTGTTTCGTCCGGATCACAACGCTATCCGGATGAAGCTTGGCGCTGAACGGATGCTCATGCCTTCTCCTTCGGTTGATCAGTTTGTTAATGCAGTTAAACAAACCGCTCTTGCAAACAAACGTTGGGTAAAAACGCTTTCTTGTGACGTATATTTCTTCTGAAGAGGTTTGTTTTTGGGATCTGATAAGTGATGATGTGTTTGTTCAGGTTCCTCCTGCAGGGAAAGGGACTTTGTACATTAGGCCTTTGTTGATGGGAAGTGGTCCAATACTTGGTTTAGGTCCTGCACCTGAATATACATTCATTGTCTATGCATCTCCAGTTGGTAACTACTTCAAGGTATATACAATACTCTTGCATGTCCATGCTTTTTGGCGATGGAACGATTAGCAAATGTTTTGTTCACTGATTTGTAGGAAGGGATGGCTGCTCTTAACCTCTATGTTGAGGAAGAATATGTCCGAGCGGCTCCTGGTGGAGCTGGAGGCGTCAAGAGCATCACAAATTATGCGCCAGTAAGTGTTGAAACCAACTTAGTTTCTCAAAGACCAGAGTCAGAAAAAGAGTTTTGATAAACCACGTGTTTGTAGGTTTTGAAAGCACTGAGCAGAGCCAAGAGTCGGGGGTTTTCAGACGTTCTTTATCTCGACTCTGTCAAGAAGAAGTACTTAGAGGAGGCTTCTTCTTGCAACGTCTTTGTTGTCAAGGTAAGATATATTGTGGTGTCTCCATGTCTCTTTGTTGCATCCTAATTGTATCATTGATTCAGGGTCGGACAATCTCAACTCCTGCAACTAATGGAACAATTCTTGAAGGGATTACGCGGAAAAGTGTGATGGAGATCGCAAGTGATCAAGGTTATCAGGTAACACAGATAAGATTGAATCACTCTAAACACCCAAAAACTAAACTCAGCTAAGTTTCACACCTGAGTTATGATCAGGTAGTAGAGAAGGCAGTTCATGTGGATGAAGTAATGGATGCAGATGAAGTTTTTTGCACCGGAACTGCTGTAGTAGTTGCTCCCGTGGGCACTATCACATATCAGGAAAAAAGGTAAATCTCAATGCCTGAATCAAGTTTTACTCAAGCCTTAAGCAAAGAAATGGACTGATGTAATCTTTCTGAAACATTCAGAGTAGAGTATAAAACCGGGGATGAATCTGTCTGCCAGAAACTGCGTTCAGTCCTCGTAGGTATCCAGACAGGATTGATTGAAGATAACAAGGGATGGGTCACAGATATCAACTGAAGAATAACAATCTTCAATATTTTGCCACAAAGGAGATTACTCTGCATTTTAAGCTGTGTATACACGACAATGAAGAACACTATAAACATATATATGAGATAGAAACAGAAAGCTCTTTTGCTCATTTCTATATCGTAAAGTCAATGTCTTTCACAAAACTATGACAAAGAAAAGAATCGTCTATTGTACTTGTAGACAAGTGTTTCCAAGGATAGTTTCATTTCCTCCTGCAGTAACTCCAAATTTACATTTCATTTTAGGAGGCAAAACTGTATATACGTTTCAATGGCTTTCCCCACTTCTTACTTTCATCACCCATAAGGGTTTCAACTACTAAAATTGTAACTCAACTGCAAAAACACCTTTTCATCTGCAGAGTTATAAAGTATACATTGTAACTCAAGTATCTATGTTCGTTTGTAGATCTCGGCAAACCCTGGGGAATTACGAATTGGGGAAGCACTGGGACAGGATTTCACCTCAAGATCAAGACCAGATTTACTTCTCTGGAACTCCCATATGTAATCAGCTTTAAGATTCTCTTTCTCAGGCTTCAACTCTTCAGAATCTGGTAACTCCTGATCTGAGCAAGGAGAAGTGCAACCAGCTTTGCTGGATTCTTCAGAACACGTTGGTATCTGAGAGTATGCAACTTTCAAGTTGTTATGTATCTCTTCCATCTTTCCTGTCATCTCATCTGCTCTGTCCATAGCGATAAGAATCTGAAAGAAACTCATACATCAATATCTCTCAGGAGATGCAAATCGAGGTTATGAAAAGATGAGTAATATATATATATATGTATATATACCTCGGCTGGATATTTCTGGAATATGGGCGCAAACCTTTGCCGGCAATACTCACTAAATAGAAGAGTGAGAAGGATTAACGGGATGGTGAAACCTGAAGCAACCGTTGATAGCTTTAACCCGAAAAAGCCTAGAGCTATAACTTGCGACAAGATCAGTGAAAAGATTGTAGTGTTGTGAAAAACAGGCCAATATTGTCCACCGCTTTCATACTTTGTAATATAGACGTTGATTATCTGCAAAAAAAAAAAAAAAGACAAACTTAGTCAGATCCAAATAATTGTACTTCAAACTCACAGACTTGTCTACCTATGGCACCACTATTAGTCGATTAGCACAAATACATTAATCATATTTCCAGAAGCAAGCACTCAACGAATGCAGGGACAATCAGACAACACCTTATGCAGTTCTCAAAGTTATAAGGTAAAGCTTCAGATAGATCATGAGAACAGCTGGTAACTTAATGCAAGGTCTCGACGACAATGTTTCAGTACAGAGTTCTTGGAATTTAGTTACAAATCTTTCAAGAAAATAAAATAATACTCTTTCATGCTTCTGAATCAGGTTTCATATCAAATTGTGAAAAAGTCCAAAAACATTTGATCATGGATATAGGTGTCTATGTCACAATTTCTTGAAGTGCTTATTGGCAACTACAAAATGAGGTCTATGTAGAAGAGATCAGAGCAGATATGCACGTACCTGATTTTTGTATATAAGATATGCGAAGAAAAAGTAGATCAGCAGAAACGGCAGTATCAGAGGCGCTATGACTGAATTGGTGAAACCCAGGAGCCCGAACAAAAGTAGTCTTGGAATTTCTGTATGGTAGGGAAACCTAAGTGTTTCATATGACTCCTCCTTGTTCTTAACAATAACTTTTGCAATCAGATTCCAAATAAGACCTACAGGTTGCATGATTTCACATGCCAAACCGGCCCAACCAGACGTGAAACAATAGGTCATGAAGAAGCCAGCCTGCATGTAGTCAATGAATAATTTCATACCGTTAGCCTTATAGAAAATAACAAAATTGAATATAGTCACACGTGTGAAAGGAACACTGAAAATTACCTGTGCTGGAACAAGTTTCGCAAGTTGTGCAGGTACGTCCCTCACACTATTCAAGACGGTAAACTGCCTGATAACAGAGCCTGATAGAATATTGACGAAGAACACATTCCAGATGGTGAAGTATAAAATTTTGAGACATGCACTTTTTTTTCTTTGACTCCGAGAAACACATCCCTCCAAGGTTGAAAAGTACATCATCAATGGCGGAACGGTATAAAAGAATAGAACCAAAATCACACTTGGTAAATACCCTGTGATGACCTGCTCCATAAACCTCCTGCAATGTTTTTCAAAGGGATAATTAAATTGAAAGGAAATGAAAAGAAATCAATTACACAGAATTTAATTGTTCTCAGTTTTTTACTGCGCTTAAATCTAGAAAAATCTAGCATAAATATATCAACTGCCTAGCAGCCTCCGACTATACGCATCTTGAAATTCTCTAAAAGCAACGTAGCTACACCTACTCTTTAGTGCCAACTCTATGTCATCTTAAGAAGAATACGAACAAAACCTTCTATTACTGAGTACAAGAAGGAAATGCTGACCTGTTCAAGAGGTCTTTTAGAAAAGGAAAATTCTTGGATAACGTTGGTAGTTGAGTCAGCCCTTGAACAAAGGTAACAGGAAAAAGAAACACAAACATGAAGGCAATTGCACCAACAAGGGTTGCTATTCTTCGCATCCAAAGCTGCCGATAAGGTATTCTGAGATTTCTCCAGTGAACATCATGAGGCTCTGGAGCCAAGTCTGCCACCCATAACATAGGATTTGGTGTTTGAAGAACTTCTGAAACAACAAGAGCATCATAACGACTCTTGAAAAACACAAAAGCAACGGGACGTTCCTGCAAATGAGCAGAAAAGTGTAAGCCTTGCATACATATTTCAGGCGCTGATACTTCATTAAGCAATGTTTACAAATGCAGTCATGAATGGAGATATATTCCTTTTAGATCTAGCTTTTAAAGGTTTTAAACAAAAAGCTCTTTGTATCACTAATTCAAGGTCCATTAACGTCTCATTGTAGTATTTTTTGGGTTCCCCTAAGTCTCAGTGTTACCTCTAAAGCTCAATTTGTATCTCAGTAAAGAACAAAAGAGTCAATTCTCCAGTTTCAGCTGTAAAACTGTGAAGACATGCAACAGGTAAAACCCCACACTATGCCTATATCATGTACAGCACAAAGTTCACCTATCAAAGTGAAAATAATTCCTTACTTCCTCTGTCGTAGTCAAAGTCAACTCACCAAGCTCCAATCCTTTGACACTGTCTGTCTCGTTCGAGATGATTTGAAAAGAATTTGTGGCTGCAGGTCCACAAAGGACGCATGACTTCAAACTCGGATTACAACTTAAATCAGGAGAAACATGTTTTATAGCCTGACACATCCTCTCCGTCTCATTCTAAAATAGAAAGTGACACAATTAATATTAGAATCTAATTAACTCAATTGTTCTCCAAAATAGACCACTGCACTTCAACTATATGTTATCATGAGCACACACCATCCACTAGTTGTTTACCAAAGATATTGCCATTCAAAATGCTGATCAGATAACCAAAGCAAAAAACTGATGTAATATCAAAAGAACCTCAATATCAGATAACATGAACTACAAATAAAAGCGTTACAAATGAGCCAAAAACAAAATCAGTACTCCAAGAATGTGGATCAATCATATAATCCCCTTAGAACTTCCTATATCTTTAACTGATACATGACTATCAATCAAATCTTTACAACAAAGTTACTGTTCTGTTATTTCATCAATCTTTGATGCCCTTGGCAAATGAAGAAGCATTTATGACAGAACACAGGGGAAGTGTTATGGTGAACATTTTATAAAGAAAGAAGAAACATGTAAAGTGTGAAAAGTGTTAAATCACATTCCGGAACATAGAGCTATCACAGCTTCCTTTTTCTATTCTAGGAGATTCCTATTCTGCTAAGGTCAACCAAGCAGAGCGGCAGTGGTGTTAGCTGAAAAATTTATTCCTAATCCGACAAAATCATAACAAAAAGACAAGTGACTGATAATCAAGTCAGCATGTTGCAAAAATAAATAAAAACACATACCATCAGTCTGTGAATGAAGCCATCACGGTAGACCATTAGGTGCGACACATAGCTTGGTGCATAGTAATTTGTAAAGTATTTGCTCACTGTCTCGCTGTAGGACTGGTCAGGAGACTGAGGAATAGCACGAATAAGAACAGTAAAATGACTTGGCTTTGAGGCAGATCCACTAATATGGGCAAGCCTCTTTTTGGCTATGTTCTTATACTCCTACAGTGGTGAAACACGTATAAACAGGGTGAGAGAGAGAGACGAGAGACCAAAACGATGAGGAAGTGATGGAATAAAGAGAAACAGTAAGCGTGAAATGAACCAAGGTATAAGATCCTCACAAAGTAAAGAAGAGCACATGCTGCAGAGGATATGATGTACAATGAGAGACAATGAACCCAGAGCCTGGAAATAAAAATAGTAAAACAAGGATCAGCACTTCATTGTACAAAATACTGGCAATCTATCTTCTCCTGCACAGAGAAACATAATCAGATAGAAAAACAGGCTATGCATATTATCTGATAATATTAATATTATATGCCGCCACTTTACCATCGTGAGCGTGGATTAAGGTTCTCAATTGTGAATACTCCCAATGACTCCAAATGGACTTCCTTGTGCTCCATCTTTTGTCCATAATAGTTAACAGGTAACACAAAGGCAAGGCAAACGACTGCGACGATTGAGAAAATACGAATGCTGCAGAGTTTAAAAAAAACACGATAACCCAACTGTGAGAGTTGTTAAGAACGAAACACACAAATACCACATAGAAATAAAACAAGTGCTGGAACATAGAAACAGTAGAAAATACCATGCTTGTCTATTCAATTACAGTAAGCATGTTATAGGTGAAGTATCATTAACCTGCAAATGACCATCCTGATGAAAACCACAGCATCCAGACCAGCAGCAGCCAACATCTCTTCCTCAGTGGTTTCCCAAGCTTTCACGAGCCAACTAGGAGAGGGCGCGAACCTCTCATACCAACGAGGATCATGACGTTTAACTCTTCCGTCAGAAAGCAATCGACCAAAGTAAACACAATAATTGGCTGGCTGCTTTCGTAGAATGGAATAAAGCGATACAAGCACTACGCATATCGCTATATTAATCCCAGCAGACGTTAAAAGTGCTGAGACATCCATCTCACTATCTCACTTTTAGTTCAAACCCTGCCTTAACAGGGTTGGCTAATCAAGCCCAGGCTGATGGCTGTTTAACAATTCACAGCAGAAACTTAGGTCGTCAAAAGATCTGTAAGGAAAAGCAAGAAATAATCTAGGATAAGAGATATGGCCATGAAGCATGTGGTAACATTGAAACATGAATTGTGGTTACTCTAACAAGTAAGGACTGATCTCAAAAGTTGCATAAGTAACGTACTTGCCACTTGATCAGTTGTAAAACAGCGATTACTTAGACAAGGGATGAAAAAACTAAAAACCTAAAACTTTCCATGTTCGGAACAACCAAAGATACGGGATCAAAATATAATCAACTCTTAAAAGTTGTGGCTGATGATAAGATAATGTAACTCAATCGTCATTTATGATTGAACTAAAACGACCCACGATTCCATAGAACCTAAGAAAACCAGAACACCAAAAACAGAGGAATCAAAGGATTTGATTCGCGAAGAGAACTCACTACGACAATGGAAACAAGAAAGCGAGCGAAACCAAAGCCCAGATTATGAAATTCGATCAAAATCGAAGAGGAGATTGAGGAGAATCAACAAACAACGAGATCGTAGATAATTCGAACAAAAAATTTACCCACAAAAGAAAAGACAAAACAATAATTTGAACAATTCTGACTTACATGGACGAGAAAAGGTAATGCTTTGCTTTGACTTGAAAGGAATCAAAGCACGAGAAAACCCGAAGAATCAAAAACCCTAAAAGTTCTTCCTTTTAACCCCAATTCCGCGGAGAATTCGCTCGCGTTCTAAACTTTGCAATATGCAAAAAATCCAACAAAATTAAAGAAAGATAATGATTGATTAGGTATACTGTATACACATTACATGTTATTATTTTGGTGAGGATATTTCTCTAGACGGAAAGATAACTGAAAAAAATCATTGGGCAAAATTCTCCACGTTGGTGTAAATGTGGAATCGCCAGATCATGTGACGTGGCATAACGTGAATGGCCCAAACTAATATCTCGTCGGCAAAGGTCTTTTTAGCCTGTGATAGTGACTACCTTGTCGGCGAAATTATGACCGTTAGATTTTTGTAAAGCGATACGATTGTGACACGTGGAATTAACATTGACAGTTAACAACAGTTTTTGCCCGGGAAAATTAAAAAAGGTCGCATATCTATTATCCGCGTGGTGAGAGTGTGAGACCTACCCCATAACAAGGACCGGTCATATTAAATTATGCCCATTTGACTATTCATTCTCTTTATTATGTATGACTATATAATAACTCGATTCTCTTTATTAGGTGTGACTATGAATTATGATACATGCTTTATGATGCGGTATGCATATAACTGGTTTAGCATCTTTACATAATTATCGGTTTGATATTCCCAACGGTCAGTATCTTTATTCAAAGCTCATAAGAAATAGGTAAAAGAGTGATAGGTTTCCTCTTTCCAGTTTATTTGTGAGATTACTTGCTTATAAAGCAAATAAGCCTCTCTGTATATTCATCAACAAGGACTAGTCTGCAATCACAAGTAAAAACAACGCTGCTCGAGGACGGAATCGCTGCCCCACGATGTGGTAGAGTGCATCCTAGAGAGACTTGCTGTGGATTCTCTGCTGAGATTCAAAGGCCGTGTCTAAACAATGGAAATCAATTATCGAATCTCCATTCTTCCAACAAAGACAGTTGACAGAGCGTCAGCAATCAGGTGATCCAGATGTTCTCATGGTCTCCATATGGCGTTCCCTTTGATAGCTGTGACGGTCTCGTTTGTCTCATGGTCTCCATATGGCGTGACGATTATTGTAAACCGGATATAAAACATCTAACTACACTGGTGTTGGGTTCCTCATCATCGGTCAAGATCCCTACTCCTTGGGAGAAGGCGAAGGAGGACACAATATACTTAGTTCCCTTTGATAGCTGTGACGGTCTCGTTTGTCTCTACGGAATACGACATATCTGGTTTTGGAAGCTTATATAACCTTCATTCATTTTTTTAATAGGTTTGGTTACACCACTCGAAGACTCGTGTAACACTTGATGACAGAGATTTCTCGGCCAACTTCTTCATTAATCAACTCATTAAGCTATATCGGCGAAAATAGAAAAAAAAAAAAAAAAAAAAAAAAAAAAAAACAATTCAAACAGATCCTGAGACATGGTTTGACACCAATTTATGGAGGGTCTTCAGACATTCACCAAATGATGCAGAAGCGAGGGTCTCTCTTGAGCAATTGTGTTCAGTACACACTTCACTTTCTCTGTTCCAAGCTTCTCCTCGAGCATTCTCCACAGTACTGGAATGCTCTGCTTATAAACGAATGCATATCAGAAATCAAAGTCAACCATATTTCTATCGTTCTGCTATACGGAAAACTCCCAATCTATTTTTCTGCACTTGTGAGATTGACAATAGTGGCAATTTTTTTGATGACTTTATTTGGACAAGAAGAGACCACTGTTACCTTTGTCAGCCATAGCGTGTAGACAGCAGCATGCAATGCTTGAGCTTGAAAATCTTCAAATTTGGTATCCGGAACGGTCATAGAAGAATCTAGAAGACGGATCTCATTATCAATGAAGATGGCAATTTCTTCATTCATAATAATACTCTCTCCGGTTTCAGGTGAAGCATCTGAATGATTGCAAGCGAAATACATTATCCAATTAAGAGAGAGGAACCGCCGGTGAAGCCATAGTGCCTGGAAGAAAAAAGTATAACAACTCAAATAAGTCACTAATTCAATCATCTCTGTATTAGCATGACAACAAACTGTTTAACTATCTTTGTTGTCCAAACCACTGTCGCCATGATAGCTTACCAAGAGAGAAATTATGTACTTTTTGCAAAATCCAACTTGGTTGTTTCTTTAATAGGGCAGTTTACAAAATTCAACTTGGTCAAACTCTTCTACCGGTCATGCGCATTGTAGAATATTTTAGACTTTTAGTACCTTTTACAACAATACAACACAGCTATCGGTGCTAGATCTTCATACCGTGCCCATCTCTACACTAATTAATTTTTCAAAATCAAAGATAATCATACCTCTCGTCCCACGTAACGTTCTACCAATTCTTCATTCCAATCCAGCTCTTCCTGTCATATAATTGTAGAGAAGTTTTAGGAGCCATTCTCATTTAGAGCACAAATGTACAAATAAGATTACTCGGGTTAGCAAGGAAGACAAAGCTTACCTTCCAGATTTTGCGTGCCTCAGTTTTATCATAAGCGCTGCTTCCTTTCACATAAAGTGACTCCAGAATCTTGAGCATCAGCCGCTGGACATTAATGAAAACAAATCAGTTGGGCTGGAAGGAAAACTTCACCAGATTCAATGGAGAATGATAGTTGTATCTTTTACTTCCAAGACCTAACATAACTTGGAGTAAGTTAGATTGATGTATACGCTCACTATACCACAATCACGTCAACTGAATATGCGGCCCTTACTCTGCGATAATGGAAGCAAGAACTATCGGCTACATGAAGCCCAGCCCATCTTTTAGATTTGTTCAACTCTTGTATCACCTAGAACAGACAACATGTATATATTACTTGGAATCACATATGAGAAAAAAAAATATGGTGTATCGTAGACCATCTGAAACTGTCACAAGTTTAGCTAACAAAAGTAACCAATTTAATGAAATCAGAAAAATGTTGCAAAGTTAAGGAAATCTGACCATATGAGATGTTCACAAGTTCAAACCATATGTTCAAAAGATCAGGATATCTGAGGAAATGTAGAGAATGATTCACCTGCTCAATTGTCATGTAAGAAACCAACCAGCAACGGTGATACCATGCACGATAGTTCATCTTTGATCTCTGCAAAAGGCAAGTATTTTGATTAGGAGCCAGCTTCTTTTCGGAGAAGAGTAAGTGGTTGTGTGTCATATTAGTAGGAATTATAAAGAGCGATGGACTTTGATGATCAACAAATAGAAATCTTGGAGTGAATATGGACATGATAGCCAAATTATGAAGACTAGAAGAAACGAATATTTACTTCATTAGATATATGATGAAATTTCATTAATCAAAGCATCAAATCTGGAACTAAACCTCGCCTATTGATTCCACTAACTCAGATTCTTTGGTTATAATCTCTTGTAGTGTAGAAAAACTCTGGGAAATCATCTTAATTATCCACCTTCTGTTAAAATAAAAACCAAATATTACGAGGAAAGTAAATGGACAAGAACAAGTATGAACTATTCAGGCTGTAACAGAAACTAAACTGCGTAAGATCAGAAAGTGTGTTTCTTAGCATTACTAAAGGATAACAATGATGAGAAACAATGATTATAATAAATACAATGAATCATAAAGACCGACCTATGGCTCCATGTTGACTCACTCTTTGGGGAATTTGAAAGAATGAGCCCAGAAAGACGAAGTTCTTCTGTGAATGCCGAAAGGTGATCCTTTTTTGACAAAATCAACTTCCTATCTCCAGGACACACACACACACACACACAAAAAAAAAGATGAGGTTAGACACTAGGAAACATATAAGAACAATTATTACTTAGATGAGTACCTAGCATTCCATGCAGTTCCAAAGTCTGAGCTCAACAGCAAAACAGATTGGCTATGCTTCATGACGTCACTCTCGGGAATACAGGGAGAACAAGAGATATTCTTAATCTGAGACTCATCACATGCGTTTCCATGGGATTTGTACTCCTGAAGCGCTAGCAGAAACACATGTTTGGCATCTTTACATAATTGAACAAGTATATCAGTTGATATTCCCAATTTGTGATCTTGATTCCAGAACTTGCTTGAGGTTCCATTGTTAGGCTGGAATTCATTGGAGAAACCTGCTTCTTTATCGAGCATGGTGAACTGTGAGGGGTGAATAAACCCTACTTCATCACTGAATTCAGAGAGACAAACACACGAAGTAAGAGAAGAGGAAGAAACCAATTCAATTCAAAGCTCACACAAATTCATAAGAACATTAGACTCACATAAGAGGGTCAGATTCAAGGACATGCTCGAACTGCTTCAACAAGCTAAAGCAATCATCTTCAGAAGATGGTCCTTGTTTCATTATTCCTCAAGCCTTTTCAAAATAAATCTTCCCGCACTTCGTCTCTCGCTGGCGAAAATTGAACCGGAATTTGATCGATCCTTGGCTGACGGTAGAATTAGGGATTTCGCCGGCGAAATTGGTTATGGCCGGAGAGATTTCAGTTGTTCTGGTGAAATATCACAAAAAAAAAAAAAGGAAATAACTTTTTATTACTCCGACTATTTACCTTTTTTTCTTAAATTTGTCGAGTCATCGATATTTATTTCCTTTTTTTCCGTCATTTATTTCCTTAAATAAAGAGTTTACCTTTTACTGCTAACAAAAACCTACTTGTGAATTACGAAATCGATTAGAGCTATGGTCACAGATGATGTTCTTCGAATTGGTCGGAGCTTGTCACAGACATCTTATCATTGGTTTTCAAGCAGTTTAGCTTTACAGATTTTGCTCGAGCTAAGACCGTTTGTTCGTCGTGGTACTTTGCTTCCAAATCCTCGTCACCTAGAAAAAACCATACTCCGTGGCTGATTCTCTACGAAGACACGCACTGGCTCATGTTTAATTCCGATGAAGAAAAGTTTTACAGAACACAATACCTAGGTCGCTTTGTCAAGTGTCGTGGCGTGGCGACTTGTGGAAGTTGGGTCTTGGTCTTTGACGAGGAAATCAATTTCTACATCATTAATCCCTTCACGCCACAGCTCATTCGTCTCCCACCTCTTGAATATACAAACAGAGGCACAAAGTTCGAGAGACCCGGTAACTATTCATTCGACATACTCTTCGCCGATCACAGAGCAAATAGGTTTGTGACCAAACTAACTTGAGCGTTTCAAGTATCTTGCATTGTTAGGATATTCTTACCCTCAACTTGTTGTTGCAATGACTGAACATAGTTGATGATTTCATCGAGCATAACCTTCTTTGAACCTAATTCTACCATATCAAATTCTATACCTTCTTTCCCCAATTGGGGAAGCATCATCTGAAACCTGATGATGATCCTCATGAGATTCTCCTCCAGCTCTGATCAATCTACCAACACTTTCCCCTTTCTTGTCAGAACCAAGTTTGAGCACCTCCACATCCACCAATCGGAAGAAGACTTGCAGGCATGTCTGCTGCATGACCGGAGCCAGAACCGGGTTGGTCATGAGATCAGAAGCATCATCATTGCAACCAATCAGAGGACTTAAGATCCAACCAATTCTTGATAAGTGAAACTTGCACACACACAAACTCTTCTTTCTACTTTACTCCATTGAGATAATTACTACATAAATGGGACCAGAGACTAGATTACTGTTTCACTAAACGCATACAAACACACATTCACTAGAGCGCCTAAACGTAAAAGTAATTTCTGTACTAGTAAATTTTGTAAACAAATATAGTTAAGTAATATCACTAGACTTTCAAGTTACAAGCATCAAATCTTCAATGTGTGACACAAATGGAATGGTTGAAGTTGAAACGCACGTCTACAAGTTAGGTGGCATACTCTAAAAAATTGAATGAACAATTGAACATCCACCAGCTTTTTCAGAGATGCGTAGCTGCAAATTCTTGCTGATGTTTGGGTAAATATCCTATGTAGCAAAATACCCAAATTCTAATGCAATTATTTGTTAAATCCTATAAAAGTAAATATACATTAAAGATTTGAGAAGAAAACATTAAATTATGGATTTTTGGTATATGTTATATAATAGTATAATACACTCTATAATAAAGTTTTTAAACAATATTTTACTAATTTGGAAGTTGCAACTATAAATGATAAATTCGGTCTTTGCATACAAGGGCATTGATGTAATTCCAAGTCTTGAGATCCCACCACTCTCAATCTCATCATCTTATTCAATTCTAGACCCAATAAAAGCCCAATCCGAGATCGCATCATTTTCCAAAAGGAAGTAGCCCAATTCAATCGGCAGATCATGCTCGAAATGATTCATCAAGCAGCCCAAGCAATCGTCCTCAGAACATGGTGCTTCTCCCACTATCCCTCTACTCGGGCCTTTTCAATAACTAAATCTTCTCCGCAATTTCAATATCTGATGCAAGCAGGCAGTTGTGACATTTTGTCAAACCAAATAACTGAATAAGCATCGAGATTCAGACGATAACTGAATAATGCCAATTTACATGTAATGATTTCATGTAACATCAAATGATAATTTTGTATCACATCATCTAATGATTTCTTTTTTAATTGACAACTATTCTATTCATATATATTCTGGTTGGTTGGATTTCCTACAATTTAGGGAGACTGTGACGGTAAATTTCCTTTCTTACAAAAAAAGAAATATCAAAATTCCTCTTTCTCGGAAAACCCTAGGTGTGTGATTGTGTCTATAAATTCAACCTCAACCGGTGCATACGAAATCAATTAGAGCGATGGCAACAGATGATGATGGTACTCCGAATTGGTCGGAGCTTGTCACAGACATCTTATCATTGGTTTTCAAGCACTTGAGCTTTACAGATTTTGCTCGAGCTAAGACCGTTTGTTCGTCGTGGTACTTTGCTTCCAAATCATCCTCACCTAGAAAAAATCATACTCCGTGGTTGATTCTCTACCAAGACACGCACTGGCTCATGTTTAATTCCGATGAAGAAAAGTTTTACAGAACAGTATACCTAGGTCGCTTTGCCGAGTGTCGTGGCGTGGCGTCTTGTGGGAGTTGGGTCTTGGTCTTTGACAAGGAAATCAATTTCTACATCATTAATCCCTTCACGCCACAGCTCATTCGTCTCCCACCTCTTGAATATTCAAACACCGGCACAAAGTTCGAGCGACCCGGTAACTATGTATTCCACCTACTCTTCGACGATCGCCACAGAACAAGCCGTGCAATAGTGGGGAATTCGGTTTTGTGGGTAGACGAAAAAACCAAAGACTACTTAGTTGTGTGGTCGTACAAAGAGGCATTTGTTCCGAGTCCCTACATATATTATTGCAGTAAAAGAGGGCAAGAGTGGTTTGAGATTCCGGCAAGCACTTGTGGGAAGCTATTCCGGTGTTTGGATATGGCCTACAAAGACGAAAAGCTTTACATACTTACTTCCAATGGTAGCATAAGAATCTTGGACTTTTCTCTTGGAGACTTGCCTAGACAAATCGACAATCATCCATACTCCCATCGACCGTTTGTTACCGAGTTTCCTAATCATAAGATGGGAATGAGACTAACCACGTCTGGGGATGTTGTGATGATCCAATGCGTGACAACAGGCACTCACAAAAGAAGCCCGTTCCGAATCTTCAAGTTGAGTAGCATTACAGAGACGAAGGAGTCTTCTCACGAGGTGGTAGGGTGGGAGACAGTGCATTCTTTCGAGGACGAGGAGTCGTTGGTTTGGGATTTGAGCGTCACTTTACCAACCAAAGGCGTATCCGGAATCAAGAAAGATTCCATATATTACTGTCACACTTCTCTATCATCATCTATTCGGGAAACATGTGCTTATGAGATTCCTACGCACAAGATCACTGCATATGACATTCCTAAGCAGGATATCAAACCTATTCGACACCGCGGCATCTTGATTGGAGAGGCTCGTTGGTTCGTTCCTTGTTTCGGTGCTGGTGAATAATCCTCTGCACTATAATTAGGACAAGGCTTTTCACCAATCAACCATGTTTTGTTAGTTTTGGATTCCATTTTGGCTTTTTGTTTTCGATGTGTTAGTAGACTTTAGATAAATCTGATTTCCATATATAATAAATGTATTCTTCGTTGAGGAAAAGCAAAAACAACAACAACTGAGAATCCAAATCCTTGTGCTTAGAACAAATAATATGGAAGAACGAACACATATGATACTTAGAACCAAAGCCATCTTCTATACAAACTCCCTGCAAATTTTCCGTGTCCTTGAAGTACTAGAGCTCAGGTTTCAATCGACCTAAGATAAGAAGAAGATGTTTTAAAGACAATTCAAAGGAAACGACAGATAGATATATGAGAGAAGCAAGCTTGTGTAGCTTTTAGTTACCATTAGGTGAGAAACTGGACATAGTCGATGGATTTGAGACGAATCCCATCTGGTAAAGGTTTTGTAGTTCACTCTCTAGTGTTGTCTGCAAGATGAGACAAGAAAGACTATTTACAGCAATACCAAAACATTGAACATAATATGTTGTTTAATTTCTTCAAAGCGGTTGCTTACCTGAGGTAGTGGGTTGTATTGTGGATTTGTGGTGGCAGAAAGGTTTGGTATGTTCCCTTGAAAACCGGCAAAAGGATTCAGCCCGAGTGTAGGAGTGTTTCTGTCTCTTGACTGCAGAAGCTAAAAGGAGAAAATGGCAAGTTTAGTACTCTTATTCAAAACTTGCAAACTATTATTTCAATGTGAAGTTATGGGGGATTTTGAGCTCTTACATCTTTGGCGAGAATCCTGTCTATATCAATATTGATCTCTGGATTCACCGTCGCAAGTTTCATAGACAAAAACTGAAGAAAATAAAAGCAGTTTTTCAAGAAAGAAAACCTCTTTCACACCAAACTAACTTGAGAGTTTCAAGAATCTCGCATTACTGGGATAATCTTACCTCAACTTGCTGTTGCAATGACTGAACATAGTTGATTATTTCATCGAGCATAACCGCTTTTCCGGTGATCTAGTTGAACAATTACCAACAATGAAAACTTGAGCAAAATTTCGTTGGAAACCATACTGCTAAAAGTAACCTCTAAGTCCAATACCTTGTTGCATCCGGGAACAAGTTCTTGAAGCAATCTCATCCTTTCACTGATCTTTTCTCTTCTAACCTTCAAAACAACAAAAGAAATAGCAAACTTCTCAGCACCAGTAATTGGCAGAAAACAAAGAGCAGATTCTCATAATCTATATACAGGTAAAAGAGTCCTTACCCGCTCTGCAAGACTGTGACTATTAGTGGCTTGACCTCTTCTTGCCCTCATATGAATGTAGTTTTCTTTCGGTGCTTCTTCACTTTGTGAGCTCTCCTTGTTCACCGTCTCTTTACTCTGATCATTTTTATGCTTCTTCTGGCTCTGATCATTTCCCCTTTGAGGGTCTTCTTGAAATTCCTCCACAGCTTTCTGCCAATTTTAACAACACTCAATTATTTCAGCCCTAAACCATCAAAAGCTTTAGTCTTTCCTAATTCTACCAAATCCAGTTCAAGAAGTTTATTTATACCTTGTTCCATTGTGATTCGGCTTCAGGTAGCCTTCTTTTCCCAACTGGGGAAGCACCAAGAACAGCATCATCTGAAACCTGATGATGATCCTCATGAGATGATTCTCCAGCTCTGATCAATCTTTCCCCTTTCTTGTCTGAACCAAGAAAATGACCAATTTGACCACCACCACAATCACCAAACGGAAGAAGACTAGCAGGCATGTCTGCTGCAAAACCGGAAACAGAACCGGGTTGGTAATGAGAGAA
Source organism: Arabidopsis thaliana (assembly GCF_000001735.4). Taxonomy (NCBI): domain Eukaryota; kingdom Viridiplantae; phylum Streptophyta; class Magnoliopsida; order Brassicales; family Brassicaceae; genus Arabidopsis; species Arabidopsis thaliana. Next base: position 3,305,760 of record NC_003070.9, read on the forward strand.
GCAACTCATCCCTGGATTATCCATCGCCATGGAAGGATGGTAATGAGAGCTGGAGAAGCCAGCAGCAGCAGCATTGACAACTGGATCCCAATCTGCAGAAGAGAAGAAAGGATCTGCCTTTGCATACAAGGGCATTGATGTAATTCCAACTCTAGAGATCCCACCACTCTCATCATCTCCATGCTTAAAGCCCATCTCTCCTCCTTCATTACTCTCACCACCCATTCCTCTGCTTCAACAACAACCAGGAACCCTCAGGACAAAAAAAGTTTTCCAATTTCAGAACCTGGTTTTGCTACTTTGACAAGGAACAACTGAAGTAAACTAGTTTAGCAGGATTTTATACAGTGGAGAAAGAGGAAAGAGAAAACAAAACTAAATCAACAGAGCATCAAATCTAATGTAGCAGAAGCAAGTCACAGGTTCTTTTAGGAAAGAGAGAGAGAGAGAGAAGCCTAGGATAAATGCTTATTCGTACTCAAGTCAAGCGAAGAAAAATAATTAAAGAGAACAAATAGACTTATCATAGACAAAGAAAGCTGAGAACTTTCAGAGCATAAAGTGGTAACAAGCAATGGATTTAGCTAAGTTACAGCTCACAAGAGAAAAATAAAAAGGAAAAGAGAGAAAAAAAAAAGTAGATTCGCTTTTAAGAGTGTGAGAGAGCAAAGTCACTATCTCATAAACCAATCTCTTCAGTTTTTCAAGAAACAAAAAAAAAAAGATTAGACCTTTCACATATGAATGTGTGTGTGAGATCAGAGAAGCAAGAATTTTTGGGAATTAAGGTAATGGAGACAAGCCCTGTTAGAGATACTCCAAGATTGTGGTTGCTTTGGAAAGAGAGAGTACAAAAGAAGAAGAATCAAATTCTTGGGTGGGGAGTTTACAATCACTGTTAAACCTAAATCAGATAAATGAGGGAAGAGATAGTACACTCAATTCAAAGAGTATCAAATGCTGTTTTTGCTTGAATTGGGGTGAATGTAGAATTTTTAAAAAGGAATCAAATAAAAATGAGGAAAAAAAACGAGAGATTCACCAAGTTGGGTTACTTGAACAAACAACAAAGCAAGCATCAAGTTCCCAACTTTATAGAATCAAAGGATACAGTAATTATAATTGTGTTTAGTTTAATGGGCAATAAAAGACCTAGAGAAAGAGAACAAATAAAGCTGATAATTACCATTTAAGAGAGAGACTTGTTGAGGTTAACACTAACAGAGGAGACATATTATGATTATTAAAAAACAAAGACAGAACAACTACTGCCAACTGCTTTATTTGCTCTTTTCTTTTTCATTATTATTACACAACCTAATCTACCTCCTCTTTAACATGTCTAACTTTTTTTCTTTTGATAATTACATGTCTTAACTTTTACACCTTTTTAATTACACTAATTTTCCCTTTGGGGTTTTGCTTCACTTTTTTTTTTTTTCAACAAAGAATTGTTGATATCTATGTGAGTTCAATATATATTCAAGAAACAAGAAGGCCACGGTTAGGTAGATTTTACATTTTCTATGATAAATCTACCATGCTTTCAATAATTTCTCAAAGAATATTAAAATGGAGTGTCATTTTTTAAAATTGTCTCTCAAAGTCTCATTGTACAAGCAAGAGGTTCTTCTCTTCATGCCCAAGCTTTGCTTTCTAGCTTCTACTCTGACATGTGCTTTAGAATATTATATCACAGAAGTACAAATACATGCATGTATATGTATATGATTATGATGTGTATATGTAGATAATATAATTTTTTACTGACACAAAATTGCCAACTATATATTCTAACAGAAGACTCTTTGCTGTGACACACTCATATTTTTGTTCTGAGTGCCAACTAACCCTCTTTTGGAATAATTTTACGTTCAGCTTTTGTAACAGCCGTGTGATTAAACTACTACGTTTAGATCTCATCTCCACGCCGTTGGATCCAAGCAACATATTTTTATTCTTTCTTTTTTTTTTTACTATTTTTTCCTTTCTTTTCATTTTTCAATTAAAAAAAAGGATAGTTTAATCTCATTCTAATCAAATCTTTTGTTGTTGTTAAAACTCGTTCTAATAACGTTGTGATCACATCACACTTTCTTAATTTCTCAGAATTAAAAGGTAGTTCAAATTTCCTAAAAGAGTATGGCACGAGGGAATTATTGTTTTTTTTTTTATGTAAATTTATACTAATATTGCAACTTGATAAAAAAAATCATTTCAGTAAGAAAAAATGAATTATTAAAAATACCGTTGTAGTTTTTACAGTGCGTAGAGTTTATGATGATCCTAAAATCTAGGTGATACTATTTGGTTGTAGTGTCATTTTCCGAAAACAAGCAAAGTTAAACTGGCAAGACTTTAACAGTTTTTAAATATTTTACTTGTCTTCTTTTATTTTATTATTTTCCAAAAATAATACTTCGCTTTTTAGAATTACTCATACTCAATGAAATAAAAAACACCACTTGAAATCACAAAATTGATAGTTGAACCAAAAAAAAAAACCAAAATTGATAGTTGCCTTAAACCCTCATTAACTAATAAATTTTTATGCATATAACTTATAGAACACACGTCTTTAAAGTTGGGATTTGGGAATATGTGAAAATTCAATGTTTGAATGATCAAATAAAATTTCATCATGTACCGTGGTTGTTATAAGTTATAACTCAGATATATTATACAGCTTTGTCAAATAATACTGATGTGGAACCCCATTAATGAAACAAGAAACTTTTTTTCACTTTGACTTTCTTTCTTATTTAGGCATGACCATGTTCGATCTGACTTCTTCTTACAAAAGCAAGGTTAAACAAAATTTTATTTTATGTTTAAACGAACAATATCTCAGTCATATATATTAGTTGTTGGTGGTAAATCAACTTACATAAAACTTTTTAATCTTTTTGTACTCAGAAAAATCGAAGATGGGGTAGAAACAAGTAAAACAATACGTAGTTAGGGTTTATTGTACGAATAACTCTCTCTTTTTTTATTGTCAACAAAATAATCCTAGATTAGTACAAAAAACAATATACATAATAGGAGGAAACATAAGGAATAAAAGGGAATCTTATATAGGTCATTTTAGAAAATTAATAAAACAAAATATGATTATATATAACTCCTAGTCAAGTTACAGCTGTTAATAAAGACTTGCAGAAAGTAGAGTTTCGTAGTTCATAAGCATGGGATAAATACCCTCTAACCTAACAACGAACAAATCATTTGGTCAAACCTTTTAATTATTTGGTCAAACCCCACAATCTTGGGTTGTTAACTAGCTGTAACACCCACCAGATATGAGGCCTCTCGTGTATGTAGACATACATGTGTTTTATGCTACTATAAACTCAAAAACTGATATTATGGTCAGTATTATACGATTTTTGTTCTGATCTCAAAATAAATAAGTCGGGAGTAGAATACTATTTTCTGATTAAAAATCCTTTATCTGAAACTTCGTTGCAGATCATTTCTGTTTTTTCCACAGTGATATAAAAAAAGTACACTTATGAATTATGTATACAACCTTGTAATAAGGGATGTTCTTACAAATGTAGTTAGGTTAGGAAATATGACTTGTTTATTCAACTTGGAAATGCTTCTCATCATTGCAGACAAGCAGAAGATTTAAGATCCAACCAAATTATGATAAGTGAAACTTGCACACAACTCCTCTTTCTACATTACTCCAATAACTATGTCTATATGGGACCAGACTATATTACTGTTTCACTAATTAAACGCATATAACCACTACACATTCATTAGAGGCGGAAACGTAAAAGTAAATTATGTAGTAGTAAATTTTGTAAACAAAAAGAAGTAATATCACTAGTCCTTAAAGTTACAAGCATCAGATCTTAAATGTGTACAGTTGTATAGTTTACCAACTAACCAATGTATAAACAGAATAGTACAATCTAATTTCCGTTTCATGTGCTGTAAAAGAACAATGACACACGTAAAAAGTGAGCAAAGGAATGATTAAGAAACCTTAATGGAGTAGGTTAAATTAAAGACACAGGTTCCTTATTATACTCCATTTTCACTTAAATTATGTTAACTTTGATTAGAGTGAAACCAATTAAAGTGAGAAGATCCTGCGACCACGCTCGCGGACTACTTATGTGGACCCTCTTTTTTAACTAAAACTTACAATGGCCCACAAGAAGTGGAAGTGGTCCATACTCTTTTATTTGCAATGATGTCAAGATTCCTAGTATCTTAATTATGATCGCAAATCATATCTTTCTCTCTAATCTCATCGTTTATTTCTCAAAGCCATAACAATTTGCTTTATCTAAAAAAGTTAAGAAAACCGTATAGTCTAGAAACCAAATTAATGTCGCTGGTCCAATGATGCATGAAGAAGTATGATAACTTTGGTTCTCATTGATGTCGATGATAGACTAAATGCATATATATTTACGTGAAAAGAAGTCCGAATTCCACATTAGAAAGTAATAAATCTTGATTGTCCATAAAAAAAAAAGATTGATTAGAAATTATATTTCTTCATTACCAAGTTTATTTGGTTACCAGATATATCAACGATCAACAACTTTTCATTAGAAAATGGGGTACTACTAAACCACAGTATTAAAAAAAACATTCATTACATAAAAATGATTTCTCGTGACCAAAAATTGTTTTGTATTTTAACGAAGCTGTGTCCTTTTAGAGAACATATATGATTTGGAAGCTCCAAGTCACACATACACACACGTAGTTTAGAGAAAAATTGTTTGTTGACATTATTAACGATAACAAAAATATTTGAGGATCATGAGTGGTGACAACGACGTTGATTTCAGATTGGTTAGTATTCATTTTCGGTTACATGCGAAAAAAGTGGTGACCACGGATACTACAAGCTTCACATAGAAATATTTACGCATTGATAATGATATAATATGTAATAACGTGAAATCTCTTAGTGGTATTAGTAGAAAAATCATGGTCCATAAGCCATATCTATGACTTGTAGTTACCTCCTTTTTTCTCCAACTTTTTTTTCTTTCTCTAGTTATTTTTGAGATCTGACATTATAATTTTAATTTCAATTTTGATGATAGTTTGAAGATTTTTTTTTTTTTTTTGAATCTCACATTTTAATTTAATTTGAGTTTTGATGATATATACTAAATGGGCCTCACGTGAGGGAAGAAGCCTACCCGCTAATTCATGTAAAGTGTATCTCAGCACTTGACTTTCAGTCTCAGCGATCGGAGACGGAGAAGCTCATGGAAGCTGCTGGCGTTACAAGTTCTCATCTTCTCTAGTCTTTTACATTTCACCTCCCTTTCGTCGGCGACCCAAATCCACGTTTTGGGAATTCCTCCCTAAAAATCAGAAACCCTTGGCTTTTCCAACATGGAAGACGCCTACGCCAGATCTGTCTCAGAGGTGCTTTGCATTTCTCTTCCCAATCCGTTTTTTGCTGAGAGTTGTTTTCGGATTTGTAATCTGTGAGATATAGCTGCGATCCCATATAATGTTAGCTAGCCGGGGGTGATATTCTTGGCAACTGTTTTACTGTGATGGAAGTGAATTTCTTGTCTTTGAGCCCTCTGTTAGGTGTTGATTGGATTCTGTGTTTTGTGCAGGTGCTTGATTTCTTTGGGGTAGACCCAACAAAGGGTCTTTCTGATTCTCAGGTATGAACCTGTTGAACCGAATTGAGATCTCCATTGTTACTTGAACTTTGTAAAGTCACTTCAAAGCTACCCATGATGTTAATCTTTCGTTTCCGTATATGTAGGTTGTTCATCATTCCAGGCTTTATGGCAGGAATGGTATGTATTACTTCCACTTCACTTGCACTTCTGTTCATATAAAGCATCACTCAGGGACATAAGGATATTTCATGCAGATGGTGATGATAGGGTGTCTTGGTGTTTATTGTTCTTTTCAATTAGGCATATGGAATTTAAGTGAGCTGTTGATTATAGTTTTCGCATGTATTTATAGTTTAGCATTGTAAATTACTTGTCAAGTATCCAGTTTGAGTATCCTTGAGACGAAAGTCCTGCATACGATTGTCTGTGCGTTTAAACATTCGGCACTCTATGGAATTAGTGTCGCCTTTAACTGGAAAATGCATACCTTTTTCATAGTGGATAGCACATATTATATTTACCTTGTTTAGTTCTGATCTTCTTCTTTAAATTTTTTTGCATGTTTCTTCACATGATCTGCAGTACTGCCTGAAGAGAAAAGTAAGTTTGTCAATAACCGCCTATGATAATGGATGCTTACTTTCATAATTGCTTCAGTTTTATTTCTAATCCCTGATCTACCATTATGGTTTGGGAGAACCTTAACTGTTTTAGCGCTGTGATGATTGTAATTTTTGCCTTGGATTTCATTTTTATTTTCACAGTATTATTCTGGTTCATTTGTCTACAATACATCTGTTCTATTGCAAAAGCATTTTATGTATCTTTAGCTTCTTTTTAGACTTTCCTAGCTTATCGTGATAGATCTTCCTTATGGTCTTAGCTAATCGTGTTAGATATTCCTCATGGTCTTCTTCGCACATGAACCTAGCCTTTTTAATAATTTTATAAGAGTAGGGTTTAGTTCTCCTCTGACATGTGCCAATTTTTCTTCTGTTCTTTTTAATTGATGCAGGAACGCCATTCTGGAAACTGGTTCTGAAACAGTTTGATGATTTACTTGTCAAGATATTGATTGTGGCTGCAATTGTTTCTTTCGTATTGGCTTTGGCTAATGGAGAGACTGGTTTAACAGCATTTCTGGAGCCTTTTGTAAGTTGCATCATCTTTCTTACTAGTCACACTGGCATACACATATTGATCGATATTTAAATGATTTTATCTGGTCAACTGGACTAGGTAGTGGTTCTTTGTGGTGAAGTTTAAATTTGAAACCTTGTTCTCCTTCTCTTCTCTATTGTCTTCGTGAAATGTAATTATTTATGTTTATCTCTTAAAACTGACTAGTTTTTTATGGTCTCGATATAATATCTATAAGCAGACTGTAGACCTTCTTTGGCTAAACGAAATCAGCATTTGTAGGATTTAGTCTTATTATATGATGCACGTTGACCAAGGCCTTCATAAAACTAGATATTACGTGTGGAGCTTCTTTTGGGTATCACAATACTTGTTTGAATTTACTATTCTATCACAGGTCATTCTGCTGATATTGGCTGCAAATGCGGCAGTGGGGGTGATCACGGAGACTAATGCTGAGAAGGCTCTTGAGGTAGTTATCATGCTACGGTTTAAGCAATTATACTATCAGATATCCGTTAAATCAATTACTTTTATATATACCGGGCAGTACAAGATCTGGTTTCTCTCTTTCCCCTAGGCTCTGAGGTCATGGGTACAAAAGACTCTAATGTGCTTAAAGATTATGTTAATATTAGATTTATTTTGGCTGTAAGTTTGTAATGCTTATCTATCTTGTATGTTCTCCCTTTGTCTTGTTGTAGGAGCTACGTGCCTACCAAGCAAATATAGCTACAGTGTTGCGAAATGGTACTGATATAATATGTCAAGTGATTTTTATTACTACTAACTATAATTTAAACTGCTGATTATTCCGACTGTTTTGCTGTTGGTATCTCCTCTAGAGACACTTTGTATCTTGTTTAGCAAACTTTTCTTCTGCCAAGACATCGTTTTACGTTAACAATTCCCTGTGTTGTCTTAAAACTGACAGCTATTGACATTCAGAATTAGTTTTTTGTAAATATTTTGGCACATTTTTTTTTTTTTTTTAACAAGTTTTTAGCTTGGGACATTGTTCCAGTTGTAGTAGGATATCTGCAAGTTTTTTCTAGGTTGTTAACATGTACATAATTGCAGGGTGCTTCTCTATCCTACCAGCAACAGAGCTGGTTCCAGGCGACATTGTTGAAGTTACTGGTATGTTTGTTCTATTATACCTAGATGATATTTTGTGGCAATGGCTTAGACTTTTACTAGATTCTAAATTCTGTTTTTTTGATGTGTTGATGCTAAACAGTGGGATGTAAGATTCCAGCTGACCTGAGGATGATTGAGATGTCTAGCAATACGTTTCGAGTTGATCAAGCCATTCTAACTGGTATGTCATCTGTGTCACCATAAGTCATAACTCTTGATATGCGTTGCCACAAGAACTACCTATGCCTATTGGTACTTATTACAACTTCAAGCCAATCATTTTCTCCACCAATTTATCTCTGGAATGAACATGCATTTTCTTATTACATTATAGCTTCAACAACAATAGTGGATTCCTTTTATGTAAAAAAATTTAAAGTGAACATTTACAGTGGACTATATCCATACTCTCACTACTAATTGTTTTCCCCGGAAATTGCAGGTGAAAGCTGTTCCGTGGAAAAAGATGTTGACTGTACTTTAACAACAAATGCTGTCTACCAAGACAAGAAAAATATTTTATTTTCGGTAGGAGTTATAACTCGTAGCTGCATTTGCTAAGTCCAAATTTGTGTATAATGCTTTTCCTGTTAGGGCTGTATAATACAATTGCCTATTCTTTTGATTATCTAATGCTATTTCCATACGTGTTTAAATTTGATAGAATATAATATTATTGCCAGGGAACTGATGTGGTCGCGGGTAGGGGAAGGGCTGTTGTCATTGGAGTTGGTTCAAACACCGCAATGGGTAGCATACACGATTCTATGTTGCAGACAGATGATGTAAGCTATCAATATTCTTTCATTTTTATCTGGAAATGCACCATTTGCACTTTTAGTATCCTTTGTTACTTGTCAGAACTCTCTTATAAACAGAGGTTATAGTGTAACTTTGACTGGCTTAAATTTCCTGTGATGAATAGTTTGTCAGTTTTGCACTTATGGGACTGTAGACTTGTATCCTGCTATATAGTATAGTTTCAGTATTCTATTTGGAGATTCTTTTCTATCTATTTTGAAGTGCATTATAACTACTAGAATTTTCCTTATTTATTACTTGTATTTGCTGTTGTCATAGGAGGCAACTCCATTGAAAAAGAAGCTGGACGAGTTTGGCAGCTTTTTGGCTAAGGTGACAAACTTTTTTGCTTTTCGAATTTTTAGATTTTTATGTTTCGAAGAGGCACTTTAATTACAAGACTTGGATGTCCAATTGTATCAGTAATCAGAATTTTTTAATTGTCTGAAAGTGATGAATTTCATTTAAAAAAAAAGATTTGTCGAACGACTGGTGTGACAGAGATCTCTTGCAGAAATTCTAGTTAGTTAATTTCATCATTATGTTATATGCTACTCAACATAACATTAAGTCCTCTTAAAACGTATTAAATCTATTTTATTTGTATAGGTAATTGCGGGTATTTGTGTACTTGTGTGGGTTGTCAACATTGGTCACTTCAGTGACCCTTCTCATGGTGGATTTTTTAAAGGCGCAATTCACTATTTTAAGGTAAAGAAATTTGATCTTCTCTTATGACAGCTTTGAATTCTTAGTTAGGGAGTAGATAATCAGTTTTGTGTGTCCCACTCTTGCTGTAATATCAAAAGATAGATTTTACTTCTCCATTGTTTCGGTGACATCCCCAAAAGTGATTGCATACAGGTACAAAGAAATTACCAAAGAATTGTTAACTCACTAAATCGACATTCAACATTTGAATATTGAAAGTCACAAATAAGAAATTTTCGTTCTGCAATGGGTGGATTTTTATCATTTGCTTATTTGACATAACTGAAGATGGATGTATTGTCCTCTGAGATTGTTGACTAATAAGTTAAAGTTTGGTAACACGGTTGTTGCTTTCCTTTTATTTTCCCAGATTGCAGTTGCCCTTGCTGTTGCAGCTATTCCTGAAGGACTTCCTGCTGTCGTGACAACGTAAGTGTTCACTAAGTCCATTGATAGCAAATACAATATTATGAGAAAGGCTAATGATCGTTGAAACTTAAGATGATTTCTGTGGAACGTTAGTGATACCTTGGAAACAAGAAGTTTCCCAGAAAGTAGATGGTTCTTGTGATCGTCAAATGACAATTTTGTTTCAAATTCAGCTCACTCTAATGTTGGTTGAGTCCAAAATGCTATGAAAAAGTAAATTTCCATGTCGGGAGGCTACTCCCGGTTATTATATTGTTGCTTAAATAGATTATGATGTTTCGGGTATCTAGGTGTTTAGCTCTTGGAACAAAGAAAATGGCTCGTTTGAATGCTATTGTACGGTCATTACCATCTGTCGAGACGCTTGGGTGCACTACTGTAATTTGCAGTGACAAGACTGGAACATTGACAACCAATATGATGTCGGTGTCTAAGGTTAGCATTCTTAGCACCAGTCCTCGGGACTGTTAACTCTTACTGGTATCTGCCACTTGCAATTTTCTATTTTAATTGTTTCTAGGAATATATTGTATGGGCAAATCTTGGTAATGTAGTTCATGTGTGCACATGACCATATATGTTTGCAATGTTGCACACTGGGAAGTAGCTAAGATAGATCTTCAGGTCTAATTAGGAAGGATTAACAATTTTGTTAGCAGATCTTGTGATTTTGTGAATAACTAACTGCAGTGATTGCATTCTTGCATATACTTTTTCTCATTGTGTTGTCTCCGATGGTAATATTTGAATTCTCTTACTCTTCTGCTTGTATGTCAGATATGTGTAGTCCAATCTGCAGAGCATGGTCCTATGATTAATGAATTCACTGTTAGTGGGACAACTTATGCACCAGAAGGTACCGTCTTTGACAGCAATGGGATGCAGGTAATATTTCTTCTCCTCTGGACTATGTAAGTAAGCAACTAATTCATATACGGCACTTTTAACTTTTGAGGGTGACTGGTAGTTGTTTACCTACATACTCAGAAATTGTTACCATGCAACTATTAAAGGACAGGTTGAACTGAAAATTTCATCTCAGGATTGCTTGATAAAATTGATCTGGATACTTGATGACAGTAGAACCTAAAAAATTGACTGTCTACAAGAATCATGATTTCTTTCTTCTTTTATTTTATACATTTGATGTATCTTACATTCTTCATATTTCAATTGTTTTTAGATTTCGCGGAGTTCTTTCTCAATGATTTAATATTTGTGAAAGATAAAAGAGCATAAACTCAATAGCAATCTTCAAACTACTCGCACATGCCTTGTCACAACACACAACATTCTTAAGACTAGTGTTTACTTTTTTTGCAGCTTGACTTACCTGCTCAGTCACCTTGCCTTCATCATTTAGCAATGTGTTCATCACTCTGCAATGACTCCATCTTGCAATACAATCCAGATAAGGATTCTTATGAAAAAATTGGAGAGTCAACTGAAGTTGCTCTTCGAGTTCTTGCAGAAAAGGTTTGTGTTTCTGTGAAATCTTTCTTTAGTAGACTTTGTTACCACAACAACAAAATCCGTGGAACATACCAGACGGTTTCTCTATTGACTTGAGTGACCATTTACGGGCTCATATTGTTTAGCACGATGTTTAGGTGCTGTGAGCATCCATTTCTTGTCATCTTACTATATACCCAGCATAGAGGTTGAACTTACTATTTACTAAGTCTGGAATATCTGATTAACTGTCCAAGTTACTTCTGTTACTTATTTTTCAGGTTGGGCTCCCTGGTTTTGATTCAATGCCTTCTGCTCTAAACATGTTGAGCAAGCATGAACGTGCATCATATTGCAACCATTATTGGGAAAACCAATTCAAAAAGGTGTGACTCTAGTAAAACTAAACTATTCTATTATGTTGACCGTCATTTTACATGCCATTGGATAATGTAATTCTTTTGTTCCTATAGTTTTCTGAAAACTATGAAATTGAGAAAATACTAGACCTGGAATTTGTAGTAGCCAATGCGATACACACTTTTTATCTATGTTGATCTCTGAGAAGAAGCTCATAACTTCCTGAGTAAATCTATATAATGTTTTCCTTTCGCACTAGATAGCTATTTTAAGAGCTCCACTGCACCAGTATAATTAGAAGTTAATATTGACCTGGGAACATCATATTTCAAAGAATATAATAGTAATTTAGTATGAGTAACTGATTGCTATCTTCATCAAGGTTTATGTTTTGGAGTTTACTCGTGACCGAAAAATGATGAGCGTCCTATGTAGCCATAAGCAAATGGATGTTATGTTCTCAAAGGGTGCTCCAGAGAGTATAATAGCTAGGTGTAATAAAATTCTCTGCAACGGTGATGGTTCTGTTGTTCCTCTAACTGCTGCTGGCCGTGCAGAGCTTGAGTCGAGGTTTTACAGGTTCGACATCAACTTGTTTAATGAATATGATTACATTTTCATATTACTTCGTGATGGTTATCTTTCGATGCTTGTATTTTCACTTCTTATAGTAATTTTGCTGTTAAAGGTTTGACCGAAGTGGGTTTTCCATTTTCTAACCATGTCTTTCTGCAACAGTTTTGGCGATGAAACATTGAGATGCTTAGCATTAGCATTTAAGACCGTGCCCCACGGTCAACAAACTATTTCCTATGATAATGAGAACGACCTGACGTTTATTGGGTTGGTACGCCTTTCTTTCAAATATGATGGATTTAATTAAGTTTACTGGAAGATTCACCATTTTTCTTTTACTGTTGAAGACTAGCTCATCTTGTGTTTCCTTTGAAGGTGGGAATGCTTGATCCACCAAGAGAAGAAGTGAGAGATGCTATGCTTGCGTGTATGACTGCTGGGATACGTGTTATAGTTGTTACTGGGGATAACAAGGTACTAGAAAATTGAGCATGCGGTTTGTTGATTATCTCCATCATTTTTGTACTTATTCTGATTAGCATGAATTTTCAGTCCACAGCAGAGTCACTATGTAGAAAAATAGGGGCTTTTGACAATCTGGTAGACTTTTCTGGTATGTCCTACACCGCTTCTGAATTTGAACGGCTTCCAGCAGTGCAGCAAACTCTAGCATTGCGACGGATGACACTTTTTTCCAGGTATTTGTTCATCTCTTGTTTTAATTGATAGTGTTTTTGGAATCTCGGAACTGAATGTTTACTTATCACGTGTATTTCTCTTTTCTTCTCCAAAGTTCGAGTTATAGTCATTTATGAGAAAACCAAAATTTTCTGTTGTTTCTCTATTTGTGTAGGGTTGAACCTTCCCACAAAAGGATGCTTGTTGAAGCCCTACAGAAACAAAACGAAGTGGTAATTCCCTGGTCACTAAGTTGTCATCATTACCCATCTTCGTTTTGTCTGTGTTTCAGTTCACATGCATTCTTATTTTGTATTCATGGCTTTCTTTTTGTCTGTGTTTAAGTTTCTAATATTTTTACTTATTAGAGAAGAAAAGTTCTTGCCTCTAACTGTAGCACTTATGAACCTTATTCTCCTAGGTGGCAATGACTGGTGATGGCGTTAATGATGCCCCTGCATTGAAGAAAGCTGACATTGGGATTGCCATGGGTTCTGGAACAGCTGTAGCAAAGGTATATACTTAGTGTTTGTTTTCAGTATGCTTCATGTATTCGTGTCACTTTAATTTAATTTGTACCATTCAAATTTATCATCATTTTCAAATAATAGCTAGCCATTATCTCCTGTCCATCTGCTTTTTTTTTTATCTTGATCTCTTCCTCTCGTTCAGACATGGTAATCAGTTGACATGGTGATCCAATTATGAGGTCCTTCCGCGGTCGTTTTCTTTTATCCCTAATGTTGCAATTGAAAACAAAGCATATAGTGAAAAAACAAATCTGGTTATTGCTTGTGGTATAGAAGTGATACAGTGTAATGTGACTGCTATACAGAATTCTTCAGAGCTAGCACACTAGTTATGCTACTAAGACTGGACTGTTACTGTTCCTTCCTTCAATAAACTGGCTTGCTAAGGTTTTTTATCTCTATGCTCTTCTGTGTTTAACCTATTTTTCTCTCCTTCCTCTGAATTCCAGAGTGCTTCAGATATGGTTTTGGCTGATGATAATTTTGCTTCAATAGTTGCGGTATGTTTGCTCCTTCCATTTTTCTTATGGTTTTTCCTTAATGCTTGATTCTGGCATACAGTTGGCAAATTCATATGTCAAATGCAAATCTTAGTTGGCCATCCTTCTCCCCAGTCTGATATTAAAAAAAGGAAAACGAGACTATAAATCACACTGCAGTATCTTTGTTGATGCAAATCCTAAACTGTTTCTCATCTTGACAGGCTGTTGCAGAAGGAAGGGCTATATATAATAACACAAAGCAATTCATTAGATACATGATTTCTTCAAATATAGGGGAAGTGGTCTGTATATTTGTTGCAGCTGTACTGGGAATCCCTGATACCTTGGCACCTGTGAGTTTGTTTAGCGTGGTAGTAACTTATCTGCAAAGTTTATTTTTATCAAGCTCCTTCTAAATCTATGATTTTCGTGGTAAATAATTGTAGGTTCAACTTCTGTGGGTCAATTTGGTAACAGATGGATTGCCTGCCACTGCCATTGGCTTTAATAAACAAGATTCCGATGTTATGAAGGCAAAACCCCGAAAGGTAGCAGATGTAACTGGACGGTATCTCTTGTGTATTTTAGTTCATTGAGAGAAGTAATGTGACAAACGATTGCTTTCGCCCGATTTGCATTAGTGTGAAATCACTAGGAGAGCTCATAATACTATACTCATTATTTAGGTTTTATGATGCTTTACATCTCCCTTTGGCCGTTACCAGTATTATGGGTTTTAGTGATGATGGTGCAAGGTTTTGTCATTTAATGAAGAAGGGATTTAGAACTTCTCAATTAACTATCTGCTAGTAGTGTGCTAATTTCTTCTCAAACTAGTCACACCTTTTATCTTCATTATTGTTCTGTTTGTTGTTGAATTCCAGGTTGGTGAAGCAGTGGTCACTGGGTGGTTATTCTTCCGCTATTTGGTTATCGGAGGTAAACTTAAAATGTTGGCTCTGTAACTTATCTAATCATCTTTCGAAACTAAGATCGTGGAATCTTTGTGGTCAAGTAGTAAAAGTTGAATTTATTCGCCTTCAAGCTTCTATGTCCCTCTAGAGGACCTATCTGCTTGAGCTGTCTATATTTCTTTGCAGTTTATGTCGGCCTGGCCACTGTTGCTGGCTTTATATGGTGGTTTGTTTACTCTGATGGTGGTCCTAAACTTACTTACAGTGAACTGGTTAGGTTTTATTTCCAGCTACATCTTTCAGATTATTTCATCATTCATGTGTGCCAACCTCCACATTTTTGAAGTTGTTTTCGAAGTTGCTGATCAAACGATTCATATCAATTCAGATGAACTTTGAAACTTGCGCACTTAGAGAGACAACTTATCCCTGCAGCATATTTGAGGATCGGCACCCATCTACTGTGGCTATGACAGTACTTGTTGTTGTCGAGATGTTTAATGCTCTAAATAACCTCAGCGAAAATCAATCCCTTCTGTAAGCGTAGATTCTTCCTTTCTTTCTTTCCTTGTTATCAGTTATATTTGCTTTAGTAAAGAAGGTATGTGATTGCAGGGTTATAACCCCAAGGAGTAACTTATGGCTTGTTGGTTCAATTATCCTGACGATGCTTCTGCACGTGCTAATATTATATGTTCATCCACTGGCAGTCTTATTTTCTGTAAGTTTCCTCTCTTCCAAAAACCTGTGTACAAAACCTGGCGTACCTGTTTTCTTCTTCTCAATCCTCATGGTCACTGCTTTATATAGGTCACGCCATTATCCTGGGCCGAGTGGACTGCTGTTCTGTATCTTTCGTTTCCAGTAAGTTTTTGTTTTCACTTTTAGCTTCTTCTGCATAGTCTACTAGAACTCTCATGCATCCTCACACTGGAATCTAACCTTGTCATATACCACCTTCGTTCTCATATGGATGCAAATTTGTTTAAGGAAAAGCATGACAATAGGCAGATCTTTCAGCTAAGAGAGAATCTTTTTAGAAGAAATTTAACACCTCAAAAATGATTAGTTTGATTTGAAACTTAATGTAAAAACTGCAGGTTATCATCATCGATGAGCTTCTGAAGTTCCTCTCTAGAAATACAGGTAATGCTTACTATGCTTTTTCAGCAGTTATTAAGACCGCCTATCGTTTCAACTGAATTAAAAGTGTATATAGAGGCCTTAAAACGTGGTCCATTATCGATGAGAGTCCTGACTCTGATGTGTTGTTAATGTAGGCATGAGATTCAGGTTCAGATTGAGGAAGGCTGATTTACTCCCCAAGGACCGGCGTGACAAGTAGGATAAGAAAGCAAGAGATGGCTTTTTCGTCATACAGATTTTTTTTTTGGCTATATAGATACAACAGCACACAGAGAAGGGAACCTTGGGAGATTCTAATTTCAATCCAAAAAGCCCCCAACACCATAAACCATAAAACTCTTTCGCTTTTGATTGTACCAAATTTCACTGTATTCTTACATCAAATCAATGACTAGTGCTCTTTGTGTCATGCAAGTGAATCGGAAATTCTAACATTTACAACTTAAAATGTGATTCGCAGATTATTTGGTTTTTATCCAGTATTAGCTGCTATTAATCTATAGAAAATCCCATCTATGAACCACTGCATTGTCACAATTAGTGGAGCCATGTCACTAACGAAATGAAAAGAAGATGGTAATTTTATTTTTTAAAGTAGAGAAAACGTAAGAAATATTGATTCAGTGTATATAATTTGTGTCGACACTCGGATAATTAGTTAGAAAACATTATATTAACAGTGGGGCAGCCCTATATACTCTACTTAATTAGGTAAAGTAGATTTGGTTGGCAGTGGCCAGTTGTTGGAGGACAAAACAACAATATACTATACTAATCAAAACACGAAAGAGAAGATTACAAACATCCATGATTCATAAGCTTTCCGTCATTTAGTGTTAAAGCACAATGCTGTCCTTGAATTAATAATAGTCACTAATCATCGTATATACGTATATCTGAACAGAACTTTATCAATGACATGATAAATCCGAAAATTGAGATGCATACATATATCAGTTTATGAGTTCAACTGATTAACAAGGTACAAAAATTATAAATTTCCACACAATTATTCTACCTAATATATTTACGTCAAACTTACGATGTAAACCAAACTTGGATTCGAAGCTAGAGTAGGTTTAGTTATTTATTTCTAATCAATCCACAAAATTATTAAAATCAAGCTAAGAAAATAGTATTTCACAGTGCACGAAAAATCGAGCTAGAAAAATGATAATCAATCCACAAAATACTAAAATTAAGAAGAAGAAAAAAGAAGAAGAGAAGTTACAAGATAGGGGTACTAGTAGTAACGGCGTAAGATTTGCTACGAGGATACAAAAGATCAGAGACTTTCTTAGTCTTCTTCACCTTCGGATTCACAGATCCTTCCTCTGTTTCTTCCTCTTCCTCTATCCTCGCCATCCCAGCACTCGAGCTCTTAGGCAACCCTCCTTGCTTCTGTTGCTTCTGCTGTTGCAGCTTCTCTTGTATCAACATGTCTATCTCATTCTTGTGCCCTAAACTCCTCACCGACGCAGCTCTCACTAGCTCGCTGTAATCTTCATCTATCCCGAAATCGGTGGTTCTCCGGGATGATGCGGAGGAGGAGAAGGCGGCGGAGGAGGAGCTCCGGCTTCTTGGAAAAGGAGCGGAGACGGAGGCGGAGGAGGAATATTGAGTACGAGCTGCGCAACCGGTGATGCTTCTCACGTAGAAATCACGTGCCTTGCCTAAAGCTCTTAGAGGTGTTGAGATTATTCTCAAGAACTTGCTCTGGTTTTGTTTCATCCTCTGTTTTTGTTTTTTTTTTTTTGGGGAAATGGTTTTTTTGTTGTTTTTGTGTTTTGTTTGAATGGTGGGTTTGATTTTTTTGGAGTGTGGTGTGGTTTTTAAGGGTTTTAAATATATAATAATGTTTAAAAGAGTGTTAAAGGAGAAATAATTGAGAGAATCAAACGTGACTTTAAGGATTTGTTTAGATATTTATTCAAAAAAGTTGATTTTACGAAAATAATAGTCGAAAGAGTGTTGGAGAGAGCAGTCCACAAGGTCCCATTGATTAAAAATCAATCATTAATCACAATTTGATATGTTGAAATAGTATTTGGAGTTTGTAGTACATTAGTTTTTTCATTTAAATTATTACTGCATCAGCACATATAAATTAGACCAGTGGGTTAGATATGTTATTATAGTTCAAATAAATAAATTATTGTAGTGAAGTGTAATTCATTTTGAAACTAATCTAGATTTAAGAATACCTAACATTGGATAAGTCATAAAAGACTCACAACCATGAAGTAAGAAACGCCGCCTTCGATTTTCTTCTCAATTATGTCATGTGTTTATTTCTTTGTTCAAATGTAAATGTCAAAAAAATACGAATGTCAAAGCCTGAATTGTACGGTTAGTCAAGGTTGTGGATTTGTCGTCGATTTGTAGAAATACAGAATAGTTTTATATATCGACCATGTTTTGTTTAATTTTTTCTTAATTTTCTTATTTAAGTTATGTTAAGATAATACTAAAATACATTTTCTTTAAATTATTGACTGAAGACTGAATATCATGGATTTATTATTTTGAAGATTGACGATTCATTACGATGTTGCTTGTGAGAAAATGGTTTTTACTTTGATTTTTGGGTCAAGGAATGTTTGTTTCTATTGTTTTCTAAAAGAGATAAGATGGTCAGAACTTTTGATAAGTAACATTAACTTCAAAACCTGTTTGATTTTCTCTACTACGAAACCTGTACCGGCCTACCGGTTAAATTATGTCGTTACTATATAGAAACTTCTAAATTTGCGTATTAATAAAAAAAAAAGGAAACGTGGTGCCGGACACAAGATATGGAAGCGTGGGAAAGAATAAAAGAGAGGTGGGTTTGGACTTTGGACTAATGCAGGTATAGGTACATCGCATGAGAAAAAACATCTCTTATGATGAGAATATAAGATAAGAACAACATGTGGAGCCATGTCGGAAGTAAAACAAATCTATATCAATCAATGCTTCTAGAAACAACTCTTATATTTAAACATATCTGCATTCCTTTTTTAATTAAGTAGATTAGCCGATAAGATTCCACGTGATTAACATCAAATCACTTCTTGTTGAGAAAACAACTATCAAATGGCTATCATTAAAACATCACATCATAAGGGAGAAGAAATCGTAATTGGCTTATAAACTGAAAAACACCACTTTCTCAAAACTAATTTTTGAAGATTAGTTCTACCATTAGGTTTTTAAGGTATGGGTAGACCTAAATCTAACAGTTAGTGCAGCGAATAATCGTAAGTCCATAAAACATCGCAACTTTTTTGGTTGGTCCACGTCCACAGAACCAACCGAGGTGGAACAAAGCCACATGGACCAACCAAGAGTAAACGTCCAAAATAAACTAACTAGAAATGACCCATAAACATAAAGTAGACAGTTGAGATAGGCTTAACATGGACATGGGCATCGATGTCAGTTTATAAGATCATCCCGCATTGAAAGAACGGTGACTAAGTATCACTAGGATATACCACACAAAAAAAGAATGAGAGAAACAAAAAAAGTAAATGGCTTATAAGATCATGGGTACCATGCCACCGTTTCATAAGCTATCTTGTGAAAGTGAATTCTACCCATTAAGCTTTTAAAGTGTTGTTAGGCCCAACCTAACAATAGCTACTAAGATTTTGATTGATACATGTAATATTGAATCCAAGTTAGTGAACTGATGTGATGTATTTTGTCAGAAAAATATGATAAAAGCTTAAAAATATTTTGATAAATTTATGATTTATGAAAATGTAAAAGAGACATTCTCTTGATGTTTTTGGCAAAACCCATCAAATCATCCTATGCCACCTCTCCACCGTTCCAAATCTCACATTGCCACAAAATTTATGCCAAAAGATCAACATGTCCACTTGTCAAGTATAAAATACCGACGTCATCAAATTACCTATATAAATCCTTTTATATTTATTTAGTTGAATTTTTTTTTGGTCAATAAACTATTAAATAATTTACTTTCAAAGATAAATAATTTTCAAACAATTAAAAAAATATTTATTAAAAAAATCCAAATTATTTTTTTCGTTATTGAGGAGGAGGTTCATTTATCCAATCAAAACCGAACCGTTTTGTTGTTTATCCAACTTGTCATTCATCGATGTCTCTCTCTTCCAGCCTTTCTTGAATCTCTCACCTCTCACGCCAATTTCATTTTCATGCATCGCTATTTCCCCTTATCTTCTTCTTCTTCTTCTTATCTCCCAACTAAATTATCTGTCTCCATTCATGTTATTATGGTCAACAACAGAATCTGAATCCCATTTCCCCATTTTCGGATCACAATAACTAACAAACCCTAGATTTCTATCTATAGTCCTTCGATCTGTTTCTGTGTCTCCTTAAAGCTGTGATTTTTGCAATTGGGGTTTGTGAGATTCGATCAATTAATTGTGTTTGTTGAATGGACCTTCTTCGATTGAGAGAAAAGGGTATATTTTTATCTCAGAGAAGAAGGAAATGGCTGATTTTTATGGCGATCTCTGGAGTTTCTGGCTATGGAGCTTACAAGGTTTATCATTTGCCATCTGTTGCCAGAAAAAGGAAGCGTCTTTTTAAGCTTTTCGGAGCCATTGTCTCTGTAGCTGAATTGATCTCTGATTCAGCTGAGACCTTAAGTATGGTATCACGAGACGTGAAGGATTTTCTCAATTCAGATTCAGATGAAATCCCTAACAGCTTGAAGCAGATCGCGAAGATCACAACTTCGAATGAGTTTACGGATTCGCTTTCTAGGGTTTCTCAGGCTGTGACTATTGGTGCCTTTCGTGGGTACAAATCCGAATCGTCTATTGGTGATTCAGGAATTGAGAAATCATCAGACTCGAGTGTTGTTGATAGAGTGATTGATAAGGTTTTCTCAGAGGCTGGAACTGGTTTTGTTTCAGTTGTTGTTGGTAGCTTTGCTAAGAATCTTGTTCTTGGATTTTACTCTGGTAAGGTAGAGAGTGGTGTGAAATGTGAGGGTTCTGATTCTTCTGAGACACCTAGATGGGTGACTTTGCTTGGTGATGACAAGTGTAGAGAGCTTTTAGCTGATTGTATTGAGAGATTCACCAGCACTGCAATTGGTGTGTATCTTGACAAGACGATGGATATCAATACTTATGATCAAATCTTTGAAGGCTTGACGAATCCGAAACATCAGGATAGTGTCAAGGACGTTCTTGTTTCGGTTTGTAACGGTGCTCTCGAGACTATTGTTAGGACATCTCACGACGTGTTTACATCTTCAAGGTCTAAGAATGTGATAGAAGAGATCGAAGATGATGATTTCAAGAGTAATGGTTCCGCGAGAAGCAAGATGGTTTCGGAATCAGGAGATGGGGTCAAGAGTAATGGGTGGACTGAGGCTATTGCAACTACATTGGCAGTTCCGAGCAATCGGAGGTTTATGTTTGATGTAACAGGAAGAGTAACACTAGAAACGACGAGATCAATCATCGCATTTATAATGGTGAAGACATTTCAAGGGTTCAGAAAAAGTATCAATGTGGTTCATGAAGAGGTTACAGACAGAGGACGCCAAGCAGTTGAATATGTTGGAGCCAAATCTTCTGTTATAATCACTGTATGCCTTGCGTTGTACTTGCACATCATAAGCGGCTGTGTTCGGAATTCTCCCATAGGCGTAAGCCAGCATTTTTAGTTCTTCAGATGAAGAAGAGATCATCGATTTGGTTGGATATAGGATAATATTTGTTAGGTACACAAGATTTATCAGCTCGTTGTTTATAGTTGGAGCTGAGAATATTGTAAAGATTGTGTGCGTGTATTAGCACAACTTGATTCTTATTGATGGATCATGGATCTTATATATATATACATATTGAAAAGGTTCTTGGGGCATTGATCTTTGAGATATATAGTCTTTAATTTCTTTACACTTCTTCAACAAAAGCTTCATAGATCAACAAGCCTGTTTTCCATTTTCCGGTCCACACTTCATACAAACCAAATTGGAGCTTGGTGTCTTGGTTTATTGCTACCTTGGGACTTACAAAGATCTCAAACCGACCATCAGTCTCATCTGGTATGTTAACCGGTCCGGTTCCGCCTTTGAGTTTGTCAAAGTTATTGTTAACCGATTTGATCCTCTTCCAAATTGTCCTCCCTTTCTTTCCAATTTTTGCTGACATGAAAACTGGAGCTTGGTCCCATCCGGTTGCATCAGCTGTGAACGAGATTTTAAAACCAATTCGGTATGTTTTGCCTGGTTCTATCTTGTCGTACGAACCGGTTACTTCTAACCAACTCACTTTCTTTAGTTCAGCAGGCGTCCTGAAAACACCAAAAGACTCCAGTTTATTATTTTACTTTTAACATGGAAAACCAAAAACCGGTTTATTCAGAATCAAACTGATTTTTATTTTGGTTAATGTGTATATAACGTAAGATGAAGGGTGTGTACCAACCTGTCTTCGTTAGGGATGACCCAATACCGAGAATCACCTCCCCATATGAAATTAAGACCACTTGGCTTAAAGACCCATGCTTTTCTAACAATCTATTAACCAAAGTTTGATTTTTAGTTGCAAAAAAAAAAGTTTGATATTTAGTTGCAATAAAATACCCAACATATATAAAATAACTTAAGTGAAAAAACTAATAACAATTGACTTGTTATTACATCTTGTTCCATGTTGGATTCTGCCTCGTAGTGAGAACTCTTGACAGCTTTTTGGACAGACATTTCTCTCTTTCTTCTTTGCTGTTTGTTTATAAAAGAACACTTCTCTTAAGTTGGCTTTATATAGAGATTTGTTTCTTTTCACTATATGGAAACTTTCTGTAGAAAAAAATTAGTATTGTGACAGAAGAAGAATAAATGAAGTTGGACCCAATCTTTTCTTCTCAATATTCTCCTTGTAAGTTTTACTTTAGTGCCATAACCATGTAAAAGGTATAATTCAATTGGATGGCAAAAGCTAAAGCAAATATTCTCAGTTTGTGGCTCTTCTTCTATCTCTGCTTTTGTATGAGAATCAAATGATCACATATTTGATTTCAATTTGCCAAAGAGTGAAATTTTTGAGACTGTAATGAAGTTTTGAACTAGTTGGCCTTTGTCATTTTAGATTCCTATGTCCTAATGATGTTCTAGATTTTATTCTCGATAACAATTTTTGCTAGTGGGCAGAATATGACACATATGGGAAGTGCTTGAATTGTGGCAAGTATGGTCATTTAATAAGCCGTTGTCTCATCCCCTTGCAGAAGAAACTTCCCTTTAAAAAAGACTATCCCTCCGGGGCTAATGAAGTGGCTCTCTCTGCTGTTAACCTTCCTTCAGGTGCTGGGATTTCAGAAACTAGTGTCATTGGTTCAGCTTCAGCTAATCCACCTGAGCTCCCTTGGTCCAAACCAAAAAGAAGGCGTTCGAGATCAAAGAAGCGCTCTCTCAGTTCTCCACCTCGGATTGTTGACCCGTTGATTCCCATTTCTCAGCAGGTCCCTCTATTGCCCAAGCCTTCGGCTAGTAAGAAATGGGTTGTGAGACCAGGTTTGAATTCGCCAGTTCCTACTGTTGTCATTGGTGCAGATTCTGGAATTTCTCAACCTCCTACTCTCCCTAAAAAATCTATGAGAGAGTCTATCAAAGATCCGGATCCAAACTTCCCTCTTCCCCTGGGCTGGGCAGTGATGTCTACTAAGGCAAAAAAGAAAGAACTTAAGAAGTGGCACAACCGTATTCGTCCCCCCGTGACAGAGCTTCAAGGTTTCGTCGATGGCAGGGCCGGTGACGGTCCTTCTTCTCATTGAAAGCTTTGCTTTCACCTTCACCTTTTGTTGTGAATATGAAGGTCTTTTGTTGGAATATTAGAGGCTTAAATAGCCGTAATCGTCAACGAGTTGTGCGAAGCTGGATTGCTTCTAATAATCTTCTTGTGGGATGTTTTTTGGAAACTCATGTGGCACAAGAGAATGCAAACTCGGTTTTGGCCTCAACCCTTCCGGGTTGGAGGATGGATAGCAACTATTGTTGCTCTGAACTTGGGAGGATATGGATAGTCTGGGATCCTTCCATTTCAGTTTTGGTGTTTAAGAGAACGGATCAGATTATGTTTTGCAGCATTAAGATTCCTTCTCTTCTTCAATCTTTTGCGGTTGCTTTTGTTTATGGCAGGAATTCTGAGTTAGATAGAAGATCTCTGTGGGAAGACATTCTCGTGCTGTCCAGGACTTCTCCTCTTTCTGTTACTCCCTGGCTTTTGTTGGGAGATTTTAATCAGATAGCCGCTGCTTCGGAACATTATTCTATCAATCAATCCTTATTGAACCTGCGTGGTATGGAGGATCTTCAATGTTGTTTGAGAGACAGTCAGCTTTCAGACCTGCCTTCTCGAGGTGTGTTTTTCACTTGGTCAAATCATCAACAGGACAATCCCATCCTTCGGAAGCTTGACAGGGCCTTAGCTAATGGTGAGTGGTTCGCGGTCTTTCCCTCTGCTCTTGCGGTCTTTGATCCTCCAGGTGACTCTGATCATGCCCCTTGTATCATCTTAATCGATAATCAGCCTCCTCCTTCTAAGAAGTCCTTTAAGTATTTCTCCTTCTTGTCTTCTCATCCTTCTTATTTGGCGGCTTTGTCTACTGCTTGGGAGGAGAATACTTTGGTTGGGTCTCACATGTTTTCTTTGAGGCAGCATTTAAAAGTTGCTAAGCTGTGTTGCAGGACTCTTAACAGGCTCCGTTTCAGCAATATTCAACAAAGGACAGCCCAATCTCTAACTCGGCTTGAGGACATTCAAGTGGAACTCCTCACGTCACCTTCTGATACTCTTTTTCGTCGGGAACATGTTGCCCGCAAGCAATGGATCTTCTTTGCTGCTGCTTTAGAGTCATTCTTTCGACAAAAATCCAGAATAAGATGGCTTCATGAAGGTGATGCTAATACTAGATTTTTTCACAGAGCTGTGATTGCTCACCAAGCGACTAATCTTATCAAGTTTCTTAGAGGAGATGATGGTTTTAGGGTCGAGAATGTGGATCAGATAAAAGGGATGTTGATTGCTTATTATTCGCATCTTCTTGGCATTCCTTCAGAGAATGTCACCCCATTCTCTGTTGAAAAAATCAAAGGTCTTCTCCCCTTTCGTTGTGATTCCTTCCTGGCTTCTCAGTTGACTACTATTCCTTCGGAAGAGGAAATAACTCAGGTGCTCTTCTCTATGCCCCGTAACAAAGCACCGGGTCCAGATGGGTTTCCAGTTGAATTCTTCATCGAAGCTTGGGCGATTGTGAAGTCTAGTGTTGTGGCTGCGATCAGGGAATTCTTTATCTCTGGGAATCTTCCAAGGGGCTTTAATGCTACAGCCATCACTCTGATTCCAAAGGTAACAGGGGCAGATCGTCTAACTCAATTTCGCCCTGTGGCTTGTTGCACTACTATTTATAAGGTCATTACTCGCATCATTTCCAGAAGGCTAAAGCTTTTCATTGACCAAGCGGTTCAGGCAAATCAGGTTGGGTTCATTAAGGGTCGGCTTCTATGTGAGAATGTTCTTCTTGCATCTGAGTTGGTGGATAATTTCGAGGCT
This sequence comes from Arabidopsis thaliana, assembly GCF_000001735.4. Taxonomy (NCBI): domain Eukaryota; kingdom Viridiplantae; phylum Streptophyta; class Magnoliopsida; order Brassicales; family Brassicaceae; genus Arabidopsis; species Arabidopsis thaliana. Next base: position 3,331,297 of record NC_003070.9, read on the forward strand.
GATGGAGAGACTACTAGAGGCTGTCTTCAGGTGGATATATCTAAAGCCTATGATAATGTCAACTGGGAGTTTCTCATCAATATTTTGAAGGCTCTTGATCTTCCTTTAGTCTTTATCCATTGGATTTGGGTCTGTATATCCTCAGCCTCCTACAGCATAGCGTTTAATGGAGAATTGATTGGTTTTTTCCAAGGAAAAAAGGGCATTCGGCAAGGAGATCCAATGTCTTCTCACCTATTTGTTCTTGTGATGGATGTGCTATCTAAATCGTTGGACTTGGGAGCTTTGAATGGTCTCTTTAACCTTCATCCTAATTGTTTGGCTCCCATCATCACTCACTTAAGTTTTGCAGATGATGTTCTTGTTTTCTCAGATGGTGCTGCTTCTTCTATCGCTGGAATTTTGACTATTTTGGATGATTTTAGACAGGGTTCAGGTCTTGGAATTAATAGGGAGAAGACTGAGTTGCTTTTGGATGGTGGTAACTTTGCTAGGAACAGGAGCTTGGCAGACAATCTTGGCATCACTCATGGCTCTCTCCCCGTCCGTTATCTGGGAGTGCCTCTTATGTCTCAGAAGATGAGACGTCAGGACTATCAGCCCCTGGTTGATCGAATTAACTCGAGATTCACCTCTTGGACAGCTAGACACCTTTCCTTTGCGGGTCGCCTTCAGCTTTTGAAGTCTGTTATTTATTCTACAATAAATTTTTGGGCTTCTGTCTTCATCTTCCCCAATCAGTGCCTGCAAAAACTTGAGCAAATGTGTAATGCTTTCCTGTGGTCTGGAGCTCCAAACTCTGCTAGAGGAGCAAAAATCTCTTGGAACATTGTGTGCTCTCCTAAAGAGGCTGGCGGGCTAGGCTTGAAGCGCCTCTCCTCCTGGAACAGAATTCTTGCTCTGAAGCTTATTTGGCTTCTCTTCACCTCTGCTGGTTCTCTATGGGTTTCCTGGGTTAGACTGCATCTCATTGGGCGCCGGAACTTCTAGGAACTTAATCCTTCTCTGTCTGGCAGCTGGATATGGCGTAAGTTGTGCAAGCTACGACCTTTTGCTCGTCCTTTCATCATTTGTGAGGTTGGATCCGGGGTGACTGCTAGTTTCTGGCATGATAATTGGACTGATCATGGGCCTCTCCTTCACCTGACTGGTCCTGCTGGTCCTCTCTTAGCCGGCCTGCCTTTAAATTCGGTTGTCAGAGATGCTCTCCGCGATGATACCTGGAGGATCTCTTCTAGTAGAAGCCGCAATCCGGTAATCACTTTGCTTCAACGAGTTCTTCCTTCTGCTGCGAGTCTAATTGATTGTCCGCATGATGATACTTACCTTTGGAAAATTGGTCATCATGCACCGTCAAATAGATTCTCTACAGCGGACACTTGGAGCTACCTTCAGCCCTCTAGTACTTCAGTTCTGTGGCATAAGGCGGTTTGGTTTAAGGATCATGTTCCGAAACAAGCTTTCATCTGTTGGGTTGTGGCCCACAACAGATTACACACTAGGGACCGGTTAAGGAGATGGGGCTTCTCTATCCCGCCCACTTGTGTTCTGTGTAATGACCTTGATGAGTCTAGGGAACACCTTTTCTTTCGGTGTCAGTTTAGCTCAGAGATTTGGAGCTTCTTCATGAGAGCCTTAAACCTCAATCCGCCTCCTCAGTTTATGCACTGTCTGCTTTGGACCTTGACTGCTTCTCGAGACAGGAACATCACGCTCATCACCAAGCTCCTTTTCCACGCTTCTGTCTATTTCATTTGGCGTGAGCGCAATCTTCGCATTCACTCAAATTCTGTTAGACCAGCTCATTTGATCATCAAGGAAATTCAGCTTATCGTTAGGGCTAGGTTGGACCCTCTGTCTCGGTCTTCCCGCGTCGTCTCTCAGCCAGGCTCTTCTCTTCTTGCCTCGTGGTTTGGAGTGTTTCAGCGTTCACCTGTCTCTGGTTAATGTGGAGTTTATTTTGCAGGTCCTCTGTTGGCTCAGCGTTGTTCTCCTTTTGTTTTGCTGAGATCTTGTCGTCCTTGGGTTCTCTCTGGGCCTCGTCGCTGGGATTCAGGTTCTCGGTTTTTTCTTGTTCTGTTAGTTGTTGGGCCTGCGTGCCTTCTCTGGGCCTGCGTGCCTGTTGTATGGCCTTCTAAGCCTTGTAACCTTTTTCGTTTTATTGGAAATTTATGAAAAAAAAAAAAAAAAAAAAAAAAAAAAGAATATGACACATAAAAGAGTTTTTTTTTCACTATTCCTAATGATTTCAGCACCTAACCGTTAATTGCAGAGGAGAAAATGATTTCAAGATAAAGAGTACTAATGAATGAATAACCAACCTTAGTGTTGCATCATTATGTCAAGAATAAAAGAGAAAAAAAAAAGCGTTACAAACATGCCGTTTCACAATAACTGAAGTTACTGAACAATGGGATGTTTTTTTAGTTACTACATAAATAAACCAAACGCACGCCAAAGATGCCAAAACAAAAACGGCACGTCGTTGGCTATCACCTAAGCTTTGAAATGGACTCATCACAGCATACGCACACGCATACAGTCTCCATTATATACGTCTGAACAATCTGCCGTTTTCATACATCACAAAGAAGTTGAAAACCAATCACAGTCGTTGGGTATATGCTCTCACTCACATACCTTCTCCCAGTCATCCACCACTTCTTCACCGGAGCCTTCCACCGGTTGTTTACCGGTAGTTTTTGAACTACTGCTCTCTTCTATCTGAGCAATTGGCTCCAAAGTGGATGTGCTGGCCTTCTTGGGCTCTAAAACACTCCAACGGTTAACCGAGGTAACAATTGGAGAGTTGCTCTTTGCTGATCTCAGCGCAGAGGCTTGAGCATCTGTAGATGATCCTCCAATGGGGGAATCTTCAGCTCCCCAGGAGTCATCACTCTCCTGAATCACAGCTCTCCTCCATGGATTTCCTTTGTCAACATCCCACGCCGAGCTGCCAGGTAATTTTCCCCATACATTATTAAGTGATGGAGATTGCCCGCCGCTCTGGACAACCACAGCTCCATGATATACTGAACCGTGCTCAAGCCTCCTCATGGCAGTGGCAGCTCGGGCATGGTCGTGGAACACCGCTAAAGCATTCTTGTCATTCAGCCAAACAAGCTCACATTCACCCCCAAATCTCAGTACCAAGGCGCTGATATTCGCCTCTCTCGGAAGATCCAGAAAAGAAACCACAAGTCCAGGATCCATATCCACCAGCGAATCATAGAACGGTGGGTGTGGCCCTCCTATCGAGATAGCACCACCCCTAGCTCCAATGATCCTTGTTGGCGGTTTCGATTTTGCTGTTACGTGAACCACTGTAAACCGTTTTGGCTCCCACCCTGCGTTGCTAACACCAAGTTTCCACCTCTCAGCTATAAGTCGAACCGTGTCTCGTTTATCCTTCTGCATCGGGCAGAAGATATGGACCTTAAGGGCACTTGTGCTTCCTCTTGCTTTCCCAAGTACCAAGAACTTGCAGCGCTCTTCAACAGCCAGTACCCACTTTGGATCACGCCTATAAAGGTCTGAAATAATCTCTGTCATAGCAGAATTCTCGCTGAAATGTAATGCCTCCAGATTTGGGGGAGTTATATCAAATGCATCTTGAAGAACCCGCTTACGCTCCAGCTTCGCACACTCATCATCACACGAAAGCTTTCTCTGCCCGAGGGGGATACGGTTTCCGCTCGATTCAACAGGCTGAAGTGGAGCTGGAAGCTTCTGTAAAACAGAGGCTTCATCATAGGCCGCACAGTAAACATTAGAACCGTTGGCACTTCTTCCCCCAGCATCACAAGGGACCGTAGCGGTTATACGACCACATGAACAAGTAATTGTGACTGAAAATTCACATCTTAGGTCAGGGCAAGGCGCAGAAGGATGGCAGAGTGCTGCACAAGTGTGTCTGCAATCTGTTCTAGGAGCACCACATTTCTGTCTACACGTAACACGCATACCTGCTTCAGATTCATTGAAGCTGTCACAAGGCTCCGGGTGACAAGTTCTGGCACAAGCATGCATGCCACAACGCCTCGTCTTTCCACAAATCTTGGTACATCTAATGTCTTTCAACCCACAGGGTATGTTTCTGAGAACCACATGACCACCAACGCACTTCTTTTCCACAGGGGTAGAACAAGGAGGACAATCTCCAAAATGGCATCCATGCGTATCAGAATGGCCACAAGGCTGAGGAATCGGGCATGGAAGCTGACAGCTAGGAACAGGTGTCCCACATGATAGTGGAGGAGGAATCGAAGTTCTTCCACAAGCACATGTAAGATCAGTGAAGATCATCTCGAGACAAGGAGGGCAATGTCCACTGTGACATAAAGATTCACAGGAATGCTGCCCACACCTTAGCTTCTTCTGACAAGGTATTTGGCAGACATGTGGGTCCCAATCGCCAGATAAATCATTCTTCTTCCCGTTCAAGAGAGGGCAGCAACGCTCGCTACATCTATGTCTCCCACAGTTCTTCTTACGTCCACATGGCTTAGCGCACACAAACTTCTCTGCCTCTGAGGAAGTTGTTATGTAGCATTCCACAGCCCTGGATGTTGACCCACACCGGCATTTCTGGTTAACTTGGACTAAACAAGGCGGGCAATCACCTGCATGGCACATCTCATTGCAAGTATGTAACCTACAAGGAAGAAGCTTCCTACATACATTTGAACAAGAAGGAATTGGGTCCAAGCAACTCTGCCTGATCTGTTCTTCTAAACGCGTATTCCCACAATAGCATGTCTTAACTCTACTGGGCAGTAAGTCACAGTCCCCGCAAGGTCCAGGATGGCATACCTCGGAACAGAAATGATTACCACATCCAAGAGGCTTCCCACAGTTAAAACTGCATGAATAGACACCATCTTCTGCTTTCAATTCCCCCTTCACATTCATATCACCGCAAATGACAGTCTCCACTTTTTTCTTGCAGAAACATGTGGCATTTACCAGTACCTGACAAGGATCACAAGGGCCAACATGACATGTCCTTTCACATTGATGACGCCCGCAACTAAGAAGCTTATCGCAACGCTGCCCACAAACAAGATCAGATCTCCGCTCGGAGCATCTAGTAGTAACCATCTTTTTCCCACAAGGACAGCTACGAGGTGGAGCAAAGGCTTTACAGGGAGGACATGGACCAGGATGACACTGCAAAACACATACATGAGGACAAAGATCCTCTTCAGTCGTCTCAGCAGGTGCAAACTCTTTCTCCAGCGGTTTCCCACATGGTTCCCCGCATGAGTGTGGAGTGAGATATGGGTCAGACGGTGGATCTCTTCTCTTTCCACAAAAGCACCGATAGGAAATCTCTTTAGATGATGTCAACTGTACAGATTGGCAACCTGGACATCTCCAGTTATCACCTTGGTTTTTCTCAGCTAGCAAATCAACTGAAGTTGGTGCTCGAGCCCACCTCTTGATACAGTTGATATGGAAGATGGAATAACAGCTGGAGCATGACCAGATATTGGCAGACCTCCCAACCTTGTCATAACAAATCATACACTCAATAGAACTCTTGACAAGCTTCTCCTGTAACTCTTGAACAAGTTGAGGCAAGTTTGGGTCTGTCAACACAACATTCTCCTCCTTCGCTACCCTTTTCCCCTGATTCACAGGCCGCGTCCTAGATGCAACTCTTTGGCGATTATCTGGCAGAGTTCCAGAAGCATTATTCCTTCTTTGTCGATTAGGTGGAGGTGGACCAATGTTATCACTCCTTTGGTGCTGGTTCTCAGGAGCATTATTTCTTCTATGTCGATAAGGTTGAGGTGGACCACTGTTATCACTCCTTTGATGCTGGTTATCAGGCGCATTATATCTTCTATGTTGATTAGGTTGAGGTGGACCAATGTTATCACTCCTTTGATGCTGGTTATCAGGCGCATTATATCTTCTATGTTGATTAGGTGGAGGTGGACCAATGTTACTACTCCTTTGGTGGTGGTTATAGGACGGAGGACCAGAAGCGTTATGCTGCCTTTGCAGATAAACAGGACGGGATGCAGAACCAGCATCAAGGGTTTCAGAATTTCTATCTGTATTAGGAGGAAGCAAAGGCTCATTTACCACCACGCTCGAGGTAGATGAGTTTCTAGGAATCCACGTTTGCTGATGATTGAATCGATGAGACCTATCATCGCTCCTATCTCGCCTGACTTGAAAGCTCATATTCTGCCTTGACTCCACAAACACAGAACTAGATCCTGTACCCGTCACTGTTGGAGCAATGGTGCTTCTGTACAAAAAGAAAAGCAAATGAGAAACATTCAGATTCTAGCAATGTCAAACATTGATGGCCCAGATAAATTCACCACACACGAAAATACGAGCAAACCAATCTACGTAACAATAAAATCTTACACAGCTACAACGATGTTGAAATTAACTAAAGCCAAATCAAACGAATCGAAAATTGATAGCAAGACGCCTAAACTATTCCTCCTTCTTTGGGATCTAAAAAAGGGGGTAAAATCAAAGTGCCCTATTTTATCATATCTAAGAAATTTTGGTGACCAACACCAACCAACACACAAATTTTGGCTTCGATATTGCTGAATCAAAGAGAACGATAAAACAAATGATTAGAAGCTCACAACCAAAGAGGGGGAAAAAGTTTGGTACCTGACAAGAATATACGAAAGCGTATAAAGAAGGAAACAATCGCCGGAAGAATCAAATACGCAGGAGATTCCGATTAGTCTCCCTTGTTTTCTCAGGGAGAGAGAGAAAGAGACTGTAGGAGAAAATGGAGCGATGAGGAAGATTATATATAGCGACTGAAAGTGATAGACCGCCTTGCTCCCAAAGGAAATAAAAGATAGAGAGAGAGAGTCGCGTACGACTTTTCTTTTTCACCGGCTTGTCTGAATTATTTTATGCTTGACAAACCCTCAAGAACCGCCTCATCCCTAATGGGCTAACAATGGGCCTATACTAATTGACTTAAACCAATCTAAACCAGTAATTTAATTTGCAGATGATTTCGGTTAACTTTATATATATTAACTTGAGAGTTTTGAGAGACTTGACTACAGGATACAAACTACAAAGAAAGTGGTCAAGACTCAGAATCGGTGAAAGATGGACTCTCTAGGTCAGCCATGCTTGCAGAGGCAAATGACTCGAACGAGTCCACTGTGGAGAGTGAAGATGTATCTTCGGAATCTGAGTCGTCATCCATCTCAGGGAGGACGATGTGATGATCGTCTTCTTCTTCTTCTTCACACTCATATTCTTCCGGTTCTGAAGCATCCTCAGACCCCATGAGTAGCCTGTTGATAGCTGACTTGGCGGCTTCTGTGAACCACTCTGTCTTCGGGAGTGAGCTGGTGAAAGAGAATAATACACTTTTTAGGTAATTCGTTATGTTGAGACCGAGTTGGAAGAAAATTCAAAAAGAGTGTTGTTTCAATTACCTTTGTGGGTTGATGCCTCTTTCCGAGAATATGTTGATGGCTCGATTGATCACCACTGATGCATGGTTCTGAACTACTTTAAATGGATAACCTGCAAACCTGGCTATCTCCACTGTGAAGTTCATGTCGAGGATCAACTGCAACACGTGACAACAAAACTTCAACTTTCAACCCCAATCTTCTCAAGAAATGAACTTCAACATCAAGTTTCAATTGTTTCCCATTTCAAATTTTCAATCTTTGACTGCTGAGCCTGAGATCAGAGAATAGCTGAGGTATATAAGAGTGGTGAAAGAGAGTGTTTCTACCTGTTGCAATCCAGATGGCTGAAGTGGATTTGACTCGTCCTCGAATGCACTCCAAAACTCCTGCTCGTTTGATAGCCAGATTATAACCGTCTCTGTTAATCTCGCTAGTAGAATCTTTTGCAGCTTCTCTTTACCAAGCAGAACATCCCCAGCAATTATGGCCAACTGTTGTAGCTTAGAAAACAATGCCTGCATAAGAACAGACACAGATGATTCTGTGTGCTAAAACTTATAAACTGGGAACTATAAAACTAGATCAAAGAAGAGGGCGAGACCTGAAACGGTAAAGACGGCAGATGCAAGTCATCTGGTGTTTCGGTTAAATAAATGAGTGCGTCTAATCGCGTTAGTCCTTCCCTAGAGTAGATGAAGCTCAAGACAAACTGCAGACAGAAGTAGTTTCTGAGTTTGTCAAATGCTTGAACCATATGGCGTTTCCATTCTTTCAGTTCCGGTGCAGCACTACTGTTTAGAGCGGCACTATTCTCACCTTCTCCTCCGCCATTTTCAATCTGGAGTTTCCAGACTTTAACAAGTGATCTTGGTAAAAGTTCGTCAAGTATTGTAAACGCAGCTCCAAGAAGCGCAAGCTGCTCAGAATCTGTCTCAGCTCTAGCGAGTACGGTATTATCTTGGAGCTCAGGTAGACCATCCTCATCTGAATGGCCAGGCAAGGCTTTGATCAGAAAGTCGATGTATTTATCATATAGTTGCAATATCCTCGTTAGTACACTCTCACCAAAGTGTAACACAACTAGGTGTGTTAACTGCTCAAGTATGTCCTGAAAGAACAAATAAAGCTTCTATAAATTTATGCCAACAGAATCAAAGAAAATAGTAAGATCAGTGTTCAAAATCAACTTACTTGCACAATTTGCATGAATCGAATGCTACAATCAGTCATCATAGTATCTGAAGCGATAGCGAATTCAGATAATATTGTCACAAAGTCAGAGGGTGATTCCAAGCCCTCATCAGTTTCATTCAAGTCAAAGATAACCCTTCGAGCCCGTCTAAAATTCAACTCCAACACTTCTTCAACATAAGGTCGGAACAGCACCAAAAATAGCTTAGACAGAAATAAGCCTTGTGGTTCCAACACTTTGCAATAGTTAAGACAATCTTGAAGACATATACTGGCTGCCCGCAATGCAGAAGCTGTTTCGGAAGGAGAAGCGTTTTCTTTAACCAACCGCACCAAATATTCAACTTCCCTCTCTGCCCATTGAACAACTTTGTTGGAATATGCGGGATTATCATCGTCACCAAACATGGCTGCGGATTCTTTTGTAGCCACTGAGATGTTAGAGAAAACAAGCTTAGAGAGAGTAGCAGGAAACGTGTTTGGGCAAGTCAAACATGAAGGGAGAAAGGCCTCGATTCTTCTGCGGAGGCTTGTGGCGTAAAACTTTAGAAGCAATTGGTGAGCTGAAGGTCCTTTTCCAAGTCTGATTAACCCAATCAATGCATGCTTCAATTCAGCTACACAAATCGAGGGTTGTTTAGCGATCCTAAGGAGCTGATCCTCAAGAACCGCCTTTCTTTCCATAAAGGCAGACTTGTAAGAAGACATCTCGACTGATCCTTTAAGATCTGGACTGCTTCTTTCCTCAGCATCCATTGCCTCCAGTGCTTCATCCACTTTATGTTCAGCCAAAAGAAGGTCAATTTTCTCCAGGAACTCAGACTTTGGATCGGTTACTTCATTAGGCAAGGGGTCCTCTTCGACTTCAGCGTCATGTACATCACCAGGTAATCGATTCCAATCATCCATCTCACGGCAAACTCCAGCCATCAGATCCTGCACAAGAATCCCCTGAGAAGAAATATGTTTCCGTAGCTCAACCAACTCATGCTCCATCTCCACCGCTTCTTCAGATATTCTACACAAACCAAGCATAAAGAAATGAATCTCAGAAACTAGCACAACGGATACAAAGAAACATGACGTAACCTTTGAATCCGGAATTGCAGATTCAAAACTCGCAAATGAAATAACAAAGAGAAGTTAGTAGCTTTTATACATTACCTTAAGAAAGCAAGGTACTTGGTACGCATATCACCGCACATATTTTCCACAGCATCCTTTAAATCCATAAGCTCACAGCAAAGCTTTCTAATCCCCTGCATTGTTCAACATTACCAGATCAACGAGCATAAACCCATGGACCAACAGGAGAAGTAATCATGAACAATCGTAGGTTCAACAATTTCAATCCAAGACGTAAAATTCGAGGGCTACTGATTCTTAATCCAGATTAATTCGAAAGAACCCATTTGAGATAAACTATATCCGAGTGCAATGAATCAGTTCAGAGAAGGAAACAACTCAGAAAAAAGAAAAGGAGAGACCTTTTCGGTGAGAGACTGGTGAACGGAATCGATCTTTGACTGAGGAGTGATGCTTTCTATAAATGGGTACTCGTCGTCTTCCTCGCTGCTCTCCATGTCTCTCGCTCTATCTATTTCCCCTTCAGTTTTCCTCGGAGTCTCACTGTCTCAGACACGGTTGCCGAAAGAAGCACGATAGTGATGCTTTGGACTCTCTCTGCTCTCAAGACACACAGATTCGTCGGAATTGTAACATTGCTTTTTTTGTACACAAAACGGCATGTAGTGTAATATCTCAAGCCAAAGACGGCACGATGGTTCTTATGGTTTTTGTCATACCTTTTTCGCCATGAAGAAGTAAGTCTACACTATTTCCTAAACTTCTACTACAATTTTAATCTCAAAATCAAAATTTTGTTTAACCACAATTCACAAAACGAAATATCTCGTTGACTTCAGGGTTGACCAATTCATTAAAATTCAAACCTATATGATGACCAATACAAATTGCCTGCTCGAGCTGGAAATAGAGCACAAGAGGTAGTAAAATAAAGAAAAAGAAAGGTTTTGACATTTGATGCTGGTTTTCTCCGGTTCGCTCTTAATTCCTGGGTATTTGATTCGCTTTGTGTTGTTCTCTGCGGTGTTGGATAGTTCGGTTCAAGGATTCTAGGATCCATTGAGTGTTTTAGAAATTCGATTTGGTTCTCTCTTTTTTAAATCCCTTTTTAGTTTTTTCCTTCAAATTAATATATATTGATAATGGGCCTTCCCGACAAAAATTGGGCTTAGCCATGGACATTATAAAACAGACAAAGCAGGTACAAAAAGGATTTTGGTTCTTTTTTGGTCTATTATTATTGGTTCAGATATTTGAATGGAGAACCAAAGTGCTAAACAAGTAAGTAAGTAACACAAGCTGTTAAATTTCTTCACGGGAGTATTTTCTTTTTCGTCACTATAGTAACAAATGTTTTCTCCACACACAAGGCCATTCGGCCCATTCCTATATTTTATGTGTTCCAAAACATATTTTATAAAACCGTTCTTCTATATTTATTAGTAACACTAGTTAATCACCCGCGCTATGCTGCGGTATTTTCAAATTTTTTGTATCGTTTAATTTAAATATAATTTTTAATTATCTAATCATTTACTTATATAATAAGTAATTATTCTTAGTATTAAAATATATTTTTTCTAACAACATTCTCAACAATGCATTATACACACAATTCATAAACAATGTTCGTCTTAAACTAATTAAATAGAGGGTAATATTGGGATTCTCGAAACCTAAGAATTTGATGATTAAACTTCTTACATACTCTTCACCCTCGGCGATTTATTATATAGATATATAACAATATGCAAACTATTCAAACTATTAATTAATCCATGACTACTATACACTCATAATTTGAGTTAAGATTACAGAAAAAAATCTTTTGAGTATGAGAAAACCAATCAAATTATTTTATTGAAAAACATTTAATAACAAAATAAATTTAGTATTAGTACAATTAAATATGTAAAATTAAATAATAAATATATCATTAATCTATAAATTAAAAGTTGAAGAGCTTACATTAATTATTCAGTGGACACATGGCAAATGTTAAAGTGATGATGTGTCAATCATATGGAGAGAATTGGTCAACTTTCATATATATGATTTATCTCACAAAAATACTATTTTTATTTTTACCTTGTTTTTAAATTATAAATTTTTATTATGAAATTTTTAACTCGTCGAGTACATCTCTTATTAGTTAAATATTCTTACATTTTTACAATTGGTTCCAATTATATTTTCTAAAAATATTGGGAAATTGAAAGATTTTAATTATTTTCGGTTTTAACGTGGATTATTGATGTGAATTATTTTTTATTTATTTCTTAATTAAAAACAAATTAAATAATATTAGCTAATCAAAGGTGTTAATTATAATTACACAAATACTCAAAATATATGAGTAACTTTTAAAAGATGTATGATATTCTAGTAATATTCATACTTTTCTATAACATCTAAGTAATTAATTCGTTTTTGTGACTGAATTTTAAATAAAATTCAAGATATAACAAAATGGAGAAGAAAAAGAATAGTAAACAAAAAACGTAGACAACAAAATATTCACACTTATAACTTGGTGAGTGTTACCAAAGTCACTAAGCAATTTTAGATTGTTCACCCTATTTTTACCTTGTTTTGTTTCCAGGAATCAATTATAATCAACGAGGATCTAGTTCGAAATATTTCTTTTAGTACAAACATTTATAATCTTAAAATCCAAAAGAAACGCATGATGACGATATTTATTGTATAATCAAGTCAATGTAATGTTTTATTAATTTTTATTCCACAGAGATGTAATTAATCATATTTAGATATTCCCCGGACCACCGTAAAAGATTATATGACCGGCTTCTGGGTATGCGGGAATATTATAGTCGTCTACAACTTGGTAGCCACGAGTATCGTCCACGAATTTTTCGGTATATGCCACTTTGCGGTCAATGTTATTAAAACCGTCGATTACAGATATCCGTTTGATATATGCATCGTAGCGCATACTAGCATCAAGAAAATATCCATATCCCATTTGAGGACTCGGCTGTGATGCACTATACGCTTCTCCACCCCACTCCACCAAATTTCCAGAGCTTTGATGAAATCTACTCGACGGCCAAAATCCAACTTCCTCTGCAGCATTACCAAATTGCAACCACCAATTTCCATTTATTTGGTCCTGTTACCCGAAAATAATAGGTGAATTTTTTCATTAGTTTAAGAAACACACAAATATGTATGCATAAAATTGTGAATGCTGTGTCATACTCCTAATTATTTAAACCTTGATTAGACCGAAGATTGCATAATGAGTTGTCTTAGCACCACGAACAGACACTGGCAATAATGCCATACCAAGATGAAAATCTTGACGAACGAGTATCATTCCTACGTCGCAGTCATTATTGTAACATGATTTTCCACCTGACTGTTCCATCAATATATACATTTTCTTACTAACATGTATACAAAATATAAAAATTAAAGAAAAAATTTACTAGCATGATATGCGTGACTCACATTTGTATAGACGAAAGTCCGAGGTTGGTCGTCCTTGTACAATGTTGGATTTACCTGAATTAGTACATATAATATGTGTTCATGAAACAATATAATACATATTTTGTTAGTTACTAAAATAAATTAAGTAACTAGAGCTCGTTGACAGGTGCTTTTATCTAGTGCAAGTTGTAGATGGCAAACAAATTAAATCAAATAACTTACAGTAAAACCGGTTTGGAGGAAATCACTTCCAATCTGAATGTGAAGTCGAGAAGCACTGAATTGGTTTGGCCTAACCTTAGGAGCGGTTAAACAAAGTTCCATCGTTGCTCCATTGAACCTCTTGTCTTGGCCAACCGTCCTAGCCACCGCAAACTAATAGCGTTCAATTTCATTCAATAACCAATTCTTATTATCAGTAATCAGTATAAATATATCAAAACATTATTAATTAAAAGAAGCAACGTACATGATGTTGGTTGTCACTATTAGTATCATCAGTGGTAAAATTCCAAGAGCCACGAGGTTTATGATTATCGCCAAATGAGTCGAATCTCAAAAGATCTTCTTTGGTGACTCTTTGTATGGGGACGGTACCAATGGGACAACCCACACCATTCTCCCATAGGTAACCAAAATTGGTATTATTTGTCTTTCTTTCTCTCATTCTTTTCCATATTGGGCGCATCTAAAACATGTCGAACACCATAAATATATTACTGTAGTTTTCTTTTAATGTTTCTAAAAGAATATAAGTATATAGAACTGATATATGAAATTATATATACCTTGTAATGGTATGTGTGATTCTTCATTGAAGGGTGATCAAATGCTGGTTGCTTGAAGAAATCCACACATCCGTATCTTTCTCCATCTATACTCTATCATTACAGCAATATATAAAGAAGTTAACATTTATTACTTAATTGTATAATATATAGAGAACAGTAACATGGTTATGAAGATATATTAAAACCTTGATGATCTTGACAGCAGGTTTGTTGATAGTCCTTAGTCTCTTCTCGATTTCTAAATCTTCAACTTTAGAAAGGCTCTTAGCTTCAACAAAGTCATTGTTATGATTTATAATTATGTTACCAAAGATGCAACACATTAAGAACATCCATATCACTTCCATTTGAATCAACAATAGAGAGAGACGAGAGAGTTATTGATTTTGAAGCATGGAAGATAACCCTTTAATATATAAGGCTGGAGGAGGAACAAAACATTTTTCAATTAATTCAAGACCATTGACCAAAATTTTTGGGGAAAGAGTTTTATGGTAGATTAATCAATTAGCATTGACCAAAAGTAATTAGTGTTTGTTCAACAATTCCTGAGATAAAAATCTGTTAATATTATGAATTAACACATAATACCATTGATTTAAATCATTTTGGTAGATTTACAATAGGGCTAATAAGTATGTCTACTTTCTACTTGTAATTAATTTCATATCATTGTATTATATCTATAGTAGCCATTATTTTCCCGATTTTTCCTTGAAGACAATAACATTAAAACAAAAAATCCATGAATCAATATGTTTTGTTTTTACAAATTCAAGTTCACGAAGTACTTTGCAAAATTTTTGTTAGCCTTCTCCGATTGAGTTTCGGCAAAGGGTTGTTTTCTGTGTTAGTGCGCCTCTTGTGTAGGGGTTTTCGTCGATTGGTCTCCTCCGAGTTGGGACTCATGGGTTTGGTCGTTGGGCCTATTAATGTTATGGGTTGTCTCTCTTGTTTCGGTTTGTTACCCTTATTTGTTTGTTTTATTTTATGTTTTTAATCTATGTTAACATTTGTAAGGAATTAGCCCAATATGTTTACATCTCCATCCTCTATCTTCACGCGACTTCATCATCCTCTCTGCCAAGAGTAACAAATTATCAATAACCTGAATCAACGATGGTAGCAATTGAATCGATCATTTAGCTGAAGCTTAAACTTCACGAAAATTAATTTATATCATATGAACGTAATACATATATATCTCATAAGCAAACATCCATTATTTCTTTGTTTCTCTAGTTTCATTTCAAGAAACCCAATAAAAGAGTGAACAAAGGTCCCAAAAAAAAAAAAACATATTAAAGACCAAAAAGAAAAACACAAACGTAGGAAGAAACAAAACCAATATATGTTATCGATCGATGGAGAAGTAGTGACTCTTTTGATTCTTCGATAGTCAAAATCATCCCAGAGAGATTGAATTGTTTCTTTAAGCAGCGACGACTTTGTCCTTGGCGGCATTCTCTCCTCCTCCTTCGAGCTGGCTCAAGTTTCCTTTCTCCTTGATCAGCTGAATATGATGATGCTTGCAATATAGCTTACCCTCGTGAGCTATGTAATTCGAAGGGCTTATCGTGCAGCCTCCATGTGTACACTTGAAGCAGCTCTTGTGGTACAATGTTCCATTCACCGATACCTACACAAAGTCCACATTATAAGCAATGTTTCAGCTCTGGTTTAAGCCAAGAACAGATCAGATTCGTTATGGAAACAATCTAACAATCTTCTTTGACACAACTTGATTCTGATCAGGAAAGATTTGAGATTGGATACCTTCTCAATTGGATACACGGTTTTGTCGCAACCAACGCATTTCTCTCGTGTTCCACCAAACATATTCGAAACTTTGGTTCCAGCAGGTCTCTGTTAAACTTCTCTCATGTTAAATGTTAAAAAAATTCAAGAACCTCAAAAACAGAAAAAGGGTTTTGTTCTGCTGTCCGAAAGTACCTCTCCCTCCAAAGGCCTATCAGGTTTCCCAATCTTTGGTGTCCCTGTACATATATATGAATCAAACTTTAGATAGATAATTCCAAATTTGAAATCCCCACTCACAAAGCTTTTCACATTTTGATCTGTTTTTGGTAATTTACCTTCGAAGCTTTTCTCAAGACTTCCAGTTCTCTTGAAGTTTTGATCGAAATGTGGTCTGCAGTAGAGAACTCCTTCAAAGGAGTTGTAATTGCTAAGCTGACTCATCAAGAAGAAGAAGAAGAAGAAGAAGAAACAGAACAGTCAAATCTTTAGACCAATCAGTTTCCATAGCCAAAAATTCAAAGATTTCTACTTAATTGATTGGACTTCTTCATCTACATATATATCTACTAGATCTACTTCTGGATTAATGAGAAATCATCACAAACTAGAATCAAAGATCAAACCTTGAGAGTTCCTTTGCAATGGTGACATCGGAAACAAGCTTTGTGGTAGACCCGGTTATCGGCGGTTAACTTGTCGACAAGATAAACTGTTTTGTCACATGCCATGCATTTCTGGGTTGTTCCTGCGAACGCCATTCTTGTAAGAGATCAGACTAAAAGACTCAGGAAAAAAGAAAGAAGCTCAATAGTCTTGAGAGAGAGAGAGAGATAAAGAAGAATAAGATGAAGATGAAAGAAAGAGATTGTCAATTATTGTTGCTTGTTTTAATATGGGGACCAGATATATTGAAAAATGAACATGCTTCTTCTTTTTAAATATTTAAAGTAAAATTCTTTTAGGAAAAATTGAAATTTTTAATAAAATGTCACAAACAAAAAAGTTCAAGATGAGTATCGAATTTTGGATGCAAATTCGAATATTTGGTGTTTCTGACAACCCTAGCATTGTTTTTCGTGGTTGTCTAATCCACAAAACAAGATAAGCGATGAATAAATAAATAATTTGAACGTTAGCAACAAAACTAAAAACTGTACTACAAAAAGAAAAGGTTTCAACGGCATTTTTTGTGTTCTTAATTATTTTTGTCCAAACTTGAAGTAACCCGTCAATATCTGTCTCCTAGATATTTTGCTTATATTTTTTTTACATTAATTCAGTTCTTTTATATCTAGAGTCAGGTAATTATTTAGAGAATGCATGCAGTTGCTTGACAGTGCGTAAGATTTACACAAATTTTTCTCAACAGTGAAGGCAATGCTCAATAGTCAATAACTGTTTGTAAGGAAATAGAACAGGGAAAACCAACTGGAAAGAATCTTTGTCTGGTTTTAGATAATGATTAAAAGCTGTATTGGTTATGTTGAATTAGTTGGAAATCTCTAAATATCTATACACTATTTATTTTCTTTAATACTATATGTTGTGTAGTGTGTATATGAATAATGAAAATATCTGAAACATGCTTTACCATAAAGGCTTTTGATGAGCTGTAGTATTGACATAATTGGTTGAAGAGAATGAGTGATCATAATGATACCTAACATCTTTTATTTAATCAAAAATACCTAACGTTATTTTTATTTGCTACTATAATAGACTCCAACCAATTTATTAGTATCATTTTATACAGTTTCTAACATTTTTGCCACTGCTTAGATTTATGGGCTTTCCCTTTCTGTCTGCATGGGCCTCCTCTCTTATATTAATAATCTGACTTAATGAAAACTTTTAAATCTTTTGTAGTTTATTTTCCTCTAGATGCTAATTTTAGCAAAATGAAAAGATGTGTGATGGAAACGTAAAGTTAAAGCAAAAGAAGATGGTGAATTGGTGATGCAATATTTTAGTCATGTGTCATTGTTTACATTTATGATATATTTTACTTTAAAATACTTTTCTTCATTTTCAATTTTTATAAATCTTCGTAGAACACATATTCACAAATGATGCTACTTTGGTGATCAGTTACTAAAAAATACCGAAATTGATTTTAGAAGATAGAGACGTGAATCTGTTTGCCAATATTAATTGGGCTCAACTTAAGCCCAAATTATATAAGGAAAGACTACCTAGTAACGAACAAGTAGCAGGTCAACTGTCCGAGCGTTGGCCAAATCTCTCTCACTTCCACAGGTTTCTCTCTCCGGCCAAATCTAACCTCCGGGGAACGTCGTTGGTCACTTATCACCGGTTAGAATTTCCTTCCCGCTTTATCCCGTAAACTTTTTTCCCATTGATTCCGATCGTTTATGTTCCTTCACCAAATCGATAAAGTTTGATCTTTTTCCTTTTCACTATTATTAACAGACCAATCTGTTTACACAAGAAATCTACAGTAACTTATCACTTGAAAAGTTTTGATAAATAGTTAGTATAATAATTTGTTAATTGTGTGTGTAAATTTGATTTCTTGATTGTGTGTGAATTGTGATGAAGAGGGAAAACAAAAAATGGCGACTTTGGTTGATCCTCCTAATGGGATAAGGAATGAAGGGAAGCATTACTTCTCAATGTGGCAAACTCTGTTCGAGATCGACACTAAGTACATGCCTATCAAGCCTATTGGTCGTGGAGCTTACGGTGTTGTCTGCTCCTCTGTTAACAGTGACACCAACGAGAAAGTTGCTATCAAGAAGATTCACAATGTTTATGAGAATAGGATCGATGCGTTGAGGACTCTTCGGGAGCTCAAGCTTCTACGCCATCTTCGACATGAGAATGTCATTGCTTTGAAAGATGTCATGATGCCAATTCATAAGATGAGCTTCAAGGATGTTTATCTTGTTTATGAGCTCATGGACACTGATCTCCACCAGATTATCAAGTCTTCTCAAGTTCTTAGTAACGATCATTGCCAATACTTCTTGTTCCAGGTGTGTGGTTGATCCCGTTCATTTACTGTTGGTTCTAGCTTTGCTTTCTCCTGAAATTTTGCTTTGCTTTGTTCTTTTTGTGTAGTTGCTTCGAGGGCTCAAGTATATTCATTCAGCCAATATCCTGCACCGAGATTTGAAACCTGGTAACCTTCTTGTCAACGCAAACTGCGATTTAAAGATATGCGATTTTGGACTAGCGCGTGCGAGCAACACCAAGGGTCAGTTCATGACTGAATATGTTGTGACTCGTTGGTACCGAGCCCCAGAGCTTCTCCTCTGTTGTGACAACTATGGAACATCCATTGATGTTTGGTCTGTTGGTTGCATTTTCGCCGAGCTTCTTGGTAGGAAACCGATATTCCAAGGAACGGAATGTCTTAACCAGCTGAAGCTCATTGTCAACATTCTCGGAAGCCAAAGAGAAGAAGATCTTGAGTTCATAGATAACCCGAAAGCTAAAAGATACATTAGATCACTTCCGTACTCACCTGGGATGTCTTTATCCAGACTTTACCCGGGCGCTCATGTTTTGGCCATCGACCTTCTGCAGAAAATGCTTGTTTTTGATCCGTCAAAGAGGATTAGTGTCTCTGAAGCACTCCAGCATCCATACATGGCGCCTCTATATGACCCGAATGCAAACCCTCCTGCTCAAGTTCCTATCGATCTCGATGTAGATGAGGATTTGAGAGAGGAGATGATAAGAGAAATGATGTGGAATGAGATGCTTCACTACCATCCACAAGCTTCAACCTTAAACACTGAGCTCTGAGCTCAAGTCTTGTTTGTACGGGTAATTTACAGAAAACTTCTTCTTCTTATGTCTGATTGTCATCATAGACTCATAGTGTATATAGTCTTGAAAAATAAGATGAAGACTAACTTATAGTTTAAGCGAATAGTGATGCCATGGAAGCTCTGTTTTATTTAATTACAAGCTTGATGTGTGTCTGTAACATATGTACATAGAGAGAGCTGTTTTTTTTTTTTAATTACAAGTTTGATGTGTGTCTGTAACATATGTACATAGAAAGAGCTGTGTTTTTTTTTTAATTACAAGCTTGATGTGTGTCTGTAACATATGTTCATAGAGAGAGCTGTGTTTCTGTTTCTCTGTTTGTTTGTTGCGTTCTTGCAGAACTTTTAACCCTCTCATGCAATCCAAGCCTTTTGATGAATCAAGTTTTCATATAGTTGTTCTCATATAGCTTAAATCTAAGAATATCAACAATTAAGCATTTTGTTATATGAATATTTGATGATCACACCATGATCATAGGCCTTCGGATTCATAGAAGGGGTAGGCCTTTGCACCGAACCTAACTTTCCAAATCGTAACAAAAACAATGTATTGTTTTTCTTTCAATTTCTTAATGAAGTTCTATAAGATAATTTTGGTGAGTAGTATCAGTACCCTCCTCATTCATTTATCACATGATATGCTTCATTTTTTTGTCAACACATGATATGTTGCTTCTATTGGTTAAAAAGCCTTAAAGGCTAAAAGCTTTTTCTTCTACACCAACTTTCCTTCTCATAATTCATTTTTCTTTTCATAGTATATAAATAACTTGGAGGATTTTCCAATTTTTGTAAACCCATCAGAAATTTAAATTAACAATGAATATTCCAACTATATGTTTATGGTTGAATCACTTTTGTCTTTCTTTCTCCCCAAGTCAAAACTAAGTTAAATTAACAATTAGTCAATTACTTATGATAAACCAAAAAAATATGATTACACCATCATGGAAATTTTTTTGCAGCTTCTTCCGCAAGAAAGTCAATTTGTAAGATCAGCAAAATACATCTGGGATGACGTTTCATTTGGTAGAAACTTATCTTCTATTCGTCCTAAAAGAGAACAAAAAAAGTGTCAACAATACGTGATCTGATCAATTCATCACATTTAATGAGATCTGGTCAAATCACCAATCCATTTGTGTATCTGAAATATTTACAATTAGTTTAAGACAAGTCTCATTATGATAACAATAAAGCCGTCTCTCTTGTCCAAATACTAAATCCTGCCTAACAACTCCTCCGTAACCAAATTCCTTCAAGCTCTCAAATTCTCACAACCTCTCCACACAAAGGACCAGTAACAGAAAAAAAAAAAAGAGGATATTGTTGATTGGACTGAATTGATTTGATATGTTGAGTCCGTTTTCGTCACCTAGGAGATCGAGAAGAGGAAACAAAGAAAGCAAGAATCCTTATTCAAATCAAGGACTTGACAAGTTCTCTGCACTTCTATCTGAGCTCGATGAGAAAAGACAGAGCATTTACGCAAAGAGGCTTGATCCTGATGGACCGCCTCTTGTTCGGTTTGTCTTCACTAGCTCCGGCGAGTGCGTCCCTGTAATGATCAAGACAAAGAGGGCAAGTCAGAAGAAGGATGTTCTAGATGATTTCAAGGTCAAGAAGAAGGACGTTCTAGATGATTTCAAGGTCAAGAATAAGGATGTTCTAGATGATTTCAATGTAAAGACCGAATCAAAAACAGAGCAGGAAAAAGAAATAAAGCAAACAGATTTGGAAACAGAGCAGAAACAGAGCTGTGTATTGAATGAGAATCTGAAGAAGATTTCAAGACCAAACCATTTATTACCCGTGACAGTGGTGCTGGTTCTAATATTATTGGTGTTTTTCGGACGGACCGTCTCGATCATGTGCACTTGTATCGTTTGGTACTTGGTTCCAATGATCAAGGAACAGAGCAGAAACAGAGGATCAACATACGAGACGAAGAGGAGGAAGAAACTAAATATTGAAAACAGAGCTGCTCCTGATAAAAGTGAAACCCGGTGACGAAAATCAAAACTTTTTCTTTTTTTGTGAATTTCTTTTATTCGTTTCATCTAACATTTTCCTTGGTTTCTTTTGTTCTGTCTTCTCTGTTTTGTCCATAGTTGTTAATTTTGAGACAGAAAGATACGTAAATTCTTCTTCTTTGTTTCTCCTTTCTCTAATGCTAGTGAAATGTAAACTATTCAAACTGATTATTTTTGTTGGTCGTGGTAAAGTGTTTCTTGATTCATTTGTGTACAACTTTCGTCTAATTGATGATCTGTAAATGAAATTTTTTTAGTTTGGAGTTTTGATTTCTTGTTGTTTGGACAACCTGTACTATTTCTTTGTTTATTATACATGCTCACGTTTGGTTTTCTTTTAAGGAAATAGCACGATAAGGCTGGAGGATATATTATATGATTTAGATTGAAATTGAAATTAAAAATAGTATTCAAGATTTTGGAAATCGATGATTCACCAACTCAGGTCAATCATTCGGTTTAGTGTGGAGTTTGGAACTAGTGTGGCTAGGCCGGTTTGAGATAAACTTACCAAAGCCAATTGGGATGGTTTTGGTATAGTCAGAATAGATAATGATATTAAATTTTGGTCCGCGGATTTGATTTTGTTTCGGTACCGTCGTTCTTTTGGTATTCTCGCTCTTCGCCATTATTGATAAATTGAATTGAACCGTTCAAACCCGGTTTACTGGCTAAAACGGTTCTTTCTTTCAATTCAAACGGTTCTTTCTTTCAATTCAACTATACAAGTAACACTGCCACGTCAACTCGAAAAAATGGGACTATGGATTGTAGTTTACACAAAGACCAATTTCAGTTTTATTTGCTTGTAATGAGACTATGGATTATAGTCTTTTTATTTTTCTTAGAGATTTGAGATGGGTTTTGAACTTTTGATGATCTCTTTATGGAAAGCGACAAATAATTAATAACATCATGTGAAAAGCCAAAAAAAAAAGTTTGATGAAATTTCCTATGCTAAACGACAGAATATTATAATGGTTAATTGATCTGCATTTCTTTTAGCAAGCTTAAACCGCATGCATACACAATGGCATTAGCAGTAAAATTATGACAATATGGTTACAAACCCCTATCAATCATATGCTTTCACGGTTTTATTAAATTTGGAAAATGTAGCTTAATGTATTAAAAAATCGTTAATTAATGGGTGTGTGCCAAACTAATAATGATACATATATAATCAAAGATTTTGGATTAAAAGAACAGTTATTTTGAACGAAGACCAAAAATGAGTAACGTGGGTGTGACAGTACGAGATCGAGAGCGGCTTATTCGTACGGTAAAGCTTAAAAAGGAAATTGGTTATTATCCTTTGGTAGCCAAGACAAAAAAAAATGAACCAGCTGGTTTCAATTACGTGGCAGATTTTGTTTTTGTTTACATCACTCGCTTTCTCATTCGTTCAGGTTCATTGCAGACTTCCCTCACCGCCGTTATCTTGTCTCTTCTTCTCTCTCAAATCACATATCTTCCTTTTTGTTTTGTTTTTTTTGATTAACTTATTGTTTGTTTTCCCCAGTTGATGGAGAGAATGAACATGAGCGAAGAGGAGGAGCAATGCAAAAGAAACCAAGAGGCATTCAAGAGATTCTTCGAGCAAATCCCCAGGACTGCGGTGATAGGCATGCTTTCCTTCTTCCTCCACGGCCAGATGAGTAAGTTCGAGAAAGCTCCAAGCAAGCCTCTTTCCAATGCTTTCGCCTTCGCCTCCGTGGGCTACGTTGTGTTGCAGGTCGCACACGGCTTTGCTCGAGCTAATCGTCCTTCATCTTTCGCTTTCGACTTCCTCTCTGTTCTCTGTGGACTTGCATCCGTTGCCATTCTCTTCACTGCCATCTTCAACGACTGAGTCAACCCCCAAGTGAGTTAGGGTTCTTTTTCTCTAAATAAAAATGAAATAAAATCTGAGATTGATGATATGTTTCTTCTAGTTGAGTCATTCCAGTTTTTTCATTTCTGTAACGAATCTATGGATTTATGTTAAAACCCTAATGTGAAAAACCTTTTGGTTGATCATCATCCAAGACGGCATTTTTTTTGTGTCTTTTACTAGCGAAGCATCTTGATATTTTACTCTAGTTTTAGGTACTAGGATCGGTTTTCTACAATCGGATTCCTGATCGATTATCAAAACCAATCAACCTAGAACTGGTTCAGCAAAATTTCAATTTTTTCTCTTCCGAATGTTCTAGAATCCCTCCATAAACAGAAATTTGGACTTATTCGAGTCAAATCCCTAAAGGTGTGTATGGGCTTTGTAATAGTTTGGCCCATTATTCCGAATCATTTCCTTGTTAATTGAGTGTATTAATAAATGTTTTGGACTGGTTTGTACCAAAAAATAAAATAATGTTAAGCTTAGAAGATTAGAAGATATACAATAAACTTTCCAAATCGGCAACAAAACAAAGTATTTGATATTGGTTTGATGTGTTTCACGACCATAGAACAAGACGGTACATTATACTATATGAATGTTGGCAAAAGACAAGTTTTTATGTTTAGTTACGTTTCTCTGCAAACGAAGATATTTTTTAGTTTGATCGGTTTTCTACAAACCGGTTCCAAATCAATATGATCCCATTTTGGTTTTCTCTTCAGAATGTTCTAGAATCAGATGAGTGGGACTTGTTGAGTACAGCCGTATAGGTTGTTTGGGCTTTATGAAATCTTTAGGCCCATAATTCTGATCCATTATATTTCCTTTTCTCCCCTACTTGTAAGGGTTTATTCTGGATTACTCATTTGCCTTATAACAATGGCTTCTTCTTCCGAAGAGATTGTGTCCGCCGGCGAATCATCAGAGATCGAGGAAGCGGTTGCGAGTCTAACCATGTCTTCTAACAAGATTTTGTTGACGAGTTCCGATGGCGAGTCTTTCGAGATCGACGAAGCGGTGGCGCGTAAGTTTCTGATCATAGTGCACATGATGGAGGATAACTGCGCCGGTGAAGCAATTCCGCTTGAAAATGTCACCGGGGATATCCTCTCCAAGATAATCGAGTACGCGAAGATGCACGTCAATGAACCTAGTGAAGAAGACGAAGACGAGGAGGCGAAGAAGAATCTAGACTCGTGGGACGCTAAGTTCATGGAAAAGCTAGATCTGGAGACCATCTTCAAAATCATTCTCGCTGCCAACTACCTAAACTTCGAAGGACTTCTCGGTTTCGCTAGCCAGACGGTTGCTGATTACATCAAGGACAAAACACCAGAGGAAGTACGAGAGATTTTCAACATCGAGAACGATTTCACGCCTGAAGAAGAGGAAGAGATTCGCAAGGAGAATGCTTGGACTTTTAATGAGTAATCCAACTTTAGGGTTTGCAGAATTTCGTTTCGAATTGCACAATTTAGGGTTTCTCTTCTCCCCCCTCTTAGATTTCGTGAATGGGTTCATCTTTTCGTTATCGACTTGGTCTCAAGTAATATTCTTTGTAGATTGACCAATGTTGTTCTTGCTCTATTAGCGTTCTAATTCGATTCTCGATCTTGTTCAAAAGCCTAAAAAAAATAATCAGTGTGTTCTTCTATTGTTCTTCAATTGAAAACGAAGATACTAGTAGAACCGGTCGTAAATCAATTCTATTATCTGGCCGGTTATCTATTTTAGTTCTCTCCAGAAAATTTTCAAAATTCTAATTAGTGGCAAATGAATGATCGACGCGTGTATGACAGCGCTCATCGAGAGGACCCACTCTGTGCGACCATCTTTGTTGTCGTTGACGTATTGGTAAGGATTTGGGCTTTGTGAGAATCACGGGCTCATTTGAATGCATAATCTTATTAATGGGAATTTTGGACATCATGGTACTATTTCGTCGAACACGACGAATTTAAGGTTGACTTATCTTTCTTTTTTTTGTCAACGAATATAAGATTGATATTTTTAACAATGCATAAGTTAAGATAAGAGTTACAATCTTGTAAGATTAGGTTAATAAAGTAATTATGTTATCTAAAAATAGTTAGACACGCATAGCATTTGTGGTATCAAAAATTCCTCTGCACAGAAGAAGAAATGTCTCTGATAGCAAGTGAGGAGACAGGCTGCTCTCTGATACGGGATAAGAGGATGGAGGTTTGCTCAGTTGCAATATCTAGCCTCTCCTTCGATTTAGCCGATTCTGAGACCAGAGTCGAAACCAGATTCTGCAGAAGCTGAACTCTCTCTCCATGATCCTCAGCGTTACTTCTGAACGTCTTGCTAAACGACGTGCTGATCCTGCGCCACCTAAGTGGAAGATACCTATCAGGGACCTGAAAACAGTTTCCTGTGGAGAGAACACGGAGTGCGTGCCTGCAGAGAAACCCAGAGAACTCAAACAGTTGGCAACTGCAGCTTATGATGCCTTCTTGAGGAACCCAATACACTTTTCTTCCTCCATCGAGTTTTGTGTGGTGCCTCACGAGATACCCCTCATCCATCTGGAACGATGCGTAGTGAGCAGCAAGCACAAGCTGTTCTTGGAGCTTGGAGAATGCAAAAGGAGTGAGCACCGAGGCTGCGTGAGATTCCATGGGGGCGCCAGTTTTTAGGCTGATGTTTTGGAGATTCTGCTGCATTGTTTGCTGTTCTGTAGCTTGGTCTTTAAAATCCACAACAACAGCCACCTGCATATTCACCCATAACTCAAATAAGCAAAAATAGCAAACTCAACACACGTACAGTACCATTTCATGAGATTAAAATGCATAAACCCTATAAAATAAATGCTTGAACAATTACTGCATAGAAGGCCTAAGAGCTTGAAATAACTCATTTCACTAGCAATGAATAAACACTGTCAGAAGGAGAAGAGAACATACTTGTTCTACAAAGTGAGCTAGCCGGGTTTGTGCGCTCAAGAACCTCTGAATAAAGGCGTTAATGGCTTTGGATCGGCCAGTCAAAGTCATTCCAGCTAGAAAATGGCTTCTCAGGTATGGTAAAGACCACAAGGAACGTGAGGCATACAAGTTGTTGATGTGTCTGTTTGTGTGCAGTCCAAAAGAGTTCACCATGTCTCTCCAACCCAACTCAAACTCCTCAACGGATTCCAGATGGTAGAGGCGATAAAATTCAGCTTTCCAGTCGTTGTACCGCTCCCCAAGACCGGCATTAAACCAGGATGGAAACTTTCCAACAACCATCCATATGCAGAGTGCATGCTTAGTGGCTGGCATCTCTCCAGCTATGGCTTCTTTGAGACACATATTATGGTCTGTTAATATCGTTTGAGGTGCCTTCCCATTCATGAACCCTGTGAATGCCTTCCATAAGAGACAAATTAAAGAAAATGTCAGAGTACAAACAAAATTGATTTGCTTTTTGGATATAGGAGCTTCTACAAATAACTTCTACAACAAATACAAATTGATTTGCTTATTCGCCCTACCCACAGACAATTGCCAAGAATTTTAAACAGAAATAAGTGGACAAGGAACTTAATCAGCTTAGTGTGCCACAAACCTGTAGTGCCCATGACCACGATCTCAAATTTTCATCCCGTAGAAGCACACAACCGAAGAAGCAAGGGACACCATAGTTATTAACTCCAACCCATATTCCAAGTGGCATCTCAACAGCACTTAAGCGATGTGTTGTATCGAAAACAACAGCATCTCCAAAGAGTTCATATGACTGAATGGAAGAAGCATACGACCAGGCAATATTTTCTAACTTATCATTTGCATCCAAAGTAAACTCGAACTTAAAGTTAGGGTCTTTCTCCTTTATGCTTTGGCACATCCTCAGGAAATCAATGTTCTCATCCTCAGGATCGAGTTTCTTGAATGACTGAAGCAAATTCCTGACATCCTTTTCGGTGAATGGTAAAAATCCTGGCTCGACACACTTCTCAAGCTCCAAGAGCCTCATCATCTGCTGAACTGAAATTCCTGTCTTGGAAAACATCAAAATCCGACTTTTATCTGCATCTGATATGGACCTGTACGCAGGAAGAAAACGAACTTGGTTTGGTTCTAAGAGCTCATGATTGTGGTGATTAGCAAAACCAGTAACACGCCATTCCGTTGAACCTAACTCAGTAAGTTTACTAATCCTTAAGTATGCTTGACATCCACATCGAGAAGACCTTCTGTTTCTCTGTGGTTTTCCTTCGCTTAGAGTTTTGATAGGTGTGTTACCAGCACGGTGACAAACAAAGTAGCGCCTAGTAAGTCCTTTGCCAACTCCGTCTTTTCCTTCTGTCCTGTGACGGCGTATGGAGAACCCGCAACGCTTTGCAAATGTACTATAGAACTCGTAAGCAGTATCATGTGTAAGGAAAATTTGTCCGAGATAGGGAATGGCATTGTGAACTGCTTCTAAAGAGAGATTGTTATCGTCTGGAGATTCCTCAGTACTACTAGCATCATCTAAAGACAAGGATCGCTGATCTGAAGGATCATCATAGATGAGCAACATCTGTCCAGGATCATCCGACATTTAGCTCCTAAGGTATATTCAGCACTTTGCCTGACAAGCACATAACAACAGCACTTATGAGACTCTGTAACATTACTATCTACAATAACCAGATAATCTCCAATGAAGTGCTACATAATCTGTAACAAGCTTTTAAACTCATGAGTACGAAGCTAGAAAGATTCAGAATTCAAAAATTTCGTATAAAGATTGAATTTTCTAATGTAATTAGGAGCTTTCGAAGCTAATTCAATTCGAATTTTCCGAGCTAAGCACATTTTGGATGCCGATAATGGCAATTACAAGATAGGGTTTTCATAGTTTCTGAAGAAATTTGAAAGTCGCTGTTTTCGAAAAGTTTGAAATCATCACAAGAACATAAGCTTTCAATAAAACTCGCATGATTCGAATTTTCAAATATG
Source organism: Arabidopsis thaliana (assembly GCF_000001735.4). Taxonomy (NCBI): domain Eukaryota; kingdom Viridiplantae; phylum Streptophyta; class Magnoliopsida; order Brassicales; family Brassicaceae; genus Arabidopsis; species Arabidopsis thaliana. The sequence goes on from NC_003070.9 coordinate 3,359,673, forward strand.
TTCATATTCTGTTAAAAAATGACTCCTTGATACACAAATGCGTGAAGAGATTAGAAACAGAGAAGTTGCAAGAGATAGAGACAGAGAAAGAGAGAGTACACTGATTTAAGCTGGCGAAGAGAGTCTTGCGAAGGAGAAGCCCTAATTTGCGCAGGCAAGTGACAATAATCCTTTCCTTTCTCCTACGCATCTTGTTATCTTACGCCTCTTCCCTACTCGTATTTAGAACAACATTACACGTACTACCAAACAGCCCCCATTTATCAATACGACGTCGTTCGGTAATTTTCATTTTTATTATTTTTGAATTGCTCGCTTCTATCTGACCAATTGGCTCTAAAGTGGATGAGCTGGCATTCTCGGGCTCCAAAACGCTCCAGCGGTTAACCAATGTAACGATTGGAGTGTTGCTCTTTGGTATATCTTTGCCTCATGGAGGATGGCACATGCATTCTCATGATACACTAGATCAAATCATCTTCCCAAAGTTTTCTGTAGTTCTCATACGCATGTAGTTGCAGAAGCTTGGTGTCTGTTTCATCAGATGCAACTGCATGGAGCTGAAGCATTTCCAAAAACCATCCCAGTGATCAGATGAAAGAGAGAGAATGGAAGTAGAGAGTCAAGAAGACAAGACACTAGTTTTGCTTACATGCTTAACAAACTTCTGAACTAGCTTGTCCAATGTGAAAAGAACATATGACTGTGCTCCAAAAATAGCTCGGCACTCATCTTCAAACTTTGTATTGTCGTCAATAGAACCGTCAAGTAAATTATAGAGTGCATCCATGAACCTAGACGTGTTATGCTTTGAATATCAGTAAGGAATCGTTTTTCAAGTAAAGCTATTAACTTGGAAGATAAATCTGTTAGAGTAAAATTCTTTTAGAGGTAATGGAGAAAGTGTTTAAGTGTTTTGAGAGAGTTTTTTAGGAAATAGAACTTTTATTACTTTGCTTTAAACTTGAATACAACTTCACAACCTTGCTTTGGATGATTTATACAAGGTAGCCCTCTCACCATTTCCTTCCTTGAAAGCAACTCCAATCCTCCAAAATTTAGATGTCCGAATCGAAGATGCCATAGCCAAGACTCCTCTTTGTAACACATCTTAAGACATTGTGCAATGTCATTTCGAATGTTGAGGACAAACATTCTATTTTTCGACATTGGCACCTTGGTAATGAGATTGCTTTCTTGGTCTCTTATTGAAAGGTTATTATCTTTTAATCTAATATCATAACCTTTCTCTAAGAGTTGTCCAAGGCTCAAGATGTTTGTCTTCATGCTCGGAATATAGTAACCGTTGGAAATAAATTGATGATCTCCATTCTTCAATCGAATAAGAATGTTTCCTTTACCTTTTACCTCCATCTTCGATTCATCTCCTAAAGCCACATTTCCTCTCACCGATTCATCAAGCTCCGCGAACATACTTTTTCTCCCGCACATGTGATTACTTGCACCACTATCGAGGTACCACTTATGATTCTCTTCTTGTTCATCTTTCTTGTAGCTAGCCATTAATAACATGTCTTCTTCTTGAATTTTTTCTTCAACGTAGTTGGCCTTCTCCTCAAATGTTTTGTTGCTAGGAGCTTTACATTCAGAAGCATAATGTCCAAACTTCCCACAATTGTAGCAAAATCACCTGGGATAAGAATCAGGTGTGATTGTCAATAGACTACGAATGGTTAGTGCTCCAGATCTGCCAAATCTCACAATGAGCAAAGGAATGCCTCTGCGGCTACAACTGATTGTTTGTGTCTGCTTATATGCTCCAACGATTTGTTTAACTTATATGCATACCATCTCAGTTTCCTGCACATATCCAGCTAATCCCATCTGCTCTTATATCTCATCAATCAACAAGAAAGCTGAGTGAGACTTGTCAGCTGCAGCAAACATATGGTCTCGTTTATTTGTCCGTCTCGAACTTGTCCCAGGACATATTCATACATGCTAGGAAATCGGCTCCAAAACCATCAGTCGCAGCAGCACTCGGGGAACTCTGTGAATCCGCCGCTGTATCTGAGATTTCAAATCCAAAACCGGAGATAACCATATCTGAATAGAACCAAATTGACCGTAAAAACACAACGAACGACTCCAATAACAGTATTCCGATTCAGTAACCCAATTACTGACATCCTCTCGCCATCGCCTAAAAGTAAAAGTGAACATTTTTTTTTTGTGTATTAATAGTTTTAATTTCATCAAAGCAAAAATTGTTTTTGGAAAAAAAGGCCAAAACGCTTCCCTATGCCTAGCCAACAAATTATGGGCCGGGCCAGATGAGGCCCGTTTAATATGTTCACGAGTATAAATTTAGAGCATGGTTATAAGTGATACTCATAAAGTATTATTAAACATTTTTTAGTATTATTTATTATTTAAATTTTTTCAATGATTTTTAATGATCTTTTATGGTTATAGATGATACTCATAAAGTATGGGTATATGTGATTTTTTAGAATTTTTTTTTTCTCTGTTTTTTCCTGACGAATCAGTTGCCGTCACGTCACTCGATACTGGGTATTAGAAGTATCATTCCACTCTGATCAGGTCCAACTGTATACTCTGATCCATTAAACAATTATTGATGGGCTTCTGATACTCTGATTATATCAGCTATGTACATGGTCTTACCCCTTTAATATCATTATATATATCGTTACATATCGTATGATCAATCCCTTCTTGTTTCTTTTCCTGATAAACTTTTCTCCACAAAAAAATGGTTTCAAGCGATTAAGATTCTCTTGTCGTTACCCAGATCACCACGACGAAAACAGTTCACAAAGGATCTTCCAAGTTGTTCTAGTTCATTTCGCTGAAGTCTTTTTGTCGAGAAGCAATCACTACCGTGGAAGAGAAGAAGAAGAAGGTCACCCCAAACACCGATCTCATCAAGATGAAAAACGAAGATAACGCCAAGGATATTGCAAAGATTTTCCCTCTTTATATAACATAGGGCTTTGAGGCTGTCAAAATATGGGGCATGGAGATGTTTAAGAAGAAGATGAACAAGAAGTAAATCATGATTTGTTCCATGTAAAGTTCAACAAATTCCTGTTTTCACGTTATATGAGCATCTTTTCATATAAAATTTCACATATATCTTTAATACTGTTAATGATCTTTCTTCAAAAACTAGTATGCATGCAGTTCGAACATTTTCGTATAAAGTTTCAGTTTCAAGAAAGTTTGATTTTTTTCTTTATTATGGACTCGTTTTGAATATGAGTCAATACCGAGTTTGAATGTGATGCCGAGTTTTTCATAAAGATACTGGAACTTTTCCAAAACTGTTATTTACTTCCCGGACCCATATCTGCAATTTTCACAAAAAGCCTATTATGGTCCTAAATTTTAAACCCCACGATCACACCTTTATTGTATCATCAGAACCCACGCTAGTTTTGCACTCACACAAACCACGACATGCATGGCAAAATTTCTCGACTTCTTCAAGTGATATTTCCTCACTAGGATGGAAACTTTCCAACAACCATCCATATGCAGAGTGCATGCTTAGTGGTTGGCATCTCACCAGCTATGGATTATTTGAGACACGTATTATGGTCTGTTAATATCGTTTGGGCCTTTGAAGGAGAAGCCCTAAATAATCCAACCTTTCTTTACTTGTCTTTGGAATAACATTACACGTATTACCAAACAGCCCTCATTTAAACACTACGACGTCGTCCTTTAATTTTCATTTCGACATTACTTTTTAATAAAAGTCCCATTTCTTCACATCCAAGGGTTTAAGCCACGAGCTCGCTCTCTCTACTCCCACCATCGTCATTGGTTTCGTCTTCCTCTAACCTCTAAAACCCTAAATCATTTTCCCTCCACCATGTCTCTCAGTCACCTCCTCCGCCGTCTCTGTACAACCACTACCACTACCCGTAGCCCTCTTTCCATCTCGTTCCTCCACCAACGCATCCACAACATCTCACTTTCCCCGGCAAATGAAGATCCGGAGACGACCACTGGTAATAATCAGGATTCAGAGAAATACCCAAACCTTAATCCCATTCCAAATGATCCTTCCCAATTCCAGATTCCTCAGAATCACACCCCTCCAATTCCCTATCCACCCATCCCGCATCGTACCATGGCCTTCTCTTCAGCCGAAGAAGCCGCTGCTGAGCGCCGCCGCCGTAAACGTCGTCTCCGAATTGAACCTCCTCTCCACGCTCTCCGTCGCGATCCTTCAGCTCCTCCTCCAAAACGTGATCCCAACGCGCCACGGCTTCCGGATTCAACTTCCGCTCTCGTCGGCCAAAGGCTTAACCTTCACAACAGAGTCCAATCACTGATCAGAGCATCAGATCTCGACGCTGCATCAAAGCTCGCTCGCCAGTCTGTGTTTTCCAATACTCGACCTACTGTCTTCACCTGTAACGCCATCATCGCCGCTATGTACCGAGCCAAGCGTTACAGTGAATCGATTTCTCTATTTCAGTATTTCTTTAAGCAGTCTAACATCGTCCCCAATGTAGTCTCATACAATCAGATCATCAACGCTCATTGTGATGAAGGGAATGTCGACGAAGCCCTTGAAGTGTACAGACACATATTGGCTAATGCTCCTTTTGCTCCATCCTCAGTTACTTATAGACATTTGACCAAAGGTTTGGTTCAAGCTGGAAGGATCGGAGATGCTGCGAGTTTATTAAGGGAGATGTTGAGCAAAGGTCAAGCTGCGGATTCCACGGTGTACAACAATCTGATTAGGGGATATTTGGACCTTGGTGATTTCGATAAGGCTGTTGAGTTCTTTGATGAATTGAAGTCTAAGTGTACTGTTTATGATGGGATTGTGAATGCTACCTTTATGGAGTACTGGTTTGAGAAAGGGAACGATAAGGAAGCTATGGAGTCTTACAGGTCTTTGTTAGATAAGAAATTCAGAATGCATCCACCGACTGGTAATGTACTTTTGGAAGTGTTTCTTAAGTTTGGTAAGAAGGATGAAGCTTGGGCTTTGTTTAATGAGATGTTGGATAATCACGCTCCTCCGAATATCCTTTCGGTGAATTCGGATACGGTTGGTATAATGGTCAATGAATGTTTCAAGATGGGAGAGTTTAGTGAAGCTATTAATACATTCAAGAAGGTCGGAAGTAAGGTCACCTCCAAACCGTTTGTGATGGATTATTTAGGTTACTGTAACATAGTAACAAGATTCTGTGAACAAGGGATGTTAACAGAAGCTGAAAGGTTCTTTGCTGAAGGTGTATCTAGATCTTTGCCTGCTGATGCTCCAAGTCATAGAGCAATGATCGATGCTTATCTCAAGGCAGAGAGAATTGACGATGCTGTCAAGATGTTGGACAGGATGGTTGATGTGAATCTACGGGTGGTTGCTGATTTCGGTGCAAGAGTCTTTGGTGAGCTGATTAAGAATGGTAAGCTCACGGAATCTGCAGAAGTTTTGACTAAGATGGGAGAGAGGGAACCAAAACCAGATCCTTCCATTTATGATGTGGTGGTTAGAGGTCTTTGTGATGGTGATGCACTTGACCAAGCCAAGGACATTGTTGGTGAGATGATTAGACATAATGTTGGGGTTACTACTGTGCTGCGGGAATTCATCATTGAGGTTTTTGAGAAGGCAGGACGTCGTGAGGAGATTGAGAAAATTTTGAACTCTGTTGCCCGGCCGGTTAGAAACGCTGGGCAGTCTGGTAACACTCCACCTAGGGTACCCGCAGTGTTTGGAACCACACCTGCAGCTCCGCAGCAGCCTAGAGACAGGGCCCCATGGACGAGCCAAGGAGTGGTGCATTCCAATTCAGGTTGGGCCAATGGAACTGCAGGTCAAACAGCAGGAGGAGCTTACAAGGCTAATAATGGCCAGAATCCCTCTTGGTCCAACACGTCTGATAACCAGCAGCAACAATCGTGGTCGAATCAGACGGCAGGGCAACAGCCACCGTCATGGTCGAGACAGGCACCGGGATATCAACAGCAGCAATCTTGGTCTCAGCAATCGGGGTGGTCAAGTCCTTCAGGTCATCAGCAATCATGGACTAATCAGACAGCTGGCCAGCAGCAACCTTGGGCTAATCAGACGCCTGGTCAGCAGCAACAGTGGGCTAATCAAACGCCTGGTCAGCAGCAACAATTGGCTAATCAGACGCCTGGCCAGCAGCAACAGTGGGCTAATCAAACGCCTGGCCAGCAGCAACAATGGGCTAATCAGAATAATGGTCACCAGCAACCGTGGGCTAATCAGAACACTGGTCATCAGCAATCATGGGCTAATCAGACTCCTAGCCAGCAGCAACCATGGGCTAATCAGACAACCGGCCAGCAACAAGGGTGGGGAAATCAGACAACCGGCCAGCAACAGCAGTGGGCTAACCAGACAGCTGGCCAGCAGTCAGGGTGGACAGCGCAGCAACAGTGGTCTAATCAGACAGCTAGCCATCAGCAGTCACAGTGGTTAAATCCCGTGCCAGGAGAGGTGGCTAATCAGACACCGTGGTCAAACTCTGTGGACAGTCATCTTCCTCAACAACAGGAGCCAGGGCCTTCCCATGAGTGCCAAGAGACACAAGAAAAAAAGGTAGTGGAGTTGAGGAACTAGTTTGACAAACTCGCTATTTCTTCTGCACCACCATTCTCCTCATAGTTAATTTGGCTTTTGCTTTGTGGTTCCTATTTTTTGCAAACTCTAGTAGTTATTTCTTTAGGATCAACATCATAATCTACTACGTTCGTTGCCCTTGCTTCTTCACTTGTATGTATGGTTCTTTTGAAGCCAATGGCTTCTAAAGAGTAATGGAATTCAAAATCAGTAATTCGATCAAAACATTAAATTCCATTTCTTCCAAAAAGTGATCAAAATGAATAATATATTCGTAAATCTACAACTAGATTAGCTCTGCAGGTCGGCAGAAGCAAAACTCTTACATACAAAAGGCTTGACCATTACGATCATCTCTATAAAACCCCAAATAATGAAGAGATTATAACCAAAAGAATAAAACTATATAAGAAAGAAAAAGAGTCCTATGTTATGTATATTATATATCTCGTAGAAGAATCTCATCTCATCCCTATAAAAGAAGAAAGAAGAGGAGAAATGAATCAGTTTGTTTTTTCTCAAAACCCCAGGACAGTAGAGCTCAAATTCATAAGAGGAGCTAAGGCAGAAGGAGAGAACTTGCGAGCAAAAAGGAAGCATAACGAAGTTGGCTCTTCATTGTAAAGACAATCCGTCTCGTTTTTCCTTATAGATTGGAGAAACCCTTCTGTGATATTAGCTGCAGCATATGTAGCTGGATGGGGACCGCCTATGGACCAATCAACCCATGTCACGCTTCTATTTGCGTTCATTGAACCGTGAAACATGTTCAAGAAAGTAGGGATGTAATGCTCGTCTGGGTAACAAGCTGGTCTGCAGAATTGTTTGAACAATGAGTAGTATTTCGAGTCTGAGATGATGTAGATGGCGATTTTACGGTTTACTTCAAACCACTGAGACCCTTTGCGCCAGTGATGGAGTTTGATATCCGGGAGCATCTTGCGGCTATAACGGCCACGGCCATAACGTGTTGGCTCATCATAAGAGTCCACAAAACTGTAAGCAGAGTTTATTAGGTAAGTGTAGACAGTTGAGAAGTTGTAAACTGGGACACAGCTCTCTGAGAGAAGAACAAAACGCTCATTTGAGAAGTCCAGCAATGCATTGGCTAGAAGACGCTTCTCTGCGTCTGTCAATAGTGGGGATCCCCATTCAACTCTCTAAAAAATTCAAGTATAAAAAACCCATCAGAACCAGACAGAATTCTTTAGATTTTTTTATCAAGTAGATCTAGCATACAATGACACAGACCATCCATGATTCATCAGATGACCAAGTTGAAGAACCAAACAAAGCGTTATGCAATTACCAGGATCATTGTGACATACAGAGAAAATTAAAGGGATTACTACAATAAAAGGTGTAAAAATCAACAAGAGAAGCTTATATAATGTGTCTATGAATTAGTCTTTTATAGTTTCCTAGTTCACAGCTAAGCAGATCACAGCTAAGCAGATCACCTCTATAATAAAAGCTGTTCCCGATCATTAAACTAAAACCAGCTATGTTCCAAATAATCACATAATAGCAAAATTAGTAACAAAGCTTCATCTAATACACAACCTTGAAACAGATGTAGCTGACAGTGGAAGAAACAATTAAAAGGTTCAAATCCTATAAACAATCTCAAATAGTCACGCGCCAGTGTAACTTGGATTCCATCATGCCGATTAGATCTACATGTTGTTCCTCTAGAGAACTAGATCTCCATGATCCAGAATGACTATATTTCTTATCTACTTATCTATTACTCTGTTCTTGTATACAAGATTAAGTCACTGGTGAAACTAAGTATTTGTTTTGTTCTGATCCACTGAAGAACACAAGCAAGACACAAAAAGTTCACTGTCCTGCATCAAAACGTACCTGGCTGGGGATCTGGCGGTCGTAAAAGGGAGAATCACGAGAGACATTCATGTCGTATCCAGGAGGCGTATGAACATAAACGGACAAGTACTTTTCATTGCCTTTAAAAAACTTCTCCCAAAGCGGAAGCATAGGTAAAGGCCCTCTCGTCAGAAACATAAACGCCACTTTCGGAACCCTATCGTACGGATACTCTTCCTTCACCGGAACCATCGAAGCTCTCCAGAACAACTCATCATCAGTCATTCCATGACTCAGATTCTCTGGCCGAACAAACCCATCAATGCTCCAACAATCTCGAACCTTTGGTTTCTCCGCCTTGACTCCTCCGTCGTCGCTCTCGTTGTCGTCGTTACCTGTGCAGTCTCGGTGGATGATTGTGCAATTGGAGTAATCAGGAGTCGAAAAAGGAATCGATTGGAGGTTAGTGGTTGATGAGAACATCCTCGGCAAAGAATTGAAGTAGCGATCGATGTGAGAACTTGCGGCGAGACCGATGATGATTCCAGCCATGAAAATTAGCAAAAACGACAGCGTTTGCGCCAGCTTTAGTAACCCTATGTGTTTTTCTCCTTCCTCTTTCCCTCCTCTCGCCATTGTTCGAGAAACTCAAAACTTGTCTACCCAAACAACAACACAGTGATGATCTCTGTTCCCCAAAAATAAAGTTTCAGGGAAACATTCTTATGATTCAAAGAGAATCTGATTGTTTCAAGCACAAATCCATTGCATTCAATCTCCTCGAGAAATTTCCTAAATTTGTAACATATAATTAAATCCAAGGATCAAACGAAATCGAAAAAGGTAAGTGGATAAATGGAAATTGGATCTGTGGAAATCTTCGAGGAAAGTGAGAAACGATGACTGAAACAGATCAGAAACTGAATTTCATGCAGAGAGGAAGAAGAAGAAGAAGAAACATAAACAAATCTGGTCTTTTGTTTCTTCCAGTTGAAATCTATGTGTGTGTGTGGTTGATTTTGATCTTATATATATAAAAGAACAAAATTAATTGGAATGTTATGCTTAATTTAATTAGATTAATTGAGTTTAAAACTCCACGTCGAAAAGCATAACGAGTTCAAAGTCCGCAGATCTTGCCAGATGGGAATAATCTATTGGTTTTAAGTTATTGGGCCGGAGGGCCCACGTTTAATTGTGACGTGGTTTAGTGCTCGTCAACTCTTTGGTCCGACATTTCACTTTTTTTTTTATAGAAATAATTCTAGATATCCAGTAGTCAAACTTATTGATTATCTAATTTCTATATCCTTACTATTTTTAAAAAAATTACTTTTAACATTTCTAGAATTTTTCGATTTTTTCTGTACTTATTAACTATTAGTAAAATTTATTGATGCTTCTTTTGGTTATGTTATAGTATTGAGACAATGTATTGTATTCTAATTTTGATTTTTTTTTTCCTTTTTAATGATTTGTAGATTTTGTTTTTTCATTATTATATTTGAAAAAATATCTTCTTATATCTTAATCACCAGAAAATCTAAAACCGATGGCTATACTAATTTCCGGAATATATGAAATGTTTATTTTTCTATTAAGGATCCAAAGCAGCTAATTAAGATTAAAAACTTGGGAAGAACTAGTATCCCAAACAAACAATATGATATCCAGATGTCCAAAAGGAAAAAGAAATGGTATCAAAAGAACCAAGAAATGTGCCTAGAAATTTCATATAGTTAGCTTGGAAATTTCTGATTTTTATGTCCAATGTTTATTTATTTTTTCCTTATAATTATACTTGTCATACATCACAAAGAATTGTCAACATTGCCAAACTAGTCCTAAGATGTTGGAAGGTATGATGATAGACAACAGTTCTAAAGAAGGGAAGATGAGATTCAGGCAACAAAAAACACATATAGTTCAAAAAAATTAGGTTGGTAGGATCAATTATTCAAAAAACATACACCAAATAGATTTTAGTAGGGGTTGTTTGTCCAAAAAAAAACTATAATAGTTTACGAAAATAGTTACACCTTGTGAATAGATTTTTTGTTTGCCTTCCCTTGAGGTAAATTATGTCGCGAGAACTATATGAACAACAACGAGATCCACAACAACATTTGATTACATTTTTATTTGAACCTTCACATTGATTTAGTAATGTGGGATTCCAACATCATCTAATGTTATATGAATGGATCTAATAGATGATAAATTGTTAAATGAACTGATAATTTTTTTTTATTTTTTTATGTGTATTTCACATCACATTGTTTTTTTTTTTTTTTTTTTAAGTAAGAAAAAGAAGAAGCACTTGAGACCGATCAGAAAAAAATTAGAAAGATATGATTTTTGTAAGTCTTTTGAAATTTGAATCTTGTCCCGTGTAATTGTGAAATCTTACGTACGTCCTCTTTATGACCTCGTCTTCGCTCATTTCTGCCTTCCCTTACGAAATCCCCAACGAAAAATCTTAGCTTAACACCATCGCGACCGGATTCCAAATTCCGGCCCATCGTCTCACCGGGAAAGACCCCGCCTATTGCCGCCGATTTCGGTTCCGGTCTGCTCAGATCTAATCGAGTGGCTTCCTTCTTCCTCCAGATCTCTTCACTTTGAATCGGTTACTCGATCTCGATTCGCGGAGGGCTTTTGCTAGTCGCGATGGAGGCGATCGATGAGTTGTCTCAGCTCTCAGATTCGATGAAGCAGGCGGCGTCTCTCCTCGCCGACGAAGATCCCGACGAAACCTCTTCTTCCAAGCGCCCTGCCACTTTCCTCAACGTCGTTGCCTTGGGAAATGTGGTGAGTTCCTCGCTCTCACTCCACGCTCCTCGATTTTCCTCTCTTTAGGCTCGTGCTGGTTTTATTCTGTGTTCGAGTGTATGTTGGATTGCCATATCGTGGATCTTCTGGATCTAGATTAGGTTTTTATCGAATTTTGCTAGGACACACTCATCGTTTATAGCTAGTTTTGTTGGGATTCTCTTTATTAGTGGATATATGGTTACATGAGGAGCGACTCGTGCCGGAGAAGGCTGATGTATTTTGTTATTTGTTACTTATCTCTTTTTGCATACTGAACCAGGGAGCTGGAAAGTCTGCAGTTCTAAACAGTCTAATTGGGCATCCAGTGCTGGTAAGTTGTACATTGAGTCTATGGTTATTATTGGCTTACTCCTTTTCTTATACTAATACTGACCTCTGTTGTGTCTGCTACACTTACTATACACAGCCGACGGGTGAGAATGGTGCTACACGAGCTCCTATAATAATTGAATTGAGCAGGGAGAGTTCTTTGAGCAGCAAGGCAATTATCTTGCAAATCGACAATAAATCTCAACAAGTTTCTGCAAGTAAGTCTCTATCTATGAACATATGCAATTTAGCAATGCTATGTGAGGCTCTTTCTGCATTTATGATAAAAAAATTTCGATCAGTCTTCTCATAATATCTCCATTGTGTTCTACATGGGTATATTTTAGGTGCTTTGAGACATTCTCTGCAAGATAGACTTAGCAAAGGAGCCTCAGGGAAGAATCGTGATGAAATAAACTTAAAACTTCGTACCAGCACAGGTAAGCCCCTTTTTACTTGCACAATCATAAGTGGCAAGCCTATATCTACTCTTCAAATAGCACATCCTTAGCTAACCTAAGTTGGGTGTATGAATTTATCTTTGATACCCGTGAACTGGTCAGCTGTAATATCTTGCTATCCTTATATACTATCTAGTACACTAGTTTAGAGCTTCTAGCTTTACTTTGGTGGGTATCAGATTAAATATCTAACGGAGCTTTAACATAAACAGTACACACTCTTTTGAACATGAGTTATGACATATGACATATGACCGACAGTTTCGTAGTATTAAATTTTCTTTGACCATCATAACCTGTTACGTTTACCCTTTACATTGCAGCTCCACCATTGAAATTAGTTGATCTGCCTGGACTGGACCAGAGAATTGTGGACGAGTCAATGGTGAGGCTTGGAACTACTTAATGCCATTGTCATATCCTTAACTTGCCTGACAACCACGAAACAAAAGATTTTGACTATTTTTATCGGTTTCCTACTGAAGTGATAATATAGATTCATTATCATGTTTATCCTTTTGAAATTGTTGTTTGTTTCTTGGGTCTCTTTGCAAGATTGCTGAATACGCGCAACACAATGATGCCATACTGCTGGTTATAGTGCCTGCTAGCCAGGCATCTGAAATTTCATCATCCCGAGCCCTGAAGATTGCAAAGGAGTATGATCCAGAGAGTGAGTACATCTGTATTTCCGATCTGTCTTATCTTAATATTGTTTATTATTTGTATACCTGATAAGAACTGTTGATTTACCTACCTATTATCACTTCAGTTTGCTTAAAATACTCATTAGCTAACATCACTCCTCCCTACTTATAGGTACTAGGACAATAGGCATTATTGGAAAAATTGACCAGGCAGCAGAGAACTCGAAAGCCCTTGCAGCTGTTCAGGCTCTTCTTTCAAATCAAGGACCTCCAAAAACAACTGACATTCCATGGGTTGCTGTTATTGGCCAATCCGTTTCAATTGCGTCAGCACAGTCTGGAAGTGGTGAGAACTCCTTAGAAACTGCTTGGCGTGCTGAGAGTGAAAGTCTTAAGTCCATTTTGACTGGGGCTCCACAAAGCAAGCTTGGCAGAATTGCGTTGGTGGATACCCTTGCTAGCCAGATTCGTAGCAGAATGAAGCTCAGGCTTCCAAGTGTCCTGTCTGGGTATTGCTTCTCTCCATATATGTGCTTTCTTCATGATTTTTATTATGGTGTTGGCATATGACATTGGTTGCTTGAACGCATATGGCTTTCAAATTCTTTGTACAGGCTCCAGGGTAAGTCTCAAATAGTGCAGGATGAGCTAGCGAGGCTTGGTGAACAACTAGTTAACAGTGCTGAAGGTACAAGGGCTATAGCTTTGGAGCTTTGCCGTGAGTTTGAAGACAAGTTTCTTCTGCACTTGGCTGGTGGTGAAGTAAGTACATTCTTACAAAAGTTAACTAGATTTAGTCGAAAATTCAAGAATATAGTGAGAGAGAAGAACTCTTCAAATATTAGCAATCAGCCATTTCAGATTTGGTACTAGTGTAGTGGAAAGTCTCTTGCTAGCCTACGCTTGGTAAGAGCACATTATATTGTTGGGAATCTCATGAATCTGATAGTGGATGTTTATAATATGTGTATAAGCCAACTGAGTGTTTGATATAGAGTTTTTGTACTTGTCTGTGTTCAGTTTATGGGCTGAAGTCCCTTTTGGAGCTTGGCAAATGTTTTTCTCAAAACTTTTTGATTCTTGTTCAGGGAAGTGGTTGGAAAGTTGTTGCAAGTTTTGAAGGAAATTTCCCCAACCGTATCAAGCAGCTTCCATTGGATAGACATTTTGACCTGAACAATGTTAAAAGGGTGGGTGTCTTCTTCTGTCCTAAGTTTCTGCACGAGACAAGTTTTGAGACTTGATTTGTCAAAATATCTTTGATTTTCAGGTTGTTTTGGAGGCAGATGGTTATCAACCTTATCTTATATCTCCAGAGAAAGGGTTGAGATCGTTGATAAAGATTGTCCTTGAGTTGGCTAAAGACCCGGCACGCCTTTGTGTTGATGAGGTGTGCTTGTTTACATGTTTTTTTAGGTACATGCAGTAGGATTGAATTTTAGAAATTTACTGCATTGTGAACTGGCTATGGCTTGTCTCACTTTAATTCTTCGAACTGTTATTTAGAGTTCTGTCAAGTTTTCTGGTTTATAAGCCTTAGTAAGTTAATATCCCTTACCGTAGATGTAGCTATTTTTTGGTTCCTACTTTAAAACTCATGCATCCAGCTTCTGTCTTATTTACGTGTTGAGCTAACATGGTCTTAACTTTTGATTAGGTTCACCGAGTTCTTGTTGACATAGTTTCAGCTTCTGCAAATGCTACACCTGGACTTGGGAGATATCCTCCTTTCAAGCGAGAGGTAATAATGATTTTTTGGTGCTTTATTCAGTAATATTTTATCATTTCGGTAACAGTTATTCCTTTCTGACTAATCATCAACCAGGTTGTAGCTATAGCAAGTGCAGCACTTGATGGTTTCAAGAATGAAGCCAAGAAAATGGTGGTTGCACTAGTTGATATGGAACGCGCTTTTGTACCACCTCAACATTTTATCCGTCTTGTGCAAAGGAGGTATTTTGGCTTGTCTTTCTTTGCAATTTTTGTTTTTATTTTCAATGGTTCATGACTGAAAATTATTTCTCTTTCTGACGATGCACTGTATTGACTCCATCAGAATGGAAAGACAACGTCGCGAGGAAGAGCTGAAAGGGCGATCTTCTAAGAAGGGACAAGATGCAGAGCAGTCCCTTTTAAGCAGGGTGTGTGTTCATTCTGTATCAATTTGGATATACGTAGTGAAAAATGTTTTTTTTTTTTTTTTATCGTTTTACATGAAAATATATAATGTGGAAATTCTCTACATATATGTTTATCAGGCTACTAGTCCTCAGCCAGATGGGCCAACAGCTGGTGGTAGCTTAAAATCAATGAAAGACAAACCTAGTCCGCAAGATAAAGAGACGCCGGAGGTCTCTGGTCTGAAAACTGCTGGACCTGAGGGGGAGATAACAGCAGGTTGTTATTCTAATATACATCTACCCAGTTACTGTCTAAAAAGTTTCATTCTGCTTTTTCACTCCCGATTTGCTTTCCTTACGTTGCATGATTTTATTGCTGCAAAGCTTTGCTCTTAGTCCAAGTGCATGATTTCTTCATGTCTTTTTCTTCTTTATCACTTAAAACTAACTTGACAAAACTAACTTCCAAGGTAGATAACAAATACTTACTCTTTTCATTTAGGGTACTTAATGAAGAAAAGTGCAAAAACAAATGGGTGGAGTAGGCGATGGTTTGTTCTGAATGAGAAAACTGGAAAGGTCAGCATTTTGAAACGTATATTCTTCAGTTGTTGAGAACTTACTGACTTTACTGTTTACCTTTTTCTAGCTTGGCTATACCAAAAAGCAAGAAGAAAGAAACTTTCGGGGCACGATAACTTTGGAGGTACCATTCTCTTCCTATGCTTTATTTTCTGCCAAAGGTGAACTATAATTAGATATGACATGGAAAAAAGAATTAGAGAAGAATATAGTTCGTATTCACCTTGTTATTTTCTCCCACACTGTTTCCTTCTTGGAGAGTGACAATTACTTGTGTATTTTGAAGCTTATGCTTCAAATATTTAATAGTTCTGTTATTATCGATGAGAAATTTGGATACTCTATAGATAACATTTTTTCCATGTTTTTCTAATTATACTTCCTCCAACTTTATTAATCCACTCAGGAATGCACTATTGAAGAAATCCCCGAGGACGAAGTAGAAAAGTCAAAGAGCTCGAAGGACAAGAAGGCAAATGGACCTGATTCAAAAGGACCAGGCCTTGTGTTTAAAATAACCTGCAAGGTTCCCTATAAGACTGTACTCAAAGGTACATAAATCAATCATTATAAGAATTCAAACTTCTTAATCTTCTATTCGCACTTTTATGAGTTTTCCTCAAACTATTATGTTGCAGCTCACAATGCCCTTGTGCTTAAGGCTGAGAGTGTAGTCGACAAGAACGAGTGGATTAATAAGTTGCAAAAGGTTATCCAGGCTCGTGGAGGCCAAGTGGGCAGTGTTTCCATGAGGCAGAGTCTTTCAGAAGGTTCACTTGTGAGTCACTCATGGGCAGCTTTTCTTACATTTCCTCTTCCTTAAATCTATGTTAGATACGTTCACTAGTCTTATGGATTACTTATTATCACTATGAAGAAAGTTTGAAACTTCACTTCGGAAGGTTTGAAACTGTTGGAAGAGCAAACAAAGCTATTTATGTTTTATTGAACATTGTCGAATTTTTATTATTGAAACATTTTTCCTATAGAAGGCTCAGTTTATGGGGTATGCATGATACTACTTTTAAACTTGACATAAGTTATGTTTGACATTTAAGGTTTTTATTGTTTATAATATTTTCTGAGACTTACGTTTTTTTCCTTGTCTGTATTTCAGGATAAGATGGTTAGGAAACCCATCGATCCAGAAGAGGAGCTCCGGTGGATGTCCCAAGAAGTACGGGGTTACGTTGAAGCTGTTCTTAACAGCCTTGCAGCCAATGTTCCAAAGGTGAACTATCCTTATGCAAAAGCTCGAAAGCTCTAAATTTTCTTGTCCATCTCTTTTCTCTTACAGAGATTCCTCGGTCATGCTACTAAGCGATGTGAATTGACCATGAACAGGCTGTTGTTCTTTGTCAAGTAGAGAAAGCAAAGGAAGACATGCTGAATCAACTCTACAGTTCTATAAGGTTCAATATCTTTTCGTTCCCTGTGCCTTGTTTCGTTTCAGTTGTGGTGTGCTTACTTGTGCTCTCCTGTATTTGATCTTTAGTGCAATAGGCAATGAAAGGATTGAGTCATTGATACAAGAGGATCAGAATGTCAAAAGACGAAGAGAGCGTTACCAGAAACAATCCTCTCTTCTTTCTAAACTCACGAGGCAGCTTAGCATTCACGACAACCGAGCAGCAGCTGCTTCAAGTTATTCGGACAACAGTGGCACTGGTAAATTCATCCGCCTTATTATATTCGAAACATGATAACAGTTCTTCTGCTTGCTTGGTTTGGATTGATACGGTTTCTTAAATACCATCTGAAAGATCTTCAATGAAACTTAGGTTTATAAATCTTTTAATCTTGGTATCACTTGTCCTACAGAGAGTAGCCCAAGAGCAAGTGGAGGTTCTTCAGGGGACGACTGGATGAATGCCTTCAACTCCGCTGCTAATGGACCCTCAGACTCATTGTCAAAGTACGGTTCCGGTGGTCACAGCCGCCGTTACAGTGACCCTGCGCAGAACGGAGATGCAGCATCACCAGGGTCTGGTAGCAACCGCCGCACCACCCCCAATCGGTTGCCACCAGCACCACCGCCTACAGGTTCAGCTTATAGGTATTAGAACCTGAAGAAAAAACCCTGGAAGCGCATTGTGTCCCGTTTTCTGGGACTACGTTACTCTTATTTTTTCTAGTTTAAGACAGTGATTGGATGATTGTACTACTGTTTTTTGGTCTTTGTAGATAGATATTATCACACACATGTGTTGGCAGCTAAAAAAGAGTTTGGTCTCATGAGTCAAATGTCTGTTTGAATTTTTGTTTTATTTCTTATTCAACTTTTCTTGGCATCCATTTTTTGAGCACGCTATGCTGTAGTAGTTATAGAATGAATTTTGTATCTGATATTCTTATGAATCTGAACTGTTTGGGTAAATTACTAAATTTATAAAATCGAAGTTTCATAGACTACTTCCATTGTTTAAGCCTTGAGAGAATACTTTCAGGGCTAGTTGATGAAATCACTAAATTTTGGGGTTTATTGGTAAAGTTGTCGTATGCGGTAGTACGTAGTTGCAAATGCACCGCAAGTATTTTCTTTATTCAGAAAGCCTAAAATTAGCCAAACGGCATCGGATTATCCCTCGAACCAAATTAGTAACATACAATTTCTTATAAGTAATTTTAACTTTGTTAAACACCAGGGTTTAAATGAGATTTTCCTGAACATATGGTGTTTTTGTTAAATTTTAATAGATGTTCTTGCAATAGTTTTGAAATTTGAGGGTTATTTTTCATTTTCGCGAAACTTGGGAAAGGAACCCTTCTAGCCCTAATTAACGTGTCTGCTTTAAATTAGGGCAGACAAATTAACGTTCTCTGTCTCTGTCTGTTATAGGCTACTCCACCGTCTCGATCTCATTCACCTTTTAGTAAGGTGAGCTATCTCTTGTCTTCATTGACGAAGGTTTGTGTGGATCTCGAAGTTAGATTGATAAACCTAACTTGTTCTTGTTATATAGTTATGCACGGCAGCTAGAATTTGTCGAGCTATAATAGCATTGTTATAAGATTAGCAATCGAAATTGATTTAGTTAACGTTTTAAGATTAGGAATCCAAGTTTTAGAATCTGTTTGGACCAAATGACCATCGTCTCTACTTGTTGTCCTTTTGGTCTCTCTAATGTCACTAAGTGTATCAATTTCGTGCAGATTAAAGAAGCAAAAACAATGGTGAAATATAATTTCAAGAAGATAACAGTTGTGCCAAACGGAAAACAGTTTGTTGATATCGTTCTTTCCCGCACTCAGCGGCAGACACCAACTGTTGTCCACAAGGGTGACAGGATTTGCAAACTCCGTAGCTTCTACATGCGGAAAGTGAAGTTCACAGAATCAAACTTTAACGAGAAGCTCTCTGCCATTATCGACGAGTTTCCTCGCCTCAAGGAAATTCAACCCTTCTATGAAGATCTTCTTCATGTGCTTTACAATAAAGATCACTACAAGCTCGCTCTTGGTCAAGTCAATACTGCGAAGAACAAGATCAGCAAAATCGCCATGGATTATGTGAAGCTATTGAAGCATGGTGATTCTCTGTACCGATGCAAGTGCTTAAAAGTGGCTGCTCTTGGGCGTATGTGTACTGTTATGAAAGGTATTGGTCCTAGTTTGGCTTATCTTGAACAGGTTAGGCAACACATTGCAAGGCTTCCTTCGATTGATCCAAACACTCGAACTCTCTTGATCTGTGGATGTCCTAATGTGGGAAAGAGTTCTTTTATGAACAAAGTTACAAGAGCTGACGTAGCTGTTCAGCCATATGCTTTCACAACAAAGTCACTCTTTCTTGGTCATACTGATTACAAGTGTTTGAGGTATCAGGTGATTGATACACCGGGGCTTTTGGATAGGGAAATTGAAGACCGTAATATCATTGAATTGTGTAGCATCACCGCGTTGGCTCATATCCGAGCTGCTGTTTTGTTCTTTCTTGATATTTCGGGTTCTTGTGGTTACACCATTGCTCAGCAGGCTTCTCTTTTTCACAACATAAAGTCTGTGTTCAAGAACAAACCGTTGGTGATTGTCTGCAACAAGACTGATTTGATGCCTATGGAGAACTTATCTGAAGAAGATAGGAAACTTATTGAAGAGATGAAAGATGAAGCTATGAAGACTGAAATGGGAGCAAGTGAAGAAGCAGTGATTTTGGAGATGAGTACTTTGACTGAAGAAGGTGTGATGTCAGTGAGGAATGCTGCTTGACAGAGGCTGTTAGATCAGAGGGTAGCGGCGAAGATGAAATCGAAAAAGATCGGTGATCACTTGAACAGGTTCCATGTGGCGATGCCGAAGAGTCGTGATGACCAAGAAAGGCTCCCTTGTATACCTCAGGTAGCTGGTGAAAAGGAGAAGCGAAAGACCGAGAAGGATTTGGAAGATGAAAATGGTGGAGCTGGGGTTTATTCTGCTAGTCTAAAGAAGAACTACATTTTGGCTAAAGAAGAATGGAAGGATGATATAATACCTGAGATCTGTGACTGTCATAATGTTGCTGATTTTGTTGATTCAGACATCTTGAATAGGCTTGAGGAATTGACAAGTGAAGAAAGTCTTAGGAAGGCAGAGGAAGAAGAAGTTGGTTTTGAGATTGAAGGCGAAGAACTTACAGAGAAGGAGAAGAATGATTTGGCTGCTATTCGTAAGAAGAAAGCTTTGCTTATTGAAGAGAGTAGACTTAAGAAGAGCAATGCACAAAACAGAGCAGCTGTTCCAAGAAAGTTTGACAAGGATAAGAAGTTTACAAGGAAGAGAATGGGTAGAGAGTTATCATCTCTTGGTCTTGATCCGTCTTCTGCTTTGAACCGTGCAAGAAGCAAGTCTAGAGGCAGAAAGAGGGAAAGGTATGATGATTTGAGTAACGATGCAATGGATGTGGATGTGAATGATGATGAGCAACATAAGAAGAAGAAGATGTGTCTGAGATCTAAATCAAGATCTTTGTCAAGATCAAGATCAGTGTCAAGGCCACCACATGAGGTTGTACCTGGTGAAGGCTTCAAAGATTCTTCACAGAAGATTAAGGCAATTAAGATTGGACACAAATCTCACAGAAAGAGGGACAAGGCTGCACGTCGTGGAGAAGCAGACAGAGTTATACCATCTCTTAAACCAAAACACTTGTTTTCAGGGAAAAGAGGCAATGGAAAAAACCAAAGGCGTTGAAACCAGTGATCAGGTAACAAGGGCTCATTAGTATAAGCCATGCATATCTCTATATATCAAGCTTATGTGTCCTTCACTTGTACTTTTATTATATGACTCATATAAAACATTGTGGTTAGCAAGCTGTAGCAAAAAGAGATGATAATATGGCGCATTGGGTTTCTGCAGGGGGACTATGCAGATGATGAACGGTTTGAGGATTATCTATCAAGTTTTGGATTTGGAAGCTTTTTACTTACTTTTGTTTTACTATTTTTGGATTTTCTCGGCATTTGTTATTCACGTTGGACGAAATGTAGAGAAGAGAGTTGATTGTTTGGAGACAGCTATGAGTGATCAATTGTGGTTTTTAGATGTTTTGAATTTTTTTATACTTGGAAATTGCAATAGTTTTTTTTTTTTTTTTAAATTGCAATAGTTATAATGTTATCGTTGATCCTGCAATAAATACATAGTACTTGCTTATCATAATTTTAAAGCACTTACAACTATCATAACCTTGATGCAATTACAATACTGATCGTTATAACTTATAGGATAATTTTGAAAATTGTCATATTTTTGAGTTTTTGTTTGAAAATTATACTCTATCCTATTTTTTAAATAATAATATAATTTTAAATATGTTAAATGATTTTTCGGTTCAGATTTAAAACAAAAAGATTATTTTTAATTAATTAAAATTAAATACAAATTTTTGAAAAAAAAGAATAAACTTAATTTAAAATCTTAATTATTATTTTACTATTTTAAGATAAAGAAAGTTTATATATTTTAAATATTAAAATCTAACATGATATTATCAAAAACAAATATTTTAAAGTTGATCACTTTGTCACATTATATATAAAAAATCAATCTAACTCCAAACCTATAATTCTTTTTTTCTTCTTTGTCTTGTAACAATATTTTCCTTTATAAATATATTCAAAATAAAATTATATGGAAAATTGTTAGTTAGTTACATCAAATATTTTAAAATTCAATTTTTTTTTTTGTGTTGACAAATAAATAAAACTGATTGTTGTTTTAAATATAAATAAAACAAAATTATTAGTAAATTTTGCTAAAGATATTTTTGTAATTTTATATTTTTTTATATTTTAGAAAATAAATTTTAGAATCTGGGTCGGTTACGTTGCTTAATTTTTCTTTTGATTTCTAGTCTCTGCCTTTATTTCACTGATCATTAATAATTGCTGGAGTTTTAATTTACATATTATAAAGGGACCAATTGTTATCATTGTATGAATCTTTTTTCTTGCAAATTATAACCGTCATTATTGGAAAAGAATAGAAACGCCCACGATTGTAATTAGATGCTAGGTCTTCAAGGTTTGTGCATCCCACTTGGAAACAAACAATAAACACAAATTAGGAGTAATTATGAAACTAATGGCCCATTTTCTAATCATTTGTAGTCTGTTTCATTTGGTTTTACGTTTGTTATTTCTAACCTTATCCATAACACTCTAATTGAAAATAAATGAGTAGCTTTATTAGTTGTTAGACTGTGAGAGATCCGCCATTGTCACCCGCTGTAAGATTCAGAATCATCGTCGCAGCCTTCACAGCCCTGTTACATTTGACATCACATAACACAGGTTTAGAGTTTCAGGCAATAGATTCTTAAGAAGAAGAAAAACAGAATCGGACAGATCAAACAGAGCAGGATCATGGCTCAGTATTAGAATCCTCAAAAAAAAGATTTCTAGCTAATTATAAACCTTACAGATAAGGGCAAGGTTACACATTTTTTTAATGTGTCAATAATCAGAGGAAGTTAAATGTTTCTTACCAAGCATCAGGAGCTTGATACAAGGAAGCTGAGTTCCCGAAGCAGGAAGTGAGTAATTCTGTGTTGATCACGCCTGGATTTAATGCAACTACTGCCATTCCTTCAACTACTTCCTTTGCCACTGCTCGGCTTAAACCCTCAATCGCCCATTTTGATGCACAGTAAGGTGCAACCTGCAGATACAGTTTTGGTTTTAAAAGTTAACCTCTTTGGGATCAGGTTTGATATTGCCAAATCATGAGTGCAAAAATTCCGAATATATAAGGAGCCTATCAGCACTAAGGTTATCTACATATTCAAGAGGTGAATACCAGAAAAGTGCTCGGCCAACATGAAGACGGTTAATAGAATGATTCTAGGTTTTGCAGACTATGGTACAGCCGCACAAGGACCAAGTAACTTACTTAGACCTTCCAGGTGAAGCTATAGCATTACCATCCATGTATGATAATTTAGGAGTGTATACTCTAATATCAGGGGAAAAGAGTATCTAACATCCTTACTGAATTCGGACAAAGTCTAGCTCAATAATATCGCATATCTAGATATCAATAGTGCCCTATGTTTGTTTCAGTTGACTTTGTTACCTTTCTGTAACTACAAGAACAAAACACACGATAACAGCTCGTGGTTCAAGCAAGTGAAGATTGAAACTCACCAGGGCAGCACCAGATCTTCCCCATCCAGAAGACATATTTACAATAATTCCTTGCTTGCGTGGGAGCATCAAAGGGATAAAATGGCGCAGCACATTTGCAACTCCTTTAACGTTTGTATCCATGACATTGTCAAAATCTTCAGCAGAGACTTCCCAAATCTTGCTGTTCTTATTGATGGTACCAGCATTGTTAACTGCAACATGCATATACCAACATCTAAGAGTTCAAAATTTACAGTAAAACGATGCAAAGAAGCAATGTGCCCAGAATGTGCAGGAGATGTTGATCATGTAACCATCAAACCTACAATTTACAGATATCAACCTCGAGAAAAATGAAATGAATTCTTAGATGACAACAATAGAAACAACTGAAGATGGGGTAGAGCGTCTATCTCAGGGTTCAATCTACCAATGAAAATATATACCTAGAGCAAAGAAAGCACCTATATTACAACGGCTACCAAACACTTGAGGAACAATCAAAACAATCCAAAACAACTAGCAGGTGCACAAAAGGCAGAGACTTGAAAGTTGTTTTCTTGAGACAAAGGTTGAAGACTCTCAGACGCAAAGTGTCAAGAAATATGTAAATATACCTATGATATCTGGGACACCCTTCTTCTCCACAATTGTGTGTGCCATTTCTTCGACACTGCTGTTTGATTTCTGCAAACATAAGACCATAAATCTTCCTCACTTCAAAAACCGAACTCAAATGAAAAATAAATTAGGCCGTTGCTGAACAACAAATTCACCAGGAAAGCAACGATTCATCCAAGTCCAATAAAACTATCTTTATCAAAACTTGGGCAACTTCCAATTCATTTGACATCACACATTTTTGTGGAACAAAAAATATTATCAATCATCAGCGCCCAGAAAGTTTCTTAATTACAGATAACTAGCATCAAATTTCACACAGAACACGGAAGAAATCAAGCACGGGAGTCGGAAGAGCGGCAATTACCACATCAGCGGTGAGGAGGAGATGATTGGTCGAAGAGGAAAGCTCCGATTGAAGAGCGGTGAGCTTCTCTTGACTACGAGCGCATCCTATCACAGTGTGACCCCTCTTGGCCAGCTCGAGAGCTAGGGCTCTTCCCAGACCTTTGCTCACTCCCGTTATCAGAACGGTCCTCGCCGCCACAATAGAGTTCGCAGCCCCACTGAAAGGCGTCGCCATCGTCATCGTGGCCGATTACCTTCTCTTTCTCTCGTCTCAAAATGACAAAATGTGCCGCGAAGAATATGTATACATACAGACTTTTTTATTTCATTTATTTACCTTAGCATAACTAGTATTAAAATTCTTATTATGTTGCCAAGGTGTATTACCAAATTATACTTTTTTAACTGTTATAAAACTCAATTCGATTTTTACCAAAAATCTCTTTTAATATATAAGTAGATCAAACTAAAATATTTACAGATGAGAGAACAAGTCACAAGAACATCTCTTGTTTTGTTTCGTTCTGAGATCACACTGGTCTCCAACGCTCAATCTCTTCTTCCACTTCCTCTGATTCCTTAGGATTCTGGTCGTCTGAGTTTTGTGTCCGTCTTCTTTTTCTATGGCGATGACGTCTCTCTTTGTGTGTTTCTCTATCTGAATTCTCTTCACTTTGTCGTTTTCCTTTCCTGCTTTGATCAGACTCTGGATCATCGCTCTTGTATCTCTGTCTCTGTTTGCTTCTGTCCCTATCTTTATCTGACTGATATCCTACGGGACTAGTCTCTACACTTCTCTTCTTGTCTGATTCTTTGTGCTGATGATGTCTACTCTCAGTTGAATCTTCCTCGTGTGAATATCTTGAGCTACTTCTTTCATGTCGATGCTTCGATCTTTCTCTATGCGACTTGTCAGAAACTGTATGAACCCTATCATGTTCATGACCCTCCTCTTTATCAGCTGATGACCCTTCCCTGCTGTGTTTTCTTGAACTCCTGTGGGTTTTTCTGTCCTTTTCATTGTCCATCTGTTCTTGTACTCCTGAATCTGTCCCTCTTCTGGGTTTTCGTTTGTGACCCGTCCCTCTCCTACCATAGTCATCTCCATCAGCAGAATCATCATCAGAATACCTCCCATGGATTCTCTTCCTTCCCACCCGATGTCCAGGAGAGTGTTCAGACCATCTGCTATCACGATGCAATGTGTCCTTAGCATACCGTCGCTCTTTATACATCTCCCTCTCTAAACTACCATCTCTGCTCGGACTGTCATCACCATCATGACAGTTCTCGGCATGCCTGCGAAGCTTGTCTTCACGAGTGCTGTCCTGAGTATCACCATGATATTTACGGCTCCTATAAGAAGGCGTAGATCCAACATTAGCATGATCATGGTCCCTCGATCTAGATCTTCTTGAAGGTTGCCTGACATGGAAACAAAACACATGAGCATGACGCTCCATAACCAAATTAAGTAGGAAATACGCTGATAAGTTAGTTAAAGATGAGGATCCTCAAAAGTTAGAATTCCAAATATAAAGCAACCTACCTGTGTGAATCTGTTGATAGATCTGATATTGAATCATTTAACGACCCTGAAGATTCATGTTCCATGTGCTTTTCATCTGAATAACCAAATAAAGAGGTCATTTTGTGAATCCAGAATCTTGGAGGTGGTCTGTCATGGTCAGCCCATTCATAGTCTCCACCAGGATTTCGGAAACAATGGATAAAATTGCAGGCAGATCCACGAGAACAAGTCTGAAAAGTAGATGAAAATCATGAACTAGAGATAAGCAAGAAGTTGGAATCTCAAATGATGAAGAGTCATACTTTAAGCCTGGACTTCATGTACTCCCCACATATGGCAACTTTCCATCTTGAGATGTTGACAAACTCGCAATTCACCTGATGAGGATGTGTAATTATCATGGATATAAATGTCAGCAAGCTGAAAGTATCAGAAATCAAGCCTCAAAGTACACATCAGCAAAGTAACACAAATCCTTTGACATTCTATTCTACGATACACCAAGACCTATATTCAACCAATAGATGTTAACAAAAACTGCCACAGATCGGAAAGATGAGACCTCTGACAAAACGTCCTACACAAAGGCTAAGATAACTGAAACCTAGATATGGGTCTCCAACATTATGCCACGAAGATACAAATAGTGAAGACGCAAATATGATGTGTGCTACCAAAGATCTGACAAACTAGTGCCAATATTACAGAGGAAGGTCCACTAGACGAAATCGTTAATCACATTTTTCAATGAAAGGAAGTGGTAAACGTCTCCAGAGAAACAGTGTACCTGTTTACCCGCAAAGTATCGACCATTAATGGACTGGTAAGCAAGAATAGCTGATTCTAGTGATCTGTAGTGGACATATACATTGCCCTTCAAATGGAATGAGCCATTTCTACACACCTGAAATGGATATGAAATTTTGTTTTTGAGAAAAGAAAGGGTGGGACAAAAAGTCGGGAGACAACACATATCTACCAACAGGTTTATTCTCAAAGATACAGCTGGTCATTTGATAGTGAATAAAAGATGCCCGGAATCACTAATTTTCAAAATGGCTAGCCTCTAGTGTTGCTTGCAGATTCAAGAACATACATTCGGATTTGGTATAAAATGAATCTATGGCTGATAATGGAAAGTAAGAAAAAAAGAGGAGGAAGAGGAAATGAAGGAAAGGGAGGAGAGGGAGCAGAAGAGAATCGACAGACCTTGAAATTAACAAGTTCTCCATACTTTAGGAACTCTGTATGAACATCTTCATAAAATTCTTCATAACAGAGTTCAGCCTCCTCATCTGTATACTGCAAGGAAGGCGGGAAAAGAGAAAGAGAGTAAATTAAAGTAAGTAACTAAAACCAAGGAAGCCAGGTAAATATAATGCAGGTGATGCTAGTTTTAACATCAAGTATACCAGGATAGCTACAGCCTTACTAAATTATAACTGCATTAGTTTCTGTTCAGATACTACAAGCCCAAAGCAGCCAGCATGCATGAAAAGACACTGTTCTGTTCTTAATTTAGGAAAATCAAGCAATTCTGCGATAAATCATTTGTCGCTCCCACGAGCAAATTAGAAGACACTCAAAGAACAAGATATAAGACACCAACAAACAAGTGGGAAATTGACAAAACATTCTAGAAATCTATAGCTACAAATATACAAACACCAAGTTAAACTAAGTTTGTCTCTAGTACTGCTATCAAGGCAAGAGAGGGCACAAATACAAAGGCCCATAGTTTCTGTGATCGAGATAGCAATCACATAATAACTAATCTATCAATCAGGTAGGATACAAAGAAGTGAACCGCAACTCCAATCCCGCCCAGGTTATAATCATGCACCTCCACTGAAGGGAAACCATCAATGTCTGATGTAAGTTAAAGAAGATAGTAACGAGAATAAAGAAACAAACCGCAGAATTCTGTAAATTCAAGAGCACGCAGCAAAACAAAACAAAACAGAAAAGAGGCAGAGGAACTGTAGTAAGTTTGATTCAGATAATGAAAGCCGAGAGTAATACTGTAATAGAGAAGAACTAATAATTATCAGGATACTAGCATCAGGAGATGACAGCGGTTACAGACCTCAAGCCCCTCATCCTGTTCCCAAGTAATACCAGGACCATTATACATGTTCTTCATAAGTAGAGTGCACGATTTATTGGGGTAGAAATGAACTCTGCTGCAACGCTGGCCAAACCGACAAGCTCCAGTTTTCAAATGGAAAGGACAATGAGCTTTATCCTGGAGAATGAGAGAACAAACAAAGCCAAATTACTAAAAGGAACATAAGAATGATACATAAAACTAATACCATCTCAATCAAGGGATACAACAAGCACCTGCTCAGTTCCAAAGTTGGGTACTTCTTGTGCAACACTCTCCAATATCTGTTGCGCAGAACTAACATTCTGATAATTGGCTGAAGCTTCACTTCCCGGAGGTAGAGGATTTGAAGTAGGCCTGTCAGAAATCTGCAAAACAAACTCCGCATTGGAACTCTACACAAAAATCAAAACACTGAAGATGGTATGTTCACCTAGATGATGGTCAATTACCTCGTGTCCATCGACCTGAACAACCGATTTCTTTGGAACTCTCACTTTGTTCTTTTTGAGAATGATCTCATTTCCCTGGAATATAATTTCTGGAGGTCCTTCTTCGATATATTCATATTCACCATCCTCATCCTCACCACACTCATCATTCCCACTAGCCTACCAAGAGAAGCACAAAAGTGAGCTCGATATAGCATTAACACGATATGAATAAGAAATTGACAACAATCAACAAAGCACACTACCTCAAGCTTTCTCAACTCTTCTAGATCCTTCCAACGCCTCTCTTCCTCTTCCCGCTTCGCTTCCTCTTCCTCCTCTTTCTTCCTCTTGATCTCCATAGCTTCTCTCCAAGCTCTTTCACTCTCCTCAAAGTCCTTCAACTCCTTTTCTCTCCTCCGCGCATCCTCTTCCTCAATCGCCTTCAATCTCTCCTGTTCCGCCGGATCGTTTAACTTAGCCTTCGCTTCCTCCCTCTCCTTCGCCGCAATCTCCTTCCTCACTTGCTTCCTCTTCAATTTCTTCATCGCTTTTCGCTTCTCCTTACGACTCATCTCCGCCGCTTTCTCTTTACTCTCTTCAAAACTTTCCTTCTCTCCCGCCGCTTCTTCGTGTCGCTCTTCTTCTTCCTTTTCGTTTGCTTGCTCCATTTTTTTCCCGGTAGCGTTAACCTCTGGCTTCACGGTGGTGGAAACAGAATTTAATTTAGGGGTGCAAATTCGGTTAGTTTGAACCGAAACGGTATAGTGAAGAAATCGAAATAAAAATGGATTAAACCATACTAAACCGGAGACCCCTAGTTGGTTCACCTATTGACCTCGGAGACTCCAAATTGCTCGCCGGAGCTCTCGAAATCAGAAAACTTTCATCCTCTTGTAGCTCAAGCCGATTGACAATTTCTCCACTTTCAGATATTTGATTTGTAACTTTCTCATTGAAATTCAAAATCATTCTCCATCTTCTACAACGAGGTCTCGTCTTTTTGTTTTGCTTTGTAGATTGCTTAATCTTTGTGCAAATTGTATGCGTTGTACTTCCTTCTCAAGTTTCAGTTTGTCTCTTGAAGACGCACTT
This sequence comes from Arabidopsis thaliana, assembly GCF_000001735.4. NCBI lineage: Eukaryota > Viridiplantae > Streptophyta > Magnoliopsida > Brassicales > Brassicaceae > Arabidopsis > Arabidopsis thaliana. Next base: position 3,388,798 of record NC_003070.9, read on the forward strand.
CATCTTCTCCAACGTTTCTTATACTCCTCAAACCAGATTAAGCAGATTCACACAGTTCTTTTGACCAGCAACGCATTGGTTGCTTCGAGATGGAAGACGAAATGCGTCTACAACACTCTCATTCGATCCTATCTCACTACAGGAGAATACAAGACTTCTCTTGCTCTCTTCACTCATATGCTTGCAAGCCATGTCCAACCAAATAACCTCACTTTCCCTTCTCTGATTAAAGCAGCTTGCTCATCTTTCTCTGTTTCTTATGGCGTTGCCTTACATGGCCAAGCTCTTAAACGGGGTTTTCTATGGGATCCATTTGTTCAGACTTCTTTTGTCCGGTTCTATGGTGAAGTTGGTGATTTGGAGAGCTCGAGGAAGATGTTTGATGATATTTTAAACCCTTGTGTTGTAGCTTGTAACAGTTTGCTTGACGCTTGTGGAAGAAACGGAGAGATGGATTATGCTTTCGAGTATTTTCAGAGAATGCCTGTAACTGATGTGGTCTCTTGGACCACTGTTATCAACGGGTTTAGTAAGAAAGGGTTACACGCCAAAGCTTTAATGGTTTTTGGTGAGATGATACAGAATGAGCGTGCGGTAATAACACCTAACGAGGCTACTTTCGTAAGTGTACTTTCTTCATGTGCTAATTTTGATCAAGGAGGTATTCGACTGGGGAAGCAGATTCATGGATATGTTATGAGTAAAGAGATCATTCTTACTACAACTTTGGGTACTGCTTTGCTTGATATGTATGGAAAAGCCGGTGACTTGGAGATGGCATTGACCATTTTTGATCAAATTCGTGATAAGAAAGTTTGCGCTTGGAATGCGATAATATCAGCTCTTGCCTCCAATGGTAGACCTAAGCAAGCGCTGGAGATGTTTGAGATGATGAAATCAAGCTATGTGCATCCGAATGGGATCACTTTACTTGCAATACTCACGGCTTGTGCTCGATCTAAACTTGTGGATTTAGGTATTCAGTTGTTCTCTTCTATATGTAGCGAGTACAAGATCATTCCAACATCAGAACATTACGGTTGCGTTGTTGATCTCATTGGCAGAGCTGGACTATTGGTTGACGCAGCCAATTTCATTCAAAGTTTGCCCTTCGAGCCTGATGCTTCTGTTCTCGGAGCTCTTTTGGGCGCTTGCAAGATTCATGAGAATACTGAATTAGGAAATACAGTAGGTAAACAGCTTATTGGACTGCAACCTCAACACTGTGGCCAGTATGTGGCATTGTCGACGTTCAATGCTTTGGATAGCAATTGGTCAGAAGCAGAAAAAATGAGGAAAGCCATGATAGAAGCTGGAATTCGGAAAATCCCTGCTTACAGTGTGCTGACTTAAAGCTTGAGACGTGAGAATAGATTGTTTCAGACAAGAGTTACTGTCTAGTGTAATCTCTGTTCTGTTCTGTTCATGTTATGTCCGTAACATTGATCTAATTTAGTTCTGTGAATCTCTTGCTCCTTTAGGTTCATGTTTAGGGTTTGCAGTAATCTCATGAGCCGAACAATAGGAGAAAGCAAACGAGACATTTCACTCACTGACTTGAAGAACAAAACAATGTCTCTTTTTACAAGATAACACAGTTCCTAAGAAAGACTTAATCCAACACTTTACACATACACAATTACACAGGTTACAGGGAAATTAGAAAACCAGTTTTTCTTAATAGGTGAAATAGCCTGATTTTCCGGAGACGGCTAAATCTGAACTGGTTCTTGCAAAGGAAGGTATATTATCCCCTACACGATTCATCTTCTTAAACCAATGACCGATGGTCTCAACTCCGAGATAGAAAAAGAGTACGGTCAACGCTCCACCAGCAACGGCTACAATTGCTGGAAATAACCATTGTGTTCCATGATAATGCGGTATGGTCACCCAAGACGCCGCTATATAAGCCGTCGCCATGAAACCTACAGAAACCCACATCATCCTATGCGTGGCCACCAATAATCTCTTTAAGGGTTTCCTCTTGTAAGGTATGATGCTAACAAGAAGAATAACGATGCCCAAGGACGTGAACAGTGCGATGTTGTTGCATATCGCAAAGACCTTAAACGCCGTTGTTTTCCCCACTAAGGATTTCCCTCTCCATGGCCCGTCTTGGTAGACGCCCCCCGGAGGGTTTATCCCACCGGCATAAGCAACTGAAGCAATCAAGACTGCCACTATAGCAATCGTATTTCTTGCATTCTGTAATGCTTCTATATGCATCTGATATTCCAAGTTCTGACGACCTCTTTCCACTTCCTGTTCCTTGCTTCTCTTTCTCTCTGCTATCTCTGATGTGTTTATTCCTATAATCCTTAGCAACCGTATTACCTCGACCTCTTGAGAGCCTTCGTGTTGTTCTACATTGTTCTCAGAATCCAGCTCTTGTGAAGTCTCGGTACCAAATCTCAGCCACCTTGATAACAACTCAAAGTCTTGGGCTTCTCGAGGGAGAAGTTGAAAAGCTTCAAAACCCATCTTGTTCTTGGACGTGATATCTACTATATTCTTACCAACAATGTAACGTATAAGCTGCAATTTATTCAGTAAATATGTGAGAAGAAATACCACTAAAAGAATTATGAGAAGAAACACCACTAATAAATAGAATATGTGCCATCTTTTAGTAATGTAATCCTAACATAGAGTACATGGGAAGTCAAATTTTGTAACTAAAAATTTAAAGGAGAGAGCGTCACAGAAAACTACTCACAGGAGCATCAAAAGAGACGGATGCAGCAATATGTAAGACAGTGTTGCCACTTTCATCGGTTTGCTGTAGAAGAATTTGGCTGTTAATTCCCAAACTCTCTGCCATAAAAACAAAGGCATCCATATTTTTGTTTCGAGCAGCGAGATGAAAGACTGTCTCTTTCGACGGCGTGATTGAGCTGAAAGACAATGGAACCTTGTCCAAGAACTCCTCCAGGATCACAACCGAGCCTCTGAGGACCGCAAGATGCAGAGGTGATAAACCATTGGGGTTAAGTGCTTCTTCTAATCCTTGATCGAGCCCTAACAATATAGTTGTCAGTTCAAAGTCTCCCTTATCACACGCATGATGCAGTAGCGTTGATTGTGAGCCGTCTTCAACCACCCAAGCTTCTTCCCTAGCTAGGTCTGGGAATCTCTCCAGTATAGTCCCTACGATACCTGCTCAAGGATCCAAACACAGTAGTAGTGAGCTAGTGATTTTTACACAAGATTACGAAAAATGTTGAGCGCGCACTAGAAAAACTTACTAGTGGATCCACTTGATATGGCGAGAATGAGTTCACCGAGGCCAATTGATTGTGTCTTTTCCGCGATGAGTCTGGCAGCCTCTATGGAATTGCTACGGCAAGCCAAGTGGAGTGGTGTGTGGTTGTTGATATTGCGTGCAGAACACACTTCCAATCCAGTCTCTAACATCTGCATAACTATGTTTACATCTCCAAGGATAGCAGCAAGATGCAAAGGTGTGTTTCTGTATGCGTTGCGGGAAGACACGAGGGAAGGTCGGAGCTCAATAATCTTGGAGACGAGTTCTCGGTGACCAAACTTTGCAGCCATGTGCAAAACCGTGTTGTTCAAGTGTTCTTCCTCGTTTCTCTCCTCCAGAGACGATTCACTATCTTCTACCAACTCTAAAAAAGCTGGAAGGTCATTTTTAAGGATCGCATGGAAGATCGGCTGCATCTTTTCTCAAGAAATCTAGAGCAAAGTATGGAAGTTCTTACTCTGGGAGGGAGATTTCAAGTGGTTATATCTTTTTATGATGACTCAAATAGACCATGTATATGTGTTTTCAGTATCTTTGACATTTTGGCTTATGGTATTTTCTTCTTCTTTTCCAATTTGTATTTATTCTATCACTCATTGTAATCTTGAAACTTTTATATTCGTTGACTTCGTAAGCAGAAGACTTAGACACCATTCATACGCTTACAAACTAAAACGCAGGTTCCTCTCTCTTTCTTTCACGCGCAATTATTTAGTTTTTCCACAAGAAAATAATTACATTTCATTAGCAAAATTGTGTGAACTCATCTTCATACACTTGAAGATAAGAGGTGACGTACTCGTAAAGACATGACAGGACTAGGACTAAAAATAAAAACTCTGGATAATTCGAAGGCAATGGATATATCAACTCAAGAGTCAACTGGCCCATAGGCACCTTTTCATTATCTTTTCCTGTCACGACTGAGTCAGAGCCTATTGAACAAATGTTACGGTAACAACATGTAAGGGCGTTAATGTTGTGTCAGTAAATTTCGGTCAAATCACTTCTGTTGAATCTCTTGCTTCTCCGTTCGCAATATTCTCATGAGCTGAACAAATATGAGAAAGCAAACGAGATATTTCACTCACTAATTTGAAGAACAAAACAGGAATCTCAACGTCTCTCCTTTACAAGGCTACACAGTTTCCAGAAAAGACGTAACCCAACAGATAGACATACTTCACTGTATATACAGGGCCTTGGGAAACCAGAATACGTAACACAAGAGCATCGCCACAAAACCAACTCACACCAAGAAAACTTCTCGCTTCTATCTTTGCTTTTCACTACTCATACAGAGTCAAATAGGCCAAGTTCTACCTCAAAACGATATGTTCTGTGTGTGGCAGCCATTATTAGATCCCGCATATCCAGTCTTATTCGATTTGGGTTTTCTTGTTTTTCTTATAACACAAGTTTACAAAGGAAAAACGTAAATGTATGTACACTCAAATGACTAGCAACTTCCTGTGGAATCCGTTGTTAAAGAAGATCAATAGCTTACTTGAAAACTAAACGTCAACTCATCAGCTTCCACCAAGAACTCTCTTGAGGTCATTCTTCTGTTCTGACGTTAGCCTTGACGGGAACAAGATTTCAAAGGTAACTCTAAGGTCTCCTCTCTTCAAAGGGTCTTTAGTAGGCATTCCCTCATTCGGGATCACAATCTCCTGACCCGGTTTTACGATATCCAGCACCGGGATAGTTAGGCTCCTCCCGTCTAGAGTCGTTACGCTAATGGTGAGACCGGTTAAAGCATCTATAAGAGAGACTTTCTTCTCGAGAATCAGATCGTTACCGTCTCTCTTGAATACCGAATGCGGTTTCTCGTCAACCACGAATATAAGATCCGCAGGAGTGACACCAGGTTCTTGGTTGCCTTTCTCTGGAAAAGTGATCTTTGTGCCTTTCTTCCAACCTGGTTTTATGTCTATCTTCAATATCTCTTGGACTGTCTTTGGCTTTCTGTAACACAGATTTTATCAGAAGGTCATAATCAAAGCTCATTTTGTTTCACCAGAAGCTCAATCACAGAGAAAACAACAGTTCTAGAGAACCTAATAGCTACAAAATCTTATTGTGAAGATCATATGGGCAAATGGCATAACCTAATCATTCACTATAATCAAAGGAATAAATTGACCAATGGCATTCACGAGATCAGGATCATGAGAAACTAACCCAAAATCATCAGGAACAACGCGAGAAATTCGCATCTTCTTCTTTGCACCTTTGTAGAGCTCCTCCAATGTGCAAGCCAATTTACTCTCAATAGCCGGAGCCTTCCTATTCGCCGGCGGCGTCGTTTTTTTGTTCGTCGGCGGCGTCTTTCTATTAGCCTGGCTCCCTGCTTCTGCACTTTTAAATCTCCGACCGCCACCATCACCGCCATCTCCACGTGTCCTTCCGCTACTCCCTCCGCCAAAAGCATCACCGGATTCGCCGAAAAACTCAGCAAAGATATCTTCAGCATCACGCGGATAATACCGAAACTCAGAGTTGCTAGAAGAGTAGCTCCGCTGCTGCTGATGCGCCGCCGTCTCCGCCGCAGTAGGTAAATCGGTGGATTTAAGACCTTCTTCTCCGTACTGATCGTAGATCTGACGTCTCTGAGGATCGCTCAAGACGTCGTAAGCTTCAGAGATCTGCTTGAACTTAGCTTCAGCTTCTTTCTTGCTCGTAGGGTTTTTGTCAGGGTGCCATTTCATAGCCATTCGCCGGTAAGACTTCTTCAGATCATCTTCGTTAGCATTTCGATTCACTTTCAGAACATTGTAGTAATCCACCCCCATTTGATCCAAATCTTTCACCAAACCAAACAAAAAAAAAGTCAAAACCAGAAAATCGAGAGAATCTTCAGCTGTAATCGAAATTTTGAAGAGAAGCTTGAGATTTCAAAGAGATTGCAGAAGAGAAAAAAGGAATCGGATTCGAGATATTTTGCCAGTAAAATCTGAAATTGGAAGAGAGAAAAAGGAAACGAAGAGTGGAGTGCGTGTAAGGTAGAAGAAGAACATGACAAAGGAGAATGAGAAAATTGTTCTTAATGGAGCCACGTGGCATTTATTATTACTTTATCTTTAACTTCATCTTTGTGGTGAATGGTAAAAAATTTGATCACTATCATTTTCATATCCCCCTCTTTTTTTATTAGACAAAAATTCTCTTGATTGCTTAATCAGAAGTTACATATTGGGACAAATTTGGATGTATTTTTTTAATTAATGAAACAGAAACAAACATTTTTAGTTTCGTACTTAAAGTTAAACAAGAAAGAATTATTACTTTATTTAGCCGACAAAAAAAACAGATACAATAATTAAACCGATCGACCAAACCACTTATATTAATCTAGAGAATTAGAGTATTAAATTAGTAATTGTGTATATCAATCTTGGAAATGCACAGACTGGATACCAAGTTAAAGTTTGGTGAGAACATCACCTAAGTGATTTTGGTAATTCACAAAAAGAAAGGTTATGGCAAATCACAAAGAGCATGGTTTCGATAATCAATGTTTATATGTTTGGTACACTCATGTAAAATTTGATCTGAGGTAATATGGATTACAATATTTTCATAACTCCAAGATTATGAACGAATATGCAAAAGACATAAAAAAAATATTTGGCTGTGCTTATTATATAACTTACATCCTAGTAATCCAGTTTATGCTTGCCGCTTAGGAAAGAGCTTCCTTGCGAATTCAGCGAGCTTTGTAATCTCGGGCATTATAGGTTTCACAGCGGGATCATCACAGAACCGCTCTGCCCATTTGACTAGAGAGGGAGTTTTGGTCTCATCAAGAAATTTATGATTGGCATCCAACTCGACGACTCTCCACCAACCTAAGAAGCTCCCCAAGGCAATGTCGAGGTAACCGATATGGTCACCGTTGAAGAACGGTTTTCCTTGGCTACAATCGTTGAATGCTTTCTCCAGAAGCTTGGTCCTTTCTTCAACTTGAGCTATGGCTGCTTTCTTCTCTTCGTCTCCTTGAGCTGTTAGGATACTTCTCACAGAGATAAACCACTTCCATTCATATCAAATTTAAGTCAGAACATATAAGATTTAAGATTTACTTGATTATGTCATATATAGTAAGGAAGATAAACAAAATGTCTAATTTCTTTCAACATAAAAGTTGACTAATTACCTAACTATCCGTATAAACTAGAAATTAAAGTTAGTTGAAGCTGGACTATAGTCAAACCCTATCCGGTTTAAATCGGTCATATCGTGTTATTCTAGATTATTAACCGGATTAAACCAATAACAATCATAAAAGAACCGCTAAAGTTTTGGGGATGTATCAAAATTAAAGCAATCAAAACCAAATCAATCCCTCATTAATTCCCGGTATACTTTATTACATGCAATCAAAGTGAAAAGAGCAAGTGAAGAACAATCTATGAACCTGATCGTCTATGTAGGCAGCCCAAAACCGAGCAATGGCCCGGTCGTATGGATGGGACGGGAGAATGGAAGGTCCAGAAGAGTTCCAAGCCTCGTCGATATAATGAACGATGATGTTGGACTCGCACACCGGTTTGTCAGCGTGAATCAGAACCGGCATCTTCTTGTGAACCGGGTTTGATTTGAGGAGCAATTCGCTCTTTGAACCATACGTCTCCTGAAGGAATTCGTAGCTAATAGATTTGAGGTGGAGAGCGATCCTCGCCCTCATGACGTAAACACTCGCCCATGAGCCGATCAGCTTCACGTCCTCGGTCGCCATTTTATCCCGGAGATTAAGAACCGACTCGAAGAGAGAGGGAAGCTTGCGGGTTAAGAAGATCGTATGAAAGCTTAAGAGGGTAGGTTTCCATTAGAGGGTTTAGGTAACGGATAATGAAGATATACGAATTAAATTTCGACACGTGGTACAGCCTTGTAAACGAGTGGTGAGAAATTGAAGTGTGGCCAACAATGAAACGATTAAATCCTGGCAATAGGACCAATTCACGTGATTGTTGATTCTTCTAGGAATTAGCGAGTTAGATATATACAATAATTAAAAAAAAATACTTCTCAATCAACATAACCTAAATAAAATCATTCACCAAACCTGATACATACGTAACGTTTAACGTACGCCTGATTAAAACTCACACACAAAGATAAAGCCATCTAAAAACAATAACACTCTTAATTTATTCTTGCAAGAACCCAACCCACAAATACAAAACCTAGTCCACCAACAACTTAGGCCTGCGGCTTAGGAAAGATCTTCTTTGCGAATTCAGCAAGCTTTGCAGTCTCGGGCATGACAGGTTTTACAGCGGGATCATTACAGAAATTCTCAGCCCATTTGGACAAAGAAGGTGTCTTGGCCTCATCAAGAATTTTATAGCTGACTGCTAACTCGGTGACTCTCAACCAAGCCAAGAAGCACCCGAGAGCAATGTCGAGGTAACCGATGTTGTCACCGTTGAAGAACGGTTTTCCTTTGCTGCAATCAATGAACGCCTTCTCCAGAAACGCATTCCCTTCTTCTAGTTGAGCTATCACAGCTTTCTTCTCTTCTTCTCCTCCGGCTTTTAGGAAACCTCTTAGAGCGACAAACCACTTCATTCATGTTGATCAATGTCCAACATTGAAAAATAAAGATCAGTTTATGTCTTAAGTCTTAACATTGTAATTAATGAAACTAACATATTTTCCTGAGTTGTTTATATTTACATTTGCGTTTCCATTCACATACTTATTTTAGACCACAAAATGCTATGTTTTGCGTATATATATTAACTAGTAACCACAAAAGCACTTAAGACAACTATTTGCTTTGCAAAAACTCTGCACTATAGATAAAAATTTATTTGTTGCGAACAAACCTTAATTAATAAAATCTTGATGAGCAAGTGAAAGAAGAAAAGAAGAATACCTTTTCGTCGATGTAAGCAGCCCAGAACCGAGCCATGGCCCGATCGTAAGGATCGGAAGGGAGAATGGACGGTCCAGATGAGCTCCAAGTGTCATCGATATACTCAACGATGATGTTGGACTCACTCACCGGTTTATCAGCATGAAGCAGAACCGGGATCTTCTTGTGAACCGGGTTTGATTTAAGAAGCAACTCGCTCTTAGACCCAAACGTCTCTTGGAGGAACTCGTAGGGGACAGACTTGAGGTTTAGAGCAATCCTCGGCCTCATCACAAAGGGACTCGCCCATGCACCGATCAGCTTCACGTCGCTGCTTGCCATTTTCTCTTCAAAATCCAAAACAGAGGATTGGTGCGTCTGAATGTGAGAGTGGAAATGTAATGTTTTGACACGTTGAAGCGTTTTTATGTTAGATCGGTGTATTGTTACTTATTATATGGAAGGGAAGAGGGTAGGTGAATTTGATGGCGGTGATAGATAGCGAAGAATTGCCAATTATAGGTTGACACGTGTATTAAACGGGTGGGAAAACGTTATTAGTCTTTATTGTGGTCGACGAGACGGCATTTCTTTATATGCGTGGCAACAATTGAAACCATAAAAACTCCGGCAGCTTCACTTAGCTTGTTTAAATTTGTATTTCATGTTTAAGAAATTTGTATATATTATTAGTACTATAAGTTAATATCTTTGTTTTAACGAGTAACGATGTGATGTTTATTTGGGTTTGTTTTTGGCAGCTAATCAAGTGATATAAAACCAAAGAAGTGAAACCACTAAATGATAATTACATATCAGGGAAGACAAACACAAATCCACCTAAAAAACAAACATGTCATGCATCACAGGACCACACGAAATGTGAACATTGAATTGCAGTCACGAAAAACCGCAAAAAAAATATTCGTCTCAGTTTTGTTTTGTTTGTTTTCATACGCTCATTGTTTCCACTCACATTTTCTTAACATTAATAAAATGGTATAAGTACGGCTATCATTTAAATGTACAAATGGATTACATGTCGGCCCCTAGCGGGAAAAAATACAGGCCCAAAATGATTTGAAACTTCCTTGATAAAGAAAAAACAAACAAGATGAGAACACTTCATAAGAAAGAGGTCATACATATCTTTTAGTCATTTTATCAGTATGAAAATGTGGTAATTAGTTAAGTTGTTGATTCTTTCAAATCCTGAGATATACTATGATTTTGAAATTATGAGTTTTATGTGACTTCAGATTCTGGAATATTGCTGTAAAGTTTGGGTGGATGTATAATCCCTTTTTTATGTTCCTTTCATTTCTCACTAGCCCATTCTTATAATTCAAGTTTTATTTTCTTGATTTCCAAACACGCAAGATTGACATAATTATACAAAGTTACTCTTATTATATGTTATATATTCCAATGTTACATTCCGAGGATGGTGTCGCTAGTTATTCAAGTTTTACAACTTTGTTTATTTTGGAATTAGTAATGTGTTACAACTTACAAAACAAAAATAGAATCAATTATTTTGTCTCATTGCAGAATTTATTTGCCGGTCGCATCTCTTTTAATTATTTTTTCTTTCTTATTTTTATAAGAGAAGCGTCTTTTCTTTTGTGTCAACATTTTAAATAAACACCAATTATCTTATATATACATATAAAAAGATAAATTGATCGGCTTCCAGAACAATCTCATGAGAAGAATACCAATTAGAATAATACCTTTGCAAGATGCATTATATATTCACTAGTTATAATTACAGATTTACATTATTATACAATGAATTAAAAACAAATTAAAGTTGAGAATTATTGAACAACTTTAGCCTTTAGGTTTCTTTACTATATTCTCTTGAATCTAATTCCCTTATCTTGCCCGTTTCCTTGGTTGGGTGGGGACTTTTAGTATGAGTGGGCACTTAACATTAGTGATGTTTTTGCAATATTATTTTGTCTTCTAGGCCTTATTTCCTGGTGAGTTTGGGACACCTAAAGGCACATTTTGTCTAAATAATATACTGTGTTAAATAAACTTTTATATGCCCATACTTTTCATTTTGTTTATAAATTTTATCATTCTTATCACTTATTACTCAAAGAGCCTACTACACCATCAATTTCACAAACTTTGGTCGAATAATATTCTAGTTAAAGAAGATTGTTACAAGAACACGCGAGTGAGAAATATTATATCCGATCCAGATCAAAAGATTACTCAAAGAGCCAACATAACTATCTTTATCCAAATTTGCAATAACAATATGTAGCTTAATGGGACATTTGCATTGCCCAAACTTTGAATGCCATAAACTAATATAATATTACCAATTATATGTTGTATTAATTTTATATAAATCATCTCCAGATATATTTTTCCCAATAAAATTGTTCGTGTATATAATCAAGCCTATTATTATATGATATATGGAATTCTAATGTTATGTGTTGTATATTATTTTCTATGTTTGGTTTTGCACATTATCTAATGTTGTAATCCGTCATATGATGGTATGTATAGATAATAGACCCAACCAAAAGAATCTAGGATTTAACAACAACAAAAAAAGTAAAAAACTATATATAAACTAATTTATATTCTTATATTGACAAAAATAAACGCCTATGTTTTGCATATAAATGTACATTCACATATGCAATTTAGTATCCCGCTTAGCATTGCATCTATATTAGGTTACATTCACTCACACAATTCATATATACTTCACATCTTTTCTTTCACACTTTCCCTGAAAGGTCTAGCAAATGAGTTTGAAGCGTTCTTCTTCTTCTTTCTTTATCTTTCTCTTTTCCTTCTTCTTCCTCTCTTCTCATGTCTCCTCACAAGCCTGCCAAAAAACATGCGGCCAAATACCCATCAAGTACCCGCTCGGAACCGGGTCAGGTTGCGGTGACCCACGTTTCACACGTTACATCACGTGTGACCCTGACCAACAGACTTTGACGCTCACCACCCACACAGGCAGTTACCCTATCACTTCTGTCGACTACGCCAAACAAGAGATCTACGTCACTGATCCGTCCATGTCTACGTGTGCATGTACCCGACCCAGCCATGGATTCGGGTTGGATTGGGACGCTCCGTTTTCTTTCCATGACGACACCGTTTTTACGCTCCTTGACTGTTCCGTAGACGAATCCCCTGTATTCACACCGTTAAGTAACGGTAGCGGACGTGTTTCCCTCTGTGATCGTCAAAGCTCCTCCATTTGCACCTTCTTGTACTCAAATTGCAGGTAACCCAAAATTCAAATTCAAATCGAAATAAATTAAACCGGCTACTATTCTATCTAAACCGAAATAATAACCGTATCAATTTCTCATTTGTTCTGGTGATCACATTTTAATATTTCCACACAAAAATTTGAAATGGGTGAAAAATGTAAATATCATCTTTCGGAAAGAGTTATAAAGTTGGTGTAACAAGACCAATCTGAATTATATGGAACCGGTTTACTTTTGGATTTGTGTCATCTAAAGCTTTACTTAATTAATCCGGTTATAATTTCCGGTTTGGCAGGGCCATAAGCCTCATAAACCTCCAAGTATCAACGTGTTGCGTCTACGTGCCTCTAGACCTCGGACCATCGTTCGAAATGGATTTGAACAAACTCAAGTGCTCGTCATACTCCGGCTTCTACAACCTCGGTCCAGGCCAAGAATCCCACCCGGAGAATTGGAACTACGGAATCGCACTCAAGTACAAGTTCAACGTTTTTGATGAGTACCCTGGCGTCTGCGGTAGCTGCGAGCGTAGTAACGGTGCTTGTGGCTTCAACACACAGTCAAGCTCGTTCGTTTGTAACTGTCCCGGTGGGATTAACACGACATCGGATTGCTTCTTCCTTTATAACTCTGCTTCTATTCTTGTTCCTTGGTTCTCAAGTAAGCACCACTCTCACACTTCTACTATATCTAGTCAAATTATTAATTTATATTGAACACCACACTGTCTCATAGATAATCTTGTCTCAGCTATAACTTATTACTTCTCAATTGAATTTTCAGACAAAAAACTTTTACATTTTTTATTAGTATTTAACAGTATATAGATTTGTCTTACAGAGAGTGGTTTTTTTTATAAGCAGGAGAATGGGTAATGTACCCTTTGTCATGGTTTGTTGTTTGGATGGTGATGGTTCTGCGTTAAAGGAGCATCAAAGGATGGAGTGGTTCAAAGAGGAAGCTTAATAGATCGAATCTTTGCTTCTTCTTTTTATAACTTTGTGATATCACAGTATGAGATTCTTCGATATTGCTTCTCTCTTTGCAATATTATTCAAATCACCATTTATCTTATTTGCTTTTCCTCCACTTTCCAGCTCATAAGGAATCACCATACTATATTAATGCTAAACACTTGCAAAGAATCATAATGATGATGATGGTATTAGTCAACTCGCTGAGACTATATACTTCAATATCTATATAACATGAAACTAAAAATTACTTACCTATGGATTGCAAATACAATAACAAAGCTTTACCGTTTTTGAGATAGTGTAAAATTTATCAAACAGGGATCTTAACCTATAATATATTTCACTCGTCTTGTTAAAATTTGGACCCAAAAATTGCAAAATATATTATTTACTGTAAACTATAGACTATACACTATAGTATTAGTATTGCCATGAGCTCATGGATTAGAAGATTTTACTTAAGAGGTTCAGTCCGGTTTACAATTGTACAATCATCCAAAAAATCAATTGGTGTCATCTTATCACAAGAAAAATTGATTGTCATTGCATTTTTAAAATCACTATTTATTAATAATATCAATCAATAAAAATTACTAAAAGTAAAGAAAAAACCTAGAAAATCAATTTTTGTGGAACAAACAAAAAACCTAAAACACCAATTTTTTTAGGAACAAATACAAACGGAGTAATAAATAGGAATTAGGGTTTGTAACAAAGGGTGAGAAATGAACTTACCTTCGTTTTGCATACCCATTGCTGTGTTCTCGTTGTTGATGCCATTTTGCATCCCCATGAACTAACAACTAGAACTGATTTGCTTTAAAAAAGAATCCAATAATAAAAGATTACCAAGTAGTGATTGTTCTTAAATAAATGTGGCCCAGAGAGGCCCAGTAATGGCAAGGACGTGGAAGCAATTTCCCAGAGTCAAGGAGTCTATATCTCTCTCGCTGGCCTTGCTGTACCCAAATTTGCCGCCTTGTCCTTCGCATTTTCCAACCTCCTCTGTTTTCATCATTCAATTTCTCTATTGCTTTCTGGATCTGGAATTTTTTTTGAAAATGGAAGCGAGAGAAAGAGGATCAATGTCGTCTAGCATCGGCAATTCCGCTGAACTCGAAGGGAATCTGACACTTAGTGATCGTCTTAAGGTTTTCAAAGGCTCAACTTTCGATCCCGACGCTTATGTCACCTCCAAATGTCAACGTATGAACGAAAAGGTCTTCTTCCTCCTCCTCATCTCCGCATTATTATCATGTGTTTGTACATTGTGTCATCTTGTTGAATCAGCTCGATATTGTTGTTGGTGTGTTTTCGTTTACAGGAGACAAGGCATTTGTCTTCTTACCTCGTTGAATTGAAGAAAGCTTCTGCAGAGGAGATGCGTAAGAGCGTCTACGCAAACTACGCTGCCTTTATACGGTGTGTGTGTGTGTGTTATCTTTTTAATTATCGTTATTTGTTGTTAGTTAGTTTCTTCATGCATGTTACTTGTTGTTGATGATGTGCATGCAGAACATCTAAGGAGATTTCAGCTCTTGAAGGACAACTTCTTTCTATGAGAAACCTTCTCTCTGCTCAAGCAGCTCTTGTTCACGGTTTAGCTGATGGTGTTCACATTAGTTCCTTATGCGCTGATGACGCTGACGACTTAAGAGACGAAGACTTGTACGATATGGATAACAAACAGCTGTCGAATATTGAGAATTGGGTTGTGGAGTTTTTCGATAGACTTGAAGTTCTCTTAGCTGAGAAGAGAGTTGAGGAATCCATGGCTGCGTTAGAAGAAGGGCGTCGTGTGGCCGTAGAAGCACATGAGAAACGGACTCTCAGTCCCACCACTCTTCTTTCTCTGAACAATGCAATCAAAGAAAAGAGACAAGAGTTGGCTGATCAATTGGCAGAAGCTATTAGCCAACCTTCTACAAGAGGAGGTGAGCTTAGATCAGCTGTTTTGTCTCTCAAGAAACTCGGGGACGGTTCTCGCGCACACACCTTGCTTCTTAGGTCTTACGAGCGGAGGCTACAAGCCAACATTCAAAGCCTTAGAGCTTCTAACACTTCTTATGGGGTAGCATTTGCTGCTGCTCTCTCTCAACTTGTTTTCTCAACGATTGCTCAAGCTGCGAGCGACTCTCAAGCAGTTGTTGGAGAGGATCCGGCCTATACATCAGAGCTTGTGACATGGGCGGTTAAACAAGCAGAGTCGTTTGCTCTTTTGCTGAAAAGACATACTTTGGCTTCATCTGCTGCTGCAGGAAGCTTAAGGGTAACCGCAGAGTGTGTCCAACTCTGCGCATCACACTGCTCTTCATTGGAGTCTCGCGGTTTAGCTCTTTCCCCTGTTTTGTTGAAACACTTTAGGCCGGGCGTGGAACAAGCACTGACTGGAAATCTCAAGAGAATCGAACAAAGCAGTGCGGCTTTAGCTGCTTCGGATGATTGGTCACTCTCTTATACACCAACAGGATCACGCGCCTCATCAACTACTCCCACTGCACCACATCTCAAGCTTTCTATAAGCGCTCAAAGATTCAA
This sequence comes from Arabidopsis thaliana, assembly GCF_000001735.4. Lineage (NCBI taxonomy): Eukaryota > Viridiplantae > Streptophyta > Magnoliopsida > Brassicales > Brassicaceae > Arabidopsis > Arabidopsis thaliana. The sequence continues at coordinate 3,404,701 of NC_003070.9, forward strand.
TTCCATGGTTCAGGTAATCAACATTTCTCACACAATCATATTTGCTACTTGAGTTTATATTTTTCCTTGCTATAAGTTTATTGTTTCTGTGGAACTTTAGGAATTTCTAGAGGATGCTGGACCGCTGGATGAAGCATTACAGTTAGACGGGATTGCACTAGACGGTGTTTTGCAAGTGTTTAACTCATACGTTGATCTCTTGATCAACGCATTGCCCGGTTCAGCTGAAAACGAAGAGAATCCAGTTCATAGAATAGTTAAAGTAGCTGAAACTGAGTCCCAACAAACGGCTTTGTTAGTCAATGCGCTTCTTTTAGCAGACGAGCTAATTCCACGTTCTGCTTCAAGGATTTTGCCACAAGGTACGAGCCAATCCACTCCAAGAAGAGGTTCCTCAGATAGGCAGAACCGACCAGAGCAAAGAGAATGGAAGAAGAAGCTTCAAAGATCAGTGGATCGACTAAGAGATAGCTTCTGCAGACAACATGCACTTGAACTCATCTTCACTGAAGAAGGAGAAGTCCGTCTCAGCTCTGAGATTTATATCCTCATGGACGAAACCACTGAAGAGCCTGAATGGTTCCCTTCACCAATTTTCCAGGAACTGTTTGCGAAATTGACGAGGATAGCCATGATTGTGAGCGATATGTTTGTGGGGAGAGAGAGATTCGCGACGATATTGCTGATGAGACTGACGGAGACAGTGATTCTTTGGATATCTGATGATCAGAGTTTCTGGGAAGAGATGGAGACAGGAGATAAACCATTAGGTCCACTTGGTCTTCAACAGTTTTACCTGGACATGGAGTTCGTGATGATCTTTGCCTCGCAAGGAAGGTACTTGTCGAGAAACCTTCATCAAGTGATCAAGAACATAATAGCTCGAGCCGTCGAAGCAGTTTCAGCCACTGGACTCGACCCTTATAGGTACGTATTTATTATCCGTTACAAACATAAACATACGTATGTATGATGGTTTGATGATGATGATGATGATGGATGATGAAACAGTACGTTGCCGGAGGAAGAGTGGTTTGCGGAAGTAGCTCAGATAGCGATAAAGATGTTGATGGGAAAAGGCAACTTCGGTGGCCACGGAGAGCGTGACGTTACTAGCCCCTCTGTTTCCTCTGCTAAATCTTACACCAGTAATTGACTAATCTAATAATTCTATAATTAATTAAGGACTTTTGTTTGTTATCGTAGAATTATAGTTTCTTTACATCGCTTAATGTATGATTTTTTATTAGTATTATATATTTCCAATTATATTAAAATAGAGAACATAAAGCAACCAAAGATTTTCTCTCTTTTTTAAAAAAGAAAACACCATGGTTTTCATCTGAAAATGTTTTACACAATGGATTAGTATTAACTAATAACTAAATAAGATATTAACAAAATATTTTAAAGAACTCTGCTATATAGAGAGATAGGGGGGAAAACATGAGCTTTTCTGTAAAACTTTAAAATTCAAAGTTGGATTAAGATTATCCCAAAAAAATCCGACTTTATCTCCTTCCTTGAGCTGCCTATCAAAGACGATAAGAAGCCATTCAAGGTTCAAGAAATAGCCCACCTCATCATAATTAATAGTAATGTCATAAGTTTTCTCTGTATCCCAATCATAAAGTTTCACTACCACGCATTTGTTAACGTCAAACTTGTAGCACCATCTCTCGATTATTTCTTCTTGCGCCTCTTTCGTTGGTAATCTAATTATATACGGTGTTTCTTCCACTTTCACCGTCGTTGTTATGACCCATGATTCGTACTGAGCCAGTCGCAGTTCCGTAGCGATTTTTTTTAGGCATTTTCTTGTTTTTTTGTAACGAGAGGGGTATATGGCTTGATGAATTGAAGCTCAAGGTCTCACATATTATTTTATAATGTTGGGTTTGGGAGATAGAGGTCTGTATTTGTGTTATAAAATCAGGATTGCATGCATGAACAATTCATTAATACAGCAAAAGAAGATGAATGTATATAAATTTAATTTAAAGAAAGACTTATGATGTTTTAGCATCTTAATTATTTATAGTTTTATAATGCTTAGATTGCATATGTACATTAATTAGAAGATCTATAATTCTTTATAGCTTAACAGGCTTAGATTCCATGTAATATATTAATATTATCACACACATGCAAAAGTTGATGCTTCGATGGTATTGTTGTCACTTGAATACAACACAAATTCTTAGCTATTACGTTACGGATGTTCAATAACTTGTTATGCAAGAAACATAACTAAGGCAAGTTTCACTTTTTTGCTTTTGGCAACTGTTACTCTACTCGAGTGAATATGTAAAAGAAAAAGAAAAAAAAGAAGCATCGATCGTTCAAATAGATTAACAGATACCATTAGGTTCCATTACACAATACACACCGTGATACCGAACCCCCAAAAAAGGAGACAATTATAAGGAAGCAAGAGAAAAACTATGAGAAAAAAGGTATAGAAAGAAACACACAACAAAGGAGTAGAGCACTATTTGCTACTGCACAATTCCAACATTCACTACACAAAACAGATGAGTTCCAAGAGAGTAACCCTGAGATGCCTAAACTCCATCTTCTTCATCTTCGTCGCCCAGCTTATACGAACTAAAATGCTCGACCCGAAACTTCCATTCGCCTTTCACTGGATCAAATGACACAAACTCAGCTCCTTGTGCCTCAGCTTTCTTCTTAAGCATCATCTTATACTTCTCCACTCTCTCTCCTTCAGTAAACTGTTTCCCTGTCTTCTTGTCAATACATTTTATGTTCAGCAACGTTACTTCCGCCGGTTTATTCAAACCTTGCCCAACAGCCGGTTTCTTGCTCTCGTCCATGTATACAATCACTTCCCGTGTATTGAACTGAACCAGTGATTCCAAGTCTAGCCTACGCACATCTGTCTCTCCCATGAACTTTATGCTACCATAACCGTGTCGTCCCACTACAAAGTCTCTTACCCGCCTGCAGTAACCCGGATCCGCTCTTTCCTTAGCTGCTAGTTCTTGGATACGTGGCTCTGTGAAATAATCAGATTGTCGTAGCTTCGGCATAAGAGCCTCGATATCTGCACCGTGCTCATAAACAATTGCGGCTTCTCCTGCTCTGTGTCCACTTAGAGTTTTGTAGGGACGCTCTTTCTCGCTAGCCTGATCTGAGCGTGTTGTGCCATTCGGTTTCTGATTTGCATTGACTGATGTATGAATTCTTTCCCCAGTAGCACCAAGTTCTCCGTTACCATTTCCTGTGAATATTGTCTCTCAAGTCAGTCCGAGAATTTCCACACATAGAAAAACGTAACCAAACTTTTCTAATATTTTATTTACTCACTGTCATGGTTTGCTGCATCAGTGGCCATGTCGGGACTCTTCCCTGAAATTTTACGATTAATATTGTCAAAAAGAGACAGGAATGGTTTACCCAAGTACCTAGCACCTCATTAGCGTAATCATTTCGCATAGTCCTTCTCACACGCAGAGTAATCAAGTTTCAAAATAAAAACCACGCATGAACAAGAAAAGGTGCTCTGATGAGAGTAAAAAAGGGTAGGTATTGAAAATTCCAACTTAAAAGTGCTAGTCTAAGATTTGAATGCTGCCATCTCTATGGAAATAAATTGTAGGAGAGAGACTCAAAAAGCTTTATCTATATTGAAAACTTAAAGAACCACTGCAAGCCATGCAATAAGCAAAGAATAGAAAAAAGGAAGCTTACCATTGTCATGTAATGGAGCAGTCGGGCGTTGTTCCTTTGGAAGTATTGATTTATCCCTTGAAGACCACTGTTGAACTGGGCGTATAACTAGAGCTCTAGGGTTCTCCCTTGGAATGAAAAGAGCATCCGCCTTTGGTGTACTTGAGCTCTCTTCGTCATCAGTGAAAAATGGAACCTACAAAGAACATTTTAAGATTTAAACATATAGAACGAACCTCAGCACCAAGAGTTTAGATTGAGTAAAATAAATGTGATTATATATTCACAAGAACGAAGCATTGCCTTTGGACCATTCTCGCCAGGACGGTACTTTCTTGCCGGCAGCCTGACCCGCCTGTGTAATAGGTGTCGAGAAGTCAGGAGAGATGATATTCTAACAGGAGCAGGTTTGTCAACAACCTGACAGGAAAAAGAAAATGATTTAGAACCAATTAATAATCAAGTAATCAACTACTTCTATTTATTATGAATAGTAACAAGCTTCAAGATGCATGTGGGAGAACTGAATGTCTAACATAGGGTATTATTAGAGGGAACAGCTATACGGAGACTATATCTAAATCTGGATAAAAAGAACAATGCACCGTATGGGAGTTGCAGAAGGAAGAGCAGGCTTACAGGCATGCTGGAGATTCCATATTGAATGGAAGGTGAATTTCCACCTTGATTTATTGAAATCTGAGGCATAGCAGGAAGTGTTCCAAATGGGTTTGTCACAGCAACTGGTTGCAAAACAACAGAGTTCAGCGGAGCAGGCCTGTCAAAAAAATAAAACGATGAAGCTAAAATAACACAACTTCCATAAAATGAAACCCATAAAATAAACTATCAAAAAAGAGCGGAAATAAAAGTCTTGGAAGCAGAAACGCCATACGATTGCCCGAAGTTGCCTTGACCAAAAATCCCCAGTCCACCAGCATTTCCAGTAGTATTAGCTTTAGACCATGAATATAGAAGAGTTAGCATCTAGAAATAAGATGATAATGTCAGTGACTTGGTCGAGCGACGTACCTGCTTGATTTTGACCGAAGTTGTTGAAACCAAAACCATTTGATGCTTGACCTGGCTGAGCTGATTGAAAGGGTGTCACACCAGCAGGCTACAGAAATAATGCGAGATTTGAAGGCCAAAATTAGAAAAGAAGGAAACTAGGTGCCGGTGTCATTTAAGAGATGCAAAAGAACTGCAAACTATGAAGAGAACAGGCATCACCAAAAGAAATGAAAAAAAAAAAAAAAACGAAGTGCTTAGGCTTAATAGCGAATGTGAAAATCACCATTGTTTGTCCAAAGGGAGAGCTGCTAGACGTGGTTAATGTTGAAGAACTGGAAAACATGTTTCCAAATCCAGTGGAAGGTTTATTAAAAATGCTATTTTGGCCAAATGCAGGAGCACTACTCTGTCCGAACTGTCCAAAAGCAGAACCAGTCTGTCCAAACGCAGAACCAGTCTGCCCGGTCGAAGGGGTTGAATTGAACAGAGTAGATGGCTGACTGTTGCCAAATGCTGGAGTTGCCCCCTGACCAGGAGCTGAACCAAAGATTGATGAAGAAGAGCCAAATCCAGGAGTGCTTGATGAACCAAATAACGGTGATGGTGTCGTTGTTCCAAAAGCGGAGGATGATCCAAAAACGGATGTGGTAGTTGATGAACCTGAACCAAAAAGATTGGAAGAAGATGTTACACCAAAGGGCGAGGAACCAAAATTTGAGGTAGCCGTTCCAAAACTCGAACTAGCAATTGTTGGGGTTTGAGGGGCAAAAGGGTTGGTAGATGTTGAGCTCGAAAAAGGGTTTGTTGGATTTGCTGATGTCTGACCAAACGCCGGTGATGGAGAAAATGGATTTGGTTGAGAAGGTGATATACCAAATCCGGCATTGCCAGGAGACTGGCCAGCAGGAAGTGGTCCACCTGAGAATTGAAGAGTACGAGAATCAAGATTTAGTTAAATAAGGCACAGGAATGTAGCCTTAAGCAGATGTAGTACAAGATTTGTTTGATCAGGTGTACCTTTATCTCCTCGCTGGTAATCTTCCCACCTCAGCTCCTCATAGTTTTTCTCTTTGTATGCTGGCATGGCAGAAATAGATTCCAACTTTCCAGCAGGCTGAGTGCCGGTCCCTGTGTCTGCCTCAACAGTTGGTGCATAAGGCACAGCTCGACTGCCCCCTTGTTGACCACCGAAAGTTGATTGACCAAAACCAGAACCCCCAAATGTAGGGGTTGAAGCCTGCGCACCTGCAAAACAAATCATGCAAACATATTTCGTCACCCCTTTATTCAAATGAGCAACACACCAATTAGCAGTTATAATATTGTACAGAATGGGAAATGCTAAAGGAAGAACCTTGACCTCCAAAGGGAGATGGTGTAGAGCCAAAGGCGCTGCTACCAAAGGCTGATGTAGACTGGCCAAAAGCTGGAGACGAGCCAAAACTAAAGGATGAGGTATTTGACGCACCAAAAGAAGGAGTACTAGATCCCCCAAAGGCAGGAGTACTGGATGCCCCAAAGGCAGGAGTACTGGATGCCCCAAAGGCAGGAGTACTTGATGCACCGAAGGCAGGAGTGCCTGATGCACCAAAAGCCGGAGTGCCTGATGCACCAAAAGCAGGGGTGTTTGAAGCTCCAAAAGCACCTCCAGAACCAAAGCCAGTGTTACCAAACGTGGTGCCAGTGCTACCAAAAGCTGGAGTCGGTGACGCGCCAAATGCAGGTGTGTTTGTGGCGCCAAAGGAGGGAGAGTTTGAGGCACCGAAGGCAGGCGTGTTTGTGGCACCAAAGGCAGGCGTGCTTGATGCACCAAACGAGGGTGTGCTTGTGGCGCCAAAAGAAGGCGTGCTTGGAGCGCCAAAGGCAGGCGTGTTAGTGGCACCAAAAGGTGTAGACGAACCAAAAGAGGTGTTTCCAAATGCAGGTTGGGATTGCTGCGTGGAGTTTCCAAAAGGATTTGACTGAGGCGTTGAAAATCCCAAAGGTTTCTGCCCAAAACCAGAAGATCCTAAAAAGGAAACAAATAAAATTAGCTTAATCACCAAATGCAAATGTAAAACTGTTAAACAGGGCTTATTCTTAAACCCTTGTCCTACCAAAGACATAAAATATATTCATACCCAGGAGAAGCAATAAATCAATGAGGCAACTAACAAACCATGCAATGAAATCCATAAAAGGTACTTACCACCAAAAGGTGAAGATGCTGGAGATGCTCCAAAGGCCGGAGTAGAATTCCCAAATGCTGGTGATGAAGAAGCTCCAAAAGTTGGGGTGGAGGCAAAGGGAGAGGATGTTTGAGGTGCACCAAAAACACCGGTTGAAGTGCTTCCGAATATTGAACTTCCCGACTGTGCAGCAAAAGGAGCAGACGTGCCAAACGGTGTAGCTGGAGCAAAGGGATTATTACTACTTGTATTGCTGGTCTGACCAAACAAAGATTGAGACCCAAATGGGCTGGTACCAGATGACTGTCCAAAAGCTATAAGAACAATGTTTCAGAAGGTCAATTTTCTTTAGAAGTATATACAAAAGAAATAAATAGCATAAAACTATAAAACAATAACGAAATATTTGGCTTCGGAAACCAACAAGTAAGAATAAGATAGGATTACTTACGATTAGATGAGCCAAACATCTTCCTCTGTAGTTTGACAACGGATGGCCAAGCCAAAAGAAATTATATTATCCTGTAGCTGGAAAAAAGAACAATGATTAGGAGAAGATAACAACAGAACCAAATGCACATAAGCAGCACCATACCGGTAAAAGCTGGTTTTAAAAATTCAAACACAATAAACATCCGTAAATTATACTATGAATTCAACATCAACTTAAGAAGTTGGTTCCTGCGCTACAGAGAGTAGTAGACAAAGGACCTAGAAAGTGTATTGTAAGCAGGTATGACTGAGAGAAAGAGAGATGAGGAACCTAACGAACCTCTAAAACCATTGAACTAAGCAACATCACAACTAGAAATCATCGGGAACTCAGAAATTGAATATGCAAAATGAATATAAAACTTGAGCAAATCCAGCAATAAAATCAAAGCTGGAACTAATCGAAATGAAACTCGAAGAAATACCTATGAATCCGATGTCAAAAAGAGAAGAACAAGGACACACGTTCTTCGACCAATCAGATATGATATCAAAGGACTCTCAAGAGACCAAGAGCGGAAGCTCCGATCGTCGAAATTATCTGCGTGGAGGAAATTAGGGTTCAGGAGTGAAATCGCCGAGAAACGAATAGGCGGCGTGGAATCAAATGTGGAGCAAGAAGATGTAGGAGAAATGGAACCTGAAAACGACGAGCTCGATCTGAAAAGCGACTAGAAGATGGAGCAATTTCGCCGGAATCGAAAGCGCGACGGTTGCAACTTGCAAAGAGCGAACGATTGGCCCTTTTTGTTGGTATGATATGATGACTTCTCTCTTCCTGCTTGCGTGTTTAATTGCTGAATTTAGGGCATCTTCACGGTAAAAGTGATAGAAAGTATCTCAAAAAAAAAAAAATTAATCCAATCAATATATTTTCCGAATGGTGCAGTTCAAATAATAACGAAAATACATAGATACATATGTATATGTAAAGATTTTGATACTGTTACAGCACTGTTGCGGTGCGATTTTGGATGCGGTTTTAGTCATCATTTACAGCTTCAGTTCGAAGAAAATAAATCACTGGTTAAATGACAACTGTCAATAAATGCTGAGAATCGTTTCTCCTGTGAAAAACGTTCATCCACTTTTTTCTCTTTCTCTCTAATTTATTTTCTTTTTTATTATTATTTAATTGATAAGTATCTCATTCACATACTCCGATGGAAATGGTCTCACTTTTAGGAAATACAGTAAATTTTGCTTATTTACTTTCAACCATTGTAATAGAGAGTTTAAAATGCTTTGTTTCCAACGTTAATTTTGTCTCAATACTACAACAATGCTTTGGTTTGTAATAGACCCATATTTTGGGCCTGTATTAGGCCCATATATATTAATAAGTGCACTTTTTGAACCTGACGACATATCACAAAACTCCAAGCTCGAAACATGGATTCGAATCCAAGCTCAAATTAGTTTAACATTATACAAGTTTCGAAATACAGGCTCAAATATATGTTTCTGATAGCAACTTTGAAATATATCCTGCTATATTATTTGGGAAGTACATTTTAAATGTAACTTTAATTTTTGTAATTAATTACATGATAATGTCATTAGAAAAATTTAACCAAAAACAAAATTTTTTATTGACGTCATTAAGGTTACCAGAATCATTTAAAGACAATATTCATCTCTTACCTATATGGCTTATTGGATCTAAAGACGGGTCATCAAAGATTTCCTAAACTAAAGCAAAATATACTGAATATTCAAATATCTCTCTGTTACCAAATTATAAACAAATAAGTTCGTAAAACAATTTAATATTTTATATACGAAATCAATTAAATCTTAATCACATAAAAATTAGCACAAAAAAGTATTTAACAATTAAAAAATTATATAATCTCTGTGTTATATAAGTTTTGATATTATATTCGAATAAAGTGTAATATACCTTTTCAATTTGTATTCTTTAAATAATTTAAGCTAACTAATATATTTGCTAATCTTATACTATCAAAACCGACTATTGTTTCTTATCTCTATAATATTTTTACAAGACTTTTTTGGTAGATTTAGGTAAAAGTGCATTCAGGTCATATGGTACATTCCCCTATTAAATAAATATGGTGCACTCCTATGTTATTAGCTAAAATGTTTATATTATAATTCAGAGTCATATCATAAATAAAATTAATATTAATAAAATAAATGGCTGTTTGGCAAGACGGATTTGGAGGGACGGGTTTTTGAATCAACATTAATAAAAAAGTAAAATATAATTAATCCACCGTTTCAATACGGAATAAATCTTTAATTTATTATTTTTTAGACCACTAATATTAAATATATCAAATCATCCTAATTTAGAAAAGATTATATAAAACCAAAAATGTTATGTGGTATGTATAATGTTACTATATATAAAATTAAACTATAAAATATAAATGTATTAGAGAATGATACAATTTGCAAAACTTTTATATATAATAAATAATTCTTCAATTTTAAAAACTACTACTTTAAAAAAAATCACGGGACGGGTAAAAAAATTACAGAACAGGTTTTATTTTGGAATTGGGTTATATGGTAGATGTATTTGAATAAATATTTATAAAATTTTAAAATATTATTAATATGCTGTTTTAATAGGGGTTAAAACTTCAGTTTTTTAACAATTGTCTCATGGATTTATGGTATAGCGTTACTTTATAACAATTTTAAATTGTAAAATATAAATATTAATAATAAAATTTGCAAATTTTAATATATATTACTTTAAAAAATAAATCGTCCCGCGATATACCGCGGGTTAAAATCTAGTATTAATATATAGGTGTTAACATACATCATCATGTTCCATTGTTACAAAACTCGTTGATAAGGTTGTCTAAATTCTTCCTAGACGAACCAATACCTTCCTCCAAAGCCTTCTTCGCCATCTTACCATATGCCTCGACATTCCTCCTCAGCTCTTTCCCTTTCTCTCCCTCCATCAACTCCTTCACTTTCTCTGCAATCTCTTCTCTTCTCACAACCCCTTCACTCGCCGCCACCACTCTCTCCGCCACTCTCAGCTCTTCCACCACCAAAATCGCATTCAGAGGTTGCTCCGCTGCTAAAGGAAACGCCAAGATTGGAACCTCCGAGCAAATGCTCTCCGTCAGAGAATTCCACCCACAATGGCTCAAGAACCCTCTAACACTCTCGTGCTCTAATATCTTCCTCTGATCAACCCATTCATCTCTCACCATCATTCCTCTTTCTCCCACTCTCTCTTCAAACCCTTTTCCTATTTCATTTCCTTTGACCACCCACAAGAAGTTCACCTTCGATTCTTCCAACCCTAACGCAATCTCCTCTAGTTGTTCTCTCGAGATCTCGGCTTGTGACCCGAAAGCCACATACAGAACATTGCATCCCTTGTCTCGCTTTTCATCTAGCCATTTCATCCAACTAGGTTTGACCTTCTCTTCTACTTCATCATCCAAGCTGTCAGAAGCAAAGAGATACGTATATATTCTTAGTGACTAGCTCATAAACTTATTTATAGAAAGAATCATAATTGCTGAACTTACAAGTTATTTACGTAACAAAGCGGTCCAACTGCCCAAAGCTTGAGTTTGCGTTTACGCTTGTAGAAATCAATAAACACGGGTTCAAGGTCGTCAAATGTATTGAATATGATACCTTGGCTTTGATTCATAGACGTGACTTGATCTAGGATAAGCTTGAATCCAGGATCTGTGGTGGTTTTTGGATCAAACATATCTTTAACGAAATCACATTTCCTAACCTTAATCCACGGAAACTCCGGTACAGAAACTGGCTCCGTCTCGGACTTAACATTAGATAGAAGCTGGTTTTGAAAAACACTGTCACATATAACGGTGGAAGCGCAATTCATACCAAAGAAAACAAGCCGAGGAAACCCTAGCTTTCGAGCTGACTCTTGCGTCCACCACAAGAAACCGTCTGAGACCATGAAACTGACACGTGGCAGTGACATGAGCTCTCGCTCAAAGTCTGCCTGCATTGACTTGGTGGCTCTTGTGAAAGGAACGAAGAGGGAGGACGACAAAGCAGGGAGTTTGTCAGTGCACTCGACGCCGGGTGGGATCTCCGGGACGTTATCAGGGAAAGGTACGTCGACGATGGTCGCTTTGGTGCCGGAGAGTGAGTCAACGATGAAAGGACGGTTCAAAGGAGTGGTGAAGACGGTGACGGAGATGTCTCCGGCGAAGGAGTGGGATAAGAGGAGACGAGCTAATTGGAGCATAGGAATCATGTGCCCTTTGGACAAGTATGGGAACAAAACCACGTGAACTTTTTCTAACTCCATTGCGAATTTAATTGAGAGATCTGTGACTGTGCATAGGCCTCTCTCTGTTTCTTATATTGTATCTCTCTATGTATAAACAAAGACTTCATCCACTGAGATCTCAGATCTGTGCATAGGTCTCCTCTCTGTTTTCTTATGCTATCTCTCTATGTATAATGAGATCTGTGCCTAGTTATTAACATATAGCAACTTGCAATTACTAGTGACAATATTATATAAGATTTTATTCTACCAATGAATTCAGTGATCTAACATCTATGACTTCCATTGCTATGGATCCTCAAAGGTAGAGAGACAAGTATAAAATAAAGACCAACATTTAAAGTATAAGATAATACTGTGGATTAAAGATTCGAAATTTTCATATATTCACTTGTAAATCATCACCCTTTGTTTTGTGTTCTTGGGGTTCTAACGGGATGCTCTTTTGGATTTTGTGTTTCTTTTCACAAGGAAAAACAGAGGAGAAAACAATGTTGTTAGTCATAGGAGTTCTTGAGTTAATTGATGATAGTTCATGAAATCAATCCCATTTAGCCTGACGCAACACAGAATCTGCTCCGGTAGCTCCTCTGGTTTGTTCCCCTGTTCACACATACAATCGTCAACATAAGCGATAAAATCCCATATGATTTTCCTAGCCAAGAATGATTGTAACTAAATCTACCTGAATTGTGAGGCCAACATCAAGAACACAGATCTTGAGTCTGTCTATGAATGTTTCAAACCCTTTCCGCGATATATAACCGAATCTATGCATATCGATATCAATCTCAAAGTAATTGTCACCCTACAAAGAGTAACATTTCGAAGTTCATTAGTTAGTAGTCTAAGCATATTCCTAATCAAAGAGGGAATGTTATAGAGTTTGGGTCTTACCAAGTAGAATTCGTGCTGCGGACGTGAAAGTACAGGTTTCTCGTTATAAGCCTGCATCAGTTTTTTCTCCGGACCACTCAAATGGAGATCATCCACGTTTGCAACACGTCCCAATATCTTAAGCCGCTCTCTAAAAGGTGCCGTTGTATCCAAAGGGAAGCCTTTAACTTTCTCAACCTCATCATCTATTAATCTCTGCGCCAAAATAAACACGGATTCAATACAAAGAGCCTTTAACAGGGCCATAAAGATGAGACTAACAGAATCCAGCTTTCAGTTTACCCGAATGCTTTCTTGAAAATGGAGCGGAAGTTCCTTTGAATAATTATCCGAGAGTTTGAAGTATAATACAATATTCATTCCTTCTCCATCAGATTCACCTTGAAAGATTGCAGTTGGATATAACGGAATCTGTTCCAACCGTAAACCAAGAGAAACAGTCACGGAGAATTTCAGAAAGAAGGCAAAAACACTGACTATCAGCAGAACTAGATCATACCTGAACATTTACAACAAGGATAGATGGGAGTTTTGTGGATGTGGTAGTAACAGGAAGTTTGACATATTGTGCAACATGGTGTATTTTGTGTTCCGATAGGAAAACATCGACACCAAAAGGATTGTACGCAGCATGGCTAGGTGCAAACTCTTTCTTCTTCTCCCTTAACCAAAAACAAAATATAGTTTCTTGTTAAGATGGTTAAACTACTGTAGTAATCATAAGTAAAATTTGTATATTCTTTCCAATGGCTTACCTGAGATATGTTTTGCCACGAACCCGAAAACTATTTGGATCAATGGTTGACCAACAATCGAGCATTTTCTTATCAATTGGACAGAAAGGAACCTGAGAACCCGCTATCGGTCTCTTCAGCTGCATTTTCGACAAAACTAAGACAAGTTTCGAGATAATATGTGAGTTTACGATTTCAGATAAAGCTGGTAATCCAATGAACCAAGAGCAATATAAACACTTACACAAGGCTCCTGAAGCATGACCTTCTCTCCATTTATAAGAAAGTCTAAGAGATGATTTTTTCCTGGAACTGGGAGGGCTAGAGCTAAGAGACCTTCTCTTGTCAATAGAAGGAACAGTTGTTGTATTCAGACAAGGCAAACAATTACTCGGTAAGATCCTGCAGTTTTCCAAGAGACCTTCATCTGCAGATGAATCAATCAAATCAGGCTGGTTTGTGTCGTTTAAGTCACCGTCTGATTTCGATTGAGACATCACTTCATTTGAATCAGTGTCTCGTGTTGATGATGTGGTTGTCGTACTCGAGAGTGATACACGCTCAGATCCGTTTAAAGACAATGCATCTGAAAACGAAACACAAATGGTCGAGAACATGAAGTTCCACAAAAAAAAACATCCATATTTCTCTCCTAGCTAACAAACATAGGAGTGTATTACCTTCATGAACACTGTGGAAATCATCATCACAGTCTGTTTCAAATGCGACATTGGACTCAAACCATGCGTCTTCGCCAGTTGCTGTTGATGAAAAACGGATCAGATTTGAACTAAAACTTGGGTGAATAGTGAACACATCATATAAACTCTCTCCAACATCACTCAACTATTCATATATATAAAACCACAGGAGATACATGAATCAGAATCACAAGAGATAAGCTACCAAATATAAAAAAGTTCCTTAAAGAGATAAAAGATCAAAGCTTTAACACACAGTGTGATTAATAAACAAAGATTTAATAATCGGAAAACAAAATCAGAATCTAATCCGAAAGATTCAGATTGATTAAAAAACAAAAACAAATCAAGATCAAATTTTTCAATCGAATGCAGAGGAAACAGAGAGGCGAAGAAAAGAGAGACCTCGAGAACTGGGATTAGAGAAGTTGCGATGATGATGATCGAGATTGTCGAAAGATCCGTCAGAGAGACGAGAAGAGACGGCGGCTCTCTTCCTTTGAATTTTTCGTCGTCTACGACTCTTCCTTCGTTTACTTGACCTCAGTTTTGCTCCAACACAGCTCTTCGGCGTCGACACGCAACCTCCCATCTCTCTCTCTCTATAGATTAGAAATTAGCTACAACCTTCCATAAGACGACGATCATTCACCGGAACAAATTAATTATATAAAAAAAAAAACAGAAAAGAAATCAAGAGAGAGCAACGTTTTTCTCTTTGATCAATTTCTGGTAATAGAATCTGTCATCATCAAAACAACACTATAAATGAATAAAGCCCACAAATTTATCGTTGAAAGGCACTTCGAGAGAGAGCTGAGATTTGCGAAAGAGACAAATTATTTGGTGAAGAAAAGATTTTTCCTTTGCGGAGAAAAAAAAAACTATTGTTTATTTTTTGGGTTAGATTTTTGGAGATTCGGAAAGTCAATAAAATGAGAGAAAAATATCAACGAAGAAGAAGAGGAAGAAGAAGAAGTAGTTAAAGAGTTATTTTATCTCTTCGTTCTTTTGTTTGTTTTGTTTTTCTCTCTTTTAATTTGAACCATTGAATTAAACCGAGTTCTTAAACCGGATCTGATTAAGTACGTCGGTAGGAGTATGACTCCCTCTGACCTTAACTTTGTCGCTCGCTAATCATCAATTCATATGATATATATGGAGTTTCACTAATAAAAAATTATTTTCTATAATTCATATATTTATATCCTGAATGAGAAAAAAATATATTATTTCTTTATTAAATAAAAAAAGTAGAAATTTCATTTTGGCATTTAAAAATAAATTGAAATCCTACCAACTAATTTGTTTCATAATGTTTGTATCAGGAAAAAATGGTTATAAGTTAGGTTTTTGATGTGACAATCTTAACTTAGGAAAAAATTAAAAAAAGGTTAAGCCATGCAAGAGAAGTGGGTCATGTGACTCGTGTCTGAGCTTCTTTCGTGGCAATTATTCAATGGTGGAGCTGCTAAGCGACTTGGTCGACGCCGATGGCATGGCGCATTGCGCTGTTTCTAGACGACCATACTCATCTATATTATTAATTAAGAGATTCACATAGAATATCACACTTCCTCAATATAAATTTTGCTCTTTTTACATGAATTTCATATGTTTTTTTCTTTCTAACATTATGCATTGTAAAAAAAAAAAAAAGTTTCATTACTATATATATAAATCTAAGGTTGTGTAATTGTGTATGGATTGAATTCTTCTCCACTCTTTCATATGTTTTTGGCAGTGTTGACAAATAAATTAAAAAATATACAGAAAACATTGAATATGGAAGTTTGAATTTATGGGTAATTTGGCAGGAAAATTACAAAAGAAAAAAAGAGGGTTGGTCCAACTTATTTCATTTGACTCTGACAATCTTACAAGTTACAATCTCATCTTCATGGACCCTCACTCCATCTACATCTCATTTTTCTCCATGTTTTTCCAATGTGTGTTATATACAATAACAACTAGCAAATCAAATTATTATAAATCTAATTTTGTAAAATTTTGCAGATTTTTTCCACCGTATATTTGTTCATTTTTATAACAACCATGCAAATGGTAAGCAATCTACAAAACACGGTATGTCAATTTTTGATAATGAAAGAAACATATTCGTTTTTCTTGGTCGACATAAACATATTCTTTTACCTTTTTATCAAATATCTTTGCTTTTTTTTCCCAACAATAATTCGCTACTCTAATTGGATTATCGTGCTGTGATAATAAAAACAAAAGAGTGGTAATGAACATATGATGAACAAACAACACACGTGCGGTTGTTTGTTTGTTGGCAGGATCTCGTTGTCATTGAAGTGTTTCGATTTGTACAGAACTGACGCTTTCATGTTCCACACACTCCTCGTAGATTTCCCACAGTCCTTTTAGATTATTTTTACATAGAAACAACAAAAATATGCATGCAATACTCTATCACAAATTATAATTACTTTTTTTTTTTTTCTATTCTCGTGATTAGTTTGAGTACGTTAGAAATATTTTTTTGAAATGGCAAAGATACAAGTGTTTGATCATTGGCGTTACACATTTGATCTTAAACATGAAATCCCAGTCTATACTAAAAGACATATGGGCTATGTAAAAGAAAGGTCACGAGAAAATAATGATGCGAACCGACAACGTGTCAGTCTCAAGCATTATAGAGGACAAGGGGCCATTGTGAAAAGCTTTCTCTTGCTTAGGGATTGTCAAATGTCACAAGTATATACATGAGATAATTGGCCCACCACACATATATACGCATTAATAAGTTACATTCATCATATTCCACCCAAGGTATCTATGTACTAGTCCAACCATAAATCTCTATATTACTAAAATGCTAGCTTCCTCTATTCCAAAAATACAAAAAAAATCAACCCTAAATTGTATACCTTTTTCAAATAATTGGATTTTCAACTACTTCTAAGTGCTATGGTATCTTCCACACAGTACTGCTTCCACACAGTATATTAAGGAATCCCATAATGAGCTTTGAGTGGTACTTGTTTTGCATGCAAGACGATTGGCACCAAGGTATAGATGTGTAGCAAGTGATCGACAATTCGGTAAAAAAATGTCTTCAACAAAGTTAAAAGTAAAAGACATCGTCGTGAATTGTTTGGTAGTGGCTAATGGCTATAAACTTTAAAACCTTATATTCACATCAAAAACACTATACAGCTTCGTCCTTCTTACAGCAGTCAGTGCGGTTTTATCGCAAGATGAGTGAATGGCTCCAAATTTCCGAACGTATGAGTTTGGTACTTTGGTATGATCGCAGTAATTGTAAGACTAATTTTTAGTTGTACATAAATAAAGCAGTTGAAGTAGATAAATAAAGGAAATGCGTTTAGTAATTTGGAAGAAAAATATATAAAGCATTAAATAAAAGGAGTGGAAACTTAACAACTTTCCCAACAAAACCACCAACCTCACACTCATGGGATACTTACTTTTTTACTTAATGAAATATCATAAAATATCATTTGCCTAATTGGCTTAATGATTATTTCGAAGTCCCTATTGCTTTCTTGGGATTTATAACTTATTATGATGCCAATTGCGTAGTGCCTACTAATCCGGGGATATCAAGAATGACATTTTTCTAAAACAAACAAAAATTATCATATATGTTATCTATTTCACACTAAATGTCATATTCCATAATCACAAGACTCAGTTTAATTATGTAAGGATTCTAATACAAAACACAGGGAGTTATGTGTCTAATAAAATCAGTCTTTAAAAAAACAAAATCAATCATAGTTAGTGTAGAAGTGGGAAAAGCTGTAACCACTAACTAAGTGACCTCTTAAAGGTTCTCGGCTGATAATCTTTATCGATTAATCATGGAAAGTTTCCATGAAAGATCTTAAATCTAGTGATTAAGTTCTCAAACCTGTCTTGATTAACATTTGATGGGTCAGAATCATATATATTCATATCATAGAAACATTTACAAAAAGGTGTAAATGAAGACACGTTTCCTTTTTAGTTATTTAATGGGTTGATGGCCTCTTTAAGCAACTCCCTAATACGTCCTTACCAGTTTTTCTCTCTTTCTCTCTTACTCTTTTTGTTTTCTGTCAGCATTTGATTTGTTTACATGCACATACATGAAATGATAAATGTTAGATAGTTGGATCCAACTAAGAAATCGAATGGTGGACCATCTGTGCCATCTTTGATACTCCCAATAACCTTTGTTGTTTTTGTTGCTAATGCCCCCAAAATACCTAACTTTATTTCAAACAAACCCTACAATCAATAGACCAACCAAAAAAAGTAGATTAAAAATAGATGAAAATAATTCACACCAAAAAAGATGAAACGTAATTCAAGACTTTCAAGTGGCTTGCTCCTCTGTTGTACTTGTCGTATTGATCACCAAAGTAATCAAAATTTGTTCCCTTCATATTAAGGCCAATTAACTACAGACGAGTTAAATTACCAAGATAAATTGTACTAGCTGTTGCAAATTTCACACCAAACAATTGAATTAAAATTTGTTCATAAACAATCCATAATTCACATATCCCTAGTTTCACATGAATTAACTAACAAAGGAAAAAGAAGCGATTTCATTGTTTTTCCTTTTTTTTTGTTGGCTTATCTGAAAGGACCAAAATTTAATTTTATCAATGTAGAGAATGAGATCAAGCTCAAGTAATAAGACTGGTGGCATTTGATAAATTACCTTTAGATACTAAACGTAGTTTCGTAGATTAGTAGCAGACTAAAGCTTATTTATAAGATTCATCACAATCTAGAGCCACAATCACAGTTAAAAAAAAAAATGATTAATCAAATATTCATCTTTTTCACTTTTGTTTATTCATTCTCTTTATTAATTTTTATTGTTTTTAGTTCATTTCCACTTGGAAAATAGTCATTTTTAGCAGTAATTTCTCGTCATTTTTTTTTCCTTTTCTTTTTGTCATCAACACTCATACAAAGCTATACTACCTCATGTGAACTTGGATTTTGATACAAGCAATACTGATAAAAGTTACTATTTTCGAGATATTAATCTATTTTCAATCTCTATGAAAATGTAAAGAAAAATTCCTTTTGTCCACGTCTAATTTCATTGCGTGCAAATGTAGAAAACTCATGTTCTCGTCGTTTATATGACCATGTCCCCACCAAACGAACTTTCTTCAAGCTTAATAATTGATATTCCTATTATTACATCACATATGTGGTCGATAATTTCCACGGCTAATAGAGAAAGGAGAGCTGTATAGTCCACTGATCTAATCTCTTTATAAATATCTTGGCCAAAAATTTGACGTGTAATAAACATATACGATTCATTGTCAAATTACTTAATTACAGTCGTTGTCTATCTTTTTTTTCTTTTTTTCTTTACAAGTTTTAAGTGTACTTTTGCTAATTGTATAAGCATAAACGATAAAAGCAAACAGGAGGAATCCATTGCTATAATTTTTGTTTGCACTTTGCAAAATAATAACATACTATAAAAACACTGAAAATGTTAAATTTTTGCTAAGAAAAAATGTTAATTTTTAAAAAAGGTTTTAACACATAAATTGGGTTCGAACCAACCAAGAACTAAATATTTTCTATCTTTGAGTTTCTTTGAAAATATCCGACACTATATTAATGGAAACGTGAATTGGTCATTAGAACGATCCAGTTATATTTTAGCTAAGCCTCTACATATCTCTTCCATAAGGCTATCTTCTTTTCATAACCTAAGAGTTGAGACAAACACAATTATGACCATAAACAACAAACTTAAAAGCTCAAAGGCATTACCGGTGATATTTACTGAACCAATGTCGTCGGTTTTTCAATACCTGCAAATACTGTAGTTTATGAGGTCAAAAGAACAACATAAGAGTTTAAGTGATAACAATCACAAATCATGATGAGACACTTAACTCTTAAACTCGATTCGTTGAGCACTCTGAATCAGGCTGGTTCATCAACTCTTTGTACTTGTCCTGCAAAAGACTGAAGATTTTATTCACTTATGGGTTTAAAGTTCGGAATTAAATCGTCTCTCAACCAATGAATAATCTATGATACGAGAGTTTTTATAGGAGGGATCTAAGTCAAAAGGTACTTCAAAAGGTTGAGATTGTTTTGCGGAAAATGCATAGTACAGTAGCTGATAATAAGTCAATTATCTTTGTTCACTACTTTACTTCTATCAGCAATTGTAAGCAAGAAACAAAGAGAAAATCAATTTCACTTGCCTCAAGCTCAAAGTGGTTGTGGTTATTAGTACTCTGCCAATGGCCACTGACAGTGTTATGCTGCAGGTACTCAGCCGAATCCAGTTGATGATCATCATCTTGTATCGATCTGCAGTCTGTTTTTTGGTGCTGACACCTTGGAGACGCTGATGGAATAACTTTTACTGCAAAAAGAAGTAACTGAGAATCCGGTTTGCGTGAAGTTGTAACTGATCAACGTTTCTCACTTTTACATAGCAGGTCAGTTAAAAACCTTCACTTGGGATTCTCTTAGAAGAAAATCCTTGTTTCCATTAAATACATAGATTTATACACTGAAGATGTTATGGTTTTATGTTGTTTCTGGTGATATTTAGTTCTTCTACGCGAAGGAAATAACAACACAGCAAAAGAAAACAGCAGACCTGAGTTTTCTTGAGAATGCATAACAGGAGCTACATATAGAAGTTCCTCCATTTTGTCAACTGTGTCATTGTGCCTAGTTAGCCAATCAAAGAGGGATAAGCATTGATTTGGGAATATTGTTACTCAAATTGAGACAGAAAACCGATCTAGTTCATTCCAAAGTACAACCTTAAAGAGTATATCATATTAAGACAATTGGGATGCAATCTATTTCCCCTTCAATCAGTACAGAGACATAAACAATTTAAAAAGTGATTTAATAGACCTGGATCTTTTGTTTCTCTCATCGGAACCTTGTTCGAATGTCAGTATTGATGTAAACACCTTTCTATCCTGTTATATCAAGATGAATGAAAGACGATTTGAAATAATTATTTGATCATCTGAATTTAAAGTTCACCACTAAACTATTATCCAAGGTTGGAATGTTAGAATGATAGAAAACTTCGATTATCTGTTACCTCTTCAGTCATAAGGGATACAGACTCCTGAATCCGCTGTAAAATCATCTCCAAACCCTTCATTTCAGAATACAATGCCTAAACATTTGAGACACTAGTTATAGAGACTGTTGAGGAAGAAAAAACGATCAAATTCAGTAGATAAATAATTACCTCTTTTTCAGAAATTAAGTTCTCTACAGCTAAATCTTTGACCTGCAAAGTTTTCTGAAGGTAAGGCTGGTCAAGTAAACATATACGTGAGAAATGATCTCCCACTAGTTTCTTTGAAAATGCAGTAAGACATGCAAGTTCTGATAAGGATATCTCTTCGACTTGATGTTGATGTTCATTTTTACTCTTTTCTGATTCCAGCTGAGCGGAGAGCTCTGATATTATATTATCCTTGCTCTGCAGTTCTGTTTCATGGCATTTAAGTTTCTCTTCTAACGCTCTGATGTTCTCTGCATAAGTGAAGAAGATAAAAATCATTTTCTTCATAACCGTGAACATACAGAACAAAGAAAAAGACCACAAGAGTAAATGAACAATGAACGTAGGAAAAACAATTAAGTAGTAACCTATCAACAATCATTTTAGCATCACCGCTGATTCCATGAAAAGAAACTCACCTATAAACACTTTTTCATAAGTAGAGACATGGTCCATTTTCTCTTTCAAGCCAGTCACTGGATACAAGAAACAACAGAAACATAATCATTCTCTCAGGGGGAAGCCGTGTGAAAGCATTAGTACATATATTCAAGCAGAATTAGTCAGAGATCAGAGATCTACATGCCTACATCTTCTTTTTTATCCACAAGGCCCTGAACTTCATGTATGACCTTTTTAATTACTGATGCCTCTTTTTCAATTGAATCAAACAACGTAAGATGAGAGGTTATCTTCTCATGTAGCATGAGAATCTTCCTATCCCTGGCTTCAATTGAACACTTCATTTCACAAAACGACTCCTGCAAACACACCAGCATTTCACTAACTGAAGTTACACAGTTCCATATCATGGAGATGATTCTCTAAGCTATTTTTATCCCTTAGATATAGTATAAGATTTTGACAGGATTGAGATTTTATGAGAAAAGCACCTGGTAAGCATTTAAGAAACTTTCTCGCGATTGAAGCAAATTTTGGATAGTTGTCTTCAATTCACTCTGCTTGTTTTCCAGCAAACTATAGTCGTTCTGAAGATAACTCACCTGCAAAATCAATTAGAAACTTTCACTAACTCCATGTGAAATAGATTCGCAGAAGAGAAGAATCTTCCAAACCTTTCTCTCGAGTGCCTCCTGTGTTTCTCTAGAAGAAGCTAAATCAGCTTGAAGCTCCTGCACTTTCCTGATGCAGTCCTCCTCCGTTTGCTTCTGTTTCTGTAGCGAAAGCACCAAACAAAATGATCACCATCTACGAATCAGAAACGAAACAAAAACGAGAGCTATGAACAGTAACATTGATCGAAGAACCTGATTCGCAAGAGTAATGTGATCTGTGACTGATCGCTCCCTTTCCTGCAAAAACGCCGGTAGTAAAGTGGAAGAAGACGAAGAAGAAGAAGAGAGAAACTGGTGGAGCGAAGAAGATACACAATCCATAGATGTATAGAAACCTCTTTCTCCTTACACGCAGATCTCGCACTTCTCCGATCATTGACTGAAGCTGCAATTTGAATTTTGACAACTTGAGCATCTCCATTTTTGGTTGGTTTCTTCCTCCGATTTTGAATTTCGACCGCCAGAAAATCTCTTCTTTGTGGAAAAAAAATCAATGTCAACGAGAGGAAAATTAGGTCGTCGGAATTGTCAAACTAATAGTTTAGTTAACGACAAAAAAAAAGAAAAATAGCCCAGGCCCAGGTTAGTTTAATTTATTCTATATGGGCCCAGTAAATAAACATATACTATTCATTAGCCAATGGAGAACATAAATCCAACTTATCGTAACTATCATAATTCATTACCAGTGGCAGATTTAAAATATATTTTATTAAAATATATTTTTATAAAAAGAGAGAAACACTATTTCCAAATATCTATCTAAACTTCATAATATAGCTGACTATATTTTTATTTTCAGCTATTACATTATTAAAATAGTATAAACGGTAATCTTATATATACAGTAGACTTTTTGGCCAAAAATCTCTATACTATTTCATCCCTACACAGTTTACCTTTCATATGGTTCTTCCAGAGTCACACAGATGCAACTCATTAAAAAAACATAAGGTACTTGGAGATCAACTGAAGATAACAAATGAGCTCACACCAGATAGTTCAAGAGATTCACATGCATAAGGCGGATAGTAGCAATGCAGATCAACTGGAGATAACGAATGAGCTCACACCAGAAGAAGCGAGAAGCTATGCGATATCCCAATTGCCTCGGGAAATCTCAAAGCACATTCGTTTTGCCTTCGACTCACCTGGTTATGAACCGTTCTTTGCTTCTCAACTGGGTATATACGCACCACAGAAAGCGTGGGATGTGGCTAGAAGAGCCAGCATGAGGTCACGAGCCAAAGCATCAAAGAAGAATTGAAAGGAGAAGCAGAAAATAGATATGAGTTGTGTTGTACATTTAGGCTGTCACACCATACTGGAAGTTTTGTTAGGCCAGTATTGGAAATATGTAGAAATCTTCGGTTTGGCGTCTTTGTTTGTAATGCATTTAGTTTTCAAAGTCTTTATTCTGGGGTATTTAGGCACAAATGAGAAGACAAACGCTCAATTTTATAGATATAGAAGCCTCTCCTACAAACTTTTTTATAGCAATCACCTCAACAACAGAAAAAAATGATGTGTTTCTTTTTTTCTAGGGGAAATTCGAACTCCACTTAGAAAAAAGAAGAGAAAAGGGCACATCTACAATGATACATAGGCAATAAAACTGGAACTTCAAAAAATTATATATGGTCGGGACCACAAAAAAAAACAGAGAAATCACAAAAAATAATCAGGGGTCTTCCGAGTAGTATCAGGTTCAACTTGTCGAGGAGCTGGATCGAACTGGAGGAAGTTTTGCTCCATGTTCTCTCCTATCTCTAGAATGGCAGCCATGTTTCCACACCGGTAGCAATAGTTTGGTGCACTAAACACAGTCACCACATTCTTATCCTGTTACCATACAAAGGAGAGATCAACGATTCAATCTGAGAGAGAGACTAATCATGCCGTAAGAATGTTCATACCTGACACCAGTTAAAACCTTCCATGACAAGTTGATGCGCTCTTGATATGAGACTTAGTCCATTGTTGTGATTAAATTGAGCTGCGATATCCTGTCCAAATGTATAACCAGCACCTCGTGGAGATATTCCCCATCCACATCGATCATCAGGATCAGACCATAATAAATCACACATAGGTCCTTCGTGTGGAACCTACAGATCACACATCATACATAGTTCAAAGAGCTGAACAATAAGATGTCATAAAAAATTCCAAACGTTTGTGCTCTTTGTAATTGTATCTTAAGTAGAGACAAGACACTGAGACCCAGGAAGGACTCATAACTCTTCCAACTAAGTCCACACTAAGGCCTTTAGCAGAGAACAAGAAGGTTACCTCCTGTATCCGATCCAAGCTTCGGATATTATCAAGAGTATCCAGAGAAGGTGAAAGCCCTCCATGCAAACAGAAAACCTACAAAATTTGATGAAGTCAAAAAGCTGTACTTAGAAAAAGATGTATCAAACACCAACTGAGAAAGAACAGCTCTAACCTGACTCTCTATGAGGGCGGTAAGAGGAAGATAATCGAAAAGGTCTGTAAAATACTTCCAGACGTTAGCATTTCCGTACTTCCTCAAGCATTCGTCATAAAAACCATAGCTGAAACAGAGAAGCAAAACATGCATCAAAACAGGATAGTACTTTGCTGATCAGCCAGAAACCAATGAAGAAAAGTACGATTCGCTCAAATATAAGCTTATTTCAAAACAAAAGCTTACACTTGAGTAATCTGCCGACTCTCGTGATTCCCTCGTAAGATTGTAAGTCTATCCCTGTATCGCACTTTTAGTGCCACCAATAGAGAAACTGTCTCTACTGAATAGTAGCCACGATCTGCAAAGAACAAAGCAAGACAATGAGAAACCAACAACACTCCTTTTAAACTAAATCTAGCTGTCACCATCTTATGGTACACCAACGAATGGTTAAAGTTCCAAGGATCTAAAGACTAGAATTCAAGGGAAGTGCAATAATGAAAGTGAGCATCAACAAGTCTCTATATTGGGAAGTTTCAGTACCTACCATTCCAAAAAAAAACAGAACCCACAAGTAACTCACTCTAGATAAATAAAAAGGTGGATACTTTTCCAAGAATTCACCATTTTGGAATGATCCAAAAACACAGATCTAAAATGAGAAAAAAAAGTAAAAACCCCAAAAATAAAATCGAAAGAAGAAGAAAGACAGACCTACATAGTCTCCCATGAAGAGGTAGTTAGTATCAGGAGCGTTGCCACCGATACGAAAGAGCTCAATAAGGTCATAAAACTGGCCGTGAATATCGCCGCAAACGGTAACAGGACACTTCACCGGCTGAACATTATATTCCTCGACAAGGATCGCTCTCGCTTGATCGCAAAGCGTCCTCACATCCGCCTCCGATAACGGTTTACACTCCATCAGCTGCTCGATCTGACGGTCCAGATCTCCGTTCGACGGCATCTTGAAAAGCCACCACCGATCCTATATACGAAAATTACGGCGGATAAAGAAGATGAATCGCCGGAGAATCTATCGGCCAGAGCTAAGATATCCGAATCGGAGAGATCAAATCCTCCTAGCTTCTCTGGTCTTCGATAGTTCGATGTCTCTCTCTCTCACCTGGCTGAGAAAAAATGGATATTCGTTTTTTTTTTTTAAAGACTAAAAGTGGGTCGTGTCCAAATAGACAAAGTATAAATGTTTTATGACCCGGTTAAGGTTCGGTTTTGTGTTAATTTTATTAGTCTCGCCAATTGTTATAAAACTTATGATTGTTTTTTTTCTTTGGTTCAAAATAAAATTTTGAGTTTTAGTTGTTTTTTCTTCTGTTAAATTCGTTGGTGTTTTCAACTTAATTCTAGTTGTTTTCGGTCAAATTATCAAAAAAAAAAATGAAAAAAAAAAGAGAGAATTGAGACCAAACCGGATCGGATTTGAATTGTGAACCGTTACACGTGGGTAGTTGGAGCAGAGCTATTGTCATTTGAACTTGTCTAAACGATAAGTATATATGGACAAATCATCTCCTCCTCTCATCCGGTAATTATAATTAGTCAACTAATGTTTTCATATTATGTTTTAGATTTGACAAATTTGCTTTTAAGTTTTTAATGTTGACATGATCGTCGACTATGAGGCAAGTTCCTCGTCGAACAAATGGGCCTGGAGAATCTGGTAGAGCGGCCCATGGTAACAAAAATAAAAGAAGGGGCGTTCCGAGAATTGAACTCGGGACCTCTCGCACCCTAAGCGAGAATCATACCACTAGACCAAACGCCCATTGATGATAGCTCTGACAATACATATTTATATTTAGAAAACATTTTGAACCATTAATTTTGCTATTAAATTGATGCAAATCAAACCTAATTAAAGTTTATCATCTAACACAGTATGAAAATTCATAGACCAAACATTTTTCCCTTGCATATTCTTCCCACTTGTAAGAAAATGTGACCGAGCTTTTTAGGTAAAATTAGGATATTATACTTTACTTACTACAAACGAATATTAATAAACCAGATTTAGTTTGAATAGACTGGAATATTATGTTTCGTTTTTATAACCTTAAATCAAATCCTCACTTACGCATAGGTAATGAAAGTTGAAAGAAAAAAAACCCTAACTCTGCTTTTTACTTGGTTTTTGATTTACATAATATTAAACCGGTAAGTTTGATTTGGAATTGAAAAATAAACCAATTTCGTACGTAACCTTCCATTTAGCTCCGAAGGTTCTGATTACATACAGACATGAAGATTTCTTTGGGTATATAAGCAAAACAAGCTCCTCTCTTTTTCTTCTTCTTCCTCGTTCCGTTGCCTTACCCTCTTCCCTCCTCCGCTTCCAAAATCAGCGAGAGAGGGAGACACATAGAGAGACAGAGAGATTGCTCCTAATCAGAAGCAATCTCACCATTGAATCATCTATTTTCTACCAAAAGGAAGCTTCTTTTGCTTTTCATTTTGCCAAGTTTCCGTCTAAATCTCTCTACTTTAAAACTCCGGCGGCCAACGTTTCCACCGATCCTCCGACTTCTTTCCGAGTTTCATCTTCTAACAAAGGAACGAAGAAGCTCTCTTCACCGTTTGAGTAACGTGATCCGGTCTACAAAGGTTTTAAATCAAAATCTCTTGCTCAGAATTTTTCCTCGTTTTTTGTGATTTCTCTTAAGATTTTCCGATGAGAGATCTATTACTTGGGACAACGATTCCGAGCTATTTCTCTTGGCTTGGACTATTTCCACGGTTCTTAGTTTGGTTTGGCTTCTTAAAAGCCTCTTTTTTTTGTTCTTCCAGAAATCAGTCTGCGGGAGAAAGTGGAAGAAGACTGAAGATGAAGAGAGCTAGAGAAGATGTTCACACTGACACTCAAAAGCGAAAGCCTGAAGTTTCGTCTCGAGGAGAAACGTAACTCTCTTACTCGATAAACCCAATTTTTTATTGTTTGTTCTTTTCAATTTTACATTTGTTCGGTAGTCCACAAGTTATATTCTTCAATGTAGTTTGATGCAATTGAAATGTGTAAGAGTATTTGAAAGTTACATGTGTTTGTGCTATGCAGAAACAAGCTACCTCGAACCATCGATGCCCTAACGTATCTCAAAGCTGTGAAGGATATTTTTCACGACAATAAAGAGAAATATGAGTCATTCCTGGAGCTCATGAAGGAGTTCAAAGCTCAGACGTATTTTTACTTCGCTTCTCTTCTTGTTTAGTTTCATTTTGCCTTTCTTATGTGTTGTATTGTGGATGTCACATTGTGAACTGCGTATACTCATGGTGTCTTATCTTGGTTGCAGAATCGACACTAATGGTGTCATAGAAAGGATTAAAGTGTTGTTCAAGGGTTACAGGGACCTACTTTTGGGTTTTAATACTTTCTTGCCCAAAGGGTATAAAATAACCCTTCTGCCAGAGGAAGAGAAGCCTAAGATCCGGGTGGATTTCAAAGACGCTATCGGTTTCGTCACCAAGATTAAGGTATGGATGTAATATGGTACTAAATGGCATACTAAGGTAATGATGATTTATATCAGTTAAGGTTTACTGGGGTTTCTACTTTTGCAGACGAGGTTTGGAGATGATGAACATGCGTATAAACGGTTTCTAGACATCTTGAACTTGTATAGAAAGGAGAAAAAGTCCATCTCTGAGGTCTACGAAGAGGTATGTTTTTTTATTACTGCACAGAGTGTTAATTCTTCTGATTTTCTGCTTCACATTTTATTTGTTAGAGTCACAGTTTTTAGTGTATTTCTCTGATATCATCTGTTGGTGTAGGTTACTATGTTATTCAAGGGTCATGAAGATCTGCTTATGGAGTTCGTTAATTTCTTACCTAATTGTCCAGAATCAGCTCCCTCGACAAAGAATGCAGTACCGCGTCACAAGGGCACTGCAACTACTGCCATGCATTCTGATAAGGTTACTCTTATTCATCTTTATTAAAGGATATAATTTTTGCAGTTAGTAAGGTTTTAATAGATGTTCATGGTAACAAAACTCCATTATGGCCATACATCCTTTCCTCCACTGTTTTAAGAGTCTTATAAATTAAAATCAAAATTAGCCATTATGATACAGAATTTATATAGGGAGTTTTTGAGTGAAATGTTGATATAGACTCTTATCTGCCACAGAAAAGAAAACAACGATGTAAGCTTGAGGATTATTCTGGACACTCTGATCAACGAGAAGATGGTGATGAGAATCTTGTCACTTGCTCCGCTGGTAATTCTCTTGAATGTAAATATTTGGATGGCCTGTTACATTTCTTCTATAGTTCAGCTTTATGATTGTGAAAATGTCTTTCAGTACCTAGTGAATTTAATATAAGCAAGCAAGTGATATATGTCTCAAACGTGCCCTCATCTTGAGTACTATGACCATGATCAGTTTTTTCTTTGCTTATGACTTAAACAGTCAGTGGTTTGTATCCGGTTCTGAGGTCCATGTTAATTTTTGCAGACTCCCCTGTCGGGGAAGGTCAGCCAGGATACTTTCGAGATTATGAAAATAGAGAAGATACTGAAACAGATACAGCAGATAGAACTGAAAAAAGTGCAGCATCTGGCAGTCAAGATATCGGAAATCACAAATCGACTACCAAGTATGTGGGAACACCTATAAATGAGCTTGATCTTTCTGAATGCACTCAGTGTACCCCAAGTTATCGACTCCTGCCAAAGGATGTGGGTATTTTCCTTAATAATATTGTTCTACTACACTGTAATTACTGTATCATTTCGTTCTCTTATAAACATATGGTGGTCTTTTTCCCATGCAGTATGCAGTTGAGATCCCAAGCTACAGAAATACACTTGGTAAAAAGACACTCAATGACCACTTGGTATCTGTCACTTCAGGGAGTGAAGATTACTCATTCAGTCATATGCGCAAAAACCAGTATGAAGAAAGCTTGTTTCGGTGTGAGGATGACAGGTATGATCTGGTAGTTTGATGACAAATTTTGTTATCAACTTGGTATATACAGTACAGTAGGTTATTGTATCCTCTTTCTATATCCATATAGACTTTGACTATAACTTTAGCATGCTTAAGTTTATCTTCTATATGGTTGGGACTTCTCTCCTTTCATTTAGACTTTTGTCTGGAACCTATAAATGAAGAAATGGTGATTTTTTGTTATTGGTAGAATCCCCCAGTTTAACATTTCTGTAATTTGTGTTCAGGTATGAAATGGACATGTTACTAGGATCTGTAAGTTCAGCCATTAAACAGGTGGAAATCCTTCTCGAAAAGATGAACAACAACACTATCTCAGTAGACTCTACTATATGTATCGAAAAACACTTATCAGGTAAGTTTTTAGTTTGGAACAAATCTAGTGTGGCTATTGTCCTTCCTTCATTTATTTGTGCTAATAACTTTCTAT
The DNA here is from genome assembly GCF_000001735.4 of Arabidopsis thaliana. Taxonomy (NCBI): domain Eukaryota; kingdom Viridiplantae; phylum Streptophyta; class Magnoliopsida; order Brassicales; family Brassicaceae; genus Arabidopsis; species Arabidopsis thaliana. The sequence goes on from NC_003070.9 coordinate 3,434,875, forward strand.
GTGATTGTATCTAATAGCTATGAACTTAAGATGCATTGAGCGGTTATACGGTGATAATGGGCTTGATGTCATGGATCTTTTGAAGAAGAATATGCATAGCGCTTTACCGGTGATACTAACGCGCTTGAAGCAGAAGCAAGAAGAATGGGCAAGGTGCCATTCTGATTTCCAGAAAGTTTGGGCAGAAGTATATGCTAAGAATCACCATAAGTCACTAGATCATCGTAGTTTCTATTTCAAGCAGCAGGACTCCAAGAACTTGAGCACAAAATGTAAGCTTCTTTATCAAATTTTTACTTAATAAGTTCATTATGACAAAATCTAAACTTACTTTAGGTTTGATAAAACCACTTGACCTGGCCACATACTTAAATTTCGTGATTTTGAAGAGAGGAGGATGATTAAGCCAGAGTGAAGTGAACACAAATTTTTATTTATTTCGGAGTTCCAGTTTTGCATTAATGCAATTGTTTCCTTGTGTCCTTAAATGCAGGTTTAGTGGCAGAAGTGAAAGATATCAGTGAGAAAAAGCATCAAGAAGATCTGCTTCAAGCTATTGCTGTTAGAGTTATGCCCTTATTTACTCCTGATTTGGAGTTCAATTATTGTGATACACAAATTCACGAGGATCTATATCTGCTAATCAAGTATTACTGTGAAGAAATATGTGCCACTGAACAATCAGATAAGGTAATGAAGCTGTGGATAACCTTTTTGGAGCCCATCTTTGGCATTCTTTCGAGGTCTCAAGATAACCTTGCTCTGGAAGATGTGTCAAAGTTGAAAAACAACCGAGAATTGCAAGATGCATGTTTGGCAGTGAAGGAGACAGCTTCTGGGTCAAACCGTAAACATCCAATATCCCCGAAACGACTGAGCAAAGATAATACAAAAATGCAAGGAAGTTCTTCTCGGGAAGATGTCTCAGCCAATATAAAAGTGAAAACTGCCCAGCCCGATAAGCTTCAGGATGATGCAGCTATGACTAATGAGGTAACTCCTTGTGTGGAGCTTTTTATAACTTAGTTCGTATGCACTTCAGTTGTGATGAAATGAAATGAAAGGTTACCTTTCTTAGTTACCAAATTGAAAACTTGATGAGTAATCATTAGAGACCAGTCATGATTGTATCTATTTATAAGACTTTACATAGATTACCCTAATTTTGGTTTATGGTCCACAGGTTATCCAGTCTTCCAAATTTGTGTCACCCAAAAATGACCAGATAATGGAGGATGAAGGGAATCATATGGTTAACGCAGCATCGGTGGAAAAGCATGAGCTAGAAGAGGGTGAATTATCTCCCACCGCCAGTCGTGAGCAAAGCAACTTTGAGGTTAATGGACAGAATGCCTTCAAGCCTTTACAAAAGGTGACGGACAATGTAAGAAGCAATAAAGACAAGCAAAGTTGTGATAAAAAGGGAGCAAAGAACAAAACTCGCGCTGAAGATGACAAACAAGAAAATTGTCACAAGTTATCAGAGAATAATAAGACTGCCTCTGAAATGCTTGTTTCAGGAACCAAGGTTAGTTGTCATGAAGAGAACAACAGAGTTATGAACTGTAATGGGCGTGGTAGTGTGGCTGGAGAGATGGCTAATGGAAATCAAGGTGAAGATGGATCCTTCGCATTTTCAGAACGGTTTCTGCAAACTGTAAAACCTGTTGCCAAGCATCTGTCTTGGCCATTGCAAGCTAGTGAAACTTGCTCCCAGAATGATTCTCAAGTTTTTTACGGGAATGATTCCTATTATGTGCTATTTAGGCTTCATCAAGTAAGGACTGTTTGAAGCAAGCTTCTTGAGTATTTAATATGATGGTTTCCCTATCCCGTGCTAATTGCTATGTACTTATGTTGATTTCCAGATGTTGTACGAGAGAATACAAACAGCAAAGAAACATTCAGAAAAGAAATGGAAGGCTGCAGATAACACGACTCCTGATTCTTATCCCAGGTGATTTCTCTTCCAAGTTAATAGCTTTACTTGAAAAAACAATTCCTTACTGATATTCAAAGCATAACACGTTTAGGTTCATGGATGCACTCTATAATTTACTTGACGGTTCTATTGACAATACAAAGTTTGAAGATGAGTGCCGAGCTATTTTTGGAGCACAGTCATATGTTCTTTTCACATTGGACAAGCTAGTTCAGAAGTTTGTTAAGCATGTAAGCAAAACTAGTGTCTTGTCTTCTTGACTCTCTACTTCCATTCTCTCTTTTATTTCTCTCTTTCCTCTGATCATTTGGGATGGTTTGTGGATACGCTTCAGCTCCATTCGGTTGCATCTGATGAAACAGACACCAAGCTTCTGCAACTACATGCGTATGAGAACTACAGAAAACCTGGAAAATTCTTTGATCTAGTGTATCATGAGAATGCATGTGCCCTCCTCCATGAGGCAAACATATACCGGATCAGATATGTAGGTTTCTCTTAACTACGCATATATGTCCATTCAAATTCCGTAATTTATTAATACTACTTTGGAACTGATTGCAGTCATCAGAAGGAACACGTCTCTCGATTCAGCTTATGAACAGTGGGAACAATCAGCTTGAAGTAATGGGTGTAGCGATGGAGCCGGCATTTGCAGATTATCTACAAAATAAATGTCTGAAATCCGTCAATGATGAAGAGAATCACGGACTGTTTCTGAACAGGTGACTGAAGCATGATAAGAGCGTATTGGTATATATATTCTTTTGGTTGTGAAGTAACGTATAACTAAACTCTCTGCAGGAACAAAAAGAAATTCACCAGCTTAGATGAATCTAGGGGGATGCCTGTTGCGATGGAAAGATTGAATATTATCAACGAGATGGAATGTAGGATGGCTTGCAGTTCTTCAAAGGTACAACATATAATGAAATTCTCTTTGCAAGACTTGCAGTCTGAAATGTATATATGTGGATGACTGAAACTTACTTTTCCCAATGATTCAACTGCTGTAGGTGAAGTACGTAGCAAATACATCAGATCTTTTGTACAGAAGCAAACAGGGGAAACCGAATTCAAGAGTTAGTGAAATCTTGAAACAGAGAAGAATATCGCGGTTTCACATAATGCTGAATTGCAGACTTTGTGCCTTGCCTCTATAAACTGGTACCTGCTCCAATTCCATTAAATTCGATCTCTTACATTTACACAAAGGCTGTGAGATCTTCCTCGATATAACTGTTCTGTTTCAGGTGTTAGTGTGGAGGTCCTTAATGGTAAAGACTCTTTGGCTCTTAAAGATTATGCAAACTTTTGGTGGTAGAAAAGAAGTTAACTTGTTTTTAAAGTGACATGGACTGGGATCATATGGCTCATGATTCACTACGCGGCTACTCCACATTTTTTGTTTGTTTTTCTTTTTTCTTTTTGCGTTTGGAGCCGTCAGTTTTGGTGTATAGTTGTATTAGAATATGTGATACGAAAGTTGCCAAAATCGAAAGACTCTCATTTTGTTCATTCAACGTCTACCTCCTTTAAAAAAATTGTCATCACAAAGATAAAATGTTGTAACTACCACAATCATGCCTAAAAAACTAAAAAATTAATTAAACCATAATCACCATATCCAAGTTATTAATAATATACGACACGCGTAGACCAATACCTAGTAAGCGTATATATATGTAGAGCCAAACCTTTTTCCAAACTCAAAACACTACAAACTAGTTTTTAAAAAATGGCACAAAATAAGAATCTCAATCTGGAATTGAGTCTAAGCCAATATGTAGAAGATGATCCTTGGGTTTTAAAGAAGAAGCTAAGTGACTCTGATCTTTACTATAGCGCTCAACTCTATTTACCGAAACAAGAGATGGAACACTTTGTACTTCCGGAGATGGATCATGACCTTGTCCGAAAATTGGGAGCTGGCGTTGAGGTCAAAGTCAGAGATGTTGACAGTGTTGACGATTTTTACACAGTAAGACTTAAAGTACGCAACGGCCAGTATTATCTCGGAAAAGGATGGGGCCTCATCAAAAATGCCAAGGTTTTAAACACAGGAGATCATATTGGACTCTTTTGGGATAAGTTGACAAGAGAAGTCAAGTTCAAGCATTTCAAATCTCAATCAATAACAATGCATCGCGAAGCGGGTACTACTTCGACACAGAAAAACGTATTACAGAAGAAATGAATACACACAAGTAACACAACCATTTAAAATGTAAAAGAAATGTGTATAGATATAATCTTAAAGTAGATATTGGGGAAATGGTCGTGTTATCCTCGTAAAACAGCACAATGACAGAAAAAAATTATGCCTCTCTTTATGAGTTAATCTATGAGTAGAAACTAGAAACCGAGCAAATGAACGAACGTAATAAGTAAAAAGAAACATGTACATGTGGAAAAAGTTTTTTTAAATGTATAATCAGAATCTAGAGCATGCCATAAGAAGTTATTTTAATAAATTTGGAGGAGAACGATGCTATTTACCAGACTAATTTAATGCTCTTTACATAGTTCTATGGATCATAAATCGTTCACATTCCAAAAACATTCATAGTTAACAAGATAGCTAAAGAATTGCAGAAAAACTCAATTCGGAATTGAGTGTATAGCCTTTTTTAGTGACATTTTATTGTTTATACGTTTTTTTTTGTTGTTGTCATAATATAGTTTTGAGTTAGTCATATACATTTGTATATAGTTATTGGTTGGCCATGTAGTTATATATAGTTTTAGGCTTTTAGCATTTTTAGCCTTCAAGACTTTTGCGGATCCTAGCAACATCCTGGCCGTTGATATCATAAGCACTCTTCAAAACCTCTACCAGAAACGGAGGCTTTGAAATGAAAGACGACAAAGATACAATCTGAGTCCCAGGATTCTGACTACTCAGCCCAGAGACTGCCAAAGCTGAGCTCACCGTATCAATGTTATATAGAAAATGGATCAAACCTTTGGGAAACACGAATGTCTCACCCGGATGAAGCTCCTGCGTAAAGACCCGACCCGACGTATCCACGAACCCGACGAGAAGGACACCGTCGAGGCAGACTGTCACTTCGGAGGCGCGTGGGTGCACGTGCGGTGGGACAACACCAGAGCCTCCGAAGTCTAGCCTGGCCATTGTAAGGCCCACTGTGTTTAGACCTGGGAGGTTGGCGGTTGTGGTCACAGTGACGTTGATCATAAACGGTTTGGTCTTAGTGTTTCCGGGTCTGGATAATGCGGATGTTGAAAAGTCAGAGACGCTGGCTTGTGTCGGATCTTTGCAAAGTTTGCCGTTGAGGAAGATTTGTTGGTGAGATGAAGGAGGAGGAGAAACGCAGTAGTCTTGGAGCGGGTCCGGGTCGGATTTAACCCGACCCATAAGAAGTGTGAGCGTTAGTAGTATGTTTAGAATCATAGAGAGCGAGAAGCAAAGCTGAGTTAGAGCTTGTAAATAATGAAATTTTAGAGTAAAAGATGTCTTAGTAAGATGCACTTAATTTATTGGACCTTATGTTTGTTTTCAACTTTCTATATATATATTTGATATTGGTTTATTGTTTAAATTCAAAATTTGGGATACTTTTTTGTTTGTGTTACAGAAGAAGCAACACAATGTTTAATTTTAATCATGTAAACCAAAAAAACAAGTTTTCATTGTGGTGGTGCCAGAATTTTAGTTTAAGCAAAAGTCATTATATATAGTAAGATATATTTTGTTAGCCGTTAAGCAAAGCAAAACAAAACTATCCTTCATGCAATGACTTTTATTGTGCTATGCTTATCTCTACTATATATTCAAAACCATGAGTTATCATATCGACAACAAGAAAAAGAAAAAAGAAAAACTAATTTTACTTGATGTTTCCTCTAAATACGAAGAAGATAATGGACATAAGATTCAAATTTTTCAAATTACTATCTAAAAAGAAAGAAGAATAAATTAAACAGCAAACTAGCCGTAGACAAAAGTAATCTACATGTTAAGAGTAAAGCAAAAAACGTGGAAACACACATGCAACAGCGATCGGACACTACAGTACCCCAAAGATGACAAAAGAAAAAGATGTGGTAGAGAGATTTATTCCCCCACATGAAGGGACAAAACGCAAACCAAGGACAATTTTTGTTAATTTATTGCAAAATTTTAAATACGCCAAACGTGAGGAGTATCGTTTGGGGATGATTTTGTTGTCGACAATAATTAATGATTTTGTTGGTTATATACATTGCATCTACAAATTTTAAAATTGATTTCGTCTTTCCAATGTGGTTGGCTCTGTCATTAGATTATTATACTAATCCAACTCTTTATATTGTATCTTTTATTATTTTTTTTATAAATAATACGAGTAAAATTCGTGTGTGAATATAGAATTTCGTTCAATGGTTGATTTAGGTTGAATTAGGTTGATTTAGAGAAAAAGAACACCTGACGTCTAAATTTGGATTACAAGCTAAAATAAAGTGAGATATAATATGTTTTATTAGATAATCGAAAGAACATCTGATTTGTTCATCAGAAAATGAATGCGAATAGCAATTGGGTCATGTCCTTAGATTGTTGCAGCGGTCTTCTCGATGATAAATAAGTTTACGACCAACCGCCTATAACAACCTCTAGTACCAATCAAACATAGATCCGAAACACACACGTTAAGCAACATATATACAAAAGTTAAAGCTATCCCAAGCTTAATTATATTGGTCGTGGTTTCTAATGTGAAGATCTTACTTGGATCCAAATGGTAAAAACACATGACCATAAAAAAAGAAACACCAAAATGGGTGCCAGAGACAAGGGATCTATAGAGACTATTTATGGAGAAATATGCCCCAAAGGAAGGGAACAAGAGTTGCCCATTTCCAGCTTTGCATTTATTCTTTCTTCCTCTTCCTTCTTTCTTCTTTTTATTTTCTTGCTTACTCTCTACACATCTACACATGCATAATGATGCATCCACTACTTCGTCGTATATTATAAGCATTTTTTTCTTGGGTTAAATATGTATATTCAAAGTTGCATTAGAGCATCGGCTTGTGCATCTCTTTTGGGAAGGATAGAATTGAACGTCATCGTTTCATCTATTCCCTTAGCTTCATTGCAAGGTTGAAAAATGGACCCAAAATTTGGTTTTAATTAACCGCCTTTTATGCATTTATATTTTTATTCTTTTTTACTATAAATTCATATGTATAAGTTTCAAATTTTATGTTTGTAACCTAAATTGTTTTCATTATCTATGAAATATTTATAATTTAGCCAAAAAAATTAGAGCATCGGCTTATAGTCATTAATAGGAGTATTTTGGGTCATAAAACTGATATATATTTATGGAACTGTTTAATGACTATAGTGGATTCAAATGTTACTAGTTGATTTGTATCTGGAAAAAAAAACCTTAGCTCTCTGATTCTTGAATTGTCAGATCTAGCTAACTTTCTGATTATAAAACCCCATATGTCTATGATATTGACTTATTTAGGACCCAATACATAAGAAAAAAACGCATATTCAAGTCTCGTTATCATAATAAATGGTGAATGTCGAAGGTTCGATTGCAATTTTCCCTTTGTTTAAAGACTAAAAAAGTTAAAAACGTAACTTTGTGCAGAAATTAAAATAATTAAAAGATATTCGAAAAGCTTTAAGGAAAAGGAAAAAAGGCCCACGTGGAGGCGCGAGAGATTAAAGGGACATCTATAAAATTTGACGGCGTCAAGTCAACGTGCAATTAAAAACACCGTCAGAGGTAAAAACGAAGTTAACGGAGATAGATAATATTACACGGCATCCCAGAATAGTTCCACTAATCTAATCCGGGACTCCTCATCTTCTGCCGTCGAATCGGCGATTCCTCCGACGACGACGTCAACACGTCATCATCTTCATCGTCTATCGGAGATGAAAGTGGCGAGGTGGAAAAGATCTCCACCGGAGATAACGGCGGAGACGAATCCGACGATTCAGTCGAAACAGTCAACGGCGGCGACGATTCAGGCGAGATAGTCAACGGAGGTGACGGTGGAGGAAGCGAAGAGTTAACGGAACTAGAATCTTCCGGAAGCTTCCGTTTGTTTCCGTTGGAAAGTTTAACGTCTTTAGTTAAATGACTTCTCAGACGTTTCACGTCGGCGAGTTTCACCGGTTTCAATAAGAAATCTTGAGCACCTTCCTCAAGGCATCTGTTCAAAAATCATTTTTTTTTTTTACAAAATTTTATCAAATCAATCAACAGTTTCTAAAAACTCCAAAATCTGTGAAGAAATCAACAAGAATCACACCTGTCGATTCTGGTCAATACATTCTCCGACGACATGATTACAACCGGAACTTCTCTGAAATTGGACGATTCCTGTTTCAGATGACCGGAAAATTCAACATTGTTACTAAAACAACCGTAATCTGAAACAGGAAAATGGCGGGAAAATGCAGACCTTAATCTTCTTGAGAAGCTCATAACCAGTCATTCCAGGCATACAGTAATCAGTGATGATCAAATCAACTTTCAATCTCTGAAAATATCCATTTAAACTAAATCAAACTCACGAATCGTAATCTTCAAAAAAAACAAAAAGCTGTATCAGATTTCAATAACTTACATCGAATTCAGCAGAAGCTTTCTCATTATCTAACCCTAGAAATTCCAGAGCACGCCATCCACTATCTACCGCCGTAACTGACAAACGATACCACCGGAGATGTAAATATTCCGGCGAGGAATAAAAAAAAGTGAAAGATGTTTTTTTTTTTGAAAAAATACGAACCTTTGCAGGAAGTAATACGAAGCAATCTCTCGATGACAATACGATCAACGAGACTGTCATCAACGGCTAAGACATGAACTTCATCTAAATCCAACGGCGCAGATTCAATTCCTCCGATACCACCGACGCTCATCATCTCCGACCTTCGTAAACAAGAAACACCACCGTCTCTGGCCATAGACGAGCTTATAGTAACTGTGAGGAGAGGATGAGAATAAAATAGAGAGAAGAAGACGAAGAAGAAGAGCTCACATCTGTTTTCTTTTGTTCCTTTCTCTTCCTTAAGACAGTTTTTTATATTTCTGATTTTTTTGTTCTCTAAAATAAATCTTTTATGAGTGTGTCTTTTTGGTTTTTTCAATTTTTATTTTGAAAAATCTCCAGCGAGGAAAATCCAACAAAATCTTTGGTTCCTATTAATGTGAAAATTATATATTTTTATGTGCCGTGCTTTTAGGGTTGAAAAAATTGAACTTTTATCTTTGAAAACAATAGTATTAATAAATAGAGATTTTATGGAAAATCCGGTGGAGGGCCTATGCGAATATCATAGAGAAAATAATATTCCTAAAATCGAATAAATAATAGAGGAGAAGAAATCCGTACAAAGGAATCCAAAAAATAAAAATATACCATCGTGAGATATATACAACTTCTTAGTCAAAATCTCGTCATTACTCATTAGTGTGATTGGAAAAAAAAAACTGAAAATGGAATCACTCACTGTTAAGAATAATAAACCAGAAGATTAAAGAAGCTAATTTTGGTCATACACCATTACAATTCATAGTAGCGTGTTTAAACTTAACCGGCTCGGTTCTTCGGATTGGTCTTATTTGTATTAAGTACTAACCACTAAGACAATTTTATATTGTTCCATGTGATTGGTCAGTTTCTAATTTAAAATTTATGGTTCAAATGCAATTCATAGAATAATATTAAGATCGGGTTTTGTGGGTTGACGAGAAAATTAGTATACGCCTAACTAGTAGTATATCCATCCATATGACTCTAGAAATTTTATGTTATCCAAACACTTTTATTTATATCGTTTTCAAATGGCAAAAAAAAAAAAAAGAAGAAGAGGAAAGTGGACAAATAATAATAAAAAAAAAGGATTTGACGTCCACATTAAAATTTGGATCCGCGGGACCCAGGGAAATCTAAAAGAGGGACCCATAAATATTTTGTTGGGAACAATTTGTATTAATGAAAGGGGGAATTGGACTTTACCTCTCTTCTTCTTTTTTTTCTTTAATCTTCCAAACATAATTTGCTGTTTCACTCTTTTAGACACCACACCGTATCAAATCTTGGAGATCGCTTTTGCTTTCTCTTTCCCACCCATTTATTATATTTTTTTATATAAAATATCATTATTATTTCTTTTTGTTGAAAGGGTAAATGTTTTGATTTTCTATTTTATTTTTAAAAATTTTATGAAAATGTTATGACAATATAGGTGTTTTTAAAAATCTCTTGATAATAAAGAGCTACTATTAAGAAAAAATAGGTATATAAACATGAGAACAATAAATATATATAATGATTCTTTGGCTCTTTATTTTTTCTAGAGAAACAAATTTATTCCAGATTGAATGTAAACTAAAGACGACCAAATCCAATACTATGACATTTTCCTACTTAAAGTTAAAGCTCAAAAGATCAGGTTTCAAGGTTGCTTAGAAGTTATCGATCACAGTCGTGGATGATCAAAGTAGAGTTTTATCAAAAGACTTTTGTTTCTTCTAATTGATAGTGTCTCTAATTTAATCGTTTTTCTACATTAACCAAAAACATCTAACAAAGTAGAAAGAAAAATGACGCGTGAAATAGACAAATCTTACAATGGATATATTGCCCATTTTTATAAAATAATTACGCGAAATTTAAGATTGATTTGAGAATTGATTTTTCAAACGATATGGGCCAACGAATGATGGATCAAATCTTCATGATGTCAACTCAAAATCGAGGGTTGAACAAAAAAATCCATAAAAGTAGTCATCAACGTGTCGCACATAAAATCGTAATCTATCTTTTTTCTAGGAACTTTGGACATCAATTACAAAATTAAAGACATTGACATTTTCCCTTTAATTAATTTTATGTTGGTACTCGATTGAGGTTTGGAGCATCTTTATATTCTAATCATTATTGTAAATATTTTCTACATAGTATAATATATTTGTAGAAATAAAAGTAATTGATTAGTTGACCTAATTATACAATACTCAAAATCATGTACACTTGAATATTTTCATTTTGACGTCTAGATTTTGTTACAGGATCAATGGATCATATAGAAACTCAATTTTAGTCTATACGTACATGGAAATATAGTTGAATCTCAAATCCGAAAATCCAGATTAATGTCAACATAAGCTCATATCTAATCTACAAAGCATTTGTTGGATAACATAGATTGGTCTTTCTCCTTCCTTGGTATCACTCTTATGTTGTCTGAGTTATATCTCCTATCCTATTGATTCTTAGACTTTTTTGTGAGCTAGTAATTATTCTCTTCCAAATTGTGCTCTCTAGCTTTATGTATCAAAAATTTCACCATCAATATGAGGCCATGTTGATCTCGATGAAAACGAAGTTACTCGTTTGTCTTAATTTAAGAAAATTGTGGGCTCTAACACCATATTGCAAAGTTTTTTTTTATTCTTAGTCGTTAATTATTATTTGCGAAGTTTATACTTCTATTTCGATGTGTTATGCTTATTATCACACACACTCATGCAAGAAATGTTTCAAAAACGTCAAGAACAAGGAGCACATAAAATTTCATAAGTTAAGATTTTTGACATAACAATCAACTAACAGATATATCTCAACAATATATGAACATGCATGCGCTAGCTCTAAAAGGGGGTTGGCAATCGGAGTAGTGAAGCTTTCTATATTTTATGCCCGAAACTGAAGATTTTAGTGAAGGCCCAATTGTGTCTGTGTTTGATCCATATTAATATTCACTAGGGTCGGACAGTTAAACCCAACCAAAGCCCTGAACACTTTTCAATCAAAATGGATATCGTAATTGTCACTTTTGAAAATATAGACTAAACAAAAATGAATATAATTTAACCAAACGAAATGTAATTTCATATACCTAAAGAAACCAGGCTTTTTAGTCCACACTATTCTCTGCGATTCAAGCCTATTTTTTTATAGAAAAAATCTCTGCAATTTGTCTAAATATAGAATTATCAAAGTCATAGATATTTTGGCTGACTTTGGAGATCTGCATCGTTCAAGAACAATAGTTTACGTACATAAACTAGGATTCTATCCTACTTTATCTGCGTCGTAATCTTTTGATCTTTTCTCGTCGATATTACATGTGTCTTTTTTTTATAATGGATATTACAAGTTATATATACTCTATAGTTGTTAGCTTATTATGCATGCTCGCTGGAATAGTTTAAGTAACAACAACCTTTGGAATAGTTTTTAAGTAACAACCATTTATTTAAGTTTAGTGGACTTTTTTTTTAATCCCTGGTCTTGGCATTCTTGGTGGGCTTCTTTTCTTTTTACATATAAACTATCAGAGTGCTCTTGGAGTCGTCTAGAAGAGAAGCAAAGGTTTTATTAATAGGGAAGGTGGGGTCCCTCTTTGGATACACTTAATTATCTTCAACATAATTAAAATGGTTAGTAAATTCAACCTGTTTTACATAAAATAAAATAATAAAATCTAGTCCTACTTAAATTTCTCAATTCATCTCTAATACAATCTACATGCATGTGCAAGTTTTTGTTTTTCACTTGCACATGTATACCCGTGTTTGGAACTCTCAATAAATCTTTTTACAAGAAGAAATCTATATATACGTAAATAACTAAATATGTTGTATACAATGTCTCTGTTATGAGAAAAATAGAATTGGTTAATTAGTATTCTTTCTATGTCTCAATGCATGTATTATTATATGTGATACGTACTTCGGTACCTGGCACAGCCCATGATCATATGATATAACTTTCCTTTAAAAGAGACAAATACGACAGCTAACCCTTTTTGGTCAAGACTATAGTTAAAACTTAAACATGGTCAAGTTGCATAAGTTTTACGGACACCGTATACTACTAACTAACGTTTCAGAATGGTTTTTGAATTAGTGTAAAGTTGTTTGATACTTCGATGGCAATATAATATATACAAATATATATGTAACAATTAATATAGAAGGTGAGGTTGATATATATAATTGGTGTATATATATATATATAAGTTCAGTATATCAAATATTATAGAAACCAACCCACCCACCCACCTAGTAGCCACCATAAAGAAACTTTCAGAAAATCATAATTAGCTAAAATTATTCCACATGCTATTGGATAAATAAAAGATTATCGTTGACAGCATACTTATTTGGAATTCTTCTTTCCCTCGATTGATATAATATTACAATTTCTTACTTCAAAATTTTAAATAAAGGACCTGAGCGAGAGGAAAGAGGCTTTGATTGCATGAGACACCTATTGGTGGCAAGAAAGTCTACCAATCAGAGATCTTAGGTTGTACGAGTGAATATAATTATAACACCTAATAAGGATTAATTATTGTTATTTCACTTAATTGTCTTGATCTATCTTTTAAGTTACAGAGCAGTGGGGTCCTTAATTGGAACAACTGTCCAAACCAAATGCCATTTCATTAGACTTATTTGTATTAAAATAAGATTATCCCATGACTTGATTCACCTGAAAATAGAATAATCTATACCTTTCTTTAATATCAGTTTTCTTTCTGTATAAAATATTGTCTTCTCATGCTTTATGAAGATTTGCCCAAGATCTTGTTTTGAAGATTAGACTTATGAATATAATTTTTATTTGTTAAATAGTATAGATGCTTGCATCATTGCCCACTTCTTGTATTCCTTCATTTGGCAACTAACTATTCTCCCTGTTTAATGTAATAAGTAATTAACATTCATTAAACATGGTCAAGATAGGCTTTTTCTTTCTTTTTCACAGTAATTAGACAAATAAGATTTGGTTTAGGTGGAAGACATTGAGATAAATTACAAGAAAGCTTCAATTCATGCTCCATCATCAATTCTCTCTGCGAGCAACTTTAATTGATGGGAAATTTCAAAAATCTACAATGATAATTACATAAAAACACATCAATAAAAAGAATATCCAGTAGACTATTAACTTTGTTAGAGAACAAGGGACGACGATTCGTTTGATTTCGTTCTTGTTGCAATATGCTCTTGAGTGAACGTTTTGATACAAAATGTCATCTGCTCGCTTAAATTTATGATGGATATATGCGTTATTCAAATACATAGTGAAATTTAATATCATTATGGGATCAAAATATTATACTTAACCTTCCATGTTGATTATATTTTTTGGCCTAAGTTGGTTAGCCTTATTTCTTCATATCTTTCTTTGACTTTTGATATTAGATCAATAATATGATATTAACATCTTAATGTTCTCTTTAAGCTTAGAATATAACTTTTGTATTAATTGTCACAAGTGGTGTGATCGCTGCATGCCTTTTCAAATATATTTATTTATTCATCATATCTCAACTTAATCTAACTATTTTATTCACGCACTAAACAGAAAGTATTTTTCCACAATATTTAAAATAAATTAAATTTGATCAATTTTAAGTAAATGTAGATATAATAGTATAATACATAAGATAAAAGATAAAACAAGTTGACAAGTTAAGTCTTTATATATAGTATTTAAAAGATTTCTCTAACCCGTTTTATCATTTTGCCCTTTTTCTTTCCCATATATGCATATGCGCGTGGTATCCACATATATCTCTATAAAACCTATTACATGTTAGTGTAATATTTATTGTACCTATCAAGGTTTATTTTCCAAGATCATTTCTCGTCACACCTTAGATTCAAACAACTAATTTTATTATAAACCCTAAAATACTATAACTTGATGCTGTTCATGACTAATATAAAAAACCCTTCATACAATATAAAATTTCTTTAGACATACAATATATTATACTATTACAGATGCAATGCATCATTAGTTACAAACTATTAAACTAAATATCCCCCGTCTCTCTCTTGCTATATAAAGAAGATCATTTACACATCTCCTTAAGCAAATTAAACCCATCGATAAACACATACGTTCACACATATATGTCTATAAATCCGACAATGTCTCGTACTGGCGAAAGTTCTTCAGGTTCGTCCTCCGACAAGACGATAAAGCTATTCGGCTTCGAACTCATCAGCGGCAGTCGTACGCCGGAAATCACGACGGCGGAAAGCGTGAGCTCGTCCACAAACACGACGTCGTTAACAGTGATGAAAAGACACGAGTGCCAATACTGCGGTAAAGAGTTTGCAAATTCTCAAGCCTTAGGAGGTCACCAAAACGCTCACAAGAAGGAGAGGTTGAAGAAGAAGAGGCTTCAGCTTCAAGCTCGGCGAGCCAGCATCGGCTATTATCTCACCAACCACCAACAACCCATAACGACGTCATTTCAGAGACAATACAAAACGCCGTCGTATTGTGCATTCTCCTCCATGCACGTGAATAATGATCAGATGGGTGTGTACAACGAAGATTGGTCGTCGAGGTCGTCGCAGATTAACTTCGGTAATAATGACACGTGCCAAGATCTTAATGAACAAAGCGGTGAGATGGGTAAGCTGTACGGTGTTCGACCGAACATGATTCAGTTCCAGAGAGATCTGAGTTCTCGTTCTGATCAGATGAGAAGTATTAACTCGCTGGATCTTCATCTAGGTTTTGCCGGAGATGCGGCATAACAAATTAAAGAGAGATATATGATTAAGATTATATGTACTATAGTGGCGTATTTCATTGGGATCATGAAGGGGAAAAAACGAGACATATAGTATTCTTGATGCAATTTGAGTTTTGTAATTTATTTAGGTTTATGTATGTTTTCGAAGAAAAAAATAATTCCAAGTGATGTTGTGGAATTATTCAAAAAAAGAAAAAAAACTTTATTAGATGGCTTTACTAGAAAATTCTCGATCATCATCGTCATCCGATACAAAATAAAGTCAGGTAGAGGATCGAGCATTTATAAATTATGGAATAACAATAAATCGTACTATGGAAGCAAATCATTTTCTTGTTCCTTAGTTTGCTGACCGTACATATACTAGTTGACAAGGTTAATCCATAAATCTCTTTGTATCATTGTGTGCTGTGTTTTTTTTTTTTTTTTTTTAATACTGTGTGCCGTGTTGGTGCATTTGCGTAATTGATGGAGGCAACATTTTGAACATAATCACTTTCTTGTTGCTTAATTAGTGTATATGGCCATGGGTACGTTCTTCCTATTGGTACATATGCATGTATTTATATTACAAGGTGAGTATTCGTTACAAGTTGTGTACATATGTTCTTACACGTGCAATTCGTACACGCCTCAATTTGATTTATAGTCAAATTTCAAAAAATTTGTTAGAAATTTCATCTCAAAAGTTATAATATGATCTAACGTGAGACTAAAAAACATATGTGAATTTGAATGATATAAACTTGATGTTTTTTTTTAATAACCTATATACTTATTGTAGGTACAATCCAACGATTTTATGAATGTTGTATTTTTTTTGTATACACTGTAAAGACGATTTTATGTCATGGCTATTAATATAAGAATATACATTTTAAAAATAAGATTTTAAACTGATGTCTCTTACCAATCTCAAGACGAGTACTTGTGATTCTTCGGAGACAATGAGAAGAGTTTGTAAATTCTGAATACTCCTTAAACGAACAGAATAAGTGAATTTAGTGGTGGATATAACTAGCTTGACTTTAGATCTTATTCTTTCAAATAGATTTGGTGTAAGATTGATTCGACATTTCCCATTAAATCTCCAAACAAATATGTGCATCAATTCGTAACTGTACAGCTTTAAAAATACATATAATAAATGGAGTCGGCAGGTTTGTATATTAAATTAATTTGCGTGATTGGAATGATAAGCTTAAGATCCATCATCCAGTGTTGGAGGTCCCTTTAATTTTTGTCTACACATGTCACTTCCGACACCAACGGAACTCCATTTGCTTATGTGTGTATTGGATGCTTATCCCATTTAATTAAAAAAAAAAATGTTTTTAAAAGGTATTATTCCTTTATTGTCCAATTCGTATGTTTCCTAATTTTGGTAAATATGTTTTTGTTAAGTTTGAAACATCGTTCCTTGCATTACGTATGAGTAAATCATACACGAGCGTATGACCGAGTTGGAATTTACGTAATGACAGATAAATTTGTACATTTACGACATATAAAAATATGAAATCAACCTACATATCTCTTTTTTCCTTTACTATTCTGAAAATTCTAGGTTTTTGACGGAAGAAGTGAAGGCTATAATCACAGAATGGAGGACTCTGTCACGCATTGTGTTCTAGTATGCCATATTTAACACTTGTCAATATGGCTTCGAAAACCGATAATTTTCCCTAACTAAAAATAAAATAAATCTAAGTGGCCACCTAAATGTGTTTAGTTATTATCATACATGCATGCAACATTTTATCATGGCATGTGAAATGTAATCATAATGGAGGATAGACTGCTTACTACTTAAAACAATAAACCACTAATTATCAGTTTTGAAATGATTTATTTTTGTTTAAAGAAGAGATAATGTTATATAATGTTGTGGGAGACAAAGATAGATCCAAGCCAGGTAAGGTTAGCTTGTTGATCTAAATTGATTAAAGCATTTGTTGAACAAGACTTCGCCATCTGTACCACCCATTCTTCTTTCAATTATGGATTATAATTTAGTAAATATCATATATATGCCTCCATTATAACTTTTATTATTGACATTATTGCTTTCTTAAAAGCAAGTTTATTTATCAAAAACTATTGATTGGTCATTGTGAAACGTTATATTTGACCGTCAATAAAACTATACATAACGCAATACATACATTATTATATCAGGTAAAGACTAAGTTATATTAGTATCTTATAAAATGACAATAACATGTTCTACGTAAAAAAAAAGGACAAGGATTATCGGTTACTTTAATAGTTTGAATGATTCTTGATCTAATAATTAAAACATTGGCGTTAGATGTAAGTTTTTGAAATTTAAATTGATTTTAAATGAATCAGTTGATCTAGACAATTAATTTGGTAGAACACCGATCAGAGACCCTTCTTCCAGAAACTGTGATTATAAAACGTGTACTAAGAGACAAGTAAAAATCTTCGTTTTTCTTAATTTAATGCATAGTTGGCTATTTGCGTGCATCATTATTTGCACAATAGTAAATATTCGATTCACGTCGTGTGCAGGAACCCATTCTTTTATCACTTCCAGTAACTTATGACGTTTTAGGATATGAAACATATTTCACCGTTGATCTTGTTTTCTTGTTGTTGTTTAATATCATTCACCGTTGATCTTGTTATTGAGTTTTTCTTTGCTTTTCAATTCGGTTTTATGTAACCGCTAAAAATTAATGGAGAAGAAACCCGTCTTATACCTACAAACCGGGAAATGTGAAGAAGAAACAAACCGGTCGGTTATTGAATTTTAGGGTTTTAAGGTTTTGACCGATGGTTGACTTAGGGCGCGCTTCTCTGCTTTGGTACACACACACACACATCAAGCTGCTTCTTTTACCTCTCTTCTCGCTTCACTCACCATCCTCAGGTTCGTTCTCTGTCACAAACATTACTTCCGACGAAAGAATTAATTTTACAGTTAGGAATTGTAATCAGTGCGAGTAAGTACAGGAATCGAAGCCGGTTTTGTGTTTCTTTTGCTTGATTTTTCTCCGTTTATTCTCAACTTTGAGACTTTTGCTTCATTGGTTACCCTATAAAGCTTGAAACTTTATTCGAATTGAGATGTTCCATTAGATATTTTCAAACAAGTTCCTGCCTTTTTACTCTACATTAAGCTAAAACCTGTGTTTGATTGAATTTTTGATTTCGGCTTAATTAAGGTTAGGCAAAACCAATAACTGGTGTGAGAATGAGGAAGAAGGTAGACGAACGTATAAGGACTCTGATTGAAAACGGTGTTAAACTTAGACACCGTTCCATGTTTGTCATTATTGGTGATAAGGCTCGTGACCAGGTAAAATTCTTCTTGTTATAGATAATTTCTACTTTGCATTTTCCTCGGATTTCAAGTCTAATACTTTTCTGATTCTGTTATGTAACAGATAGTTAATCTTCATCACATTTTGTCAAAATCGGTGGTCAAGTCTAACCCAAGTGTGCTATGGTGCTACAAGAATAGACTCGACATTAGCAGGTTTGATTTATCAACCGATTCAAATATTAGATATTTGCAAAAGTTGAAGCGTTGAAATTTTGTTATTAAAAACTTAATTGAAGCCTAGTTAATAATTAGGTGTGAGTTTCTTTTGAATTTTCCATGCCAAGAGAATGATGGAACCTGGTTTTGTGAGCTATGTTACGCATATTTGTGGAGTTCTATTTGTTGATAACTTGGTCCTGAAAAAGAGTGGGTGTAATTGGTTTTGTGTGCAGTCACAATAAAAAACGTGCTAAGCAGTTGAAGAAGATGAAGGAGAGAGGACAATTAGATCCTGAAAAACTCGACGCTTTCTCTCTTTTTCTTGATGTGGTGGATGTTACTCATTGCTTGTACAAAGATTCTGAAAGAATTCTTGGGAATACTTTTGGCATCTGCATCTTACAGGTACTCTTGATTAATGGCTGAAGAAACATTTACTTTTGCTGCAGCTTACTCATATTTGCATCCTATTCTTACTATGTTCAGGATTTTGAAGCTCTAACTCCAAATCTACTAGCAAGAACAATAGAGACAGTCGAAGGGGGTGGGCTAGTTGTATTATTATTACAATCGCTTGCTTCACTTACTAGTCTCTGCACCATGGTTATGGTATGAAGACTGATTTTGCTAGTTATGTTGTTTGCTAACTACTTATTTGGAGTTACATGATTGGTTCTGTTCATATCAGGATGTGCATGATAGATTTCGAACCGAGTCACACTCTGAAGCTTCCGGACGTTTCAATGAACGATTTCTGTTGTCACTAGCATCTTGCAAAGCATGCGTTGTCATGGATGATGAGTTGAATTTATTGCCACTTTCATCTCATATCAAATCTATCACAAAAGTTCCAACAAAGGAGGTAATTTCTATAGCAAATTCACACTTCTTTTCATGGGTTGTTTAGAGAGATTGTCTTCCATCATACCAGTTAGCATCTTTAACTTTTCAATTTTATGTGTTTGTAATAAAAGGATTCGGAAGCGCTTTCTGAGGCAGAACGAGACCTGAAGAGTTTGAAAGATGCACTAAACGATGATTTTCCTGTTGGTCCTTTAATTAATAAGTGTTGTACATTGGATCAGGTATGTGGTTTAGTCAGCTGTGCACATTGGATTAAGAAGTGTTGCACATTGGATCAGTATTGAATTTTCTCTTTTGTAGGGTAAAGCTGTTGTCACATTTTTCGATGCAATATTGGATAAGACCCTCCGTAGCATAGTTGCTCTGATTGCTAGTCGTGGGCGTGGAAAATCTGCTGCACTTGGTCTAGCTGTTGCTGGGGCTGTTGCTGCTGGGTAGGCTTGAGTTATTTTGAGCTTTTATTCATGTTTGTTAATAGTATTTATTGTCTTATTAATTCTATATCGTATTTTCTGTTAGGTACTCTAATATTTACGTAACAGCACCGAGCCCAGATAACTTGAAAACAGTCTTCGAGTTTGTTTGCAAAGGTTTCGATGCACTTGAATATAAGGTAATATGAGCTTCTTCTGCATCACACATATGAAGCAATTTTCTAGAAACTGCTGGACTTCTTCCATTTTGTTGGGGTTGTCATAGATTTGAAATCTGCACTATCTCCTGGAAGAAGAAAAATGTTACTTTGTTTTGCATGTTAATTCAGGATTACCATATAATTTTCTGAACTCTATCTTCAACTATATATTTGAAGGAACATCTTGAATATGATGTCGTGAGAAGTGTGAATCCTGAATTTAATAAAGCCATCGTACGGATCAATATCTTCAAGCAGCACAGGCAAACTATCCAGGTCTGTCCAACCCTGAATTTTTGTAAGAAGCCGTAGTTTGTGTCGATCGATAAATTGCTTTATTCTTCTTCTTTTTTCATGCAGTATATACAACCGCATGAACATGAAAAGCTCTCACAAGTGGAGCTGTTGGTTATTGATGAAGCGGCAGCTATTCCTTTGCCAGTTGTGAAGTCTCTACTTGGCCCTTACCTAGTTTTCTTATCATCTACTGTCAGTGGGTATGTGAAACAGGAGTAAAATGCTTATATTCCCATGATATTGAAAGATATATGCATGGCTTGATTATATATAGGGTCAGTCAGGCTGCTGATTTTTGTTTGTTTTACCTTCTTTGCCAAAGCTATGAAGGTACTGGTAGATCTTTGTCCCTGAAACTCCTCCAACAGTTAGAAGAGCAAAGCCGAGCCCCTGTCACTGGTGTTGAAGGCTCTCTTTCTGGTATTTACTACTACATCTTGCTTTCACTTTTGGCATGTGGCAACCTGGATATTTTTTTTTTGTAGAGATCCCAATATTATTATTAAGAATATAGAAGTTCATCTTTTTTAAAATATCGCTCCAATGCCTTTGCGTCGGGGCTTATCAGCTAGCATTTTCATAAGAAAGAAATTTATGTTTTTGAAGTAAACCATTGCTCCAATTCCTAAGTTTGAGGAATATATGTGAATGATTTTTTCCAAGAACGTAGGTTTTGTTGTTAAGTTTGGCCTTAAGGGCCTCCGAAGGTTGATTGAAACTTCATGCAGAGTAGTCCTCTGTCTGATGGGTGTTCATATTCATTAGAACTAATGTTCTCTCACGCAGGGCCTACTACTTTCATATCTTAGTATGTAGTATTAGATATCCTCTTTTTCCTACACTATCTAGTTGATGTGATTCGTTATCTTGGGGAACTCCGTGACTGTCTGAATTTTCTTTGGATTCAGGTTGCCTTTTCAAGAAAATAGAACTTAGTGAGTCTATAAGATACGCTTCTGGAGATCCAATTGAATCCTGGCTTAATGGATTACTATGCCTTGATGTTGCTAATTGTCTTCCAAATCCTGCTTGGTATGGTATTTCACTTCATATAAATAGAATGTTGCCATCCTTTCTTGCCAACTAGTGATCTAGAAAATGATTTCTATTTTTCTTGCATTTGTAGCCATCCTCTGCCAAGTCAGTGTGATCTTTATTATGTCAACCGAGACACCTTATTTTCTTATCACAAGGACAGTGAGTTGTTTTTACAGGTAATAATAGTTGATTTTACAACCTACGTACTTTTTGCTACCTATATTTTGTTAATAAGGCATTAAGTGGTATTCTACAGCGAATGATGGCACTTTGTGTCTCTTCTCACTACAAGAATTCTCCTAATGATCTTCAACTTTTGTCGGATGCTCCTGCTCATCATTTGTTTGTGTTGCTCGGTATGCAATTGTTCCTCCTTTTCATAGCTAGAGATAATCATCAGATTTAGAGTATTGCCTTATTTTCTTTTTGGCACAGGTCCTGTTGATGAGTCCAAAAACCAGCTTCCTGACATACTGTGTGTTATTCAGGTATCGATTTCTTACTTTCTGCTCTGCTCTTTGAAATTGTTTGTTTGGAGAAAAACAGTTAGTTGGACTAAACAAAGAATAAAAGCAGCTATCAGTCTGCTTGAATTGTTTGTTTGCAGCAATTTTGTTTTGTAAAATCATGAATCTCATATCTTGTCGTTCGTATGTGATTGATTCTGGATGTAACTGGTCTTAAGTATCCTTGAAATTGATATTTATGCAGGTCTGTCTCGAAGGACAGATATCTCGGAAATCAGCTGAAAAAAGTTTAAGAGAAGGTCATTCACCACATGGAGATCAAATACCATGGAAGTTCTGTGAACAGTTCCGGGACGTGGTCTTTCCAAAGCTTTCTGGTGCTCGTATAGTACGCATAGCAGTCCACCCCAACGCTATGAAGGTAAAGTTTCTTAGTCGCCTCATTTTTTTAGTCTTGTAGGTTTCTTGTGAGATTTAACAAATTCTTGATTACATTCTATGTAGATGGGATATGGGTCTGCTGCGGTTGAACTCTTGACCAGGTAAATGCAATGATTACGACTTAGATGATTAATACATGCAAATATTTTAATTGATTGATACGTGCAGATACTTTGAGGGTCAGCTAGCTTCAATATCAGAAGGTGATGATGAACTGGAAGTGGAGCCTTCACCAGTCAGAGTTACCGAGGCTGCTGCAAAGGTTCTTGATTATTTTAATCTACCCTTGTAGGGTTTTGCATCATGCATTCTAGTTCTTACTTGAATTTTTTCCCTTAGGTTTCTTTGCTTGAGGAACAGATAAAGCCTCGTGCCAATCTTCCACCTTTGCTGGTTCCTCTTCGTGATCGACGACCTGAGAGACTCCACTACATCGGTGTCTCTTTTGGGCTTACTTTGGACCTCTTCCGTTTCTGGAGAAAACATAAATTTGCTCCATTCTACATCAGTCAAATACCAGTTGAGAATCCCTCTTTCCCTCTTCTCCTGAATTACTAATTCTAGTGTTGTCTAGCAGTTCATAACACAATTTCTAAAATATGGTTGGATCAGAGTGCTGTGACTGGTGAGCACACATGTATGCTTCTGAAACCATTAACCTTAAGCAACGATGAATTCGAAGTTGATGAGTCGGATGAACTGGGCTTCTTTGCTCCCTTCTATAAAGGTTTGTAAATTCTTAACAGGAATCAAATGTTTCTGTAGCTTTTAAGGATGACAGGTTTTGTTTTAATGTTTTGGCAAATTCTTCTACTCTGTTCAGATTTCAGGATAAGGTTCTCTAAACTGTTGAGTGATAAATTCAAGAAGATGGATTATAAACTTGCAATGAGGTTAGCACTAATCATATTCTCTCCCCATGCAAATTTAGACTTTTTCTGCAATACTATTTTAAGATGATTAGACTTTTCTTGGTGCGGTATTATTGTGTTGATAATATACTCGTTTCACAATTTTGTTAGTGTTTTGAACCCTAAGATCAACTTCCCAGAGGTTGATTTGACTGGAAATTCACCAGATGGATTTTTGAAGAAACTCGACGGAGTTCTTTCACCTTATGATATGGAGAGATTCAGAGCATACACTGCCAATCTCGTTGACTTCAATCTGGTTAGATTCACTCTCTGAGAGTCACTTATTTTAGGGAAATATGTACTATAGTCAGATATGTAATCTGCTTAAATAACTACACAATCATAAGATTCTGGTACAGACTCAGACAAATAATACTAACCGCATGTTCAAGCTTGATACTCTGTCTTTTCGTTTGGTTTGGTAACTATTTTTACTTTGTTATCTTTTCAAAGGTTTATGACATCTGCAAAACTCTAGCTCATCATTATTTTCAAGAGAAGCTCCCAGTCTCGCTGTCGTATGTTCAAGCTTCTGTACTCCTGTGTTTGGGCTTGCAGGAGTCAGATTTCTCGAGCATCGAGGTATAACATATCTACTCTTTAAAATAAATCGATGATCTGGACCAGCTGAATTATGTTTCACCACACATGTGGAGATAAATTTCTTGACACATCTGGTTGTTCTAAATTGGATCATGACGTTGACTTACAGAGACAAATGCAGTTGGAGAGGGGCCAAATATACTCTCTTCTATTGAAGGTTGGAAAGAAGTTATACAAATATTTGAATGGAATCGCAACAAAAGAGCTCGAATCCACCTTACCTCGGTTGAAAGATGTAAGTTCAGATGGGAAAACTTACATAACATTTCCATGTTCTTTTGCTCAGTCATAATATTCCCTCATTTTTGAAAATTAACAACCCTAAGCCCTAAATACATACACGAATATCGAGCTGACTGAAATGATTCATGGTTGCTTTTGGTTGCAGAGAGTGCTTGAACCTCACAAAGTATCAGTAGACGAAGATCTCAGGGAGGGAGCAAAAGAAGTTGAGGTAATCGCTTCTGTTTCCGTGCATGCGTATATTTTGTTTTGGTTTCCATGTAAAATCGAAACACCACTCACACTCTCAATGCTTGGGTTTAAAGGAACAAATGAGGGCAAGGATAGAAGAATTGTTGGACCCTGAGCTACTTGACCAATTTGCTATTGGGGACAAAGAAGCTGAGGCTTTGCAAAAGTCGAAGATCTCTTCAAGTGGTCTTATCAGTATAGAGTCCACCAAAACTGATAACAAGAAAGAGAAGCCAAGTGGTTTTGATAAATCAGCCAAAAAGAGAGGCAATGATAAGCATTCCTCCACATCCAACAAAAAGAGAAGAGCCTGAGATGGAGGTTGATGTCAACAATTGTTTTTTTGTAACAGTGACCAGAAAATTTTGATCTTTGGTCTTTTTACGAATTTTTGTAACCAGGTTGAATAATTTATTAAAATTATGGTTTGATCATACAATTTTTTTAAAAAAACTTACAGATTCTGTTTGAGCATTCTACAACCATAATACAAAGTTTTCTATTAACTATAACTATATTGTTTATCTACTGCAATGTGTGAAACTGGTTCACATCTCGGCAGCAAAAGACTTCCCACATCCACAGGTTTGTGTAGCGTTAGGGTTCGAGAAAGAGAAGCCTCCACCAATCAAAGCATCGCTGTAATCAAGCTGCATTCCAAAAAGAAAGAGCATGCTCTTTGGATCACAAACTGCAAAAGAAGTGAGTACAAATTAAAAACCTGAGCCTTCAATTCACAGATGTAAAAATACTTTACTGCAGAAGACAACAAGAGACTGCAAAAGACAACAAGAGACTAGAAGTCTCAGTTCAAGAATCGGCAGCTAAGTAGTATATAATTCAAGCTGCACATCAAAAAGAATCAACTGACCATCTACTTGACAATAAAACTTTAGCCTATTTGATCGAACAATCTCAGCCTTTTTTTTATTTGGATGCATACTTGAACACAGAAACTGACATTCATATTGTAAGTATGGCAAGTCTACATCATCAAGAAACTAGCTGATCTTACTCTCAGACCTTATTATCTCAGATTAGAAGAGTTGATCCTACATAGTGATGGAATAGTTTTTACCTATAGTGAATCCCTGGTATTCGATAGTGGAATCATCTGGTCTTGCATTTGCTCTGTTTTCAAAGTCCATCGTGTAGGACATACCCGAGCATCCTCCTTGTTTGACTCCAATTCTCAAGCACAAATCTTCCCCACGTTCTGATCTCATCTTACTCAGATGCTTAAGTGCATTTTCTGACAGAGATATCGCCGGCTTCAGTCCCTCCATTGCAGGTGCAGCTGAGATATTCAAGAGCACAAGTCACTACACTTTTTGAATTCAAGAGCAGAACCTCACTACACATATCTAAGTAACAGCTATTACCATCTTTTTAAGAATTCTCAGACATCACCAACGAAAGTTATCAATTTCAATAGAAAGTTTCTAATTTTAAAACCAGAATGGCAATAACAACAAAAACAACCCAGAAAAAATAAAAAGGACTCTCATAGGAAAATAAAGCAGAGCAATTTTGTGAATCAATTCGAACCTGGAACCGAAGCGGATCGAACAGAAAGGCGGTTTCTCCGATTGAGGTTGAGATTCACATATGACAAAGAAGGAAACGAAATCGAATTACATGAAACCACAGAACGTAGACTTGTGTTGGAGATCTTTAGACCAAGAAAAGTTGGATTTGAAGACGTCGTGATTCCAGTAGCGAAAGCCATAATCTTCTGAGAATTGAATCGCCGAGCTGAGGAATTAATCTCTCTGCTGATTCAAATGCGTGTAGTAGAAGAAGACCAATGAAAAAAACAAATCTTTTTGCATAACAATTTTTTAAGTCCACATGTTATTTGTTTTCAGGTAGGTGATTGATTATTTTTGTTATGAACCCTAATAAAGTCGTTCTCTTTCGAATCTATCGGGTCATAAATTTAAACCCGATTTCGACCCGGTGGATAGTCGGGTCACACCCGTACCTAAAGGAATACACACACACATAGCGCGAAGGAAACAAACTTCATCTTCATCATCGTCTCTTCTCTTCTACTCCAATTCGTCTCTTTTAGTCTCTTACACTTTCCTAATTCTTCAGTGGTTGGTTTTCACACAGCGAGAGTTTCAAGCGTCTATGCGTAATTAAGCAGCTCCTTAATGGCTTCTTCTTCCACCAGCTCCCTCAATCTCCACTCTCTCCCCAAGGTAATTCTACTGTTCATCCTTTGTTTTTTTTTCCCAATTCTTGTAGCTTCTAAATTCGGTTTCTTTCTCTGTGAATTTTGAAGGCTTCTTCTGGGTTGGGCCAATGGAAGAGTGGGTTCCGGTACGAATTGTTGGGTAGCTCCGTTTCTAGGAACCGATTGTTTGTTTCTCCTGTGGTGATTCATCACCGAAGTCCGAGACTTCCGGCGATCAAAGCGGCGTATAACTCAGATGGAGGCTCGAAGCGTAGTAGGGTTTATAAGGAGTCACAAGCGGCTAGTGGTTTTCCTAATGCTAAAGTGCAGCAGATTGCGTCTTCCGTCTTGCCCTTGGGATCATTTGCTGTCGTCACTTTCGGTACGAGCATTGCTAGGAGAGCTAGTTTTGTTTATCCGTCACTTCTCAAAACTTGGACTAGTATTACTGTGTTTTCTTCTTTCATGTGGAAGTAATAGAGCGGAAATTAGTTTGCTTGTCATGTAATTCGGTGATTGCTATCTATACGAGAATAGTAATGATAAAAGTTTCGTCTTTTCTCTCAAATCTTCTATACTAATTTGTGTTTTCAGCTGACAGTTTTGTGGAAAGTGGTTGGGAAGTTCATGTCGCCTAAGTCTCCAAAGACTTCTGCTGGAGAAAACAACTCTTCTACACAGGGAGTGAAATGGTCGATCGGGGCCGGTACTAATTTGTTACAAGGATTTGCTGCTAAGGTTGATAGAGAGGCCAAGCAGAGGCTTAATGAATTTGCAAAAGAACTTAGGTCCTTCAGAAGTGTTGACATGTCAGGTGCATTGAATGATTTTAACTGTTATGACATTACTTATTACTGATTTACATTAGAATTAAATGTGATCTGTAGTGCCATCTTCCTTTTGTCTTAATATACGCAAATATAGCTCACCTGTATATTTTATCTTGCAGGATGCAACTTTGGAGATGAAGGATTATTCTTTCTTGCTGAAAGCCTTGGGTATAATCAGGTTATAGTTCTCTCCTTCTTTCACATCTGCTATCTACCAACTCATTAGAGTCCTGATATTCTTATGTTGATTGACTAACCATACCCATGTTTGTGTTTCAGACTGTAGAGGAAGTCAGTTTTTCTGCAAATGGAATTACAGCTGCAGGAGTTAAAGCCTTTGATGGTGTTCTTCAATCAAATATTATGTTAAAAATTCTTAATCTTTCTGGAAACCCTATCGGTGATGAAGGAGCTAAGGTTAGTGGAAATATGATATACTAGTTTTAAATTTAACTTCCGGGTGTCCAATGGTAGAAATTCCTCAGTTCCATCAAGAGAAGAGATCATATCGATTTCTGCTTATATCTTTAGCTCTAAAATCACATGGAACTTATTCTCTATGTATACGTTTCTGGCTGAGAATGGTTTCGCTTCATTTTTTCTGGTTATGGCAGACTTTATGCGCTACACTGATGGAAAATTCTAGCATTGAGATACTTCAGCTGAACAGTACTGATATAGGAGATGAGGTTTGTTTGAGCAGATGCTTTGATTTACATGCTTTTCAAGCTCCTAAGTTAGTCACAATCCTTCAAATTGTTTTCATACGTTAAGTAGTTCCAATGTTCTTGCGCAGGGTGCAAAGGAAATCGCAGAATTGTTGAAGAGAAATTCGACCTTGAGGATTATTGAGCTGAATAATAACATGATTGACTATTCTGTAAGTTTTTTCTGTTCATGTGTTGTACAGTTATATTTCAGATTGACATACCAAGTTTATGAATTAAATCTGTTGCGTCTTCTTCCCTTCTTTTTTTGAAATGGAGGTAGGGATTCACAAGTCTTGCTGGAGCTCTTCTTGAGAATAATACAATACGCAATTTACATCTCAAGTGAGTTTAGGACTATAGATGGATATATCTTTTGGGCGTGCTTTTTTTATTTTGTCTGTATAGTTCATATCCCTGACATACCGATTTATGGATAATCTGTTTCAGTGGAAATTACGGTGGTGCTTTGGGTGCCAATGCTTTAGCTAAAGGGCTTGAGGGTAACAAGTCTTTACGGGTACAAACTTTCCTCATGTCTCTTTCGATGTATATCGTGTGCCATTTCTATATTAAAAGAGACATTTCATAGTTAGATCTGTTATCTTATATGATGCATTAAAGGTGATTTCTGATGTCATCAGAGACAACCAATGAATAAAGGTCATCAACAGTTGATTTATTCCCTTGGCCTTTCCACCTGCAGGAACTTCATTTGCATGGAAACTCTATTGGAGACGAAGGGACTCGTGCTTTGATGGCTGGTCTATCTTCCCACAAAGGTTTTCCAATAGAACACTTGTCATACGTCTATATTAACTCTTCCGTACCTCTACTGTAGAATTCAGTAGTTATACCGAGATGCATTTTCGTGTGCAGGGAAAGTGGCTTTGCTAGATCTCGGCAACAACTCCATTTCCGCAAAGGGTGCCTTCTATGTAGCTGAATACATCAAGAGAAGCAAGAGCTTGGTTTGGCTGAACCTGTACATGAATGATATAGGTGATGAGGTACATATATATCCAATTTATAACAATAATCTGGATTGTGTCTGTGCTTCTCTAATATCGGAAAACCTTGTCTCTTTTTGCTCTGTTGTCTATCTTAAAGATTTTCAATGGTTTCAGGGAGCTGAAAAGATTGCAGATTCTCTGAAGCAAAACCGTTCAATTGCAACCATTGACCTGGTGAGAAGTGACCATCTTCTCCAGCCTCCCTAAGTTTTCCTTGCGTCCATATCGAGCTATTTGTTCTGCTAACACGTTTTTGGTAAAATAGGGTGGAAATAACATCCACGCGGAGGGAGTTAATGCTATAGCTCAAGCTCTGAAAGATAATGCAATTATTACGACGGTCAGTGCCAAAAACCCTTCTCATCTTTGATTCCTTGTTTACGTATAACTAGTATGATAATGACACTACCACTCTCAATATTTCCTCAGTTAGAGGTTGGTTATAATCCCATAGGACCAGACGGAGCTAAAGCATTATCTGAAATTCTCAAGTTCCATGGAAATGTAAAGACGCTCAAACTTGGTTGGTGTCAGGTAAAGCCTGTCCATAACTCTTTATCTAGGAACAAAAGTATTTCTTCACAGTTACTTATTTCGTTTTGTCATGGTTCCTTTCATTTCTTATTCCTGCAGATAGCTGCCAAGGGTGCTGAACATGTTGCAGACATGTTGAGATATAACAATACAATCTCGGTTTTGGACTTGCGGGCAAATGGACTTAGAGATGAGGTTCCTGCAGACAGATTTTATGAGTATCAGATTTGTACTTCTAATATAGCTACGAACTATATGTTTTCATAATGTATGTGGTACGTTATTTGCAGGGAGCTTCCTGCTTAGCTCGAAGCTTGAAAGTAGTTAATGAAGCTCTGACATCTGTGGATCTAGGATTCAATGAAATACGGGTAAAAAAAAAGCGCTACTTCGTTTATCAATACTGTGTCTTCTTTTAAGACTTGTAAGCAGGTCAATCTTATTATTTTGCCTCATTTGTAGGATGATGGAGCATTCGCCATTGCTCAAGCATTGAAGGCCAATGAAGATGTCACAGTTACATCGATAAACCTTGGGAACAACTTCATCACCAAGTTTGGACAGGTAAGAAACATATGGTGCAATGGAGATAATCAAATCTTTCGCTCGACATTGCTGAGAAATTTCCCTTTTGTGTTATCCAGAGTGCGCTCACGGATGCTAGAGATCATGTTCTTGAGATGACTGAAAAGGAAGTAGAAATTTTCTTCTAGGAGAGACATTGAAGTGAAGAAGACTTTGTCACTCTGTAATTTTGCACCATTAGTTGTTGTTTCATTATTTATGACGTTGAAATGATTCAAGCGAGAGATAAAACATTTGTTGTTCCTTACGGTGAGATTTAATTTTAATTCAAGGAAGTTTTCATGAAAAATGGTGTTGACTAACAAAAGAGAGGCATTTTAAGTCAAAGTTGGTCGTTGAATGAGGAAAAAATTCATTCGGTTTAGAACAGGTTATTTCGGTTTGGTTCCGATTCGGTTCGTTGAAACGAGCGTAATTGCCTAATTGGGGTATTCCTGCTTTGAAAGACATATACTAGTTTGGTGGACAAAACTCGAGTGAGTTACGAGTAAAGCGAGAAAAATGGCGGCAAAGCGAGGGAGAAACCGGTCGCCGTCTCCGGACCCGGAAGGGATGTTCGCCGGAATGGTAGTTTTCATGGTTGAAATCGGAGTCCAGCGTCGTCGATTGCAGGTTTTACTCTGAAAATTTTGTTCAGTGTTATTTTACTTGCATCATCTTCGACAAATTTCCTTAACATCTTCTTTTTAATTGTTGCATGCTATGTCTGTAATTTTCTCTCTATTTGAATGAAGATCTGGAAGCAGAAGCTGGTTCAAATGGGTGCAGTGATCGAAGAAGATCGGGTAACGAAGAAAGTCACTCATGTTCTTGCCATGAATCTCGAAGCTCTTCTCCACAAATTTGGGAAAGAACGTCTCTCGCATTTTACAGCAGTAAGTTGGTTTTTCGTTCTTTTCAGTTTTTACTAAAAAATGGATTTCGTCATATAGAAAAAACAATCTTTTATAACTATCTGTTGTGTTGTTCATGAGTTTTCTCTACGATTAGATTAATTGGGTACAAGTTTTATCTACGAATAGAGATTATCCAGTGTTACAAGTTTATATACATTGGTTGTTCCTTGCAGCGCCTTATGCTTTACCAGTGGTTAGAAGATAGCCTAACTTCAGGAGAGAAGGCTAATGAAGATTTGTATGTTCTCAAAATTGACTCAGAAGAAGTTGATAAGCCGAAAAAGTCTTTGCCTGCAATAAGTGGTAGCGAGGATCAATCTTCACCTCAAAAAAGAACCAGATATTCTCCTGATGCTGGTGACTTCAAAGGCGTTGAAAGTCATAGCAATACACAAGGATCACCGGATTCACCAACAAGTTGCAGTGTTCCCTCTACTAGCGCCAGTCCTGGAGAAGGCATCGCAGAGACTCCCACTAGTCCACAATCAGAGGTAAGCCTGAGTGACTCCTTTGCTGATGCATCCTTTTGGTTCTTAGAAGTTAACTAAACAAAAACCTGTTTTCTATATCTGCATTTTCAGAAAGAAATAATGTTGTTGATATTGGAAGTTCTCATTGATCTTCTTTTGATTTGTAGTCCACATCGGTGTACAAACCACCCGATTTGAACAGAAATATCACTGAGATATTTGGAAAGTTAATTAACATATATAGAGGTACAATCTCTGGTGTTTGTATTCTAGACTACTCGCTTATAGTAAGTAAGTAACAATACTCTTTCTTTTTTTTCAAAAGCTTTGGGTGAAGATAGACGGTCCTTTAGCTATTACAAAGCTATCCCCGTCATTGAAAAGTTCCCCACTAGGATTGAAAGCGTTGATCAGCTCAAACACCTCCCTGGAATCGGAAAGGCAATGAGAGATCATGTAAGTTGAGAAATGCTTCAAATGTTTTGTCTAGGTTCTGTGTGTGGGTGTCAAAACTGCAAACACTTACCCTTTTCCTAGTGCATACCTATAACCTTTGTTTTGATGTATTTCTGTGAGAACAAAGTCTTATTCTTCTACCTGAATTTGGCAGATTCAAGAGATTGTGACAACAGGGAAGTTGTCCAAGCTTGAACATTTTGAAACAGATGAGAAGGTAATTTTGAAGTCCTTGGTTATAGTTATTTTGCTATCTCCCATTTTCAATTAGATACAAGCTCACATGTAGAGGCCATTTGCTTTTCTCTTGTTCCTTTTTCTCTTTAAAGAAAAATACTGTCAATGACCGAACTGGAGCTAGAGATGTCTGATATGTTTTGTTTACCACTATAAATGTTTCATTACTATGGTTGAAGGTTCGTACAATCAGTTTGTTCGGGGAAGTTTGGGGTGTCGGTCCTGCAACTGCACTCAAGCTATATGAGAAAGGACATCGCACACTAGAAGACTTGAAGAATGAGGATTCACTAACGCATGCACAGAAGTTGGGGTTGAAATATTTTGATGATATCAAAACACGAATTCCACGTCAGGAGGTGCGATTCTTAAACTTCAACGTGAATTTTGTTTGTCTTTATTATCCTTCTTGTAATTTTCTCCTCATATTTCTTCACTTTCTGTATTGTAGGTGCAAGAGATGGAACAACTTTTACAGAGAGTCGGCGAGGAAACTTTGCCTGGCGTATGAACTATTCAGTTTATCGGTCTGCTCCATATTTGGGTGATAAAAGTTTAGTGAAATCCTAACCAACATCTTTACTGCAGGTGAATATTGTATGTGGAGGATCATATAGACGTGGGAAAGCTACTTGTGGAGATCTGGATATCGTTGTCACCCATCCTGATGGACAAAGGTACCTACAATCTTCTTTCCTCATCTTCCTGCGTTAGTTTCCTGTAACAAAGTTTACTTAAACTGTTTTTTCTTATTGTCCTGACCAGTCACAAGGGATTTTTGACAAAGTTTGTAAAGCGTTTAAAAGAAATGAACTTTTTAAGGGAGGATCTCATCTTCAGCACCCACAGTGAAGAGGTAAGATGATCTGATAAAATTATTTAAGAGAGGATCTCATCTTCATTGAAAACACATTACTTCAGTTGTTTCAGTATCTTATAAAATGATCTCTTTTAGCATTAGATAAAGCTTTGTTCTCTCAGAGTTGCATGTGTAACAAAAATTCTTGTTCAATCACAGCTCCTCAATGATTTCCCTTATTGTGCAGGGTACTGATTCAGGCGTTGACACGTATTTTGGTTTGTGCACTTATCCTGGTCAGGAGCTACGGCGCCGTATCGATTTTAAGGTAACACCTGAAAACTCCTAATGTCACACAATGCAGAAAAGAACTAAGTGGGTTAGTCAAAGATAAAAAGGACAATACCATGATTGATTCAGCTATGTCTAGGTTGATCTCTTCCCGGAAGATCATTCAATAAATAGTCTTTTTTCATAGGTCTATCCAAGGGATATCTATTCGTTTGGACTCATAGCCTGGACAGGGAACGACGTGTTGAACAGAAGGTATGGATATGATTTCATTTGTATACATGTCTCACTAAACACATTTGTTGGTAGATAAAGAACACAGCATATGTATATATATATGCGATGATAACTGCAGGCTGAGATTGCTAGCAGAATCGAAAGGATATCGACTTGACGACACTGGACTATTCCCAGCTACTCACAGTTCTAGTGGTAACCGGGTAAGTAAGGGAGAAAAGTGAATTAACTTGATGTGAATTCTTGGGTTTTAAAGTGAAAGAATGATTATGTTGAAGCTGTGATAATGTTTGTCTCTCAGGGTGCTAGAGGAACTGCAAGTCTGAAACTCTCAACGGAGAAACAAGTTTTTGATTTCTTAGGATTTCCTTGGCTCGAGCCACACGAGAGGAATCTCTAAGGCATCACAGGCACACAGCCTTTGGTACTAAATTTTTTTTTTTTCTTTTTGAATAGGTTCTGTATGTAAGTAATCGGTTCCTTTTTGTAATTGCATATCCATGGACAACTGATTTAGATGTTACATATAATGCAATGCAATGTACTTGTATTAGAAACCATTGCATATCTTTAAGGTAAACTAAGAAAACCTATGGTACTGAGGAAACTTGGGATCTCAATTTTTTTTTAAAATACAATTCCTTTACTAAATAATTAATTACACGTGTCATAAGATAGTTGGATTAAGTGTGGAAATAAGAGTGTCAAATGTCCCACATCGAAAAGCCAGCAGAAAACCAATTTGTATATATAAGGACACAAAAGATAGATGGTCACGACCTTACTTGAACAGGATCTGTTCTATAGGCTCGTACCTCTGTTTCCTTGATTTCTAAGGAGACAGGCCCTAAACCCTGGTTGATGAACCATGACCGTGCGGTCAGAGCGTGATTGATGGCTACGATCGTCTTCGGACGCATCCGGTGCTGTAGAGGATCGTTACTCGGCTTGGTCTTCCTTGCCGGGGTGGTCGCACGGCGGTCTGACAGGTTCTTTTTATTTTACCCTCGGTTTTTTTTTTTTTTTTTTTTTTTTTTTTTCACCCTCAAAACTTTCAATTTCTTACATTTTCACCCTTTAATTGAAACCTCGCTAAAACCCTCAGCTGTTTTATTGCAGAAAACAAGAGATAAGGTTGAAGAGTGAAGCAAAGCTTAGTAATGGCTTCAATGCACGAAGCTCTGTTCTCTTCTCGGCTTCTTCAAGTCAATTCTTCTTTTTCCTTCCGTTGCGCTCTTCCAATTATCTCTTCACCAGCTGCAGTATCTTGCGCAATCAAATCGACCCAGTTTTTTAAACAGCGTTGTAGAACCAAAGTGAGGGACTTTTCTCTATCTTCACTGTCCCGGAGAGGGTTCGTTTGCAGAGCTGCTGAGTACAAGTTTCCGGATCCCATACCTGAATTCGCCGAAGCTGTGAGCTCATTTCCTCTTCTTCTTCAACTCATTTTTGATGGATGATCGAAACCTAATTGATGTGTGATATAACCAGGAGACTGAGAAATTTAGGGACCATATGTTAAACAAACTATCAAAAAGAGATCTTTTTGAAGACTCTGTTGATGAAATTGTTGGAGTCTGCACTGAGGTAATCTCAAATCTTCTCACCTTCACTCATGTATATCTGTTCGTGTCTATGTGAGATGTCTTGAATTGTGGTGTTTTTAGTAATTGTGTTCCATTTCAAAGAACTCAAAAGTGGTGTAATTTTTAGTCTCAGTTTCTGATATTTTCTTAACATGCCTCAAATCTCTTATTCTTGTGATGAATGAGAATCCTGATCTGAAATTGTTTAGGTAATGTAATCATCTTTTACTGTCAATATGCTAGTTTTGGAATTGCAATGGTGATGTTTGATCGAAGTTTTCCTAGTTTGTATGATTGTGATTATGCAAGCATTTTCCTTAAATCTTGAGGAGTGATTTTGTGGTCTTGGACTTAGTCGAGCTTAAGGCCTAGAATGGAGAGGGTCATGTGATTCGGTTTAGAATGTGAAGGAGTGGTTTTCAATTTGAACCCATCTTGAAAGCTCAGTGAAAAAAAGTTTGTATTGTTTGAAAATGAGATGCTGTGGTCTTAGTAATGATGCCTTGGTGAGGATATTAATCTACGTATGGTTTACAATGAGTCGACTGTAAGTTTTTGTTTCATGAGTGATACTTTAAACCCCATTCTCTAAGTCTGTTATATGTCTTGGCATGAGACTCAGGGAGTTTTAACAGTTTTTTGTTCTGCACCATTGTGATTATTGACAGATCTTCGAGACGTTCTTGCGCAGTGAGTATGGAGGACCTGGTACACTCTTGGTGATACCTTTCATTGACATGGCAGATACTCTCAACGAAAGGGAATTGCCTGGAGGTCCACAAGCCGCCCGAGCAGCTATTAAATGGGCTCAGGATCATGTAGACAAGGACTGGAAGGAATGGACCGGCACTGATTAGTCCCCTGGGAGCATTAAGTATAATCCGTGAGTTATTTAGTTTAGTAGTGGGGTAGCAGATGTGTCATTGTAAAACTCTGATTACTATGTCGTGAAGCACTTAATCTTTGATCAAAAACTGTTTGGTGTAAACTTGTCCAAACGACTGGAAACAAGAAAAAGAAAAGATGGCAAAAGCTTTTTATTGTTCTTATTCAGAAGCTTTGTGTCCTCTGAATCAATCTCACACATCAACAAAAACCACACTTCTTACAAACTTCCATCGATTTCCCCATCTGCAAAAATATATACATCGACGATAGAGGGAAAAAAAAGGAAGAAGAAGTTCTGTTTTGTTGACTCTCTTGAGCTTTCTCTGTACTTATCTCTTCACATCTTCATCTAGACTCCATCCGTTTATCCTCTGTAATATCCAGGAAAAAAAAAAACAGAACCAAAAAATTATTCAGTAGAGTTTCGGATCAGGCTCTCCACTCTAGATCCAGATACTGTTTCGAACAAAAACCAAAAACATTCAGCTAGTAGCTTCGGAGATGCTCTGAAGAGACGGCCTCCATGTTTTAGACTTTAAGAGGGAAGTTGAATTCCTTATAACACGAAATTGCTTCCCTTGTTTCTTCTCCTATCAAATAAAACACAAACCTCATTAACTTGATTCGTCTATCGATCATTTAGACGAAAGAGGTCACAGTTTTTTACGTCACAATTCAAAAACAGAGTAAAGATAGATCTTTTAGCAAAATCCCATGTCTTTACCGGAACTTTCTTGTCCGAGAACTTCTTCGCCGTGGTTGTCTTCTCAATCTGATGTTTTTTCGTCTTGGCGCTCTTCTTTTCCCGTAACACCTTCATCACTTCTGTAAAATTACAATAACCATCTAAAACCATAAACTCCAATCACACACACGAGGAGAAAAAAAAAGAAAGAAAGCAAAAGGCGAAACCTTGTGAAGTAATGAGCCGGTAAGCGTGACCGAGCACAAGATTCTCCGTTGGCCGGAGAAGCTGGACACGTGTAAACCTCACAGCCTTCCTCTGCTTCTTATCATCTCCCTTCTCCGTCGCTGGAATATTCTTCTCTTCCTCCTCTGACAAAGGAATGATGAGAGAGACGTAGTGACCAGGATACATAGCCATGACCTCGGTGACGGATACAGAGCTATAGTACCGGTCGATAATCCCGCCGGGATGTTGTAGAACCAGCACTGCCGCATTCACCGCCTGACAATTCCCCATATATGCAGTGGGAGAAAAAAACACACTATCTTTTGATGTTACCTAAGAAACGAAAGAAAGAAGAAAAAATGAAAACAGAGTAGAACTCTGTGAAAAAAGGAGAAAGCGGAAGAGAGGAAAAAGTTTGCCGGCGAGGGTAGGTCCACACACTCTGCTACTCTCACTTTAGCTTTACTTATAAACATGCGAAAATCCCAATTTTATATTATGATTTTATTTGTTATCACTAGTGTAGAGTTATTTATGATTTTTATTATTGTTTATGTAGATTTGACTGTGATCAGTGCCATCGGGAATTGAATAGGAATAAGATGGTCAGAATTTAAAAGTCGGTTAGATTGGACAGGTGGCGACGCCGAGACTATGGAAGAAATGATTAAGATGTGATTGTTTAAAATGGAATAGGTTTGGTATACAGCATGAGGAAAACAAGCACTATCACATACCAAACATTTTGAAATTGCTATCAGTGATTTACTTTGTTTTATATTTTACTATTTGGTAAGTTTGAGTTACTTTAGATATTCTAATCTTTTTTGAATTAATTGAAATTAAGCTGAATGATTTTTATGGTTCAGAATGATTTGTAAGATTTTGTAATTCTTAGTTTTTTGTTTACAAGAGATTATTTTTGTCAACGGGCAAAACAGAACGTTATACTTCAACATTAAACGTAAATAACGTAATGAAGACTTTTGTTTTCTCTTTTGCAAGATCCAATGCATTTCCACTAAGGATTGTTTGTTTTATATATCATCTACCTAAATTGATGTATAATCCACTTCATCCCTAAAAAGAAAACAGAATATATTTACATCAAATGTTTACTTTCCTTTCAGTTTCTCTTGTATATTTTCGCATATCTATGACTTGATTAATGAATATTATAACCCCCACTTCATCCATAATTCAGTTTCTATTGAAATCTTTGTATGACATCAAATGTTTACTTCCCTTTCAAGGAATTAGGAATATTTCATAGCAGCACTTTAATCATTATCATCAGCGCGTGCATGGAGTTAAATGCGAATGTCTTTAGGCGTGACAGAAGTGAAGCTCAACGAATTATTATGTAGTAGATGTAGTTAGATTAACCAAGTGTAATTTAGTTTTGCTGGTTAATGTTATATATCTTCCAAAGAGGTTATATTACATAACTTACATAATTAGTTAATTACTACATTCCATGAATCACGATTTAAACTTTGTTTTAAAAGGATTTTGGTCTAGAAATCAAAATAATAGAGAGAAACTTCAAATTGTTTATTTGGTTTACTCGCAGCGACTAGTTTCACTTTTCAGGTTGATGTAAATGGATAATTTTATTATTTCGTTGATATCTTATTCATTATTAAAATTTCGTGTTTTATTAGTTATTACTTGTGCATAGCCTATTTTAAGTACTATAATGTTGGGTTAATACTATAGAGAGTAGAGACCGAAACAGTTTATGCGGCAACCAACACGTAAGAAATCAAGATTTTAAGATTGTAAATTATGCATGTCCTTTCGTTTTCTGTTAGAGCCAAATATATAGATCGTCAGTTTTTTGATAATGATAAACAACATCGTAAGTTTAAATAGTACCTTTTCGTTAAACACAAACAAAACATAAGTAGTACAGTAACTAACCATTAATATTTCATCAATGAATATATCTAACAATTTCGAATCCCAATTATTATTTACTACTGAACTGTGATCACATGCATGAACATGAATCCCAATTTCGAGTCTGAGTGTACTTTGATGCAAATTTTCATGAGAAAAGATTTCACTGAAAAATTGAATTATTAATATATAATTTTTTTGTTACTTTTTTTGTTACTGGATTTCAAAAATTAGAGAACACAACTAGGCCCAAATCCAACAAAAGCCCAATAATTAATTAAAATGGAAGTCGCAGGTCCCACATCGACTTGAGAAGAAAAGATGACATGACAACAGATGAAGACTATTTGACAGGCAGAGACAATCTTCTTCTTTTCACTGTGGAATCTTATTCGAACGTTTCTAAAAGAAGCAAACGAGATGTTTGAGATGTATATATACACAATGAACGATAGATGTTACGCTAGAGAGATGGCTAAGTTGTTAGATCCTAAAGGAAAGTATTTCAGCGATCGAATTATTTCTCGTGATGATCGTACGGTGAGACATAAGAAGAATCTTGATGTTTTTGATGGGAAACGAAGAAGCAGAAGCTGTTCTTATTGTCGATGACTCGAAGAATGTTTGGTTAGAGATTGAGAGAAATCACTTCTTTGCTTCAAGCTGCAAACAGTTTAAGGAAGATTCCAAATCGCTGTCGGAGTTAAAGATGGACGAGAGCGAATTCGATGTATCACTTAGTACTGTTATTAACGTTTTGAAGCTAACTAATCACATATTTTTTGAAGACACAAGTAGAGATGTGAGATCAGTACTGAAACAAGTGCGGGAAACAGGACACTGAATCGATCAAACTCTGTTTCTTGAAGTTTACAATGCCATTTCATCAGTGAGAAGGAAAGTACTTGCTGAGATTGAGAGGCAAAGAGTAGAACTCTTCGCTTCTGTTATCAGATTGGAACGATTTAAATCGCTTCCACCAAACTAGTCCTCGATCTTTCTTTGTCGTCTTGTCCTTTGGAGGCAATGTCGTGTCTAGAAAGAAGGCCAAAATCCCGGAAACAAATGCTTTAGATGAGAAAGGAACGTTTATAATGTTGTTGAACTGCAAAAAGAAACAGAACAATTTGAGCATTAGTTTAATTTGACGATATCAAAAGACGTGGTTTTAGTGTTTTACCCATGTTGCGGATGTCCGAACGGGTCCATAGGTTTCCAAAGTTGTGTACTGGTAAAAGTATTGAGGTATGGATAAGCCCATGAAGATGGAGAATCCAAGAATGAACTTAGTTCTGAAACTGTTCAGATTGCAGAACTGGATTAGACTTAGACCACCAGCACCTGCAATGTTTTCAGTTTTTTGAGCAAAGAGATGTGTTCCTTGCGGTTCCAAAAACAAAAAACAGAACAACTCTGTTTCAGTAGTTTCAAGAATTGTACCAACGTATGAGAAGAACAAACAGTAAAGAGCTGCGACGATAGGAGCTGGAATCGAAGCAAAGATAGCCCCAAATTTACCTGGAAATGATTGCAAATCAATTGTGTTTATCTATGTAACAGCTTCAGAGTTGTATGTTCAGTAATAGCTGAGAGAAATACCAAGAATGGAGAAGAAGATCATGAATCCAGCTGCTACTTGAATTACACGTCTACTACCAACGCGTGTTACAGCCAACAAGCCGGCATTCTCTCTACAAAGGATCATCAAGAAACGGTTTCAACATCTGACAAAGATTGTTGTTCATTTCGAATAAGAGAATCTTTTCTGCTTTTGTTGGAGATTAGAGATGAAACTGTCTTTACACAGACACGGATGTTGCATTTCCTGCTCCAAATAATCCACAGAGAAGAATTCCAAATCCCTTAAAAACAGAGAACCTCATTAGCAATGACAGTTTGGATGAT
Organism: Arabidopsis thaliana; assembly: GCF_000001735.4. Taxonomy (NCBI): domain Eukaryota; kingdom Viridiplantae; phylum Streptophyta; class Magnoliopsida; order Brassicales; family Brassicaceae; genus Arabidopsis; species Arabidopsis thaliana. Next base: position 3,476,043 of record NC_003070.9, read on the forward strand.
GCCATAGAGAAATATTTGAGTCTTTTTTGTGTGTTTACCTGCCAACCGATTCCACGACTAAGCACAGAAGGTGGGATTGGTGTTGCACTTGCATATCTCGATACAGCAATGTATGTCCCTGTAGACTGTTCCATTGATCACACAAGAAGAATCAATCACATGCACATCTGTCTCAAGTTGTACTAAAAAAGGCGAGGAGAAATTTAGAGTTAGACCTCGACAAGAGAAACGAAAGAAGCAGCCATCATAGCAAAAATATCCCCTGCATTGAAAGTTGGAGCTCCTCCCCATTGAATAGGGTGAGGCACTCTAATCCTGCATGCGTAGCATTTAAAAACATGTCTAGATAAACTAAAGGATACGAGTTTTATGATCTATTACCATGGAGAAGCGCTAATGATGCCAGCACGGTCGGTTCTGCAACTGATTTGAGTATTGATTTCTGTGTTACTATAAGCCCCACCAATGGTTAGAATGTATGCATAAAGCCACACAATCACCACTGAGAATATCACAGCAAATCGGTGGAAGAAGTTAGAACATGTTTCTCCTTGCATCAGATGAGGAATGTACTGCACACATCAACAAAATGGTTTGGTTATACAACACAGAAATGAGCTTTGTTTTTAGATTATGGGAAGATACTTACCTGTGAGAATATGACAAGAAGTATGATCTCAGGCAGTCCAATCTCAATGCATTTTGCTAGCTGTAATATGCGGAACACAAACTCAGGAGCTGAAAGTAAAAACTATCCGAGAATGATATGTATGCATACCATAGGGAATCCTTGTTCATAGAGTCCAAAGCCAGAAAAGGCTACAAGAGGAACTGCAGATAAGGGACTCAAAAACCTAAACAAGAGAAAGAAAAACTACAATTTAGACCTGAAAACACCATCATCAAGAAACAGAGGAAACTCACTACATGTATGTATTTCTAACCTAGTAACATTGCGCCAAAGGCCACTGAAACCAACAAGGATATGAAGAAATGAGGCAATAATAAGAGCACCTTGGATTCCACGCATGATCTGTTCAAATCTCTGCATTTTCTCATCAAGGAAAAAAAGCACACACACTCAATTAGTAACCAGACTTGCACAAAACACAGAGAAAATGTGATTCTTGATTTCCTTCACCGACCTTTTGAGGATCCATAATGTCATTGTAACGAGCAGCTAAGACGATTGACATTGTAGTTGGCACATAAGAGTAAGAAGCTCCAATGACAGCAGGAAGACGAGTCCCAAAGAAGCTTTGAAATAACGTGTTGATTCCAGACACAAAGAGCAACGTCTGAATCAACTTTACCTTATCTTCCTGCATTTGAGACAAAAGACAAGAATTTTTATAAGACCAGAGAGTCTTATGTTCTTGTAACAAATTTCAGCAAAAGACTTACGTTTCTTGCATCAATCTTTGAAACTAACATTGTTGGAATGAGAACAGTTGTTCCAAGCATCACTAAGTAGTGTTGAAACCCCAGAAGTATTGTCTCCGCTGATCCGAACAAGAGGTTAGTTTAGAAAAAATCTTTAGTCGTTTTCACAAATTTTGATAATGATTAGGGAAAAATGTGAGAAGAACTTACGCCAAGGAGGAGGACTTGTGAGGCAGTAAGTGATACCGTAAAGTTGATCCTTCACCGGATGAGGCTGAAGATCTTCCTGTTTCTGCGGTGGCTTTGCATTTTCTACGCCATCACCTGCCATTTTTTCTTATCCTTCTTCTTCCAGTGAAACCCAAAAAATCAAGAAAATAGCTTAAAAATGGAAGCTCAGAAAAAAAAATGGTGGAAGCTTTTTTGTGTGGATCTTCAACAAAACCACAAAAGAGAGGTGAAAATCAAAATAGTAGGAAAAAAGTTTAGAAAATTTGGAAACTGGAAAGCTTCAGAAAACTGAAAGTGATAGTAGAAGATGACAATGATAGAGGAAAAAACCAAAAAAGAAAAAGAAAAAAGAGTGTTGGCAGAGAATAAATGTAAGGAACGTTTTATGGAAAAAGAAAGAGTTTTGTAAGTTTACGTTACGACTTTGAGAAGAAAGAATCCTACTTGAGGAAACAAAAAAGAGGCCAATGACAAAACCAAATTAAAGCTTTGCATTGAATTTGTGGAAGAGCGTGAGACTAGTAGTTTAAGTTATTTAATGGTGTAATCAAGTAAAATAACTACCAGTCAACTAAATGATTCTATGAAAACAAAAAAAGAAAAAGATTATTGACTGCAAAAGTAGAAATGTAGTAAATAAGTGCAAAAAGTTTTCGTAAATAAGTTTCTCAACTTTCGTATCATTTATGAATAAGTTCAAAAGGTAAAACCAAGTTAGATAAGTCTTCACACTATTTCTCTTACTTCACGTTTCTGTCAAAAATGCTTAAAATAACAATGAGTCAAGTAGATTCTGCCGAGTGATTGGGCACCTATATCGAATTAGCGGTAACATTATTTATTTATTTCTGGAATTAGCCCATTTCATGGGATGATTTTTTAAAACATTAGATTTCTTTCTTTTTCCCTGGTGTTTTTCTTCGATACTGATTGGGCACCTTATTATCGAATTAGCGGTACATTAGCAATATAAGCATTTTTCTTGTGGATACAAATAAAATGGTTAAGAGTAAAATATATGAGATCCCATGGTCTGATCTGATCCCAATTCTCATTTGGTTATTTCATATTTGGGTATTATTCTATTGGGCTTTTATTAATAAATATGATATGTATTGTCGTATTGGGTCTTTCCCAGAAAAAGCTGCCCGGGCTGGGCCTGTACTTTTTATTTTCGTAAATTTAATTGCAAGCCCTTTTAACAATAATAATTGAAAAATTCAATGTTGTTACCCTAACTTATATCCAAACTTGGACAAGTGTTTTAATCATTTTGTAAGAAAAACTTTTTTTTTTTTTTGAATGAAAAACTTTACTTTATCAATGCTCTCTTTCATATGATTTATATGATTTTCACGACTCATTTATCACGAAAATCTGATGGACAGTCAACTTTATTATATATAACATAGGTGTAAGAAAATATTAGAACAACTGTAGAGCAAAATACTGTAAGAAGAAGAAAAATTGAAAATTTGAAACATTACTTCTTTTTTTTTTTGGCGAAGTTTGAAACATACTTTAAACCTCTAATATCCTACGTAAAATTATATCATAAAACAATAGAAAGTAACAATGTGTGTTTTAACAAAAAAAAAAATCAGTTGCACTCAGCAGGCATGACTTTGTATCTTGGCTTATCACTGCAATAAGAATAGAACATCAGCTTTCTCCTAGCCCAATCCATGGCATTGATCTGATTCTTCGACAACGTGGCAAAATCCTGACCATCAACAGGGTCCAGACTCGAAATCGACCCGCCCGACTTGGTACATGGCCCGGACCCGGTAGAGGAGCCGTTGTTAACGGAACAGCCACTTAACTCCACGTCAGCAACGGAAACCACGAAAGGGGCGTACTTGTAGTTGACGGGGTACTTACCACCTTTAGTGGCCCACTCTGAACCGTCCCAAACGGTGACGTATAGAGACATCGGTTTAGACGGGTACGCGCTTGTGAAGGCTCCCCGGTTTGGAAACTGCCTAACCGGAATGTTGTCTACCAAAAATCTGTAAATCCAATAATTGAAAAAGCATTTTAAAATCCTGAATAACGATCACAGTTAGTATTTAAAAGAAATATTGAGTTTCTTTATGTCCAATTGTTTAACTAAAATATTTATTAAGTACTGAAAGTCTAAAACCAATCCCTAAATATATTGTATTAATCTAAGAATATCAACTTGTATCTTTGTTTTTGTTTGTCAACATGCATTAGGTGGACTTTATTAGTTTGTAACTTTAGTAGATGACAAATGCTCATTATGATGATTAATCTATTGTTATATTTCAAATTCAAAAAATTATACAGAAAAAGTCATTCTAGTTATCTATATGAAGCATTGCCTTTAGGATTCATGAACTTATATCTAATGTTTTTGTTTGTTTTGACTTTTCTTGGCCCATAACTTTTCCTTTTCCTTAAATTGAATGGATAATAAATGATACTAATTCGTAAGAAAAATAAGAAGAAGATGATAATAGTCAAGAGTGTGACTTACACAGTATGGTGGGAGTTCCAAATGAGGGTATAGTCGTGAAAGGCTTGCGTTGGATCGAACCAAAAATAAAACTTCTCTTCTCTTCCCGTTCTAGTACTTCCATTTGCATATACATTCGTCTGGATCGTCCAATCATCTCTCCTACTTCTACCCAACAATTCTATGTCTATCTCGTCGTGGCTTTTCGGATAAGTCTCTGCGTTTGATAACTGCATATCGAAATTATTATGCATTAGTATATCTTCAAAATAACTCCTATATTCATTACTAAGCTATATGTCTAGAGAATATTGAGGTTTGGATTCAGGAGATTATGAAACATATTATACGTACATAGAAAGCAACCACAACACCAGAGGCAAATCCAGCGGGAAGCTTGAGTCTTGCACTGAAGAAACCATAGTGATACTTGTTCTTTGACACCAACCCAGCTCCTGCAAATATGTCGATATTATATATAAATATTCACATACATATATATAAGTTTTGTGGATAATATACAGAAAGAAACTCTGGCTTGATCATTAAAAAAATGAACAACCGAGGAAACAATATGTTCAAAACAGAACAGTGTAGATTTTTATTACCGGAGGATTTGTCGAGAGTGAGCTTAGCGAGGGAGCCATTGACCTGAATATTGTGAGCTCCGAAACGTCTGGAGAAGCCATTTTCAATGGCGATCTTACTGAATTGATCTGTGAGGCGTGTCACGTTTGGTGTTGTGAATTTCCTGCTGTGTGAAGAAACCAAAGACAACGAACAGAGACAAAACACAACTGCTGTTTCCCACATAATCTTCATGTTGTGTTTTATACTTCTGATTACTGATTAGTGTGTGTATATTAAATATGTGTCAGTGGTGTATATATAGAGGTAGAGGTTGGGTGGGACAGGTTGGGAGGGGTAAATTAGGTACTTTACAAAATGAGTTGTAGACAAGCTGGCTCTTTACCTCTGCTCTGATTGATCTTCGTTAGAAAAGAGTCCACCATCATGGATTTATTTTGTCTTGTTTACTAAAGAATGTTCGTAAATAAATGTCTTAATCTATTTAAAATGTTAAAAAAGGAATTCATGTGACTGACGTTGGCTCCGTTCAAGAATTCCCAAGTGATTAGTTTGTTTCTAAATTTTCGAATTATCATAATCACCATTGGCGTTCAGAATCAAATCAAATTTCAGAAAAATTCTTATTATAGGATCATAATGACAAAAAGAAAACATTAAATTAATGTTGCAGCAGCACATGTAAGACTAACACACATTTTCTTTCAGGTTTAAGACATTTCGAGACATTTGCATGTGGGCAATTCTGTTTCCCCTTTCATTGGATTAGAATGCAGTAGTTATGCTTGATTTGATATAATTAAATTAAGTATTTGCTTGATTACTTAAATTTATAAGATTAAACCTTACTACTATATACCCACACACACACAGACGCACACATTAACGTGTACAAATGACTTGAAGATGAAGTGGGCGTGGTAATGCTATACCATGCTTTGACTTCTCTTTCATCTTTTGCCATTTTTGGGTTTATCTCTTTTTCTAATAATAATAGTTTTTGATATTTTTGATACACTTTTTTTTTGTCTTTCTTATTAATTGCATCAGAACATCTTCCCACACCGAATATATTTTTGGAATTATTTGTTGATAAAGAGTATTCAAAACTTTATGGAATTTGAAAACTAGTACATTATTTTATTTCCAGTTTTGACATATGTAATTTTCTTATGAAAACTCTATATTTGAAATAACTGAATGTTTAAGTTAAATGTAACAGTAAAGCTTTTTGTTGACAAAATGTTTAAAATACTTATTATTTTGTATAGTAAACTAATAAAGAAAAGGAAAAAGGACAAAAAGAGTTTATGATGTAAACATGAACAAGTTGACATGCAATTCAGTATACAGCAACACTCAGGCTGGCAATTTACAGATTGTTCATATCAAACCTTAACCAACCAATCAAATCGGCATTTTTCAGCTTTCATATATATAATTGATAGTTATGTCTTATTATTTTCTGTTTTATTCTTGATTTTATTCTTATCATCATTGTTATTTAAGTATAATTTAAATTCGGCGCAACATCACGTATCCTCTCACCTTGATCATGTCACCCTAACAAACTTCAAAACACACAACCGTACGTTTATATATACGTTTATAAAGATTACGAGATCTATAGTATTATTTGGAATCGATTACTTAGATTTTCTTAACTTAATAGGGCCGGGATGTGTTGGCGAATAGTAATCTTACTGTTACTTATATCTGATGTCCTTAAAAATTTATCAATATGCAAACATAGTGTAGGAGTTCAATAGGTAACTAATATGACGCTGCACATATCTTTGTAATACGTCTGAACTTCTTAATTGTCACACAAACAAACAAAAAAAAGTAGGTGTAGGTAATGTTGTTTTTAATGTGTAAACGATCAGAGTTTTAACTTTGGTTTTGTTGGACGGTTTGTGCTTTGGTTCATGATGGTAGATGCGAGACCTAGGGTCCTGGTAAAGGACGACCAATCGAAAATTTTGTGTTTAGATGAAATCGTTTTTAAATCGACAAAGTTGGTTTGCCTCCATGAGAAAACGATTCTCTGGGCTTATGGGCTAATGAGGATGGGCCAAGCGTATGTGATGGGCGGAGAGAATGATAAGCTCAGACAAAGAGAGTGTTGTCTAAACATTTTACTGTATGCTTTCTTTCAGAAGTCTAAATAGTAAATAACTATAACATGGAGACGAGCTCGGGTTGCACGTGCATGCTCACGGTCACAAGCACGGGATTGTTGGTGTGTTCGGAATTCCAAAGTTCAGCTTCACCGGTGACCGGACTCGAGTTGTTGCTCAGATAAGTAATTTTAACAAACCTTTATTTTTTCTTTTCCGATACAAACCTTTTTCACAAAAGAAAAAGGGTTTTCAATGGAATAGGGTAAAAGCTCAGATTGGATCAATTACCATCATTTCATTTCTTTCTGATCATTCTCTCCAAGTTTCGGTTTTGTATTTACCAAAAACAAGCTGCATCTTGAGTGTTGCCGTGTTGGTGTATTGAATCTGATACTTTACCATTCTTCTCCAGAAAGTACAACACCGTTTCTAGTACTGGCGCGCTAGCTATAACTGGTCCATTTCATCATCTTCTTCAGGCAGGAGAAACTAGCACGAAACTATGATATTCCCATGCATGATTCCAAGTAAATGCTCAAATGTGAAAAAAAAATATGAAAGCGAGCTTATATCAAACCGTTGACTTTGCCTCTGAATAATTGGTTCTTGCAATTGTTAAAATATGGTCCATTAATAACGCAACCGGCCATTGTTCCCGAATATTATAACAACTTCTTCTCACGATTGACTATCCTAAATTGATGAGTTAAAGAGTACCTGGAAATATCCTTCTTTAAAGCATATCAGGTAACAAACCTAATAAGATTCCAAAAAAATATATTATATTTTCGCAATACTCCACCAAAAATGAAGGTGAAGAGGCTTCCAGTGACCACCACATATCGGCATGGCTTCGAGTTTGACCAGAGGTTTTGGATAATGCCAAAAATAATGATTAATGGTTATCTTTGCACAAGGACTACGAACAAAGATTGTCTTCTAGTCTTCTACAATTCAAACAAGGGCAGAAAAATCGTTTCTCATGTGTTTTATTATATAAATCTCCATGGTGAATGACCCACCCATTCAGCATCAACGCCAAGGTCTAGCTATTGTATGTGCCCATTCTAAACAGATTTCTAAAATTATCACGTAAAATCCTACAATTGTGTGAAATGATGATTAATTATAAGCACACAAAAAAATATATATTCAAAGGACATAATAATTCGATTGAATAACATAAGCGAAAAAGTAATCATGTATTTTTTTCGTAGATTATTTGTGGAAGCCGGAAGGCTATATATATGACTAAAACAACCATATTCATCTAAAGTGTAAACCCTTTCCATTTCCAAAAATTTAAAAGCTATACAATTAGATAACATAGTTTCGGTTTCTGTAAATCATGAAATTAATCACTTCTACCGTTCTACCGAAAAACATAAAAGAATCTATGAAACAATCGAATAAATAAAAAAATTTGAAGGAGGAAATATCCTATCCAAAGTCCTCACACATGGGTCGTACCAAATGTCGGCAGACTCCATGCACGTAACTTCATGACCACGTGGATCCTCGCACACTCCACTACGATCTACGAAGCAACCTCTTTTCCTCGTTTTCGACGGATCTCACGTGGCACTCTGTCAGTGGTCAGGGTTTCCAAGTAACATTGTCCAATGATACACCACCACGCGCTCTAATTAAAGTTGAAACCTTTGTCAACTCTTTATATATTTCCCACCTTCCATGTCGCCGTCTTACTCGAAACAAACACCAATATATCGTAGAAAACAAACTTTAATCTACAAAGTCATAGCAGCATGATCCATACGAAAACCGGGTCTGGTCGTCGGATCTTGACATTTCCGACTGTGGAACCATCCGAATCAATCTCCATAGTCACCCTATTGGACTCACTGATTCAACTCGCCGGCGACATTCTCACATTCAAGTCGAAACACTTCTCTACCAATAAACAAAGCTTCAGAGAAACTCTCAGGCGGATCCAAAACCTACTTGTTGTCTTCGAAGAGATTCGGATCCGGATCAGAAATTCGAGACGCTACTTCCATGACTCTGCCGCCGCGTCGAGCCTCAAGGAGATCCACGTCGGCTTCCAAAAGCTCAAGTTCCTTCTAGAAGACTGCACGAGAGACGGAGCTAGACTATGCATGATGATGAACTCGGATCAAGTCTCGGATCATCTCCGGGTCCTGACTCGATCCATTTCCACCAGTCTTAGTGCGTTTCCTGTCGCCTCCGTTGACTTAACGACCGAAGTCAACGAGCTAATTGATTTAGTGGTGCGGCAAGCTCGTAAGTACGGAGTCCAACCTGAAACAAATGATAAACGGGCCGTGAGCTCCATTAATAGGATCCTTGCTCTGTTTGTGAACAGAGTCGTCCCGGATCCGGATGAAATTAACAGGATCTTGGATCACGTAGGGATCAGAAAATGGGGAGATTGCGTTAAAGAGATAAACTTTCTCGGAGAAGAGATAGATGCAGAACGGTTAGATGAGAAGAAGAAGAAGAGTAGCGATCAAGTCGAGCTTCTCAGTAGTTTAATGGGATTCATATGTTATTGCAGATGCATTATACTTGGACGGATCGAGAGAGATGATCATCATAATCATCATGAAGATGGTATAAAGAAAGATCATGACTTGATCCGAGGATTGAAAGTTGAGGATCTCCTTTGTCCAATTTCACTAGAGATTATGACGGATCCTGTGGTTATAGAAACAGGCCACACTTATGATCGGAGCTCCATCACTAAATGGTTCGGATCCGGGAACATCACGTGCCCTATAACCGGAAAGATTCTGACTAGTACCGAGTTGGTTGATAACGTATCCGTGAGGCAAGTGATTCGAAAGCACTGCAAAACAAACGGCATCGTTTTGGCGGGGATTAGTCGGAGAAGAAAGAGTCACGATGACGTGGTCCCGGAGAGTTTGGCTGCAAAGGGAGCTGGGAAACTCATCGCAAAGTTTCTCACTTCAGAGTTAATCAATGGCGGTGAAGAGATGATTTACAGAGCCGTGAGAGAGATTCGTGTTCAGACCAAGACAAGCAGTTTTAATAGGTCTTGTCTGGTTAAAGCTGGTGCTGTGACTCCACTTTTAAAGCTTCTTAGCTCCGTAGATATCAGGATTCAAGAAAACGCAATGGCTGGGATCTTGAATCTTTCCAAGCACGTTACCGGAAAATCTAAGATTGCGGGAGAAGGGTTAAAGATACTTGTAGAGATTCTCAACGAAGGAGCTAAAACAGAGACGAGACTATACTCTGCTTCTGCTCTGTTTTATCTCTCTTCCGTTGAAGATTACAGCAGATTGATCGGAGAAAATCCAGATGCGATTCCGGGATTGATGAATATCGTTAAAGGAGATGATTACGGCGATTCCGCCAAACGTAGCGCGTTGCTTGCGGTTATGGGTTTGTTAATGCAATCCGATAACCATTGGCGTGTTCTCGCCGCCGGAGCTGTTCCGATTCTTCTTGATCTGTTGAGATCGGGGGAGATTAGCGGCGGACTCACGGCGGATTGTTTAGCGACGTTGGCGAAGCTGGCGGAGTATCCTGATGGGACGATTGGGGTGATTCGTCGTGGCGGTTTGAAACTCGCGGTGAAGATTTTGTCTTCGTCGGAGGATTCTCCGGTGGCGGTGAAGCAGCATTGTGTTGGTCTGATTTTGAACTTGTGTCTTAACGGAGGACGTGACGTCGTTGGGGTTCTGGTGAAGAATTCGTTGGTCATGGGGTCGCTTTACACGGTGTTAAGTAACGGCGAATATGGAGGAAGCAAGAAGGCTAGTGCGCTGATCAGAATGATCCATGAGTTCCAGGAGAGGAAAACCGGTTCGGTTGAACCGAATCTTCAAAGAGGACGGTTCGTTCACGCCTGGTGATTTTGGTACACAGTAACTCTTGAGTATTTTAAAGAGTTATTTACCATAAAGAAAACTAAATAATTTTGGTTAAGGGTGAAATTCTTTTATTAATTTTTATGTAAAGGGTTTAGTGTTTGTATATTTAGCTCGGGTTTTATTTTCATAAACCAAAGAGCTACTGGGATGGCAATAAGCTTCAGTTTTTTTAAGAAGCTGTGTCCATATTCCATAATGTAATTATAACTGAATCAATAAAAACTATTACAATTAAAAAAAAATACCTAACTTTTTTGTTTTGCATGTTTCCTAAAACTAACATTACAAATTTCTTGGTCCAAACTAAAGACAAGAAAAGTACCTAGCTTTCTTTGAGGTAAGTCCTATTCACTCACATGATGCACTAGGTTGGAAACGCAAAATGGTGTTTGAAGCAGTGGAACTCGTTTGTTTGCAATAACAGGGATAAGGTTGTTTAATCTAGTTGAAGTCGCAAAATGTTGTTTGAGATCTTTAGAATTAGCATCTAGAAATCTCATATTTCGTGTGACTTACATAAAAACTTATTTTATGTATATAAGTTTAATCAAAACTACGTCGTTTTAATCTTTTTAAGACAATAAACAATGTTACAAAATTTGTTTGTTAACATTTCAAAATTTTAATATAAAATGCCAATTGAGTTTATGCTATAAAATTAATTCGATCGTTTTTATGTTCGATTGATTTTGAATTGGAAGCATGCTATTAGTCTACATATAAACTTTTCAAATGTAGTTGTTAATTAATTTGAATTTGAAAGCCCACAATTCAATTCGAATTTAGTTAGTTTTGAGTTGGAAGCCCACTATATCGCAATTATATTACAATTTAATGTAAAAAAAGCGATGAAAAACCAGAAAGATTTCAGACCGAAACCTAAATAATATTGAGTAAGTTTATTCGAAGAAGAGATGAAGAGACAAAGAGCAATCGAGTTAGATCGAGTGAAGAAGACAATGTTGAACATAGATTGGGACGATGCTTTGGGCGATGAGGAAGTTCCCGAGCTCGAGATCATCGCTACTGACAAAATTCCGCCGCGTGAACCTACTCTTTCCGGCTATGAACCCGCCGTCTCTGTGCGATCCCTCAGGGATAACGAACTCGACGATCATCTGAAGCGTCAGAGATCACTTCTTACTCGTCTCGGTGATAAGTTGGCAGACAAGGGCGAGAAAATCCGAAACAGAATCGGAGAGCTCGAGTACGAGAAGCAGCGAAGGATGTTCCAACAACGGACCAAAATGGTTTTGTCTTTTTTTTTTTTACTTACTCTGCAATTGCATCATTCTGTTACTCAAATGAAAGTTTTTGTGATCTCTGTATTTGTAGCTGAAGCTAATTGTTCAGTGGAATTTAGAGTTTGATGATGTGTGGAAGATAATGTAGTATGTGTTTAGGAGGATCAGTGGTTGAGTGTCTCGATTGGTTCAAGATTCTGCTAAAGCTTCTCCATTGTTTTACATTTTCACTTGTTTAGTATAGTTCTGATTTTGTTTGGTATCTTTTTTTCCTTATGGATGTATAATACTCTGTCTCTGTTTAGACAAAATGATATGAATTGATCTGATACAGTGCCATGTGACTTTACCTTGTTTTAGCAGGATGCAGACAACGGATGTCAGATTCTCGAGAAACCAAAAAGCTCAGGTATCTTGTTGCAAGTTTGTCCTAGTTAATTTTGGTGTTGAGTGCAAAATTTTGTGTCTAACATGTAAAGTGTTTGCAGATGTGTTTATGCGAGCGAGTACAGCCTCAAAAGACACCTCTGGACAAGGGACTTCGGGATCGAAAGACGTGTCTCGGTCAACATTTGCTGCTCATTTTAGTGACAATCTCAAAGTATGGTGTTTTTTACATTCTCTATTTTTGTAACCCTTTTAGGTGGCTGCTTCTTAATAGTCCTTGTTTAACAGATGGGACCTCAACCAGTGAAACTAGTTAATGACAAACTACAAGATTTGGGACGTGGAAGCTGGATAAGCAAAGCTAATAGAGACTCAATAATAGAGAAAAATAATGTGTGGCGGTCGCTGCCAAGATTAAGCAAGTGTAAGGTCAGTTTAAAGAACTTTTATTCTGAGTCTAAGGATCCTAAAGGGGATCGAAGACCCAATGAAGCTTATGGTAAGGGAAAGCCAAATGAATCTTCCCCTTATTTACTTGTCGACGATGATGATGGCGATGACGACAAAGTCATTGGTTATGAAACTCCCAGGTCCATATCTTTTCTCCCTGATACTGCTTCATAGGAGAATTTAGTGTATTGACATATGATTAGTGTATTGACATATGGTTCATAAGAGAATTTAGTGTATTGACATATGATTTGCTCTTTCTCTCACAGGCATTGGAGTTTAAAAGCATCGCCACTACAGAGTTCAAGCTGCAGGAAGGTATGTCTTCTTATGCCATACAATTGTACTTAATTAACATAGAAGGACCTCAGCACCCTTTCTGACACTTTTGTTATAGAAATCAGATGATAAAGTGATTAATTTGGATGAAGATGAACCTCTGTCTCCAATGGTAGTAGAGGAAGCATGTGAACTTCCTGAAGGGTAAAAACAGAGTTATTATTGTTTATCTTCATTAAGTGTCTGAATCACTTTTGTGTTGGAGATAACTTAATTTTGATGACATCTGCAGGTTACCAGAAGATATTTACTACCCATCAAGGTAGGTAGAAAAACTATCATGTTGTTTACTTATTGTAATCGTCAATAAGATATATGACCTTTTTTTCACTTTATCTAGTGATCAAAGTGATGGGCGAGACCTTGTTCAAGTATCTCTTAAAGATCTGAAATGCCTTTCACCTGGGGAATATCTTACATCGCCAGTTATAAATTTCTACATCAGGTGACTTCTAAGTACCGACTGGGATACTTGCATTATATGTCTCGTGTTATAGCTTTGTAATAATTTCTGCTTCTGTTTGACTAGGTACGTGCAACATCACGTGTTTTCAGCTGATAAGACTGCTGCTAATTGTCATTTCTTCAATACGTTTTTCTACAAGAAGCTCACAGAAGCTGTTTCATACAAGGTGATTGCTTTCCCTGGTTTCTATAAAGATAATTATTAGTTCTCAGAGCTCATTATATTTTGTTTGCATTTAAAAAAAATTCAAGTCCTCAAGATGCTTTATGTTTCATTGTTCTATTATAGAAGGTTGAGTAAATATTTCATTTGCAACTGTAACAAGAATTGAGAAAAAAAATGATAATACTACCTCTTTTATGAATCTTGTGATTTAACATTATTTTTCTTCTGGCGACTCATGTGTTGTTCGGTCTCTTTGTCTTGTCCTTTCACTATGATTAGGGTAATGACAGGGATGCATATTTTGTGAAGTTCAGGCGGTGGTGGAAGGGTTTTGATCTATTCTGTAAATCATATATATTTATACCAATACATGAAGAGTAAGTAATTTACTGACTGTTTATTATTGAATCCCATGAATGCATTTTTTTGGCATGAAGAGTAATTTTTGTCATCTAAGCTTAGAGGATTATGCAAAAAGATGGTATCTTAGATCAGAGTTATCACATCTCAGTCTGCTCTTTCTAATGGAGAAATGTTCTCAGCATCAATTGTTAGATTGGTTAATGTTTTCTTTCCCTCTTGAATGTTTCAGTCTTCACTGGAGCTTAGTCATAATTTGCATCCCAGACAAGGAGGACGAATCGGGATTGACTATAATTCACTTGGATTCATTGGGACTTCACCCAAGAAATTTGATTTTCAATAATGTCAAAAGGTGAGACCCAAGGAATCCGTATCATTGATGCTGATTGCATAAAGTTTCTCAGTGTCAAGAGTCTAAGACCATCTTAACTATATTCTATTTGTGGTTTTAATTACAAGTTATTGTTGCAGATTTCTGAGAGAGGAATGGAACTATCTAAATCAAGATGCTCCATTGGATTTACCAATTTCAGCAAAAGTATGGAGAGACCTTCCCAATATGATCAACGAAGCTGAAGTGCAGGCTAGTCTTTATACCTTAAGTTGCAAATCATAATGTTTGAAGACAAATTATAGTATTCTTCTAAATAATTTCATCACCTTTTCAGGTTCCACAACAGAAGAACGATTTCGACTGTGGTCTGTTTCTGCTCTTCTTCATAAGACGTTTCATCGAAGAGGCTCCTCAAAGGCTGACATTGCAGGATTTGAAAATGGTGCGTTTTTCTTCCATCTTTGTTTCTATGATCTATTCTAAACAATTTGCTGTTAACAGAACTTGTTGTATTGTCTTCATCTCCAGATTCACAAGAAGTGGTTTAAACCGGAAGAAGCTTCCGCTTTGAGGATCAAAATCTGGAACATACTCGTTGATCTATTCCGCAAGGGTAACCAAACAGATTAAAGCTGTATAGAACAGTGTCAAGTTTGGTCACTCTAATTAAGGAATGAAATGAAAGATACGTTTTTGTTAACAATCATTTTGTTCAAGTCCTGTAATAAACTAAGGAGCATGACATAATCAGAACAAATCAACAAGGTAATAATAACGTATCCGAATAAAAAGCCAACATTGCTGCAATGGTGCAAAGTAACACAGCTTTAGCAAAATTTCAAGTCTTACAAGCTATCTTTATAACGATTCAGTCAACAGTTTCTCTCAAGCATTTGAAATAGTTTTGGTCGTCCCTCTACATAATCCATTAAACCGAGATTGATACAACACTAAAGAATCTAAAACAGCGGAAAGCAAAACTCAAAGGGGCTTTGTATCCCAAAGATGCAGCATTCCGTATAGCCCAGGCTAGGCCGTGATTTCTGTGCCTTCTACTCTCTCTTTCTCCGAAATGCCTCTGCTTGTCTTAGTCCCTGCAAATGTGCAACAAAACATCACAATCAAACATTAGCCATGAGATTACGACATGGTTACATGGACTGGTAATTTTCAAAGATTTTACAATTGCGCAACTTCTTTATGAATAAAAACCATTAGAATCAAAGTCAAACTTTCTTTCCAAATCACTCCACAGATGTGAACTCAAAGTATTACTCATACACTAGGAATATACGATATCTGATTCCAAAAGAATTAAGACACATGTTACATGCAAGGATACTCAGATGACAACTTTAGCTTTGCTACAATTATATATACCAATAATAACTATTATGCAGCTGTTACGTAAAGGCACACACCACACATCATGACAAGAGAAACAAATAAACAAAATAGTCTGGAAGAAGGTTACATACCAGTACTTAATCAAGCCGTCCCAACCACAAGTTGCGACTTTACTCTGTTCCAGAGGATGCCACTCGGCTCCAATGCATACTCCATTGTGACATTTAAGAGTCCTAAACACTTTGCAGCTCTTCCAGTCCCAAAACCAGCACTTACCCTCACCATCTCCTGACATTACAAACCGTCCATCTGGCGAGAAGTTAACTTGGCATGCATAACCGGCAACAATGTGCCCTGCAAACCTCTTCTTTTTATTCAGCTGAAACCTTTCTCGGGTACTGTAGATCAGAATCTGGTTATCCAAACTCTGTGCAGCAAGCCAGTTTCCATTCGGGTGAACAGAAATGGAAGGCATAGAATGCATATGAGGCTCACTGATATACTTGATAACCACCGGGATCCCAAATTCCCAAACACGGAGAGACTTATCATCGCTCGACGTGACAAATCTTCTGTTATTGTCCACAAATGTGATAGTATTAACTGCCCCCAAGTGCTGATCATACTCTTGCGTAACCTCCCCCGTATTAATATCCCACTGCACAATCTTCTTATCACTCATACCAGCCAACAAAATGTTCTGCTTGTCATCATCCGGATTCAGCTTAACCACATACGGAATCTTCCCAGTGGAGAAAGTCGATATAACTTGGCCAGTTTCCGTGTCCCAATACTTAATGTTCTTATCATACCCAGCAGTCAAGAATTTAGACCCATCATTGGAGAAGCAAATATCCCTCACAGCTTTGGCGTGACCCATGTAAGTCCTCATACATTTACCAGAGTTATACACATCCCAAATCTTAACCTTACAATCCATACCTGCAGAGAGAAGCAAATGTCCTTGCTTTGGGAAGAACCTAATAGCGGAAACACCTTTCGTGTGCCCACTCCATGTATGAACCAAACGTTTTGGAATGTAGCAATGATCATTGTTCGCCTTAGCATCTTTAGGAGCCTCAATCCAAGACCTTCCTTGATAATCTTTCTCCTCTTTGCCATGGAAGGTACTCTTATCCGCATAATGCTCTCCTTTGGTTTCACCTTGTTGTCCCTTCTCCTCCTTCTTCTTGGCATGATCCTCCGCATACTTCTTCTGCTCCTCCGTCAACTCTCCCTGAACCACCTCCTTCTTCCTCGACCACGGACTCTTCCTATTCTTCCTAAGCCAAGCTTCCGTCTCCGGATTCTCAGCTTCCGGCTCAATCTCTTCCTTTTTCTCTTCCCCTTCCCTCTCCTCTTTGCTCCTCTCAATCTTCCTCCGCTTCTGCTCACTCTGAGGAATATTAAAAACCGAAAGACCATCGTTCTTCTTAAACGCCTCAACATCGCCGACGTAGTTCATCCCAGACGGATCCGCCGCGTAACCGCACTTATGAAACGTATGGTACTGCTCTTCAAACCCAAACGATCCAATCGAAGCATCTTCCACAGAACCTAGCTTATGATTCCGCATCCCTTGAGCGATCCCGTCTTTCGCATACGGATGCGCGGGGCCGAACATCGGAGCCCACAGCTGATCATGGGTAGGGTTATAAAAGACGACGTGTTGAGTCGGGTCAATCGGCTTCGATTTCGATTGATTCACGTTAGCCACCGTGAGAGCTAGTGCCGTATCGTCTACCTCCGGCGCCGATGATTTCGCCTTTAACATACGAGGCGGTGAAGATTCCGGCGAGGAAGCAACGGCTTCGTCTTCTTCTTCGTAGGATTGAATCAGATCCATCTCTCACGATTTTGCTCTCTTACCACAAGTGTTTGAGAAACTTTATACTGAGATTTTGCCTCTTTTCTCTTCGACAAGGGTTTCAAAATTCCTAAATCTAAAATAAGGGTTGCAATTTGTGCGATATTTAGATTTTCAAATATAGCCTCTTACTATTTTTTTCTTTTCACATTTACCCCAATAGTGTATTTTATTGACATTTACATCCCACTGTCTTACTCGGTGGTTAAAATTATGCAAATCTGGACCAATCTAAAATCACGCCAAGCCAAACTGAATTAAACCGGGATGAATAAAAACGAAACGACAACGTTTTAAGGTTTCTTATGTTGACGGTCAACATATTTATCATAATCGAACTCAAAAGCAATTACTCATCTCATATTTAAAGAACTAACACATGTGTGAAAAAACACACTAGCGTTAGCGTAGACTTATCATTTGGGATTTCATGCTTCAAAATATATATATCCATAGATGATTTTCCGTACTCTCTCTTCTATCCTTGATGGATCAATGCCAATCCGACTAATGATAGCCTGCAAATATATGTAATAAAAATTTATACGAAAGACATGACACATGCATATACGTGTGTATTATACAAACATATGCGTGTGGATGTGGTACCTGGGCTATGATTGTGTAAGTGGTCCTATCATTCAAGTTCTGAAGATTAGCACTCATTACTTGAGCTCCTTCTTCTTCAAAAATACTCACAAGCTCGTGTAACATTACTCTTTTCATGTTTAGATCCATGATCAGATTCATTTCTATGGTCGAATCCCGCGAACGAATACTGAGTTTGGGTAGAAGAAACGACCCTTCGTAGAGATTCCCGAGTTCTCCTTGTAACAATGTCCTTTTCTTCTCTTTCAAATAATTTACATTCTCTTTCAATTGGATCATGTATGATGTCGCTTGATCTATAAGGTGAGGCACTGGTAACTGTTTAGATCCCAAAAAAAACCCCAAGATAATTACTTTCATTAATCTTTTACATGAATGTGGTTATATTCAATATATATAAATAAACCGTAAAAACCCTAGCTACGTGAATCATTTATTTGTCAATTAGACACCGTACTTAAAAGAGAGCTAATATGGACGGTCATAGAGGGACAACTGCCTATTCAATTAATCAAAATATTATCTCTTTAGAATAAAACGTACATCTTACAGTAATTATGTAGATAATGTTTGTATTGTTGTATATACGCATAAAACACATCTACAATTTAATATAAGATATATATAGAGAGAGAAAGAGAGAGAGGGAGAGTTAGAGAGAAAAAACGGACCTTGCGAGTGGGAGAAACATGAGAAGAAAGTATAGAGAAGAGATGTTTCATGCGCATCCTTCGATCCTTCTCTCTGAGGTTTCGTTGTTCCCTTAACGACGATGAGTTTCCTTCTCCTATTTCTCTTGCTCTCCCCATTCTTTTTGTTTTCTTTTAAGCTTTTATGTACAAGTTTCTCTTTTCAAATCCATCTCTCTTTATATACAGTTAAAGAGATAGAGAGGGCCGGGAGATACAGAGTCACAAATCTCAACTTTGAGAGAAAGAGCTACGTGATTTAGATGAAAGGGATGTTTTGGAAGAAAGTCATGGCTTTTGTGATTGCGTCCGTGAGCTTACACACTAAATTAATAAGATGCATGCATCTTTCCTACCAAGTAAATTTTACTATTTACTTCGGAATTTCCACGTTCTTAAAGATACAAAAGTTTCAAAACAATTAGATATGTTGTTTATCATTAAAAAAAAAATTAGATTTGTTGGTGGGTTGACACATTACTAGGACGCATCATAATTTCGATGTAAGATTTCTAACGTTCAAAGACATAGTTTAGATAGCATCATGCTTACCGTGTGAGATGAGATTCCTAACGTTCAGAGATATGATTCTTCTTCTTTCAGATTACTAACCATGAGTTTAAGTCCTGTGATTTACAGTAGGTTTGGAGAAAATTATTATCAAAAATCATTTCAATGGCGTAAAATAGTCAACAGCCACGGTAGACAAAAATGAATTCCTTACAACAGTACTATATATGTTTCTATCAACAAATAGAAAAGGAAAATTGTTTTGTATACTGATAGAATCGGGACCACTAAATCAAATAGTATCATCATGTTCAATTAATTTGGTGCACGTATTCATTATCCGAGGAAAGTATCATAAGGCGCCATAACCTAAGATTATTCAACAAGCTATCATTATCATAGAAGAAAAGGACACAACACATTCGGCATTCCTTACATAAATTATTAAAGGCCCTCAACTCTCTTTGGCCGTATGGCCGACATCGTTCACCGGATAGGGGATCTACATGGACCGATCGTCTAAACGTTCACCGGAGGTGAATACAAAGACAGAAAATTAAACATGCCTAGTTTTGTTGAGTCTTGGAGTACTCCAGGTAGATGTTGGTCATAACTTTGCCACTGAGCAAACTGACATAAAAAGTAAAAGGAGCCGCAATATGATACTAACACTGTGTATATATCGTCTCGCTGCTTGACCACTTGCTTAGAAACTGAGTAAGGGACAATTATATCCTTATTGCATTTTCCACATGTTATTCTTTTTTTCCTTCTTCAAATATTTGAATTCGTACAAGAAGAGAATAGTCATTTGGTAACTATCATAATTCATAGCCATTGAAAATCCGTGACTAGAAATACAGATTAGCCCAATTTTAAAATGTTAAGCCTATAATTACTTGTAACTAATTCTGTGGCTAGAAAAGGATGATTACTTATAGTTAGAAAATTTGTAGCGAAATTTTTGTTATCGATCTATATATACTGTCCAATTTATATAAGACATTTAGAAAAAAAGATTTGTTTACTAGTTATGTCGTGTATATATACATGTTTTTTAAGTTTTAGTTAACTATATTCACATACAAAATCTAACCATGTGTGATTTTAGGAGAAAACAAAGATGAATGTCCTTGCTATCGCAATATGAAAAACTCCAAAAGTGGATCCAAATGCCTATGCCCTTGAACATGTTTTGAAGATAGTCATCAGATGCATAACATCTATCTATTCTATGTATGCAAATATCAATTACGACTATTTTAGACGGCGCCTGTAATAAAATATTTGAGCTTAAAATGCTCAATGAAAGAAAATTTGAGAGTTCTTGACAATAAAAGTAGATAATATATTTTATATTTAAACATGAGATTCTATAAACGTAATAGAGATTAGGCATAGAAAGAAAAGAGAAAATAAAGAGATTTTGAAGATGATGTGAGAGGCTTTTTCGTTCATATACTTGAGGAAATGGTATTCAGACATTTGATCATTCTCTTTAACTTAAACAACAATAGGGCTATTACACCAATTCACTCTTAAAAATACTCATAATCTCATGTTTAAAGAACTAACACATTTAATTTGTTAAGAAAAGACTTGTGATTTGGGATTCAATAATGCTTCAAAAAATTAATCATGAGATTATATCCCTTAATCTCTCTTCTATCCTTGATGGATCAATCCCGATCCGACATATGATAGCCTGCAAATATTCATTTAGGTGATTATTAATTTATCATATATATATAGTCCTTCAAAAAAAGTTCAAACTATATTTTAATGATATGGAACAAAGAGATGCTGCTAAAAAAAAAAAAAAAAACATGACACATGCATGTACCTGGGCTATGATTGTATAAAAGGTCCTATCATTCAAGTTCTGAAGATTAGCACTCATCACTTGAGCTCCTTCTTCTTCAAAAACACTCACAAGCTTGTGTAACATTACTCCTTTCATGTTTAGATCCATAACCAGATTCATTTCTATGATCGAATCCAGTGAACGAATACTGAGTTTTGGCAGAAGAGACGACCCTTCAGAGCGATTTTTGACTTCTCCTCCTAACATTCTCCTTTTCATCTCATTCAAATAGTTTACCTTCTCTTTCAGTTGGATCATGTATGATACCGCTTGATCTATAAGTTGAGGCACTGGCAACTGTTGGTGCCAATAAAAACACACAACCTAGTTACTTCCATGTCTTTTGTATGAATTTGGTTATAATCGTTATATGTATTAACTAAAATGTAATATACTAGATTTTAACCCGCGGTACACCGCGGGAACAATTGTTTTTTTAAATTAGTATATATAAAAGTTCGTAAATTATATCTATCTATAAAATATATTTATTTTACAGTTTACAACTGTTATTAAGTAATGTCCTTTCAAACCCGTCCCGCCAAACCCGTCCCGTAAAAAAAAACTACAGTACATCGTTGATTTAAATATATAATTAAAATAAATATTTTACGGGATTACAATTGTACTTTAGTTTGTCAAACAATTTTTGTTTTAAATAGTTGCCGAAATCTAGTTTAAATTTTGGAGAAATAAGATTTAGTGAATTGATAAAAAAATGTATTTAAGTGCGTTTTGCTCATTTTAAGGGATTGCAATTGTATTTTGGTTTGCCAAACATTTTTTGTTATAAATAGTTACCGACATTTAGTTCAAATTTTGAAGAAATCTGCGTGATATATGAGATTGTAATATATTTGAAATAGTTTTGAGAACGATGATTTTGTTACGTTTTAATACATGTACATTTTACTAACTGAAAATATGAGATTGATTATTTGTATAACACGGAAAATATGAGATTGATTCTTTATATTACAATGAAAATGAATGATTCAAAACTAAAGATCATAGTGTAATATAGTTTAGCTTAGAAAATAATTAAAACGATTTTATTTATTTATTTAGTTTTCTAAATTTTAGTTTAGATTCAGAAAATAATTGTTTAATTTCCTTAGAAGATGATAAACATATATGGAAGATTTGAATCTCTATATATTTTAAAAATCAATCAATAATGTCAATATAATTAAAGGATAGATTAGAAAAAAGTTTCTTGAATGCTAAATAATTAATTTGTTATTTATAAACAAAATATTAAATGCTGTAAAAACGAAATATTAAATAAATATGGAAAGAAAATTCTACCTTAAAATATTTTGTACTATTAAAACCGATTTTTTTTTTGCAGCAAATTAAAACCGAAAATTAATAAATACTTAAGAGAGATTTTAGGAATGATTTTTTTGAAGTAATGTTAGACTTTTTTTGAAGTAATGGTGGATTTAATATAGAGACATTTTAGGCAATATTTTTGTTAGGTAAATATTTGATTTAAAATGTCGATTGAAAAAAATAAATTCAGTGGCATTGAGTCGTAAATAAGTTCTAAGTCCAGGATTTATTTGTTAAAATGACTGCAAAAATGTATATATAGATATGAATCATTTGTTTTAACTCTACACTACATATAATGGTCCTAGCTGGCTTGTACTAAATACTGAGAACCCTAGCTAAATGCTGCACTTTGATTGATCTGGTTCAAATCAAGATGATTATCCCTTGATCAGTTCTTTGATTGATCTGGTTAAAATCAAGATGTCCATAGGATTTTCGCAACATAGCCCTTGCCTAAGCGTCTAGGCGCTTAGACAAAACCAACACATACATTACATCTACGAAAAATTATGTACTCTGTATATATAAACAATAAAATACATGTAGAGAGAGAGAGACGGACCCTACGAGTGGGAGAAACATGAGAAGAGAGTATGGAGAAGAGATGTTTCATGCGCATTCGTCGTTCTTTCTCTCTGAGGTTTCGTTGTTCCCGTAATGACGATGCGCTTCCTTCTCCTATTTCTCTCGCTCTTTCCATTCTTCTTCTTTTCCTTTTTTAGGTTACTATGTTTAATTCCCTCTTTCCAAATCCATCTCTCCCTCTATAAATATAAAGAGATAGAGAGAAAGAGCCGCGTAATTTTAGATGAAAATGATGTTTTTCAAAGAAAGTCATGGCTTTTCTGGTTGCGTCCATGAGCTTACACACTACTTAATTTATACATATATATGCTTCTTTTACTTTGTAAGTTCCACTCTTAGAGATACTAAACATGTCCAATATGTTTTTTACTTACTTGGTAAGGTTTTGTTGGACACATTTCTAGAACCTAGATAGTGTTACGCTAGGTTTTGTTCTAGTGAAGCTTGTAGAAAATGTGCTTATCAAAATCATTTCAGCAGAACATAGTAATTAAATTAGTCGGATTATATGTGATGAATTCTTCACATAAGTACCATGTTTGGATCGACAAAAACAACAAGGGAATTTTTTTGTTATACCATGATAATTATGTTGATCATTTGTAATAGGCTAGATAAAATTAAAGATACCTTTAAATGATAATGTAACAATTCCATGTTTAATTAATAGGTGTCCATATTTATTATCCGAATTACACTATACAGGTCACATATGCTAAGACAATTTGGTGTCAAAAACGAAGAATCTAAGATTATTCAACAAGCTATCATTATTCCTTACCGATATAAAAGACTTTGAACTATTTTTTGGCCGTAAAGCTGACATATTTCACCGGAGATGTCGTTCAATTATACACTTGACCAAGTCTTATTCTAATAACAAAAATAATAATTATACACGTGACCAATTCTAGATTGAACTTTCTAACCAATTCTACATGAATCGTTCACCGAATAAAAACAAAAACATAAAATTAAACCTCGCAAAATTGAGTCTTGGAGCCTTTGCTAATTTCTTGAATACTAAAAGCAGATCACTGTTGATCTACATATAATTATTTATTTCTGTTGTTCGTTATTTATCCATAACCAAACCATGATTAGAACTAAATCAGTTCTGTGGATGCGGTAAAACAATCTCTTCGTCGAATGACCCCAACCAAATATTCAAATGTACACTTGCTAAAACCCGGTTCATTGGTAGTCCGGTTTGGTTCGTAGTATTTGAGTCAATTTCATATCCCTAGATGTTATGCAGAATTTTGCCACCTAGACCGAACAGAGCGTTTTCAAAACTTGGAAAGGAAAAAACACAAAGCATTTAGAACATGATGGAACACATGTTAGCCGCAAAGAAGTAAAAGAAGAAAACCTTCATTTTGTCTTCTTTCCTTGTTTTGCAAAATCGTCCAAAGGAATAACTTGTGTATATTTATCTGTTTTTGGGTATAAAAGATATATATATATATATCGCCTAGTCGTCGCTGCTTGTTGTTGTCAAGGCACACATGTTTATTCTTTATTTTTGTCAAATATTTGAATCAAGATCAGCTACTATTCTAAGAAACTGGCTATTTCT
This sequence comes from Arabidopsis thaliana, assembly GCF_000001735.4. Taxonomy (NCBI): domain Eukaryota; kingdom Viridiplantae; phylum Streptophyta; class Magnoliopsida; order Brassicales; family Brassicaceae; genus Arabidopsis; species Arabidopsis thaliana. Next base: position 3,500,861 of record NC_003070.9, read on the forward strand.
AAAATAACACTCACGAATTAGCCATTATTTATAAAATGGTAACGGTATATTCGAGATTCCAGTCCATACATGTTATTAATAAAGAAAGATTGGATCTCCATATAAAAAATAGCTGTCTCTTACATTGTAGCACTAGCTAAAGATCTTTCAATACTACGTACCTAGTCATACAATTCTTTGAATATGGTTTTAAATTGTATGTGAATATTATTAAGTGAGAATAGTATCGACATAACAAGTATGAAATCTTTTATTTCTATATATTTTATTTAACAACCTATAACAAACATTTCACTTCAAATTCTCACTATATGTAGTCCATCATCAACTACTTTCTTTTCGCATATCTTTGAAGTTTTTGGTTTTACTAAACTAACTCTATCATAAAAGGAGAAAGCTTTAAATTTAACCAGAAATGAAGATGCCCGTGGTTGTACAATTCTTCATAATCTCTCTTCTCCTCACATCTTCATTTTATGTACTTTCAAGCGCTGATTCATGTAAGTGTATACTTAATCTAGTTAGTTATTTTTTAGGTTATTTATCATTTTGAAACTAGTTGTCTGAAATTCTAAGATTTGATTTGTGATGGTGATAAATGAATTAGCAGCATGCGGTGGAAAGTGCAGTGTGAGATGCTCAAAGGCAGATCGAACACATGAGGAGTGCCTTGAGGACTGCGATATATGTTGCCAGAAGTGTAATTGTGTTCCTTCGGGGACTTATGGAAACAAAGATGAATGTCCTTGCTACCGTGATATGAAAAACTCCAAAGGCGGATCCAAGTGTCCTTGAACATTCTTTGAAGATCCTCATCACATACATATTATCTACGTACTATATGTATGGAAATTACATCTATATATGTTTGATGTATGAAATAAGTTCTGTGAGCTTAATGAAAATTTTGTTATCTTCAATCCGATTCCTAAACACATCAAGAATAAATCATGTCGAGGTTTATATTTCTCAGCTTCAATTTCACTAAACGAATAACTTGGGATACTATGATGGAATGCAGAATTGAGAATTTACTCTCTCAATTGTCTTAAATTCATAATCCAAGATCTACAAGGGGTAAGTATTAGGACTAACCGATTAAGGGTTTAATAATTATGTAATTCAGAGACTCTAACGCTTTGCATCGACCAAATACTACATTGTAACATAACACAAACTCATTGGATGTGAAAGTACAAAGTAGTATGTCTTTATAATAATTTGTTTCCAAGGAAAAAAGACGAGAACAAAAACTAAAACAAGAGAAAGATCATCCCATGATATTTAAATAGAGAATCAATCTACAAAAAGACGGCAACCTGATTTTCAAAACAAGAACAGTAGATCAGAGGCAAGCCGGATAGTACATAAAAAAGACTCAAACCCAAACCAAAGAGGCTTTCTCCAACTAGAACGTAAGTCTTTTTTTGAGTCGCTCTGTTTTCGTTTGTGGAGGAACCATATCAAGTTTCGACGCTCACAAGCTCATACTCGATCAGCGAAAGATTGTTATCATCCTTCACGGTGATGTCTGTGGGCTCCTCTGCAACTTCAACACGTCCCCATCTATCAACTGCAAGCCTCATAGAACCCTTGTACATGTCGATCTTCGCATTACGCAGAGTCACTACACTGCCTTCTTTCATCATATCCACTGGATAAAAATGAATAATAGCATCAGTCATAAATCTATAAAAAGTACATGAGAAATACTCAAATTATGCAAACAACTAACTATTTCCATAAAGCAATCCACTCTCCTGCTATTATCTGTTTCACAGATTCACAACCAGTATAGACTATAAAGATGCCAACTTAGAACAGAAACTTGCCATTAAAGAAGCTAACTGAGAAGAGAAGCAGTCTCTTAAAAGACCATCACAAAAGCATTTATTCTCTCACCTTGGTCATTTCTTGCAGTAAAGATTATGATTCCAGTCTCATCACCAACTAAGCATTCGGCAATCCGCATCTGACGTGACTGAGGACCCATGGGACGACCTCCTCCTCTCTGCATCACCATCTTCGTGTTGACAACTTTCACATTCAGAGAGTGGCCATTGGTTCCTGGTCTCAACTCATTAACCTTTGTGAACACAGGCTTCCTCAAAGCAGACGTTGCCTCAGCCATTTTTATAACAACCCTACAAAAATTAGCCATAAACAACAACATCTGCTGTGATCAGCACCTAACAACAATTTCAATATCTGATTAGACAATCAAAACCTCAAATGCGATCAAACAGGTTTAAGCTATCCTCATTTCTCACATAAGAAACGTTTTAACAATTCAACAAAACAATTTCATTCTCCATACACAACAAATTCAATAAAACGCAGCAACATAGATAATGAAAGCTAAATTACACAAAAGATCATATACTTTGATCCCAGAAATTCACGGAATCTCAGATCGGAGAAATGAAATTGACGTGAAGAAAAGTGTAGTAACGTTAGGAAGATGGAATTGAAACAAGAAAAAAGCTAGCTAGGGTTTTTGGAAACTCACGTACTTTTTGATTTTGAGAGAAGAGACGACGACGATGACTTTAGCGATTAGATCTGTGGAGGCGATATACACAAAGACGCGGCGGTCTTCTTTATAACTCTAGAACTCAGATATTAATACTCACCGTAGATCCGTGACCTCAACACGTGTCATGTTTCTGAAACATCTTCATTAAAACTACCCTTATATTTTTTTATATATTTAAGATTGACCTTATAACTTTGACTAATACTGATTACACCCTCTATTCTCCGAATCGGTTATCAAAACCAATTTCACTGGACCGTGATATCAGAAACCGGTTCACTGAGGTGGGCGAGATTTTTTGTTGTCACTCTCCTCTCCTCGTTCTTCGATGCTCATCCATTAGAGGAGGAGCCGATGTTTCTGCTTCCATGGTAACGCTCTCGTCTCCATCTCCCTCGCTCTCTTGCGTAGAGAACGTGACATGTAAATCTTCTCACGTTTCTCGGGTTCTAATCTCCGGTACCGATAATATTAATCACGGTGAATCGTCGGAAGCCAAAATACTGAGAGATGTTCATATCGTAAGAACTTTGAGATTTTTCTTTGAATCTCAGTTCTCTGTGATTTGGTACGTTCAATTACGGATATCTAATTTGAGTTAATCGTTGTTGTGTTTGTGCTTCTTAGTCAGAAAGGTTATTGGAGGATTTCACTGAGCTTGCAAGAGAGAACACTGAGAAGGACCTCGAGACTTGTGGGACTCTCGCTGCCTTTCTTGTAAGATTGTTTTGCTTTCTTCGCATTCAAGTTGATTACTTTGGGTGATAAGAGAATCTGGGTGGTGAGAAAATCAAGGAAAATGTTAGAAAGTTTCAGACTTTATTGTTCCTAATTACAACTTCTAACAGAGATCTTTGCAAATTTGAATTTTTAGTGAAACTCGATCTATGCTATTGTTTAAAGTTTACACCTTGTTTTGACTTTTGTGGTCATGATTCATGGTTGTTTTGCTTCTGTTCCAGGGTTCTTCGTTTTTCGAGTTTCATGAACCTGATGGTAATTACATTTCTATTTCTGTTCATGCTGTAGGAAAGAGGAATTTTTTATGTAACCACTCTGATAATACCTAAGCAAGAATCAACTTCTAATTCTGTGAGTTATCTTAGAAAGATTATCTCGATCATTTTGTGGTATTCAAAATGAGGTGCTTACTCAGGTGCTAAAATTGGCAGTGTCAGGCTATGAATGAAGTGGAAGTGTTTTCCATTCAAAACGAAAGAGAACTCTATCCCGTAGGATGGATTCATGTATATCTCTCTCTTCTAGCTCCCTCCATGTTTAGTGATCTGTTTATCTACTTTGTCTTGACTTACTATAACGAGGTTATGCATATTTTCCAGACTCATCCTTCTCAGGGTTGTTTCATGTCATCTGTAGATCTGCATACACATTATTCGTATCAGGTACATCTCTGCTGTTTCCAAATTGCATATATACTAGGTTTGAGACAATTCTGATCTCAGTTTCCCATCATGTCATTCTTAGGTAATGGTGCCAGAGGCTTTTGCAATCGTCGTAGCTCCAACTGATAGCTCTAAGTATGTTCTTCCAAAGCTATGGAGTCAATTATACAGTCAACATATTTCCTTGATAGACTCTCAAACTGATCTTTTTGGCAGGAGTTACGGGATATTTAAGCTAACGGACCCTGGAGGAATGGAGGTACTGAGAGGCTGCTCAGAGACTGGATTCCACCCGCACAAAGAACCAGAAGATGGGAACCCAGTTTATGAGCATTGCTCAAACGTCTACAAGAACTCGAACCTTAGGTTCGAGATTTTTGATCTACGTTAAGGTAACGACTTCTGTGGACTTATCAGTAAAAAGGTTCAAACTTTATCCACTGTGGGCTAAGGATGTCAATAATAACCGTCATCATAACCACCACCCTAACCAGAACTGTATACTTGGTCTGAGAAGGCTGTCTGATTCGGGTTATGAACACAAGGTACCTTCTATTAAGCTTAGCAATGTTAATAAATTGTCATGTCCTTAGATTTGGATCAATTGGTTCCATTATGGAAGAACAACAATGACCATAGACATAAGACATTGTATTGGCGTATGCAATTGTTATATATCTGTACAAATGTATACATTGGCATCTATTTCTCCATATAACACTACATTAATATTATCACCATATTTCGCCATTTTATACCTCTTAACTTGCCAGTGATGACTGATGAAAATGGTTGAGCTTTTAAAAAGGACGGGAAAATTTTAAACTTGAGCTTTGACTTGTTAAAAAATTATTCATTTTGACAGTTTTCGTCTGATTCAAGTTTCATTCTTTTCATTTCTCATTTGATTGATTAATTAGATACAAAATAGCCATAAATTAGCTGTAATAATAATTTAAAAGGTATCTTTGAGCTCTTTTTTGGTAAAGACATATTCCAAATACCTCTCTTCACATGAAACAAGAGTACAAACCCCAAAAACAGAACCAAAGGTCCAAACTTTTCTTTTGAAAGTAATAAAGCTATCAAAGCTCTTTCCTTGTTAAAGTAAATAGTACAGAGGATGGGTTTTATCAGAAAAAAAAAAGCTAGCTCATTTCATATTGTTGAGTGTTGCTATCAAAACCCATACAGATACAGTACTTTGTTTTGCTTCAAATCCCTTTATGGCCGTTTTCAAGCACATGATAGCTTTCTTCGTACAGTCAAGAGTAAAACCTCTCTTTTTCTTACCCTATCTTCTCTCTCTACAGATGTCACAGTCACCTCTGTCACGGATTTGGGTACAGAGACTCGCAGACGATTCACTCTTCTTTCTTTCTCTCTCTCTGGGTTTTAATTCAAAAAGTGAAGTTGGTTACCATTGTCTTGTACGATCGTATATTCCCGATATGATTTGTTTTGACAGAGCAACTGCTTTGTATATATATGCCAAATATCTCTCTCTCTCTCCCTCTCTCCTTGCATCAATTTATAAGTAAGACCAAAAGAGATCACCAAAACTCAGGCTTCTTGTTTGGCTTTTCTTATTGTTGATTGAGAGAGTGAGAGTAAGAGAGAGAGAGAGAGAGAGAGAGTGAGAGAGAGAGAGAGAGAGAGTGAGATGATGATGATGAGAGGTGGTGAGAGAGTGAAGGAGTTTCTTCGACCCTTTGTCGATTCCAGAACTTGGGACTTATGTGTTATCTGGAAACTCGGTGATGATCCTTCTAGGTTCAACACACTCTCCGGTTTTTCTTTGTTATTTGTTCGTTGTTCATGTGAATCATCATCAGCTGTCTACTATTTTGTTTCAGTAGCAAAGCTTCCGTTTTTATGTATACTGATGGGTTTTTCGTGTTTGTCTTTTATCTTTGCTTTCTGAATTAGGACTTTTTTTTTTGTTTTTGCTCTGTTATTGGCTTCCTGAAACTATTTTGTTTCAGTAGCAAAGTTTCCATTTTTTTGATTTTGATTAGTCCTTAGTAACTTCTGGCTCTGTTCTATCAAATTTCTCTGGTTTCTGTTTTTTTTTTTTTTTGCTCATCTGGTTTTTGATTTTAATGGTTTATGGTTTGTTTTGCTTTACCATCTACCTCCTGTTCTTGGTTTTGTCTTGTCTAGTTTTACTAAAAGTTTGTGGGTTTTATGATCTTCATCTCGTAATTGGTATGAATTCCATTTAAACTACAGGTTTATTGAATGGGTGGGATGCTGCTGCAGTGGTTGTTATATTGATAAGAATATAAAGCTTGAAAACTCAGAAGAAGGAGGAACTGGGAGAAAAAAGAAGGCTTCTTTCTGTAGAGATGACCACAACAAGCATCGTATAAGAACCTTAGCTTGTGAAGCGCTTTCTCGTTTTCCTCTCTTCATGCCTCTCTATCCCGGGTATGTTTCCATCTATTCAACCCCCTTTCAAGTTAATTTTTTCTTCAAGAATAATATGAAGCTTCTTTCTCAATTGCAGGATTCATGGAGAAGTAGTGATGTCAAAATCTCCAAAGTGGTTGGTTAATTCAGGATCTAAAATGGTAAAAAAGACTCTTTTCGTCAGCCTTTTTTACTCGTTTGATCATAAGAACAATCTGATCTCCATGTGTTTTGGCAGGAAATGTTCAGCACTCGTGTTCTTGTTCCTGTGAGTGATGGTCTCGTTGAGCTGTTCGCTTTCGATATGGTAAAAACATGTTAGCATTTCGCATAGAAAGTCTGTCATTGGTTTTGGTGGTTACTTCATAAAATGTTGGTCTGTATCAGAGACCGTTTGATGAAAGCATGGTGCATTTGATCATGTCGCGTTGTACCACCTTCTTTGAACCATTCCCTGAACAAAGGCTGCAGTTCAGGATCATTCCCCGAGCAGAGGAATCTATGAGTAGCGGTGTGAATCTCAGCGTTGAGGGCGGCGGATCATCAAGTGTTTCCAATCCCTCCAGTGAAACTCAGAATCTTTTCGGCAATTACCCGAATGCTAGTTGTGTGGAAATTCTCAGGGAGGAACAAACACCGTGTTTGATAATGAACAAGGAAAAGGATGTTGTGGTGCAAAATGCCAACGATTCCAAAGCTAATAAGAAGCTGCTTCCTACGGAAAACTTCAAATCAAAGAACCTTCATTCAGAGAGGAAAAGAAGAGAGAGAATTAATCAGGCCATGTATGGTCTAAGAGCCGTAGTCCCTAAAATCACAAAGGTTTCTTCTGAAACTCAATGCAGTTTCTGGATCACTCTTCTTGTGGTCAATGTAGCACTTTCCATAGGATTATTATATTTATCTTTCTTTGTGCTATATGCAGTTGAACAAAATTGGAATTTTCAGTGATGCTGTTGATTACATCAATGAACTGCTAGTGGAGAAGCAGAAACTTGAAGATGAGCTTAAAGGAATCAATGAGATGGAATGCAAAGAAATCGCTGCAGAGGAACAATCTGCAATAGCTGATCCAGAAGCTGAAAGAGTTTCCTCTAAAAGCAACAAGAGAGTGAAGAAAAACGAGGTATTATTCGAATATATAGACCTTCAAGATAATCTATATCTGAGTTGTAAAATCCCACAAACTCTGGTTTCTTTTCAGGTGAAAATTGAAGTCCACGAGACTGGTGAGCGAGATTTCTTGATTCGGGTTGTGCAGGAACATAAACAAGATGGATTCAAGAGGTTGATAGAAGCTGTAGATTTATGTGAACTTGAGATCATTGACGTCAATTTCACCAGACTCGATCTCACAGTCATGACCGTTCTCAATGTCAAGGTAGTAACGTAATCACATCTCATTGCCCCTGCACGTAATCTCAGATTCTTGAATTCTGATAAACAGTTTTGGATTTATTCATTCTTAGGCGAACAAAGACGGGATTGCATGTGGAATATTGAGAGATTTACTGCTCAAGATGATGATAACTTCAATATGAAAACTCAGTAAAACAGAGTACATAACCTCAAAAGGTCAAATGTTTTGTTTGCTTCAGTCACAAGTTACTGCTAGAGATATGATTTCTCACAAGCTTTTAGGTGACAGTTTACATGTTTGAAACTATACATTCTTCTGGTTTGTCATTGGGTTTTCATTAAGATCTTTCACAAATATAATTCTAAAGGGTCGTCGTCCCTAAGAACTAAGAAAAACAAAACACAACAACTTGAGTTTAATTTATTGGTTTCAATGGTTCCGGTGACTTGTGTTGAAGGCTCGGCTCTCAGATTCATATTCATGGCTAGTGGCGTAGTCTTGGCTAGGGTAGTAGCCAGTATTAGTACCAAGATCCGAGGAATCTTCAGAGGCTCGTCTGAAAATTCGAATCTCATTACTGTATTGACCGGAGTCGTAGACCCTACTTTGACCCACTTTAACTCCGTTTGTCAGATCCGACAAGTCATCTCTCGTGTCCAGAGCTCTAACAACCTGCAAAAAGAGAAACACTCTTGATCAATCAGATGGTTTGTTTCTTTTTCTAGCTGTATATTATTAGGTCAAGTCAAGAAGTGTTTCTATTTCTGACCTGAACCATACGAGGTCGTTTTAAAGCGGAATGTCTAACACAAGACGCTGCCGTTTCAATCATTTTATAGACTTCACTTTCGACGTAATCATTCTCTAGCCGTGGATCCACTACTTCGCTGATGTCACCTTTTTCAATGGCCTCGATTAGCCTTGGACGTGCCTGCCAAAAAACCAACAAATATTCAACCCTCATGAGATTTTTTCATTTATATTGAAAACACAAATAAACTCATAGGATCAAAATATAAAAATTTACCCATTCGACGAGACTTTCTTCACCCAAAGGTTGAGAGGTATCAACAGGTTTGCGACCGGTGATGAGTTCGAGAAGCACAACTCCAAATGAAAACACATCTGATCTATCCGTTAGCTTTCCGCTTGACGCATATTCTGGTGCTAGATACCTGCATTGCATTATGTTATGTAATGTTGTTAATATCGTATCGTAACATTTTATTATAAAAAAAACAAATAAGAGAAGTGACAGTACCCGAATGTGCCCATGACACGCGTTGATATGTGTGACTGTGCAGTATCGTTCAGTCTAGCGAGTCCGAAATCTGCAACCTGTACGTAACAAATCAAATGCTCTCAGTGACGAAAATGATCATAATGATTTCTACGATCTCCCACTAATCATTTTATTACTAAAACAGCAAAATATTAAAATTAATTTAAATAATGACTTTGCCTGAGCTTCGAATTCATCATCCAGCAGAATGTTTGACGATTTGATGTCCCTATGGATAATCTTTGGGTGGCCTATGAAATTCATTAAAGCCAAATTAGCCTAATCCTTGATTATATAGTTTTACACCAAGGAAATATATATTTCATGTTCAAGAAGAAAATAAAGAAATAAATGTGATGGAGTGTATATATACTCACAATCTTCATGTAGATAAGCAAGTCCTTTGGCTGCGCCTATTGCAATCCTGACTCTTCTACTCCATTCCAAAACCGGTAAGTTTTTGCCTGACAACAACGTAAGAAAATATCTGGTTTAATTGTAGCATATAAGTATATTAGTCCCCAATACTATCAATATTCATAAAACAAATTAAAATGTCAACACATATATTCTATATAGAATCCTAATTTAGTAACAAAGAGAGACTGTAAAAAGAAGTACGTACCATGTAAATGGTAATCCAAAGTATTGTTGGGGACAAACTCATAGATGAGGAATCTGTGTTGTTCAGAGATGCAATAACCCACAAGAGACACCAAGTGCCTATGATGCACTCTGCTTATGATCTCTACTTCAGCTTTGAACTCTCTATATCCTTCTGCGCTGACCGACTTCAGCTGTTTGATCGCTACTGGCTTTCCCTCGAATAGGATGCCCTTGTAGACACACCCGAACCCGCCTTCTCCTACCACAAAGCTCTTGCAAAATCCTTCAGTTATCTGACTTAGCTCTTCGTAGGTGAAATGGATCTTTGAAGTCCCTATTACTGCGGAGTCAGGGGTTCCTCTACCATGTTTTGGGTTCCCAAGACTGTTAGTATCCGGTGAAGAGTTCTGCGCCGAGCTGTTCCCATTCCCGGGTTTCTGTCTGTAATGGATGAATCCTTCTGCGACAAGAAACAATAATCAAGAACAAGAACTAGACTTAAGGGTCAAGTACACAAAAATAAAATCAAGAGCAGGACATGATTTCAAGAGCCAATTTAAGACAACACCAAAAGGTAAAAATATTAACCTGTATTTACAGAGACATTAGCCGGTGGCAAATACTGGTTAGAGCGCGGGGAAGAAGAGCCTTTCTTTTGTTTCCTCCTAACAAAGAAAACGCCAGCGATGAACAATATGACCAACACACCTGCGATCCCAATACCAATCACTGTCTTCTCGGTGTAATTAGACTCATTACTTTGTTGGCTAGTACCACCATCCCCGTTACTATTGGCATTATGTCTATTAGAGCCTCCGGAATGGTTATTTGATCCGGAGAGGGAAGGAGGAGATGGGGAAGAAGACGACGAGGGTACACGATTTGATTCTCCTCCCAGAGGTGAATCCAAGGGCTGTAAAGGGTTTCCAGGAGAATTAGGGTTTAGCGGAAGCATCGGAGGCAATAAAGATGACAACGGAGGAGACCCTTGACTGCCGGAATTTTCCTGAGACGGTGGCGAAAAGGGAGTAGAAGGCGGAGACGGAAGAGAAATAGGGTTGTTGATGGGTTCAAGTATGTTATTATCATTAGGTCTTGGATCCGGTAGCTGATTAACTAAGGAGGGGGGAGGAAAAAGAGAAGGAGGAGGTAATTGAGGCTTTGGAAAAGGAATCACCACCGGAGAATCTCCAGTTGGGGTGGATTGAGGCGGAGGTTGAGGCTGAGGAGGTGAAGGAGGTGGAGTTATAGAAGGTGGAGGGGAAGAAGGAGGCGTTGGAGGTGGAGTTGTATTAGGAGGCTGATTCGGTGGTGGTTGAGCAGCTGTTGCCGGCGGGGGAGATGTTTGTGTGTCAGGGGATGGAGGAGAAGGAGGTGAGGTGGCTGGAGGTTGTGTCGTCTCAGAACCGCCAATGATTTTCTGATCAGTGAATCCTCCGACATTTGTTGGTTGTGAAGCTACAAACGGAGATATCGTCTTACCGAATAAATCTGCTTGTTGCTGGACTTTGTCCATTTGTCTTCACCTTGTTTAATTTGCTTCTCCTTGTTTCTTTTTACATGTTTGTATTTGATCTTAAAGAAGTTTCTTGTGGAACAAGAAAGGACCTAAAACTTTGAAATCCAAGCCAAACTAGGTTTAAATTCCCCTGAGATCCTAGAAATTAAATCTTAAAGATCGTAGCGGTTTCTCGAGAAAATGTGTTTATGAGATCAACAGATTTTTGAAATTCACGAAAGAAATTCGGAAACAAAATCCAGGCATACACGGTTGCTTATGACTCAAGGAAGATAGGAAGAAGAGAGTTTTTTTTTATCAAGTCGATTCAGATTTTGTTTGTTGAGGATGATTTTTTTTTCCTTGGATTTTTTTTGTTCTTTTCGTGTTTTTTGTGTAAAAATAGAAAGTCTCCCAAATGTCAACAGTTGAATTCTAAAAATTACTGAGAAAATAGGCTAAAAATTCACTTGATTGTTTCTTTTTTTTATTACAGTAAATAATTGTAAGAAATAAGAGTATCAATATCTGGAAGATTTACCATTCAGCTTCATTGTCGGAATGCCGCGTAAACTATTCTTTCTAAAAGTTCTCCCATTGATATTTCTGAACAATAAAATTCACAAAATCCGGCTATAACATTTAATTTAAGCTCTTCCCATGATATATTTGTCATCATACGTACGCTGGTTAAAGTTCATTATTTAGCACAGTGAAACTTCCATGCATTATAATTTATAAGTTTATTAAAACTTCAGAATTCAGACTAGGTCATAGAAATAAACAATTGAAGACTAGTCTCTCTATATAAAACCAGGTCAGTAAAAAGGTAACATTAAAATAAATAAATCTATATACTTATAGGTTTAGGAATTAGGATATGGACCAAGGCAGAGTAAACCAATTGATCTTACAGGTTTGGTGTTTAGAGATTGCAATGTGGAGAACAAAGAAGGATCATCGCGCATAAAGCTCCTACCGATGAGTGAACAGATAACATTGATTTACTATATGAAAATAAGTGATGTGATTTTTTAACTCCAATTAAAAAAAAAAAAGAAGTCTTTTAAAGCCTAGAAGAATTCAAACATTCGAGAAGAGTAAGCAAAAAGGAGAAACGGTGACAGTAAAACATGAAACAAATCGAGCAGGTCTTAAACCACAAGAAATCAAGTCGACTCCGGAGAGAAAGCTTCAATCCCCTCACCAAAACTATCTGGTCGAGATAACCTCAAGCCTGCGAATTGAGTAAAAGAAAGAACCGAAATCAAATCAACACACAAACATCAATCTAACCAATACCTAAGAATGCCATCAGTCAGTTAACAATGTCAATATATGTTCATAACCTGAACCAACTAAGCCTATCGAATCATGAATTCAGAAGTCTTACTTTGCTAGCAATGTTGTTGGAAAGCCAATCCAGACCTTCATAGAGCCCTTCACCGCTAGTTGCGCATGTGCTTTGGATGTACCTGGTAAGAGAGAGAGCAAGCAACGTGTTTGTAAGTACCCATGTATGCAATAGTAAGTAATAAATTCTGTCTGGGATAAAACTATAAATCACCAGTGGCGTTGCCGGAGTGAGTGAAGGCCAAGCTTATCAGTAATCTCAGCAGCATTCATAGCGTTTGGAAGATCCTGCTTGTTGGCAAACACAAGCAATACTGCATCCCGAAGCTCATCCTGCAGTTACGAAGCATCAATAGGAAAAAGCCATACGGATTACCAAGTCAAAATATTAACAAAATTGTGTAGCATTAAAAACATACTTCATTCAACATCCTGTGAAGTTCATCTCTGGCTTCAACAACACGGTCTCTGTCATTGCTATCAACAACAAATATCAGACCTTGAGTGTTTTGGAAGTAGTGTCTCCACAAGGGACGGATCTGTAAAATAGAATAAGTGGATAACTGTTACTCTTTTCTTTTTAATCCTTTCAAAGAGAATCATATATAGTACAAAGTTACAAACCTTGTCCTGACCCCCGACATCCCAAACCGTGAAGCTGATGTTCTTGTACTCAACCGTCTCCACATTAAACCCTGTTTAAACAAATTATTTATCAAGTCTCATTGTCTAACCTAGTAAAATTCCAATCAGTAGTTCTCAGAAGACTTACCGATGGTGGGAATGGTGGTGACAATCTCACCAAGCTTGAGCTTGTACAAAATGGTGGTCTTACCAGCAGCATCAAGACCAACCATAAGGATTCGCATCTCCTTCTTGGCAAAAAGCCGGCTAAAAAGCTTTGCAAATGAAAGCCCCATTTTCCTTTTAACTGTTGATCCTGAAAATGTCAAGAGATCCACACACCATTAAACAATTGAATCACTCTTCTTCTTAGCAAAAACTTACAACATTTTTTTCACACTGTTCGCTAAAATTGCTCCTTTTAGCAATGTTTACATCAAATGCATCTACTAACACGACAATCGAAAAATCCAACATTTCATGATCCTTTGAATCCACATAATAAGAGATCAGGAAACAAAGCAAAATCTACACCCCAAGATACACGATCATTCGACGACAATGGCGAGCGATCTAACGAAAAACTCAGATCACAAAAAAAAACTCAGATACTTGTTCGGATCAGTTCATCAAGGGAATTTTAATGGAATTCGAATGCAGATCCAGAATATCCGAAAGAATGTAAGACGATCTGGAAAGTTTTGGAGCTTACCTTTGGAGAATTGAAAGGGATCTAAACCGAGAGAGAGAGAAGCTTCCAATCAGCAGCACAAAGACGATTTTGTGATTGAAATATGAAGAAACTTCTTCTACTACTTTGTGATTTCTGAATGTGAAAGTTTCACTAGCACCCTCCTATTTTTGTATAGTATATAAAAAGTACCCTAAAGTTATACATTTTGTTTCAAATTAACCCCTCAAATTTGTATATTGTAATTCATGACCATCAATCAAATCTTTCATTTGACTTCATATCATCCCCTCCAAGCTATGTGATTTTGTTGGATTCTGTCATTTTGCATCCATTTAGTAAACACTATCATATATGATTCTATGCAAATTTTGATATGAAGAAAGTCAGAGAACAAGTATAAACTTTTTTGGTTGCTTTTGTTCCTTGTAACAGACACTCTTCTCACCTCTCTGTGGCCTCACCATCTCAGCCGTTATACATTTAATATGAAATAAATCCATCAACAAGTATGGAAATAAAGATCTCATGCTTAGTGGAACAAGATGTAACAACTCTTCAATTTATGAACTAACATTGACTCATCTTTAACACTCACTACTCAGGTCACGAAGCAAAGATACAACAACCTCTGTGTAACCAGTTGCATGAAAAAACTCTAGCCCATTCAAAATAATAAATGCTGTATTGATCATCACTTGGTTGGTGGTGCTGGTTAATAAAGTGAGGCATTTTAAGTAGCAAGAGACATCATTTTTAATATCTAAACCGTAAATTCGTATGAAGTAGGTTTTATAGGCTAAAGAAAGATGATATACATGAATCTACATCTTTTTACTTGCGAAAAATCCGTTAACACACATCGTGATCGGACTGAACTTTGTTTCTCGGGGGCTTCCCAATCTTCAAACAATCAATGGGAGGAAGAGTAGGAGTGTTGAGCTCACCAAATGTCTGCCAGCAATAAGCATCATACATTCGATACTTTTCTTGAACCGGTTTAAGCTCTATCGACGATAACTGCACATCTACACACGGGAAGTTATCGCTACAAGCGAAATGCACCGGTTTCACGGTATAAGTTCCTTTTATCCTCTCGTAAGTCACTCCTTCCACTGCTACTGCTGATGTTTGGTTCTTGCATTTGCTATGGTCACAGTAGAATTGGTTTATCGTTATTGGAATTTGTACTTGGTTGAGCTGAATGTTTGAGAAGATTATCCCTTTCACTGATCCTACTCCTCCTTGCCATGTCTTGATTCGGACACCTGTCATTGTGTTGTGCATAGCTACGTCTCGTACTGTTATGTTCGAGACGCAGGCTTTTGTACCCTCTTTGCCGAGACTACCAATGCTGATCCCGTGACCCGGTCCACAGTTCACATTGTGCACAAACACGTTCGAGCAACCCGTTTGGATCGAGATACAGTCATCTCCTGCATAATTCAAGGTTTCTAGATTTAAGAATTGAGATTTTTTAAAGATTCAGGATTTAAGATTGGAGATCATATTACCGCAAGCGAGAGTAGTGCTGTGAATGAGGACATCTTTGGTGTTCTGGAGGTGAATTCCATCAGTGTTTGGACTGTCACCAGGTGAAGAAACGGCTATGTCATGCACCACAACCCCTACGCAGTCGTCGAATTTGAGGTGACACTGAGGACTGTTTTGTATCGTTATACCCGTCACTTCCACACCAAAACTCCCAGAGAATCTCAATGCCTAACAGAAACAAAAATCAGTAAACAAACTAATGCTTACAATCTCACAGTGCCAATATCTATTTCTCACCGTTGGTTTAATGCTTGGCATTCTCTCATCAAGCTCACTTCTGATCTGTCATATGTAAAAACAAAACAGAGTTTGGTCTTAGATGAATATTGTGTTGTGAATGAGACAGTGAAGAAGAAGACGATGAACTTACCGGCATAGGAGGGTTTTGGTTAGCAGAATTGTTCAAAGGGACGATGAGTTTGGTATCACTATCAATGAAAGGAGAATCTTGTTGCCACCAACCAGAGCCTCTTCCATCAATAACACCTTTCCCTTGTACTTTAATTCCTTTCAGCTTTGTAAAATCAATCCACCACATTAACCCTTTTCCCCATGTCTTTGAATCCGTTGGAGCTATAATCGTACCATCAAGCTGCATAATTCACAACAAAGCTTAGAATATTTTCACCAAAGTGATACACTTCTATATAAAAGAGATCAATTCTCACCTGGAACACAATGTTAGCTTGACAATAAGGACCAGAGAATGAGATCGGTCCAACAAGGTAAGTGTATTCAGGCGGTACAAGCATCACTGATGCTTCGATTTTGCAAGCTGCTACCCAAGCCGCTTCAAACGCCTGCAACCGTTATGAAACTCTGTTAATTATTTCATTAACTAATCTTAAAAGTTAAAACCACTAATCACCATTAGTCTACAGAGAAACTCTGTAGTAATTGTTATCAAGGCTTGTGAATTGTGGTCCCATTTGTAATCTGTTATTTCTGTTGTCACTTTATATTCGTTTGTCTTTTGTTTTTTGGCGCATTTTAACATTTGATATATAATACATTAAAAAGTTACGTGACTTTACAGAAACAGATATCTTTTTCTGAGCTCTGTTTTTTCTTGTTCTGTCTCGTGATGTTGTCAATGATGTCTCAACTGTTATTTGTCTTTTGTAAAATTCTCATGAAAACGAAATACTAAAGTGCTCTAATTAATCACTAGGATTGAAAACTGTACGGATAACGAAATTAATGAGCTTTTTTTATTGTACCTTAGTGTCATCACATTTGCCATCACCCTTTGCTCCAAAATCCATCACATTGAAAACTTGAGATCCCTTTTGAGGCGGAAGAGGCGGTGGTTGGACTTTTGGTGGCCCTGAAACCACCGGAGAGTTATTGTCGTGAGCTTTTGGCGGCGTTTTCAGCTTTGGTTTCGGTTTAGGTTTAGACTTGTGGTGATGGTTGTTGTTGTGAGAACTGTGGTGGTGACTGTTCCCATGGCTCTTCGGTTTCTTGTTTGACAAGGAATCAGACAAGTCAGAAGAGCTTCGGTGGCTATGTCTCCAATGTCTTCCTCTTCTGGCAATGCAGGTCTCTAGAGTCACTGACCAGACCAAAACAGCCATTAATATCATCATCGTGATGCTTCTCAGACTTAGACTTCTTCTCATTATCATTTTTTGTTGTCTAAACGAAGAGTGTTGTGGTGGTTGAAGAAACTAAAGAGACTTTGGTTTCTTTGTTTTCTGGTTTCGGTTGAAGAAAGAGAAGGTTTTTTGGTGAGATTTATACAAGGAAGTAGTCCAAGAATGTAGAGAGGCTCACGGGTTTTCGAAATGGAATTTTATTCTTAAAAGATAGAAAACGAAATTGAATCAATGGTGTCCTTTATTTTTGTTGATAAGTAACTTATTCTAAATAAATTAATAGATTACTATACAAACGAATAAATCTAGGCTTTGTACAAGTTATCCATATATGATAATAAGACCATAATGTTTGATTTTAGTAGAAATTTTGTTAAATAATGCTGATATTGACAGTGATGTAAAGTGATCACTCGTGAATTAGTATTTGGAGCTTAGCTTACGGGTACTAATATGTGAAAAGTAAAACAAAGCAGAGGTATCTCTTTTTTTATAGTAGAGGTTTTTTACCAATGTGTAAAAGTCTTACCCGAATCAGCCAAAACCTGAATTGTGGAGTAACTGAGTAAGTAAATGAGTCAGGGGTGATGATACACTGAATGTATACCACGTGGAAACTAAAGGTTGGTTAAAAGCTCATCTAATTTGGTTGCCAAGACTTCACATAATTACATAGATAAACACATGTATGTGCCAATGACTGTTGTATAGGAACACCATGAAGTGGGGATACTTAAAATGAGGTGTATATTCAGTTTTCGGATCTTGCTTTTTGTTTAATGTGGATATAGATGGGTACAAGCATGTGTGTATGTAATACTTGCATGTGTTGGATCTGTCGTATTGGCATGAGTAGAGACTTTAGAGTGTCGTATGATTTTCATATTTACTGTAGCAGTGTGGTGAATATTTACTGAATTCTAGTAAACTAAATTACTAGCAAAAACAAGCAAAACAGAATGATTAATTCAAATCACTATGAAATGAATAATGCAAATCACTGAATTAGATTTTTTTGCATTATTCATTTCATATGTAGTTTGTAAACTGGTCGCAACATTACATATTAGCTATTCAGATTCCATGTGGACAACCAAAATCTTTAACCAAAAGAAGAAGTGGATATCAAAATCTCAAAATTTGATTCAAGAAAAAAAACAAAAAAATGCTGATAAATTATCCGTCTCATTATAATTTTCTTAAGAATTTGATTTATAAAATACTAAATAATATAGTGATATATATAGAAGAATATTATATAAAACGAAAGAGACTCGTGAGTGGGTCTATATGTTGTCAATGGGGCACTGATTATAACATCTCTTTTAGTACTCACATGCACTACTTCACGGGCATTGCTTTTGTATTCACAACTCCTCCAATTATTATTTATTAGTATTTGATTATTTATCTCATTTTTACTATTTTATATTTTATGTCGAATCCATTCTAGATGAAATTTCATTTATTATTCAAGAAAAAAAAACAGACTACTATTAAAGGAAAGAGAAGAAACAGAAAACAGAAAGTAACCGAAGCTTGTTTCTTTAGGTCCTCATATTTTTTATTTTTTTCTCATATTTGTATAATACACTAACTATAATGAAATTTTTGACACAAAACGTTGTCGGCATTGTTTTTCTTTTCTTTCTTCACGAGCTGTCGGCATTGTTTGTGAATTGTGAATGATCATTTGTTTCTTTTTAGTAGTATACTAGTATATCAAATAGCTAAAGACTTTGATCGGCAATATATATTGTGCTGCATATGGTAACCGTGAGATAATATTTTGGAATTGAGTAATACTACATATTAAATGGATTTGATGATTAAGATTAGTAAAAAAAAAACGAAAATGTAATTTGATGATTTTTGTAATGATGGATAGTTCTTAACGGAAATTTATTATAAAATCGTACATATCACTATAGTACTTTACCAATTATTTATGTTTGGATGAAAAAAAACAACAGTTTGGTAGTTGGATCTGGTTTTGATATATAACAAATTTGATCCAGAAATTACAAAAACGAAAAAAAAAAAAAAAAAAAAAAAAGATATATATATATATATATATATATATATATATATATATATTGTGATTTTTTTAGAATATTTGAGTATTTGATGATCAAGCCACAAAAATCAAATAGAAAAATAGATGGTTCTCGGATTAGTGTTATACTGTTATATGTTGCTAATTTTCAATTATGACCAGCTAATTAATAAACCAAGTTAATTAAAACTGAAAAATATTGAGACATTTGTTGATATATACATTTGCAATCATCAAGCATGCACGGATCAGCATAAACCATCTTTGGGATTCAGGAAAAGCTTTGTGTGCTAATAGTTTTACACCATTTCTCTGTCAAGTAAAACCTAGTCCAATTAAAAAATAAATACAAAAGAATGCTAACTTCAAATGCTGTAATGAGAAAAAATCTAAGTATACTTGTTTTGTCATAACAGAGCAAATTGACTAATACTATACTGTATTATTTAAATTTCATCCTGGATTTTTAGAATAATAATAAATTATGTGGTTAATCATTCATTTACTATTCTGCAATAGTAAAATATCATGTGATGAACACACATATATGTGATTCGACAGAGTCCTCTTCTTGACAGCCAAAAAGCTGTTGGCTATGTAGGAGTATTTCTGATTCTTCAAATTATTCAAAAAATAAATAAAAAAATAGATACGTATATATTGTGACAAGAATTTTATCACATGAAGCGTTGATCATCTTGGTAGTTACTAAACAAATATTCCAATAAAATTAAAATGGGGAATTTGATAATCTAACAACGTAAACTACAATGTGTTGTCGGATGATATACGAAACAGAGGAGATTAAATTAATTTCAATACTGTACGTTTCTAATTAATTGTTTAATTTCTTTTGGTTGTTGGCTATTGTATCAATAATACCTATACCGGCTATACGAATTTTTGTCATGGTTTATTTGGTTATACTCAAATACGATCTTGAGTGCACACATGCATGATTCCTAATGATCATATACCAGCGATTATGTGCATGGACAATAGTCACAATAATGTTATTTTATAATGTCAAGGTATATGTAAGTTAAGATCATTTTCGTTTTAAGTTTAATTAAATTTGTGAATTGTAAAGGTATAGTCAGAGACAAGAGACTTGTTGGCTTCTTTACTGAGATTACAGGTAGTTTCAGTTTTACAAACGCAGCATAACATATATCGGTCCAAGTATATGCCTCTGAATGACCCTCTCTTTCATTAAGATTATCGATAAAGCCACTGTTCATTGTTGCACGAGACAAATAAGTACAAACTAAGCCTTATTAATTTCAATACTTTTTTATGTTACAAGGAAAGAATCCTGAAAGATCAAGATATGTGTCAGACAAAACATTTATTAAAACTATGCCTAAAGCTAACGTTGCATTTATAAAATCAGAGACTTATAGGTGGACCTAACATGTTGCCTATCTTTGTTGGTGCTACTGCTCTTAGTTACACGATTACGAGACGGTAAAAAACAATGTTCATAAAACTTCTTACACATATTTCACTCATTTGCAAACTACTTCGAGTCTAAATTGTCTAGGCGTAGATTACTGTCTGATCTTTTACAGTATCCTTAAAAGTAATTTAAAAATTATAATCATATTAATTACACTGCTATCTAAACTGATTAATCAGTACTCAACCGTATACGGAATTTAAATTATACGAAAATGGCTTTGATTGTGATCCATCACAAGATAACGTGCAGTATATTGCAAAATCTAAATTATCTGATGATGTAATGTATATATACTATTACATGTTATACTCTTTAAACCTTTGAAGAGATAATCTAGAAATTCTATATACGTGGTGGATATGCTCATAAATCTTGTTTTAGATTATACTTTTACGTATACAACAACAACTCATACACCGAACAAGTCAAGAATCGATGCGAAAATTAAATAATGTATAAGATAATAATATGGACGAATCTGTAAGGTGCACGAGAGTTTTGTAATTATTGGAAATGTAATAATAACAAAAATGTATGCCCTTTGACTTCACAGCTCGACTCTTTATGATCTCGTGCCAATCTCTCTCTGTTTTTTTTTAAACGAAACTTATATTTTGTGGACCGTACCATTTATCCGATACGCCAAAAACTATAGTTACCTGTCTTCTACGTTTTTAACTAAATTCACGCATTTGACAAAAGAAAAAAAAAATCACGCACATTTGATGTATATTATAAGTATGATCACACACGTAGTCACTAAGTGGGAATAAATTTTAAAAAGAAAGTGGTAATAAATTATATATTATATACATACTTGAATAATCGGAGAAATCGACGAAAGTATGTTGATATGATTGAAATGATATTAAATAAATACTAATTTTTCTGCATGATATCAGATATAATAATACCATTTAAAAAATCATAAGCATCATGTTTTCTATATTCTTAGCCGCAGAAACCTAGCCAAATTATCTAGTGTTAATCCATCAGTTGATACGTTTCTATATTAATCTCGCAGTTAAAAAAAATCCTTATAAAATTCTTTTTGAAGTAAAATATATTTTTCATCTATGTGGCTATTGTTTCTTTGATTTTGGATTAGTTAATTTTTGTTTTATCTTTTGGATTTACGAAAATTAAAGGTGAGTTCTATTTGCAGTCTTCAAGCGTAAAGCCGCTCGTGAACCTTTTTTTCTCTTGTTATGCCCTTTTATTGGCTCCCCGTGAACTCCATGCAACGGCTTTGCAATTTACCTTAATATCCTTCCATTAGTTCATGGTCTATTCTCTAATCTTTTTGTTACAATATCATTCTATAATTCTCTCATTACTGTTTTTCTTTTGATTGACTAATTTTCATATTCAGACAAAAACTGTTTGGAACTAACTGTTGTTCTTAATTAGATTTATATAATCAGAAGATTAAGTGTGTAAATGGTGATCGAAGTTGATGTGGAACAAATGGTTGAGAGAATAAATAAACGGCGAATTCGTCAATCTTGTGCCATTAATAAGTTTAATTTAGGAGTCATTGTTCCGCATATTGCGACAAGCTGAATTTAATGTGGAAAGAAAAACGCATTTTAATTTTTATGGATTGTAAATAAAATAAACTCTCTTTTTTTCTTTTTCTTTTTTGAAGAAAAGCAGCCGACCTCGCAATATTTACTGTTATGTTGCTTCATAAATTTCATAGAGACAAAATTTGTCTCTTCTCCCACTCTCGTGTCCAAATCGTTTTGTTCTCATTACACTAGAGACTAGACTATCATCCAATCATCGTTCAACATTTGGATGGTCGATGCATGCACGCATATATATATATATATATATATATATATATATATGTGTAATGTGTGCACATGCATATATATAGCCATATATATATATATTTGATACGGTATGTCAAATTAAATACAAATGTCAGGATGCTCACATGTATATTATTAATGTTAAATCAAAGTAAAATTGGTCCCATTAATTGATTCCAAAAAAAATAAAAAAAAATTAAACAACTTTAGAATTGAAGCTTCCACCTAACGGCATTCTGATAAACCTCTAATTACCAACGTAAACTAATAAGACAAATGACGTGAAGTCCAAAACCAGATTGGATCCAAAGCTGGCTCTGGTTCTCCCTAAACAAGGTTTCGTTGTGCATTGAACAAATTGATTTCGGACACGTTTGATTTGAGACAACTTCATCTCTGTCCGAGACGCGTATTTCCGGTTTTAATTGGCTATTTACCGGTTTAATCAGTTATTTCTGGTTGGGTTCAATGCGTTGTTTAGAAAAGACCTAATATAAAAGCCAATATGGGCTTTTCTAATATTTTTCGAGCCCACTAAGAAGCAGATGCAGTCTACATATAAGACGACGGTTCATGTTATATAATTCAAAAAAGTACGGGTTGGTTTATATGGGCTGATACGCGTGGCCCATTATTTGACCTACAACTTTTTCCCTTATTTTTTTTTGTCTTAAGGACCAAATGACCCAGTAGTTGGCCCAAATAAAAGTGTGGTCTATGAATCGAAAGTAGTAGTAGTAGCCCTTCCATATCCAAAAGCAATCAGATTGTTGATGAGATGACAAAAATCGAAGCTCATGGTAACCATGCGTTTGTTTTACATTGGCTGCTTCAAGACAACTGATCCATATAAATAATTTATTTCATAACTTTTCTAGGATCTTCTAAAACAGATGCATAATAATACACCGATACAAATAAATTTATATAACAAAATATTTTTTTAAAAAGAGTATGAAAGACTTATATAATGGATTCTCTTTTTCCTTCTGTTCCATTTGGTCACAAATCAAGAAAAGAAGACTTGGACGCAAGAACTTTTCAAAGACTTGCATACAGGACAAATCTTAGTGAATACATCACATTCTTTACACAAACTCAAGTGCCGACATGGCACTATCAACACCGATACTTCCTTGACGTTGCACATTTTGCATCTCATCCTCTGATGAATCCCCATGTTGTTGTTGTTATTGTTGTTTGGATCGATGTATGATGAAGCTGCATCATCTATTTCGCTGTCTCCAAAACCTTCTTTGCCTTGATCTGCAGCAGCTATCACACTGTTGTTGTGTGACATTGCTTGTTGGAGATTTGCCTTTAAGACATTAACCACAGACTCATTGTACTTTGCTCTGTAGTGCCAATTCTGAGCTTCCATTGCCACTTGCTTTATCCGCTCCACAAGCTCTTTATTCTTCTTGTTCATATCATTGATCTCGTGATCTTTCTCTTGAAGCTTCTTGCTCACTCCTTTCTCTAATGTTGTGAGAAAAGACGCGATGTGTCTCTGTTTCATATCCCTCACACCTTTCGCCATTTGAGCTGCCTGAACCACATAAAAGCAAACAAAAACATTAGAATCGAAGAACCTTTTCACGTAAAAACAGAGCCTACATGCAGAGACAATCAGTACCTGGATCTTGATGAACTGGTCAAACTCATCTTTTTGTCTATGGAGATCAATCCGAAGACTATCATCGAGTGACTGAAAGATTGGAGAAGCAGCTAAAATGCTACCACTAGCAGAAGTCACTGAAGAATTGTGTTCATCGTCGTCATAAGATAGTCTCAGACCAGTTGAGACTAGATTCTCTTTAGGCACTTCTTCTCGAACACTAGTGTTGTTATAATTATAGTTCAAAGACATTTGAAGCTTCTGCTGTTGTCTTTGGATGTTGTTACTAATGCTTTCGGCTTCCCTTCCTCTTTTGTTAGGGCGGATCATTGGAACGAGGTTATCGTTAGCAAAGTAGTTTACTGGATCAACAGTGCATCCACCTCCCACTGCACAAAAAGAAAAACAGACAAAGATTCTAAGTTTCTTAATGATGTTTAGTTTACGACGAGGACATTATGAGAGAAAACGAAACTTACTGTTTCCGAGCAAGTGAAGCTGATTCGATCGTAGGTTTGTCTGGTATTGCAACTGGTTCTCGTTCATGAAAACCGGTGGTGCAGTGTTTCCATTGTTTCCACTTAACATCTTCCTCAAAAGTGTTATGAATGTGTGTATGTATTCGACTTTCTCGGTTGAATTAGAGTACTAACAGAAGTATAGAAACCTGCAGCTAAGGAAGAAGAAGAATAGAAAAATCAAGATTCTGACATGTCTTAAGCAACTAATCTAACACATATACTCAAATAAAAAACATGAATCATTGTCTATTTACATTTGGAACACCAAATACCAAACAGAGTTAAAAAACAGAGAATAGTAAAACGAGACAATGCTGGATCACAGAAACAGATTTGATGCCAAATCTATATGCTAAAGAGAGACTTGTGGAGAATTATAATCATTTTTACCTAAGCAATAAGATTCTTATGAATTGTTTGTCTGATAAACAGGGGATACAAAAGAGATTGATTGATTGGTTCAAAAGTCAAAGTTCCATATAAATATGCAACTTAACAGATACTGATATAAGGCAAATCTATAGGAACATGGAAAGATAACAAAAGTTCAAAGAACAAGTCATAACCCAGAAACAGAAAACCCTAAAAATATTGCAATCTTCCCCAAAAAGGAAAAAAATGATAACAAGAAGAAGAAGAGGAAAATAAAAATTATACCTTTTTCAGAGATTTCTCACAAGATTTAATCTGATTTCACAAACTCTAGTTTCCTTCTAGATCCTGCATATATATATTAGGAAAACAAAAATCATCATCAACTAAAAGAAAGAAATACTTTTTTATATAGCCCATAATTATTATTTTTGTAGAAAGAAAAAAAAGAGGTTAAGAAATCGAGAGAGACAAACCGATGATTCAGGATCTTGACAGGGAAAAAAAGAAGAAGATGCTATTGTGAAGATGAAACGGCTATAGAAGAAGAAGAAGAACAAAACCCAATAAATTTAAAGCCACAAAAAAATAGAAGGAAGAAGACAAAAGAAAGAGGCAAAAGAAACGGAAGAAGAAGAAAGAAAGAAAGGAAATGAATGAATGATGGATGTGGTAAGCAAAGCGGGTGCGATGGAGCGGGACAGTGGTGGAAGAAGTGGGGGAAGTTGGGTTGGCGATTTTCGATATGAAATTATTAATACGTTTTTTTTTTTTGAATCATTCAAAACAAAAAAAAACTTTGAGAAAAGAAACAAAAAATGGTTGATAGTAAATGTAAACACCAAACAAGAACCGTTGGTGGTGCTTTCTCGTCTTTTCTTTCGTGAGTTGTGTATTTCTCTTTCATTACGCCAACTTTTCATTATTACCTTCTTTTTTTTTGTTTTTGGTTTCCTTCTTTTTTGTTACAAATCCCATAAAATTATAGGTTTGACTGATACTATATTAATTAGAGATGTGTAATATTAGGATATGGAAATGAATAGTCAAATTTTGAAAACAATTTTGCTTAATATAGTTCGCAAAACGTTACATAACAAGTTTTACTAGATTCATCATTGATGAAGTTATATTGCTAATGCATATATGGAAGGTATATATACAACCATTAAAGATTTTGAATAAAAATAGTGAGATTATATTTTTAAAACGTGTTTATCACCAACATTGTTATTAATTAAATGACTTAATGAAATTACTAATTTAGGGTTAATTTTTGAAAAATTGTTTTGACTAAAACAAAAAATAAAAAATACAGAATAAGGTAATTTAAAAATGTGGAATATGATTAAATTTCAGTAAGGAAATAGTATAAATACCTCATTGCATGATTCCACATGTATCTAGTTTAAGCCATTTCATATCAACTAGGATTCTTTTTTTCACATCGAATATCATTTACTACGGCAGAGATTTGTCATTTTGAAACGTATCAAAATATGAAATATTAAACCATTGAAATTTTTCAGATAATTATAATTTATGTAGGGTGTTACATGTGAACAATTCAAATTGGATTCTCTGGAAGTCCATACCATGAGAGGCGTTATTGATATATATATATATATATATATATATATATATATATAATTTAAAATATTCCACCGATTAAATCAATACCACGAACGACGAACACAGATGTTGCTATGTACATCATGAGAACTATTTATTTTTATATAGAAAAATCAAACTCTGTCTCCCTAATTTTAAAATCACTCAACGACCATCAACACACTGTATTTCCTATTTTATATTTATTATAATGTAATAATAAAATGAATATACAAGATGTGAACGGAGATAATAATAATGAATAATGAATAATGGTTTCACGTCAAATTCAAAGTCAGGCAGGACACGGATTCCACAGTGTGGGAATTATGACAGTCGAAGAAGAAGGAGAGAGATGGTCAACTAACCCTAGGGGTATTCTTGTCTTTTTGACATCCCCATTTACTTACTCAAATTCATGCGACGGTAACGGAGAAGGTATCAACGAGAACGTGTCCGCCGTGATCTCAGTCAATGTTTTGGTGTGATAATAGAAAAAGGAGCCGTTTATTTGCGAGTGGGATCCACGCGCCTGGTCGTTGGGCAAATATGGCGGGTAAGTTTTGGCGGGGAAATAAAGAAGAAGAAGCCTTATAGAGTAGTTACCGTGACTTTCTCGAAACGTGGACCAGACCAAACCGTCGCACGCCAGATTTGTCGGAAGGTAATTATAGTTTACTTACTTGGAAAACTTTTGCACTAATAAAATTAAATCGTGTAAAAATTTGTTAACATTCGTAAAATAGGAATATTAATTTATCCAAATGAAAAAGAGGGAATATAATTTTTGAAAAAGAAAAAGCAAAAGGTTTTCTAGTGGTTGCAACCACACAGACGCAATCAATTTATTATTATGTGTACTATAGTTTTCTTTTGTAACGTTACACGATATCCAATTAATATTTAGTTGAGGATTTGTTATGCTTATAGCTTTTGACTATGTCCATTGTCCAGTGCATAACCTTTGCTTTTCTTTCAAGTTGTTAACAGCGATTCTCTAGGCTGAAAAAACCCTCTAATTTGCTTACTAATTTCAATATTGACGGTCTACTAGTATATTAGTATGTAAGATCCGTTGAAAATTATGTAACAAAGAAATTGAACCTGAACCACCAAAATTAAATGTTTTGTATGATTGGTTGTGAGATTTTCGGCTAAACTGATCGATTCAGCTTGACAAGTCTGAAAAGTAGAAGCCACTCATGCAGGTTTTGATATGTTTCTTGAAGGGTGTTGACGTAAAGAAAATAAACCATGGATGTTTGGTATATGTAAGAAGTATATTTTGTCTTCATTTTAATGGAAGAATTGATCTTTCCTATATTCATAGGAGCCACCTTTTTGGTACGAGTTTGAGTTTCTTGTTTTATGAGCCCATGTGTTGATCGTCCAATTCTTGTTGTATGAAAAGAAGTTGGTGTCGGTCAATTAAATCTGAGAGACTTTACAGAAATGTGTGTTTCGTCTAGCTCCAGGCCGGAACTATTCTTGCATAGTGGAAGAAACAAATCCTCGTATTATTAAGTCTCCTTGTTCCCGTTATTAATAAGTTTCATGTGGTATATATCATCTCAATATTATTAGAACAATAGTATAATATAACTAAGAAAATCTTTCCATATGTTTTATCTTGATTTGTTCAGTTGTTCATATTCATGAAGATTGTATACTCCACTTTTTATCCTTGTGATGGTAGTGTCCATTTTGCCTCTCAAATATTTGAATCTCTGCTTCTCACGATTTGAATGGGTACTGTAATTTTGATTTGATGCATGAAGATCAAAAGCTCTATATTTTCTCTTGATTCAGTCTAATAATGCTGCATGCAGGCAAATACTGATGCTACTCATGTGGATAGTAAGATTTTTATTAATTATAGCGGTCTTAACTAGTTTTTGAAATGTATCACTTTAATGTTTTTTTACAGTTTTGGAATAAAATCCAAAATTGAAAGAACAACTAATAGCAGCAAACCACTAACGTGATTTAGTGATGCTGCGTAAGTAAATTATTCTTTGGTAATCTCATTGTTTGCTTTTAGTACCCTAACCATATCTAAAACCACTTGGTTGTTCAAGATGTGGACGATCATGATGACTCATTCTTGACATGTCTTAACGATTACTTTTGTCCACAACCACAAAACAAAATCCTTATATTGATATTAAAAAATAACATTGGCAACTTCATTTGAAATCTCAATTAGGCAATGATGCAAAACCAAATTGTATTTGTTAAAGAAACTTTATTTTTGTATAACATTTGAGAGCAGTTACTGTAATTGCACAAGAGTTGAGACCTGGTAGGTCGACTTAAGGGCCATTCAAGTCACACACAGACTCGCAAGTCACAAGAACCACACCCTAATCTTCTAAATTTGCGGAGAGCCTCATAGTTTAACTTTCAAGTTGCCTCTATACACAAAACTTTGTCGTGTATTGATGATTCAAGTGGCATTTGGTTGGCCACATAATTCAAAAGGTATATACCGGGGACCAGTCACTTTTGTGATATGTTTGAAGGCAGATATTCATCGGGGTTTGGCACTCTATTCCAAACAACCGGTCTGAGGAAATTATATGTCTTATAGAAAACGTAGTTAGATAAGATGTAATAGGTTTATGTCTTTTCACGTCATATTTTTAGTATTCGATTTAACATAACATTTTACAATGACAATAAATATTAATTTTTAAATTTAATAAATTTATACCAGATGCTATTATATGTAACCAAATCACCCAATTCGGTTTGGTTTAGACTACTGTCAGTTTTCTTGCAATAATTTCTCGTAGGACCGACAAAAAAAAATGAATTTAAGTTTTAAATTTGGTTGGTTCAAAACTTAATATCAATTTTTATGGTTTAGAAGAAGAATTATAGCTGCCAAAAGTATTTTGTCCGGTAATTACTAATTACTCTTTGTAATCTCATTTAACTTGCCCGTTTAAATAAACAGACAAAATTAAAGAACCCTAATTAAAGTTTGGCAGAACCTATGTCCCAGAAAGTAAGAAAAAAACAAAGTAAACTGAGAAGTCATAGTCAAAAGACAAGTTAGTTCCAACCAAAATAAAATAAAATGTGATATCAAGTTGAAAAAGTGACGGATAGAGAATCTATCCTTTGGATCCTCTCCTCTATTTTTAGCCCTTCACTTGGATCTCTCTTGGATAACTCATTAAATGACACTATCCAATATAACCACATGTGTATCTGCGTATGTATATGCATGTGTATTTATATTTAGAAGCTTCCTAGTTTTGTCTAAGAAAATATCTTCTTGTTTTGTTCCTTTCAGCGCTATAACTCATAATTCTCTTCCAAAGTTCTTGGATTTGTTCCCCAAATCAACTGGAGATCTAAGAAGAAGAAGAAGAAGAGCGAAGATCAAAGGATAAGGAAGAAGAGAGGAAAATGTGTACTCATGCTGATGAATCACAACACAACAATCTCCCTTGTCTCCATTGCCAACCACATTCTTACATTCGCATGGTACATAACTACATATATACACATACTGTATATAGTTTATACGTTTTGTATTTGATGTAACAATCCTCACAACTAGTGGTTGATTTTGTTAGGTTCAACATATGATAGAGAGATGCATTCTACTCCGTATGACGCGGGACGAATGCGTCAAGGCGTTAGACCACCACGCAAGCATTCTACCACTCGTTACACTCACTGGTTAGTCTTTACAACGTTACACATATAACCTCTATATGATTCCTCAAAACTGTTCGAAAGCTTCGTTAACTAAAAGGAATTAATAATGATATTTAGACATATGTTTCGATTTTGCTTCGTACGTCAAATTATATAATTATATGGAACAATTGAAGAAATTGATTATTGTTTTCTTGGATCATGTATGTTCATCATTATATATTCGACATAACTTATATTGTTGAGTTCACAACAGTTTTTCAACGTAACTAGTTAATTTATGCAGTTTTCAGCTATATATTAGGCTTTGCAAGTGTGCTACAAAAAAAATTACATGATATTTTTCCCCCCCCCGCAGTTTGGAGAGGACTTCAAAGAGAAAACAAGGACTTCTTTGAAACGTATGGGCATTTCGTCTCTCCTAGGCCCTTCTTAAGTAAGAGATTGTGGGATCAAATGTCCTCTTCTAATTGTTAACAAATTTCAATTAATTCCTCAGTCAACATATAAACCACACATCAAGTATGTTGTTATATAGTTCATTTTGATGAGAGTTATGTTTTCTTTATCAGGCGGATATGTTCGAAGATCGCCGAGGTTTGCGAAAAGGATATAATGAAGACTTGGTTTAGGCTCGTAGCTAGATATATAGGAGAAAAAGCTTGAACTTTATATATACCTAGGCATATGTATTACATATTCCTATGATGAAATACTCATGCTTATTATCTGTGGTCCTTTTGATGTCATAAGGTTCCCCTATAAGATTAAGCAGATAAGATTGATTTTCGTGTGTAAACTAGTTTTAAGGTTGCTTATTTAGATAATTAGATGCAGTCTGTTTATTGAAAACCCTCGATTATAAGAGGCTTTACGATTTATATATAGCAAATGTGTAAAATATATTTTTTAACTAAACCATGACGAGCGCTTACTAATTTGAGTAAATAGACTGCATCTAAATAAGCAACCTTAAAAATATGACACTAAGACTAAAACCAATCCCGCCGGCATAGAAAACGACCAATCTGGTTCGAATTCTGAATACTAATTTGAATCTAAACTAAAACACTTTATTTCCTTTTACGAAAGAATAAGTGCAACTGACGATCATTCAGTTAGTTGTTTATAATGTATATTTTTAAGTTCCAAACGAGGCTGGCTAGGTGTATAAATGTAAAAAAAAAAAAAAAAAAATGGTGACAAAAGATAGGCAAAGATTTGCATATGAAAAGATGTTGGAAATTTGGTTATTTCCTTTGACAAATTTTTTTTTTGGATATTTTATTTCAAAGATCTACACGATTTCATGAGTAGGAAATAAGAGTTGGATATTTGAGCATATTCCTCCTAAAAACATAATGCAGCAACAAATGTTTTAACAAAGTGACATTAAAGTCCGGTTATCTCCGGTTTAAGAAAAGTGAAAGACGGAATTGATTTGCGCTCACACCTGTTCGGTTCTTTTTTTTTTGTCACACCAACAGAAATACAGAGGTACACACATATCCTAAACCGAACAAAACCGGGGTTGTAAAAATTAATTGCGATTTGTGGCGATTCCGTTTAGATCGGATAAAAAATCTGCACGACAAAATTTTCCATCTTCCTCCTCTTCCTCTGCCAACTTATAATCCCGTCAAAGATCTTTCCTTTTTTCTTCTTCTGGTTTCTTTGTGGTTTCCTGGAGGCTCTCAGCATCTTCGAGTCGTTGCGAGGATGCGTTAGAAGAGAGTCTCCTCTCAATCTTCGAATCTCCAAGTAATCTTTCTGTATTTTAGGATTCACCTCTCTTTTTGTTCTGTTTGCTCGATACAATGAAATTTTGAAAAACTTCGTTAATTTATGAAAATTGAAATGGATTCTATATCGCAAGTTCTTGTTCCAATTATATTTGTCCGTTAGTGCAAAAAGGTCTTACCTTTTTCGCCATCTTACAGTCTTGTGAATAATTCAAATTCTAAAACTTTTTGAGATTCTTACAGAGACATTTTGTCACTCTTTGCAACAGAACAGTGTGAGAATGGGTGACCAATATGTTTCTTAGTGGTGATGTTCTCTTTTGCTTTGTTGGTGGAATCTTAGGACTGTATTGACTGGCCATGGCTGCTGATACCACAGCTTCAAGTTACTGGTTGAATTGGAGGGTCCTCCTCTGTGCATTAATCCTCTTAGCTCCAATAGTATTAGCAGCTGTTCTCATTTGGAAATATGAAGGCAAGAGAAGAAGACAACGCGAGAGCCAGCGAGAATTACCAGGGACATTGTTCCAAGATGAAGCTTGGACCACATGTTTTAAAAGAATCCACCCTCTTTGGTTGCTTGCCTTTAGGGTATTCTCGTTTGTTGCAATGTTGACTTTACTCATTTCCAATGTTGTGCGCGATGGAGCTGGCATATTCTACTTCTATACTCAGTGAGTTTTAATCATTATACTTCCTTCTCACATTTCTGAATCCTTGAAATGAATGAAAAAGATCTAAACTTTTTTTCTGAAACAGGTGGACATTTACTCTTGTCACACTCTACTTTGGGGTACATCTCTTGGAAATTCCGTTGTTGAGGTTACTACCTTAGTTTTAGATACTAAATCTGTGATACTTTTTTTCTTCGTAGTATGCTTCGGTGTTATCTGTTTATGGATGCTGCATCTATAATAAAGAAGCTAGTGGAAACATGGAGAGTTATACAAGTATAGGTGATACGGAACAAGGCACTTATAGACCACCAATCGCTCTTGATGGGGAGGGAAATACGTCAAAAGCTTCCAATAGACCTTCAGAAGCACCCGCCCGAAAAACAGCGGGGTTTTGGGTTTATATCTTTCAGATCCTTTTCCAAGTAAGTGTCTTATTTTCCCCTAAGTTATCTTGTTGAGAGTGAAGACTGTACAATGCCATCTCAAAGCTTCAAAAGGACTTACAAAGTTTTCTGTTGGGATAGACTTGTGCAGGTGCTGTTGTGCTAACAGATATTGTATTTTGGGCGATAATCTACCCGTTTACTAAAGGTTACAAGCTGAGTTTTGTAAGTTCTGGCTCTAATACCGTTTGAGTTCCATTCTTTAGAAAGATTTGGATTTCTTTGATATGATCACTTTTTTTTCTGGCAGTCTCTATACTAAAAGTCGACAATGAATATATTTATTCCTTACATGTGTTATTTTGACTGCAGCTCGATGTTTGTATGCATTCTCTCAACGCTGTTTTTCTCCTTGGTGACACAAGCCTCAATTCCTTGGTAAGTTTTCAAAACTGAAGTCTGCGGATACACAATCTCCTGCCTTTTTTATTAGAATCTAATGGCAATCTTCTTTCTTCCTTATCCAGCGATTCCCACTGTTCCGGATTGCTTACTTTGTACTTTGGAGCTGTATTTTCGTGGCTTACCAATGGATAATCCATGCCGTCAAGAACTTATGGTACACACTTGTTCTGTTTTCTTATCTTCATAGAGGCATAAGTTTCCATCATTTTGACCCCAGATATTAACTCATTGTACTGATCAAGTACTATGACTTTCTGATTGCGCCAAATGGCCCACTCAAAATCTTCTTAACAAACAGAGCCGCAGTGTCTTTACGAGTTTTAAGGGATCTTGTTATACATGTTTTGCAGGTGGCCATACCAATTTCTTGATCTTTCGTCACCATACGCACCCTTATGGTATGATTATAACTCTTCACACTTACTATGATATCAAAGTTTCCAATAAAAATCAAATTTAACAATAAAAAAGAGACAATTGTTGTGATCTTTTACTAATGTTTCTGCAGGTACTTGGGAGTGGCTGTGATGCATATACCATGCTTTGCGGTCTTCGCTTTGGTCATAAAGCTGAAGAATTACTTGCTGCAGCAGCGTCACAACTCGTGATAGTTTTGGTCTCCCCGAATTCAAGTTTCATCTTCTATTTATGAGATTCTTTGTTCACGAGAGAATACCACACATGGAGGAAACAATGGTTCATGGTCATGGTCAAAGTCAAAGTCAAAGTCATTCAGAAAGTTTGAGAAAGTCAAACCCTCTTGTTGAGTAAGAGACTATCCAGAAGAAAGAAGAGTAATCTCCAACACTACAACACATTAATTTAGGTCTTGTTTAGTTTGTTTATGATTAAACAAGTCTCCTCAATAATGAAGTGTCATAAATAAGTTATACAATCCCTTGTTGTAAAGATGCAACCAAATAAGTAATGAGAAATTAATAAATATTTTTCTTTTAAAAACAAAATTTGGTTATATGTGACACAAATGGAATGGTTGAAGTTGAAACGTTCATTTTCAAGTTAGGTGGCATACTCTAAAATTGAATGAACAATTGAACATCCACCAGCTTTTTTCAGAGATGCGTAGCTGCAAAGTCTTGCTAATGTTTGTTAAATAAATCCTAGTATGTAGAAAAATAATCCAAATTCTAATGCAATTATTTGCTAAATCCTACAAAAGTATATACTATAAAGATTTGAGAAAGAAATAAACATTAAATTATGTGCATATGTAAAATGATTGTTGGTTATAATACTAAATAATAAAGTTTATAACAATATTTTACAAATTTGGAAGTTGCAACTATAAATGGTAAATTCGGTCCTTAAGATTAGAAGACAAAGAAGAGTCGTGTTGGTGAGCTAACTACCCAACCTGTGAAGCTACCCCCATTCTCTCTCAACGGTAAAGATCCGCCATTTTCACCGATCTCTGTTTCTTCTCGTTTGGATCTTTGGAAATTTTAGAGTTTGTTCGTTCTCTCTCGTATCTCATTTTGGAATTGAATCGTTAGTGGATTTGATCGGGAAATGAGTGTTTTCGCGTTCGATTAGTGTTTATCAGTCTCTGGATCTGTGATTTTGATTTTGTTTTCTCCAGTTTTCGTTTTGAAATGGCGAGGAAGAAGATCAGAGAGTATGACTCAAAGAGGTTGGTGAAGGAACATTTCAAAAGGCTTTCTGGCAAAGAGCTTCCTATCAGATCCGTTCAGGTTTAAATCTGTTTCCTTTGGATCTTGTCTTTTTTTATAGCTTTTGGTAATGGACATTGGTTTCTCCGACATTAGGCAGATGATGTTTTCTGGTTACATTCTTGCTTTGGTTTCTCCGACATTAGGCACCATGTGGTCTAGCTTTTCTCCATTATGAATCATGGATCATGTTTTTGGATCTATGTCGTTTACTGTTGTTTTCCTGTTTTCATAAAGCTTCATGTAACCTTTTCTCATGTGTGTAGATTAATGAAACAACTGATCTAAATGAGCTAGTTGAAAAGGAACCTTGGCTCTCGTCTGAGAAGCTGGTGGTGAAACCTGACATGTTGTTTGGAAAGCGTGGCAAGAGTGGTTTGGTTGCCTTGAAATTAGATTTTGCTGATGTTGCCACTTTTGTTAAAGAACGTTTGGGAAAAGAGGTAATGCTTTTGTTTTGCGCTTTTAAGCCATTCTATAGAGACCATTTTGACTCCATCTCTCTATTTGTATCATATGTAGGTAGAGATGAGTGGATGCAAAGGACCCATAACAACATTCATAGTTGAACCATTTGTTCCACACAATGAGGAGTATTATCTCAATGTTGTCTCGGATCGGCTTGGTTGCAGCATAAGCTTTTCTGAGTGTGGAGGAATTGAGATCGAGGAGAACTGGGACAAGGTATTTTGTAAGAGATTTTTGTTTTAAATATGTCTTATAGTCTAATTCAGTATCTTGCATCATAAAGATGATTTTTTTTGCTGAGGCTCCAATTTCTACAGGTCAAGACAATATTTTTACCAACAGGTGCTTCCCTGACACCTGAAATATGTGCACCTCTTGTCGCAACTCTTCCCTTAGAGGTAATCGACTCTTTTTAATTGGATCATAGGATTGTATATGTGAACATGACTTAGAAATTGGACTCGTGACTTAGACTTATAACATTTCCCATGTACAGATCAAAGCTGAAATTGAAGAATTTATCAAAGTCATTTTCACCCTATTCCAAGGTATGCCAAGGATAGCTGAACCTACACACAAATCAAAATCCCCTTTACTGTGATAAAAACTAAGCATTTTTGTTATTTCTTTTGGTGTGCTAGATCTTGATTTCACTTTCTTGGAGATGAATCCTTTCACTCTAGTTGATGGAAGTCCTTATCCTCTGGATATGAGGGGTGAGCTTGATGATACTGCTGCCTTCAAAAACTTTAAAAAGTAAGTTTGACCGCCAGATTTCCTATCTCTTTGAGCTTAAGTACAAATGATTGAGCCCTCAAACTTGCAGATGGGGCGACATTGAATTTCCTCTGCCATTTGGAAGAGTAATGAGTCCTACAGAAAGCTTTATCCACGGACTGGATGAGAAGGTATCACTGTCTTGACAATAATTTAATCCAAATGTATGTCTGCTTCATTGTTCTGTGACTAGTAAAGAGCTTTCTTTGCACCTTTTGTGGTTGCAGACAAGTGCGTCTTTGAAGTTTACCGTTCTGAACCCCAAGGGACGGATTTGGACAATGGTAGCTGGTGGAGGAGCAAGTGTCATCTATGCGGATACGGTATGTTCCCTAAAGAATCATTACTAAGAGAATCTCTGCAAAATTTTCCCTTCTCAAGTCCATCACTAAAATTTCTTATCTAGGTTGGAGATCTCGGGTATGCATCTGAACTTGGCAACTATGCTGAATACAGTGGAGCACCCAAAGAAGATGAGGTTTTGCAGTACGCCAGAGTCGTTATTGATGTAAGAAAAATTTACTTATTTTCTTCCATAAGACTTTCTTTCATGTGACTGAACAATAACAATACAATATACTGCAGTGTGCTACAGCAAACCCGGATGGAAAAAGCAGAGCCCTTGTCATCGGAGGCGGAATTGCCAACTTCACTGACGTTGCTGCTACTTTCAATGGCATAATCCGCGCTCTTAAAGAAAAGGTAACTTAAGAAACCTCGAACGTCTATCAGATTCATTACTGAGTAAAGAGGATCAAAAGCAAAACATCTTGTCATACTGTGATTATATTTCTCAACAGGAAGCAAAGCTGAAAGCAGCAAGGATGCATATATTTGTGAGGAGAGGAGGACCAAACTACCAAAAGGGACTTGCTAAAATGCGAGCCCTTGGAGATGATATCGGTGTCCCCATCGAGGTCTATGGCCCAGAAGCAACCATGACAGGTATCTGCAAGGAGGCAATCCAGTACATCACAGCAGCAGCATAAGCTTCTCTCAGTACCTTCTATGACCAAAACTTTGTCTGTGTTTTAGAGCCTTTATTTACTGTGGTTAAGATTACTCAAGCTATAAGATACTTGCAATTTCTTGAAAACTTCTGTTGTTCGATTCTCTTTCCCCTAACGTTTTCTTCAGATTCAATAAATAATCGTTACTTTTTTTTCCCCTCTATTTTATTTGATTTTGATATTTCCTACAGTGTTAGAGGTTCTGTTTTGAGACCGGTTCCTTGAACAATGAATCAAGAATGAATAGCATAATCAAATATGAGTTACATAATCATATAATATAAATGTAGGATCGATATTTAGAAAAGAAAAAAAAAAAACCAAGAGTTTTGATAATTCAATAATAACTCTTAAGGATGATGGCGCTGCCGCTGCTGAAGACTGATAAGTTTAGAGTAGGGACCATTCTTGTTCTCAACGAGGATATTGTGGCTGCCTTGCTCTATGATCTTACCGTCTTGTATTACACTTATCATATCTGAGTTCTTGATCGTCGATAGCCGGTGAGCCACCACCACCGTGGTTCGGTCTCTCATTAGCCGATCCAATGCTTGTTGTACCTGCAATTCATTAGTATAAACTTGTAAATCTTTGCCTGTTGTACCTGCAATTCATTAGTATAAACTTGTAAATCTTTGCCGAAAATCTTGATCCAAGCTCTAAACGCTATTGAAAGCTTACCACACGCTCTGATTCAACATCTAAGGCGCTTGTGGCTTCATCAAGAAGCAGAATCTCTGGGTTCTTGAGGACGGCTCTAGCTATAGCAATTCTCTGTCTCTGGCCGCCTGACATCTGAATGCCACGTTCACCGACTTTGGTTGAGTAACCTTCAGGGAGAGAGCTGATGAAACTGTGAGCATTTGCAAGCTTAGCTGCTTCCATGACTTCAGATTCAGAAGCTCCTTCTTTACCATACAAGATGTTCTCATAGATAGTCGTTGCAAACAGAGCCGGTTCTTGTTGAACCAGACCAATGTGTCTTCGCAGTGATTTCAACTTCAGTTTCTTGATGTCTTGCCCTGCAATAAAATTTTATTGATTGAAAACAGAATTAGCTCACTCAACCATAAGTCCATAAACAAAGTTCTTGTGATGCAAGAAACCTGTGATCAGAGTTATTTGTGATAGAAGAAATTCTGTCAAGAGCTAGCACTCACCGTCTATCATGATTATTCCGGCTGTAGGATCGTAGAACCGGAGAACAAGCGAAAGAACCGAACTTTTTCCAGATCCGCTTTGTCCCACAAGCGCCATGCTTTTGCCAGAAGGAACTAGTAGATTGAAATCGCTGAAAATAGTCACATCAGGCCGTGAAGGATAACTGAAATGAACACCTTTGAGCTCTATAGTGCCTTCCACATTACTCAGCTCCTCACCAGTATCACCAACAACCTGTGTTCTTCGATCCAATAGCTCGAAAACCGAAACAACCATCTGGTTTCCTTTAAGAAGATCTGGGGCTAGAGCCAACACTTCACCCATCACTAACGCCGTTACTATCAAAACCATGAATGTTTTCATCACAGATTCGAAACTTGATAATCCTTTCTCCATCAAAATCGATCCGTACCTATTAAAACATTTAAAGCTTCAATAACGTTTCAATCTACACAAATTTATACTTTGTGTGAAACAGTTTATATATATACCAGAGGGCAAGGCCGTAGGAGGAGAAGATGAAGAATTGAGAAACACCGTACAAAATCCCGGCCATCTGTCCACGCCTGAAAGAACGTTCTGAAGGTTCTAGAAGCTCTTTGGAATAAAGGTCTAAAACCTTCTCCTCTGCACAAAAGGCGACCACGGTTCGGATGTTGCTAATAGACTCTCCAGCCAACATGTTAGCCTTTAAATACGCTTTACTCAAGTTTCCTCCATAGCCTTGCATGAAAATTTTCTAACAAATGCAACCAAGAAGAAAAGAGTAAGAACTTACTTGACGACCAAAAAAAAGTATGTAAAAACGCAAAAAGCTGCGTTTTACCTCGCTGATATGACCGCTTATAATCAAGGGGTATGTGGCCAAGACAACAAGAGTGAGACGCCAGTTGAGTATAAAAGAAATGATGAAAGCAGTCACAACAAGACCTAAATTCTCAAGTAGAATTGTCGATCTATCGACCACGATGGTTCTAAGCAAAGTCGCATCACTTTCAAGCCGCGATGCCAACATCGAACTAGTGTTATCAACCTTATCAAACCACCCGATTTCATTCCTCAAGATCGCTAAACAAAGAAGAAAACAATCACATATTTAAATCAACCAATGTAAAGACAACTAGTCGTAGGATTTAGCTAGACTGCGGTTTTGTGTTTGTGCGTACCTGAAAACATCTTTTGTCGGACTCGGAGAGTGAGACGCTCACCCATAATACCAAAGGTGGTATGCTCAATGGTATGTACGATGACAGTGATGACGGAGCCACAACAGAAGAGGATAGAGATTCTTTTGACCTCGTTTTGAGTTGTCTCCCAGTCCATGTAATAAGATACTAAAGCCTGTGCGATACCAAGCGCGAAAAGCGGCATTTGAGATCCCGCAATAAAGGAACCTAACGTCCCACATAATCCGTATTTCCAATCCGGACGGATCATAGAGTAAAGACGTCCCACCGTTACTTTGGCCTGTTTGGTCGTATCTGGTTGGTTTACTGATTGATGAATGGACGAGGTCGTCTC
The DNA here is from genome assembly GCF_000001735.4 of Arabidopsis thaliana. Lineage (NCBI taxonomy): Eukaryota > Viridiplantae > Streptophyta > Magnoliopsida > Brassicales > Brassicaceae > Arabidopsis > Arabidopsis thaliana. The sequence continues at coordinate 3,540,802 of NC_003070.9, forward strand.
CGTGATTGGTAGTTCCGGCAAGGGTTTTGTACTGCAGAAATTAAAGATAAAGAACCTTCATGAGAATAACTATAACATAAGTGATAAACGGGATTGGGCATCATAAATATTGAGTATAAATACCTGACTGGTAAGCTTGGAGTGTGGTTCAAGTTAGGGCTGGCAGCTTCTTGGATACGAAGAAGAGAAGAATAAGCTCCATCAGGGTTAGATATGAGTTCGTCGTGGCTTCCGGACTCAATGATCTTCCCTCCTCCAACAACGGCTATGATGTCAGCGTTTCTTACAGTGGAGAGTCTATGAGCCACCACGACCGTTGTTCTCCCAACCATCACCCTGTCCAAAGCTTCCTGCACGATTTTCTCTGACTCTGCATCTAGTGCGCTTGTTGCCTCATCGAGTAAGAGGATCGATGGATTCTTCACTATCGCCCTAGAAATACTGATCCTCTGCTTCTGCCCGCCAGATAGCTGAATTCCTCTCTCACCTACCTGTAAACCGAATAACAAGCAAAATCTAGGGTTTACAGTTGTTAATTTCTTGTGTTCTAAGCTATCTGATGTTCGACATACCTGAGTTTCGAATCCTTCCGGTAGGTTGTTGATGAATGAGATGGCTTCCGAGAGCTTTGCAGCATTGGTAATTTCCTCAGAGGTGGCATCGTCTTTACCATACATAATGTTCTCGCGAATCGTGGTTGCAAACAGGACAGGCTCTTGATTAACCAAACCAATATGACCTCTTAACCACTTAAGATCCAAGTATCTGATATCGTTCCCATCCAGCATCACCGCTCCATCGGTAGGCTCGTAGAATCGTTCAATTAAGGATATCATGGTGCTTTTCCCAGACCCGCTTCCTCCAACAAGAGCCACGACTTTCCCCGCAGGGATCACGAAGTTTAGCTTGTCAAAGATCACCACATCAGGGCGAGAGGGGTATGTGAAAGTCACGTCTTTGAATAGAATGTCTCCGTTTACATTCCCGAGTTTACGACCTGTTTTATCCTCCGTGTTCCGTTCAATCATCTGAAAAATCGGATACGCAGCAGCACTGGCTCGCATGAATGTGGAAATGTCAGGAGCCGCCTGACCAAGAGACCTATACAAAAACAGAGCTTTATTATGACTAATTCGAAAAAAATAAGGGTAATGTGCAGAGCAAAGAATCAAGAAGTTATGTATTACAAGCCAGCGATGACAACATTGAGCATGGTCGTGAAAGATTCGCCACCATTAGCGATTCCCTTGTGAACAACGATGCTTGTGAACCAAATGAGCAAAGCCCAAGACAAAAACAGGACAAAATGCAACGAACCAAGCCCTAGTCCTTTGGCTAAACCGGCTTTTCTCCCGTAATTGTAAGTGTTCCTCAAAGCTCCTTGGTACGAACTCACCGCCTTTTCTTCTCCCGTAAACGCTTGTACGGTCCTCACATTCCCGATCACCTAATTTTAAACAGAGGGATATATGAAACTAGATACAGAAAGGAAAATTCACTTTTCAGGTACTTTTCTTGACTGACAAGTTACCAACCTCTTCTGCGATCTCGTTGGCCTTGACGTATGATTTCCGGACACGGACGATAAGTCCGCTGCTGACAAAAGCGTAAATTCCGCCGGCGAGAGCAATGAATGGGACTATGGAGAGAGTGACGAGACTTATTTGCCATACGCTCGCGAACCCGATCGCAAAACCGGCTATGAACCGGCTTATGAAGTGCATGAAATTCCCTACCTGCAACAAAAATACCGATTAACCTGATTTAAATTATGCATGCCAAAATCTTTTACTTTTATTGGACTGAGCCAATATATGATATATCCCTTATGCATGGATTTAAAAAATTTAGGACTAGACAAGATGCATGCTTGCTATAGGAAAATTAAAAATCCAACATCCAAAATTTAAGACCAATACCGGTTTGATCTTGGTATAGCGTACCTTCTCGGAGATAGCGTCTTGGACAACAAGGATCTCGGAGGTGATGGCGGAGATGACTTCTCCGGTGGAAATCTCGGTGTCGAATAAGCTTATGTCTTGGCTTAACATTGACCGCAAATAAGCTTTTCTAATCTTCGCTGCTTGTCTCTCTCCCGTATGCATCCAACATGCAACCTCTGTTTCCATTCATTTTTTTAAAAATTTGATCATATCTTCAAAAAAAATATAATTGATTGTTCTCTTTGTTATGTGATTTACCTAACCATGATGAAAAGAGTATCACCACACTCAGATATACAAAATCCAACGAGTACTGCACATCCAAAAATAAATAAAATAATAAGCCGAGCAGAGAATAAAACTTTTTGTTTCCGGTCAATTTCAGAGAATAAAACTTATTATTTCTTACCTTTTCATTTCATTTTTTATTTGGAGTCAACATTAGTAAAGATGTATTTCAGAATATGCATGAATTAATTAGCATTTTGACCTCGCTTTTGGAAATTTAATTGATATATCTCATATAACATTGAACCCAAGAATATGATAACTTTAGTTTTTAGGAAAAATTTGATTTATCAAATCTCAACCTCTTTAGATATGTGAATCTTCATGTAAATTCTAATGGCCAAGTTCAAAATCTTACTACTCACTGCAATTCTTAGACATATAAAAATATACAATTAACAATTTCATATTCACTCAGATGGAAGATTATGAACAAACCCTAATAATTTAAAGTTTTCTAAAAAATACTACGAATATACAAAAAAAGTTATGAACCTTGGCGACTTTGTGAGAAGCTTCTTGTGGGAAGAGGTAAGCAAGACCGATGATGTTGATGAGTTTGCCAAAGAAGATGAAGAAAACTGGAACGGAGGCTCCGTGAATGCAAGCACCAATGGATCCAAGAGCCATCAGAACGCAATCGTAAAAATCAGCAAATGAGAAGAGCTTAAGAAATGATACACTTGGCCGCTTCTTCTCCTTCTCCGCCGCTGCCATGTCCACGATTGCTGGATCATTTGACGGTTGCATTTTCACTTTTGGATATGGAGAGAAAGAAGAGTTGGTTCGAGGGAGACTAGAAATGAGAAGGCATGTATATAGAAGAGGAAGTTCAAGGAAACTTATGGAAGAGGTATTAATTAGGATCTAATTTGAATCTTAACAGAGTTTCATGTCTCGACGTGTTTTCTTTTTAATACTGAATTATTTATATTACTAAGAAAATTCATGAATAAACATGTAAAGACTTTTCCTCTAAAACTACTTATGCCGGAAACAAAGTTTTTTTATCAAATAAACAATTGGTAAGAAATCCTATTTTCATCGGAAAGGTAATAAATTGGAAAAAAAAAAGAAAAAAAAAATCGGAAAGGTAAAAAATATGGACAGAGTAATTTGATTGAAAAAGAAGTAAGAAATAGAAAATATGTATATACTATGCTTTTTTGTTGGTAATATTTTAACTTATAAGCTGGCTGATTTTTTTTTTTTTTAAAGGGTAATAATTAACTGGATTTTCTATTAATGGTTAATCTGACCATCTTTAAACTGTACATATCAAATTTTATAGAAAAGATCTTAAAATAATGGAAAAAATTGATAATGACAGATACTAATAACAAAAAGTTTAGATAGAAAAATTAGATATTCAATTTACTTTTGATAAAAAATATATCTCATTTCAAGTACACAATTTCAATTTTATATTCAATTAGAGAAGACTCAAACGAAATATTTTTTTTCACAGACTCAAAAGAAAATAACAATCCAAATACACACACCAACATATATATATATATAATATAAAATTCTATATATATACATCTATAATTGATCAGTAAAAATACTTACATGCATATTTTATATAAAAATTTATGTATTATCTATAACTTATATATACATGCATAGTTTAGTCCGACTAATAGCAATACTTATATTTTTTTGTACTATCAATTTTTTCAGTGGCACAGATAAAATTTGACTTTAATTGGTTTTAGTCCGGTACATTGTCAACTTTAATATTTGAGCTTCTCTTTCACACCAAATATATGTTTTACAATGGAAAATTAGTTCTTGCATTAAAATATGCACTGCTGATGTATTCTTGCTCTCCGTTGAAGCTTTGATGTCATATATAAATGATTGGGTGATGGTAAATTGGCACTAATATAAAATTTCCATAGAACAAACAGTTTATGGACGGTCAAGATTTTCAGATACACGAGGAAATGAAAAACAGATTTCTAATATTTTTTATTATAAATTCACAAACATAGACATTAGACACATCACACATGAAACTTAATAATAGACACATGAGCAAACATAGTCCAATTTAATTCCCAAAAACCGGAAAGAAAACACACATGAAGACGATCTAAAATATAATTTTCTTCCCATTGTACATACTATTATTTAAAGATGATTCTTTCGGTAGCAACTGAATCTTAAACATTTCAAGATCCACTATACCACCAAAATCAAATCAATAGAACTCGAAAAACACGAGCCTGATGCCGATATATGACTTGCCGTTTTGTCTCCTCCTTGCTTCTCATGGCCAAGCTAAACAAACTGTTGGGGAGATTTTCCAAACTGAGGTTCCTCTGTCTCTTCCTTAAATGGCTTTGTCTGCATTTTTTCTGCCGGTTTCATTCCCTTGAAGATTTTTTTTATGAATTATTTGGTTCAAGGTTTTGAATTTAGAGATTTGTGGGTGAAATCTCTATCTAAAGAAGCTAATATATAGAGAGAGATGTGTAGATAGAAGGAGGCTGATTATTTTTCTGAAAGTGGGGAGATAACTATTAGATAATAATATCACATTCTATGATTGGTCCTAGTCATAGTTCAACTCAAAGTTTCCCACTTTCTTCTTTTCTTCTAAAAAAATATTCAGTTTAGTCCTTAAAAGTTTGGTGCTGCATCATCGCATTCGTGGGAAATAAAGGTGGTAGATTCTCATGTTTGTTGTGAATGACAGTTTTGCCCTTTCATGCAAGTGTATCTATTTAAGATCATCCTCATTGCACAACTTCATCTGATATGCTTTTAATTAATTTTAGTCATTAAATATTAAACTAAAAAAATTAGAACCAATCAGAATATTACACATAGTTCAAGAGGGTCTTCAAAGATGTCTTCAATGTTTGGTTAAAGACATTTTCGTTTCTCTTTCTTCATTTGTGTCTTTAATTAAATATTAAAAAACTAGGAAGACATCTCCATTTATCACCAATAGAGATGCTCTTAAATGTCAAAATGAGTTTTAGACTTTTAGTAAACGGATTATACGCAACGCCGATTATAGCAAAATTTCTGCATGTTTTTTGGTCAAAGTAGAGGAAACATTAAAATCAGCAATATATACCCTTAACGAAAAAAAAGAATACATTTGTTTTAGAAACTTATTTAACAAAAGAAAGGAACATTTTAGAAATTTCTACTGGAAGAAACAAATGCTCACTCCACAAGTGCATGCTACGTTGTTCTTTCTTTATGCAATTGTGCGTTCCTTGTATGTTTCCACATTTTTCATGTCTATGCACTCTGGTTATTTATTTATCTTCCAATGGCTTTTTCAGTATCTTATATTATTGCTATATACTGTATATAGTTTTTTAAAATTCCAAAAATGCATGAAAAAGTAGTACAATGGACTGGAGAGATCGTACAAAGTCAATGGCATTAAAAAGAAACTTGATGATAATTATATATATTTTAAATTATAAAATAGAAATGATATGCAACGTATAATGTGGTTTTTATTATTCTTGAAGGCCACATCGTTTTAATAGAACTTTTGTGAAATGACTTCTGAAACGATAGTTCAACAATTTCGTTTTCCTTAACAAACAAATTTATGAAAGGACTTGCGTTTAACTATTTCGCTGGACTTATTATTTTGGGCCTTGACCTTTTCTAGTTATTACTTTTATTTATTTCAAAAACACAGTTGCTCGTATTAGCTGAATACACAACTGTTCACTCTAGGGAGATTTTTTTATTATTTATGTGCCGTTGCATATCTGTTTTTCTTTTCTGGGAAAATGCTATATTATGGCCATGTTCGTTTGCTTGTCGCTGGTAACTGAAACCAGCGACAGCGACCAAAAGTTGTTTGTTTGCCTATCGCTGATTCAGCGACAAAAATTAGCGACAGTCGCCAGCGACTGCAATTTTTAGTCGCTGAAATTTTTAGCGATCAGTCGTTGGTTTCAGCGATTAGTTGCTGCTTTTGGTCGCTGGATCCAGCGACATGCAAACGAACAACTTTGCGATCAAAAAATAAAAATTAAAGAATAATTAAAAATAATTAAATTAAACAGAATTAAATTAAATTAAACTTAAATAAATGTCTTTTGCACTTTGAACGGTTGTGTCTTTTAATCGCAACTTTCTGTAAAAAATATTGACGGTTGTTTTTTCTCGCTTGTGTCTTTTATTGCAACTTTCCTATATTGTAATTTTCTGTCAAAATATTTACGGTTATTTTTTCTGGTTAGTTATATATATACTATTGAATAATTACGAAATTTATAATATGCATCATTTGGAGTTACATTTGTTTTAAAGAAATTATTATATAAACAAATTTATAATATTTTTCTCTGCGATATCACGAAGGGTTTGAGTTCTAGTTTAATTAAATTAATTCTTATTAAATTAAGTTAAAATAAATTAAATTCAAATAACATAAACTAATTATAGTCAAATTATATTTGATAAAACTAAAATAAATAAATATATTAATTTATTTTTCTCATGGTGTATGATATATATGATTTACATTTTAAATTTAAAATATAAATTAACACCAAAAATAATTAATTTAAAAAAAAAATATAGCGACTGTTTATAACGACATTCAAACGAACAACACAGCGACATTTATTAGCGATTGTCGCTGTAATTGGTTGCTGAGTCCAGCGACAGACAAACGAACAATGTATGTTGTCGCTGGTTGCTGTCGCTAGTCGCTGTTGCTGGATCCAGCGATAAGAAAACGAACAGAACCTATGTAAACTATAATATAAACTAAGAATTCAAATATGACGCTTTAAAAAAGTAAGAAAAAATTATGCAAAAAAATGAATATGTTGCACGTTGTAAAAGAAAAGGCAATTTTACCTTAATTCAAGACGAATGGAAATTTTGTAAATAAAAATTCTTCTACATTTTTGGTCAGATATTTTTTTATTTTGTTTCACGTCGCTATTAATGATTCTTTTATGGATAACGTTGCATTATCCAAACATGATGAACTACAGAAGTTGGGTAAACCACGTGTCTAGCAACACATACCAAGTGTCAATGCATTTCAATATCTTCACTTCACCCATTAATATACTGATCAATTTATTTCCAGGATCCAACGACATTATTCATTTTAATTTCTTTCTTGCTTTCTATATAAATCTCGCAATTAACTAACTTAATACATTCAAAATTTGAAGGATAAGACTAAATTAAGGATTATCGGCCCTCCCAAGTACAACGCACCGGGATCACCAAATTATGGGATCTCTAACCATGTGGAGTCCAATAATTAGCAGCTTTTCAATGTGATTTTTCAAATATTCTTTTCTTATAAAATGTAAAACAAAGGTTAGACAAATGAAGGAGACGCAACCTTCAACCAATTGATGGTAGTGAGGATATATAGTATTTGTTCAGTCAACAAGGTAATATACAAAAGTTGATGTATTCTTTCTTTGACGTCGTTTTGGTGAGACTTCTTCTTCTTTTGACGTCGTTTTAATAAGAGTCTTATTCCAATCATATTTAATGAGTTTGATGAGATTATTAAATAATTTGCAACCTATAATTAAAAATTAAAAAAAAAAAACTTTTTTCAATCAGCTTTACGTATACGAGTGATCTTCAAAACATCTGAGTTTCTTCAACTAAAGCCTCACATATATAGGCTATAGCATTTGCTTTCTGTTATCCACTCGCGAGAGAAGCCTTTTTCTTTTAACAAGAATAGTTTACTACTTATAATTTTCTTAATCTTTGTAAGCATATACTCGCCATAATAAGATTCCGCAAATAGGATATTTTGATCCCTGTTAAAGTATGACAAAAAAAATGATTATAATGTGGTAGAAGTGTATAACCCGATAAATGGGTATAGTTATTGGTTACATTCAAACTAAAGCTATGTACAATCACGTTACTAACTAAGGAGAAACAAAAATAATATAATTATAAGACACAAGAGAAATTAATTAAAACCCCACAAGAAATTGATAAATTTTAAAAACTAAAAAAAATATTATAAAAGTATTGTACAATAAATCTTTGACGAAAAAGAATATCAGTATAAACTCGAAAACTTCCAAAATCTTGGAAATTTTGATGCAATGAGGACTAAAACTTTTTGGCGTATTCTTTTCTCGGATTCCACTTGCGTCGGTGGCTGTCACTGATCTTCGAATGATGTTTGATGTATATTAAAATCCTTTACCGAAAAAAAAACTACCGACGTAGTTGCATATATTTTTGTGCACACAGTTAAATAATAAAATATTTCGTAGACAAACGTCATGACTATGTAACATATCAATCAGACAATCAATTTAAATTATTTCATTTAACTATTGTGAAGTAGGATAGTAATATATTTGAATGAAAAACCAAAAAAAATTTGGGGTAAAAACAAATTAGATGCCACCAGGTTGAATTTTTAATGTATAACAAAAGAAAAATTCTTTGGTATGTCAGATATAACATGACATTTCATTGCATGCTATAAGTGAAGAAATTCACCAACTATGTCCAATTATGAGAATGATCTAAACAATAAATGATGAAGAAATGTTGCGATAAAAGGAAGAGATTGTTGAGACTAATAACGAGAAAGAAGACACTATTGTTCTTGTGATATAATTATAAAGGGGGAGAGATTTCTGCATTCATTCAATTTTTCAACCATTTAGAAAAGAACAAAAAAGATTCTTTTAGTTTTTAGGCAAAGAAGAAAGATTCCTTTTCTTTTGTATAGTTAAAAAAAATATAGATGGAGATAAAAGTAAACCAAAAAGGTAGATAAAGTGTAAGACTTTTGATCTGTGAACCACATTTGTTAGGGTTGTTAATTTCATTTCAAACTTCCAAGGAAAAAAAAACTATTTTGAGGATAAATGATTTTTATGATCAACCAAATTCACTGAGTATGAATGCAAAAGACAGAAAATTTGTAAATGAATAAAGCTAAGAAATCATATACATCAATTATACTCAAAACAGGGGGAAATAGAAATATACATAAACATGAAACAAACACTTCATATTCACTAACCTTGATTAGTGTCCTAACGTTAATACAACTGAGAAACAAATAGAGTAAATTTAGTTAAGTTCAGAATCTAAGACTGAAGAGTACTAAACCAGATTCGAGGATTACGACTAGATGAAGAAAACTAACCCTAAAAGAAGGTTATAAAGAGAGAGAGAGGGATCAGAGTCGTGAAAACAGAGTTAATAACTAGCTCTTTGAATGAAAACGGTTTCTAGGTCCGGCGGAGAGAAGTAATCTCTAGTGACGGTGACGTAACTGCACTTCAACGACGGTTTACGCTTCTTTGGCGCCGCTGGACACGGCGGGACCCTTGGAATTCTGACGGAAACCGCCGTAGGGGTCGTAGGACACTGATCTTGCTCCTCTGTTTCGGTAACTGTGACGCCGGGAGATAGGTTAATCTGCTTGAGAGGGGAACGTGAGGGAATTCCGGCGATGACCCATTTTTTACCGTCGGTGGATTCTCGTATCTCGCCGTCGAGTTGGTGGTGAGGTTTGCCGGAATATCCCATGACTTCTCTCGAATGTGAATGAAGAGGAAACAGAGAAAGTGAAAAAAAAACAGAGGAGTTTTGTTGTTATGGTTGATGATGAAGATGAAAGAATCAAAGGTTTGCTTTAGGTTTTTGGGATTGATGTGTGGGGAACGAATGAGACGTTTTGTTCTCTCTCTCTTGGATACTTTTTTTTTGTGGTTAACTTTGGTGGCGAGCGAATGTGAAGTGAAGGGGACATTTTTTCTTAGAGGACGGTTTTATAGTCAACAGAGTATTAATTACGTTAGATCGGTGTCGATTCAGTTCGGTAATTTCTACTGATTTTGCTGAATAAAATTATTGTAAGTTTTCTTTTTATAAAAAAAAAAATCAAATTTAATTATAGAAAGACAGTGAGATAGAGTTGTACGTTTTTTTTAAATATTCATATTTATTCGTTACTGATGCCTGAGGCTGAGGGCAGAGTGGAGGGAATAAAGGAGCATGAGAGAAGTAGCAACAATTCCTACATTTCAAAATTTAAATTTCTAGGTCATTTTTATTTTATTTTAGATCATGCAGCCTGCAGGTAAATTTAATCGCATTTGAGATTTTTATCTTATAGTGAAACCAAATCTTTTGAATCTTTTTAACAAAAAAAAAAAGAAAAAAAAAATCTTTGAATATTATAAACTATGAAAATGATATCAAAGTCATGAATAGTTTATGGATGCATGTCTTCGAAACAAAATTACAAAATACATGAAGTCGATTCTTATAGGATTAATGTTGATTTGTTTGACCCGTTGATATTCATTAGAAATTTAACGATTTTATTCTAATTAATATTATATATATGACATATTAAGAGGTATAGCACATATGTATATTTTTATATAAAAAAAAGTAATTTTGTTTTTAAGATGATATATAGACATATGTTATTTTTTTAACGTATAATACACCTTGGTACAATTTTAGAACTAAAAAATTTAAAATTTTAAGTTATATATATATATATATTGTTACTTTGGTTTTGTTTTCAAAATTGTATAATTATATTTCGATTGTTAATTATATGATTTCATCCGTAGTATATATAATTCCATATTAATATCAACTCAAACGCGTCCTACCGTATAACCCCGTCATGTGAAATTAAACATCATTTTGTTATTTTTCTAAAATTTAAATATTTATGGTATTGAAATTAAAATATATATATATATATATATATATTGATCCAAACTTTATAATTGTATTTTAATTGTTATATATAGGATTTCACCCGTAATATATATTGTCTCATATTAATATATATATATATATTTTAATAAAGTATAACTTTTTAAAAGTTTTAAATTTTTTGATATTTAACTTTTAAGAAACTTTAAATATTTATAATATTTTGAAATTTTTAAAGATTCAGTTCTTTAAAATAGAGATTCAGAGTAAACCGGATAACATTTTTATTTTTGGATGCCTGATAAATCAAACTTCCAGTTCATTGTTATTCAAAATTATTTTGGTTCTTTTTATAATAAGACTCTAAAGCATTGCCCAATTTCTTAAGTAATGTGGGATCTTTCACACTTACTTTTTTCTTTATACATAGAGTAATATATGTCTGTTTACAAAAATTTGAATTACATCATATGCAGAAAAAATCTAATATTTTATAAACTATATATATTTTATATAAAATCAAATAAATTAGATATAAGAACAACAAAAAGTGAAAGAAAAAGCATATATTTATATTTAATGTAGATAGAGAAATTTTAGAAAATTCGTAATTAATTGATTGTAGTTCAATAATGATAAGATTTAATTAAGGATTTAGACACATATTTGTTTTAGATAGATTTTGTAGAGGCTAAATATGTAATATAGAAAAGAGTTAATTTAAGTATTTAATGCAAACTAACAAATTATAAATTTTTAGTAATAGAATATTTGGTTGAAATATAACTGGTAAGGACCTAAATGTTATTAGTAAATAGTTAAGGGATTTTTGACCAAAAAGTCTATCAAAAATGTATATGTAGATATAAAAATCATAGAAAACTCTTTAATGTATAATAACACTATGACAATGCCGCCCATTAACAAACTCACGGAAAAAAAAAAAACTACTTTTCTCTATTTTCTCTCAGTATTGCTTGCTTCAAGCATATTTGTACTTAGTGTAAATACACGCCCATTAACAAACGTGAACCATAATCTTATCCGGTGAAATACATACGCCACCAAATATAATAATATATCATGTGGTCAAATCCTGCAAAAAAACTCATCAAAGATATTTTGTGTATTGTAAAATGATTCTATAGTAGTACTAATTAATAGGTAATATATACTGTTAACTAATGTGGACAATTGTAAAACGACGACATAGTCATTGAAAACGAAATGGAGTATATCTAATCTGGCTGAGAGAAGAGTTGATATGAAAAGAGAGAGCCCGTGAACGGATATACAAAATGAGTTTTAAATGAGAATAGGGAACCCGAGGAAACGCGTGACCTAAGCTACGTAAATTATAAAAATAACTTATTTTTATATTCATAGGGTGTGTTTTTATTTACACAAATATATATAGTATTTGTATCAACTTCTATGTATTAAATATAAAGAGATAAAAATACCCTTTAGATGCAAGTAATAAATGGAGTAACGAGATGGAAAGAGTCGTTGAGATTCACACTTCAGTTGGCGGTCCTATTTTTGACTTTCTAATTATCACCGGTCAACATATTTTGTAGAGATTCCATCGCCGATGCTCAAGTTTTTTGCACCCTGTGAAAACATATATAGAGGTTTTTGGTCGGTGTTTGCCGGCAACGACAAATATGTGATTTCTTAGTTTCTTCAACAATAAACTCGTGTTTGCCTCTTATCTAGCTAGAATGACCTTTGTTTAGTAGTTTTCTGAATTGCAGTTTCCCTAAACCATTATCTTAGTGCACATACATAAATTATGGTGCAATATCATTTTGGTAACGTTACTATTTGTTAGATATTTATTTAACAGAAAATGTCATAATCCTTAAACACAAATTCTTATTTAAATATGTAAACGTTTTCTAAAACTTATGGCTTCTTCTGATTTATTGGATCTAATATATTGGAGCAGCCTTTTGTTTACCATTGGAATACTCAAGCTAAGAATAATATTGTTAGCTTGAAATTTTCTACATTCTAATGTATTCTAGTTTCAACTTTCAACTAACACATCATCTTTCCACATAGTAGGCGCGTATACCTTCCCAATTTTGTCCCTTTAAACCGGAAACTAACCGAATTTCCCTATCCACATTCTAACTAAACCGAGACAAACCGTTTCATTTCGAGCAAGTCTTGAACAAATTAGTTTCAGAGTGCTGCTATTCGTTTTTGGTATTCGGACAAATTAAACTTGAACCGATGGTTAGCTACTTAGCCAATTAAACCGAAACTATCCAACATCTTCATAACGTGTCTCATTTGACAGATAGGGGCATTTACGTCATTTCGGAGTCTCCGCCACATGTCAGATTTGTTTTATAAACGAAAAAAATTCGGTATATTTAATTTGAAGATATCCGCCGGAAAATTCGTAAATTTGACCCTTCGTCTTCGGAAATGGCGGCTATTTCTCCGGCGAATGCAACCACCGCTGCTTCACTCTCCCTGCCTCAATTTAGCTCAACTTCTTCCTCGTTATCTTCTTCTTCGTCTCCATCGTTTCTTAATTTCAAAACTGCTTCAGTCAGTAATCGCTGCATCAAGTGCGGAGTCAGAAGCTTAGAGAACCACTCTGGTCACCGGAGCCTCGATTTCTTATCCAATGGGGATCCGATCAGCCTAATTAATCCGAATTCATCGTCTCCTATAACCATGGCCGCGGCGACGTCGGAATCCGGTTCGAAGAGCTCTAAGCGCGTCTGTCTCTTCCACAGCGACGAGACTAGAGATCTCGCCGAGAGAATCGTCGCAAAATCTGATTGCATTGAGCTACGAAGCATCAATTGGAAGTAATAACCCATCAATCTCTCTATCAATTTGATGTCTTTTGCTTAAAAATTTGAACTTTCAGATGAGTTTCGTATGTGTTTTTGGTCAATGCTCTTATTCTGTTGCTCAAATTCGAGAACCTTGAGATGAGATAGCTCTAAGTCACCGTAAGGAATTTTGCATTTAGGCTTTTAAGCAGAGTCAAATTGGGTTTGTTTGATGTGTATAATGGTTGGAAGAGGTTTAGGTTCTTGATCACAAAGTAATTTACAACCGTTGTTCTTGTTTTTAGGAAATTTGATGATGGATTCCCTAATTTGTTCATACAAAATGCTCAAGGCATTCGTGGGCAGCATGTTGCTTTCTTGGCTTCATTCAGTTCACCTGCTGTGATCTTCGAGCAGCTTTCGGTTATTTATGCTCTGCCTAAGCTTTTTGTTTCTTCGTTTACACTTGTTCTTCCATTCTTTCCTACTGGAACTTCTGAGAGAATGGAAGACGAAGGAGATGTGGCCACTGCTTTTACTCTCGCTAGGATACTCTCTAATATTCCGACTTCGAGAGGAGGACCGACTAGCCTAGTGACCTTCGATATACATGCCTTGCAGGTCTTTATCTACAACCCTGGTCACCTCTCTTTTTGTTCTTTGAGTTGATGGTTTTATCTAGATTCTGCCTTGTCTTCGTTTGGATTGTAGGAAAGATTCTACTTTGGTGATACTATACTTCCATGCTTTGAAAGTGGTATACCATTGCTCAAGAGCAGACTCCAGAGTCTACCTGATTCTGATAACGTAAGTCTCTTTCCCTCTTTTTGTCACATTTCTATCATGTTGAGTAGATTATCAACAAGATTCAATTCATTTTGGTTACTGATCTTCATTTGCTTCAGATATCTATTGCATTCCCAGATGATGGAGCATGGAAGCGTTTCCACAAGCAACTCCAACATTATCCAACGGTACTATATTTTCTCATACCTAGACGATATCGCCTTTGCACATCTCATTAGCATCTTACAGTGAACCCATGTGGATCGTTTTAGGATTTAGTAAGCTGGATTTAATTCAGGAGCTTGTTCTTCAAGCTTACATTAGATCTAACTCCAAAAGAAGCATTGCATCATCCAATCTTGTACAGAAAATCTGTACATTAACCTTTTGACTTACCAAGTAATCCTACTTAACGTTCAGATTGTTTGCAACAAAGTAAGAATGGGAGACAAACGAATAGTGCGTATCAAAGAGGGAGACGCTGAAGGAAGGCACGTCGTGATTGTTGATGATTTGGTTCAGTCGGGTGGCACATTAATCGAATGCCAGGTTCTGTACTCAGATTCAACTCTCAAAAGTGTAACTCTGTACTCACTTCTTCATAACTAACCACTAATTCTTGTTCCCTTCAGAAAGTCTTAGCTGCACATGGAGCAGCGAAGATAAGCGCATATGTAACACACGGGATCTTCCCCAGGAGTTCATGGAAACGTTTCAAGCTTGACACCAAAGGTTACTACAACCACTATACAAATGTTTTGAATCAGTCTAAACAGAGTCATGCCAGTTTCTTTGCGATGTGGCTAAAATCTTGGTTTTCTTTTCTTTCCGTGATGCAGGTGATCCCGCGGAAGGTCTGAGCTATTTCTGGATCACAGACTCGTGTGGGATGACTGTGAAAGAGGTGATGAATAAACCTCCTTTTGAAGTTCTTAGCCTGGCTGGCTCCATAGCTTCTGCTCTTCAAGTTTAAGCTTATGTGATTCGAGAAGAAATCCAGCCGCAAGTAATTTTTGGGTTTGAACAAATCTGATTTATAAACTTTGGTGTATAGTTCTCGATCAAAGCATTTTCCACGGAAGAGGTTATTTGTTGTTAATGTTCTGTAGGAAAATCCAATAATGTAATAATGTTTCTTCTGTCAAAGAGAGAAAAAAAAAACAATGTTTCATTTCACTTCTTTTATACTTGTTGATAGACAGAAAATTCCTTTGGAAAATAAAGTTTCTTTTAAGCGTCTCCTAAATTTTTTCTAATTGGAATAAAAACATTTACTAATGATTTATCAATTATCATGAATTCTATATCACTATCGCAGCTCTAGGCATTAACAGCCCAAAAAAAAAAAAACCATAGCCCAAAAAATCATAGCTGAATTCTCTTGTTTTCTGGTTTAACTTTGAATTTGCTTTGTAAAGTTTGATTGATACGTATCTAGGAGCATTTAGTGGCTGTGGAAAGATCATACAACCTTTTTCAGTCACGCTCTATCCAAATCTTTGCATATTAATATTTCTGTTGAATAACTCTTTTCTTGGATCCAATATATGATATTATGATAGTTGGAACACTCACAGATTCGCGAATACTTAATAGAGATATTGAAATATTGACCGAGATATGTGAATATTAATTCTTGTAAATCAAGAGAGATTATTTCTTTCCTGACTAAAATTTATCGCTGTTATATATTGATTGAGTTTTGTGTGTACAAATTACAACAACTCAATAAGACAACAAGAACTTACAACACTTTTTTTCTTTCAAAACAAGAATTTTAACACAACACATTTCTTTGAGATAGCCAAAACCATGAAATCATCACATATAGCTTTGCTCTGTATAGTCGTGCTTTCTCTCTTCGCTCTGCATGAATGTAAGTATAAACTTTTCTTATAATATATATCTACACATAAATTAGAATTTCTTTTAGATTTTTTATTCATTCTCAAAGTTTAAAATCAAATGAATCATGTAGGTGTGAGCAAGGAGGTCAGAGACACTCCCAAAAGGTTAATGAAGCGTGTGTCCCTGGCCCATGTCATCCTTTGGTACCTCATTGTTGGTGCTGCGAACATTTACGTGGTATCAGGCCGCAATGCTGTTGGTCAGGCAGTACTGGTCGCGACTATTGCAACCAGCAATGTAACTTATAAATTTTAAATTTTGATAAAATAATATAATGCTGCTGCTTATTCGCAATTTTCAAACTTTTTCAAGTAGTTTCATGACGTTTGTTTGTACGACTTCTCTTTATTTACTATTTTGTTTAATAAAATAAATAGACGTTTTTGCTAAACATATATGTTTGCTTTGGTCAAATTATTTCAAACATACACTTTTGACTAAAGAAATGGTAATTTCAATATGGCACTTTCAATATAATGTGTTAGTTTTTTTTTGGGTCAAAATATTACAAACATTTTATTAGAAATATAAATTAACAATACATGATTACAGAAGATATATATTAACAAAAGAAAGTGACAATAGTTTGTTAATTTTAAAATTACGACTTCTAGAAATTAACAATAAAAAAAATTCTGAGTAAAAAAATATTTATAATATAAATTAAAAATACTTATTTCAAGTTAAATATATTTGATTAAAAATAAAATATTATAACCACTTTCAACATGTTGGAACTTGGAAGCTAAGTAGAAGATTTTTATACGAGTAGCTAGAGGAGAGTTGTTGTCATATTGAGGCCAAAGAGAATTGTATTTGACTTTTTGTCTATCTTCATCCTCCCATACGAAAAAGACTTGCATCATGCAGGAGTTTGAAAAAAAATAGACGTGACAGTTTCATGAAGATCACAATTCATTTGTCCCAAACTCAAATCTAATTTTAATCAAAATATACTGGGCTCAAATCTAATTTAAATAAGCCCAATAATATGTTCATTTGGGCCCCAATAGAACCACAATTATACCAAACTAAACTTTGAAGACAGATTATTGGGCTTGGGAATTTGGGCCCAAATGAATATTTTTAATCTGAGCAGAGAGCGACTATGGAAATATAAATTCCGTACAGCACGCTTTTCAAATTTCATTCGTAACAGAAAGACAACGAAGAAAAAAGAAAATTTCGAAAAGGAGAAAAATATCTTTGGAAGATGGCGGGATCTCTAACAGCATCAAACCGCCGTAGAAACGCGGAGGATTCTTCAGAAATTTACCGGTGGACGATCGGTTTTGCTCGGTTTGTTCACTATCCATCTTCTCCTTCTCCGCATCCAGTTCTGAAACCTCTCGGAAAGAGAGAGCAGTATCATTCGCCCCACGGAACCTGGCTGTCGGCGTCTTCTTCGACGGTTTCTCTCCACATTGTCGACGAATTGAACCGATCCGATGTGATTCTATCCGTCAAACTCGGCCAGAAAGTCCTTGTGAGTTGGATTTTTACTCTCTCTCTCTCTCTCTTTATTATATATAGTTCTATAGATCGGATGTTTAGGTTGGTGTTTCGCGATGGTTTAAGCTTAATCAAATTTTGAAATCGGGATCTATACATTTTTGATTAAACGTCATGGTGTTTAATTGTTCAATATCTACAGGAAGAACACTACATTTCAAAGCTGAACTTCACATGGCCTCAGATGTCATGCGTTTCTGGGTTTCCATCTCGTGGTAGTCGAGCGATTTTCGTTACCTATATGGATTCTGCTAACCAGGCAAGCTCTTAACACTTGAATCTCTTTTGGATTTTATGGAATTAAGATATAAATAAGCTTACTATTTACTTACTAGTGATGAATTTGATTTACTGTTCATGAGTTAGTTGATACTTCAGATTTGTGATTGAAATCATGTGGTTTGTTTGTGCTTGTTGTTGTTCTCCAGATCCAGAAATTTGCTTTAAGGTTTTCCACTTGTGATGCAGCGTTGGAGTTTGTGGAAGCTCTTAAGGTTAGCTATTATTGCAAAGAGTTTCCTTATTATATGTTGATCAGATGGAGACGATGTTTCATTAACCTTGAATTCAGTTTTATAAGCTATTTTCTTCAAATCTTGAGCCAAGGATTCCTGTTTTTTTCTGTTTGCAGGAGAAGATTAAGGGTTTAAAGGAAGCTTCGACTCAGAACCAGAAAAATAAAACTAGGTGTGATGTTTCTTTCCAGTCAGATTACAACCCTTCAGATGCGATTATCCCCAGGTTAGATCACATTAGAGTGTTGTGAATTTGTACTAGTTCTCTAGTCAAAAATTTAGATATTGTAAATTCCTTTTTGCAGAGCCACTCAGAAAGAGCCAAAT
Source organism: Arabidopsis thaliana (assembly GCF_000001735.4). Lineage (NCBI taxonomy): Eukaryota > Viridiplantae > Streptophyta > Magnoliopsida > Brassicales > Brassicaceae > Arabidopsis > Arabidopsis thaliana. Next base: position 3,559,564 of record NC_003070.9, read on the forward strand.
ATGGTTAGACCTCTTAATAGTTATGTTCCTGAAATGCTACCAAGAATTGTGTATGAAGCTCAGTACCAGAAAAGTGAAACTAGGTCCGAGGTTTCTTTCCAGTCAGATTACAACCCTTCAATTGAGATTTTCCCCAGGTTAGATCACATTTACAGTGTTGTGAATTTATACAAGTGCTTGAGCCAACCATTTAGACATGGTAAATTCTTCTCTGCAGAGCCACTGAGGAAGAGCCAAATATGGTTAGATTTTTTGATAGTTCTGTTCCTGAAGTGCTACCAAGACCTGAGTATGAAGCTGGACAAGCCTTATACCCATCACAATCCACGCTAAATCAAATCCCAAGTCTTCCTCCGAGTTTCACAACCTTACTCTCTGGCTGCTTCCCCGACTCCACTCTAGGTACATTTTTCATTGTATCTTTACTTATTTGGAGTTTGAGACATATCACCCTCTTTCACACATTTCCTCTCTATTGAACCTACTACTATAGATGCAGGCCAAACAACTGTGAAGCAGAATCCTGATCTAAAGTCGCAGATACTGGTACAGTATAAACAAACCCGAGTTTCTTTTCTCTTTCAACACATCAATACAATTCAAATGATATCTCCAACTTTTTGTTTTTGGCAGAAGTACATGGAAGATTCTTCATTTCAAGGTGAACATTCTCCCCATTACACACACACACAAACAATATTGACCCATATAGATTCCAACTTCACATTCAAGCTTCAAACTTCACTTAATAAGTCTTTCTAACAAGTGGTTTTCTCGTTATCCAGATATGCTGCAGAAAGTAGAGAGAATTATCGACGAAATTGGAGGTAACTGGATTACCTGATTTATCATAAACATATTTACTAGGTATCAATCTTATTATCCATTTTGAGTCTTTTGTTCATATATTGCTTAAAACAATTGAGATTAAAAGGAGCAAACCAACATTGGTGGAGGACAAATGTAGTTTGTATTTTATTTTGTTTCAACTGCGGACAAATGTATCAATTTGCTCTATTTTCGTCCAACAATTAGCCGAGAAGATTTTTGATTTGCCTTGAGTTTCACCTTATGGTGAAAGCATGTGTTTATTAGCTTCCACAATACTCATATATTATACGAAGATTTTCTTAGATTTTGCTATATTACATTTCCTTTTCATTTTTGATAAAAATGATATGAAAATTTCGACTGCCTGCAATGATCTGTAAACAGGGGAGGTAGGAATGAGACCATAATTTTTGAAGTCACAATGGTTTTGGAAACTAAATTCAAGAACTTCCTGTTTTGATTTTAGGGAATATGTTTAATAATTTGCAAACAGTGAAATTCGAGAACTTCCAGTTTCGAATTTAGAGAATATGGTTATAAACTAGATATATCCGAAATGAATCGAAAATAAGATATTTGGAAATCAACCGAAATTTCTAGCTGTATATTCTCTCGAGTGAGGTCTTTCCTAATTAAAATTTCTCTATATCCATATATAAATAGTATATACTGATTAAGTTTTGTATTACAAACTAGAACAATTCTACAAAACAAGAAAAAAACTCATAACAAAGTCCTTTGAGACAGCCAAAACATGAAATCGCATATAGCTATAATCTGCATAATCATGCTCTCCTTCTTCTCCATGCATGAATGTTAGTATAAATTTTTCTCACAGATATATCAAATGTCTCTTTCTTTTCTTTCCATAGTAATTAAAATTTTGAATTATGTGTTTCAGATCGATGTGTAGGTAGCACGATAGGGAGATCGAGCAAAATCTATATACCATTGTGTTTTCACAACAATTGCATCCACCCATTTAAAGATGATTGTTGGTGTTGTCTCGCAGCTGGAACTAAAAAAGATTGGTGTTGGCTAGAAAAAGATTTTCCCGACGCCAAAGAGCTTTGTATGAAAACATGTACAAGAAAGATTTGAGGGGAAATCTATTGGAGTATGAATTTTAATTTGTTTCGGTGGGGTTTTTAGATTAGATGGGATTTTAATAAATTTCAAAGATGTTCTAATTATTTTAAAGGTGTTTTGAGATTAGAAAATAAAATTTTCGTCTACTAGTTAACTTTATTTTCGTCCATAAAAGCAATTAGCCGAGAGATCTTTGATTTCCCTTTCGCACACAAGATTTTAATACTAAAATCGAGATCCTTCTATTACAATATTTTAAATTTTGTATTTCAATACTTCAGTTTGTATTCTGTATAGTTATCTAGACGAGTTTAAGAAGGTGATAAGATTCTACAATATGTTTTGACAGCTCTAAGTTATAAATAAGATTATAACCTTATTTTGGGTTTGACCTGATAAATAATAGTTTGATCATTCCATAATAAGTAAACACACTCAAAATAAAATTTAATACATTAACAAAAAATAGATTCAATAACAATTATGAATTACTTAACAGAGACGTTGAATATGGATAAAAATCCTGAAATAAAAGGTTATATCTTGTTTTTTTCCTTGAAAGAAACTTAAGGTGTATCCTAATTTAATTTTCTCTACTTGTTTATATATTCTAAAAGTTTTTGTATTTACATAATTCCACAACAACTCGAGAAGACAAATAAAACTCACAACACAATTGTTTGAGACACTCAAACCATGAAATCATCACATACAACTTTAATCTGTATAATCATGCTCTCCCTCTTTGCTCTGCATGAATGTACGTACATAATTTTGTTTCTTCTCGTATCAATTACCTTTTTTCTCTTTTTCTTTCCATTGTTAAATTTGGTTTTGTGTGTATGTTCAAATCAATGTGTAGGTGAGAAGATGGAGGTGAAAGAGATAGGGAGATCGAGCAAAATCATTTTACCAGCGTGTATGCATGAGACTTGCTCCGGTGGTTTCTCACTGAAAAATGATTGTTGGTGCTGCTTGCGACTTAAAACTAAACAAGCTCGTTGTTGGAAAGAAAAAGAATTTCCCAACGCTAAGGAGCTTTGTTTCGCCAATTGTCCCCCTCTTGAATAATTTTTATGGATTCTGTCATTTCGAAGCAGATTTTTTTAAAAAACGTTGATAAATCTAAATATGTATGTTGCATATTCGATTTAAGGTTTTTTATGACATTTATTTCGATTTTAGTGGATTCCTTTACATTAATGTTACGATATTCTTATTTTCTATAATTTAAATTCACTGAATATCAACCAATTACATTTCTAAATAAAAATATATATTTTATAGGTGTTAGATAATCCAATTACAGTTGCCACCAAAAAATATGGAATTTAAAACTAAATTACAAGTATATGATATTTAATTTGGATGGGGTTTGTTAGGAAAAGATAAAATAATTTGCATAGTTTTAGTTTTTGAGTCAACCAAATGGATCAATAGATTAATTGAGAAAAAGAAAAGAAAAAAGAAATCAATCATAATGTTTTCGAATTTTTTGGAAAGCTTATACGATGGAATCGGAGACGATGACGCCGCCGACGACGACGAAGACAACAACAACGACGAGAAAACCCCGAAAGCCTCAACGGAAAGACACGATTTCTCGAGAAACGCCGTTCGTTTGTCACCGGAAGAGGAGGCTCAAGCGCGTGGGGTTAAAGATGATTTGACGGAACTTGGTCATACCCTCACGCGTCAATTTCGTGGTGTGGCTAACTTTCTCGCTCCGTTACCTGATGGATCTTCTTCTTCTTCCTCCGATCTATCGAACCATCCCAGGTTTAACCAATCTCGGTCTTCAGATCCTGGATTGAATCAATCGCGTTCTTCAGATCGGGACGAATCGTGTGTTGGAAGTGATACGCCGGAGACTGGAATTAGGTTTAGGAGCTGGGATTTAGAAGAAAAATTGGCAGAAGGCAATGATCCGGAGGATGAGGAAGAAGAAGAAGAGGAAACAGATGAAGAAGAAGAAGAAGAAGAAGAGATCGCTGCGGTTGCTCTTACAGACGAAGTGCTAGCATTTGCGAGGAACATAGCAATGCATCCAGAAACTTGGTTGGATTTTCCTCTTGATCCTGACGAAGATCTTGATGGTAACGTATACATTGAGTCAAGTCTTTCGCTATTAGTCTTCATTGATTTGACTTATAGGCATATCAAAAGTTTGATTATTTCAACTTTTATCTAATGTAGATTTGGAAATGAGTGATGCTCAAAGAGGTCATGCTTTAGCTATTGAGCGTCTTGCTCCGAGGTTAGCTGCATTGAGAATAGAGCTTTGTCCATGTCATATGAGTGTTGGTTACTTCTGGAAAGTCTATTTTGTTCTTCTTCTTTCAAGGCTCAATAAACACGATGCTCATCTTTTGTCTTCTCCACAGGTTAAAAAAACCTGAATCTCAATCTCTTCTTGAGTCAAAATGATTCTTTGTTGTTGCTGTTGTTTATTCAACAAAATCCTTTTGCTTTTGCAGGTGATGGAAGCTAGAGCATTGTGGATGAAAGAGCTTCAGAATCAGACACATTCTTCAAAAGAAAGTAGAGATATGATTCTTGAGGAAGAAGATATTACACCATCAACTTCTAATTACTACAACCATGCTCCTCCTGAGTTTCTTTCTCCAAGAATATATGCTTTTGAACCTCCTTCGATTATGTATCGCGATTTTGAACACGGGTTTGAAAACGCTCAGTTCATCGATAAAGCTGTTATTGAGGAAAAACCAATCCAGAAGAACGACAAAAATAGTGCAAGCCTTAGCCAAACATCTAAAGATGTTGTTGATGATGATGATGATGATTGGCCAGAAGAAGAAGATTCTGCTAATTCTTGGGCTCCAATGTTTACAGTGAATGAGGATGATGTTTCTTTCAGTGATCTTGAAGGAGACGACGATATAAGTAGCTTAGCACTCAAGTCTAAGATTACATCAAAGGGCACAGACCAAAAAGGAACATGAAACATCATCTGGCTTGTTGCTTTGCCCTGCCTCACGAGATCGAATCAATAGAATTGAACATAAGTACTGTGTGCTGAGTCAAATCGTGGAAGTCTTTTGGGTGAGTTTGATTGTTTTGTGGATTTATGATGTTTGCTCTCAAAGAGAAGGAAGAAAGAAAGAAAAAGGTTTTGATTGAAACATGTACAGAAGATTTACTTTGACACTGCAATTTCATTGTAATGTTCTCTCTCGCCAAATGTAATGAAATATTGAAAAGCACTATTTCATTCGCGTGGAACTTAAAAGAAATTGATAGAGAATGGCGCAAGTGAATTCAAGTGTAACAAACTGTTAGAATCATTATTGGATTGGAAAATCATATGGGATTTTATTGCTTATGTTGAGGATTTGTATGTATGAAAATGGGAACAACCAGGAGGAGCTATCATCAATTAACAAAATAACTCCTATGACTTAACTAAAAAACAAATCTATGTTGAAATGTATAACATTTGTCAAAATGCTAGTACTTTGTTAATAATTAAGGGGTGTTATTGGTTTGTGATTTATATAGAGTTTTAGTGATTTAAAAATATTATATAGAATCTGATGTTATTCAATTCAAATTTTCATTTTTTTTTTTTAATTTGGTATTATTAGTTTAAGATTTATAAAAATTAATCTAAAATCTTCGTAAGTAAGATTGCTTCCCTAATACAGAGAAAGAAAGAAAAACCAAGTAAGATTGGTAATACGATGTCGTTTCGCAGAATAATGCAAAGCTGAACCCAATTTAATAAGCTGCACTTTTCTTTCTTTCTCGAGTCTCCCGTCGTTTTTTATGTCAGAACCAATTCGTCAGGTCGTGAATAAGTGACTTTATCGACGAACCACCACTCAGCTGCAGCAAATGATCGTTTAGCTCCGGCGAAGCGTAAAATTCTTCAGATCTCTCTGGAATTAATAATCCGTCTGTTTGATCGATCTGATTCGGCAAATCCTTGAGAAAACAAGGAGGGAAGAAGAAGAAGAACATGGCAGGGGCGGCCTCAGCGCTGTTTCTGCTCGATATCAAAGGTCGTGTTCTCGTGTGGCGCGATTACCGTGGCGATGTCACCGCTGCTCAAGCTGAGCGTTTCTTCACCAAACTCATCGAGACAGAGGTGAAGTTTTAACATTTGGAACTAATGAACAAGCTTGATCAGTGCTTAAAAGGATTCAATTTGATCAGAATCGTTATACTTATGACTAAATGACTAGTGTTTTCTCTGCGGGTTTGCTTACTTTCGTCTAATATGTTCAGGGTGATTCACAGTCAAATGATCCGGTTGCTTATGATAATGGCGTGACCTACATGTTTGTACAGCATAGTAACATTTACCTCATGATAGCGTCCAGACAGAACTGTAATGCTGCCAGTCTTCTCTTCTTCTTGCATCGTGTAGTCGATGTAAGCATCCCTAGTGATTCAGTTTTTTGCATTTCCATCTGTTTTCTGAATTTGAAGAAAAAAGAACGGCACTGTTTCATATGTTACAGTCTTATACTGATCGTAGGTCTTCAAGCATTACTTCGAGGAGTTAGAGGAAGAATCTTTGAGAGATAACTTTGTGGTAGTGGTAAGATAATGCTTCTCACATCTCTTCTTATAACTGTTTTCCCTCTTGCATGAGGTGGATATGTGTGGGCGAAAGTTATTTCTAAAAACATTTACTTATGTTACTGGCAGTATGAGTTACTTGACGAGATGATGGACTTTGGTTACCCTCAGTTTACTGAGGCAAGAATCCTTAGTGAATTCATCAAGACTGATGCATATAGAATGGAAGTTACACAGAGACCTCCAATGGCTGTCACTAATTCTGTCTCATGGAGGAGTGAGGGGTTAAAGTTTAAGAAAAACGAAGTAGGTGCTCAACATTTTACTTTTCAATTGTTTTAGGTTTTCTAATGTTTGCAGACTGATGTTTTGTTTTCCAGGTTTTCTTGGATGTGATAGAGAGTGTAAATATCCTTGTGAACAGTAATGGGCAAATTGTCAGGTCTGATGTCGTTGGAGCTTTGAAGATGCGAACATACTTGAGGTGCGTTCTCTAGTGTCCCTAGTTAACCAACGCATTTAAAATCAAAAGTCCCTCCTCTTTGACTCTCTGCTTCTTTATCCATGTTATTACAGTGGAATGCCAGAGTGTAAGCTAGGCTTGAATGACAGAATATTGTTGGAGGCACAGGGACGAGCAATAAAAGGAAAAGCCATTGATTTGGAGGACATCAAATTTCATCAGTACGTTAATCTCTTGCAACTTTAAACATTCTTTGACAGTCACTCTATCGAGGCCAATTTTTTTACTAACTCGAAAAATTATTGAATACTTGAGTTTTTACACGTCTCTTTCTTCAAAATGTAGGTGTGTTCGATTAGCCCGTTTTGAGAACGACAGGACAATATCATTCATACCACCTGATGGATCTTTTGATCTTATGACGTATAGACTCAGTACTCAGGTTTTAGAATGTGTAATATTGCAGAAATGGTTTTGTCCCCTTCTTAAACGAATTATATCATGATATATCTTATTTTCGCATAATACTTGTTCAGGTAAAGCCTCTTATATGGGTGGAAGCGCATATAGAGAGGCATTCCAGAAGTCGTGTTGAGATGCTAGTAAAAGCTAGAAGCCAATTCAAGGACAGAAGGTAAGTAACAAATGTTACTTAACACGTTTAACCATTACCTGAAATACTGAAATACTGGAATCCTTTAACGCGTTTTGATAAGAGTTCCTTTTTTCTGCAGCTATGCAACAAGTGTTGAGATTGAGTTACCTGTACCAACTGATGCGTATAACCCCGATGTAAGAACATCTCTCGGGTCGGCCGCATATGCTCCTGAGAAAGATGCACTGGTCTGGAAGATACAATATTTCTATGGGAACAAGGTAAGTTCTTATAGTTTAATGTAACACTTGACCATGTAAAGTCGAATGCTTACATTAAGTTTTGAAACAATGTAGGAGCATACATTGAAAGCAGATTTCCATCTTCCAAGTATAGCCGCAGAGGAAGCAACGCCTGAGCGAAAAGCTCCAATCCGTGTCAAATTTGAGATCCCAAAATTCATAGTTTCAGGAATACAGGTTGGTATTACTCACAATGATACGTTATTATCATATAGATCACATTCTTTTTATATTACTGCATTGAAATCTGAAGGCAAACAAACCTGATGTGTGTTAATTATGGGTATTGCAGGTTCGATACCTGAAGATCATTGAGAAGAGTGGGTACCAGGCACATCCATGGGTGAGATATATAACCATGGCTGGTGAGTACGAACTGAGACTCATGTAAAATGAGATCGTTTTTTTGTTTTTACTATTATTTAAGCCATTGTCAACGACACAAAGCAGAGGAAGATCAATGAGAAAAGGAAAAAGATTGAAATATATTAGCTGATAGAATTTGCGGTGAAGGTTGTTTTAGAAGCCATTTTCTTGTGAATTGTTTCATGGCGTTCTCTTTTTTTTTTTTTTTTTTCTGTAAAACTATATACGACAGTTATATATATATTGGGTTACAATTGTTAAACATCGAGTTTTATTTGGGGTTCTTTCAGTTCGTTTACCGATGGAAAATGCATGCAGTCTGGGTGACTACACCAATAATGGTTTTCCTTAAACGTCCGCTAATTTTGTAAGAGTTCACTATATAAATAACTTTGATGAGGCAGTAGAGCAACATGACGAACTAACAAATATTATAATTTTCAAAATGGAAGATATATATTTTACAGTACAACAAATCGAGAGGAGAACAAGAAGAACAATGAATAATCTGTATTAGTAGTAAATAGCCTAAACAAAAACTTAAGCCCTCAACGTAACAACCCTAAAACATTTTTTTTTTGCATGTGATCAATGTACAAAGTTGTTTATTCTGGGTGATGATGATGAACGAGGAGAAGAAGGAGATTGATTGGGGAGAGTCTGAGGAATCTTTCTAAAAACATGTTTCCTGCAACGTTGGAAGATGCTGTCGTATATCAGATCAAACTGAACACCAGCTCTCTCTCTGTTCACTATGAACATTATGTGATCTGCTTCCACTATCTTATAATACCTGCAACAACAAGGTATTCAGATTTTCTCAATCCATCAACGTCATTAGGTCATATATGATTCACTTACCAGATCCCGGGTTGTAATGTTTGACATTCCGAATCGCTCCTTATGAACCGGCTCGGATGCTCAACAGGTAGCCTCGGATGTGTCATTGATATTGTGTTCAATGCCCCGTCGTTCTCTTGCCAGTCCTCATCCCTTCATTCAAACATGTTTTCTTAGACCAATGCAGCAAGGGCTTCAAAAATCAATGTTAAATTTTTGAGTGTTTTTGAGTACCTGTAGCCTTTATAAGGAGGAGAGACATCTTGTGGGAATTTCCATTGGCTCATCTGAAAGACGCGGAGGAAGAGCATCGGGTGGATTCCAAGAACACCTGAAGGGATTGTCATACCCATGACTCTGCGGGTGCGTTTAGTCGCGTAGCTGAAGTAGTAAGTGTTTGGGAACGTCTGGAGATTGGAGTTAATACTTGTTGAGCCTTGGATTGTGAGATCAGGTAAGATCCAATCGCCAGAAGCAAAAGGACCTGCGTTTCCCATTAGGCAATCAACGAGACCTCTCACACCGGTCTTCTTCCAAGAAATGTTGAAGTGATCGAACCCGAAATTGTAATAAGTCTTTAGCCATGAAATGTCCAACCAATCGTACATTATCACGCCTATACGACACAGCTGCAACAAACATATCGGTTTCATGCTCACTCCATCATCTGTCCTGTAACAGCAACAATAAGAATCAACAATTAGGATAAAAGATCTTGGTTTTCTAATACAGGAACATACAATTGCTTCAAAGATCAAACCTTATTTCAAAATGAAGAAACAGGAACATTCCAATCAATTGTAAAGATCCATGTAAATACCGAAAAGAATTGAAAATGTCAGAATGAAAACTAACCGCATGCCATCTAAGTAGGTCCTGGTAGTTCCATTGAATGCCCCGGATAACGATGTCACACTCAGAACCCAATTCTCATTCGTTTCTTCAAACCCTTCAAATGCCTAAACATCATGGTTTCGCATCATTCATCAAACATAGCTTTTAAACCAGAAGATATGCTTCCATTAAAAGAAGGATTCGACACAAACCTGATCTGCAAGCATTTGCTGCAATACACGCACAACTTGCGCACCCGCTGAATGCCCCACAAAATGAATAGGATGATCCTCATCCCATTCAGGGTATTGCCCTAAAACACATACCAAAATCAGACTTGCATTCAACATGAAACATTTGGGGTATATTAGTAGTCTCTTCCAATGAGCATTCATATCAAAATCTAACCTTGTTCGTATCTTCTTCCAAACCGAGAATGTCCACAAGCCTCGCTATGCTCTTCGCCAAAATCAACTACCCCTCCTTTCAAATAATAGAACAATTCCCTTGCCCTGGAAACCAATGTTATCATCACCACAATGCACACATGGTATATCAAGATCTAGATCAAAACAACAAAATCCTAGGAGGTGCAAAAAATGAATCCAATACCTGTCATAGATGCTTGTTAAGGAACCCAAATCAGGAACAAGAACCCTCTCATCTTTCTTCTCAGCACCGCCAAAGTAAGATAAGCCTCCTAATCTCTGCTCAATCAAAGCAATAAGATCAAACCTCAAAACCACAATCAAATAATCAAAAGAACCAAATTTGAGGGGTTTGTTTTTGCATTACCCCTTTGCCAAATCCAAAGATGCCATGAACCAATACAATAGGAGGCAAACCCTCAACATTGGTTTGATTTTGACCGGTTTCTCCGAAAGCGACATTGGACTTAAACAAGTAATCATTCAACGTCTGAGAGATATCTCCGGCAACGGCGGAGCTAAATATATAAAACCCATAAAGCAAATGCACAATAGAGCTCACGAAGAGCTCCGCGAGTTGGAGAGAAGTCATCATCCACAACTTAATCATCTTCTTCTTCTACTTCTTCCCCCAAAAATCAAAAATCGGAGATTTAATAAAAATGAAAAGCAAAAAATCGAGGTAAAGGAATCTCCTTTATCCTAAAAAATCAAAAACTCCCCGGAAGAGGGGAGAGAAATAGAGAAGAGAGCCTTCTTTCAAAAGAACATAAAGAAGATGCTCCTTTGACGAAAACCCAGAAAGGAAGAAAATTCGAAAACTTTGAATTTCCCCGAGAAAATAAAGGAAAATGCGTCGTCTCTCTCTGTCTCTTTTATCATCCAACAAAAAACTTTGTTATCCACTTGTATCTGCCCACCTCTCACCAAAACTAGAAAACAAAATGAGTTTTCAAAAATTGACAATCTTTGAAGCTGAATCATGCCATGTGTAACGGTGGTGACCTCTCCCTCAAAACTCCGAGTTTCCGCAATAATAATAATATTGTAATGTCTCCACTAAATTTTTGGGGGAATATTTTGTTAATAAAATAATGAATACCTTAGAGATGATTATTATTAAAATAATTGAGGGAAACTGTGTGATTGGTTGAGAGAAACGGTGAAGTGGGCTGGATCGGCGCTGGAAGGTTCGTTCATAGAATCCGACCAATTCCCTAACTGTCTTCTGTAACCTTATCCATTTTAATCATAGTTGTAATGTTTAATCACACTTATTTTCGTTTCCACTTGTTGCTAATTAGTACATTATCGGTAGGCAAATTATGTGGAATATGGATAAGTAAGTGGATTTCTGTTTATGAATGGTAAGACTTTGGGGTTGACACATGTTTGTTAGCATAAACTTTTTTAAATTCATATGCTTAATCACATAACATAATCGTATATGTTTGATATAACCAAGTTAATCAAATGTACTTCAAAATCACAGGTTTTACTATAAGACCACGTATTAGTAAAACTTGTGATTTCGAAGTATATAATTTAGTTATATTTGGCATAATTTCGAGATAAAGGTAGATCAGTTACGTTCGTCCATGGTTGTCAAACACTCTTAATGACAACCATCTTGTGCTGCTAATAGTTAATACGGAATTTTGAGATGTTCAAAATGAACTACAAATAAATTAAGATTTATGATTCTTTTCATACATGAGGAATCGTCAATTGGCAAATTCTGGCAACAAAGTTATTCATATTTTAACTTTAAAAGGTAATATTATCATAGTTGCGTGAAAGATATGCAGACCAAAAGAGAAAAGAAATGCAGCCTCATGTGGAGGTTAAAGATAATTTGGACTCTATTGGCGCTGGAGAAGGTTTTGTGTATTGTGGAATTAATTAGTGGGGGAACTCGTGCACATGGACTGCTTAATATTTCCGAGGTTTTTTTTTATAAATTTATAATATAGTAGTTGCTAACTGGAACTTCCAAATTTAAATTACCAAATATGGCTAGTTGGTAAAGGTATCGGTAACAGATCCAAAAAATAATAATTTCCATTTTAGGCAAGAAACAATTGGCGTGCAAGAAAATTATGAGATTCAGAATACAGTAATGTGATGCAGGCAGCAGAGCCGTGGAGTATTGTTCTTGATATAATATTCGGAAAATCATTTGTATTTTCATCTTCTTCTTTTTTTCGGACAACCCAAGTTTTAATCTATCGTATAGATAAATCTTGAGATATTGCAACACCTGTCAAGTGCATGAAAGATCTAATGCCAGCTTATGGACTTTTATCTCCGATTCCAAGACCGAAATAATAAAACTAATGGGTCTAAATAAATAACGTTTTTAATATTTTAGCTACTGGCCACAATCATTTAAGGGTATTTAATAAATATTAACCTTAAAGTATGGTCAAAAGAAAGTTTCACAATTTGGAAAATCCAGAGACGTTGACTACTCTAATTGGCAAGGAACAAGAGTATTTACTTTGAAAAGTTATTACTGTTGACTCTTTCATAATCTACCAGATTGATTACCACCATTCCTACCATTTTTTACTATTTGGTAGTTGCATCTTCCAAATTTGTAAAATTTTACCAATATAAAAGTCATATTTTTGTTTCCTTAATTAATTATATATGGTATATAGAGGATATATATACACCATTTTGGTAAAGTAATATCTGCTGACTAATTTAAATAATAATGATAACTAATATATACTACTATATATACCTTTTATTTCAATATTACAGTCTATATATAGATTTCACTATGACATTAAAAGTCACATACTGTTGGTTGAAATAAACAATAAAATTGCCTACGACAAACAAAAGATGAAATCACAAACAGTTCTCATCTCCATATTCATCTTCTCTTTCTTTGCTCTACATCAGTGTATGTAAAGAGTTTTTTTCACATATTTATATATATAAAAACTGCTCTCCCTTTGTTTTCGTTATTGTTGATGTTTGGTTAGTGATCGTGTAGTTTCAAAATGTGTAGGCATGCAGATGGATGTTGGAGAAATAGAGGGCTCGAACAAGATCTCTATTGGAAAGTGTGTCCCTGCCCAATGTTCAGTTAGTTTTTTCAAACGGGATTGTTGGTGTTGTTTTAGAGATCAAAGTATGTGTTCGAAAACCCAAAAAGAATGTGAATCCAATCCCCGTTGTCCTCCTTTAAAGTTTTAAACTTTTTGAAAATTAATGTACTGCTATGAAATTTACAACTTTATAATGTTTTACTCAATGTAAGAACGCTCTATATAACCTGACTACACTACCTGGCAATGTACGACCTTGATTAAAATTATTTTTAAGAAACCAAAGAAGCTAAAATGAATAGGTGCATATTGGTATAGTTAATATAAAATTTATCAGTGTAAAAAATCAGCATATAAAATTAGTTAATTCTTATTATCATCTTTTAAGATCAATTCTAATTATCATTTTCATCCCAGAAAAGATTGCATATTTGTTTTTTTCATTTATTTATTGATTTTTATAAAGGAATGAATATTTTTCCCTCATATGGAAATGAATTTGTTTCGTAATCTTGAAAAATACTTTTCTCAGTATGTAAATCTACAATAATAAAAATATGTATAAAATTATACCTAAACATTTATAGGTTAAATAAAATCATTTTTGGTCGATAATTTACTCCATATATACAAATAAGTTGATATATATTTTCATGTTTGGTAATAGATTTTAATGTATAGAAAATTAGACAATAAAACAAGAGAAAAAATCATAAAATTGTTTAGGCTAATATTCTTTTCGAAATATCGACTTGTCTATTTTAGCTTCTCTATTTCTTGTTTATATCAAGATTGATTAATCTTTGTAATTAACAACAACTCAAATAGATAACTAGAAAGGCATCATACAATATCCTTCGAGATATCCAAACCATTGGGTGTTGCAAGAGTCTTGGTCGTCCCAGCATTGATTTATGTTTATTCCGCAGCAATAACAGTTTCTTTTAAAACTAAAATTAGGGTCACAATTGATATGAAAAAATGTCGGTACATGTTGAAAACCTTTTTAGACCGGTGCGCGCGCGATGAAGCATTCTTATAATTAATGCTTAATTGTACTACTTATCTTTTTAATTATTACTAGATGCTTCAGTTCAAATAAGAACGTTATTCATTATAATTAGCTTAATTCTCTATATAATCTGAATTTGATTGCATGCATTTACTAAAGAATTGATACAAACTACTACGTTAACCAGATAAAAAGAAATGACATAAAGTTAAGAAAATTAATGAAACAATAAGCTACAAATTCTCAACTTTAAGTCGATTTTGGACGAACCAATCCCAAAATTGTGGAAACATGTGTTTTGTGTGTTTACAAGTTACAACAACTCAGATAAAGAGATAATTCAAAAAAACACCATACAATATCCATTGAGACATCCAGACCATGAAATCATCACATACATCTCTCATATGCATACTCATGCTCTCTCTCGTCGCTCTACATCAATGTATGTATATCATATACATATCAAAACTATCTCTTTAAATTGTTTTGATGTGTGTTTCAAAATCAATGTGTAGGTGTGAGGATGAAGGTAAAAGAGATAGGAAGGTCGAACAAAATCTATATACCTCCATGTTTCCGTGACAGCTGCGACCATGTTTTAAAAAAAGACTGTTATTGCTGCGGGTCAAAGCCAGATCTTTGCTGGGAAGACCAACACTATTGCAACACCCATTGTCCTCCTCTAAAACCATTAATAAACTGATACGTACAACAACTTACTTGTTCAAATTTCAGACTTTTCTATTCAAGCATTCTTACAATGCCTAATTGTACCACTTTACCTAATTTTCACATATACGAATTAGTTAAGCCTGGATAACTATAACTACTAAAGAATGTAAGAAATTAATAGTCGCTTATGGATGAATTCTTGTCGATAGTATTTTTACATTTTCTCCAATTTACTTTTCACATTTACACATAAATGAACAAAGATTGTTGTAAAAAAAAACTAATAAATGATGAAAGTAGCCCTTATAAACCTGCAGATATAACCTAAAGAATTTTTTCACGAGAAAATATGAATCCCTAAACCCTAATTAATTTTTTCTTTAAGGGCATTTAGGATTTTTCCCTGGTCCTCCGTAATAAAAATAACTCCCCCAAGCCCTATTAGACCCACCTTGAATATCGTAACAATTCGGATGATCCGCAAGTACTCGAAGATTAGGAGAAGGGACCAAATTGTTATCCCAATCAACTACTTGGATGTTTCTGAAATAAGAAGATTTTGTAAACCCTTCCTCTGCAAAATGCCCACTTCCCATCTGTGTTGAAGTATGGGCTCCAAAAGGACTCGAATTTACGATTTCGCCACCGTATTGGACCATGCTTGCGTGCTCCTTCAGGTGTGTGAACAAGAACGATGGCCAATACCCGACTAGAATACCCGACCCGAATTCCAGCCACCAATTCCCATGCTTCGGATCCTGAAATTTAATTTAATTTAGTTTATTTTATATTAAACAGACATAGTAACTCTTAACATTTTATTTCTCTGAAAAAACAAATTTACTTTATATCAAACCATACTTTAGTTACAGTGTATGACCGGCAATCGTAGTTTATCTAATTTGCATCGAACAATTACATTAACTTATATGAATTTTAATGCACCTAACAATAAAGAATAGATGGTTTAATCTGTGTGTTGTTTGTCCTGTATAAAAATAGAACTAAGGATGCCTTTAATTATGACCCATGTGAGGCTAGCTATAGAAAATAAATAGTACTATTAATTTGATAACTTATGAGCCATGCTCCTAGCTTTGCTTTGAGAGTTGTATGTTGAACTATTTGGGGACAAGTGTATCAAAGAATGAAAAAGAACAACTTAGAACAAAAGTAAAGAAGAGTTGTAATAAGTGGTATGATACTCAAGTATACTTCTCTTTTTCTTAAAAATGATAAAAAGAGAAAAGATAGAGCATCTTCTAATTAAAGCATATGCAATTGATCGGATTGTTTTTTTTTTTGTACTGTATACCCAATTTTCAAAGGTAGAAATCAATGAATATTGTAGTTAAAGTGTGACTAGAGGAGATAATATTTTGATTATAAATTAGATAGTTCAGTTATATTGTACCTTCCAAATAAGCAGAGTAATATCGAATTGTCCACCCTTGTATGAAGACGAGGGAGAGATGGCAGCTCCAATCGCAATCTCACTATTGGTTTGGACAAAACCGGAACACAAGAGATTGTAGCAACCTGTTGCTTGATATGCATCGTTCTGTTGCCAAAACATAAGAACTAATTAATTATAGAAAACTTAAAACTATATAGAATTTACATACAAAAAGCATAATTATTATTTATAAAAATGAAAGGCTTAGCATAGGAGGAACTACTTACAGTCCAGTAAGTAAAGAATCTTGGGTAATTATCTCCATAGAGCTCTGGACTCACCTAATGGCAAATAATTATCAACAGTTAGAAGCTAAGCATCTATAGTTTTAAGCTATTGATGTGATATAATCTTTGAAATAAATATATGAAGAAAATTGTTACCTGCCAACCAGCTTCAATGGTGTTGAGATCATTGCCAAAGGAACCAGAGATAATCCAAATCTGAGATAAACTAAATTCGTATTGGTTCTGAACTTGTGGAGCCCAAACATTGATGCTTGCTTTAGCACCATAGTATTTCTCTCCGCTCACGTATCCCACCGCGTGCTATACTCAGTATAATTAACACAACCGAACATTAATTTATTATCCCTTCAAAAGTAAGATAAGTGTATAATCAAAAGCATTATTTCATGTTTATGCAAGTTGTGTCAATAACAAATTAACTTGGCAGAGCTATATCTTCGTGAGAGTTTGTGTTTTCCAAATCTAGATAACTAAGGATTTTATTTTATTATAAAGTTATATAAAATATGTGATATTATTTGGGAAAACAATATAATTGCTGACAGAATGTAGAAGAGGAATTAATCATTACTCAAATAAGTTAAAAAAAAAAATACTTTCTCCTCTTTCTTTTGTTTTTTACCGACAAGCTTGTCTATCTTTCTTTGTTATACAATTCTCAAAAGATGAAATTTCAAAACCAATAGAAGAAGTGAAAACACTTGCCAATTTCGTTGACCACTTTTATCTTCTCCTCTAAAGAGGCAAATATAGTAAATAAATAAAAATTCCATATATTTTAAAACCTTACATTTTCATACCAAAAATTCGAATTTCGAATTTATAAACACTCCGGACAAAAAATCTTTCTCTTTAGAATTTTGCTTATAGTATAGGTGGACCAAAGATCTATCTCTTTTTCTTTTGGGTCTAGATTTTAATTTTCTTGGTAAAAATATATTTTTAGGTTTTCAAATTGGACCCATATGACTAATGTTCACATTAAGAAAAAAAAAGAGGAGAAGATGAAAATCTTACTTCATGCCCATTACTGCTAGTGTCTCTTCTGTAATGTCTGAGTTTCTTGCCAAAGCTAGAAACAGAGTTTGCTCTGAGAATGTCTTCTTCTTTTGTTCTTCTGATAGGGACTGTTCCCTCAGGACATGTCTCCCCCTCCATTCCCCATAACTGGAAGCTCTTCGGTCTCAATCCTCTCCTGTTATGCCCTCTTGGCCTCTCTGGAGGATCCTTCAGTATTTAAGTTCACATTTTGATTAGTTTATCATTAACGGGTCTAATGACTGTGTTTATTAAGATTAACATATGGTATGTGTACCAGTGGCTTCTGTCCTCTTAAGCTGGGATGATCAAATGCTGGTTGGTGATGTAATAAAACACAGTCTATGATGTCTCCATCGGGGCTCTGCAACAATAAAACAGAGTATGTTCTTGAAACAATAAAAAAACAGAGCGACTTGTTATTTAACATTTACACCAAAAAAAAAACAGAGCGACTTCTTGAAACAGAGCATAAAGAATCAAGAACAGAGAAAGGAAGTGCTTTTTTTTGTTTTTCTGAGACAGAGGAAGAAGAAGATTGTGTTTATGAAAAAGAACGCAAAAAGAAGATCGCGTACGATAATACTAATTCAAACTTACATGAATTGTCTTAATTGAAGGTTTATTGATCTTCCTGAGATGTTGATTAATGGCTTTGAGCTTATTAAGCTCATCGAGTGGCCTGAGAGTTTGGTTTCTAGGTGAGAGATTCTCGGACAAGACAGAGGAAAAAGAAGAAGACAAGAGAAGAAGAGAGAGGAAAAGAATGTTGGAGGAACAAGTACGAAACAGAAGGATCATATCTAAGAAGAAGCTTCTTCTTCTTCGTCTTGTTTCTCTTGTTCTCATTCTTGTTTCTTCTGAGAACAACTCTGTTTCCGTTTGTCTCATTGTAATGCATCGATCGAAACGACGGCATTTATTGCCGTTTCTGGGTTTCCTCAACACGAACACACCTCCCATCAAAGCCCAAAACGTTTTCTCGATATTAAAGAATGAGCAAGTGAGCAAAAGAAGACAAAAACCCTTGATTTTTATAATCCTCTCAAGCTCTCACCATTTCCAAAGCTATAGAAGCTAAATTTTTTCATAACAAAACCCAAATAAAGAATCATGAAAACACTCTTATGTCTTCTTGGGGCCTTATGCTAACAAGAAAGAGAGAGAGAGAGACGAGAGAAAGTTTCAAAAGGGGTTTATGGAATTATGGTGTCTTAAAGTAATAGTCTAAATGTTTATATGTGTTTTATAAGTACTTGGCTTGGATAGTGATGAAATCATTCATGCCTTTCCTTTTTTTTTAACCTCCAAGAATACAGAGGAACCAAAAATGAAATAAAAATGACAAAATCATAAAAGACCACTGACATAAAGTGACTAAGCAAAATCTAACTACAATGCTTTTCTCTCTTTCTTTGTTGGTCCATGGCTTAAGAATATGAGTATGCACACTTCCTCCTTAAATCACCTATTAGAACCTATTATATAGATATGGCTAGCTAAAACAGAGGTGGAGTAATTGTTTAGTCTAAATGTCTCATGTGTTAATGAATAATCTCTTTAAAAACAATAATCATTCCTTTTCAAATTGTGTTTGTATTTTACCTGGTATCGGAATTTATCCTAAAATGAAATCTGCTAATAAGTAAATTCTATCTCAGTAAAAAAAACAAAAAGTGTAGATGGATCCCATACCTAATATTAGACCTGAAACCTTAGTTTGGACCCGTAGGTTTGATGCTATCTTGACTATCACATAGTTTTACTTATTAGCAGATAAGAATATGCAAAAATTGTATGCAACATGTAGTTATAAGTGAAATCAAATTAATATAAGCTAAGTTGGTCAAAAGAGAAAAAAAAAGTTGGGGGAGGGGAAATGTTCCCAATTAGCAATACAAAGCCTGAAACATATTATGTTTGTTTGAATAAATGTATATAGCCAAATATAAAGGAAAGTCTTGTGGTTGCTATGTTTCTTATGATAATGACAGTCAAAATTCTGTGTTTCTTCTTCTTGTTTTATCTTGTGTTAGTTTGCATTCTCTGTGTGTTTAAAAAAAAAAACATTTTTTGTATCTTTTAAGAGACAAAAAGAGGAATTTGCAAATAATTTACTTTTTCTTATTGTTGATTCTTGAAGTTCGCTTTTTCTCTTTACTCTCTTCCCTATATGTTCCTTCTGTCAGCTACTCTCTCTCTTTTTTCTTTTTCTTTTACAACATTTTTTCGAGAGCATTATATCTTCATAAGATTTTAACTTCTACTTGAAAAATATACATATAAATGAACAACTACGTGAAGAGTATAACTGTGGTAGTGGAAGAGTATAACAAAGTTTAGTACTAATTAATTGTAAATAATAGATTAGATCATTTTAATTTACTAAGTAGTTTGTGTTAGGGACATGGGAGTGTTGGCACGCGAGGCTGAGTATTAGCAATGCATGCTCGAGTGCTTATGTTGGGGACCCATCCATGCATGCCATCCTTAATTTATTCCCACCAATTATCATTACCTATCCCTTGATTATGCATGGTATATTTTTCAATATTTAAAACCTATACAGGATAAGAACAGAAATAATGTAATTTGAATACGTACAGAGTTATATGCTAGTATTTACAAATGGTATTGGTATGTATATTGTTTTCTGCTTCATAGTTACAACCATTTGGACATGGGCATGTTAAAAATTTAATATGTGGCAAACATAAATTTGATACTTGTCGTCATGGCTTGTAAATAATATGCAATGTAAACCTTCAAAAATTGAGATTCAGCATCTATAATATATGTTGCATAACTTGTGAGGTTCAAGATCCTAATCATATTATAAAAAAATCCATATTCTTCCTTCCACATTTCCACCATTAGTGGATTCTTAAGAGAGAAGAAAAAATTAAACAACCTTAAACTTGTTAGTTAAGCATTGAGCACCAAAATCGATTATACATTCTAATCCTAGTTTACTTTTGCGTAAATGTCAAAACAAACTCATTGCGATATATTTATCGTGGATAGCACAATTTTTCACGTATATGATAATTTTTTATTGTGCATGCATATATACGCCATACTATGAATACGAGATCGGTTGTGAATCATATGGTGAGGTCAAGCTGGTTGTGTGATTTTGCATTATTGCATTGTTGGATCATATGGTCAAACTGGTTGTGTAATTTTTATGAATCATTGTGATATCTACAAACATACACACATTTGATTTTGTGAGCTTTAAATGTCCGTAGATATGCATATCTATTAACTGAACTACTGATGTGGTGGTGGTTGGCTTTAGAGAAGGCCATTCGCGAGATTCCAATACAAATATTAAATTAGTACAAACTAAAAAATTGTGAAGAAATGTAGAAAAGATCAAAGAAAGAGGTGGATGAAGCGGCATGGCATGTATCATTTGGCAGCTAACTTAATCTAGAAACAAAAAAAGAATCGCCTTCAATTGCGGTCGTGTGTCAAAGCTTAAAAGAAAATTATTCAGGAAAAAAGGAAACATTATCTATATTTTATTACAATTTAGACCCTAATTTGAATTGGGAATACAGTTGAGTCACTAATTCACAAAAGCCAAACACTAAGTAGTCATATCGCTCGACCAGTGAAACGACAAGCAGTTTTCAGTTGCACTCAACTTCAAGAAGCAAAAGCTGGAGAAACTTCCAACTCCAATAAACAGTTTTTTTATTTATATCTTAATGGTAATGCCAAATGTCTTTGTACTACACATTTTGTAATCCACTATATGCTTATGCTGTATTATACTCTTTGCTTATAGAGCAAATAAGGAGTTTACTGGACAGAAAACGTAACGTACACATTAAGAAGTGGTCAGAGAATTTGATCACACTTGTGGTCGTGTCTGGACGACATAGAGCTTCCCGTCTCTGATCACACCTTCAATGTCCTGTGCAGTTCCATAGAGTTTCTCAATGGCATCTCCAGCGCGTGCAATGTCTGAGAGAACCTTTTTCTGGAAGCTCAAGTCAGTGATCAGAGGATCTGTTGTGTAATCGAGCACGACTTGGTCTTCCTCGTCCATTGGTACACTGCAAGAAAACGGAAGGAAAAATTTCATGGTTGCTCCAGTGTTGTTAAGATGATGAGATCAAGACAATGACGATAAGTTTTTGATTTATGTTCACATTACCTGTCGTAGAGGCCTGCACCTGCATAACCTTCAAGATCTTCTCCATTGGAATCAGATCTGAAGATGATTGAACGTCTTATGAACAGCCCAATCGGTTTGCTTGGGTAGCCCAACACCTGAATGGTGTTTTAAATTTCATCAGCATTCATGAGTTAAACAGAGTTGACAATATCATATTCGAACTTTTTACTCATAAAACACCAGTGGTTAGCTTTAGTACCAGAGGCGAATCAAGGTTGTTTTTCTTGCAGATGAAACTCAGAGACCGACCGGGATATGCTCCTACAAGAGTTTCCCCAAGGCCTTTGACCACCTGAAACCAAAACACAACAGTCAGGTGAAGTTGGAAGAAGCAGAGGTTCATACGGGGTTAGGAACAAGGATCTTTTACCTCGGCATAAATCTCTGATGAATCTCCAGAAGATGGATTAGTTGTGTGAATGACGAATGCGTAATCCGCATTGATGACTTCTTGGACCAAAACAGCCATGCAGAGATAGTCATGATCCAGTTTTACTTTCCTCGTGCTGAAGTATGCTCTCTCGTTCCATTTCGAAGCCCAGACCTGAGATTTACATAGCCGGTTAGTGAGATTTGACATCTTCATGTTAAGCAGCAATTCCCCTTACTTCAAGATTTTACCTTTTTAATGGCTGCCCAAGCTTGCTCCCATCTCTGTTCACCTTCATCACCCGGCCATGGCATGTCAGAACTTTTCATAGTACTTTTCAGTTCTTCAACCTGAGACCAAAACCATAACAGTGGCACTTCTCTTAGAATATCTCTACATTTCACTCAATTTCCACCGAGGGAATGTGAGCTTTTCCCAATATATAAACTTTTATAAGAATTATAGGCATCAAGCTAATCGACAGCATCAGGAATATGCATAAACTAAAAGCAAAATGGTTTGGTGGTAGGGAATCAGGTCAAAGAACAGAGCTTTAGGGTCCGAATGTGAAATTTAATGTGGTTTAGTATCATGTGTTGTAAAAAAGAACAACCGCAGCCCAGATTCGAAATATGCAGGAACAACAACAGATGATTGTGTCTCAAGGTTCTCACGACAAAACAATATGAACATACCAGTTCTGGGGGTGCAACTAGCCCCAACAGTGTCTGCCGGATTTCCTTCAGAGCACCTTGGTCTCCCTCATCAAGAGTTTTCTTCAATACTAGCAATTTATCGTTCACCGCCTGCCACATCCAGAGGGAGAGAAAGTGAGTGGGAAGTGAGGTTGGGTGAACTTAATCATCAAAAAGTTAAGTCTAAAGAGATTATATCGGTTTTGACAGCATGATAGTCATGCACACCCGTGCTTATGAAGAGACCTCACGAAAGATATGTTCTAAGCAATTCCACATAAAATCCTAAGAAGCATAGGAACTATCTCTACTCTAATATCCCCAGACTAATACCACCAGTAAAGAACAGATAAACATAGAGGTAGCAAAAATTCAGCAAAGTAGCTTCAAATTTTTTTGAGCCAGAATGAGTTGAGAGTGTCTAAGATACCTGATTCGCCTTTTCGGAGATAACCTTCTCAAAAACACCAAATGGCAACGCAACTGAAGTTGGGATACCAACCCAAGAAGGAACTTTTCCTTTCAGATACCCGATATTTCTTGATTTAGCACCAACCTAGAAAAAACAAATAGGGTTGTATTACCCAAACCCGTGAAGTCAGTTATTCAAACATGAGGAAATTCATATATAATTTAAGAACTATGTTATTTGATGCAAAGTTACAAACAGAAGAAAGAAAACTACTAAAACAGATAAATACGGGAAAGTAAGAATCCAATAACATTACACACTAACCAAGTCACTTGTGAACTCCTCAGATGATATAGCATATCTACCCGCAAACTGTTTCTTGACCAAAGAAATACTTGGAGGGGCATCTTCCAGGTTGTCTGAACTTGGACTCGAAAGCTCACTATCGTTTACCTCTCTACATGAAAGAGAAAATTAAGTAAGAACATAATTTTGTCCAAATAATCTTCTCAACATGAATTAAGTGAATTCTACTTTATAATCTGTCTAGCACAAAAGGAGAGAAGATCTCAGCTCGAATTCCCGAAATATAGGTAAAAAGGATGATTACTTATAGACTACATCTGCAGAGGTTGGTTGTAGGCTCAACAGTTTTCCATCTTTTCCTTGGAGGTCAGATAAGATACCAGAATCAAAACATGTGGCAAAGCAGATCTGCAAGTGAAAAGCCAGAAAAAAAAGTGAATGAACAGGCCATGAGCGTTCAGCAACGTTTTGCACCAGAATGAAAGTTTTTACCTTTCCATTTCTTGCTCGAACAGAAACATGAGATAGTACATCCGGCATGTCAGGTGTCAGTACCGCAACTGCACCATCAGGGATTTCCTCCTCTCCTCTCACTCTGTTTGCAACTATAATTGTAGGTCTATCGTAGGTTTTATTCTGTACAGTGAGCAATTCGTCCACAACAATGACATATCCGACGACCTCTACAGGACTAATAACCTGCCAACTGATCAAGAGAAAGAGAAGCAACATTAGATTTTCTAATGTGTAACTACCATGCGTCAATAGATACAACTTGCTACAGAACATGTCAATCAGTCACAGACAATTGCTTAGCTATCTAACCTTCCCAAGTTAGCAGTCTTCCTAAGAACTGGGTCAAGTCGGTTAACAAGTGACGACAATGCTGCTGCAGATCCAGCTCGAATGATCTCTTCAGTAAATATACTAACCTGGTAAAGAGTTTTAATGAAATATCAAAACCAGGGACATTAATAAGTTATGGATGAAAAAAGAGGACGGGTTCAGTCACAGGAAATGTAACTTACAGCCGACTGATCGACTCCAAGACAAGATCCAAGATATTCAGCCGATGGTTGCAGAATTTCAAGGTACCTCTCAGCTTTGCTTGCCAGTGCTAGTCGGCTTCTGTCAAGAACAGATTTTGCATACAGAGCCCAGTGATCTTTTTTGCTCTTGCACATGTCGAGGGCAAATTGCCATCCCTGAAAAAGCAGTAGAATAGCATCATGCATCTTCTCGAAATTCTTCAAGTGTTAGGCCATGGACCAGCCATTAGGACAGAGTAGAGGGATCTAAATTCTGTATTAAACCTAGCTATGCGAGTGGCAAAGCTAAGTTAGACCCATTGAAGGAAGCCAAGAATGCTAATAAACCTTGATGAAATAATGTTCTAAAGCAAACATAGGAAATTGACTGATATTCAATTCACCTTCAAGCAGTATATAAGGTCTTCATTGTCATCTGAAGAGAGGGCAAGATTTTCAAGAACTAGGCTGATGAAGTACATGATTTTCTGCAACAAGAAAACATTAAATACGACTAGGAGAATAATATCTGGAACAACAAATGAAAAGCCAAGAACAAAAGAGAATATGGAACTGTTGACACATGATGTTCAGGAACAATCTATCATGCCGATGAATAAATCTACTAACCTCAGGTCCAGCATCATTCAATTGCTCATATCCTCTTTCAATCGCTGTTCTGACAGTAGAATCAAGAGCGAGGTCCAAGAATAACAGATCCTTGAGGCGGTCATGGGACTTCAGCAGAAGTGGCCTTAGCTCTTGACGAGCTTCAAGCAAACCCTACATCAATATTCCTTCCCATGGTAAGTCTACGATTCACAGAAGTCAAATTAACAGTACAAATAAAATCGACCTAGTAATTATGAAAACATTTCACCTCAAGAAGTGGCTCTACATTCTTTTCTTCAACATGTTCTAGGACGAAACGAAGCAAGTCCTGTTGAGGGAAGTGCCAACACAGTTTAAGTTGGACTGATTTAACAGGTGTATTAAATTCTTGAGATGAGTAGGGAAGTTGAGAGAAAAGTTACTGGATATCCAGAAGGCAATCCTGATACAGGATTTATCTGCACCCCAACCATGAAACCTTCACCCTGAAGGACAACACAAATGTTCAGTTGCCAATTCCAAGAAGAAGAAATAACTGTAACTTTTCAGTATATCGGCATTACGTCATCTTGGTAGCCCATGCAATTTTGTATAGCCGACTCAAGGTCTGCCCCTGAATGAACAGCCTAGACAAAATAAAGAAGGCCACAAGTTAAATGATTTCTCTTAGTAAGAAAAGGAGAAAGAGGAAATCAGACCAACTTTGCCAAAGAAAGATGTAGCTAGACTCATAAAAGGGGCTAGCATAAACTTGGGGAAGTAACCTTTAAAGTCCTCATGTAGTGTCCAAGATCACGCAAAAGACCGTCTTTTTGTTCTCCTCTAAAATTTGGTTCAGAATGTATAGCACGATCATAACTTAAGAGTCGCTCTTTGGTTATGCCATTATCGTTCAAGGTCTTCCAGTAAACACTTAAGTCAAAGTCACTTTTGATATAATCCATCAATGCCTACAATAAGAAAAGTGTCAGAGAAAGATTAAGATTGGTAGTTTGGTACCAGAAGGGTAAAATTTCAAATACCTGACAGATGACAACATCATCTGGACTAGTGTTGTTATGCAACTTCTGATGCCATTCCTCCATAATTCCACCCTTGCAGTCATTTTTCCGCTGCAAGCAAGAAGTTCACTCATCATATTTCAAATGAATATAGAAGTCGCAGGCAAATGAGGGACATGACCAACACGGCCACAACTCTGCTTTATTTTAAAGAGGTGTGGGACAGTAGGAGTAATAGGGACCCAGTCCCAGAAAGTTCAAGAAATAGAGTTCCAACCCTGGAATTTTAGAATTTCTTCATGTAGAGCTTCTCTTCTTATTTCCTTCATTGTTCATTCGGAAGTAAAATCTTTTACAGATAATAAGAAATCTAAAGACCAACCTGGATGACTAGAATTTCGTCACGGATTCGTTGCCCGACATCTCCTTCACCTCCTCGACCTACAGTAGACATTATCATCCGCAAAAGTTCTCTGTACTCTGGATAACTTGCATAAACGTCCTGGAGAAGGTCAGTCAGTCTATCCTGCGCTTTGCTTATCTCCCTGCAGTAAATTGGTGTGAAAATTACTGAAACGATGCTGTATATTTATTTAAATATCATTTTCAGATGTCAAAACATATTATAAGACTCCCATAAGGTTTGCTAATATTTCCCTTGGGGCCGAATAAGAAAGGTGGACAGAGTCTAAACTTCCAATTAATGTCACATTATTTGAACTGTACCTTGGCTTAACATTATAGTTTTTGTTCCACACAAGCTGTCTTGTAGCCATAAACCTCATCCAGACTAGGATCCCTGCAAAGCCCAGTTGACCAGCACTTTTTGCCTCGTCCACAAGATCTGCTGCAATGTTGAATCTAGAAAAGAAAAAAAATGGCAAGATCCACCCCTTCAGATATCAGAGTTCCGGAAGTTGTAAATCAACTCATGCACAAAAGAGATGTATCACTGGGAATATAAATTTGGTGATCACAGAACATGGATCAATCAATGTATTAAATATGGATGAATGACTCTAATTTGTATAAGTGATCATCATATATGGATTAAGCTTCTCGAAGTCTGAAACATGAACTAAGAACCAGGATGATTGAGCATAAAACTGACCGATGCATGAAAGACTTCTGGGCCTCACTCTCCAAATCTGCGATTTTGTCCAGTAAATGCTTGGCTGTACCCTTTCCATCGCCATAATCCTTTCAAAAGGAACAATTAAAGATTCAGCCTCTAGGGGACAATAAGATGCAATTGAAAGCGAATTTTAAAAGACCAAGAAGGAAGAGAAACCTTCTGAACATGTTTTTCTTCTTTAGCAAAGTCCACATAAAAGTCACTGTCATTATTTTTAATCCACCTTTCACCAGCATTGAGTACAAACGGCATGCCCTTGTAGCTGTCACCTTCTATTTCCAGCTCAAAAGTTTGAACCTACATTTTTGGTTAACATGAGAGCTTTTACATACCATCTCTGAATCCAAATGCTAGTAGACTTATAGTAGTATTAATAGATTCGACTTGTCATACCGGACTAGGAAGATCTGTTGAAGTGATGGTCAGTTTTGTATCAACAGCACCACGTACTGGCAAAGAGTTTGGTGGCAGTATATCTGAAGGTGGGTCCTGCAGTGTCAATGACTCACAAACTCAGACCAAATGAGACCAGACCAGACATCCGATTGAGAAGGAGCTGATGTTAAAGTATGTTCTTGTTTAAGAAATAAAGAAGAATTATCTTACCAACCATTCTCCACCCTTTTGAGACAAAGCCCAGTGAAGGGTAACCGGCTCTTTAAAATCAGTTGCCACATGAATTTTCGTCTTTCCGGAAAGTTTAGTAACAAACACCTATTTAGAGGGAGTAATAACTTGGCATTAGAAGATACTGATGGATGTATATCTAACCGGAATAGAAATAAAAAAGAGAGCAAGATAGTGATGCTATCAACTGACCAAAATCGCACTGCCTTCAAGCTTGAATGTTTTCTTGCTAAAGACTGGAGTGGTTTCTTGTTCCTCCTTTGCTTTGGCGTATATCTCCAGAGTTGTTAAGGACCGTGGTTCAGATGAGGATTTGGATTCTGGTTCAACAAAATCAGCAACATGCTTATAGATAAGCTTAGTCAGGTCCCTTCCCTTGCGCTGGATCTTGTCAGTGTTATAATTTTTTTTACGCTCTGGTTGCTTGGAAACTTTTTTCTTTTCCTCCCGTCCACTGGATGATGTCCCATTAGATTTTGGGGATTCATTACTGTTATCTTTCTTCAACAGCTTTGCTCTGAGATCTTCCACTGAAGCACCTCGCATCATTTCCTCCCGTAGCTCCGTCCGGGCGGCTTCATACTCCTCCTATTGATCAGAGACAAATTATTCTGCTTAGCTATAAAATAATGGATTTACACAAAAATGCAGAGAACTTGATATTGATGCAACTGAGATATATACAGGTTCATCAGATAAAGCAACAAATATATTTTCAAGAGCCACCAGAGCCAACTAAAACGCTATTACCAAAAAATCAATCAAGAGCATTTTCAACTTAGCTAACCTATCATCAATTTGCTGATCAGTCCAATATACCAGAATCTGCATCTAAATCAAAATTGTTGGAAATTTGTACTGGTGATGGAATCAACTAAATGGCTGGTGAGAATCATGATTCCTCTTTATGTGAATTGTAGAACAACATAAAAGGTGAAGAATTTAAAAATATATGAAGAAAAATAATCCTTGAAGATATGCTTGTATAGGTACAACGTCTGACTGACCTTCTCTTTCTCAGGGTTGTACATTTGTTTACCCTTACGTTCCCATCTAAGATATGCTTGGATCTGTACAAGATCTTCAGGAACAGAAACATTTTGTTTCACATTCCTTTCCGTTGGTAAGTTTATATGAAAATTCTGACCATTATTTTTATACCTGCATATGTTTTAGATTATGAGAAACGACAAAAATTGTAAACAGAATTAGGTTCTCTGCTCAGGCTTAGTAAGTAAGAAGAAGCGAAAACAAGCTAACCATTTGTTCCGACTTTCGTCAAATATAAGGAACTCAATAGCGTGTATGGCAGGATCATCTATCTCTAGTTTAAGGTGAGAATTGCCACCGGACTGCAGATAAGAACTCAAAGCATCATTTGGAAATCTTAAGTTGTACTGGTATCAGCTGGAAATCATACCATCACAAGTAGCGCTGTAATGTACGTCGAAGAATGAATTCAAAGCTTACTTTCACAAATGGAGTTCTAAGCGCACTGTTCTTGAAGTTTTGAGTTCTATCCGGAGAGCGAGAAGGTAGAACCCAATTTCTGACATGGAAAATAAGAAAGATAGTTAACTATACCATGTGCCATAACAAGCTATTACCTAGGAAAGTTGAACATCACTAGACAAGGACATACTCTTTGTTGTCAAGAATTGCACCCCAGTGTAGGAACAATGTGTCACTTGTATAAGCTATCTGGATATTTACTTCTCTTACAGTTGTAGAAGTGACTTCAACCTATTCAATTACATTCATAAAACCTACCATTAAGTCTACAAATGCCAACAAGATAGAAATTTCCATTATTTGTAAGGATATACTTACCAGTAAATCGATATTTCCGTCAAGACTAAATTTCTCGGCTGCCTGTTAAAGGATGAAACTTTTTAGCACACATGTCGATAAAATAACTATCTTATGCATTCAATTGGAAGAACAATGCATATGATTCAGGTCAATGAAAAAGTTTTGGACATGAAACGTCTAACATACATTGAGTAGTTGGAACCAAAATATCACATTCCAAACAATGTCAATAGTGGTGAAAAGTAAATCCATAAGAAAATAACCTGAGGATCCATGGCAAGGACAGCTCGTGGAACAAATGAGAGAGGTCTTCCTCCTGTTTCAGTGACCAGACTGCGTCCTGCCTGCTTAAGACCTTTCCCGTAAAGTTTTGATCTGCCAATCTTGCCAAGAGCCGGATTTGCTGTTGAAGTTTGGTACACAGAGGAGTTGAGCTTGTTTTGATGTTCAAAGTTAAGAGGACGAATCAAACCCCGGTTAAGTAAGTTATGCACTACAGAGTTAC
Organism: Arabidopsis thaliana; assembly: GCF_000001735.4. Lineage (NCBI taxonomy): Eukaryota > Viridiplantae > Streptophyta > Magnoliopsida > Brassicales > Brassicaceae > Arabidopsis > Arabidopsis thaliana. Next base: position 3,590,040 of record NC_003070.9, read on the forward strand.
TCATGCTTTCTTGTCACTGAATCAAACTTGCCGGATCTGTTAAGTAAAGTAGAGATTATATAATAAGATAATAAGGAAAACAATGAAGCTTTTGCAATAGATGAGAAAAAAAAGGAACAAGTTATACTATTTGTCTCAAAAAGAAGAATCTGACAGAGTTAGACAAGAGAACCACACTTGTTATTTTTATTTTATTTTCACTTTGTAGAGAAACAGTTACTTCATTCTGCGAATGGAACATGTGCAATATACACTAAGAAGAAAAGAATCGTCTTTTATAGTCAAAACGAAAATATCTATCAAAAGAAAATTTGCAATTTGAATCAAATAACAAAAACACCGAAAGCAATCGAAATTGAAGGTAAAATTCAATTGAAAAAGATACCTGATGATCGAACCGAGACGAAGAAACTGAATACAATGAGAGAAAGAGAGAAGATCCCAGAATTTGAATGATCTTATGGATGAAGTGAGTGCTGGGGGGTTTCTTCGCTCTTTGTTCTTCTTCACTCACTCACACATACATACACTCACGTGTAATCGAAGTAAAAAACGACACTTTATCCTTCGATTCCACCACGTGGCACATCGTTATTCGAGCACGTAGGAGGAACGGCACGGAGAAAGAGAGCCCAGTGATACGTTGATGGACGGTATCTGTGGACTCCACCTTTTTTTTTTATTTGGGTGATATTTTCTTATTATATACAGAATCTTCTCACCGTTGATTTTAGCTTTTTTTAATTTTTCTTTCTTTTTTCTATTTTCCTGTTTTTGTCTTTTTGTTTTGATATTTTTATGCTTCGTTCTCTTGTATCTTTTTTTTATTGGTCGACATGTTTTTTTTTTTTTTTCTCTTGTGTTCACAAACCACGAATTGCAGAAGATATTTTTGTTTATCTTTCTATTCTTGTAGTGATATATATCCCAAGCCCACTTGTTCAATCATGTCAATTATATCCTAGCTAAACCTTATTTGGTGTTTTTGTGTGGTGTTTCTTCTATAGAGAGTTTTACACATTGTGGAAAACAAAATGTATGTTAAATATAGAAGCAAAGGATAATTTTGTATAATGTTATGTGTGTTTATTATGGTCCAATATTTTTCAATCCAAATCAAAGCAATTCTCACTTTCTTAAAACACTTAAAGACATTGAAACATGATCATTGAGCAAGATCTATCAGTTTTGCATGAAAGAAAAATTATTGAATGCTTTTATGATCATATCAAACTATAATATACATACAGATTTTAAGAAAAAGAGTTAAAAGACCATTTTAAATGGCAATATTTTTATCCAATATATGATATAGCCAAATTATTTTCTCAAAGATATTTTTTTGTTATGGATCCTGGGAAAAGTAAAACATAATCACACATATACTTTCTAAAAACATCATAATGATATCCATATCAATAATGAATTAGTGATAGTAGTTAACAAAACAAAAAGTTGTGCATTACTATAGTTTGTGTTTGTCTTTGTCACTTATTGTTTTATTTTTCGGTCAAAACTTAATCTTATTGTTGATAGTGAAAAAGTAAAGTGGGTTCAAGAAAGGAGAATGGAAAACATTTCTATCGGCAAATTGTTGAATATGAAAAAATCTACTAGCGATTATTAATTACACGAAATTCAAATATAATTAGTTACACCCAGTGGCGTTACATACGAATGATGGATCAACAACAAACATCTCTCTCAAAACAAAAACAACAAAAAGAAACCCAAATTTTAATTGCTTGAGATTTTTTATTTCTTCAATTAATTAGTTTTTGTTTTGAGAAAAATTAAATCAATTGTTCTCTTAAATCGATCATCTAATCAATGTAGACAACGCCAAGCAATTGCTGCTAATTTTTCTCAAGTCAACCACTGCATTTTGGATCGCATTAACCTGTTGTGTTTCAATGAACCCGTCCACACATGCACCGTAATCAGACACAGCCGCAGTTAGATACGTGTTCATCGCCGGCACATCACGTTTCCTTATGCTCTTTCTCGCGCTTGCCAAATTGTAAACCGCGTCGCCCAATGTCTCGTAACACGTGCTGACCGCTTGGTTACCGTTTTTGAACCTAGCTGTTTCGGCTAGAGCTAGTTTCGTCTTAGCCTCCAAAGCTTGGATGGTTCGGTGCGTGGCTTTTCTAGGGCTCGTGACACGTTTCACCAGAGGTCGGCACAAAGATGGATACGCGGTGTGAGAGCAGATATTGATCATACGCGACTCCGCGACTTGACCAGCCATGAGAAAGATCAATACGGCGGCGGATGCCGCGACTGCTGCAAAACGCAGCTGGAATGTGTCGCGGCCCGCCATTTTATTGATATTTATTTATGTATTTGAATTGAGAAGAAATTATCACCAGGTCATTTTTCAATGCAGGAGTTAATCACGTTATATATAGACAAGTTTTTTTGGTTTTGAAATTGTTGGTGGTGCGCGTTTTGCGTTTTCTCGTTTTATTTTAATGTAATGCAATCTGAGGTTTATCTTGTTTTAAGGAGATTATCTTCTTTTATCTTTTTTAAGCATAGGACAATACTTCTTTGATACATAAGTATACTCCAAAAACAAACTTTATCATAAACTGTAATTATATTCTGCTAGATCACTACTAGTATATTATTAATGTAGATTAAGAAAACAAGAAAGCTAATTAAGAAATGTGTCCATAATTTTTCGTTTAAAAAACAATTGTCATAAGTTCATCATAACCATGAATCAGGAAACAACAATTACTCAAGAGTTCAATATAAGAAATGCTCAGCGACCAGAAAGAGAAACAGAAATCAAATGGCTGAAAATAAGATTAGCAGCAAAAAATTATTTCATTCTATATGAACAAGATGCTCGTTCATGTGCCGGAACTTGCAGATATCATCGCAGAAATCATCTGCACTGCTGTGATTGCTCTTCATCCGGAGAATCCTTATCACCATTCGTTTCAGACCTCTCGCGTATTTCACTAGTGATTCAAGCGTGTTCATCTTCTGTTCTGCGTTCAGTGGAGATCTCACTGTGATAACAACCTCCTCCAAACACGGTATTGTAAATCCGGTCTCAAGCTGCAAAGAGAATGGAGGTTACATTATTGATAAGTAGGCTTTGACTTCATCGGTAAGGAAGGTTTCTGATGAAGAAGAGATTATTTTTACCTTCTTAAGGCTGTTTTTCTGGCAGAGTGCAGCGAACATTGCTCCATGGATGTCGAATGTTTGAAGCTTTGGATGGTTATTGAAGAACTCGACAAAATCAATCTCAGGGAAAGGTTGAAGAGCCTCATTGCCTGTGAATTCAACCTTCATAAAGAGATGCTTCACGTCTCTTGCTTGCTGCAGTATCATGCATATTGCATCCCAACACCATTGTACACCTCGAATCGACAAGGCCTCAAGCGATGAAAGATTATTGAAATCTACCATGTAAACTCTCCCTGTTAACCAATCAGAGACAAAGTAAGACAAATGAGATCTGCAGATGGTAATGGAAGAACGAAACAAGTTAAAACTCAAGACTCATTACCAGTAACACTGGAGATGGATAGGTTCTTTAAGAATTTGGTTTCAGGGACACGAATCCAGCTACAACCTTGAACATCAAGGGACACTAATCTCTGACTCGTGAGGACTAGCAAGGTGTTACCTTGTCCATAGAAATCCAGCTTACAGTGCTCCAAGTATGGCAGATCGATTGATATGGATTTAACTCCCTCACAAGCTAGTAGAAGCAAGTTACTCAGATTCGGGCATGCACGAAGAGCATGAGACAGTGAGGAATCATCCATTTTTGCTCCCACTATTTCGAGGCTTCGAAGGTTTGGGAACATATCCCACTTAGGAGGGCTCATCATTAAAACACCCCAAAGCTTCAAAATCTCCAAATTCTTGGCCACACCAATGCAATCAAGCTTCAAAGGGCCTTCGACAACAACCTCCTCGCTAGCGAGATTATCCATTCTTAACTCCAATAGCCTTAGAGATGAACTCACATGCATCATCCAAGATGCTAGGCCGCTGCTAGTGAATGGGCTATACACCACAAGCTCCTCAAGACGACGAGAAGAAGAGATCATCTTCCGAACGATGGAGTCAGAATCATCAGTCTCCATGATGCTTTCGAATGAATTCCTGTGGAAAACAACGCTCTTAACAGAGTCTGTAGACTCTTTCCATCGCTTGGAGACACAGTTGCAAGCAGCCACATCCCTTGCAGAAGTCAGGTAGGAAAGAATGTATTGAAGGATCGCATCAGGAAGAGAGTCCATTTGACTGAGACATTTCATCGAACAGTTGGTAGTCAGCTAATGAACACACTAATAATATACACACAGTCTCGTAAAATGAAATAAAGTATTCATCTTTATGCTTGGGCATAATCAATCCATGAATATCACAAACATGAGAAAGCTTAAACCCCAAAATTTCACATCACCCATGATTTAATAAATGCAACGCGACGACAGTGTAATGCACATTTTAATGCCTAGTAGATCTTGACCTGAGAAACATTCAAGAGCCATAAATCCACACAAATATTACAGTTGAGATCCGAAAATTGAGCCGCTCGTATGATAATAAGAAATTACCCAAATAGCAGATAGAATCAAGCAACCCTAGGATGACATTTTCTCAGGAAAATAGCTACAAATGTTATAATCGATAGACAAAGAAGAAGAGACGAAAACCCACATTGCATAACTATCTACAAGACAAGCAAATCTACAGATTTTCAAAAATCAAGTTACAGTCTTACAGATTTGGAAGAGAAACATAAAGCAAAGGAACATAAACAGTAAACAGATATTCATCTTCAATTCTTAATGGGTTAACCCTAAAATCGAGCTCCTTAGGGACACTCAAGGTAAATAAAATCCCAGCACAGGTGAGGAAACAGCAAAACCCAAGTAGAACAGAAGAAAGCAAATAGATTTTTGGTTGGGAGAGATTCTTACTGAATGAATCTGGGTCGAACTAGAATCTTGTGAAAGAGAGAGATTCAAAATCTCAAGACTTTGGGAAAATGTCAATCTGGGGAGAGGGATAGAGAGAGTGAGGGATTTGGGTATTATTTGTAAGGGGGAAAGAGAGAGAGAGGGTGGCGCGTGAAGAGAGACGGAAGGCGGAGTTTCAAATTTTGAAAAGAGATCTCTTTCCATTTTTCAAATTTCATTTCGCAGCTTTTCCCTATTTTCTTTTTATTTTTAATTATTTCAAACAGAAAACCATATTATATATATAGAGTATTTCGTTTTGCAAAATTAGAAAATCCAATTCACTCGTATTCCTTAATCTGAAAGAAAGATTGAGATTTCAGTTGTATAAACTTTGTAAAGTTTTTGAAGCTGTAAAAATAAAAATAAAATTTAAAAGAATTAAATATAAGGAAAGTATCCAACCAAAAAGAAAAAATCTCTATGAAAATATAAGCCTTTAATGTGTAAGTAACAAACTTAATAAAAGGGGAAGATATAAGTTTTGTAGAAACATATATCTCTTTATTAAGTAATATTATGAAAAGAGATGTTAAAATAGGTAATGCTACATACTGGCATCCAACAAATACTTCCACATGGCTCCTTTTTTTTATTTGCATTTGTATTTCTTTACTTATTTAGAAAAATATCAAATTAAATAAAAAAGTAGTATGTATCATTTTATTTATATAGTTTTATTTTACTAAATAATCAATAAAAAGTATACTCGAAAATAATACAAAGAGTAGCTACTGTGATAAAATAAAATTAAAAAATAATCCGTTTATTCTTGAAATTTATCACACAATTTTTTAAAATTGATATGACATTAACAAGTATAAATTATGCAACAATATTATTTTAAATGAGTTAACATATATATGTCTTTAACTTAATTAACGGACTATTCGCGGGGGGAGGGGGGGGGGTTTTGAACTTATAAATTAACCGAAGGTTTTTTAAAACTTAGAGATTACCCGCGGTTTTTCTAACGTATTACCTACGTTTTCTTTTGTCCATAAAAACAAATTAACTTATGTTTTATATGTGGTTTTAAACTTAAATTTATATATATATATGGTGTAAAAGATTTCAAATAAAAAGCACAACACTAATTTCTAAACATTTTCAAAAATGACTTTTTATTTATTAAAAAAATAAAACACCCAAATTGCCTTGTGTCATAAAGTTACAAAATAGAATAAATAGTGGGATCATGTTTTAGTCTCTCACACCACCATCCATCACTAATCACTAATAAAGCTTTCTTCTGCTCAAAGTTGGTTGAGCCAACTCCTTCCGTTTTCTTCTTCCTCAAGACTAATCAGCTGCTCTTCTGCAATGAAAAAGCACTCAAAGGAGAACGCTCTCGCTCTTCAGCAGGAGACTCTCGACCTTGAGAACCCTGAATCCTCTCCTCGTTCCTCCGGCCGGAGCTGTTCCTCTGCTTTCTCGCGTCTGGTTGGTCTCCGATGTCTCATCGTTTTGGTCCTAAGCTGTGCGATTCTTCTCTCTGCGATCTTCTGGCTATTCCCTCGTCGATCGGTGTCTGAATTCAAAGCTGATGGGACAGTTAAACTCAATGGTAAGCTTCTTACAACAAAAAAGTTGATAACGTTTTGGGGATACATTTCGTATGATCTCTCAGTAACTCACCAGGGTTCTTGAGTATTCTGATAATCACTGTTTTGGCAAAGGTTATACAGAAATTAAGAGAACCCTTTTTGATCAGTTTACTATGCTTCAGTTTAGTTTTGATCTATAGTTGTTGTTTAAAGGTGGAGACTTTAAGTACAGAAGCTGTCTCTTGAGGCAATTCTCATTTTTATGCAAATTCTCATGACTTCCTTTACTGTTCGAATTTAGTTCTTAGTATGATAGATTGCGAAAAGATCTTGTATGATATACACTATATCTCAATGATCTTAGTCCTTAATGACTTAAATTTTCTTCTTATTTCTCTTAAACCAGCTTCAGTACAAGCATCCTTTAGACTTCAAAAACCAGTTTCTGAAGTTGTTCGCCATAAAGGAAAGATAGAGCATGATATCCTTCGGAGCATAGGTCTTTCGAACAACAGCAAGGTATACAAATATTTCTCGAAAAACTTATGCAATTAATCTAGTGTTTTGATTTCTACTCTTAGAGGTCTAATATCCATTTACTGCTGAACAGGTGACTGTTCTGTCTCTGAATCAATCAGGTGCATCTAACTACACAGACGTGGAGTTTGCAGTTCTTCCTGTCCCTCCTGACCATGAAATAAGCAAACACTCGTTAAGCTTACTGCGATCGTCTTTTGTTAAGCTGTTTGCTAAAAGATCGAAGCTGAAACTCACCACATCAGGTTTCGGGAAGCCAACTTCTTTTCAGGTTTTGAAATTTCCTGGAGGAATAACTGTAGATCCACTGGAACCTGCACCTGTCTCTGGAGTAGCACTGGTTCTGTTTAGTGTTACTATCAAAACTTCGATATCAACAGTACAAGATAGGCTGGATCTGCTAAATGGTCTATTTGAGCATATGTTGTCTTTGGAGCCATATGAGAGTGTTCATTTCCAACTCACAAATAAACAAGGATCTACCATATCACCACCGCTAACTTTTCAGGTTTATGTTGCTTTCACCATGAGAAAATATCTTCATCAGAGATTGAACCATTTTACTCAGATCATTCAAACATCCCGTGCTAAAAATCTCGGTCTAGACGAGGCAGTTTTTGGTGAAGTCAAGGATATAACTTTCTCAACATACCTGGATGGCAAAGTTCCTGATTCTGATTTGGAATTGGCACCAGCGCCAACTCCTTGCTTATCTTCTCTGTGTTGAGCCTTACTATGAAGCTTCTTCTTACCAAACTTGGCAAAGCAGTTTCTCTTTACCTATTTTAGGCACCTAATAATTCTTTTGGCAAGGACGTATTATTAATGTTTCTTGTCTAATATATTAGAGTAGGTTTTGGCAGGATCTAGTTAGCTTTAGAACTAATTGTCTCATCGAGTTTGTATGAAACAAAGTTCTTTATTCTAATGAGATGCAGCTTGAGTTTACTAGTTACTTCTTTGATTTAGTTGCTTAAAGTAATCTATTAATACAACAGAAAATTTCAGATTTTGCATATTGAGTTTATATAGCCTCCCTATGGTTTCACAAATGGAATATCACCGTTTTCTTTGAATCGATTAAGCTCTTCCTCTAGCATCTTAATTACTTCATCTTTCTCTGCAAGAGTCTCCAGCAATGTTCTATTCTCTTTACTAAGAGCTTGAAACTGGCTGATGATTCCATCTATCTGCACTTCAATGGCTTCATCACTAAGTTCAAATGCAGTCTCCACAACCCGCAGAACCCGCCACAAGCTCACCACCACGATGAACCCGGTTCCTTTCTTCTCAAGAAGAACCTGGAGAATCAGAGCTACAATCGCAAGAGTACCATCCATTACACATCCAGGTTGTTTGAAGAATGACTTCCCCATAGCAACAACCAGAGCCATGGATTTAACGGCGAGAATGCTCAGAATCACGGTTCCTCCCCAACGAAACCATTCATTTTCGGTTTCGGTTTTCTTGACTGATGTGCAGGATAGCAGAGAAGAAGATAATTCGAGGGACGTTAAGATGATGTCAAGAGAGAGCAAGAAGATGGTGAAAAGGTGAACTTGGTATGACTCTAGGAAGTTTGATAAAGTGATTCTCCATTGTTGGTTGATAGAGATGAGTTCTTCTTGTTGTTGTTTTGGGGAGAAGTTGCAGAGTTGCCTCCATTTCCGTCGTCTGCACCAACTCTTGATTAGGTTTTGGATCGAGAATTCGACATTATCAACTGTTCCGGTGTTGATGATGTTCATCAAAAGATGAAAAGTTTTGGAAGTTGTTGATAGATGATGATATGAGCTTTAAAGGAAGGCAACCATTTTAAACAGTTTTAGGAAATTAATTATTTTTGGAAAGATGGCTTGAAAGGCAAGTAAGGTTGAGATATGATACAAGCTTTATTTATTTCTTAAGTGAAGAAACACACTTGCCAAATCTGAAAGACAATCCTATTAACACAATTTGAAGATAAAAATTCAAACTACAAATGACCAACAGATTTTCAATTAAAAGTTACATATATCAAAAATACTGCAAATAACGTAAAGTTTATTACAAGACTATTCCGTCTTTGACGCCATGAATGCAGAGAGAATTCATTATTATTAGTTCAACGTGGACAACTTTATTTTGAGCCTTTTTTCTCAAGACTTCCATTTCGTTGTTGCATTGACTATGATAGCAAATTAGATCTCTCTTTTACTGATTGCAAAAGTGTGAGAATTTTTTTAAAAACTTGGAGAGATTTGAATCCATGGCAGCTGCAAGTGGAGTGCGTAGGATCAAGCTAGGAAGCCAAGGTCTTGAAGTGTCAGCGCAAGGTCTTGGTTGTATGGGACTTTCCATCTTCGATGGAACTACCAAGGTTGAGACAGATCTCATTGCTCTCATTCACCATGCCATTAACTCCGGCATCACACTCCTCGACACCTCCGACATTTACGGTCCTGAGACCAACGAGTTGCTCCTTGGTCAGGTTTGAATTCGAGATATCCTATGTTTGTTCATACACTATTGAGTTGCCTAGGATTTGAAATTGCTTGGCTATGTGAATGTAATCAGGCTTTGAAAGATGGGATGAGGGAGAAGGTGGAATTGGCAACCAAATTTGGGCTTCTCTTGAAAGATCAGAAATTGGGTTACAGGGGAGATCCAGCCTATGTGAGAGCTGCCTGTGAAGCAAGCTTAAGGCGTTTAGGAGTTAGCTGCATAGATCTTTATTACCAGCATAGGATCGATACCACTGTCCCCATTGAAGTCACTGTAAGCTTTTTCTTGGCAATCTTTCTTCTTTCTTGAATCCTTCAGCTGATTGTTATGGTGTTGTCTTGTCCTGCCATTTCAAAGATTGGAGAACTGAAGAAGCTAGTTGAAGAGGGTAAGATAAAGTACATTGGTTTGTCTGAAGCCTGTGCCTCGACTATAAGAAGAGCCCATGCTGTTCACCCGCTAACCGCTGTGCAGTTGGAATGGTCTTTATGGTCGAGAGACGTTGAAGAAGACATCATTCCTACTTGCAGGTGCAGAATCTTCCGCAAACATCCCTCTTCCTTGATATAATTTTATATCCTCCTCTTGTAATGTTCATTCTTTGCATTACTTTCTCCAGGGAGCTCGGGATTGGAATTGTAGCTTACAGTCCTCTGGGACTGGGGTTCTTTGCTGCAGGACCAAAATTCATTGAGAGTATGGACAATGGTGACTACAGAAAGGCAAGTCCATCACTATATGAATGTTCACCATCTCTTTTAAGTACATTCAAGAAAAGAGCCGAGTATTAAGCACATTCACCATCTCTTAATTTCAGGGTTTACCGAGATTCCAGCAAGAGAACTTAGACCACAACAAGATTCTCTATGAGAAGGTCAATGCAATGGCAGAGAAGAAAAGCTGTACTCCTGCACAATTAGCTTTGGCATGGGTTCATCACCAAGGAAATGATGTCTGCCCAATCCCAGGAACCTCTAAGATCAAAAACCTTAATCAGAACATAGGAGCTTTATCTGTGAAACTCAGTATCGAAGAGATGGCCGAGCTTGACGCCATGGGACATCCCGATTCTGTGAAAGGGGAAAGGTCAGCCACCTATATAGTTACTTACAAGAATTCTGAAACTCCACCACTGTCTTCTTGGACTTCATAAACCATCTGTAATAGTTTTACTCTGCCATCGTGCTGAGCTATGTTCTGAACTACTTTTCATCATCGTCTTTAAGCTACATTATTGTTTGTCTGTTTCTGTCTGAAATTAATGAAACTTTTTAAAAGTAAATCTCTAATAAGGACTGAAGATTCTGCAAACATTATAACAATGAATTGAGACAGGTGACAATGCGTATATACAATGATTTGTGTCACATCACGACTTAAACCATGAAGATAACGTATACGTACCTAGAGGATGATAAATTATTACCTTAACTAGAACTTGTGTTACACATAACCGGCCTCTGAATACCACTCAAAAGAACTGTCACTATACTAATTTAAGCCTCAACAAGAAGATTACAGCAAAAGACTTTTGAGTTCTATCAACCTATGCCGTCTTCTACGAATTGCAAGGAATCCTATGATCGAATTACGGCCAAAGCATTTTGTTCGTATCAAAGAGTTTTACCTTGGCTTTAGAAGGAGTCTAATTCATTCTTCTCTGTCAAATTACCCGAGGGCAAAAGGATTTTACCAATACTGATTGTTGAATCTCATGTTCTGAAGCGGTGTCTGCAGTTGATAAACATTGCCATGTCGTCCACGGAAATACTGCCACGTACCAGGCTCTTGTACTATTTACTTTAGTATCGGTCAAAATCCGGATTTCCCCATCAACTTCTTGGCTCTTGCTTCAGGTGGATGCTTGGTGGAATGTTGTACGATATTGGCTGTGAGACAGGGAAACAATCCACTAAACATCAGGCATGGCCAGCTTCCAAGAGAAATCCTCAAGAGATCAATAAAACTAAAAAACATTAATGGTTTCTATGTTCATATTTATATCTTAATATGTTTCACTTTTTGGGTCAAGAAGCTCTAATTATTTGAGGTCACATGGCGAACTTTTCAGGATTAGCTATTTTGACATATGTAGCAAAATATATTACCTGTGTTGTACTCGACAATAGATTGCTTGCAAGATCATCATTAATTGAAACCGGTAGAGCCGGCATCCGACTCATGATTCCAGGCATCTCCTTCATGCTGCAGAAGAAACTAAGAATTTAGCAATTGAAGGTTTAAATTATAGAAAGGAAGACAGATGAGATGTCTCAATTGTGAAAATTGAATTAGTATTAGATCCACATACTCAGTCAAAATGGCGCTGATATTGTTTCTTGCCTGATGAAAGAGACTGATGTTATCCTGCAGCTGTATGCACTAAGTTAGCATATCTATGTGCGAATTACTTTGCAAAAGGAAACAGTATCAAATTATTTTCTAAAGAATAACTGAGCATGTAGGAAATCTGGTATACAATGTTTGATCAAACTTGTATGACAGTTTCAGTCTGTCAATCTTCTCGCACAACTAGCCACAAAGGATTGCAAGTATAAATTACCTTGCACGCAGAGAGGTTGTAAGAAATCTGACTAAAAGCTTGAGCATTTTGCTGTAGAAGATCCATTACTGCGTCACTTAAACCTGCGAATAGTTCAACAAAAGTACCTAGCTGACAATTTGATTTTGTTTATTTTTAAGACCACACAACCCAGAAGAAGAGCAAAGAATTAAAAGAGCACTAGACCTTCGAAAGGCGTGCGTGTACTGTGGCACATATTGTTCAGGACATATAAAGCATTTTGTTGTGGCACATTGGATAGCATGTTCAGTTCTGGGGATGTATCCACCACCTTACCATGAAGAAGCATGGTCTTTAGAACCAAGTTTAAAAGCATATTGATCTACAGAAGTTCATAAGACCCAGGAAGGAGAATGTGCATGAAATGAAACACACACACTAACCCTTTATCAAATGTCATAACAATCACTAGATTACCTTATAATTATCATTATAAACATGCCCACAAGCTCAGATACTCATAAGTAATATATGCTAATACTTCTGCAGAGTTGGATCAACATCATTTGCTGCTCGTCAGTCATTGAAAAATCGATCACAAACTTTATTGATTGTCCAGTCATGCAGACAGTCCTTTTTCTTAGTCAGGAACTAACAAAATATGTTCTCATGAAAAGTCCACCATACAAGCAATTTAGCCAATTACAGTTTCTTCGTTGAAAAATACCATCGTTAGCTCAGACTTGCATGAATAAAAGTCACATCTGTGGGAAAATCCCGTTTAACCCAAAACGTAAATGAGGCACCTACCTCCATCGACTTATTAACTGGTAAATACGACACAAGAAAGGTTGAGGTGGGCAAGCATACCTTCCTAGTGCTAATGTTCTTAGCGGCATTATTATCCTCTCGTTTCCTCCGTTTTCTCTGTGAAAATAGATACCCGACTTAGCCAAGAGAACTTTAAAGACCATGATAGATATCTGGTGGCAAACAAGCACTAAATTAAAAGAAAACGGAGTAATTTTGCAGCTTTATGTTTGATTACATCATATATCTGATTGAAAACTCAAGTCAATTATGAAAGGACAGAGACATGAAGGAGATGGAAATATGATGATAATAAAGCATTGTACATTTGTACTTCATTAATTCATTTCATTATTATGCAAACAATTAACATTATGATGTATGTAAACTCATGCTGCGAGCAATATAATCATTTTAAAAAAAAAACCATAAAAGTATAGGGATCAGTCTCAGCCATCACCCGTAAAAGTAAAATCTATGTGAGGATAACTACAGAAATAATTAACAAAAAGCGTTAGGCTTATTTCCTTTTCCAATAATTCCTCCACAATCATGGACTCGAAAGCTAATATAAAGACTAATCTAGCGTCAGCAATACTTGTCATTTTCTCTTTTTGCTCGTCCTTTACCAGTGTTTAGACAATCTTTACGACATGTCAATGACTTTTCATCAATAAAACCGCTAGCTTTTTTTGTAGGACTTTATCTTTATCACAAAGCACACACGCAAGATTGCATCATCATGCTGATTCCCTCATATTTAGCATATGCTTTTAACAGTGACAGAAATATCCTTCAACAAAAATCCTTCCATAACAGCCACATACCACTTGAAAAGGAATGCTAGAGACAACTAAGTAATTCCCTAGCAAAAGAAATATCCTTGAGAGACGTCTAGAGTGGTAATTTTTCTTGTCATCTAAGCAAAAGCACATAAACAACAGGAAGTATGCACATAGCTCAAGGAAGCTTAACCAACTTACCGTCATCCATCTACACCTCAATGCTACATCCCTTACAGTTTTATCCGGTAGAGTTGCAGCGATCTTTACATACTTTGAAATTTTGGGTTCATCTTTTAATCTACAAACGGAAAAAAAATAAAGATGTCATAAATGCAAACAAATAGAACAAACAAGCTACAGACTCTAGAAAACCAAAGTAACCAGGAACAACCTCAGCTAGAAAATCGATAACTTAACCCGAACTTACTAATGGTCCCAGTCCCAGAAAACAATGTCATGGAACACACAAAGGCGATACTTTTATAATCAGAAGGAACAAAGGAACATACTTTAATAGTCCACCATTGAGAATATAATGTTCCCACTACTACTTTTCTGATAAAACAATTCCCGATTTCAACTTTTATGTATTGTTATTGTAAAAATATAAGCATAGTTTGAAAAGCTACGAATGAACAAAGACACATTTAGGATATTAAAAAAATAAGAAATGGAAATATCCAAAGAATTAAGCAGAAACGAAGATACCTACTTTGCAAGGCCGTTCTCCAAAACATACTGTTCCTCAACGGACCAATCCATAACCAAAGCAGCTTCTTGTTTGACTCCTGCAGCCACTGAACCCGAAGCATCCACAGCTGGGTGAAAACCGGAGGAAGCGTTAATCGCATTAACACCGTAATTGGTCGGGAATACAAGACCGGTGGTGCTAGTACTTGGCAAGCAGTGATTATCCATTGGAATCATTCGTGGAGATTTGATAATTGAAGCTGATTTGAGCTACGATGATGCCCCCAAAGATATCAAATTTAGGGTTTTAGCAAATCCAGAAACAAATAAATGAAACAAAACACAGCTGAAAGAATAAAAAGATGAGAAACCCACCTCAGATTTGGCATCAACAAAGAAGATAGAGTAAAACTTTAATCAGGGGCAGTGATGGTAATTAGGGATGTGACCGACAAGAGAGAACGCAAGCAAACACCTCCGAGCAGTAGAACTGAAGATTATAAAGGATGTGATGTGAGAAGAAGATCGATCAGAGAGTGGCAGCTAATTGCGAACTCCAATGGGAGAAAATCGAGAGAGAGAGAGAGAGAAAGAATGAAAGAGAGAGTGTGTTTGTTTAGTAGTAATTGGCTGTGTTGTTTGTTTCTTGCAGAACCTCTTTGTTGTATTCATACTCCTTTGCTTTCTTTTCTTTTGGCCTCTTTTTTTTTTTTTTTTTTTTTTTTTGCCTCCAATTCCTTTTTTTCCATATTCTTCTTGGTAATAAAATTTTTATAACTAGCGAATTAAAATTGTATTGTTAATTTTTAATTTTAGTTAACAATTAATCACTTGCCTTTAAGTTTATCTTTAGAGTTTAGAGATATCAAGGCATCAATATGTAGATATCAATCTAGATTTGGATGGAGATCTTGGCATATTATTAATATTAGTTAAAATTTAGATTCATTTTCCGATTGTAACTAAACATCGAAAAAAGAAAAATTTACTTCTATTAGTATAGTGGTAGGCGTCAGAGTGACCCATGACATCTGAGTGGGAATTTATATACAAAATAGTTTTACCTAAATATTCATTTAGCAGTACTATTAAACATTCCTAGTTAATACTAATCTAAACCCACTTGTTGGATCGAACTCACACATAGTGGTTACAGAGTGTTGAGCCAAAATAATCGAGAAATGAAGAAGAGTCAAGTATCACAAACAATATGGCTTTTTGTATACATTTGTTCCTTAACAAGTCTTTATGAACACTGCAGGAAACAAACAAACATAAATGACATATAATTTACCAATGAAGCCTAAAGCATGACATATAATTTACCAATGAAGCCTAAAGCTTGCACCTTGCATTAGCGGGTGAGCAAAATATGCCCCAACCGTTAACGCAGTGATTGCAAGATATGGCAACCTGACAAATTCTTTGTAGTAATCCTCAGGTAAAACTTGCCGTCCTTCGAAAATGGCAGCAAATGGAATCACACTTGTTCTCTTCTTGATGCTTTCAAAATCCTCTCCATATCTTTTTGCCAATCTCCTGTCTCCATTCCACGCCCCAAACAAATGGTGTGCAATCAAACCGAGAGAAGCTGATGCAGCTACTGTGTTTCCGATCCAGAGAGTATGTGCTAAACACCAAACGATTTGTCCAACCATCTGGAGAAGATCAGAGGAGAGAGGTGCAACAATCAAGTCTCATTAACAAAGCCAGTATAATGAAGAGAGAATAGAACAAACCAAAACTGAAGCTAAAATGCCTATCTTTCTATATATTATCAAGTTTTTCCAAACACATGATGAAGCAATTGGATAAGAATTTTAAGATCAAAAGCAATATCAAGTAAAGTAATCAAGCATTGATGTAATAAACATAGAAGGATGAGGAGATTTGATTGTGCTGATGTAATGGGTGTATTTAAGTCAATGGCCAATACCTGCCCATAATTGATTCAATGATTGGGGGTCTCATTAACACAGCCACTAATAAACCTTGGCTCATAAAAATCCAATCTTTCTGTATTTTTGAAACACAAAAATGAAGGAAATTGTCTTCATGTTTAGGCACATTAGGGAAATGTTCAAAACCTGAGGATGTCGAGTGATTCTCATGATGCCGGTCTCCCAGAGATGCATCTTCGGTTTGTCAACAGCTGCTACCTCCAGAAGATTGAAGGTTGAAGGATAGAGAAAGAAGAAGGATACAAAATTAGCGACCCAAATAGCTTCATGGACTCCAGGAACACCCTGAAGCTGCCATAACTGTGACCCATCATATCTATGGTTTATAAAGTAAACCTGAAAGAAGAACAAGGCATTGCATAGACCATAAGAGACATCAAACAGGTATTTATACCATTGATCAGGAGAAAAATTGCAGAGTTAGAAGAGAGAGTACTCACAATGGTGCTCATAGCTAAAGGAAGAGAGATTCCAGCAAACAAAACACGAAATGCTCGTTCACCTATAAGTTTCTCTCCTATATCCCTTAGACTAGCTAAACCACTATGTACAATTGCAAATATAAGGATAAGCATTAACATAGCAACCTGCAAAAACAAGTGGTTTTTAACAATCAAATAACTGAAATTGAAACTGGTTCAGTTACTGTTAAATTGATCTATACCTCCGGTGAGCCGGAGATGTTAGAGACGGCGTCGATGAATGATTTTCCGAAACCGGTGGAATTATCGATCCAAACAACATTGAGGATAAAGAGAACAACTCCAAGGACAACACCGAAATAAACCCAGGAAACAAGCTTCTGTTTCCCTAATTCAAAAGCAGCAGAATCTTCACCGATCAGTAGAGTAGGACTACTCTCGGAGTCAGAGGCGATGGGTTGGTCTTCCCGGAGAGTGCTACGAACCAGAATTTTCCGAATTACCGGTGACGAAGAAGAAAGCAAGCTGGTCGAGTTTCCGAGGCGAGGATGAGCTGGGATACGGCGGATTAAGGTGAGGTTAGGGCGGCGAGGAGAAGGAGGGAGAAGAAGAAGCGAAGGTGGGCTCGAGAGAAGGAGATGATAAACCGCCATTGTTCTTGTTGGTAAACAATCTTTCGAAGAGGAAGTAATAAAAAGATGTCGTTTTTAAATTTCTTCAAACAATCGTCCGAAGAAGAAATAATAAACGTTGTCGTTCAAGGGATTTAGCGATGGAACTAACACTACAACTATAATAAAATCTCTATAAATTAGATTTTTTACTCTTTTGATTAGGATTTTGATAACTATGTATAATTTGTTGTAAGGCAATCAGAGGTCCAATACAAGATAAATCTTTCAAAACTTCAATAATTTTTCATTATGCATAAGAATAAAGATTTTTTTTGAAAAGCTTGTAAATTAAATTACTTCACAACAACAAAAATAAAAACAAAAACATCCACGAAAAACAAATATAGGATCCATTCTACCACCAAGTCTTTCACTTTCTGACTCAAAAAACAAAAACTTGGGTAGTCTTTGCAATCAGTTGTCGTGCAATGCTTTGGTCAGGTAAAGCCTGCTGAAGTTCTGGCCAGCCACTCTGCATAACAACAGGTCGACTCATTTTAAGTATCTTTCAAAGCTCCAAAAATGGTGAAACAATACTAAAGAGGAACATACCCATTGATTTGGCCACAGAAGTTTGAGACTTGGTTTGTGATGAGGAAACTCTCTAGCCTAGATGGTTCAGGGATCGCCTTAAAGATTGGGTTTGAAGGATCCTCTTCTGGTAAAGGCTCCTCTCCAGCTGATTTACGAGCCATGTTCTCCGTTCTATAAACCAAACACCTCTTTCATTAGTTGGAAGATCAAAAGGACAAGGAAAAGCTGAAGACAAATGTTACAAGGCATTCACAACTCTCGTAAGTAAAGTTGTATCACCTTCCAAGATAACGAGGTAGTGAAACTAATCAAACCTGAACTAGAACAAAAAGGTTCTGCAGAAAATATAAACCTACCTTCTCTTCTGGAGCCAGGCTTGCTGTTGTGCTTGCTGACGAGACAGGTTCCGGTAGTAATACTGGAACTGGAGAAATAAATTAAGATTTTGCGTTAAGATAGTTCGGACTTCTGATGATGAGAATTGAACAAGAGTGCAGAAGAAACCACACCTTTTGCTGTTCCATAGATAAATCATCCATGCATTTAATCAAAAACTCCATATTGTTCTCAAGGAAAGGAGTGGTTGATGAGTGTAGACGATCATAATCGCCCTAGAAAGGCGAAAATACAGAAGTATCAAGAGTCAAAATCTGCAATGCTGACAGCAAGCAAGGATCACTATCCAGATAGTAGTATTGTACCTGTGAGACAGGTGTATCAGTCTCCAGTTCGGTCATAAAGGCACTGACAAGGGCAGAATTTGAAACCTTGATCTGTCAAAGGAAAAGTAACAAACATTTAAACCACTTTTTTTGTCAGAGGAAAATATAATTAGGTAACAATTCCAACCTAGTGACTTGAAAAGATTAGCTGGTAAGAATTCAATATAGAAGAAAGCTAGAGACTTACAGGTATTTCCTCAAAAATATCCATCCAGGAGAAATTTTTCTCTCTCAACCTGAAAAAGATAGTGATTAAAACGTTACAACTATCATCCTAAGTGGCTCATAAAACCTAGATTTTCAATGGATCAAGATACATACTTCTCGCCAGTAAAGTTTCCACCTCGGTACAACTCCATAAAGGAATCTGAAAGCTTCAAAGCCTTCAAAGCTAAGACGCCTAGATCAGCTTTAGAGGGATCATATATGATGCACACACACCTCTTGATATTCTCCTGTAGATGCAGAAGAATCATTTCTTAAGAGTTCATATCATGATTCTGCAAGGGATTGTAACAGAGTTGCGGACAAAAAAAGTCTCAGAAAATATATTCATGATCCAATTTACATTCAACTTTTACACATGCCAATATACCTATCATACACTAGAGTAGCCATGCTATACATATAAATTTCCAGCTGAATGAAGAGCATAACATATGAACAGACCAAATCTAGAATGTTATAATGACATGGTAGACAGGATTCTTTAACAAAAAAAAAAGTACCTGGTAATTCATGAAGGTCTCAATCAGTTCCACAGTCTGATACGAACCAAGAACTGTAGATTGATACCTGAACAAAGAATTAGGCAGATCTAAATACATTCACAAGAAAAAATTTAACAAGTGAACTCAGACTGATGTCATTAAAAAACCTACCAGCCAACAGTGTTGTTGTCAACATTAACCTCCCTCAGACATCTCATCATCTCAAGCTGATAATTAGCACCATCAGCTTCAATTTCTTCATCATCATCCCTGACCTGTCCTCGTTTAAGATACAAATTCCAGTAAATCACATGTACATCAATCATGAACAAGCTCTTAAATCCTCACAATGCGTGTAAAATTCATCAACATACCGGGAAAGGAAAACAATTGGTAACTTCGAGGACGCTACCAACATCAAGTCCAAGAAGCTGTCCAGTGACAAGGGTCGGTGAAAACTCCTTGCAGTGTTTGATTATCTTTAGTACAGCCTATCACAATAGCAAACAAAATTCTCAGCATCACAACTTCCTACCAAATGATAATGGGCAAATTAGCTTCACCTAGAGAGTTTTTATTTATCAAACACCATCGGTCAGCAGAAAACGAGGAAAAACACTTAAAACCGTAAAATCAGGGAACACTAAGAAACGTTACCAGTCCTTCGATCTGAACAACTCTAAGCGGAGGAGCCACCGCCTCATCCTTCGATATCGCCTGCAGAAACGACCTAGCCACTGCAGAAATAAACCACGGAAGAAACTTAGCACGACATATACAGAAATCGTCAATAAACAGATGCAAATATTAATTCTATGTCCTAGTGAAGAACAGAGAGGATGATTATACTGACTGGTTGCCATTGAAATAGTCTCCGGTGATAGTGAAAGCTTCCTAGGTCAAAGAACTTGAATCTCCGCCGTGAAACCCTAACGATGTGATATTTTTACTGCCGGCGGCGGAGATGAGTAAGAGAAAGAACTTTATGTGTTTGATAGGGCTTCTCGAGGATCCGCAGATTTTTTTTTCCCTTCAATTTGGGTGTAGAGAGGAAAAAAAAAAAGCGTTTCGCAGTTAAAATTGCAAAAGAGCCCTAAAATTTGAGATTCTTATAGAATGATCCCTAAATGTTTTCCGACCTATAATAAGGATGGACCCAGCCCATGGACCTATAATGCTATTCTCTTGTAAAAGGCCAGGACCATAATATTCCTCAAAATATTGAACATTTAATTTAATAGCATGGGCCCATTACACTAACCAACTAGTCAAAACTTAGTAAGAAAAAACAAACAGTCATGGAGTCAACTAGAATCCAAAACTTTTAGAAACTTTCCCTCCAAATTCCATCCGGTATTAGGGTTTAATCGAAAAAGAGGACTAATTCAAAGTCTAATCTTTAGTAACCAACTTTAAAAAGTCTATAAGACATGGTCATTTCATAAGTCCGTAAGAAAATCAACAATGTCCTAAATAAACGGCAAAAACTAGAGAATCACCACTGGTATCAAAAAACGTAAAACCAAATATATAAAACGTATTAAATGTACTATAGTTTATTACTCGAAAGTCGAAAACCTTGATGATTCATTGAAGGTCAAAGAAGTCAACAATAATATTGATGCCAAATTAAATGACTGCAGTCTCTTTGCGAGGTTGGTGTTTGGACTGGTGGACCGCTGGTTAATAATTAACTCAGCCTTTACGTGAACTCAATTCTCACCTCTTCTTTATTACATTTTCATCACGCTTAAGCTAAGCAACTAATAAATTCCTAATTTAATAAACACTTCAACATCCTCGTTTTAGAGATTGAATACCAACCATGAATGTTAACACATCTTTAACTTTCCTCTCAAACAAAAATCCAACAATCTATATCCTCATTGTATAAATAACATGAGGTCCATATTAAAATACGATTAAAAATATTATAAAAACCATGTGAAGATTCAACAAGAAAAAGAGGTAGGAAAAAAAAGCAGCTCAATAATTGGTAGAGAGTGCAAAGAGGAACCAGACACCAACTGAATAAAATTGAAAAACAATGTCTCTCCTTACTTTAAATAAATCATCCCTAAAATTAATTATTCCCACCATATTTCTTCTGCTCCATACCACACTTCACCATAAAATCTCTATATAAATTTTCTCAGCAGCAGTAACTACCTTGGCCCCAAAACCTATCTGTCTCTGAATCTTGGCAAAGTAATAGCAACCATAACAATAACGACAAAAATATACGTGAATTATTTTTCTCTTTCTCCTTCGTCTCTCCTTCATAAACCCATTATTAATTTTTTTTATAATACTACTATTATTCATGAATGCATTGAAGATGTCACAGTGAGAACAAAAAAAAAGTTTTCCAGGCATGGCTTCACGTGATGACATCTTCCTCGACCAAGAACTTCGAGAAAAGATACTCAGAAAGTGAAGTGAGAGAGAGAGAAAATGCCGGGGAATTTTAATGCTTCTTCTTCTCTTCTTAGTGCTCACTACCAGAAGATTTCTTTCCGCCATTAAAGAGCAGAGTAGAGCAGAGCTCTCACTTTCTTCTTCTTCTTCTTCATTTTTTACCTTTCCCTTTTTTGCTTCGATCGAGATGCTTTAGCATAATGGGGCAGATCTGGAAAGTGACTTAATAATAGAAAGTGATGGCTTTGAGGAGATTCATGGGATGCTTTTTATGGAAACTCGATTTCGAACTGTATCAATCATTTCTGTTTCTTTTATGAGCTGAGGAAAAGAGCCACTCTTTCTGATTTGATTGATTCATCATTCATCGACAATGGCTTCTTCTTCTTCTTCTTCGTCTTCGAGTACGGTGTCGTTCGTAGTCTTTGCATTTACAGTCTTCTTCTGTTTGGTTACTCCGGCGAGATCTAGCGACGTCGAAGCTTTACTAAGCTTGAAATCTTCAATCGATCCATCTAATTCGATTTCTTGGAGAGGAACAGATCTCTGCAACTGGCAAGGTGTTAGAGAATGTATGAATGGAAGAGTCTCCAAGCTTGTTCTTGAGTACTTGAATCTCACCGGCTCACTTAACGAGAAGAGTTTGAACCAGTTGGATCAACTTAGGGTTCTTAGTTTCAAAGCTAACTCTCTCTCCGGTTCAATCCCTAACCTCTCCGGTTTGGTTAACCTCAAATCGGTTTATCTTAACGATAACAACTTCTCCGGCGACTTCCCGGAGTCTCTCACGTCTCTTCACCGATTGAAAACTATTTTCCTCTCCGGAAACAGACTGTCCGGTCGAATCCCTAGCTCGTTGCTTCGTCTCTCTCGTCTTTACACGCTCAATGTTGAGGACAATCTCTTCACTGGTTCGATTCCTCCTCTTAACCAGACAAGTCTCAGATACTTCAATGTATCCAACAATAAGCTCTCTGGTCAAATTCCACTGACACGAGCTTTGAAGCAGTTTGATGAGTCATCGTTTACCGGAAACGTCGCTCTTTGCGGCGATCAGATTGGAAGTCCATGCGGAATCTCACCTGCGCCGTCTGCGAAACCAACGCCTATACCTAAGTCTAAGAAGAGCAAAGCGAAGCTGATCGGGATTATCGCCGGAAGCGTTGCCGGCGGAGTACTAGTCCTTATCTTGCTATTGACGTTGCTTATCGTCTGCTGGCGACGGAAGCGGCGGAACCAGGCACCGAGGGAAGATAGAAAAGGTAAAGGAATAGCGGAAGCAGAAGGAGCAACAACTGCAGAGACAGAGAGAGACATTGAGAGGAAAGACAGAGGATTCTCATGGGAAAGAGGCGAAGAAGGTGCAGTGGGAACTCTGGTTTTCCTTGGAACCAGTGATTCAGGCGAGACGGTAGTGAGATACACCATGGAAGATCTGCTAAAAGCTTCGGCAGAGACATTGGGAAGAGGAACGTTGGGGAGCACGTACAAGGCTGTGATGGAGTCTGGGTTCATTGTCACTGTGAAGAGGCTCAAGAACGCAAGGTATCCTCGCATGGAGGAGTTCAAGAGACATGTTGAGATCCTTGGACAGCTCAAACACCCAAATCTGGTGCCTCTCAGAGCCTATTTTCAAGCCAAGGAAGAACGCTTGCTCGTCTACGATTACTTCCCTAATGGCAGTCTCTTTACTCTTATTCACGGTATGTACCTTAGCTTCTTTCAAGGTTCCTGTTTTATATAGCAATGCAGAGATTTGATGGGTTGAATCGAAACTTGGATACATTAGCCAGCTTCATTGTGTTTTATGTGTGTGTTTGTCTGTAGGAACTAGGGCTTCTGGAAGTGGGAAGCCTCTTCACTGGACTTCATGCCTGAAAATAGCTGAGGACTTGGCCTCAGCTCTGCTCTACATACATCAGAATCCTGGCTTGACTCATGGGAATTTGAAATCGTCCAATGTCTTGTTAGGTCCTGATTTTGAGTCCTGCCTCACGGATTACGGCCTCAGCACTCTCCATGACCCTGACTCAGTTGAAGAAACAAGCGCAGTGTCTCTCTTTTACAAAGCTCCAGAGTGCAGAGACCCACGGAAAGCCTCTACACAGCCCGCTGATGTGTATAGCTTTGGGGTTCTTCTTCTCGAGCTTCTAACAGGTAGAACACCATTCCAGGACCTTGTTCAAGAATATGGGTCAGATATCTCAAGATGGGTGCGTGCAGTGAGAGAGGAAGAGACTGAATCAGGTGAGGAACCGACTTCTTCAGGCAACGAAGCATCAGAGGAGAAACTTCAGGCACTTTTAAGTATCGCAACGGTTTGTGTGACCATTCAACCCGATAACCGGCCTGTGATGAGAGAGGTGTTGAAGATGGTGAGGGATGCAAGGGCTGAAGCACCATTCTCGTCTAACAGTAGCGAACATTCGCCCGGGAGATGGTCGGATACCGTTCAGAGCTTGCCAAGGGATGATCAAGTGAGCATTTAGAGAAATTGGGTGGGCCTTCTTCATTGCTTTCATAGAATGACACGTGTGATTCTTGAAGTAGGGTTCATAGTGTAAAGCTTCTTTTTTATTTTGTAACGCCATTTTGATTCATCGACCTTGTAGGACTTGCATAAGATCTATTGAATTGAGATGCTGGCATTGAGTAGTTGAAGAACAGAAGAATCTTTTTTTTTTCATTCTTACTCTTTCTTTAAATAACACGACATTCAATAGCATCTTTTCATTGACATGTAATACAACTTTAAGGAGGAAAAGAAATCAAGTATAGTATAGGAACAAGCCTAACTTGACATTGACATGGCAAGTAACTAAGTTGCATGTCCCTTCATATTGTGCTCCAACTATTAGAAATCAAAGGATTGATAAAAAGAACGCAAAAACAACAAAATGAAAATGTGATATCGGATATGCAGGTGCCCTTCTGTTAGTAGCCTTTGTTTCCTCGAATCCTGGCTCTCATGTCTACCTAGAGAAAACACAATTCGACATCCAATGAGACCAAGAGACTGTAAGGTGAATGTAACTCTTAAGTGTTCGCAAGCATGCTTAATCTTATTCCACGGCAGGTATGGTTCGTATCTTTTAAACATGATGGATGATTTCAAAGCTACATTATCACAATGGGTTTAGTGAACAAATTGAGGCTTTTCAAGTGGTGAGAGCAAAACATACCTGTCCTCTTTTACAGTTGAAGTAGGTTTCTCTTAGGCCAACACACTCACTCGGTATACATGGGCTTTTTTCACCAGTGCAGTCCCTAATTGATCGTTTCTCGCCCTATAACACAATCAGAAAACAAATGAAGTGAACTGGTAATTAGTTAACAGGTAATGAATACACTTATAATAGCTTCATCTTCAGACATTTTATATTACCTTGACACAAATCGATTCACTGAGACATTTGACAAGCTCTTCAGCAAGGCCCTTACAAGACTTCGCCATTTCAACTGTTCATATGCAAAAAGGCAACCAATACATGAGAGCATGTTTCTAACAAATGAAATGAGCTTTCAGGATATTGTGATGCTAAACTGCAGTGTGTCAAGGATTTATTATGAAGATACAAGAAGATATGGGATCTACAGTAAACAATCAACAAATGCATAGTCCAGGAATCTCGCCAAAAGGCAACCAATGAATCAGAGCATGTTCTTAACAAATTAGTTTTCGAGGTACTACAAAGCTTCACCGCAGAGCCTCAAAAGGGAGTGTTGTGAAGAAAAATGAGCTCTAGTATAATACTCAACAAGTACACATCATCTGAAAATCCCTCCAAACACACGAACAACTGCCCACG
Source organism: Arabidopsis thaliana (assembly GCF_000001735.4). Lineage (NCBI taxonomy): Eukaryota > Viridiplantae > Streptophyta > Magnoliopsida > Brassicales > Brassicaceae > Arabidopsis > Arabidopsis thaliana. The sequence goes on from NC_003070.9 coordinate 3,615,664, forward strand.
TGTGTAAGTAACTATGAATGGTTTCACTTAGTAGAAATCACAAGTATCAAGCATCGAACTCAAAACAACAAATTGCAGTTGAGCTTCACAAAAGAAGAAAGCTTTGCTTTTGCCTATTGGGAACAATCCAAAAGTCCCGTTTCAATAAACATAAAATACTTCCTTTCTTCATTTGATGATCACGAAGAATCTAAAGAACTCCCCTTTCTAAGAATCTCAAACTTATGATAAATCCTTGGAAAAAATCCCGATTTCTCCACAGGAAAATATTTCTCTTTCAATCACAGATAAACCATCTGATTCCTCTGTTCTATTTTTCGCTAAAGACTCATTCTTGTCTCAAAAGAATATGATCAAGAGCCAAAATTACAGAGCAATACAACAAAGATGATCTAAAGAAAGAAGATTGACGGTTACCGACTTACCGGCGACGGTGAGTAAAAAACGGATCAATGTCGACGAAGACCCGAAAGACGGAGGTTTTTCCAAAGGGTTTGGTTTTCTTCAATTTGGCCTTTGCCGAATAACGCGTGGGCCGCGTGGCTCTCTCTCTGCCCATCGGTCAACTCAATTTTGGTTCGGTTTAACAAATTAACCGGGTAAAATCCGATATAATTTGGTTTGATCGGATTCTCAATTAAATGCGGGTTTAAAATTCAATTATGTTCCAGCTCTCTTCCCGGTCTGAGCAGGCTCAAGAACATTATTAACCAAACGTTTTGATTCGTTTTTTCTTTTTTCTTTCTTTGTGTGTGTTTAGCATTAACCAATTTTAAAATAAAATTTACGATGACAAAAATGTTATGATGTATTTTTTTCCAATTACAGCTATTTTATGTTACTAAACAAATTTGTTAAGTTGTAAACTTACTCTTCAAAAGCATTAAAAAAAAAAAATATGCTGCCTTCAGTTAGTAGAAATATATTTAACAATTTTTTTTTTTTTGTATATTTAAGAATGATGTTTATTGAAATTGTTTTTCATATGTAAAACTCAAATGTAAATGCAAAAGTGAAGTTTAAAAAAAAAAATCAAAACTTCCGAAACTTGAAAAGTGAGTAGAGATAAACTGTAGGTCAGTAAAATCATATCCCTTGTACATTGACAAACAACGACTCAAAAGGCTGTTTCATCATGCCTTTACGGAATCTAGTAGCTTGTACCACCTCCTTGTTTTGCGTTTTAGGGTCTTCCAAAGGTGTTTCTAAAGAAGCTGTGCATGTCGGTGTGCAGTGAAGGTTTATGCGCACTCGGCTAAGAGAAGAAAGAGCTCTTCATCAGTTATCGCTCCCATTTCCATCGCTCTTTCTAGAACGCTTAGCCCTCCATCGTCCTCTATCGACGGACGTGCTCCTCTGCGTTTTCAAAAACAATTTAAGAAAATATAAATACAACCGCATTATGAGCCAAAACTACCAACGACTAATTCAAGAAAAATGCAATGGAAGAGCCAAGCTACCAAAGAAACAGAGTCATGGAATCAAGGGGAAGTGGAGCTAGGAGGTTTTAGTTTGAGTCCTAACATTCATTAAGAGTGCGTTTCTTAAGAGTTAAAATATACCTTCGCAGTAGAATCTTTGCAAATTTGTGGTTCCCTGATGATATGCAATGGTGCAACGGAGTCCTTCCGTGATAATCTCTTATGTTTAGGTCAGCACCAAACTGCAACAACAATTCAAGCAAGACAGAGTCACCAATGTGACAAGCCACATGGAGCAAGGAGCATCCTTGAAGACAGCTTCTTGGTTCGTTGGATTCTTTAATTCTCTGACATACAGTTGGATCATGTCTTTTCTTTACTGCTTTCTCTGCTGCATCAATATGGTGATATGCATCGATATCAGTTATATCATCAAACTTGGTATTGATGATATTTACATCCCCAGTAGTAACTATAAGTCGATAGATTTCTCGTATGTTTCTGCTTTGAACAGCTTCCCATATTCTACTCGCAGCAGAAAGGTTTGCTTCACTTTCATCCTTGATGACTAATGCTTTCTCCAGGTACTGGCCCAAACACAAAACATCAATCAAGGTTTAGTATTAGTTGCTTTTTACATCTTTGCCTTTTCACAAAGCATAATCTAGTTCAATAAATGAGTAAAATGATCAATCATCCCCGTGAAGATACATTTCACAACTTGGACATTAGAAAGTAACAACTAATGTCATACCTTTCCTAGAATGTATTTCTCCTTCACACTAAAGGAATCTTCTGGACATGGTTTTGAAACTGAAGCATGCGACAATGCTGATCCGTCTTCGCTGCAAAAAGCCACACTGTTTATCACGATGTACCTCATCAGCTACATGCATGATATATGAAACAGGAGAATGTTGGAAGATAGAGTGTATGATAATTGGTCTATACTTCAAAATACAAAACAAATGTTTTATCCTTAGAGATCATACCAGTCATCGTCAAGGTGAAGTAGTCCCTCCCACAGTGAATTACAGTATACATTACCCAAATTTCTAAATAAGTCCAAGATCGTTGGCTCCCACACTTTCACATCTAATGAGAGGGACCTCACCTGCAGTTTGTGGGGTACAACATTTATGAAATCAGCTTAGAGATATAGGACTGACACCAAAGAAAATTCCATTAACCAACTTAATCCGGATACTTGAACCCTCCAAAGGTTATAACTACAGTGATGTTGACTTTTTTGCAAAAAATTTAAACGTTGGTGGAGTTAGTTTTACAAAGAAACTTCAGAATACCACATTGAGTTCTACAAATTCTGGATGACGAAGAGAGAATTTACCGACGTGGTATAAGACAAGCCAGCTCATACAGCAAGAAATCTCAAGGGAAGATGTTTAAAAAAATTGTTCCAAGAATATTTCATACTTCATACCTTGGATATATGAACCCCGAGATTCCTGTGAACACCAGAGCATTGAATGCACAACAAAACTCCAAGATTTAACGATGCCCAATCGGGCTCAGGAGCATTGCACTCTGCACATGCATTATTTCCCGGAAGTCCTCTGAGTATTGTTGAGACATCATCCCCGATATTTTGTCTTGAATCATTATGTCGAATTTGATCCCCGGAGACGACAGCATTAGCAGGAGCAGAACTGGAGTTGTCTTTATCCAAGTATCGCACAGGTGACTGCAGAAACGATATGTATTACTAATAAGGCTTTGCTATCAATTTAGTTTGTAACTGAAAGCCAGAGGCTTATTGTGTCAACCAACCTGTTGCAGAAAATGAGAATTGAGAAGCGTCCCTATAGCTTTTGTGATCTTATTTACCCAGTCCATCCTATCTGCTCCATTTTCAGCCTGGTAAGGTAGCATAATTGTTGTCAGCATTCTGAAGTACTTGGATCAGGGGAAGAAGGAATTAGTATAGAGATACTTAAGTATCAATTGCTAAGAGGGTCCATGCAGGTTGTCTACAAGGCACAGCTCTCTTTTTCATATAATGAATTTGGAAAAACCCAACAGGAAAAATTCAGACTAAGTAAGCCCGGTGACTTGCAACCTAGTCTATAGCGAGTAAACTGGGTACCTGAAGTGTGTAAGTTTTTTGAGGAGAAATAATTCTGAAACAGAGACGAAGATCCATGTCTTCTGCGTCTAGTTTTATCAAAGAAGTGCGAAGATCAATAGTATTATAGCCTAAGCTGCCCTCAGTGAGCGAACCTGATCGATTATGTCTTGCCCGAAATCGACCAAAAACTCCAGTATTATGGTCAGATGATCCACTATAGTGATGATGAGATCCCTGAGAACACGAATAGCAGATAAAGTCAACCATTATAAACAAACATAAACTATAAATATAAAGAAAGATAAAGGATCTGCTAAACTGCTAAATAGATGGTTAGTTCCAGAATCTATACTTCTATAGATAAAAACAACAGCATGAGGAAGTGCCAGGTAAATTTTACGTGCAACTACTCATTAAAGGCTTAATATTCCTGGACCTGATAGGCTTATATCAAAATCCACTATAATTTTAGAAATTTCCTATCACAAGATATCACAGAGTTAAATCTGAAAGCTGATACAGCAATCTCATCATTTACTTATCTATTTCTTCACATATATTTTCCCGTTATTTCATAACAAATCTATTATTCATTTCAGGGGAAAAGAAGGACTTATGAAACGATTAATGAGATTTAAGAAATTGTACCAATTGGCATGTTGAACTATAACGCAAATTTGAAAGAACTAATGGAGGTCTCTCATGGAAATGAGGCAGGAAAAAGAGGTTTGCACGCGTACCATTGATTTATTACCATTAGTTCTGTAATAGTACATGGAGCCATGACTATCAAGGACAAAAAACTTTCTTTTCCAATCAGTTCTCAAACTTGACGAACGCTTTAATAGATACCCCTGTTTAATTACCTGCATCAGTACAAAGGAACTCTGTAAAACAATAAGAATTCAGCCTGTTCTGAAAACTAAGTGTAAAATGATTACAAAACGAGTCTCTATATGTTGCATAATCGCATTGGCGCACAAGATGCTAGGAGTAATTTTGTAGGGGCTATCAGGAAATTGACATAATCTAAAATGTATCAACAGATGTACAACAATGAGTGGCTTAAAATAATTGTGTTGCAGGTAGTAAAAAACAGTAATAAGCCAGATTTAAGAGCTACGGAACCAAAAGGTAAAACGTGAATTGCTCGCAATTCTTGCAAGAATGAAATCAGAAACGCTTACTTCCTTGTCTGCTGTTAAACTTGTTTCGGTATTTTTGTAAGGGATATTCCCACCAACACGGTTCCCGTTAGCACCAGACGACTCTGCATTAGCGACCAGCTGTTGGCTGTCTAATTCAGACTGGGTCCTGAATTCTTGAATGCGTCTTGCTAGTCGATCTTGTTCAATCTTAGACTGTTCTTTTGATTGCTGAGCATATGTTAATATCTATAAGAAGAACAATCACAAGTCAGCATCAGTGGATTTCATTAGAGATCATGAAACTTTGGCTATTTCACATCACATTTTACTAGAGCAAAAACTAAATCTTGGACAGGAGAGGCTTTTACCTATGGGTGTTCTTTTTAAATCCAGATAAACCAAGTTTTTGGAACTAAAAGATTGGGAAAGTCTTCTTTGATTTTAAACAAAAAGTTATCTTTCAAATTTTATGTAAGGAAATGTAAACATTAAAACTTAAATCGATGAATTAGATGACTTTGGGCTTCCAAAAGCCTAAAAAGTCTCTTCAAGACCTCAGTCCTTCTAACCTAATTATTACTTCCCCATTTGCACGTTTAAAGTCCCTGTGGGAACTATAGAAGCTCATATTTGTTTTGCACATCTAAAATATTGAGACATCAAGTTGACTACAAGTTTGTACCTGATGGATAAATGGTTCCAGTTGATTCAACAAGTCATATCCCTGAAACATAAAGAGGCCAAATTAAGGATCACAACATGACACAAATCTCAAACTTAGTTGGTCTTACATGGTAAGTACTTCAAATGTGAAATTAGAGCCCTTACAAGTTTGAAATATCTCAGATGGGCATCCATAATTGCGCTAATAGATTCTAAAAACTCATACTTCTTTTTCGCTTCAATAGTCATCAGTGAATTCACCTGCACTCTTCAACCAATGCAAAAATTTACTTAAAAGTAGGTATATTGAAAGTAAATAGCAAAGGCTTATGTTAGTAGAGTGTGCATACTAGATTGAAACGGCTCTTCTCAAATGTTGACTTTGAATTCTCCAGATCCTGTCATTAAAATATGACAGCACAAGTTAGTTACCATGCTGGGAAAAACAAGCACAGAGCATGTCAAATAGTATTAAGTAACGACAACATCTACATCTTGGCTTGTCAAATTAAAGAGTAGCTTTGCTTTACTACTTTTCCTACTGGACAGTTTCCTAGACTACATATGCGCAAACATTCTTATATGCATCATGTACACATACACCTATAGGACGTACGGACATCTATTGAACTAGACAGTCTAGAAATATGTGTATATTCATATGCGCATACGGGCTGGCACATTCCTTCGCTGTAATTTTGCTTCACTTTCCTTTGTAGCCACGAAGAGAAAGCAAACAAAAAGATATACATAAGAATAAATGTTCTACCTCTTCCAACTCTGCCACAATTTCTCCTCTTGTATTCTTCTTTAAAGACACAAACTTTTCGCGCGACTACAAGCAGATAAGAAAACTCATTAAACCAGTTCAGATGAAGAATATCAGACAAAGTTTTCAGTGCTGTGCATTCTTGTGGTGGTAACACCAGCCTATAAAACATACTTATTTTAGGCGAAGAATAAGGGTGTACAACTGCATATACAAGATATTAAAGGTGTTATACACTCCATAAGCAAGTACCTGATCATACGAATGAGCAGCTTTATCAAATCGATGGCGAGACTCCTGCAAAAGTAGAAACAGCATAGGGTTGGTTGGAATGATAAGCATGAGTTGTCGATCATATAATTGCAGTGCATGACATATGAAACATTTTTTTTTTAAATATGGTCAGTCTAAAGACCTTGAAAGCCGTATCCTTTTGAAATTCATATCCAAATTCCAAATGACTGTAGAATTTTCACACAATAATAAAGAGTAAAGTATTTCGACAGTCTGGAATGCAAAAAAAAAAAAAAAAAAAAAAAAAAAACAAATCTCCAGTTTATTGATCAAAGTCGAATCTATAAAAGTTGAGAAACTCAGTACACTGGGAAAAAAAAACAAATTGATCAAATTTAGCAGAGAAAATGAATACCTTAGCTTCTTGTAGATCAACACTAATAAAGTTCATCAACCTCTCAAGTAGCACATGCTCCACCTAGAAAAAATTTCACATAAAATACCACAATTGTTATATAAAGTGAGACATTGTTAAGGCATATGCACTTTAATAAATTGCATATTTGGCATTTTATACTCAAAACTATCTTATATTTCTTTCATTGCTCACAGAGTTGATTAGAAGCTCAAACGGACATTTCCAGAAAATAATCAAAACGGGACACTCTGAATCAGATCTTCATTTAAATTACCAAACAAAACTATGCTCTTAATGATGATAGGGATCTTTGAATCTTTACTGGCATTTATAATAGCTCACAAGATACTATGAGCATACCTGTGAGCAAAGAAACTCCTTATAAGAGGCAAGCTCTCGAAGTGCATTTATGAATTTGGATATAACGGGCCCTGGTGTCACTCAAAATAATAAGAATCAAATAAGTTAAATCATAGCAAATAGAGTCATAATTCAACAAATGAGCAAGACCACAGACCTCCAATTGAAAGACTGATAGGATCATCAGGTCCACCCCCAAATTCTTCCAGACAAGCTGCAAAAGCACTTTCTCCTTTAGATGCCTCTCCCAAAGTCCCCCTAGAAAGCAAAGTAAATTTCATTCGTATCAGCAACCAATAACATGTCTGGCCACATAGATACAATGACAAAAGTGCAGTAGCAACAAAACAATGTTACGATGTTAACTTATCACATAATCTAAGATTTACATGAGAATGGTAAAACAATCGAGAAAGCTTTAATGGTCAATCCACATTTGCTAATTAAGTAAAAGAAGATACAAATTGGTAATTCCAACTTCCACTTTCAGAATATATGTCACTCTCAGAAAACATTCCACAATTGATACTCTAAGAATCTTCAGTCAACAGAAAGATCAGAGTAAAACAGTAGAAAGAAAAAGGCAGATGTAGACATACATAAACTTCTTAACACCTTTGTATAGCTTCTGACAACGATCTTTAAGCTCGTCAGCTGTCCCCTCCAAGGAACAAACCTGATCAAACCAATTAGAACAGGCACAAGACAACAATTTTGGTGATAAAGTCTCACAATTTATAACAAAAACCCTGAATCTGAAATCCGCAGAAGGTAATTACACACCATAGCTTTTCAATTTTACCTGTTTCTGAAACATTGGGGAATCCTCCAGATTGATAAAGGTCGCCATTGGTTAAACAAAAAGGAAGAAACTTTCAGACAAAGAATGGAGATTCGAGTCGAGTGAGACAAGTGAGTCGAATTTTGGGTTCTGATTTGGTCCGAATTGGATCTGGCGAGATCCAGAGGCGTTTTCGGTTGGTGATGAATATGATAGTGATTGATTGCTCTGGACATAGCTACTAGAATCCACAACTAATTCATATTTTCCAATATACCCTTCTTCGTATCTTTATTTTAAAAACAAATCTTTTTTTATGTGTCATTAACTTAAATAAATAAATAAAGAGTTTTGAGTCAAATATTTTCTAAAAATTCAAATTAATTCTCAAAAACAAAAAGAAAATTTAACTTATAGTAATGAAATAAATTTTCAATTTCTTAATTTGTTGGGAGCTTTCTGAAATTATTTTTACACTTATTCACAATAAGTCAACCATTATATAGAATTGTGATTTTCTTCTCTAAACAAGTCCTTTCATGTGAAATGGTTTCCAAAGCTTTGTGCATTCTGTTGAGAATCCTCTCCATAGTCTTTCTCATAGACTTAATCTCATTCTCTGTTTTCTTTATCTTTCTTTCCCTTGACTCTATCTTCTTCCTTCTTCCCACAACTTTCTTCCTCTTTTGTTCACCTTTTAACTCCATTGCCTGTATAGTATATTACAGAATTGGCTAATTCGGTAAATCATATATTCATAATAAAATGGAATCAAGAAATCCGGTTAGACCTGAATCTGGTCGCGTAAGTCCTTGGTAGAAGGTAACGATTTCCACAGAGAGGCTTTAGAAGGAGCATTAACAAACACTTGATCTCTCTCACATTCAAATTCCCTTTGCTTCCTACTATATGTTTCTTCATCGATTGTGATTGTGCTTGTGGTATTTAAATATGGCCATTTCTTGAAAGTATATAAATTCCACATCTGCTCTAGATCAATAATAAACAGATTAATTAGAAAAACATCGAACTTGGTAAAACACATGCAAAGTACAACGACACCTTCAATTTTTAATAGTATAATAGAAATTTGTTACACTAATTAACCTGTTCTTCAACTTGTGCAAGCGATGAACCAGAGTCGATATCCTTATTTGGATTCAGCATCTTAAGAAGGCGTCTCTCACCACCATCCATACAATGCGCATTGTGTAACATCTGATGGTTTAGATTCTGTATTATATAGTAAAAGAAGATCTGTTTGTATAACACTTTGAAATCATTAATAATCATAGATCAAACTAAGGATATATATGTGATAAGGGTTTCTCACATGGATATTAATCTCTCGTTCCCCAGACGCAAATGATATAACAGCCTTCTTGTCACGATATGCGTTGTTAGCAAAAGTTAGTTTGTCTAGCACCATCTTCTCAGGGCACTTTGATCGAAAGTACACTATCGGCTGGTAATCCTCAATCGGTCTCCATCTATGGTTCAAGTTGTATTCTAGTCCTGATATGTACTGTTCAAGAACAAGCTGTGCTTGAGAGTAACATTCACCAGCTTAGTTAATTTGATCCACAATAATAAATATAGAATCAACGATTTCATAACAAACATACCGTTTTCTCTCTGATTTCTTTGTCGATTTGAAGCATTTGTTGTTGCATCTCTTTTACCATATTCTCGTTCTCTTCTATTGACTTCGCATAGTGGTATTGATTCCTCTTGGATCCAACAATATCATGATGTCCTACATTTCGACTAGTTTTCTTTCTTCCAATCTTTGCGACCTCCATAGCCTCGGAAAATTTTAGATTGAGAAATGGAAAAAAGGTTTTTCAATCAAGGTTTACAAAATGGAAGAAAGTTGCTTGAGTTTAAAATGCAGAGGGTTGAGACATTGATATAAACTTAGTTGTCTCTCTATACAATTTTAAAATTAACTTATTTGGAATTTGGTTTGCACTCCAAGGAAGTTGGCCATTTTGCCACCTTTTTATTTGCTTAGTTTAATCCAACCACACTATAAAGTAGTACTATTTTCTAAGTTGAGAAATACCTACAAGTTTTATATATTTGCACATATTGGAGTAGATTGTGTATTCGAATGAATAAATTAACAGTCTCATCACAAGTATATTAGTATATGAATGAATTATTTGTGTGTTTAAAATGAAAAATTAAAGTCTTAATTAAATTCCAAACAAATATGGAGCAATCTTCATGAGAGGCTCGAGGGTGCTCACATGAAACTTCCTCCCGAAAAGAAAACACACATTCGTCACCTCACCTTCGTAGCTACAATTCGAACCGAACCGGATCCGATCCAAGAACCCGACCCGAATATCTTTCCTCACAAACCTCGCTGGATGGGACCCACCTCTTGACCAATCAACCCACGTCACTGTCCGGTTCGAATTCATCTCCGGACAAATCTTGTTAACTAACGTCGGAAGATAATGCTCGTCGATATAACACGGCGGTCGGCAGTGATCCTTAAAGACGGCGTAGTACCGGCGATCAGAGACGATCTCGGCGGCGACTCTACGTGAGATTTCGAACCATTGGTTTCCTTTCCGCCAGTCAGAGAGCGACACGTGTGGGAGCATTTTAGGGGTGTAACGGCCTCGGCCCATGGGCCTTGGGTCGTCGAATGAGCCGAGGAAAGAGCGAGTGGAGCGCGTGAGGTAAGTGTAGATTGTGGTGAAGTTGAAGAGAGGGATACAAGTCTCGGAGAGGAGGACGAAGCGTGCGTTGGAAGGTTCTAGTAGGGCATGAGATATAAGACGCTTCTCTGCATCCATCATCGAACATTTTCCCCATTCAACGGCCTACAATATTTTACAAATGTCAAAGTATCGCAATGTTATCTTGTAAAATACAATAATATGTTAACCAACAAGGCAACAAATTAAACCTAATTAATGAATGTAAATATATAATCATATACCTTGCTTGGTATCCGTTTCTTGTAAAATACTGAAGATTCCGGCGGCTCTTGAGTGAACTCCGGCGAGGTATGAACGTAGATGGAATAAAACCCTTCATGACCTTTGAAGAACATTTCCCAAAGAGGGGACAACGGCAAATTCCACCTCGTTAGAAACATGAACGCAACCTTTGGATGGGTCTCATTCTTCATGGGGCTGCGTGGGGCCATCGCTGCTCGCCACATCAGCTCTTCGTCTGCAATATTACTACCAGAGCTGCGAGGAGAAGGAGAAGGAGGAGGAGAGAGGGAAGGAGAAGTGAGAGGATTTGAGGAGAGAGTGTGATAATCTTCGACGAGGAAGAGTGATGTTTGGAGGCGTTGGTTAAGGTAAAAAGCAAGGAGGATGACGAGAGAGGAGACAGAGGAGAAGAAGACAACGGTGCCAAGGATGTGAATGTATCGGAGACTTATCGGTTCTTTCTTCGAATTCATCCGTAAGTTGAGTTCTTTAACAAAGGTTGTAATCTTTTGCTTCTTCATTTTCCTTTCTTGTGTCTATTGATTTTAGTCTAGGTTCTTTGGCTTGCGTCGTTGAAGTCCTATTTTGTGTGTGAATAAGTGTATGCATTTATAGTGCATATTAAGAACGCGTCTCCAAAGTGGTGCTAAAGTATATTGTAGAATGAGATTACCGTTTTGGCCACAAAATAAGCCTATAAAGGAATCGAAAGTTCACAATCAATTATGTTGATTCTTTAATATATACTTATAATAATTAATAGAAAAATAGGATCATGTAATTGATCCATATACTCAGGATTAGTAAACCTAGGCATGATGTGTGAATTGTGATGTGTATACATGATGGACGTGCATGGTGTGAGAAGAAATGTGCATGGGAATTGTGGGTTTAGTGAAACGTGATTTAGTCAAGTGAAAAAGAAGAGAAGAAGAGCATGGAATTTGCGGCTATGTAAAATTATGGGTATGCTAAAAAGGTTAAAATGTTAACTGTTTTTTCTTTAACCTTAACAAAACTTAAAAACTTGGAAGGGCTCAAAACCCATGTCGAATTTAATAAGCCCAAAAGGCTTCAATGTTTAATAAGCCCAAAAGGCTTTCAATGTTCATAACGAACAAGACCAATTCCAATAATTTACAAAAGCTGGCTTCATCTTCTTAAACGTTGCTCTATGTATCCCAAACCCGACGAATTTTGGTTCGCTGCTGCATAATTTTTACCCATACATCTTCCTCATCTTCTCTCTCCGTGTTGACTCTTGAGGCGATCCAACAAACAACAACAACAACGCCGCGATTCTCGAGGGTAAGTAGTCATACGATTTCAGCTGATTTTCCAGGATGGTTTCAATTTTGGGTTTATGCAGAAGATATTTAATAGATTGTGTGTCCGCAATCTGAAAGTTGCTGCTAGGTTTCTGTTTGTTATACCTATTTAGATTCTGATAGGCTGTTTCAATTATTAACATGAGTTGTTGAATCTGGAATTTGCAGGACCAATCCGTTCAGAGAGATTAAAGCTGAGCTGAGCTTCTCCTTATAAAGGAAGATACTGCTTGTTCTACGGAATTTTGAGAGATGCCTCGGGACTTGTCAAGATCGAGGTCACCGTCTCCATCACCTTCACGTCGTAGAAAGCACTCGAGGTCTCCCGTAAGGCAGAGGCATAGCAGGAGGAGTAGAAGAGACAGAAGCCCTTCTCCATACTCATCTCATTCGTATAGCAGGTGATACCCCTAGTGTTTGTTTTTTCCGCTATTCGTTTGCCTTAGTTATCATTCGTTTATACGAACTGTAAGAAACATTGGTGGAACACGGTTATAGATAGACATGTAAAGTTTACAGACTCAAGAATTGCTTTTAGTAAAGTTCCTACTTATAGATATATTTTCTACCCTTCTCTAAAAGAGAGTGCAATGTCTGGATGCTGCTGGCTCTGTATCGTAAGCGTTTTTTTGAGTGATGCTGCGTATTGGAAATATATCGTGTTTATTTGGCTGTTGTGATTAAATTTGTTGCAAGAGAATATGTTTTATGACCTGAGCTTTGTGATTTTTAGAATGAAACCTGTATATTCGGTAAAGACATAAGTTAAGCTGGGATAATAGCACTACTGATAGTCTGATCTAGTTTATATTTTAATTGTATCTGTAGATTATTAGTTAGAATCAGTTTTAAGAGCGACTATATTATGTTCTTTTAAATGGAGTTTGTTAGCAATAGTGATACAAAACCACCACTATTCCTTAGGTAAGATAATATAGTAATTTGTTGAGAACATGGCTGAGAAGCTAGGAAAATGATACATGCGCTTACCATTATAAAATAGCTCAGTTTCTTCCCGTTCCCACGGGAGGGGAAATGAGCAGCTGATGGATTGCTCTTAGGTGTTCTTTCATTGATCCCTTGTCTCGTTAGCTTCTCTTCGTGTGATAAAAGTTGGAGCTGATAATTCTTTACAGTGTATGAGGTAACTGCACATACTTTTGTTTTCTTTATGTGTAACTGTGGGCTACCTGATGCCTAGTCTTCACGTGCGTGGTACTTCATTAGTTCCATCTTTTTGCTTACTACTTTATTTTGGGTAATGTTCAGGCGAAAAAGTCGTTCTATTTCTCCTAGGCGCCATCGAAGTCGATCTGTTACTCCTAAGAGACGTTCTCCAACCCCAAAACGTTACAAAAGACAAAAGAGTAGGAGTTCAACTCCATCTCCTGCAAAAAGATCTCCCGCCGCAACCCTTGAGTCAGCCAAAAATAGGAATGGAGAAAAACTTAAAAGAGAAGAGGAAGAACGAAAAAGGTAAATCAATACAAAATTTTGAAGTAAGATGGATGTTATGGTGAAATTAAGGTTTTTTGTTCTCAAATGTTATTTTAGTGTAGTGTGGAAGTCCTTGATTGTTAGTCTCAAAAGTGCGACAGGTTTTATGGTATTCTCTCACAGGCTTTGCTTATGGAAGATAAGCTATATTTCGATTTGTTTATATTTGATCCTCTGGCACAAATGTTCGTACTATCTCGATTTGATGAGTTACCGTTTGTCATTACATGGATCATGATTGACTTAGAGATGTAAATATGTCCAAAGCACAAGAATAATCTTGGTGAAGGTTTGCTTGTGTTATGGTGACAAAAAAGAAATTTCTTCACGAAATTTACCATTGGTATTGGGAGGAGTGAAAATGGAAACGATCTCAACATTTTTTACGGATTTGCAATAAAATTTTGGTCTTTTGCTGTTCAAGATTGAAGACATCAGGAAATGAGAAAGTTCAGGTGATATTCAATATTCTGAACCTGCTGTGGATGTCCTCTAATTTTTCACTGTATTTGCTACCAGGCGACAGCGTGAAGCAGAACTGAAGCTAATAGAGGAAGAAACTGTGAAACGGGTTGAAGAAGCTATTCGAAAGAAGGTCGAAGAAAGCTTACAGTCTGAGAAAATCAAAATGGAAATTCTAACGCTGTTGGAGGAAGGGCGAAAGAGACTTAATGAAGAAGTCGCGGCTCAACTTGAGGAGGAGAAAGAGGCTTCTCTTATTGAGGCTAAAGAAAAAGAGGTAATGTCTATGAGCTACTTTTTAGACCTTAGTTTTCTAGGTGGAGATTTTTGAATACCTTGTTACACAATCAGATGGTCCGGAAAAACTTTGCTTGTGGCATATTAAAATGAATTCGAATTGCATATTAAATTTGGTATTATAAATCTGTCCATCATAGAGCATTTTGAAAAGAGAGCCTTTGTTTCAGGGTGTTATGCGGTGTTTGTCACAGGAAAGAGAGCAACAAGAGAAAGAAGAGAGGGAGAGAATAGCAGAGGAGAACCTAAAGAGAGTGGAAGAAGCTCAGAGAAAAGAAGCAATGGAGAGGCAAAGGAAAGAGGAGGAACGGTATCGAGAGCTAGAGGAGCTGCAACGACAGAAAGAAGAAGCGATGCGAAGGAAGAAAGCTGAAGAGGAAGAAGAACGTCTCAAACAGATGAAACTGTTGGGTAAAAACAAATCACGGCCTAAATTATCCTTTGCCTTAAGCTCCAAGTAAATGCGTGCATGCATGAAGATAAAAGGATTGATGTGATGGATGATGATATGCATCTTCTTCCTCTCAAAGATGCTTTATGATTATTGTTATTAGTGCTTCTTGTTGGAGCTTAAACTCTTTTATGGCTTTTAATTTTTTGTAATTCTATTTTTCTCGTTTTGTAATTTTACGTTAGGTTAATGGTGATGAATGATAATATAGCAATGATTCAGAAAATTTATCACTCCATCACCAATAAAACAACTAAAAAACAAAAATCCTGGATTATTTAATAATTATCACTTGAGGATATTTACATATTTTCTTGTTATATACGTAAAAATTTGGCAAGCGTGAAAGTTGGGAAGCTTTGTTTAGTTTAGTTAAAAAAAACTCTTGAGATTTAGGTTAGAGCATTGTTGTTGGTTAGAATGACGACGATGTCTGATCTTGACGAAATTATGGTAGCTGAGATACTTTGCAGGACTCCGATGACATGTCTGAAAACAGTGCGATCTGTTTGCAAAAAGTGGAATGCTTTATCCAAAAAATGGTTTTTTTTTGGTAAAGCGAAGCAGTTTCTTGGATTCATGATGATGGATTCTAGGGTTTGTTCCTTGAGATTTGATCTCCGCAAGGACTTGGTGGTCGAGCCACCATCTATAAAGCAGGTAAGTATACTTGATCAAATAGAGGTATCTAAAATCTTTCACAGCGACGGTTTATTGTTATGCATAATCAAAAACGACACGACGAGGCTCTTGGTCTGGAATCCGTATTTGGAGCAAACGAGGTGGATCCAACCCAGACACAATTTCCACATATTAGACTGTTATGCTATCGGACATGACAAAAACCGTAAGCACAAAATCTTGAGGTTTGTGGATGATTTCCTCCCTGTAGAAAACGTGGTTTTCGGGTACGAAATCTACGACTTTAGCCTTGATTCATGGAGGGTTCTTGATGTCACTCCCGACTGGGACATATAGTGTTTTCAACGTGGCGTGTCTCTCAGGGGAAACACTTACTTTTTCGCTAAAGAGAGATATATATTTGAAGGAAAGGGACCGGAAGAAATAGATATAACAGAGACTGAAGACTTTTTACTCTGTTTTGATTTTACGGCTGAGAGATTTGGACCGCGTCTTCCTCTGCCTTTTCACTCTTATTACGCAGAGACTGTGACTCTCTCTTGTGTTAAAGAAGACCAGCTCTCCGTCTTGTGCCAGCGCCAGCCCTCGGAACCATCTGAGATCTTGGAGATTTGGGTTTCCACTAATATCCAGCCCAATGCAGTGTCGTGGAGCATTTTTTTGAAAGTGGATATGAGACCACTCACTGGTTTTCAGTTTAACGATATGGCTGGGAGTTTCTTCATTGACCAGGAGAACAAAGTCGCCGTGGTTTTTGATCTTGACCCATCCCAGATTTGTCGCTACCAAACAGCTTACATCATTGGACAAGAATATGGAGGATACTTCAACTCTGTTAATATCGGAGAAGTTCCAAATCTCTGGATACCTGGCAGCGTTGGATATGCTGACACCACGTCTTGTATCCCGCCTGTGTGCTCCTCTTATGTTCCAAGTTTAGTGCAGATAGGTTAGCTAGTTTCAAAGTTTTCATAATTATGTTTCTTGCATCTCTTTTTACTTCCTTTCGTTTTTCAAATTTCAAGACTGATGTCTGCTGCTCTGCTTATCATGTGTAAAAGCATTTCATCATGTCATCCATGATAGGAGGCAAATTGATTTTACAGAGAATTTTAATCATATCAAAATTACAAACATTTTCACTATTATGAGGCTTTTGAAATGTCAATGTACATCAAGGATGTGTAAACAAAGGCATTGAGAAGAAAATTGTTGATCCTACCTTTCTTCTGGGAACACCTTGTGTAGAAAATTGACAAAGCGTTTTGAGTAAGTAGAAGGTTCGGTCACAGATATTGTCATCGGATCATACTGCAAAGATTTGCAAGTATGTTCCACTTTCTTCTTGGTGTTATACTCCTGCAAAATATCTATGATTCCCATGTACACAACCACATCGTATACTTCAAAAAGCTCAATTGTCGCTGACTCTTCCTTGTCCTCAATAAGCTTGTGATGAGCTTGTGCCGGCATGTTCACTCCTAATTGTACCCGCAGCCTAAAAAAATAGTTCCAATGACATTCTTCAGCTATAAGTACTGGTCAAATGAAGAAAGCAAAAGAGGAAATAAGTAACCTTGCAGTTCCAGGAAGAATAAGATCAACTTCCTGCTCGCCAACGGAAAATGCTCTGAGTGTGCTCCCTCTGATGTGAGGACCCGGTGCAGTATTCACGGAATTGGGTTCATGAGTTACCAAAAGCAATCCTTTTGGAGGAATGGAGTGTTCCTGAGTCAAACCGACTGAAACAAAAATAAACATGAAACTGTAAGTCAAACATGCCCCATTCCTTCATTTCTCAGTTGTGTAATCATCTTCTTAAATAAAGACATGAAGTGGCTTAAAAGCTTGTCGTTAGGATACTGATAGAATTCAAGCTCACGGCTGAATTACCTAAGCCATCGAAAAACTATAATATGATGTGAAAAAGGTATCCGCTTGAAACACTGGCACCTACCATCTACTGAAGAAACGCTTTCTTGATCTGACATTGCATTTGGAGGCTCAAGGATATCATTAAGTTGGCCAGGAGCTCTAAAATGTAATCCCAGTAAAAGACTGTAGTCAATGATGTTCAGCGATTCCAAAAACGAGCAGTCTAAGTAAATTTGCCTGCCATTTGGGGACAACAAGAAGGTTCCACAAACAATTAGAAACTTTCAAATGCAAAACACAGCTGTTTAATCGTTGTTTATGATTTGATGCTCCAAGAGATTGTAAGCGATTTCAGAAAGCAGATTTATGTAGAAAATAGCCGTGCCACATAAAGTTAGAGCTTCACTTTAGCAAGATAAATGATATAAAGAAAAAGGTATTGCACTCACTTGAAAAGGGCTTCCCGTAACAGCTTGTCCATATGAAATTCATAAGCTAGATCAAGATCTTTCAATGTGGTCTTCTCTTGGATTTTGATCTTTTCAGTAAATCTCCCTTGAGTTGAACCCTTTAGATCATAACGACGATGAATCTTCAATTCTGTGCAAAACATATTCCCCATGACTACAAAGCGTACCTATCAAAAGACCACAAAGCTTATGCTAAAAAAGGTGGAAACATAATGGAATATAAGCTATAAAAGGGACGAGAGAAGTTCTTACCTTTTTACCCCACTTGAGGGTTATTCTGTGAACTCCAAAAAATTTGGTTATAAGTGTGTTTTCATGGTCGCCTACATGTTCATAGTACTTAGGCAACATTCTGAGTAGAACCTAGAAACAAAAAAAGCTGGATGGTTTTAGTCATTAGTATCTGTTATATAGACATTTAGAACGTTACCACCAAATACTAAAGAGTTCAACAATATAGACATTGTTTCTGCGACATAGCAAGAGGGGCTTATAACATCACTCTAAACCAATACTATCGGTAAAGACGAGAAAAAGTCAAATCACAGATTTGTTCAGTTAGTTCAAACCTGCAACTCAGACTTTTTTAAAGTCTTGATCACAAATCTGTCGTCATGAGAAAGGTAGAAGATACTGCCACTTTTCCCGGGGGAAGAAATTTCTGTCAGGCCATCATCACCACAAATAGACATCATGTACTCTGCAGCATCTAACTTGAACATCTGCCTTAAATTCCTGAAACATTCCATTGAAAATCACGCACAGTCTATCAATTCAAAGAACAGGTTCCATAATCACTTGTTTCATATTTTTTCGTCCCACGGCTACGTAATCCAAAAAAGTAATGGATTGCACTCATTGCGTTTGGGAGGTAAACAACCCAAATCGAAAGTTCTGGCTTTCTCAAAAAGTAAGATTTTCTAGGATGCACTAAGAATCATGTCTATGAAGAAAATAATCCTTTTGGTTAAAACTTTCTGCCTAAAGCAGATAACATGGAACTCAAAGCGTAAAAAAGATGCACCTCTCTACAAAACTTACTTGCTATGTTACCCAATCTATACGGTTTATCGTTAATTAAACTACTTTATTTAAGAAAGGTGTTCTATCCGACCAAAGGAACAACTGAGGGATCACACAGAGCTAAGTAGTTCGTAATTTTTACAAAATACATCTAACTTGAGAACAGTATCCAAGAACTAATATACACATTCAAAGATTATCTACTCTGATTCTAAAGTTCTTTGGTAATCAGCCAGAAGAAAGCTGGTTTACCTGAAAACCATGGGACAATAGTCTTTCCAGGAGAAGTCGACAGATTTGTGTGGAGGGGTAAAATTGGAGCCGTCTCTAGGGAAGAACATCTTTGTTCTAGCGTTCTTACCAAAGTCAGAAGCACGCACTTCTCGCCTCGGCACTGGTGTAATTTTTCCTACAGTATACCTGTGAACCTCAAAAGATTGTTGTGTTAGAGGAAGAACTAATTATAAACCAATCTTAGTGACGTTTGCAGTAGATATACAAGGCCATCATATAAATATGCAAGCAGGTTGTCTCTTGGCCTGTATACGGATCTGAGTCTAAAATCAAGCCATATTGCAGAAATAATACTCATAATGTGTCATAGGCTATAACAGAGCAGTCTCAAGAATCATGAAAATTGAGAAACATATTTAAAAGAAGTGGTTTTACGTAAAGCTCTCCAGCTTGCTATGTTTGACGAAGAAGAATATTTTAACATATTAAAAAGAAGTGGCTTAGGTTGTTGATTTAGTTTACCTGATACCAAGTTGGAGATTTAGCATTAAGTAATAATTGTGTTCCCCCCTAAGAAAGGTCATTAAAGACCTAGCCCTGACTTCTCTTGGACGATTTGGAGGTTTAATTTTGTGTGACCTGTCAACGGAACTCATAATAGTTTCTCTAATCAAAACTCCTTGCATGTATTCCCTTTCATAAACAATACGGTTCTTATCTTGTCCCTCGCTTTGGCCTGAGCCAGAAAACCGTGCAGACTTAGATACTGGCCCATGACATGTAAAGTCTCTTGGAGGATCACAGGTGGTTTCACCAGCTGAAGTTTTCACAGAAAGACTTTGTGTCACAGTGTTTAAACTCCTTAGCTCCTCAACATTTACCGATGCACTGCGAGAAAGTACAAACTTTCCAGTGTCATCATATTCAAGAGAGCGACACCACTTCTTTAGAGATGGTTGTTTAGTTCCAGCAGGATAAAAGACTCCCTTCCCGTCTTTTAGGCCTCGGGACCAGGTACCATAATATAAACATCCATCAGCAAACTTATAAACTCCAGAGCCATGTCTAAAGCCATTCAACCAAAAACCGTCATAAAGATCACCGTTTTCCCATCTCATAACTCCTCTCTCACACATCTTACCCTTTTTCCAGTTCCCTATGTACCTATTTCCATTGGTCCAAGAATAACTACCACGCCCGTCTTGTAATCCTTCTTTCCACAAACCGTCATATAGATCTGAGTTACAATACTCTTTCCTGCCAAGCCCATGCCTCACATTCATTCTCCAGGCTCCGCTGTAGACAGACTCATCAGGTGAGGTCATGGTGCCAAAACCATGAAGGTATCCACCAGAGAAATCTCCCTCATATTTAGCTCCAGATGACCAAATAAGCTTCCCTTTACCAGAGATTTTGCCTTCATCCCAATCACCCTCGTAGATAGTTCCATCTGACCATGCATACTTTCCCTTCCCATTAGGAATTATTCCTTTCACTTCCCCAGAATAGAAATCACCATTTGGGAATTCTCTATCTCCAGACCTGAAGATACACAAAGTATCATTTCACTGAAGGAGGTAAAAATACTAACTTTCAGGAAGATTGATTAACAATAAAAAAAAACACCTCATATCCATCTGGGATTAGCTTTTGGTGATCCTAGAACATTGTTCCGCAACTTACATATGATTTGTAACCTGTCCTCTTGTGCACATGATACAATTTTCTGCATAAGCTAAGAAAAAACAACAAGATTCCTAAGATAAAAATCCATTCTTTAACTCAAGTCATCACAATTTGTTATCCACAAGCATACAGATTATGAATCAAAAAGTTTCCAGAGAATGAATTAATGATGCAGAAGACGAGAGATTCTCCTGGAGATTCCATCACTCATTTTGACTGAAAAACCAGAGCCTAAACTTGAGGGTCAACTAAAATAAGGTTCAAGCAATAGAAGTTTATCAGTGATTTGTCTCAAATCCAGTTTTCCCCAGAAAATAAATAGCCATTAAAGTCAGAAAGCAACTTAGTAGTCAAATATCAGCATTACGAAGAAATAGCTATTGCGAAGCAGATTGATTAAGAAAACAAAAAAGAAGTAATCTTTAATTTGTGATTTGAGTAAGTCATACACAGAAGTAAGAATCTAGAGGTCGAATCTTCAGAAGATGACTCTTACAAGTAAACAATTTCAAAGAAGAAAACAAAATCGGACCTGGATTCGCAGGAGACTTGCTTACCGAGATGATGAAACTTGTGAAATCGAAGAAGAAAAGGCTGAAGATTGATAGAGCAAAAGCTTTGCTTTGTTGCGTTGAGAAGCTATTGCTGCTGAGAATTTATTCTTTGAATTTGTGTTGTTGCCCCCATTGCACCAAGTTCCATTCAAACACCTTTCTTTCTTTTCTTTTTTAGCGAATTTATGCTCACCTCCATTTTTTTTTATTTTTTTCCTTATATAATATTTTATTACATATCGACTGTCTGGTAATAAATACGGACACATACTTTAAGAAAAGAAAAAAAGAAAAAACGATTTTATTCAGACGAAAATAACGACAGATTAATAATATGAGAAGCTTTGGCTAAATACAATTTTATACGAAAATATAAAACATATTAAGTAAATTCTTAATTTATTACCAACCTAATTTCTGTTTTCTCGTTACAGTCAACCAAATAATCATAAGTTCAAAACGAAATCAATAATTAGGATCGCATATAATGGTCAGACTGTCATATCATTCAGGACTCTCAAATCCATATTTTATTGCAACGTTCATTATATTTGACTATTCCACATATAACACACGTCTAGCTCATGTTACAAAAAAAAGGGTATTCACAAAATACGCGAACTGTTCTAGCTAATGACCTAATGTTATATACAAAAAAATGTATTAGAATACAATATTATCATCTTCGATCGTGTGGAAACATTTTCACATGTAGCCTTAACACTTTACATAATCTTAGCAAAAATGAGACTTATTAAACTTTCATATTTGAGTACTGAATCACATGTGGTTGATCAGTGGCCATTAACCCACCAGGGCTCTTGGTCGAATAAAACCTTTATTCCATCGAGATAAAAGCATTTTCTTCAGACACTATATTGTATATAGTATGTGGTGGCGTTGAATATGTGTGCCTTTGTGTAGTTAATTAGTTATTGGATTTGAATTTCTTAAAAAGTGGTGTCAGTTCAACCATAAATTTGTTTCCGTCAAAATTCAACAAATTATTTTCAAATGTCAGAAAAATTGCAGAAATTGTATTCCTCGATAAAGTAGGTCAACCAATATCGATCATATTTACATCTTCGAATTCTTACGTTGACTATTACATCGCACCTATATACTATCAAATAAACCAAAGTATTTATTGACGTTGACTAATCCTAACTCCACAAAGATGTGAACAATAACGATAACTTCTCGAAATCTTGAGGGAAACCCACCTTCTGTTTATATATCCGAATCGGACCAACCTCGAGGAGCTCCTCTCAAACTTTTTTGTTGGTTTGATGAAATAGTAAAACGTATGCATTTTTGTGTGATAGGTTTTAGAAACACAATTAAATCGCACTAATGCAAAAAAATGATTTTAAATCGGAAAAAGACGTTGCACACCGTCCAGGATCAGATTCAGATATCGCTGAATAAATAAAAAAGCCCGACCACTAAAATATTGTTCTGCTGATGATTTTTTAAATAACTAAATTTAGATGCGATTAACGATGTTGACGTCGGAAGATATATATAAAAGAGATATGGACGATGTTGTTAATCGCGATTCCAAGTGATAGGGACTTGGTGAATCGTGACAACACAACAAAACAAGACAAATGATATTGATAGGACCCTTACTATATTGCTAGTTATTTTTGTTGCTTCTGCTTCAATGCTTATTGGTTATTATTAGTATGGAGTTCAAATCTTTGTCTTTTCTTCTGTTCAACTAATATGTGTTTAAATCCGTATGAAAATAATTTAACGATTGGAAACTATCGAATTTCATTGTGCTTGTATGTGTATTCTATAATCCAATGACTAATATTATACTACGAGATTCGATTCCAATGACGGTGTAAGTTAAGTATTGTGATAGTGGTAAGCTACTCGCATATGTTACCAAAAAAGAAGAAGATAAAGTTACTCGCATATAATTTGAATGTGTGATTAGCAAAATACTGGTCTAGATAGTCCTAGCGTAGTATGAAATAGTATAATTTTACATGTTACATATATGAGTTAATAGGGGTATATCAAAAAGTAATATATGAGTTAATAGTTTTTTTTTTTTTTAAATACCAACTTTGTAGGTTAAGAATTCCATAAAAAAAATTGACCAAAGCGAGAAGAAATGGTGAAGTGGTTAAAAATTCAAAAAAAAACAAAAAAAAATGGTGAAGTGGGTGTCACGAAACGTATGAAGAGAAGGGGAGTGGGGCTGTGCTTGTTCCTTGTCGGTCTCCTGCCGTACAAGCCGATGCAAAGAATCTGTTTTCTGTTTTTGAATTCTTTCTTCTACAATACATATGTAATTTAGAGAAACTAGGTTCAATAGAAACGCCATTTTGTTGAAAAACATGTCAGTGATGACAAGTTATTATTTTTCTTGTATGAAAGTGCATGGAGCAATACATAGGACGCACAAAGAACAGTGCATGATGTGACAAGTGCGTGCGCATGGGAATATTTGTCCAGAAAAACTATTTTGTTACTGTACCTCTTTTTTTGTTTGTCAAAGATTTTGTTACTGTTCCTCTCAGAATTTTCGTCACCAATTTGGATATGGACAACATTACAAAATTTGGTGTTGCACTTTTTTTAACAATATGGCCCGTTAGATAATCCTTTCAAATTAATGGTTTGCCTAAAAGCCCATTTGTCTCTCCCGAAAAGCCCATCATAAAACGGCGTTTGTCCTTGCGTTGTTGAGGATGAGATTTGGCCATTTGGGATTAGAACTTTTTTCTAATTTACTATACTACCCTTCACTTCTCAAACTAGCACTAGATTACAATTAAAAACGCGGGGATACTTTGGTAAAAGAAACAAGAACATGTTCAAAGATGGATGGATACTTTCGTAGGCTCTGGCTCGGTTAGCTCGAAAAAACAATGGAGACGCCACTTCTTGTGGGACTCGAACTACGTTGTCCTCCTCATCTCTTCAACACTCACTCTCGTCCCTCTTCATCTCTCTCCATTCCCGCCTTATCCTTACGAATCCTCACGCCGACGGCGGCAACGACATCTTCCGCTGTTATTGAATTACCGGCGAACGTAGCAGAAGCTCCTCGTTCCAAACGCCATTCCAATTCATACCTGGCGAGAAAATCCGCCATTTCTGAAGTTCAACGCTCCTCGGATTTTCTCTCTTCTCTGCAGAGGTCTTACTATCTATTACTTATCACTTATCTTCAAATTCTGTGATTCATTTTACTTCAGTCAACATTTCAAAAATTTGTCTTTAAAAACGTATTTTGTTCTTAACAGAAGTAAACAAAAATCTCTAGAATGCTCAGTTCTGAAGTAGATGTAGTAGTGCCTGCTAATGGAATTGGTCTATACTCTATAGAATGTTAAATTGATTCAAATTGGGGAAAGTTAATTGACCACATCATTACTAGAGATACATAAGAATTCTTGTATCCAAGATTCGATTAATGAGCATGCCGTAATCTTTATACTCCGTCGTCAAGAGTGTTCAGGATCTGGATACTGTAGTTTCTCACGATGTAACTGTCCCCTCTGCAGATTAGCAACAGTTTTGAAGGTACAAGATTTGAATGTAATTTTGCGTGATTTTGGAATCTCTGGAAGATGGCAGGATCTTATACAGGTCTGTTGCTTTGAACATGGTTTCATAAAAACTATTGTATGTTTCATTGTTTCCTGAGGAACAAGAGTTCCAAGATGTGCATAGTCAATCAAAGTGTTTTTCTTTTTGTAGCTCTTTGAATGGATGCAACAACATGGAAAGATTAGTGTTTCAACTTACAGTAGCTGCATAAAGTTTGTTGGGGCCAAAAATGTCTCCAAGGCTCTAGAAATATACCAAAGCATTCCAGACGAGTCTACCAAAATCAATGTCTATATATGTAACTCCATTCTTAGTTGTCTGGTCAAGAATGGAAAGCTTGACAGCTGCATCAAATTGTTTGATCAGATGAAGCGCGATGGTCTGAAACCAGATGTGGTTACATATAACACGGTATGCCAGCTGAAGTTTTCGTCACTTTAGTGAGTGTCAAAATATTTCGCATATTTTCTTCCCTTGAAGCTTAGAACGATTATTCCCCCTTTCACTTATGATTTAGATCCTTTAGCTTATTGAGACTTGCTGATACGTTTCTGCATTTAGAATTATATAGGTGAAAGAACCATGACTGCATATGCAACATCTCGTTTCGTTTGGCTTCTGAATTATATCTTATCTTTGATGTCTTAGTTGCTTGCAGGTTGCATTAAGGTAAAAAATGGATACCCTAAGGCTATTGAACTCATTGGAGAGCTGCCTCATAATGGAATACAAATGGACAGTGTGATGTATGGGACTGTCTTGGCCATTTGTGCTTCAAATGGTCGAAGTGAAGAAGCTGAAAACTTTATCCAGCAGATGAAAGTTGAAGGTCATTCGCCCAACATATATCATTACAGCTCTTTACTCAATTCATATTCTTGGAAAGGAGATTACAAGAAAGCTGATGAGCTGATGACCGAGATGAAATCAATAGGATTAGTGCCAAACAAGGTTTGTTTTTCTCATCTTATGTGATAGATGGATTTGTGTGAATGACTTGATATGACTTAACACAACCATTATATGCAGAAACACACCCTAAGAAGTGCACATTAAGAAAAAAATGAAGAAGTGCTTTAGATGTCAATTCTCTCTAATCATGGTTTAGACGTCAATTCGTTTAAGCATGGTTCAGATTTAACATATATCTGACGTAGGTCCATTCTCATTTTTGTAATCATCGTTTGAGCTCTGTGTAAAGGGCAAAATATAGTAGAATTAAAGAGAAACTTTGATTATAGGTAGATGGATTGGAATGGCTGAACACATAATACCAGATCCTATCAGCTTCTCTGAATGCATTCCTCCATATTCTTTCAGGCTTCCTCTTATTGTTTTTTCGTAGTTCTTCTTTTTGGATATTCTTGTTTAATTGAAGGTTTTTTTTAACATGATTCATTATACTTTGTTATTATATTAGAGATTGGTTCCCTCAGTAATTTAGATTCCTTCTCGCTTGATTAACTCTAGCTGCAAATATTTGCAGGTGATGATGACAACTTTACTTAAGGTTTATATCAAAGGAGGGTTGTTTGATAGATCAAGAGAATTACTTTCTGAACTTGAATCTGCTGGGTACGCCGAGAACGAGGTAATTAGGCTATATTATTTTTTCAGTAGATCTGGCTGTATATATTCTAGAAAAGAGCAATATAAACCTGGCTGGAAATATAAATTTGTGCAAAATGTTGAATTTACTAAACATTTACTTTTATAAGTAGAGCTCATATACTGTTCCTATTTATTTGGCAATTATCTTATAGTCAAAAATTTGTTTTCTTCTCTAGATGCCGTATTGTATGTTGATGGATGGTCTTTCAAAGGCGGGAAAGTTAGAAGAAGCGAGGTCAATCTTTGATGATATGAAAGGGAAAGGTGTTAGATCTGGTATGTGTTTATTAAGCTGATGATTTGTTAGCAAGTTAGCTTTCATATTTCATTCTTGCCTCTTTAATGGTTGCTGCTTTCACTGCTGTTCAGTATAGGATCGGAATATATTGCAATGATATCTTGAGATAAACACTATTCATTGATTTAATTCAAGATTTGTCAATAACTTGGATTGAAAAATTCATTCTGTCCTTGAAGACCTATCTCTTATGAGTCAGCAATTTGCTACAACTAGGGGTGTCTTTATGGTTAGATATTTTCTCAGATTTTTCAGAACAATGATGTCAGTTTTCTTGTTTCAGATGGCTATGCCAACAGCATCATGATATCTGCTTTATGTCGAAGTAAGCGTTTTAAGGAGGCAAAAGAACTGTCAAGGGACTCTGAAACCACTTATGAAAAATGCGACTTGGTAATGTTAAACACAATGCTCTGTGCCTATTGCAGAGCAGGAGAGATGGAAAGTGTTATGCGAATGATGAAGAAAATGGATGAGCAAGCCGTTAGTCCCGACTATAATACTTTCCATATCTTGATCAAATACTTCATCAAGGAGAAATTGCACCTGCTTGCGTACCAAACCACACTGGACATGCACAGCAAAGGCCACAGGCTTGAGGAGGTAACAAGCAGCATCGAGGCATTGCTCGTTAAGTAATGCGAGATAATGAAAAATTTGCATTAACCAGACCCGATTTATGAAAAACTTGCAGGAACTTTGCTCGTCCTTGATATATCATCTCGGCAAGATTAGAGCTCAAGCGGAAGCATTCTCAGTCTACAATATGTTGCGATACAGCAAAAGAACTATCTGCAAAGAGCTGCATGAGAAAATTCTTCACATTCTAATCCAAGGGAATCTCCTAAAAGATGCATACATTGTAGTGAAGGTGTGAAATCCCTCTCTCAGGCAAATTTTAATATTCCGTCCATTGCGTTAATGGTCTAATTTGGTCATCATTCTGTTTCAGGACAATGCGAAGATGATCTCACAGCCTACTTTAAAGAAATTTGGCAGAGCTTTTATGATCTCGGGTAATATTAATTTAGTGAATGATGTTCTGAAAGTATTGCATGGTTCTGGCCACAAAATCGATCAGGTAAATAGCCAACCGGTAACAATTTGATGCTATTTTGCCAACGTTTTACTTGGAAATAATTTTCATTACAGTTGAGAAATAAGGAAAATTTCGTTCTTTAATCATACTGAATCTCATTTCTTGCCTTCACTGTGTACTTTTGTTTTCAGGTTCAGTTTGAGATTGCGATTTCTCGATACATTTCGCAGCCCGATAAAAAGGAATTGCTTCTTCAACTTCTACAATGGATGCCTGGTCAAGGATATGTTGTTGACTCCTCCACAAGAAACCTCATTCTCAAGAACTCTCATATGTTTGGTCGGCTACTCATTGCAGAGATCTTGTCAAAGCATCATGTCGCTTCAAGACCGATGATAAAATCACGACCAGAGCAAAAATTTAGATGTAAATAAGAATGTAAATTTTCTGTTTCTTTTTTTTTTTGTGGCCCGTCGTTTGGAATGAGAAAAATGTATGTACGTAGTTCATGAAATAGATGAGAGTCTAATTTGTAGATGTGCCAAATTTTATCGAATCTTACATACTATGAGAGGGCTTCTACTTTCTTGACTAAAAACTTACGAGCGAATGATGATTAATATTTCTCTCAATTTTGGTCCTGATCACTCATGCTACAGTTTTTCTTGTTCGTTGATTTATATCCATACTTAATCAAACAATGAAGTGATGCTTGAGGTGTGCACAAGTGAGCAAAAAATAAGTGTTGTATTGTTTTGTGATGTGTTTTTATATTTGAAGACATTGTTTGTTATGATTCTTACTGAGTTTCATCTGCAAATAAACAGAGTAAACAGAATATCAAATTGTTTTACTTGCTACTGGTTATTCTCCTTATTCGTCACAGTTGATAAATTGAACATTGGGAATGTTTTGGACTTTGTAGTAATCTTCTCCACCCGGTACCAGTTTCTCCTTCCACTTCATTCCTACAATTGTCAATTCCTTTAAGGAGGTTATGTAATTGATCCCACCCGGAAGCTTCAACTTTCTGCAATTACATATAGTCAAAGCACGAAGAAGTGGCATCGCCCTTCTTCTACTATCCACTCTTCCAACTCCTCTAGTTCTTCTAGTTTTAAAAAACATAATTGAGGAAAACCGCCTTTTGAGCACACCATTCTCCTTCCGACGAAAGCACCAAATGTTAATATAACTGACTTCAAATGCAGCAGCCTTTCAAGAATCGGGATTGGATCCTCCTCCATGCTGCAACACCATAGATATATGTGTGAAAGGTGGGGATGGAATAGATATTGATCAGGAAACCTTGGCATATGTATCGCCAACTCTAATTCCTTTAGGTGAATACAATTCAGAACAATTTCTCCCCCATGATAAGCTACACGAGGTTCTTGCCTATCATATAAATGAAGCACCTCCAGGGATCTCAATTGACCAAGAGATGACGATAGAGTGTCACTAGACCCGTCAGTAATAAATAGACTGAGCTCCCTTAGCTTAGTCATATGGAGGAGGTCCATCACACTAGCGTACTTTGTTGAAAAATTCATCAAAGACTCCAGGTTCACTAGGTCACTCAATTCCAACTTTGTTTTATCATGCA
The DNA here is from genome assembly GCF_000001735.4 of Arabidopsis thaliana. Taxonomy (NCBI): domain Eukaryota; kingdom Viridiplantae; phylum Streptophyta; class Magnoliopsida; order Brassicales; family Brassicaceae; genus Arabidopsis; species Arabidopsis thaliana. The sequence goes on from NC_003070.9 coordinate 3,645,147, forward strand.
TTGACATAGGTAACTGAAGGTACCTCAGTTCTTGCATCTCTTTCAAAACATTTGGCACATGAACCATCCCATTGAAGCCCAAGTTCAAATAGAGCAGAAGCTTAAGATTCCGCAGAGAAGAAGGTAGATGAGATATCCATGCCCGGTGTAAGCTCAAGAATCTCAAGTGGATGAGATCTCCAATGCTGGAAGGTAACTTCCCTCCTTCAAACTTTACCCGAGAAAGATCCAACACCCTAAGCAATGGTAAACTTCGGAAGCATGGGGTTGTTGACTCTAGTATACAAAACTCATCCTCGAAAGCAAAATACAAAAGAGATCTGACTTTTTTATTGATTGTTTGTCCCAAACTTGGAAGGGCATTACCACCATGTACGGAGAGTCTGCGAGATTTGCTAAGAGATCGAGCATTGATGGCAGAGGTGGCTGTAGAGACTTTGAAGATTTCTAGGAAGTTCTCCTCTTTGGCTTTTGATAAACATACTTCTCTCATCATGTCATGCATTTGACAATGTTTCTTTCTCAAAAACATATAGTTTTTGTCGATAGTAATCATATTTCTCCTCGCTAGCTCTTCTAGGTAGTCTTCTCCCTTATCTTGGATGGTTGTTCCATCGTCAGATGACGTTATTATTCCTTCTGCCGCTAAATAATTGAACAATCTCTTCACATGTATTTCGTAATATTCGGGAAAATGGGCTAGGTAAAGGAAGCAATGCTTTAAACACATTGGCAAATTTTCATAGCTCAGAGACAATACTCGATAAATCGAATTGAGATTGTCATCTAAGCTAGATCTTCCTGCGAGATGGGGTCCAATATTGTCATATACTCTTTTCCACTCGGGAACTGTATGTTTCGTAGCTAATAAGCCTCCCAAAACTTTAACGGCCAATGGTAGTCCTCCACAACACGTGACCATTTCCTTTCCCATGGCTTCCATATCTTCATCAACCCTTACTTCTGCATATCATCATAAGGTAAATAAACCTTCAAGAAGTGAACTGCAGGATAAAATTCACAAGATTCTTGATATTAATTTTATACCTGAAAGTGTACCAGTTTCGTCTCTCCTATGAAACACTATCTTCTCACATAGCTTCCAACTTTCTTCAGGAGTAAGGATTCTTGTTTTAAAGCCAAAACTTTTTGGATCTGCATGTATTCCAACACCTTCATTGCGAGAAGTGAGAAGCATCTTCCAACCTGGAAAACATTTCCAGTTACATCTTAGAGAACAAAAGGCATTTGCGACCAGTGTGTGTGTGCGTCTTGCTTGCTTTCATATCTCTCTTTCCCCAGTCACTAGTAAAATTTAAACAATAAGTGCCTTAAGTATGGACCATAAGAGCTCACCTCTTTTCCGCGGAAACACTGCTTTAATTCGGTCCCAGTCTTCTTCTTTCCATACGTCATCAAGAACAACCAAATATCTACCGGTTTCTAACAATTTAAAGAGTTTACCCTGGAGTATATGCTCGTCCATATGTGAAATGTCCCCATTTTGTGGTTGAAGTTCTTGCCAGATCCTCTGCCAAACATGCTTCTGCGTAAACTGTTGCGAAACAAAGACCCATGCGAATCCATCAAAATGGCGTTGTACCATGTCATGATGAAAGACTTGTCTTGCGAGAGTGGTTTTACCAATACCACCCATCCCAGATATAGAAACCACTTGAATGTTATCATTCTCCACCAAGTGACCAGCCAATGCTTCAACACTCTGTTCCACCCCCACAAGGTCGCTTTCAGAACTGTTAGCAAACGTTTGCCGGATCTCCTTTTGCTCCCTTTGTCTTTCTTGCAGCGACATCGAACTAGCACCATCGATAATCTCTTGTATTCCTAAACTCTTCATTCCCCCAATCACCTCGGAAATCTTCTAAGTTATGCCTTTGATATCTGAAGCAAATTTCCGGCGATCCACTAAGAAGCAAGCAAGTCTTCTCGCATGCTTCTTGATCCCTTTTTCTTTTGTTCTAAATTCGTTCAGAAGAAAGGATTCGATTATATCCTCAGCATCATAAACAATGTCCCTGACATCTTCCAGAAAGTTTCTCACCCTTTCACTTTCATGTTTCTTGGCATCGGCATCTTTCAGCAATGACTGTAACCTTCCCAGCTGACGCTTTAGTCCATCAACTTGTTCACCAATTCCATTCAATCGCGCAGATTCTCGATTCAGAAGCTCCCAAAGCTTATGAACTCCAAACAACACAACTCCTTCAGCCATAATAACCCTTTACGAGAAAATTTCATGGACAGATCGTTCTAGTGAGACTGAGACAGAAGAAACATTTACTAAAACAGAGAAGAACTTGTTTAGATAACAAACCTGTAGTAAGTATTGACTTAAAGATTCAGGTATTGTTTATATTATTATATTATATCAAATGGAACTGGTTCAGAATCTCGTAATAATTTCAGGATTTATTTTGAAGCAAATTCCACTCACCACAACAAAGTATAAACGACGGATCAAAGCAAAACAAGCAGACAAGAATTTACCTTCTGTGAAGCAAAAAAGAGCTTGTGTGGTCACGACAAGAAGAGCCTCAGATAAAAGTCCAGTGAGAGGGTTGACCCAAAGTCAACCTTGTCTAGCTAACCAATCCATTGGCTGAAGTGGTTTCTTCACAATAATATCTCTTATATTATTAATCTCTTATATTATTAATGATCCATCGCCACCTGTAGGTTCTTCATTCTAATCAAATCTCAATATATGATTGATTAAAAAAAAAAAAGAGATCATCAAAGAAGTCAGCATTTAATAACTAGTTTCTTCAATCTACTGAAAATTAAGGTACATTGAGTAGGCCATAGAAGTTAACAAAATATTACATCAAAATTTCTTTACAACTAAAATTTCAGTGGTCACAACTTCACCACGGTAATACTCTTCCCTCCGGTCGTATCTCTGACCCATCTTCGTCTTTGAAATCAAAATCAAGCTCCATGCCTCTTCTATCTCCATCTATACATTCACCATGAAGAACCTCATTGCTTTTGTTTCTCACTGTTTTTTTGCAGGACTGGCTTGGGCTTACTTCGAAATCATCATCCTCGGCTACATTTGGACTAATGTTCTCGTCTCTTCTTCTCTTCCCTGAATCGGGACTATCGTTGCTGATGATGGAGTCTTTCTTATTGGTTCCATAGTACTCGTTCACCGTTGTTTCTATTGTTTCCAACAACTGATCACCGTACTTGCTTACTTTGGCCCTGAAAGAGAGTTTAAAGATACACACCATCATCAAACACTTTTGGACTTTTCTTCATTTTGAGTAGAGGTTTTAAGATAAAGAACTACTTACTTCCCAAGGCCATTGATTTCAAGGAGTTCCTCTTTGGTTCTGGGTATCCGTCTGCTTATCTGCTGAAGCGTTGAATTGCTGCCACCACAAACACAGAGACTGTGAGGAAAGAATCGAATTGACCATGATCAAGTACAAAGCTTGGAAAATGAAAAGCGGAATGGTTTTTCAGACATACATGAATATATGATATGCCATGACACCATCAGGGGCTTCTTTGACAAGAGCTGTACGAAGCTTCCTCAAGGCTGTGTACATGTTGGCAGAGAGATTCTAGAGAAAAAGATCAAGGAACCAACCTCAGCAATTCAGAGTGGTAGATTCATGTCGACAAGAAAAAAAGAGACTGAACTAAACAGAACTATACCACATCTTTTGGAGGAGCATCTTCTGTTGTAAGTGGAAGAGTACTTTGCTTCTCTGATGTTAGCGGACCTTTTGCTGCGGTTGCCCCCTGTTTACTTGGCTTTAATACTTTTACAGAAGAAGGGAACCTGCAACAGATTATGGAAGTCTTAGCTAAAGTAATTTTAACAAGCCGTTAACACATAAAATACAGGTAATTGCAATGATTTGCTTAAACCTAGTTCCTATAAACCATAAAGAAAGATATAAGCGCAAAGTCATACTTCATCACTATAGTCTGGCTTCCAGAAAATAGTATGGTAGCCTTTGCGTTATTCACCTAGATACAAATAGGTAAATAGAGACAATTAGGGTTCCAGTTAGCTTACTATCATCCTCAATCATTACTGAGAGGGAGAAGCGAAATGGAAATAATTCACAATTAAGTACCTGGAGCAACGATGACACAGATCCATACATATCACTTTTCCTAACATCTTCCACAAGAATATCCTCTGTTACGAGATAATGCAAGATACGAGAGACTTCAATTTTCGATAAATGTTTTCCAGCTCCATGGAACTGCAAAGTCTCATGTCTGTGTTTCTTGACCTAGATGCAAAGAAAACAGTTATTTTTTCAAGAGATCGACCCACACTGGTTGGATTACGCTTTCATTATTAATTAGTCTTTACCAAGTATAGAAAAGAGACTATGGTTTATGAGGCCAAACAGGTTTTAATAATTAGCATAATCTGGAAGAAAAACAAAATATATGTGTAGAAATATCTCATAAAGCTTGAAGGAAGTATGGATAATTATTATTTGTGCATACCATTTGGTTTAAGGAACCTCTGTAGACTTCAAGAATATGAGCTGAAGAAAACCTTTCTCCTGTTTGCTTCACCAGTTCAACCTGTGCAACGCACAGAAGATAGTGAGATGTGACCAAAAATAACACATACATAGTGAGCATTCTAATGATTTCTGTACCAGTTGCCTTGTGATCAAGGTGACATCTTTGTCAATCAAACTCTGACTACTGCAACAATTATCACACGTTTTTTTGCAGTTTGTGGAATCGAATTTTTCCCCCAAATGCACTAGTTGTAGGAAACGTCGGCATTCCACCTCATTTTCGCAGTATCTAACCTGCAGCAATAAAATAGGAGAAATATCTCAGCAAGTATACCATTGAAAGCAAAAAAGTAGGATTCTTCACATTAAGTACCATGCGGAGAAGGTTTTCGGTATTTGTTTCAAGTAACCTCCCTGAACTTGCTACACGATTATACCCAGTTGCCATGGGGCTTTGGTCAACTCCTCCTTGGCTAATCATATGCTTAACTCGTATCTGAAATTATATTTTATATGCATAAACATGATCAAGAGCGGAAAGATGAAAGAACTTCATCGTTCCAGGCTACCAAAGCGGATAAGAAAAATACAATATGTTGGTTTATATGCACTTACATAGTCGCCATAACCGTAATATAAAACACAAGATGACCGCTGGCCATCCCTGCCAGCACGACCGCATTCCTTGATTACAAATAATATAGCTTATGTGAGTTTCTAGACGAGATAACAGTATCTAGCCTTATGTGGAATCAGTTTAATAAGATTTACATGATTGATTGTATAATTAAAAATACCTGATGATAGCCTTCTATAGACTTTGGGAGCGAGTGATGAATAACAAAGCGGACATCAGGCTTGTTGATTCCTGAAATGTGCAATGTTAATGGGCAGCAACATTTTCAATGAATTAAAACAACATTAGCAAAAACCAGTACCCATTCCAAATGCCACAGTAGCACATATTATATTGATTTCGTCCTTGCTCCATTGTGTCTGTATAAAGGCACGTTGCTCAGGCTCCATACTGCCATGGTAGAATGCTGCTTTATGACCAAACTCCTGAAAATAGTATCCAATTCTATGGTTCAACATAATATTTGTGGTATGCACAGAACTTGATAACGGTTCAATATACAAATGACCAACCTGCAACCGTTCAGAGACTTTTTCGCAGTCCATTCTTGAAAGACAATATATAATTCCACACTCATCAAAATGGTTTTCCTTAATAAATTTGTCGATGTCTTCCAGACACTTTTTTGTCTTGGGAACAACAGAATACCTGCAAACTTCTTGGTAAGCAGCATTCTGGAAACATATATGGGTTTAGGTAGTTGTAGATTACCATAGATTTGGACGATTAAAACTTTGCCGGAACACGACACAGTTAACAAGGCCAAGGGCTTGTACCACATCTTCTTTCACACTGGCTGTTGCTGTAGCTGTTAAAGCTAACACGGGAATGTTGGGAAATTTCTGCTTCAGAATACCAAGACTCTGTGTATTCCACAAAAATTTGGTACGTAAAAAAGGACAATTATGTTTCTCGAAAGTAAGAGGGTATGTTGTATGAAGCTTTTGATGGCCTAACCTGGTAGTCTGGTCGAAAGTCATGTCCCCATTGGCTCACACAATGAGCTTCATCAATAACAAACCGAGCAAGCAAACCACGAGAATTTAAGTTTTCCAGATGCCTTAAAAGAGAATCGCTTCTGTATTCAAAAATAGATAGTTCTTAGCTATGTATTACAAGTAATATCTTTCAGTGTGGTGAGCCTTGCATTAATCGTCCACATCTACGACTAATACCAATCTAGAATTAAAAGAAACCTCTGGTAGTACTGCATAATCCATAGGCCATAATATATCCTACCCGAGGCTAGTAATATGAGGAATACAGAACAAATTTAAAATAACAGAAAGAGAGTTTTTATATAAAAATAACAACTCACTTTGCTACTTTTTCAGGTGTGACATATAGCAACTTGTACTTAGAATGCTCGGAATTCAGCTCCTGAAAGATCTTTAGTTGTTCAGCCCATTCCATCCCGGCACTTAGGGAAGCAGCTGGTATATTGGCCTGTAACCATGATTCAGATATCCAAGTGTGAGATGAAAAGAATCCACTGAGAATAATTTATAAATGAAATAGAAGATATATATAGAATCGCCGGGGGTAGCTGCAGTGTTCACCTGCAATAGGTTCATTATCTGGTCTTGAATAAGAGACACAAGTGGAGAAATTACTAATGTTATTCCTCCACAGATCAGAGCGGGGAGCTGCCAAAGAAAGATGTTAGAAAACAGTTTCGAGAAAATAACTTGAAACTTTCATCATTTTTGATGTAGGATTATACAAATATCTCAGTGAAAAACAAGAATTAGATTGAAGAATCAAAGTGAAATTATAATGTACAGGTTTAAGTCTAGTGACCTGATATGTCAAACTCTTCCCTCCTCCAGTTGGCATCAAAACAAAAACATCAGAGCCACTCATTGTTGCATTGATAATTTCTCTCTGGTTAGGTCGAAACGAATGATTTCCAAACACTTTTTTGTTATTAACCTGAACTTTGCAAGGAAACACATGAGCACATTGAACGTAAGTGAACAAAGAAAAGAGAAACTCAGCAAATCACCTCCAATTTCCTTGTCCAGGGAAATTCACGACTGCTCCATTTTTTGTCGTTTGAACCTTCAGTGTAGGTTACGTCAATAATCTTTGGAACATATTGTTCCCTCTCTACAGGAGCAGATGAAAGACCATATCTATCTACAGAAAAGGAAGAATCTCTTGGCGTGTTCCAGCTATCACAGGCATATCTGCCTTGGTCACTTACATGTGCTCGAAAATCAGTTTGTGGTTGATCCATTTTATAATTTGTTGATTTAGGTGTTTCATACTGGAAAATACGAGTAGCTGTCGATGACAAAAACTGAGATTTTTGGCTTTCTTTATCTCGGATATGGTTCTCGAGCTGCTGAATTTGTTTCTTCAGCCGTAACCTAGCAACAACAGACAGTTGTGGTACATTAGAAACTGACCAAAAGTCAAGACATACTCACAGTTGTGATACCCTCAAATACTCAAACTCAAGAAACATATGCATTGTCTATTATTTCTTTAAGCCTAATCAATTTTCACTATATTATTCCCAATAAATTTTGCTAAAATAATATACCACTAGCCTCCGGAAGGAAGCCAAATTATTACTCTTATAGAAAAGAGCCAACTTTAACAGCAAAGAAAACGGGAACAAAACTGATTGGGATATAGACCTCTCTTGACGGAGCTGTCCAACACGATCAGGACTCAGGTCAGTAGCATCGTCAAGGAGTTCATTTGATATTGCAAGCAACACGTCCTTCATCTGCTCCACATGGGTTGAAGCTTCTGGACAAAGCCCCAACTGAGTAGATACCAACAAAATGAGAAAACCGATGCGTTTCAAAACCATTGAAGCATAAAAAAGAAGAAGAGAAAAGCGGTGCTCATACCTTTATTCCATGACTACAGTTGGAACATAATTCAGGAGGCAGATTGCACTCTTCTTCTAATCTGGAAGCACTTCTATCTACAGGTGGAGTTCTCAACGAAAAATTAGACACTGATGGCTGTGGGGTACTTGTTGAATGGTAGTGTTCCATCACTATTTGGTCGACGTCAATATTCTGTATCACAAAGTTTTAACATGCTTGAATTGACAAGTTTCACCACCAAAAATTATTCTGCATAAGCATATACGAAAGTCTATACCATAGTGTAAGCTTTAAGTGGTTTTATATTTTAATATTTTCTGTCATGGAAATGTGCTAAAAACTTAAAGATACTACAAATACAAGAATGAGAACATAAGGAAAAAAGATGTGCTACTTTTGCTGACAACATTACCTCAAGTATGTCATCATCATCCATATCATCAAGACATGCTTTTCTAGATTCGAACTGCTCAGCTGGGAATGCAGAATTCCCGAATGACTTCTCCACACCATTTAAATGCGTGCAACTGGGTTCTGATTCTCTGATCTCATTGTTTCCCCGTGGAAACTTTTCAGCAACTATTTTATCATCACCAGGGACAGAGGAAGGGAAACTATGAAAGGATCTTCCAGTTCCTGAAACATTCATTGCACTTAGGTTTGGTCGAGTGCTCGAATAAACAGAACCACCAGTGCTAGATATAACTTTTGCGGTAGATCTCTCTCTTGCAGAATAAGAGTCATTGGTGCCAACATCAATGGGGGGAGTAACGCCAGGTCTTAGGTAGGTATTATTTACTGAAAGACTTGAAAGAGCACGCCAAGCCTGCCCACATAGGATACCAATAACTAACATATATGTACAGTTCATGAAAAGAGGTCTATATACAAGGGAAAGGTCAACCAGAAACTAGGAGAAAATAGGAACTACGATGAGATAAATTGTTTACTGAAAGAAATGGAAAGAGAAAGAAAAACATGTAATGAAGATCCTGCTTATGACCACAATTGAAAACTATAGTTACCACCACAATATCCCTTCAAAAAATATTACCTTTGAAATTTGCGGGTGCGCCAAAGTATGCACATTCACACTGGGAAACGCAATTGACCTAGGCAGAAAGAGAACAAAGCTTTTCAAATAATTGTGAATCACATAGTTGTAAACATATTTAAGAAGAAGACAGAACAAAACATAACAAGATTTCCATCACTACCATAGTGAGATACATCAAAGAGACATATGATGCACATATCATCTAATATTATTTGGAGCAGTTTGGTGGTATGAAAGTCGAGCCATGTAAAAGCTGAAGCCTCTAGTTTGTACAAAGCTATTGATAAGGAAACAAAACACGCATTGTCACATAGAACCAAGTGATGCTGGAAAAGCGATATAACACAATGTGGTGGAAACCTATCCATCAATCACTGACTTCGTTTGATAATTCATCTTCAAAAGTTCTACTTCTACAAATCCAAACAACAGAGAGTACTGGGCCAAAGTAAATGACAATAGACAGAAGGAGATGACTGTTGTCGAAAGAAGGAACATATGGCCATAATACCTTGCAGCCATATCTCTAGGCTTTTGGCTTTCTAGGGCGTAAAGGACATTGGAGCTCAGAAACTTAGTCACCGATGATGAACTCTCGAGCGCCTTTGCATGTTCTGACCAATTCGTTTGAGGACCTCTAGGTTTCTGAACTTCGGGGAGGTGACTCCTACTGCATTGTAAAAGTGAATAACGAAGATCAAACAAAAGAAGAAACTGGCAGAAATATTGGAATAAACCAGAGTGTTACAAGGAAAAGACTATTCTTGCCTCATTTGATTCGAATTAATCATGGGTCTAACATGTTGAAGAGGTTCCAGTAATTTTTACTTCCTTTGACACCGCAATTCAGTCACTTAACAAACAAATAAAAAAAGAAATTGCATTCAGATTAGTGGGTGCTGATGATAATGAAACACGAACAGGAAAAAACTGCACATTATCACTGAGACTATACATACACAATTATCAAATCCAGTGAGACACAACGAATCGGTTAGTTATTACCCACCTATTTCAGAACTTGGAAGACAATAAAATACTCCCAAAAAAAAAAACAGGAAATTGAAGTGAATCGATCAGTCATGAGTCTAAAGGATTAATCTTTACCCATGCGAAACGAAATCCCTAATCGACAACTAAATATTAACACTCGTAGGACGAAGAAACGCAATCGGTGTGAGAAAGAACAAAACGAAAACCCTAAAAATGACTTTGAAACGAAAGCCAGGAAATACATTTTCGATTCAGTGGAGTCTCTTGCTTCTGTAACGTTGCTTTTAACACTCCGGCGGCGAAACAATCAGGGAAGTCGGCGAGACGAAGCACAGGATAAAATGGCCACCACCGACTTGAGCTCAAGGCCGTAGAAGATTATCCGGTTTCCTAATGGCGGGATATTTTCCCTCTAATATATTCACATTTCGCATCAGAAACAAAAAAACAAAAGAAAACAATTATTTTTGAATTCCGAACATTTCAATTTGATTTTTTGTTGACATTTGTATTTTATAGATTTGCATTTTCAAAAAAATGATAAGGAACGAAAAAAAATAAAAATAAGAAATCCAAAAATCAAATACATGAATCTTTTCGGAAAATAAAATCTAATTTACAAAAATATTTATTGGAGGTCACAATGTTCATAGTACCATGCGTAGCAAAGGACTCATTCTCATCATCAACCTCTCTGTTTGTTCATCTTATACTGCAAATTTTACAAATCTCCAAAACCAGAACCAAAACCTTAGCCAAAGCATTGTAAAGGCAAACACGAGAACAGAGACTTTTCAGTTTCAACAAACCAACGACGACTTCTTTCTTACACAGACCAAAAACCAAAATATCAACTTATTCTCACTTCTCCACTTGCGTGTACTTCCTTTACAGTCTTATCGTATTCATCCTCATCGTCTTCCTCTTCTTCCACCTCCTCCTCTTCCTCCTCCACGTCTTCTGCATCTTCCTCTTTTCCATCTGCATCCCCATTTCCTCCCCAGCCAAAACCTCCGATGGATCGGGAAACAGGAGGCGGTGTTTTGGCGTCAGCCACTATCTTCATGATCTCTTCAACGGTCTGAAGGGAGAAGGTTGGGTTCTCTTTCTTGAAATATGCAGCTTGAGCTGTCTCTGTGAGTTCCCTTGGCAAATTCTTTAGGAACCATGAATGTTTCTTGATTTCTGCAATGGTGATCCTCTACGAAACAACAAGTAGCTCAATTGTTCAGAAAAATCAAAAGGCATCTTTGAAAACATTTAGTTCAGTTGATTGATGTATACCTTGAGTGAATTGGCGACAAATATACGGGAAAGGAGATTTTTACAATCCTGTGAGATATGGACGTAGTCCGGGATCTTGTACTGGACAGCCATTATTTTCTGTATAACAAGATCACACATTGACGAATAGGATGTGGCGAAAGCGAGATATGCAGATACATGGCTTCAAAAAAGAAACCTACTTGTATTGTTTTCCTGAAGTTCTTGGGGTCTTCCTGGTCTTCAAATGGGTATGCTCCAACCAGCATGACATAAAGAGTCACACCACAAGACCATACATCAGCCATCTGAAAGAAGAAAAAATGCTTCAAATCTTAGCGACTTCCACAAAGATGACTTTTTAAATTCAAAAGTAAAAATGTAAAGAGCATGACAATATCATAAATACTCATGGGTTTATGGAAGTTCATTGCATTGTGCATGATGCTTGATTACCTTGCCATCATATTCTCTTCGAGAAAGGACCTCAGGTGCAATATATGCTGGAGTTCCAACTGTTGATTTGGGCCTAGAGTGCAGCAGAGAGGACTAAAAAAAAGAGAATAACAAATCACAAAAGAGGATCTCGTCGACAAGGGGGGAACTTGGATTTTTTTTTAGTGTCAGACCTTGGAATAACCAAAATCACAGATTTTCAGACGTGGAGCAGGACTTCCATCCAAGAGCGTATTCTCGAGCTTCAGATCTCTATGGCATATTTGCTGCAACAAAATAGTCAACACATGATTAAAAAAAAACGACTTCAAACAGCCAATGGATAAGTAAATTTTGCTTAAGTCATTGTCTCTACATTACCATAGCATGGCAATAGCTAACACCTGATATAAGCTGCTGGAAGAAATATCTCGCCTGGAAAAGAGAGAAAGGATTAGAACGTAGACCCTAACTGTTTAATGCCTGATACTAAATAAAAGGAGGTTCACATGTTTTCTCTTGTTCCCTTCCTCCTAATCTTTCCAAAGACCATGCAGATTATCCTAAATACTAGTAATTTCATATTCGCAAAAGCACAGCACAATTTTTCAAATGGCAAGCTCACCTCATCCTCACTAAATCTTCCAGCACTGCATATACGCTCGAATAGTTCACCACCAGCAGCATATTCCATGGCAATGGCAAGATGGGTTGGAGTCAACACCACCTATAAAATCCATAAACCCAACAAGGAATGCAAGATGAAAGATATAAGAGATTATCAACAAACTTTTTCATAGCAAGAACACCACCCATGTCAAGCAACAAGAAATTCACTAACCTCCTTGAACCGGATTATATTCGGATGGCGAAGTGATCTGTGATTAATGATCTCTCTTGCCACATTCTCATCAATCTGTATCAAAAAAAACAAACAAAGCAAATACTCATTGTACAAATCTTTTCAGGAAAAATATTACAACTACAAGATAACTAACGTTACGTTAAACACCCAATCAGCTAACGATAAGAAATTTACAAAAAAAAATCGACTCTTCTGCTTAATAGCAATTCATTCCAATTATGCATATCTGGGTATAGGATCACCAGCTCATGGAGAGCAATGAAAACACAAAAACAGAGAGGAATATACCTTAGGACCACGCTCGATGTACTTCATGGCAACAAGTTCCTTAGAGTTTTTGACCTTCATGAGCCTGGCAACTCCAAAATTCCCAGCACCTATGTCTTTCACCAGCTCGTACTTGTCCATTCTCGCTCGACAACCCTAATTCCAAACACACAAAACAGAAAGGAAAAACCCAAACAAAAAAAAAATCTCCAAAATTCTCGTTGAAATTCAAGTCCAGTTCTAGCAGCTAAGAATTTCACGTGAAAATGAAACAAGATTAAAAAAAAAAAAAACAGTATCCCAAAATCAAGGATGCGATTCCGAGATCTCGCGATTCGCAAAGAAAGTGGGAAAAAAAAAGGGAAAGAGATGACGATGGAAGGTTAATTTGAGATTTGGATTGGAGAGATTTCAAGCCTAAGCGAAGAATCAACTTTCTTTTTCTTTTTTTTTTCTTGTTGGAATTTTTCTTTTTTCTTTTTTGGGGTGAAATTAATAGAGAAATAATGATGAGAATGAAGAAGAATCTCCCCTGCCTAAACAAACTCCCATCATGTTTTTTTTTCCATTTATTTAATTAATACGAGATTTTTTAAAAGAAAGAGGGACCCACAAGTTTCCATGCGATCCATACATGTTTGTTTCCCTTGCTGATTCGAGTGTATAACTACGTTTTTTTTTGTCACCAACGCGCTTTTTTTCTCCCTAATTCAACACTTCAACTATACACTATTTACACGACACGAGTGGTCAGCAGCAAGCAAATTCGCCTTAGATTCTTTTGGTTCTATATAGAGAGAGTCATTGTCCATAAATCACATTTTTCTCTATGAAGATTGTCACTCAAACGTAACCTTTTAATGAATTTATGTCATGATTTTCATCTACTTTTAACATTTTTCAACATATATACAAAAAAAGAAGAAGTTATGTTCCCATGTGTGAGTGTATATTTTAATTGAAATGACATAGTTCGTGCGCGTATATGAAAACATTAATAGACCTTATATGGGCCGCTAAACTAATATACACTTGTTAGAACGAAAGGCCCAATCAATTAATAGAGCAAACATTAAAAGACCTTATATGGGTTTTAAACTTAATATACGTTTCTTAGTACTACAAGCCCAATTAATTAATAGAGCAAAAAAGAAGTTGTAAGCCTTATCGTTGTTTTTGTATTACCCAAAATCTCTACAAAGTGAAAACACTGAGCTGAGGATCTCGCTCTCTCTCGATTGGTATCTCTCGCTCCGTCCTTCCTCAGATCTGATCGTCCGCCGGTTTTCACGATGCCGTCTTCCTCCTCCGCCGCCGTCCTCGTGTTCCTTCTTCTCGTTTCCCTTCTCACTCCTACGTTCGCATCCGATTCAGATCACAAGGTAAGACTCGGATCTCCAGTCGTTTTTTCTTTTCTTTTAATGCAGCTCGAAATCGAGCACTGTGTCCGTAGATCCGTGATTTGCATGGTGTTTGCGATTGAATTTTTTTTCATGGATCTGTTCGTTTACGGATTGCTAGGATCCTCGAGCTTCTATTCATTGTGATTTAGGCGTATCTTTTCGTTGCAAGTCTAGGCGTATTTTGTCTATTCATTGTGATTTAGGCTTTTCACAATCTCGATTTTAATAAGAAATTTTGATGTTGGTTTGAGATTCTCGTTGATTTCTGCACGTGGTAGCCTGTTTGATGTTCAAATACTTGGATCAACACTGAGTTGTGTTGTAATTGAGTGGCATTTAATGTATTAGCATCTTCGAGATGTAGATCTTATAGTTCCGAGGTCGGGTTGATGATTTTTTTCAATTGGTATCTAAAATGTGATACTGAAAGTGTCACACATGGCTTCTTTTGCTGATGGTCAGTTTCAGCTCAAAATTGTTATTGCCTTTTGTGATATTGGAGATCATGAGATCTAGCTTTAATGCTTTTGCTCCTCTGCCTTCTTACGCTCGCAAGTAGTGTGACATTTAAAGTCGATTCCAACTATATATTTTCTGCGTGAAAGATGATAGATAAAGGCGGGTTATGCATTATTCAAGAGCAATCTGGTAGCATTATTCAAGAGCCATTATTTCTATGGAACCATCATTTGTGTGAAGACTTTAACTCCTGATTTTTGAAATGATATTGAACGTAGCCTTTATCAGTATCTGTCTGTCTACGTTTGACATTTTGTTCTGTTCTCTCTAATGGAATTTTGGTTCTTACTCTCTCTTACTAGTTAATCCCATAAACTTTTACATTTCTGTGCTTTTCTGTCAAGTCAATTTTTTTTGCCTTCACCTTTTTCAGTATCAAGCCGAGGAGCAGGTCACCCTATGGGTAAACAAAGTTGGCCCATATAACAATCCACAAGAAACATACAACTATTACAGTCTTCCATTTTGCCGCCCATCTGGAAACAATGTTCACAAATGGGGTGGTCTTGGTGAAGTTCTAGGTGGAAATGAGCTGATTGACAGTGAGATTGCGATAAAATTCATGAGTACGTTTCAATTCTTATACAAGCTTCTTTTTCATACTAGTTAACAGTTATCGTACATTCGTACTTATTCTCTAGTTACAATACCTTTTCTGTTTTTTCCACAGAGAATGTCGAGAGAAGTGTCATCTGTCCGCTTGAACTCGATGAAGCTAAGGTCAAGCATTTTAAAGATGCCATTGAATCTAGCTACTGGTTCGAATTTTTTATGGGTATGTTTCACGTCTGTTGTACATATTACCACTGAAATTCATGAAAATAATGCTGATTTATTATCTATGATGTTGCAATTTCCTACTATGTAAAGTTTGGAAACATTTTGTATCTGCTGAGTTTTCCTTTGGTTCATTTTTACATCATGCAAATCTAAATTATTCCGATATCTAACTTCACTGCATTACCAATATCATTTACGGCATTGGATGTTGTAGGATATATAATCTTACATAACTTCTTTGGATTGCTAACCTTATTTCTCACCTTTTTCTGTGGCATCTGATTGGCGTGGACTTTCATCGGGTGGTTCTAACTTCAGATGATCTACCTTTGTGGGGTATGAACTTTGTATATTTACTTGAAACATCCAAAATTTATTATGTTCTTTGTTTGTTTTATATAGTTTTAATACTGTCTCATTGCTGTTGTAGGCTTTGTGGGTGAGCTGCATCCTGACAAAAATAGTGAAAACGGCAAGCATGTTCTTTACACACATAAGAACATTGTTGTCAAATACAACAAAGACCAGGTCGGTTGTTACCACGCCATTAAGCAATAGTATGGATATCATGTGAACTACATCTGTGATCTTATGTATCTATTTTAATAGATCATTCATGTTAATCTCACTCAAGACAACCCAAGGCCATTGGAAGCAGGGAAAAAAATGGACCTGACGTATTCTGTGCAATGGATTCCAACAAATGTCACATTTGCTCGCCGCTTTGACGTATATCTGGATTATCCGTTCTTTGAACACCAGGTAACTTTTAGCATGCTATGAATTAGTCTTGTACCCTTCTGCTACTGTCTGTGATTCCAAATGGTTCACTGGTTTATAATGTATCACACTGAATACCCCATTTCATGCTTGTTCATAAGTGCAAGCCATAATTATTCTTCCAAGAATCTACCAAAGTTCTATATTCCATCTCTTCAAGATTTCTGTTCAAGCTTTATAAGCCTTCTGAGAGTTTGTTCTTTTTGCAGATCCACTGGTTCTCCATCTTTAACTCGTTCATGATGGTTATTTTCCTCACCGGTTTGGTCTCAATGATATTGATGAGGACTCTCAGAAATGATTATGCGAAGTATGCTAGAGAAGATGATGATCTTGAGAGCTTGGTGATGTTTCCTCAACTTTTATTTGTCATTAGTTGCACAATTGTTTTTTTAGCTGTTAATACTCTCTAGCAGTCTGTCCAACACTTCTTTCTTTACTTCTAAATGCAAGGCTTCATAGCCATTTCTGACGTGAGTATTGATGGGCACAGGAACGGGATGTAAGTGAAGAATCTGGTTGGAAACTTGTGCATGGAGATGTGTTCAGGCCAGCAAGTAGTCTAGTTCTGCTCTCAGCGGTAGTTGGTACAGGTGCACAGTTGGCGTTGCTGGTTCTTCTTGTCATATTAATGGCCATCGTGGGAACTCTCTACGTTGGGTATGTATTACACTATTCTTTTCTCTTGAGACCAATTTTGTGTTGTTGTTTTCCCTACATGCGGTTGGCTTGTATATTGGATTTTGCTCACCTCTTATTCTAATTATTTCAGGAGAGGAGCAATCGTCACAACTTTCATAGTGTGCTATGCTCTGACTTCTTTTGTCTCTGGTTATGTGAGCGGTGGAATGTACTCAAGAAGCGGGGGTATGACTTACTCGACTTGGCGGACCCCTCCAGTGTTACTTTCCTCTCTAACTATTCAAGTAATTTAAATGCTGGTTTATTCAGGTAAACATTGGATCAAGTGCATGGTCCTCACGGCTTCTCTCTTCCCCTTTTTGTGCTTCGGAATTGGCTTTCTCCTAAACACAATTGCCATATTCTATGGATCTCTTGCGGCTATTCCTTTTGGGACAATGGTGGTTGTGTTTGTAATTTGGGGGTTCATTTCCTTCCCCTTAGCCCTCCTCGGAACGGTTGTTGGAAGAAATTGGAGCGGTGCTCCTAACAATCCATGCCGTGTGAAGACTATTCCACGTCCAATCCCTGAGAAAAAATGGTACTTGACTCCATCAGTCGTCTCCCTGATGGGGGGTTTGCTACCCTTTGGAAGCATCTTCATTGAGATGTACTTTGTCTTCACATCCTTCTGGAATTACAAGGTAAATATAGTTTCTCTTAATAAGAACAAAGTTATGGAATTGCAAATTCTTATTCCAATTGGCCAAACCGGAGAGATTTGATTAGTGAGAGACTCTCAACTTTCAACGAAACCCCTAAAAATCTACCCCCCTTCAGCAATCTGCCTAACCAGCGTTTGTAATCCAGCCCTCACTGAATGCATATTAACCAATCACAACAGCTACATTAAGACCTACGCTAGTTGTAGTAGACTTCTAGCTAAAGTTTGAGCAGCTGTACTTCTTTAAGTAGGACTAACTTTGTCTTTGCTAATCATATAACGACGAAAGTAAATTGTAGTGGCTATTTTTGAAAGTTGTCTGTTTTTGTTTGTTCGACAGGTCTACTATGTGTATGGATTCATGTTACTGGTTTTTGTGATTCTCGTCATAGTGACGGTGTGTGTGACAATCGTGGGTACATATTTCCTGCTGAATGCAGAGAACTATCACTGGCAGTGGACTTCATTTTTCTCTGCTGCTTCGACGGCTGTCTATGTGTACTTATACTCCATCTATTACTACTACGTAAAGACCAAGATGTCCGGATTCTTCCAGACAAGCTTCTACTTTGGATACACCATGATGTTCTGTCTTGGCCTTGGAATCCTTTGCGGTGAGCTCACTCTCTTCACTCTCTTCAAACTAGCGAGTGGTGTTATTGATTTGACTAAACCTTCGTTATGTGAAAATTTTGCAGGAGCTGTTGGCTACCTGGGATCAAATCTGTTTGTAAGGAGGATCTACAGAAACATCAAGTGCGACTAGAAGAGGTAAACGGAAAAAAAGAGAAAACAAATCCAATTAGAAGGAAGCTCTTACGAGGTTATATATTATATTGAAGGAACATAATATATTCTTCAATGGGGGCTTTTTGTCTCTTCATCTTCTTCTTTTTTTTTTTTTTTTTTTCTTCCCATTTTGGTAAGTGAATTGTTCTCTTTAGATTAGAATCGAGTGGGTGTACTATACTACTACTACCTGTAATCTTTTTCCCTATCTTTTTTTGGTCGTATTTACTTCACTTCACTTAGATCATTGAATATGGTGTCATCTAGGAGCAATTGGATCATTTAATTATTGTCATGTGTTGGGCCTTGGGAGTCGTTAACTCTCGTTCATGGTGTTAATTTGGTTTCACGGGGTGAGTTTATTGGGTTATATACGGTGAAGTCCTTCTAAGAAAATTCTGACTCAAGTCTGTTGGGAAATTACATGCATTGGCTCAATCTGAAAATTTAGTGGGACCTGCAAGCAATAAAATTGCACAAAACAATTTGAAGCATATCAGCAATTCTTTTTCATAAATAGCAATTTAGAACCCAAATAAGCCTAGAATCTTCCTAGTCCCATATTCTGATGGAGACTTGTCCCAAGTCCAAACCACATATTACTCTCACCAACGAAAGAGGGCACAATGTAAAACAAAGACATAGAGACAATCACCAAGAAGATAACACAAGAGCCCACACATCGTACGCCACGTGGCAGATTCACCTCTTTATAATCCTCTCTCCCTCACGGTTTCTACGACATTTTCACAAAGCCACACCAACTCACTCACAAAATCTGTAGAATCATCTTTCAACAATGGCTTCCACTGCTCTCTCCAGCGCAATCGTAAGCACCTCTTTCCTCCGCCGTCAACAGACACCAATCAGCCTCAGATCCCTCCCGTTTGCCAACACACAATCTCTCTTCGGCCTCAAATCTTCCACCGCTCGCGGCGGCCGCGTCACGGCCATGGCTACCTACAAGGTCAAGTTCATCACACCTGAGGGAGAACAAGAGGTCGAATGCGAAGAAGATGTCTACGTCCTCGACGCTGCTGAGGAAGCCGGACTCGACTTGCCCTACTCATGCCGTGCCGGTTCTTGCTCAAGTTGCGCCGGGAAAGTCGTCTCTGGTTCTATTGACCAGTCGGACCAGAGCTTCTTAGACGATGAACAGATGAGTGAGGGCTATGTCTTGACCTGTGTGGCTTATCCGACTTCTGATGTCGTCATCGAAACCCACAAAGAAGAAGCCATTATGTAAAATTTTAAAGCTTTTTGATGAATTTCATCAAAAGAGAAATTACTTGATGTTTAAGTCATCTCTCTTGTTACTTCGCTAATGTTGCCCTAATTTGGCTCATCCTTTTATAAGATCAATCAATAATAACAAATTTCAATGTTTTGTTCTTCATTTTGGTTGTTTTTTTGAAATCTAATGTCAATTATTTTCCACACGTTATTTCTAATAGGCTCCCTTGTCTATTATATTCATATGAATCAAGGCAAAAATATGAAGTTGCGAGAGCAGTATATTATTTGATTCTACAGTAGATAATATGTAATCTAAGAGCTAAGCCCAAATGGCGAGAGCAGACATAAGTCCAGCTCCAAGGAACAACATTACATAAGACACAACTTGAAGCCTCAAATTACAACTCATCCTCTTACTCAGAAAATCAGCTGCGATGAGGTCCACCAGAGCCATGTACACCAGTATTCCAGCTGACAGCGAGTCCAGTATCCCCTCAGTGACCAAAGCTCCAGGGCTATGCGAGTTGAAAGATGAGGCCACTGCAGTTCCAATCCCGATCCCTAATGGTGTGGTTAGCGCAAAGAAGCAAGCCATTATGGTCGCTGATTTGTTCCTGAACTGTGCCTGAGAGATGCAGCCTCCGAGCGCAAATCCTTCAAAGAACTGGTGAAATGACAGAGCTGCAATAAGAGGCCTGATCGTGCATGGAGACTGTGATACCCCCAGGGATAAACCGATGATGATTGAGTGCGACACAATCCCGAGCTCCAATATCTGCAAAATCAATAAATTGGGTGAGATAATCGATAAGATGATGTATAAATCCCACACTGCAAAGGAGGAGGACTAGTAAAGGACTTAAAGAAGCTAGCTTTTGAGGTTCTCAAGTGTTTGTAGGCGTAATCAACACACACACACTAGCTTCTACTTTGATATATGTATCACAGTTTGTGACAAGGGATAAGAGATTTAAACCTGAGAAACAACAACATGCCTAGCTCCATTTTCAACATCTGAATTCCCGTGCATATGTCCGTGTGAATGTCCATGAGCATGTCCATCACATGTACCATGACTATTAGAGTGACTATGCCTATGGTGAGCAGCATGTGCACGAATGCCGACAATGTGAATCCCGCCACCGTCTTCTTCACCAAACACTTTATTATCGGTCACTCTTTCCCCAACCACAGGAACAACAGCAATCTCTTCACTACCAGCAGCGGCTTCAGTAGCAGCCTGATTCCTCTCTTGCTTCCTCTCATAGTACTGTGTCCCCATGAAATCAACAAGCAGAGTAGCTAAAGCAGCAACCATTGCAAAGAACCCGGGAAAGGGAAACTTAGACCACGGAAAATCCGGTAAACACGGATTACTCAGAGCTTCTGTGCCACCTGCAAGCATATGGACAAAGCCGGTGGCGAGTATGACACCAGCTGCAAAGGCTTTAGCAGCTACAAAGAGATTTCCCTCGGTTTGAAGAAACCGGCGGTTCCTGCCAATGAGAGGTATGGCTACACCAGCAGCTCCAGCTAGTAGAATGGAGGCAATGGCTACAAACTTAAGGAGAAATGCAGCAGAATCGTCTCTACAGAGGTCTGATTCGCCAGCATCACAGAGGATTTTAGTGGTAGAAGAAGCCATTGTCTCGGGAATGATCTGCAAAATGGACTCTTTTGGATGTTTCCATGGTCCATACAACACAACAAATAAGTGCAATTCAGAACAACAAGCTAAAGTTTTGGAATCTAGCAATCAATGGAAAATCTCATTTCATTTCACTAATTTTCTCAGCTAAAACTCGATTAGAAGAATCTAGAGAATTCTACATCACACAGAAATTTCACTAAATTGTAGGGTAAGTGTTCGATGAAATACCTGAGAGAGAGTCTCTTCCTGATCCAAACGAGTATAGAGGAAACAATTTCCAAAGAACCTATAAGAGCAATAGAAGAGAACCCAAAATCAGATTCCACAAACCAATAAATTCCGATTATAAAGAATCGGAGAGACGAATCGAATCTCAAGGTACTAACATCGACGAAGATCATGGGAACAAGAGTTTATTCTTCTTCTTCCTCGGGATCAAGAAACAGAAAGTGAGTCTATAAAATATGAGAAAGGACTCAAAGGAGGCAACTTGGAGAAAGAGTGAAAGAGTGTCGACATTCTATGGACTCGGGACGTTGCAATTAGGAATCGGTTCGCTCCGTGGCAGTTGAACACTGATGAGAGACTGACGCATAACTAAACAGAGCTTCCCAATCTTGTCTATACTTAGCCAAATATGTCGACATTTTCGCGTTATTCTGTTTTCTCACTTTTATTTCTTAAAAACAAAGACATAATAAACGGAGTGATTTTTGGAAAACAATTTATTTCAGTGGAAACAGAATGATTTAACTTAATATGAAACAGAAAATCAATTTGTTCCAAAAATATTCATTTTCCCATTTGTTCCACACTACCAACAAGTTCATGAAACAGAAAATCCGATTAAGTCAAGTCTACTGCAGAAGATTATATGAGTTAAAAAAAAACTTAAAGCCGTAGGTTTAAAAGGATGATTAGGAGTAGCTTAAGCTGAAAAAGGATGAGAAGTAGGCAGCTTAAGCTAAAAGGACGGTAACTTTGTAAGATGGGGAGTTTCACTTCTCCCCTGGTATATTCCCAAGCAATAGGATGAATGCTTCCAGCAGGGTCTTCCTTTCACTCCTCTCGTATTCAGCCTTTGTTGCGTTCATACCGGTTTCTGCAGTGGAGAGATCATCTTCTTCTTCAGTCTCTTCCTCCATGTCAGCTACGTATAGGTACCTGCAATTTCAAACCAGTATATATACATCAGAAAAATGTGTAACTAGCAGCAGAGAAGATCAGATATACAAAGTTCAAACATGTTAGTACAAAACAGACAAGATCTTAGTGTGGAACTTAAAACAGGCCACATAAGCACCCGATTGATAAAGGGCAAGTACAGAAAGATTGATACCATACCTCATTGGTTTTTCCGATGGAGGCCAAAAGAGGCAAATCAGTACCAACATTGCATAAGAAAGGATGTACCAAAGTGTTGGAACAATCCACTTCACTTTCCAAAACTGACTCAAGGAGCTGTAGAGATATACCTGATTCAGAAAACAATTTCAGTCACACAATCATATGACTTTTTTCAAGTGATTCCCCAGAGTTATCACTAGACTGTTGAGATGTTACCTCCACATAAATCCAGGCAAAACTGAGCACAACCATGATTACAAGCACAGTTGCAAACATCTTGTAGAGCTGCAGCTTAGTAATGTTCCTCTTATTCAGCTACATAAGAAAAATATGGGATTAGCAGGGATGAATAATCTAAGAAGAAATGGATCTTTATAAATGGCTTTTCTGCAACTTTCAACAATTAACAAGAAAGATATATTTACAAGTGATATGTTAGAAACATGTAGCAATCAGTGTGCCTAACCTGTTATATCAATAATCAAAAGAAAAGGAGGATTGTATGTTTCTCTTACCTTGAGCTTCTTAAGCGTTTTCGACAAGGATCTGAAAATCCACTGGATAAAGCAAGTTTCCAGTATAGCCCAAGAGAGCATTAAGTAATTCATTCCATTTTCAGAGATGTTCCCAAATTGCATAGCCAACCCGAGGGATTCACTTATAACAAAGCATAAGACACCAATAAGAAGCATCTTCAATGTTATGCCACCTAGGGTAGGTCTCACTATCCCAAACCCTGAAGATATGACCAACAGTAGAAGCCGGGAGAGTGCCTTCCTCATGGAAGAAAGGGTTATTGCCCATACTGTAACCTCCATAGGACTTGTACCAGCTGAGTCGAGATAAACGAAGTCAAGGTAGAGGAAGGCCAATTCACCCATGGTAAATGCAATTACAAAGTTGATATGACTATGCAACTGGATTCCATCTTTCCAATACTGAGCAACTTGTGGAAACCAAACTAGGCCAAGAACCACGTAAGCCAAAAGCATGGAGGCGTAGAACTTCTTCAAAGGAGCTTTCTCTCCCTGTAAATAGCCACCTCTGTTCTTCCAAACTGTTCTTCCTCTGATTGTTGCGCCATCCAATTCCGGATCACATGTCATGAAGTAAACAGTGTACAATCCAGTTTTCTTGATAATGACAGCTTCCGGAGACATCTTCACTTCTTCCTCACCCCTTTTGAAAAAAGTGGGAATCCGCTTAGGCCATTCAGGATCATTAGGATCTGCACTAATCATAACCTCTCCAAGATTGCAGGAACCAGCATCCGCAAGTTTTGGCGTACAGCACATGTCCTCAGATTTGAAAAAAGATCCACCAACTCTATCTCGCTGCTTCACCTCAAACAGTATCGCTTCCACCAAGCCTGCAGCTGCCAGAGTAGAATTCTGCTTGCTAGCAGATTCCTTGGTTCTTACGAAAGTGATATCATCAAACCTACAAAAACATAAAAGATGAACATCCATAAGAAACCAAAAATCCCCATAGAAATGCAAATAGTAAAATCCAATAAGAAACAGTAATACAAATCTATAAGCTCATATACATATATCTCTTAAAATTTCCTTGGAAACTTTACACCAAAGTGCTAAATCCAGTACCTAAGAAGCGGTAAAACCCAAATCTACAAGCTCACACTATAAAATCGCACATAAAACCCTAACTCAGTAGGAAATGAACAGAGTCAGAAGAGAAAACGAAATGCGTACCTGATGAAGGAGTTTCCCTTGAGCAGAGGTGTATCAGAAGAAGCATGATGAACATCCAGAAACTCAGAACCATAGATTCCTTCAGAACCACCAACGAAGTAGCGAGCATTGGCGATTTTGGTGAAGCCTCCGCTGTTGTTGTAGTCGTGAATCGAGCCGTCAGCTGCGTGAATCAAATTCCCAAGTAAGCAAAACGAAATCACCAAAAACCCTAGAAACAGATTCGTCATTTTTGAGAAACTTTGCTCACTCGCTTCTTTTTCTTCTCTCTCTGTCTATCTCACTGTCACGCAGACCCCTTTTTGGAGTATATAAAACATAAAAGCACCATGTTTATTGTTTTTCATGACTAATCTCCGTACTGTTACTTTCCGTACACGTACAACCTCTCGTCTCCGAGCTATGCACAAACACGGACCAACGGCTAGTTTGTTGTTCAATGAGTCAGGCCCATTGGGCCCAAAACTTTATTTAGTTTGCTAGAAAATAAAATCAAGTCTAGAAATCCACAACACCCATTGTTTGGCTAAAAGAAGATTTGCTCTCAGCACAAAACTTAATAACACAAACGAATGCGATGAAACTTGAAATTTTACTCCATTCATCAATTCACTCAAGTTTACAAAAGGTTAAGTAGACGTTTTAACGCATCTATGGTTCATAAATTAGATAAATAAAAATGATTTAGTAAACTGAAATGACGCCCTGATTCGGATATATATATATAAGATTACAACATTACATTATCCTCTCTTTCCTTTTTGATAATAAAATAACTGAAATCAACCAATTATAATCTTCTTCTTCTTCTTACGACATATATTATAGTCTAAAGATGCCGGTGCACACAAGATAAAGAGAAGAAAAATGGTGGATGAGGTAAATTCATAATCAAAAGTTGTTTAAAAAAGTACTCTACTCTTAATCGGAATCGCTGTCCTTGTCGTGTCCTCCTAAGTCGAACTCTTGTCCCGCATAGTATTGATTTGTTAATCCACGGTCTCCATCTGGCGGACAACATTGAACCAGAAGCTGGGGTATGTCGGTTTCACTGGACACCACAATAGTACTAAACTGTTGAGACTGTTGAGCGTATAGCGGTGGCGGGCCTAGCAGCGCAGGTGTCAAGTCAGGTTCATTGGACGCCACAAGACTGTACTGTTGAGATTCTTGAGCGTATAGCCGTGGCTGACCTAGCGGCGGCGCAGGTGTTAAGTTAGGTTTAGTGGACGCCACAGGACCACATTCTCGAGCCTTTGGAAGCGCGGATGGTGGCGGCGAGTTAGTTTTGGTGGAGCCCTTTCTATAGCCTATATATGGATTATTCAAAAGATAAACAGAAGCAAGGAAATCTATGTTACACCAAAAGTAAGATAAAAGGAACTCACGTCGTATGATCCAAATAACCAGAAATGTTGCTCCGGCTATGAAACCTGGCATCACTAAAACCGGCATCTTCTCGTCTTTTTTTTTACCATGTTTCATTTCTCTGTTATTCATTTTTGACTTGATCTTTTGGGGATCGCCAGACCAGATCTAGTGATGGATGATTCTATAGAAACTGTATAGTGCAAGTTTAATTTTATCATTTGAATGAAAAGAAGAAGAAAAAAACAATTGTTTATGACATGTGTGTGACAACTGGCAAGTCTTATTTAAAAGTCAATACCAACGGCGGTAATAATTGATACCTGGTTACTTAAATCCTTAGATTTTCTTAATGCCATAATTGACCGAGTCTATCAATGACATTGTTATCATAACTCAAATCAGATTTGATAACTTCTTAATTTCGTAGTTGACATAAATTAACAATCACTATGATAAAATTTGATATTACTAACTTACTCTTTGTCCCAAAAAAAACAAAGTATCTTACTCAAAAACTATGTACAAAACTAGTTTTAAGACCGAGTACAAAACTACTTTTAAGTTGTATTTACTAGAAATACAACTTAGTAATAATCGACAGGAAATTAATCAAATCCATCGGTAGGCGTGACTGCACAGAAGAAGGAAAATGCTGCAGAGGTAAATTCATAAATAATCAAATGACAGGTGACAAGTCTTTATCTCTGTTTTGAAATCAATATATGTATAGCTGCCATAATTTGTGGTCTTTGTTTATACTGCCATAATCAAAAAGTTTCCTAATGCCATAATATCTCGTTCCAATCCATGCTATTATATTTTAAATTTACCTCTGAACCAACAAAAGATGTACTTTGATCATTGAATACTTTTTTTTACTGGACCAACAAAAGATTTACTTTGTTAATTGTTATTCTTGTATGGATGTCAAGTAATTACAACTGAACCAAGCTTCTAAAAGCAGAAACAAGATCAAGTCCTCCTAAACAACTCAAGAAGTGTTTCTCCAGCATCACCGTTATTCTCATCACTCCCACTTCCTCTCCCTCCATTATCTTCTTCACCTTCAATCTCAATCTCAATCTCATCGTTTAAAGGCGGTATCGAACCGATGTTATTGTATGTTTCAGACAGATATTCTTCCACCCTCGACGTGTATCCATCTTGAGGACTGCTGGATGAAGCTGCTGCTCCGAATATAGACTCTGCTTGGTCTATGGAGTTTATGGTAATCTGATTCAGTGAAGTCATCGATGAGCTCCTAGACAATGTCCCCACTGTCATCTCGTCTCTCTCGTCTATTGTTGCTGTGTCAAGGGAACACACTGATCTCGTGTGCTTAGACCTCTCTTTCACTCTCTTGCACCAACTGTGAAGTGAGTCTCTTACGCTCTCTGCTATCACAGCTTTCTTATGCCGAGATCCCATCTGTTCAGATTCAGGTGAAACCATAGAGTTTTTATGAACGATGTTTAGTCACAGACTTGGATAGGCTTAAGATTGTGGAATTGTAGATATATGAAAGGTTTTGACGAACCTGAGTAACGATTACATTGAGAGGCACAGTGCCATAACTACACCAGAACTGAACGAGAACCCTGCATTCACCAGAAAGAAAAAAAAAATCTTAAGAGACAGTGTGTTGCTGCGAATTGTTGTGTATTTGAAACGCACCCAGAAATTAGCCGGCTTGATATCATCACATGGTTCTTCATGAAGCAAGATCTTTCCTTGATTCCCCACTGATACATGAAATTGATGATCTTCTCAAAAACTGAAAAACTTTGCATAGCTGATTTAAGTATTGATGCATTTTATAAGGTGGCCTTACCAAGAACCAGATGAATGTTGCCATTTCAAATGCATTCTGCATTAGCAGGAAATATATAAGGATCATCTGTGTGAATAGAGTAATATCATGGCTTGAAGAATTGAGAAAGGAAAAGTCTTTTTGCTTACCTGAAAAATGATAAATTGTATCAACCGTAGCAGAATTTCTGGTTTCCCAAACCAGAAGAGCCCATCACGTGGTTTGACTTGAGCCCCATTAGATGTGCCTGTCTGCTGCTCCTTAACCTCGAGAGCAAGCTTGGAGACAACATGCTCAAGTTTGGTTCCAACCAACATGACAAGCTTAGACAACAAAACAGATACAAACACATGCTCTGAGTGTTAGTACTGCCTTATGAATTTCAAGCTTTTTACTTAATCTTGCTTTTACTTACAATGGCAGGAACGAATGATATCCAAAAGTACATATTCAGGCCTGCAAGGAAATCACTGAATTAGTAAAGACAAAGCTTTAATGTGGAGATAGAAATGGAATGTAGTTTGTATTTATTGAACCGATAAGTTACCATGAACATTTATGCAGATGCATACTATAGCGTAAACCCAAAGTGGCCAGCTGTTGATTCATCAAGAAACATTCATCAGTCCCATTCTGTAACTCCCTTACGAAATCTTCTGAAAACAGTTGAATAAAGAGTCTTTGATAAGATCTCAATTCTCAGAAACGCATACCTAATTCCAACAATGCCATGAAACTCATCTTCCATCGTCCGTACCATATACATATGGAAGTTGTATGTAAATGGCAAATTATGTTTCTGAAATTTTAAAGTAATGAAGACCGGATTCAGAAAACTAATCATGTCAGCTACCAGATTAGATGAGAATTCTTGAGAAATTACTAGAAAGTTATATTTTAAATTTGAAGGAAAGACTGAGAAACGAAATAAAAAAGTTACTCACAGTGAGGAAACCTAACCGAAGTGCGAAGTAGTCAGACTTTCGTATGGAGCCTCTAAATTGCCGCAGGAAACAAAGCTGCAATGCAAACATATATTTTATTGCTGGACAAATGCCGTAAAAATAGCTTCTGGAGAAAAATATAACAGTGTTCTTAACTAGAGATATGAAATTTTTAAAAAATTACAGCTTAAGGTAAAAGCATGGGGAGTTACCATCCAAATGAGAAAACGATTGTTACTCCAAGGATGAGAGGCATGATGGAAAACAAATGTAGACTGACGCTTCATCACCTTGGTCTTCTTTGCTGTTGAACAAAGTCAAGAAGACTAGGGTATATATGACTGGAAACTAAAGCATCCTAGGCATTAAGTATCTTTAACAATGAATCAGCTGTTTGTGATAAAGCTAAAATTACAGAGATACATCTCTTTTCCACACAGTTCATTTCAATCCTGTATAAGTGATTATACTAGGACAGAAAGGAATTTTTCCTATATCAGTATTTATAAGTGATTATACTGGATTTGATCTGCTAGTCAAGATGAAGCGAAATTTGCAAATCTGCATAAAAGCCTCTCCACAGCTTAAGTGAGTTCATGAATGAACAACCTAAATACTTAACAGAATCCTAGTTTCATGCTGTTCTTAATCCTAAGATAACACAGTTCCTCATGTGCCCTCAAGATGAGACCCATCAAAAACATACAAGCCTTAATTTGAAGGAGAGACAGAAAAGTCTTGTCATTTACCGTGGATATCTGATTCAGCCATTATGATCGCTTGGGCTTCCCATTTTCTCCAACTGTAAATCTGTGTTACGTGATAAAAAGACAACACTGTTTCAGATGGTATTGATATGTTCGTCTGCTTAATCTTACTAACACTCTATGCACATAAATGATAATATCGAAGGTTTTCCCTCAATTTTCAGATTGAAGATAATTTCTATTTGACATATACTTAGGACCACTAATTATTTGATCATGAGGTTCTCTACATCCTCTAGACATGAGGATAAAGTTGATTGCAAGTATAATACATCTCTTCCTTTCGGAGCAACATAGAAATACTTAAGAATACAAATTTAACACTCATATGTAGATTTAGGAGCTAGGATGTGTACCTTGCTCATGGCTAAACCAATGGCAATGCCACTGTATAGAACATGAGTGATACCCAGGACGAATAAGAATCTTAGGAGTTGCTCGAGTCCCTCATACGACACAAATGGTTCACGGCCCTGGCATTGGATCCAACATCCAGTTCAGTAATATAATTAAAAGTCAAAAGGAAAATAGGCTCTTAAGTCGATAGAAAAAGTAAATATTTACATGACCACATTGATGAGAGGCTTCATGTATTCCATGATGAGGTAAGGAGCTCTGGTTTGTAGAAGAGGTGTGTTCCAGAAGAACTTTCTTATGGATTCCATAGTCCTCTTCAGAGCAAATGTAGAATTTACTATTGAAAAGGGAAGAGTTAACACAGATTTCTGAAATCCATCTCGCGCTTTGTGACAACAGAAGTGATATAAGTCCCAGCAACATCAACTCTACCAAGAAAGTTTAACAAGTCAAAATCAAACGAAAAAGAAAGAAAGTATAAAGCACCACAACATCAGCACAGGTTTATTTGACATACCCTCTTTCATTTTCTCAAGTGAAGTAAAAAGTGCCTTTCTTCTAGTCTTCTTTAACCACTGAAAACAAAACAGAACATGAAATTAGCTCCTCATATATATCTAACATGAAAGACACATCCTGTAATAATGACTTCTCTTAGAGTGAAAACATCAACACTACTTCTACTGACATTTAGCAAGCATAAACACATATCTCCAAGAAGAAACATCTCGTCCATAAAAATTCTCACTTTCTAGCACCCATTATTAGATAAAACATTTCCAGCTCATGAATCATGGAGAGCAAGAGTTAACCCAAGTGGCAAGTGTGCAGAAAAAAAAAAAAAATCATAATACGTTCTTCACACTCATTCTTTTGAGCTGAGCATTTCAACAAACATATAGTAGGCACACACACGAAGAAAAAATACAAAACAAAAACACACCTTTCCAAATCTGTAAATGGCGCGTTCAACGAGAAAGCAAACAAAGACCAAAACAGTAACAACCGAAGCAACAGAGTAAGTCGGCGTCTCTGCAAGAGACCTTCCTTCTTTCATCATATGCTCCATCTCCGGCGAGGAACTTTTCTCCCGAGAAAAATGGAGAATCAATCTGCATCTGTGATTAAGAAAGTTTAGCTTTTTCCTCCATTTAATTTTCTACAATAAAATATACTAGTCAAAGAGAAGAAAAAAGCTCATGGAATGCTGTACCAAGTAGAAACCAAAGCACATGGTTGCTTCCTCGTCTTCTCCAACGGTCTTCTCTCTTCTCTTTCTTTATTCAATTGCTTCTTTCATTTATTGCAGCATTCATGTGCTTCCCCCTAAATGTCGTTAAAGAACCTAAATTTAATAATGCAATTTAATAGCCGGACTTTACCGACCGGTACAACCATTAGTCGATAATAACAAAGCCGGGTTGATGATATCTCAATCGGTTTACGTATCATTGAAATTAGGAGAGAGATTCAATCACTGTCCGAATTAAATGAACAATAATCAGATACAAAAACCAAAATTACGCCATTTCATACAATTTTTGTAAACCGAATTTATAGCAGCAATCTACTAATCATAATCTAGCAGCAACAACTCAACCGATTTTACTGATAAATGGCGGTTAATATTAGAAGTTTACGAGTACATCAAAGCTTTGACTAATGATACTAGGATTTGGCAATTTGTGGTGGACCGGTCACTGTTTTGCCAGGAGAATAAATGAATATGATATAATAAATTAACACGTGTACAAATTCCCAACATTGGGGTGGTGGCGCAGTTGGCTAGCGCGTAGGTCTCATAGCTATTGAGTGATCCTGAGGTCGAGAGTTCGAGCCTCTCTCACCCCATTTCCCTTTTTCTCTGTAATTTTCAATTCCCAAAATAAAGAAGCTTTCGTTTCTCTCTCGCATTGACCCTTCTTCTCCAGTTTTATGTTTTGCCTCTCTCCCACTTCTGTAAATAATCTTCTCACATCCCCGCACGATTATTCTCTAGCCGATCAACGAACACAGAGACGCTAATGTATTTGACTCGATTCGAATCATTAGTCCTCTAATCACACCGATTGATTTCCACCCACAGATTTCTTGTCTGAAATTTAGGGTTAGCGAAGGTTTGGATCAATGATGCAAGGTGAAGTACAATTGCAGCCACCGGATTCACAGAAACTAAGTGATTCCGCTCCTTTGTTAGGAGATCACACCAATTCTTCTTCGGCGTCTCCTTCTGCTGCGTCTGTGGTGGCAGGAAATAGCGATGAGATAAAGGCTGAAGAAGATTTAGAGAACGATGCTTCTTCAGCTCCTTGTTGTCGTATTTGTTTGGAGGACGATAGTGAATTGTTAGGCGATGAATTGATTTCACCTTGTATGTGTAAAGGCACTCAACAATTCGTGCATCGCTCATGTCTCGATCATTGGCGATCGGTTAAAGAAGGTTTTGCTTTCTCTCACTGTACTACTTGCAAAGCACAGTTTCATCTGAGAGTCGAACCCTTTGAGGATAACAATTCGTGGCGTAGAAAAGCTAAATTCAGACTCTTTGTCGCAAGAGATGTGCTTTTGGTTTTCTTAGCTGTGCAGACTGTGAGTATCTCTCTCTCTCAGCTTCTCTTCATAGTTTTCGTGAGGATTATAAAGCATTTATTAAGAGATTCTGAGGATAAATTTTATATGATGTCATAATCTGGCTCACAAAGTGAACTAGATTCGAATCTTGACCTGGTTACTGCGTACACATGGTGGGTGCTTGAAATTGACAATGGAAGTTGATGACTATCAAATTGTTCATTTTGCTCACTGTGACTTGCCATTTTTGAAGCTTGTTTTTCATAGAGATTGTCTGAATCTTTTTGACGTCTGATAATAAGAAGATTGTTGAAACTCTAGGTTATCGCTGTGATGGCCGGATTCGCATATATGATGGACAAAGACGGAGAGTTTCGCAACTCTTTCAACGATGATTGGGATCGTATTTTGTCGAAACATCCCATCCCGTTTTATTACTGCATTGGTATTTACTGAATCTTTCATCTCCCTTTTATTGCGTAACTAGTATACCTTTCAAATACCACGGATCTAGAAGCCTTACACGCGTTTGAACATTTGGTGTGTCATGAATTCTTAGGGGTTATATCCTTCTTTGTGCTGACTGGATTTCTTGGAATCATTCTACATTGCTCTGCTCTCAACGGTAATGACCCGAGGATGGCTGGATGCCAGAACTGCTGTTATGGATGGGGTGTCTTGGATTGTTTCCCTGCTTCAATGGAAGCTTGTTTCGCTCTTGTTGTTGTTTTTGTCGTCATCTTTGCCATTCTTGGTTTAGCGTATGGGTTTCTTGCTGCAACTATGGCTATCCAAAGGATATGGCAGAGACATTACCATATTCTCACCAAGCGAGAGCTCACAAAGGAGTACATTGTGGAGGATCTTCACGGAAGTTACACTCCCCCGAAGCTGGATGCAGAGCACGAAGGAAGACTGAAAATGCTGAAACTTCTGTGACCGTGTTTTTTAACTGTCAAATAAAGGTTGTAAGGAGTTTCGGGCACATGAGAGAGACGAGTTCATACGTATATGTTCACAGAGTGTCTTTCTTTTCTTTATCATGCGATGAAAAGTACCTAATGGATATTTTGTCTTATATATATTTATTATAATTATGGTATGAGGTGATGCAATGCTACTGGTTTTTCAGTGACTATTAAAGATATTGAGACCCAAATCTACAAACAGAGTCTATATACCGACTGATGTTTCAGTTATCACACAAAAAGCTCTCACCAGAGAAAAGGGATATTAGTGTAAAAGTGTTCCTTTTTGAGTTACAGTTTCTGAAAGCAGTGAGATGATAACGGAGAGCATAGGTACGTCGTTGCAGCTTAAATTTCCTACAAACCCCCGAAAACCTAAAAATATAACAAAAATACGACCACAGTGGGAGTCGAACCCACGACCTTCTGATCCGAAGTCAGACGCGCTAATCCACTGCGCTATGCGGTCATTTAGTATGCTAGTGCAGATTATAGTATATAATATCATCGTTTTCTTTTGGATTCACTCCAAAGAACTCGTAAAAGTCGTAAGCATTACTAAAGCTAAGTTGATTGTCAATTTTTTCAGATAGTTATCTTTGTCGATATACTGATCAATGTTAACTACAAGAAGACAATTGTATCATTCACAGCAAGAAAGAATCATAGAAAAAACAGCTCAATCTAAGAAAACAAAATGTATATATAAAGGAAAATATATAAAAATAAGCCTAATGTCAACGAATCACAACTTTAACGCATCAAGCCCACTCGACTAGTAGGAAACATATATACAATGAAGGAAGTGAAAGGCATGAAGAAACACATATGCATATTATAAACCTTTATGCCCAAGAACAATCTTTCAACACCTCATAGGCCATTGATCGTTGTTCTTCACTCAACTTCTCCGGGAAATTCACTAAAAACGTTATTCTCAAATCCCCTCGCTTACCTTCTTCTTTAGCATTTGGCATACCTTGACCTTTTATCGCCTTCTCAAATCCGTGGAAGATCACATCTCCCACGGTTATCGACATTGACTCTCCGCTCAATAGTGGCACCGAGAGTTTGCATCCTGTTAAAGCCTTTAAAAGAGGAATCTCTACCGCAATCTCTAAGTCGTCTCCACGTCTTTTGAACAAAGGGTGTCTCTTTTCTTCAACCACAAATGTAATATCTTCAGGTAGATAGCCCGGTTTTTCGTTCCCTACTCCTTCGAATGTGATCTTCGTCCCTTTCTTCCATCCCGGTTGGATATTCACTCTTAACATTTCTTCTTGTTGCATAATCAATCTGTTACAAAAAAACAGAACATAATGAATGACTCATTGAGTAAAATAAGAGAACGTGAGAGCCAAGAAACAAACCCTTCATCGGTAATAATGTCTCTTTTGATCTTGATGTTCTTGACTCCACCATGGCAGAGTTCTTCTAACGTACACTCAAGCTTTTTCTCCACAGCTGGTGGTTTTTTCGGCGGTGTAGACTGCGAAAACACTATCGGCGTTGTGCTTCTCCGGCTTATACTCTTTGCAATTGATCCAGCCGTATCCCTCGTGCTCTTACTCTTTGAATATGGCAGAGAGGTCGATGTCGCCGAGCTCGTAGAGCCTCTTTCATCCTTATCTCTCTTGCTAGCACTCTTCGAAATCGACGAAGGAGAAGATTGTTTGACGCCGTTTATCGGACTATTGCTTGTAGGAGACGAAAGTTTCTTTACAGATCCGAATAAATCACCTAAGGTTTGATCTTTTCCTCTAGGACTCGTGAAAGGTGACGTCATCGGACTGGTGTTGTTTGAGATGGGACGTGATTTCAAACCGTGGCTTCTCACTCCGCTGTGGCTGCTGCCTTCGTCTCTACGGCTTGTGCTTCTTGAGAAAGCAGAACGGCGGTTGGAAGAAGCGGAGGAAGAGAGGTACGTTGGTCTAGCTTGCGGCGTGTGGCTACGGCGGCTACTTGAGTTTGATAACAGAGAAGAACGACGTTTGAAGACGCTACTATCGTCCATGCTCTGTAGCCGGAGACCTCTCCGAGCAGCAATGAGATCATCCTCCTCCGCAAATTTCTCCTCCAAATATCTCCGGTGGATTGCCTATCAATTTTTACAAACAAAAATATTATTTTACTCTGTTCTCACGATCTCTGGATTGAAAAATGATTTTTTTATTTTACGAAACAGAGGTTTTCACAAACAATCCTCGAAGAGATAAAAAGAAGAAAGAAACGGAAATCCATAATGATATAAATCGAATATTTCGCCGTTTGATCATTGTTGGGAACAATTTATCTATTTCTACGTTATTCCATAGCAAAAATCATTGCTCAAATGTGAAAACGTAAATGAAATGATGATCAGAAAATAGCGTTCGTCACAATAAGAGAAGATGTTAATTAAACGTACGGAATCGGCATCGGAATGGGATTCGGATTTGCGATGAGAAGAAAGAGGGTGCAATTTGGTGACGAGGGACTTGTAGGCTTTGCATGCTGTCTTGGAAATTCCAAAGAAATCTGTAGCCGGCGAACGAGGAGTCCCCATTGCATACAGAACAAGAAGAAGATGATCAAGAAATTAGCGGAAAGAGAAAACAGAGAGAAAGATGAGGAAACTTGTCGTTGTCGTGTGTAGGGATGAATTAGATTATCAGACAGACGAAGAGCCGAGTTGTTTGGGAGAGCTTTTATTAGGAAATTTCTGTTTTTTTGTTTTCCGAAATAAAAATATTTTCTTAAGAAAATTTATAGGCTTTTCTTATTTAATTCCCCTTTGATAACTTTTTACTAGGAATTGGATGAGCATGCATCGACCCGGTTTGAGAGAGAATAATCAGAACCAAAGTATTGTACTTATCATGAGATTATGGATACACTCAAAAGATACATTTACCAGCGGTACATTTGTAGACTTGTATAGTTTATCGAAAGTGCATGAGCATACTGACATGAGAATAACGAATGATCCGTTTCGGTTGTAGCACAATCTTTGGTAGTTTTGTATGTTGCATAAGTTATTTTTATCCGCAATAGTGGATCCCCATTCCCATCAGCAAGCAATAATAACAACTCTACACGTAAAGAGTCTAATTTGATAATTTAGTCGACTGTTTAAAATGATATCTCTAGTTGACCTTTATTCAGTTTTCTCTTTTGTCTTACCGTCTGAATTTTTGTCCCATTAATTTTGTCAAAATTTTATAATCCTAGTACTATCTATTAATTTTGCTTTTTCAATTTTCCCACATTTAACATTAAAAACGAAAGTGAAACGTAGCCACTATGGAATATGTTTCATTCATCGTTAGTGTTGGCAGTTGCAGGTGGGGACAAGCTGCATTTCCATGTTGCTTCCAAAGTCAAACAGATCAAAGCAGCCTCTTTGACCAAAAGAATCCAACTTTTTTCCTCAACTTTCATGGCCGCCAAAATCAATCACTCACTTTCCACCACCAAAAAACCTCAGATTCTCCAAACCCATATCTTCGATTTCACCATAATCCAACATAAACATGCCTAACTCGATTCTCTTTCTTCTTCTTTCATTCCTGTATCTCACAAACTGCGTTGCTCAATCTCCATCACAAACTTGTCCTTTAGATTTCTCTCATGTCCTAACAATCCCATGGAACACAACAGATTGTCAAAAGTCCGACAAATCAGCCGATAGCAAGAACAGTTGTTGCCAATCTCTTTTAACTCTAATCGGAATCCCTCTAGCTCATCGTCTCAAACAAACTTCCAATTTCCGTCTCCCAAATCTCGCTACTTCAATCTCTTGTCTCAACAATCTCCAAACGAAGCTTAGTTCACTCTCTCTATCTTCGAATCTCACCTCTCTCTGTTTCGATCCGAATCAGTTCGTCATCAATAACGAAACCTGTGCTGGAATCCAAACGACTCAAGATTGGGTATCTCGTCTCGGTCCATCTACGGCGCTTGACTCCGCCTGTAGCAGTGGTCTCACTGATCTAACGCGATGCGACGCTTGCGTGGCGGCTGGGTTTAGGGTTCAAAAACAGCTCATCACTTTGGACGGTAATAGCTCTCACGGTGTTTATTGTTACCATTTTGTGGTTACTTACGCTGCTGGTATTGTTAACAAGAAAGGACCTGAGAGTGATGATGCTTTGTCTTGTCTCTTCTCTTTGAGTTTGAGATCTCCATTGAACTCAAAGAAGAAAAGACACACGGTGGCTCTTGCTTTAGGGATAACCGGAGCTATTTTCGGGGCTCTGGTTATTGCCGGTTTGATTTGTTTGTATTTCCGGTTTGGTAAAGCTGTTAAAGGAGGAGAGGTTGGTTGGGAGGATCAAGGGTCTAGACCGAAATGGAGACCAAACACTGGCTCTATCTGGTTCAAAATCGAGGAACTAGAGAAAGCTACGAATAACTTCTCGCAGAAGAATTTCATCGGTCGAGGCGGGTTTGGTTTTGTTTACAAAGGGGTTTTACCAGATGGATCGGTTATCGCGGTTAAGAAGGTGATAGAGTCTGAGTTTCAAGGGGATGCAGAGTTTCGTAATGAGGTTGAGATCATTAGCAATTTGAAACATAGGAATCTTGTTCCGCTTAGAGGTTGTAGTATGGTGGATGATGATAGTGAGAGTCAGAGATATCTTGTTTATGATTACATGTCTAATGGAAATCTCGATGATCACTTGTTTCCTCGAGGTGAGACTACGAAGATGCCATTGAGCTGGCCTCAGAGAAAGAGCATCATTTTGGATGTGGCTAAAGGGTTGGCTTATTTGCATTACGGTGTGAAACCCGCTATTTATCACCGGGATATTAAAGGTACGAACATATTGTTAGATGTCGATATGAGAGCGAGAGTTGCGGATTTCGGTTTAGCTAAACAGAGTAGAGAAGGAGAGTCTCATCTCACTACCAGAGTTGCGGGAACACACGGTTACTTGGCTCCAGAGTATGCCCTCTATGGTCAATTAACCGAGAAAAGCGATGTGTATAGCTTCGGGGTTGTTATATTGGAGATCATGTGTGGAAGGAAAGCTCTTGATCTGTCTACTTCTGGATCACCAAACACTTTTCTGATCACAGATTGGGCTTGGTCATTGGTAAAAGCAGGGAAAACAGAGGAAGCTCTTGAGCAGTCTTTGTTGAGAGAGGAAGGCTCAGGGCTCTCGAATCCGAAAGGGATAATGGAGAGATTCTTGCAAGTTGGGATATTGTGTGCCCATGTATTGGTTGCTTTAAGGCCAACAATATTAGATGCATTGAAAATGCTTGAAGGAGACATCGAGGTTCCTCCTATTCCGGACCGACCAGTCCCGCTCGCGCATCCTTCGTACCGTATGGACGGAAACGGATTCACAATATCGCCTGCGCTTAGCGGACTACAAATACATTCCGGAGATATGCTCAGATGAAAAAACTAGGCTCATGTGAGATTTTATTTTGTAAATATTTGAAAGCAACGATCACGTCTTTTGATTACATCATGTAAAACAATTTCAGAATGTTGTAGTATATCATAAGTAGGGAAAACATATAGTTCATTGTAGGATTATATTCTAAATCAAAGTAGAGGCGAAGGCTGAGATGCGGGGGTGAGGGCGGTAGCTGGTGGAAGCCTTCCGGTACAAGTGCAAAAGTTATTAAGGCACTCACATTTGGTGCAGTGGTTCACAGTCCTGCACCATCTTGACACTAATGGTCCTCTCGCCTCAGCCACCATGTAAAATTCTGCAACCATTCAAATTTGTGTTTATTTTTGTCCGTTGCAAAATTTATATGTATATAAATAAGAAGAAATTACATATTTTTTTTTTTTGTCAACAAGAAATTACATAGTTTGATACATAATGATTTGTCAAAGCATTTTCAACAGAAAAAAATCAGATACATATTTTACTATTAATTTTATATCTGGTAAATTCTATATTTTACAGTATACAGTACATTACACAATTTCCTGAATCAGTTGAATATAAAATGCTCAAACTAGCATAAATTTAAAACTTTCCAGCATTGGTAATACTCAAAAAAAAAAATCAATAACAAATAAATGTTTAGTTGTAATTCAGACACAACTTGAAACCCCAAAAATCAGACTGTGAAAATTTGTGTGCTCTTTTTAACTTTTAATTGCTAAAGTTAGTTAGTAATTTAAAACATTCTGGTTACTCACTTAGTATTAGTTATTACTGTGGTAACAACAAAATTTAATGATAATTGTAAAACTAACGGCCAATCGCATTTGCTGCTCTCTTCTTCAGCTACGCAGATCTTACGAGCACTTTTATATATTTGTCTTTCTTCCCGAAATACCCTTGTTTCGATTTTCTCACCTAAAACTCTTCCCCAAAAATTTGCAAATTCAACGACTCGTCTCGGCGATGATGGAACGAACCTACGGCCGCCGTAAGCCGGGGATTCCGAGGACCCTATCGGACTCTCTAAACGACTCTGTTTCTCAGACTGAGTATCTCTCTTCCTCTTCGTCGCCGGACATCGAGCCCATTGATTACTCTCTCCTTCCTTTCTCCAGTCAAGAGTCTTCCTCTCTCTGGCATTCTTCTTCCAGGTCAAATTTCAGAGAGGATTATCCACAGAACGGAGGTGTTGTACGGAGGGCGAAAAGAGTCAGGAACGGTGCTGAGGCTGCTGCTTTTACTTCCACTTTGCTTGAGGCTCAGGAGTTTGGTGAGCTGATGGAGCATGAGGATGAGGTTAACTTTGCGCTTGATGGGTTGAGGAAAGGACACCAGCTCAGGATCAGAAGAGCTAGCTTGTCCTCTCTATTGTCGATTTGTGCATCTCAACACCAGCGTCGCTCCTTGAGGGCTCAAGGGTAAGAAGCTTTACTCTTTTTTCTTAGATTTTTCGATTTCCCCCTTCTCTTTGGGGTTTGATTTTGTTCAATTCATGAGAAATTTTCCAAATTGGCATGTGGGTTTTCATTGTTTTCCGGTCTTCTAGATTAGGGCACGATTAGGGCCAACAAACTCTATGGTTTCGTTTTCTCTTCTCTGTATTTTTGGTTCTTGTAAATCAGATTTGTGATGGATTTGGACTTCTGAAGAGGATTAGGGCATGACAGTTTAGAGAATCTGGTTTGTAGTGGATTGGAATGGTGTATTACTGAATAGGGTTTGTATCATGATGCATGCGAGGTAAGGTTTTAGGACTATGTCTGATTCTCTCCCAAGGACTGGAGATTTTGTGTTTGTCCCATTAATTGATTCGTTGGTTGAGTCGATAAGAAGTCCTAGATGGATGCTGAGTCGTAAGTATCATGAAATCTCAGGAAAAGTTACCTAATTTTGTGGGAGCTTATTGTTTCAGGATTTCCCAATCCATAATTGATGCGATTTTGGTTCTTAGCCTTGATGATATACCAAGCAATCTTGCCGCAGCCACCCTTTTCTTTGCGCTAACTGCTGATGTAAGTGATTTGCAGATGCTGTTATGTATGTTTTTGATGTTTAATCTTTGATTCATTGACGTTTTTTTGGTTTCTTATTCACCATTTCACATTTTCCGTATATAACTTTACCAATTCATTTTCATGACTCCAGGGTCAAGACGAGCACTTTATGGAGTCACCCAAGTGCATCAAGTTTCTGATAAAGTTGTTGAAACCTGTGATTGTCACTAGCACCGAAGGGAAGCCACGCAATATAGGATTTAAGCTCTTATCATTACTTAAGGATGTTGATGCAGCACGGGATCCAGTGAAAATGGATGATCCGAGCTCCAGTGATATCCTCTCAAGAGTTCAGGAACTTCTTGTTAATTGCAAAGAAATGAGACTGAATGATAGCTATATAACTGAAACAACGAGGCCTGAGCTAAGTACAAAATGGGTAGCTTTGTTGGCCATGGAGAGAGCATGCGTATCCAAAATTTCTTTTGATGGTATTAGAACTTTTTGCCTTTTCTCCCGGAAGTAATGACTAGCTAACTATTTCGGAGATCATCTTAGAATCAGTTAGATTAGGTTATAGATGATGAAAAGTTCCTGTTCTCTCCAGTATTTATTTTGCTTCTCTAGGTTTATTTTAGCATAGAATTAAGGTGATAATATTATGATCTTTTGTTTACCCCCATCCAGATACTTCTGGTTCTGTAAAGAAGACTGGAGGGAATTTCAAGGAGAAACTGCGAGAACTAGGAGGACTTGATGCAGTCCTTGAGGTTGTTATGGATTGTCACGCTGTTATGGAGGTGTGAAGCTGTATGTTTTTTTTTCATCTGCACTGATATCTTTCGTAATATAGAAAGGTAGTCTATGATTGCCTAGGAGGTTGATAACTCGTATAAAGCATCTTAGATTGCTACTTTTGTGATTGTTTAGGTATTGTCAGGGTCTATTCTTTTTGCAATCCAATTTACTGAAACGTGGGTTAAGTGAAGGTGCTTTCTTTGTATATTGAAAGAGAGATTACTTGTTGACTTTCTTTACAGTGGTGTATGACTTTGTTTATACTTAGAATAAGCTCTTTTGACACAAATTAGCAATGTGAAGGCACTTCTATTGATAAACTATATAGGTTATTTCCAGAATCTTCTACTGCCCCATGTATACTCTCCTTTGTGCATTAATTGTCTTAATTGCGGGCGGTTTGCAATTGCATTATGTTATATTCATTGAGAGAATCTAATACAAATTCTATATGCAGCGTTGGGTGGAATACGACGCACTTTCCGTCCAGGAAAAGAAAGATAATCTGCATAAACAGAGTTTAATGTTGCTTCTGAAGTGTCTGAAAATCATGGAGAATGCTACATTCCTCAGCACAGACAACCAGGTATCTTTTATGTATATTGGTTTCTAGATTCATGACAATATCCTGGAGATTCGGACGTTAATCAGCTGTGTTATCAAGTTGCAGTATATATAACTCAGTGTCTGATATAATATAACTGTAACGCTAATTTTGCTTTTCAGAATCATTTGCTCGGATTTAAGAAATGTTTGGGTTCTCATGATTCCCGAATGTCTTTCACAGAGCTCACAATAAGTGTCATCAAGATGCTTTCAGGTTCGCAATTGTTAGCATGTCTTGTTCTGAAGTGTTACACATTTTGACTTCCGCTCGTTCTATCATCTCTTATTCTGATTACTGGTTGGACTGATGGCTAGGTCTTCACCTACGTGGAGGTTTTTCAAGTCCTAACACGAACAATGTGAATTCTCACTATTCAAATGGTGGTAATCATGATTCTGTTTTGGAAGCAAATAGGAAAGGTAATTTATTCTTCTAGCCATAAATGAGTCCCTCTCCTCTCACTGTCTCTTTGTATTCCCCCTTTGGTCTCTGTTTTTTCTATGCTAAGCCACTTATATCTTTTGCAGTTACCAATGAGGTTGTGACAATCAGTTCAGATACATACTCGACCGTTGGCTCTATCTCCACGAGGAATGGGAGTGTATCCCAAAGAAGTCAATCCATAATCCATTTAGATTTCTCGCCAACATCAATGTCGGGTTCTCAATCAAGTGTGTCGGGGAATGAGCCTACTACGTCAAAAACAAGAGTCGGTTCCACCATCTCTGGCTCATTTGCAGGGAGATTAGCGTCATTGGGTAGTGACATTGCCAGAACTACTTTAAGGACTACTCAAGCTGGAGAACCAATCTGTAAAAAATTTGGAGAGTTTGCACCCCCCGAGGAAAGCGAAGATCCTTTTGCGTTTGATTTAGAAGATTATAAACCTTCCAAGTGGGCAGTAGTGTCCGTAAACCAAAAGAAGTCTAGAGCTCAAAAGAAGAAAGGATGCTACAAACAAAGTAAAGATGAAAGTTTGTATCAGCTGTTCTCAAGCCAAGAAGAGTCATCAAACCATAGGTTGAATTCCCAAGAAGAATCAAGTAACAGAGACTGCAGTACATCGCTGCAACCATCTCATTGTACAAATGACATTGATGAAGAATGTCTCTGTCTTTTATTTGATTGCCTTCTGACAGCCGTAAAGGTAATTTTCTTAGAGTCTTTTATCACCTGTTTACTGGTCTGCGGTGAAATTCTCTCAGCTGGAGTAGCACAAATTTAGTTCATGATTATCTATCTCTCTGCAGGTTTTGATGAACTTAACAAATGATAACGTTGTCGGATGTCGACAAGTTGGTGGGTGTAGAGGGCTGGAAAGCATGGCTGAATTAATTGCCAGACACTTTCCGTCTTTCACCAGATCTCAGCTTTTCAGTGAGATGGAAAAGACGGGATCGTCCCATCAGAAGAAAGACAAATACCTTACCGATCAGGAGTTAGATTTTCTTGTTGCCATCTTGGGTTTGCTGGTAAATTTGGTTGAAAGAGACGGAGTGAACAGGTTGGTAGAAACAAATCTCAGCTTTTATGATAACCCTTTTGAGTTTGCTGTATTGCAGTAAAAAATTAATACCATCATGTGGTTGAGTCAATACAAGTTAAACTAGTCACACTCTTTTGTCTTTAACCCTACAGCGGGGGTGGTGATTCTTTTCTAACCAGTTAACTGATATTTTCGTAGATCACGGCTTGCTTCAGCGAGTGTTCCTATTACAAAACCAGAAGAGTTGCAAGAAAGTGAACAGGAAATGATTCCTTTACTATGTTCAATCTTTCTCACCAATCAAGGATCAGCAGAGACCAAAGAAGAGACAACTACCTTCACCTTAGTGAGTAGCAGCATCACTTGTTGTTTACTCGAACTTCTAGATCCACAGAAAAGGCTTTATTGTTAAACGTGCTGGTTATTTTTTGTATTCAGGATGATGAAGAAGCTGTTTTAGAAGGCGAAAAGGAAGCGGAAAAGATGATTGTAGAAGCATACTCTGCTCTACTACTCGCCTTTCTTTCAACTGAAAGGTACTTTTCGTTTTCAATCTTATCATATATGTCATATCCATTTTAACACTCTAAGAAACTAAACATGCTCTTGGACTCACTAGCAGTAGAAGTATACGCAACTCCATCAAGGACTATCTCCCGAAACGCAATCTGGCAATTCTTGTACCGGTTTTGGAAAGATTTGTGGTATGCACCTCTTTAACACCTTATTGTTGCTCGGTTTCAGTAGGAA
Organism: Arabidopsis thaliana; assembly: GCF_000001735.4. Taxonomy (NCBI): domain Eukaryota; kingdom Viridiplantae; phylum Streptophyta; class Magnoliopsida; order Brassicales; family Brassicaceae; genus Arabidopsis; species Arabidopsis thaliana. Next base: position 3,689,411 of record NC_003070.9, read on the forward strand.
ATCTCAAGATCCTAAAAAGTGATTGTGTTTTTTGTATGTTCAGGCATTTCACATGACTCTGAACATGATCCCTCCGGAGACACATAAAGCAGTGATGGGAGTGATTGAATCCTGCAAATCACCGTAGAAAGGGATCAAAAAGGGCAATTAATTCTTCATTCTCCAATTTCTCTGTACAGCTTCTGCAATAGAAAAGAAAAAAGAACTTGGAATGCTTTGGGGTGATCACTAACTCTGGTGATCGCATTGATGTATGATATAAGATTATAAGGCTGCTATTAGTACGTTAGTTCTCTCTTTTAGAGTTATACTGTTTGTCTCGGCTTAGGTTTTGTTTAGTTGTCCTTTACAGTTTTACTCATACACTCCATTCTTTTTGTAGTTTTCTTGACTAATCCCATATATACAAGTTTGCTCTACCACTTTTTCTTTATAAATCTGTTCCATCGTTATAGTTTATATATAATTGTCATTACGTTATGATATTTCGCAGCATATTACAGTTTTGAAATGTGCATCTATGATCATTGAAGCTGTAAGGAAAAGTCGGCAAAAATTTATTAAATAGTTTTAGCTCTCTGAGATAAAACTCGTCTTTTCTCTTGTTCTTGGTTTGTTCTGTTTCCTTTCCTCTTGGCTTCTTCTCTCACTGTCGCCATTCCTCGAGCTCTGCATCTGTCTCTGGCTAGAGCTTGCCATATTGTCACACGGAAGTTCCCAGTTTTCCTACCTCGGTTCAATACTGAGATCTGTCGTCCTCAAGTGTTTAATTCCCTGGATTCGATAGCTAGGATATGTTTTGGTAACCTTGATATGCTATTTTCTTTTTTATAGGTGCAGTCATACAGTGAGAAGACTTATCAGAGTACAACAGCTTTTTGGTAACTAACTACATTACAACATGTTAACCTAAATCACTTATTCTCTTTAATAACTGTCTTCTATAAAGACTCCAATACCTTTGTGACATTTTCAGCCGAGACATAAGTCACAAGTCATTGGTTTCCAAGAATCTGCTCGATCTCCTCAGCCAACTCTCTTGTAAGCTTATCAGCACGATCGTCGTGCCCACCAGCAAATGTGTAAACTCTGTATGCAAAATGAAATGCCCTCCACAACGTTTTAGCCCATCCTGGAGTCTTATTCTTCGTGCTTGGCTTTGCCTCGAGTGATTCTGCAGTAGTTTGCGATGCAATCTTTGCTTCTCTCTTTTCCTGTGAGGTTGAACCAAGAGACTCTGGTTAAAAGGGTTTCAAAATAGTGATCAGATGTATGCAAAATGTTAGTCCTACTACCTTCAATGCCAGTTCCATACAGCCTGAAGAGATATCAACCATTAATTCCTTGATCTGAACAAGGATGTTGAAGTCGAAATGGATGTTATTGCTCTTGAACTTCTTTTCCTCTTCTGCTTTGATCTGGTCTAGAGTTTCAATCTCTTTTCTGATCTGTTATTTATATCATTGTCCTCAGATCAATTCAGCTACCTGAAAGAGGAAATAACCAGAAAAAAAGAAAGGCGAAGAAACAAGCGAAAATCAGTATTTCTATGACTTGCCTTTGCAAAGTAACGCTCAGTCTTATCGTAAAGTTGGTTCGCCGGAGACTCTATCTTCCAGTTCTTTAGCTCTTTGATCATACCCTCCAGCTTCGAGTATAATGCAGCAGCCATTCTTATTGCTTCGAGTTTCTTATGCGGGAATCCTTCACATCTTGCTAGAACCTAACACAGTTCAAACATTATTGTGATCACAAAATCCGAACATGATGAAGAAAGTTTTGTGACATTGATCACTTATGTTGTTATCACTAACCTGTGTTTCATCTTCTAGTTTCTCAAGAACTGATTCAATACGATGGTGAAATTTTTGAAGCTCGGTAATGTCCTTGTTCTTGAACTTTGTAATATCTGTCTTAAGCTCATTGATTGAAGTCATATACATTCGAACATCCTCTTCTATCTTCTGAAAATAAGGAGACCTGTGTAGCCATTAAGCAAGTATGAGTTTTGACCATTTTGTTGTTTATAAGTGAAGTGAGATGTGATTTACTTCTTTGTTATCTCAGCAAGAGCATCAGCCATTCCTTGCTTTCCGCTGGCTGGAGCGCTTCCAGTCGCGCCTTTACTTCCTCCTCCAGCGCCACGAGATCTTACTTCTGGATTCTTCCCTTCTAGTTTCCCCTTGAGGAATCTAAATAGGGCCCCTAAATGGGTTGATCTCTTCAGTTTACTAGTTACTTTCTTCGCTCCCAAGCCTCCTCTTGCGCCAGGTGGAGGAGGTGGTGGAGCAGCCACTCCTTTTCCGGCAGCCATTGGAAGTGGCGGTGGTGGAGGTAGTGCTGCAGTCCCTGGAGGTGGAAGAGGCGGAGCAGCCACTCCTTTTCTCACAGCCATTGGAAGTGGCGGTGGCGGTGGTAGTGCTGCTCTTCCGGGAGGTGGAGGAAGCGGAGCATACGACTCTTTTTCAGCAGACATTGTAAGTGGTGGTTCCACCGGGATTGCTGCATTCCCTGGAGGTGGTGGAGGAGGCGGAGCAAAAGATTTTGAAACCATTTCAGATTTCACTGAAACTTTTGAGCAATCTTTATCATCAATCTGACTCTTCACACTATCTTGTTTCTCAAGAATAGCTTCTTTTGCTTTCTCCTCTGTTTCACTCTTCTTCACTTTGAGACTCTCATCATCACCATCACCATTATTGCTCAGAGCTTCTTTCTGACTAAAATTTTGGATAGCGAGTCGCTTTACATCGATAGGACTCAGCTTTACAAGCGCTTGCATTCTCACATTTCTAGGAAGATTTGACACAGAGATTGAAAAGTCTCCATGGACTTTACTCGGTGGACTCAGCACCGTTTTTGGCCTGATCGGTTGCTTCGCCAATGATTCTGATCGGTCATTTGATGTTTTAGTACTCCGCGGACTAACCTTTTTCTTCATTTCCACATTGCCGTTCTCTGTCGTATTAAGCCTCTCGTTCATCCCCTTAATCAGTCCATCTAATGCAGCTAACACCTTTTCCACTACAAGAACAATGCATAGAGATTTTGTTACAATAATGTTGTGATATATAATATTTAATATTAATATTAATCATTAAGACTTTGATATATGTTACCAAGTCGATCAGACAGATTCTTCCTTATGTTACTGCTTCTATACTTGGATTTGATGATCCATTCGTGGTCATCGATCCATGAATCTCCAATTGATTTCAAAGCGTTGTAGAAATTGTCAAGCAACTGTTTGCAATAGTTTTGATCAGAATAAACAAATTATCACAATTTGGATTTAAGTTATGAGAGGAATTTGTATAAACCTTGTCAACTTCTTCACGTCTCATTTCGAGGATTTGGGAGCTGTCAATGATCTCAGGACAGAGCTTATGGAGATCTTTCATCGTACGCATCACCATCTACCATTGATCCAGAAAACAAACAACAACGCCACAAATCAGTCATATCTAACACACAAATCAAGTGGTGCGTTTTTTTTTTTAACCAAGGAATCGATTTTCACTGGATTTACCTATTTGATCACTGCTTATGAACTGGGATATCTTTTTTTTTTGTAATTGCTACGATGAGATATAGCTAGTTACAACTTCTTCACATTCTTTATTCATTATGCAAATAACATTTTTTCGATTTTGTTAATGGAAAATTCACATTACTTTTCACCTCAGAAACTAAAAGAAAATTCTCATTGTGATTAGTCTGTGAGTTTATTAGGTCAAAGATACGATTATCTGAAAGAAAGAAAACGTAGGGAAGAGGTAACGTACATTGGATATAGAGAGATAATAGGTCAGAGGAGGAAGATCAATGATGGTTCTAAAATTGATAATCTTTCTTCGAAGCTCCACCATGAGAATGAAATTTCCTGTCCATTTGCTTGATCCACAGCTCGAACTCGAGATCTTTGTCGCTTCTCTATGAGCATTCTTGATATCTTCAGCAGACAAAGCAACACGTCTTGAAGTCTTTTGGCTTACGAATGGAGATGTATACGCCTTGATGGATGGTGGTGAAGAACACGAATAAGGTTTAGCATCCTGTTTGGTCTTGCTACTTCTAAGTGGTGTTTGCCCTTTTAAAGGCTGTAACAAAGTTTATAACAAACAACACATAAATAAGAAAAGCCATAAGAGATATCAAAACAAGTTTTCGATAACAAACAATTTAAAAGCGAAACCGATAAATTGCTTTACCTCAACTTTACAGGTTTTCACACTCATCATCTGCGGAGAAAACAAAGAGATGGAGAGAGTGTTGTAATTTTGTAATTACATAGACTTAATTTGAGTGTAAGCGATAAAACATGTGAAGCTTAAGAGTGTTATTTAACGCTAACGCTCCAGATAATACTGAATCTTATCACTTATCGAATAGCTACACGTGGCATCTAAGGATAGATTTTTTCCAACATTTGTTTTGTCAGAAATAAGAAACTACAAACATAAATGGAAAAATTAATTTAATTTTCAGAAGGATCCTAAAAATAGAAGAATTGAGTATAGTAAAATAGGTAAAAGGAGGATATCTATAAAAAGACAAGTCAAGCTCCAATTTCTTTGATTTCATTTCTAATTTGAAATTGAAAAGTTAAGATTATTTTCTTTCCAACTTTTTACAACGGCAGTATGCAAGAGCAAAAACTCGGACAAACAAACATGTGACAGAAGCAAACGTGCACTCCGTTCGTGCGGCCGTAAATTTTAGGCTCCAAGTATAAAAAATAAGTATGTGTAGTATTATTATTATTATTTTACTTGAAATCAGAGTACTGTAACAAAAAAAAAAAAAAAGTGTAACGCTTTCTTTCTTTCACAATGTAAAATGTTCCTAATCCATAATGGGAAAGATGGCAAAAGAAAGAAGATAATATATTTATATTTCTGAATGAAAAAATAATAATTTGATGGGTCAATGGTTCAAACTTATCTCTAAGATAACAAATGGGAATAATAATAATATAATGCTAATACAAAAGTAAATATGGTTGGTAAGAATGAAATCCTACTATCTTATTTGGGAAGAGATTTTCTGATGATTAATGCATGAATGTTCCATTCTTACCCAAAAGAGAGATTATCATATACCGTATACATAACTTTATTATATTTGACCATCGATTTAAGTAGCAAAAATCTACGGTTACTAATGAATTATATAAAAGGGAGAATTAACAAAAACCACCAAAAAAATGTGTGCGCCAAACTAGTCTGGGGTTCCAATTTGGATTTCATTATAATGACATTGCACCAAAAAGCTATTTATTTTTCATTTGATCATAATCTCAAAGCGGTGAAGGTTTTCTTTTGATCATTATGATCATGACATAAAACGTAACATAAATCACATATTCTCTCTTACAAGTTACAATCCTTGTTTTCCCCTATCTCGTGTGTCTGACAAGTTAACGAAACAAAACCCAAAAATCTTTCAAAAATACTCATAATTAGATTACGTACTAAATCATCTTTTTAATCATTGAATTTCTTCTCTACCGCGATGGCGGAGGAGGAACTCCGCTGAGAAACGCCGAGAAAAAGGCGAGAGAGCTGCTTGGTTTGAAGCAAGGCACCGCATGTCCAGCTCCTCTGAACGTAGCAAACGTTAAACCTTCGTATTCTTGAAGCCACCCACTTACCTGTTATAGCATCATCAAGAATTTAACCGGTCTAACAATACTCAAATCAAGAATTTCATATAACTGGTGAATTAGGTCCACGGGTACCTGTTTTTCATGGTACCATGGCCTCCAAGCTGTCTTGATGGGTAATTCGAGTGCGTTTAAGCTATAACGAGTCGCAAGTACTGGAACTCTTCCGTCTGTGTCACCACTGGATCCATCACAAAAAGAAACCAAAAACCAACGGCTTAGAAAAATTGGAGAATAAACTTTCTTTCATATTGTTATTAACCAACCAAAGTAGAAGAAGCTAAAGTATGTAGTGGTTACTTGCGTAGGAAGCCACCTAATTGTATACTCTGTTTTTTTAGTTTCAGTGATCGAAGTTTTTAATTTGTGTTGTAGTCAACTACTTTTCGTCAGAGTGAAATTAATTAGGAATTTAGTTGGTTTTCGTGAACGTAATTTAATTTACCTGTAAACCCATATTCTTAATCCTCCGGCGATGAGTTTCTCGTAAATAGGCAAAACCGACGGGTTTGAACCAGTCCAATTATTAAAGATCTCCATGCTGAAGTTAGAATACCAAAGAACATTCAGACAAATTCCTTCAAATATTACACAAAAAAAAAACCATAAAGGATATTGGGGAGAGTACTTGCAAATGCTCCAGTTCTTGAGATTAACTCCATCACTCGCATGAAGAGACTTCTGAACATCTGCTCTGTTGTAAAATACTCTCGCGTAATCATCTAAGCATGGATCATATCCACCCATGAGCCTCGGTGGCATCTAAGGCATCCCAACAAAATAAAAGATATTTGTTAGTTTCAAAGTAAATTATAGGCTTTTATGTTATACACATGCACATACCCTCTTGGAGCTAATGCGAGAATTTGTTTTGAATTGCGCTGAATCAAAGTAAGACGATCGCGCAGAATCTCCTATGCAAACTGAGGTATAGATGCTATAGATATCTATCTCGTGATACTGCTTGAGAACTTCTGCTACGGCCTCATTGCACTCATCGTTGCTCCAAGTATTATCGCTGCTGAAATTGCACGTCCTGGTTATGATCCTATGAGTCTCATCTGATATTACTGCATGGCTCCATGCATAATCCACCCAACCTCTCCAATCTTCTGCATCTGATGTCTCAGGATTCCCCAACTATGTAGCAAAAAAAAAAAAAAAAAAAAAAATGTACCGGGTCTTCTAAGCGGAATTTATACTTATGATCACATGCATGACATGCAACATGCAAAGTTTATAGTAGATGCATGATAAAGTATGTATGATATTTTTGGGTTAATGATGAGAATTTCACCCTTAAGATTTAGTACACGTACCAAAATACCCTTAAGATTGATGTGAAACGATGAACCATTCTTCTTGTTATTGTTATTGTTATCGTATACAACCTCTGCTAGCTCAGGTACGTATTTTCCTGCAAGTATATTTATTTTACATTCACAGAAAAATAAATTCGCGACGAAAATCGATGAAAATGCGTTACCACACTTGAAGTAAATAAAAGGGCGTGCAATACTAAATCCAAATGATTTTATTTATTTTGTTACCTGCATAACTTTCACCCGCGATATAGAACGTATTTTCTTTGTGCTCTGGGAATTTCTCGAACCAGTTGCAAAGAAAAGTGTATGCGTCTCTTGCTGATAGAAAAGACAAAGACTATAGATAATATATCTATGTATTATAATAATAATGGACTTGTGAAAAGATAAAAATAAAAATAATGGACCTACCTGTAAAGTCATCTCCAAGTTTTTGATAATCGCTACTTGTGTTTGAATACGAAAAGCCAACACCGACGGGAGATTCTAAAAACAGCATGTTGGCCTCTGCATCAGCAAATCAACCTTTTTACATCATTTAATGTCATTTTCATTTACATCTAAATATTGTGACGCTAAGAAAACTATATAAAAACAAAAAAATAATTACCTTTATTCCATGCGTATGGATTAAAGTTAAGTCCGTTTCCGTTGGTGTCCACGAGAAAAGGACCAATTTCTTGTGTTGCCCCATATCCCACAGAAGAACAACCTGGACCTATATATACACATTATTCAGATGCTTAAATTCAAAATGTGTTCTCCCATGAGACCATATTTAAAAACACAGCAAATCAACACTAGGTTTTATTGTGTAAGAGCTATTAGTGGAAGGAAAAAATCGTAGTAAAATAAAATATGCAGAATAGTTGAAGACATAATTAATGACAATATATCTTTATACTTGACGTTGGTATGGTGAAATAGGCATAAATCATGTTTCATGCAAATTATCTAACGTTATAAAGAAATATGTAGAATTTACATGTTATCAATCAGAATGAAAATAGTGAGTTGCTGATGCAAGCATGAATAATTCAAAAAGATTGAGTTACCTCCATTAAGCCAGAGGACTAGAGGTTTCTCTTTCGGGAGATCCATGGCCTCAAAGAACCAGTAAAACATAGCTCTTCCGTTGGATTCATCGACAGGGACATATCCGGCATAATGTCTGAAACTCACATCAGGCTGTCCAGGCAAACCTGTCACTAAATCTTGCTCGTTGGCCAACAAGCTTCTTTTCGGGCTATCGAACCGGTGTTGTCTAGTGCATATAACCACCGGAGCTAATATTAAGAGAGTGGTAAAACACAAAGAAGTTAATAGATTAGATATATTCTTGGTCTGATAATTATCCATTATTTGAGGTATAAGTTAAGAAGAAGATCAAGAATTGTAGTGAGATGATAAGAAAGATCTAAGACTTGGACTTCTATTTATAAGCAAAGATCATGAGATCTTTGTTTGCTTTTGTTTAATTTCTTTTCCTTTTTCTTAAAAGTTTAATTAAGTGGATATGGAAGAATAGTCCTAGGTGGCAATTGGTGGCTTTAATTTGTTCATTTGGTCGAATAATTCCATCTTAAAAACTAAGATTTATAGGCACAAATTCGAGAGAATTCGTATACTTGACTTAAATAGAGTGGATGAAGCACTTTCTTTTATATGGGTTTGAACCACGTCATGGCCAAAAGTAATATAAATATAACTAATATACAATCCTATTAACCTAAGAAAATTGGCGGATTAATCGACCCCACAATAGCATAAGCTTAACTAGTGAGGAAATATATAATTTGGGAAATTGGAATATAGATATATAATGCATAAACATTTATCAAACTTTAAATACGCACGATTCCGAAGTCAAAGTAGCTAGGGTATATAGATTTTGCAGTACCAAACCAGGTTTAGGAGTGGTATGTTTAGTGTTTACCGACTGATGAAGATTATTTTATGTATTGTGGATACACAAATCAATACTATCAGCTGCTAATTATGTATTCAAAAAATTTGAACTATAAATTTAAAAACTTTCGAATATATGATTTTTGCTATGTACGTACTTTATATTTATTAGTAAAAAGCTCACTCGTACTCCTTAATTGTTATGCACATGGTCTCTTTAATAATGTATCGCCCACTAAAATCGAAGTCAAATACATGTTGTCCATCAATTTTGCAGAGCGTAATCAGTTATAAAGGAACTATATCAATAAGATTATAGAAAAGATCATAAGATAAAGTTATACGAACCAATATAGCATCATTAAAATTGATGAAACTAACGAATACTTCTCACAACTATAGCTAACGTCATAGACTCACAGGTTATATATGGTGCGGATATTCCTAAGAAAAAAGATGATTTATTTCATTAAAACAACAAGAAAATAGACATGTCACGTTGCAACATCTTTGAGCAGACTGTTGAGTGTTGAGACTTGAGAGAAAGGCAAATGGAGGATATATTCCAAATTGATGGTGCCCTTTAATTTTTATTTTATAGTGATTTTTTTCTAATGTATATGCAAAAAAAGAGTTAAATAAATTCAAGGGAACCTCATCATTAGAAACTAGAAAGTCGAATGACGCAGTTTTGTGGCGAACCTTATGCGTTGGGATTCTTGAATTCAATTCAATGTACTAATTGTTTCAAGATAGCTAATTAATTTTTTTTTTTTTTTTTTTTTTGGTCAAACAATAGCTAATTAATTTAATGGTGAATATCTAAATCATATAGAAAATAAATCAAATATAGGCCTTTTTTCTCACCACTAAACTAGTTGGACGAGAGGAATCGAACCACGGAGTCTGCGAACGTTATTAGCACACATCCACTATGCCACTACACATGGAGTATATTAAATGATTGTATAATAGATCAGTTGTGTAATCATTTTGGTCAAAACTAAAACGGATTTTAAACTGATTTATACACCTTTTTTTTTGGGGTAAACAAACTGATTTATACACTTGACCGTTATATAGTTCACATAATAATGGCTTTGGCCAAGAAAAATAGGTCGCTAGCTTGATAATGGTAAGTGTGGATACGATTTTACTTCCATAATTCAAATGGACAAGTTGTGTACGTCTCGAAATAGTTTAAATACATGTTTAGAAGACTAGAGAAAACTTACGAAGCAAAAGAAAAGTGTTTTGTTGAATGGTTATGACATGGAATTCAACTTTCTTTGCTAAGGAATGAGAGGGAAATCATGTCCGGATTATTTATGTTACGTTTCATCATGGATATACTTAATTTTTTGCATTTAACTGTTCATTTTTTTTTGTCTTTTTCTTGGGAAGGTAATGTCTCTATGTATATAAAAGTGTTAATAGAAGAATTGGGCATTTAGTGCAAGAATTGCATGCTCAATGAACATTAATTTATTTTTATATATGTCAAGAAACAGTTCATGGATAGCTTTCCGGCTGTTTATTTGCTACGTGAATATAGAGCATTTTACATAAACATTTAATTTTGGAGCTTCATTTCTAAAAAAAGGGTTGCTATATTGATATTTTATTTAATAACTAAAATACTATATGAAAAATAAGACAGTTCATATTATTTTGATGTATAACAAAAAAATATGGTTGAATAAACTTAAATTTTAGATAGATCTATTAGTAAATCTTTCCTACTTGTATCCCTTGAATCGGTGAATGGCCACTAGCTTGAAACTTATAAGTTATATTGTAGTTTGTACTACTATAATAGGAGATAATGATTTATCTAATCACCTTCAAATAGTTGTGTTGCTATTTTAGTTGTTTTGTACGTAATTTACATTATTTTGTATCTCTTAGCGCAAATAGAAGATTATAAAATTAAATTTTGTGTTCAATATGGGGACCTCTTAACTGTTAGACCAGACTCCATGAGTCCATATTGGCCAATGGATGTCCACTTATATGATTCTCAGAACTATGGATACCCACTTAACTATGAATATCAATTAAATGTGGAATTGTAATAACCTTATTGGCCAAAAGATTTTGGGGATACGTTTCTAGAAAAATTGTGAATCAGTCAATGTATTCTTTAATTCTAGGACAAAGACATCCCACAATAAGACACGCGTTGAGATGTTATTGATGGATAATCTGATAAGGAAAATGTATTAAGAAAACGATTAGAGAGTTGATATATTACCATCCAATTAGAGATTCCACAACCAAGTCACCTACTAGTTGATGACTTATAAGACTCGTTGTTAACTAACATAAGAAATCGCATAAGTAGATTGATTGATTCTTATGCGGGTGACTTCGTGAAGAAATTGTAAAAAATACTTTGGAAAAAAAAAGTTAGGTGGGATGTACATATCTTTGAAATTAAGATTAAATATTGGCTGACTTTTTAAATTACTATACCACATAGTTTCCTTATTGATTATTATTTGTAATCTAAATATGTAATAGTTTATTAATCATTATTAATATTGATGTTATGGATAAAATTGTTAAATTGTTATTTTTCTTGTATTTAGCGTAAATCATTCATATCTTCTTGTATCACTTGAGTTTGAGCTCACGATTATGTTGTATAAAACACCTCTTATAAAAATATCAAGCTCAAGCTCAACTGTAAGATTATCTATAGATTACTTACTGAATGAAAAAAAGATTATCCATTGACAACGGAACATAAACAGAGAAATGAGATTATTAATGCAAATGTTTGTATATATATATAATGCGCACTAAAAGAGAGAGAGAGAAGATGAAATGTTTGATCGTCATCACTCATCACTATTATAGATAGAAGGTATAAGTTCCACCTTTAACAATGAGTACTTGAAGGATTATAAGAGCATATGGAATCTAAACACAGTACTGCTAGTCTACTAGAGAGCCCTATACGAGAGTTTTAATCCTCATCACTTGGTCCCATCAAGAAATTCTTAGGTTCTATGCTACATTCCTTAGCCAATTCCATGACATAACTCGGATTTCTTACATTTATTCGTCGATATATTTATTCGTATTCTCTTACTCATCACATTTTTTTTTCTTTTTGTATTAAAAACCATTCAATGTTTCGGATTTGATTTTACCTGACACATTCGGACTCGGCTCCGATTGGCACGGTTGTCAGCCAAAGGAAGCTCGTGAAGTTCAAAGATTGTGTAGTCTCCATGCAAACAAACATAGTTTTTTTTGTTTTTGTGTGAGTCAATAAACAGATATATTTACATAACACGTACTAAAAGATAACATTGCACGATAATAAGATGAGTTGTCATATAACAAAAACATTGGATGGGACATGGATTAGATGAATTCCAACTTCACTAGAATGGTCAAAGTATTGCTAGTAATCTCACTTTTACCAGTGATTCTTATCCATCCAAAGATTGAAAGTGCGCATAACATAAGTTTCATTTGAAAGCTTTTTGACTATATCCACTCTCCCACAAATAAACACGAGATTTTATAGGTTATGGAATCTCTTTAGTAAGCACTTTTTTCGTTAATTTGAAATATAATATTTGCGTAGATAGTTGACAAGAAAATTAATATATCAAAATGAACCTTCAACATATATCTATCATCAACCCTAACTACATAAAACATATTTGAATTTATCTAGTTCTATAATTGTTTTAGTTATTATAATAAGAATAAAAATATATAGGCATGTTCATTTTGGCACTTATAACAGTAAAGAGATTTGATCATTTATATTTTGGGATAGTAGTAGTCGTAGTACTATTATTATTTTGATCCAAGCTTTATATCTTGGTTCAGAGAATCGTCGTTCCTCTTCTTCTCTGCATATCATTCACGCGATTGAAGTTGGGCTATTCGCGTGTACAATACACGCGTTCGTTCGGAGCTTGAAGTTGTTGATGAAGACACTTTGTCTTCAGTCTTTTTCCCTTGTCGTAACACTGTCTGAAACTTGTCGTTGGGCTTTATATTTGTCGAAGGCCTAAGTTGTTTTTTCCTTCGAAGCCCAAAATTTTCTTTCTTCTGGATTGAAAGACTTTTTGTTTTCAATATATTTCTTGCAAATTCCCCCCCCCCCCCACAGGCCCACACTATTCGTGAAACAGAAACAAAATCTCTGATAAACAGCCGACAAAAAAAAAAAAAAAATCTCTAATAAAAAACTTTTTGACGTTTCCAAAAGCAAACGAAAAAGCAGCACAGTGAGTAACGCCAGTACGCCACAAACATTTTCATCAAAACCAACAGAACACAACAATACAACATCTCAGAAAAAAAAAAACCACTCCTCGATGTCTGATCAACAGCTTGAAACAGAGATCAACTTCTGGGGAGAGACTTCAGAAGAAGATTACTTTAATCTCAAAGGCATCATCGGCTCCAAATCTTTCTTCACTTCCCCTCGAGGTCTCAACCTCTTCACTCGTTCATGGCTTCCCTCTTCCTCTTCTCCGCCACGTGGTCTCATCTTCATGGTCCATGGCTACGGCAATGACGTCAGCTGGACTTTCCAGTCCACTCCCATTTTTCTTGCTCAGATGGGTTTCGCTTGCTTTGCTCTCGACATCGAAGGTCATGGCCGATCTGACGGTGTCCGCGCCTATGTTCCCTCCGTAGATCTAGTCGTCGATGACATCATCTCTTTCTTTAATTCGATTAAGCAAAACCCTAAATTTCAAGGCTTACCTCGGTTTCTCTTCGGAGAATCAATGGGCGGTGCGATTTGTCTTTTGATCCAATTCGCTGATCCGTTAGGGTTTGATGGAGCGGTTTTGGTTGCTCCCATGTGTAAAATCTCGGACAAGGTGAGACCTAAATGGCCGGTTGATCAGTTTCTGATTATGATCTCAAGATTCTTGCCGACTTGGGCGATTGTTCCGACGGAAGATCTGTTGGAGAAGTCGATCAAAGTTGAAGAGAAGAAACCGATTGCCAAGAGGAATCCGATGAGGTACAATGAGAAACCGCGGTTAGGTACAGTGATGGAGCTACTTAGGGTTACTGATTACTTAGGGAAGAAGCTAAAAGATGTTAGCATTCCCTTCATTATTGTGCACGGAAGTGCAGATGCTGTGACTGATCCTGAAGTGAGCAGAGAGTTGTACGAACATGCTAAGAGCAAAGATAAGACATTGAAGATCTATGACGGGATGATGCATTCGATGTTGTTCGGTGAACCCGACGACAACATTGAGATTGTTCGTAAAGATATTGTTAGCTGGTTGAATGATAGATGTGGTGGAGACAAAACCAAAACCCAGGTTTGAATTCATTGTTTGTCTGATTCTCTCTCATTGGTGCTGTAAGGTTTGTATAGTCATATTTTATCATGGAAAAATGTTTGGATTAAGTGACTAGAAATTGATGTACACATTGTTCTTGCAGGTTTTTCTTGATAATATTCAGTTTCATTCTATATACACAGAGCAAAGCTAATCTTTTTCTAGTTCCTTCTTTGCATAAACTTGTATTGGTTCAAAAGATTTCTTCTGCTAATAAACTGCACAAACCCGGAAAATCCTATATATATGTACCTGAGTTTGTCAGAAGAGCTTCAATTGGATCGAGCTCTCATGCCATGAACAGATAATTCAAATCCTCCACAGAGAGATGCGATTCTCGACTACCGTTTTCATGTTCTCCGAATGCAGAAGCCACCATCTTTCTCTTCTTTTGCTGTGCAGTTCAATGTATGTTTTGTGAGTAACTTAGCTAATAGAGACTATAGTGGAAAAATAAAATAAAACATTGCAGAAATGATGTGAGACCTGGAGGGCCAATATGCGATCTTCAACTGTATCTTTTACTGTGAAGCGCACCACCTTTACTGGTCGTGTCTGTCCAATACGGTGTGCTCTGTCAATTGCCTGATCTTCTGTAGTCGGGTTCCACCATAAGTCCAGCATGATAACATGACAAGCTGCCACCATATTTAGCCCAAGACTAGCAGCTTTGAGAGACATTATCATTACAGAAACCTGAAGTAACAGCAAGAAAGCCAATCATCAGTATATCTATCATCATGTGTAACATAATGGCCGCAGAGGCAAAAAGAAAAACAAATGATCTTAAGCTGCATACATCAGGGAGAGTATTAAAATCTTGTACTGCTGCATCTCGAGCTGGTACTGTCATTTTTCCATCAAACCTTCTATACTGAATACCTGAACTCTTAAGACCAGCTTCAAGGAGGTCCAGCATCTTTGTCCATTGGGTAAACACAATGGCTTTTTCTCCAGCTACATTAACCACACCACCCACACTACTCTTCGCTGGAGTTGCAGGTAAACTGAATGACTTGTCAAGCTGCTGATTATTCTCTCCATTTTCGGAGCTCTGATTCACATCATTCATTACTGTCGCGGGACTCTGTGGTCTGCTCAGTGATTGCAAGATATCTAGAGCAGCCTTGATTTTGGATGAACCACATGGTAAATTTTCACAAGGCTCACCACTCCCAACAGGATCTGAAGTGGTACGATCACATGGGGCATCAAGTTTATGCAAGTCAAGCATAGCATTTTCCAGTGTTTCTCTGGAAAATAATGATGAAATTTCAAGTCCGACTTTGCAGTATGACAGTGGGCATTGATTATTATCGCGAGTAAGACATTCGCAAATGCACTGATTACAGAAAACGTGACCACAGAGTGAAACAACAGCATCTTTAGGTGCAACCTATAAATGAAGAAGGGACACAATAAGAAACTCATGGTGAACATAAGAGAGTTTGACATCCAAATGCGAGAGATAACAACTCAAAGATCCAAAGCAGAGCCTTGGAGTTTGAAGGATTATTCACGAGTAGAGAGTCTTACATTGCAGATACCACAAATTGCCAGTGAAGCTTCTAAGCGATGCAGAAGAAAGGTTAGCTTCTCATATGGAAGCTTCTTAACCATTTCAGCTGAGGATGACCATGACAAACTGGATACTAGAAGAGGGTGGCCACAAGCTTGACGAAGACGCAGCAGCATCAACAAAATATTTACATAATTTTGCTTCACCGTTCCAGCTTCTGCATATTCCTGGCAATTCAAGTACGTATAAACAAAGAATCAACCTTCAATATCATTATAGAAAAAGAAGCAAATGTGTCTACACGTTCTATATGCGTCCATAATCATACCTTGAATTGGTCACGAGAGTCGCACTCTAGTTTTGAGTAGAAATCACGTTCTTCCTTGGTAAAGTCCACTCTCCTCAACTCGATGGACTTCGGAGGTAAAGAGATCACGGGTTTTCCATCGAGAAGTGTATCTAATGATTTTACTAGTTAGAACCCATAGAAAACTTTGATGTAACATCTACCGAAATTTAGCTTCATAATAAGAAGACTGACCTTTAGTTCGTCTAAGCATTACTTTTTTCAGGATAGCCTGCAACGTTTTATATCCTTCCCCCGGGTAGCTACTGATGGGGTTCTTAATCGTTTCACAAAACGTTTGGTAGCTAGAATAAGGATCATACTTAAGAAATCTGAAGTAGCTGTAGAGGTCAGCAATTGAATTCTGGATAGGAGTGCCAGACAAACACCACCTACGCTTAGCATGAAGGCCTGAACATGCTATTGAAGCTTGGGTTTTGTAATTCTTAATGCTCTGAGCTTCATCTAGAACAACTCTAAACCATGAAACTTGCGCGAGAGGGCCAGACAGAAACTCAACAGGTTCACAATCCATATGTTTCCTCTTCTTTGTGCCCTTCTTTTGAGAATTTGGGAGATCTTTTTTGTTTGAGCCAAAACCAACAGATTCAACTCCACCATCATGTATGCCACCCTTCTCCTCATCAGCTCTATCACGAGGCTGTTTTGGAACTTCCACGCTCACAAGGGAATATGTGGTAATGACGACATCATATTTAGCTAGCTCGTGAGGATCCTTTGTTCTGCTGCAACCGTGGTATACCAGCACAGAGAGATGTGCTTCAAGAGTAACCTTCTTGCGTAATTCATCAGCCCATTGTCTCATCAAACTAGTGGGACAGACAATAAGAGTTCCGGCAGCTGGCCTTCCCCTCATCTTGCATAAACTATCTTCGACAACTTTGTTTTCATTGAAAACCACTTGAGAGTGATCAGATTGATTGCATCCTCCATTCTTTGAATCTTCTTCACATGGTAGATAAGGTGTAGACCGTTCTGTCAGTATAAGCGCTATTGTGGAAACTGTTTTTCCAAGTCCCTGCAGAAAAAGATAATTACACAAGGAAATTTTATAACATATATATTTGTTGTGCTGAACGTATAGTAAATGGTAATATTATATAGATTACAACAGTAGAAATTAACCTGATCATCAGCAAGAATGCCCCCAAAACAGGGGTTCCCGCTTGTCTCCTTTTGGGACATCCACGACAATGCAATACGCTGTTCATGTGTAATGTATGGTCAGTGTCGATTAACACTAAATATTCTAACAAAAACCCACCATCTATTTGGAAAACCATATCAATTGAATAATATTAAGGCCTAAATCATCTTAGTTAAGCAAACAGAAGGACACTTTAAAAATAGACACGCAAAATCTAAAGTTCTACAGCCCGTCCCTTTAAACATCTACAGGGATGTTATCACTTTTCTAATAAAATACAAACCTGATGTCTAAGAAGCGACACTGCCAAGACACCGTCAGGAGGACTTGCTTCAGAACTATGCTGAGAAAGATCCTGTTATTTCAAGCAATGTCGTTAGACTTAATGAAATTGAATCAAAATCAAGAGAAAGGGATAATATGGGACAAAACTCATTGCAGTTTGGCCTTATATCACACATGCATCCAACATCAGAAGACTTAAACAAATACCTCATGCACAGAACACAAGAACAGACTTTGAATCATTATAATATGCATCCGGTTATCAAGAAAACATCAAAGAGAAAAAAGTGAAAGTATGTGTGTCCAGGCGAGAATGGTATAAAAAAGAACAGACATTTTAAGGGCAATTAAGAAGAAGGCTTACACGCCTAAACACCACCAACCTGCAAGTCTGCATGAAAATTCATGTTTCCCTTGTTTGACTCAAACTTCAAGCCTCCACAATTATTAAGAGTTTGACTACCTGTAGAATGTTCTGAAGAAAACACTGGTCTCTGCACAGGTAGATATTGGTGTGGATTAACAAATTCACCATAGGATTCTATTTTATGGATTTCAGAATCATCTTCTCGTTCGGGTATTCGTTTTGATGAAAGACTTTCAACTGTTCCAGAGCTGAAACTAGAAAGATTAAAGCATGTCCTCTTAATATATTCATGGTCCTCGTCTCCTACCAGATAATCCAAAGACTCAGTGCGTGATGTTTCTGGGTCAGGATCTGTTACGTTTTGAAAACAGTCATCTGAATCAAAACAACTATAGAAGCTCCTGCCGTCAATATCTTGACCAGGGAAAGCAGTCTGAGGTGGGATAAAAGGGTATTCTTTCCCGACATCTGTCTGATAGGAGATTGCGCAATTAGAGACACCAGACCATGGCAGTGTCGTTCCTCCAACTGTATGAACATCACTACATCTACTATAGTTCCCAGGAATTGAACTGTAAACCGTGTTCTCCAACGCAAGCTCTGGTTTAACCTTCATATGGACTGCTCTATTCTCCTGAAAACTGCTTGAACAATTATCAGGCTGCTCAAGCTCCTTTTCAACTTGATGACCATCAGAACTGTTGTATGGTTTGACACAGACAGGGGAAACTGAAGGAATGATTTCACATTTGAGGCTGAGTTCTCTTTCACTGCTTACATCAGGCCCAGAATTCCTCTCTGAAGTTCCGTTATCGAATCCTACATGTCTATCAAAAACCATTCGGCTTGCACCATCCGACTGACAGTGGATAAACTCATTCTTCAAGTCATTTAGCAGTTCTTCTTTCTTGGGAAAGAACTGAAATGCGTAACCAGGAACCAAATTGGGAGAAACTTCTGATAAGGGTGCATCCATTGTATGGTGGCCATATGGTTCAGAGGAGGCACAGTCCACAATAGAACTGGAATTAGGGGAGAAATGAGACATCAGGGAAGAATTTTGCGTGGCTCCAATTCCTGAGTCATTTCCAGGCATGTTATTGAGATAGGTAGTCATCGTAGTGGGACTGCAAGGTGTAACTGCAACATGATATAACAATCAGTGAGAAAATCTCTCAATTTTAGCTCCAAATGATAAGGAACATGAAAATTTTAAGAGAATAAAACCTGAAAACTTCATAGAGAAGGTTCATACATTTGGATTCAATTCTCATGTCATCCAGGATGGATACAGTGCCATCTTCACAATTTACAGGAAAGGAGACCACATTGCCACCGTAGTCAGAATAACAAGTCGCACTTAGTCCCAATCGTCCATTCTCAGGGTCAGAAAATGAACTTGGCTCTGCTATTTCACTTTGTGAGGCTCCAAGACCATACAAATCCCGGTAAGGAAACCAACCAGTGGCCTGAGATCCTAAGCAAGAAACATATATACTTACAAACATTAAACAGTTACCAAGATGATCCTAATGGATTACGTGGTCCAATAAATCAAACCATTGAAATTAATTCCACACTTCAATTCCAGGCAGAGTAATCAAAAGAAATGTGACAGTAAACAAAAGAGTCCTCTAGGTCTACTAACCACTTTGCATCAGTGTGTTCCTAAACTCGCCAGACTCTACCACAGATGAACCAACCGGAGACATTATTTCTTGACTAACCTGGAAGTAATCACTCAAAAGTTCAGTTTCGATCAGACGAGAATCATTATAGTCCAGAAATTAAGCATTTGAACAACATCAGTTTTTCAATTGGCGAAACCATACCTCCATAGAAACAGGGCTTTCATCCAGAATCCGATAAATCGCCTCTATGTCAATCATAAAATCCTCGTCGTCGGCTCCAAATTCAAAGCCACCAGAGAAATCATCCGCTTGCGACTGAAATACTGAATCCTTCTTACTCATGACGAACCCAAACCCTAAGTCTGAGAATAAGGAATCTAAAACCCTAACTCGAAAAAATCCAGCACAAAAAACCGACACTCAGAGAAGAAGTTTCTCCCGGAGAACTAGTCAAACACGAAATCGCCGACGAAGTGGATACAAAGACTTCGCGATTTGGGGGAAAAAAAACTTGCGAGTAGGTTTTTGGAAACGACGAATTTTAATTTGAGAAGAAGGTTCTAGAGTAGTAGTTGGGGATGATCCAGGCGACTTTTATAGTGCCGGTGAGGTTTTTTTCTTCTCTCTGAAATGGGAAAAGGTAAGAGAAAGAGACGCAGATTTAAATAAGAAACGGTCGAAGAAGTTGGCTTTGTTTTTTTTTTTTTTTTTTTAACACGAAGTTGGCTTTGTTTTCTTTGTATTTTTGTATTGGTCAATTTTTTTATTAGTAATCATGCGCCGTTATATCTTAATTTTTAATTAATGTTTTCTGCAACAAAGTATAGTTAATTTGCTGACGACAAAAACACAAAAGTAGAAATATATTGCTTAAGAGAAAAGCATTAATTATTTCCAACGTTTTCTATACTCATATTTTTCCTTATTGTTTACAGGTTTGACCAAAAACATTAGATTAGTGAATCTTTTTCCAAAACAAAAGATTTACCAATTTTTTCTTATATTAATTAATGTATAAGTAAAATGTTCCTATATAGATCATTAAATCATATCAGAAATTTTAACCTTTATGTTTCCTACCAAAAATGACACTTACTGAAAACATAGAAATTAAAATTATACCATTTTTGGGGAAATTACACCTAAACCAATCTTGTTACGATTTCAACCGCGTCGGTTTATTAACGGTTCGGCTAAAGGCCGGTTTAATAATGTTTATAAATATGGGTTTAGGATTGAAATTTCGCAGGCTTTTTGCAGGAACGGAACCTCATGCGAAAAATTCGATCATGCGATCGTTTCGTCTCAAGAACAGGTAATACTTGTGTTGATTGGATAAAGATTCATCATGCGAAACAGAGTACGTAGTAGTGTTCTAATGTCACTCTTCTTTTCGTAATCAGATGGCAGATAACGAAGGGAATCTGGTAAATATATTCATCTTCATCGGTTTTTTTTTTTGAATCGGAATGTTATGATTTCGAATGCTACTGTTTTTGGCTTCTTTTCTTATTCAGATTATAGAGATTGAAGATGATGATGATATGGTAATGTATTCATCGATCTTCACCAATTGTGTTTCTTTGTATTTACGACCTTTTTTTCTAATCAGAATGAAGTGAACCAAGTAGACGAAGAAAATCAGTATATAGTGGAGGAAGCGGACGAAGAAAATCAGGTGGAAGCAGAGAACGAAGAAGCTCAGATATCAGAGAACGAAGAATTTGTGATTCAGGAACAACCGAAGAAACTGATCATGAGTGATGTTTGGGAGCAGTATCTGACAACTGCGGAAATTCGGAAAGAAGACATGAACAGGCTCGTGATGAACTTTCTTGTGGTTGAAGGATATCTAGAAGCTGTGGAGAAATTTCAAAAGGAATCTGGAACTAAGCGTATCCTCTTTCAACTTGTGGAAGAACTTTCTCAGATTCTTTCTAGTGCTTGGTGTGTTATCTGGTCTCTGTTATTTCCTTAACAAGAAACAGCAGAAGTAGGTGTTGCGAGCATCAGTGACAGATTGGCTGTTAAAAGGGATATCGAAAGCGGAGATCTTGAGGATGCTGTTGAGAAGTTGAATGCTATAAATCCTGAGGTACAATGCCTCACATTTTCATGCAAACTGATCATTGGCGTGGACATATGTGATGTTGCTTTTCTATTCCTAACAGGTCACAGTTTCTAACCATATGAGAGATTGTGGTATTTGCAGATACTGAAGACGAATTTTTCTCTTAATCAGCAGAGGTTCATAGAACGAATCCGCATAGGGGTGACAATTAAGGAGACCTTTAATTTTGCTGAGAAAGAGCTTAAACCATTGGTAGAACAGAACGTAAGTCTTTTTAACCGTTGAATCACTTTGTGTCCTGTTAGTACGTATCTCATGTCTTCGATTCATCTCTTATGGGACTTTAATCAATTTATGTTATGTCATCATACTAATAGTTTACTTAGGTTTCAATAACGCTTAAAGATGATGTTGTCTATGTGTAATGAATCTATATCTTGCTTGCTGAGTCCACAAATGCCACTGATCTTTGATCCTATTAGAGTATACTGAAACATCACGGTCATAAAACTTTCCACAACTTATGCAGCTGGCGTTTCTGGAAGAATTGGAAAAAACTATGGCTATACTCCGTTTTAGAGATCTCCCTGACATCCCGGAGGCAGAGAGAGAGCTTCTTGACAACTCACGGTGGTTTAAGACAGCTGCCGAAGTAAATGCAGCGATTCTTACTAGCCAGACTGGTCTAAAATGTAAGTGATCAACTTTCTTACTAGTTATGGCTTAAGATAGCAAGTAAAACAATGAGCTTAAACCTCCAGCACAGTTCATATGCAAACAATATATAGGATCAATCGGTTATGATGCCAAAAACTGTTATAATTACAGTGAGACAGCTATTTTTACATTCCGTAGTTTCCCACATGTGTCATCAAGATTTCCTCTTGAAACTTTGTCAATATACTAAGTCGATGATGATCTTATGTTTGTGACTTAACAGGTCCCAAACTTCTAGACTTGTTGAAGATGTTGACTTGGACTCAGAACCAACTGGATGAAAAAGTAGAGTACCCACGCATGAGTGTTTTGCCCACTGGCCAGCTCACAGTCATAAACCCGCCATGGCCATCAGAATGATTCTTCACCTCTTTCAGCAACTAAAGGCTCTGCCAAAGGGAACATATATAGTGAAATTTTAACCTGATCAGTTACAAGAACATGAGAAGACCATTGCTTCGCATTGTATATTTTGATTGACATGAAGTGTTTTGGCCTTACATTTATGATAAAGTCATTTGCTTTCTGATGGAAAAAATATTGGACCACTTGGTGGTAGCAGTAAACAAGAGAGGTTGGTTACTGGTTAGGCTTTTATTCTCCAACATGGTACGATTCCTAGAGAGCTACTTGTGAAGTTGGTATTGAATTGGTTTTTAAGTTTGTTGAGTGTTTGACCAACTAAAAAAGTTGCTTCTTTGTCTCCTTATTGCATGCACTGTTCTTCAATGTACTTTATAATCTCTGCTTTGCTTATCTCTACCTCTCTCACCTAAGAAGATCGTTGCAAAAACTAATATGTCCGGAATAAATATAGCATGTTTTATAAGAATGTTAGGTGCGAGTCAATGGTGTTCCTAGTTTCTAGTTCAAGTAAGTGATTAACTGATTCGAAATTGATTAGTGGATAAATATACTAAATCTTAACGAATTATAGACTTATAGTAACATTCAGTCATCTAACGAAAATAAACGCATTTTTTTCCACATTATTAAACTTAAACTCAAAAAAATTCCAATTTTAGTTGTTTAGCAAAATGGTCAAACCATATAAAAAAAAAAAAATTAACGTTGGAACTTACACAGAGATTAGTACGCAAAAAATGTGTTTATAGTTTCAACTTTTAAACAACCATTTCTCGTTTGTTTTCAAAGTGGTCAATAAGTAATTTCGGCATCTGCATTGGAATATGCACAAAGTGATACTTTAAAGTGTGTTCACGATTTCAATTGTTACCAAAAATAAAATCGATAATTAGAAGCTTGATTCGAAATTAGAATGATCGATGACTTGTCGAGATAATTGCTTACAACCATTTGAAGTACATTGAAACAAAAGATTCAAGTTTTGACGAATAAATCTCTAAAAGAAACAACAAATTTGATGGTAAATAACACAAAGAAGAGAGAGAGAGAAACTGAAACAAGTGTGACTGTAAAGAAATAAGAGAAAGAAAGAGATTTGACATGGTCAAAATTTGACAGAAACAACATAAATCAAAGTGATTCTGTGGAGTTTACAGTTACAGTCGCCGGAGAATCTCTGAGGATTCTCTACTCCGTCGTCGAAGTTTAAAGCATAACTCCAAGGATCATACTGAAACATAGTTTGCTTCTTCTTCTTCGTCTTCTTCACCGCAGCCTTCATCCTCCGGAACATCTTTTTCCGGTACTGATTCACCGCCTCGAATCTATCCTCTAATCTCATTTTTACTCAGAAAATTCAGTTTCTGGAATTAAGCGTAAAAGGGTCTTTTGAAAATGGATGAAAGTTTTGATCTTTTTGGAGCAGAAGAAAGAGAGGAGGAGGAATGAAGGAAAAAGTTAGCAGCTTTTTTAAAAATGGGAGTTGAATTCGTGTGAGGAATTTACATAGGGGGTCACGAGAAAGAGATATAACAGAGGAAGAGGAAGAAGAAGAAACTTTGGGCAGAGTGCCTAAAACATCATTTTCGGATACTCTGTTTCTTTTTTTATTTTATTGTTCAACTGTTTGGTCTTTGTCTCCTACTATCTTAACGAATCAATATTCCTTTTTTTCTTTCTTACAATTAACATTCTTTTTTTTATATACTTCAAAAATATAAATAAATTCAAAAACCTTTAGAGATTTTGAAATGAATTTATCTAAGAAAATCAAAAATTTGACAAATAAAATCGGATATACTACAATTTCGTTGGTTGTTGAGATTTTGTTTTTGTTTTTACTGTTTCTAGGAATAATAATGCTAAATTTTACTTGTTTATTTTGAGATTTTAAAAAAAAAATGTCAAATAGTAAAAGAGTGATTGATTGTGTTGTAGTTTTTGGTCAATACAAATGTTTAAAAGTAGGATTAGGGCTTAATACTGTACTTGTCGAGACTTAAGACTGTACAAGTGCATTAAGTGACTATTAGATAAAAATCTCATAGCAACTATCCAAACAATATGTCATTATGTGGATCTCAAATTCCGTGTGGTAATTTTAAATCGAAGATGAAAGAATCGGAGATTAAACCTTTCGTTGAATAACAAAAAAAAAAAACTAAAGTTGTAGGTAATGTGGGAAATGAATTAGTCATTCCATGTCAACCTTTACTTCTGTGTTTATAGCGCCGTTCCATCATAAATACGTGTTTTGTAAAGTTTTTACTCGAGTTTTGCTCTTTTACCTCAACATTTATTGTCGATATTTGCATGTTTTGATACCAGAGTTTGAATTCAATGAGAACTTGTGAAATGTTGAGGTTTGAAATGGACTTTGGTTACTTCACAATTGTTTATTCAGCTCGACGAGACTTTTTTCAATAATATTTCATGTAAATGGGCCTGTACTAAGATTTCTTGTGCAAGATCCAACACCAACAACACTTGATGAGAATTAATCAAACAATCAGAGAAAACATACATTAACCTAATTAATACCAACATTAGAGACCACTTAGCTCGTATATCTATCATCAAATACGAGGAGAGATTAAACCAAATTGAGAGGAATATTGTTTCCTGTCTTATTCTGGTTTTAATTTTGGCTTTGATTGGTGGAAAAAAAGAACTCAACGTAATCACTTTTTTATGCTTAGACATGCAGTGTTAGTGTATACTTTAGGATTAACTAATTACTGTACTAATTAAAAATAATGATCGAATCACGCCTGTCTTTAATAGGTAACAAAGTGTTGATCGTGGCTCAAAGATTCTGCATATATTTTCTTAATTACTTTAGTAAACAAAAATTCACTATTCTCCTCTCTTTGTAAGTTTTTCGAGAAAAGCTGAGCAATAAAGGACAACATGTGTGTCCCCGAAAAGTTACAATTTTTTTCCTTTCTTTTTTAATTTCTCTTTAAATCCCAAAACTTTCACTTTCTCACATATTAACCCCACTTGCTTCCTCTCTTCCTTCTCCTTCTTCATCTTCTTCCCTCATCTCTCTCTCTTCTCTGTATCAACCCAAAAACGAAGAACATTGAAGCTTCTTTACTTTCTCACACATAAATGAGAGACCTTGAGCACTTAAAGACGAACCTCAACCATCAATGGCCACCTATCGGAGCTCCGATGAATCTCCGGCGAGAAGAGCCGTGGAAATCTCAGTTCGATGACTCAGTTAACGCTGTCTCCTTTGGATTCGTCGCAACGGCTATTCTCATCTCTATGTTCCTCGTCATGGCTATCTTCGAGAGACTCATTCGTACAACCACTACTTCAACTACTAACTCAGATTCCTCTTCAAGTCGGGTCCTTCCGGGTATGGATTCTCGGGTCGGGTTTAACGGTGCTGCTACTAAACTCGGTTATCAATCTCCCAAGGCAAGTACTTTTTCACTTTATTCTTCTCTAAAAATAATTCATAGAATAAAGTTCGTAACACACAAATTCCTTAATTGTCGCATTATTGTCTACTTACTGTTAATTAAATGTTGACACATTTTTGGCTAATCTGATTTTGACACTTAGATGTTAAACTTTGGTTTTAGATGTTAAAATTATTGTTTTTCCTTAATAGCTTCGAAATTTGTATTTAGTGAAGCAAATGTTGGTTAAAGAAGAAAAAAGCTCGAGTCTTTTTGATTAATTATGGCTAAAGGTTGCAATTTTAATTATGGAGTAATTTTTGATTTGATGTGAACACTTCATACCAAAAGCAGAAGGAGAAAACATCAAAAAGTGTTGATTCTGTGTACTATTTGAGTATTGAAAGAGACCCAACATTGCACATGCTTATACATCATCAAAATTAAAGATGTCTCATAAGCTTCCTTACTCACACATGCAGACACTGTTGATTGTGTATATATATGTATGTATGTATAAATGGTGATGCATTCATTGATCTCTTTCGTCATTTTAGAATTTCTCTGTTTTTCTTTTGTCCTTCCTATTAATGAATGACGTAGGAGACAACAAAGAGGTGTAATAAAGTTTCGTTTGTTGAGGATTGATTCGTTTGTAAGTATTGATGTCGACGCGTATAATACTAACTATGCGTGTTGTAGATGGAATATGAGGTCTAAACGTCAATGTCTGAAACCATGTGTGCCTGATATTTCCTAGGAACACAAATGGCCCCACAAGTTTTCTTGAAACCTAACATTGCTCCTATTTTAGAGTCTTTATTCTTGTTTTTCATCTTCTTGAGTAAAGGTTACATAGTTTCATGTTAGTTGTAGTGTTTGCTTGACTCTAACCTCATAGAAGACTAGAAGTAGGACAGAGTTGATAGCCTTATTTGTTGAGACTGATGATATTTCAATCTATATGTGAACTTGAAGGTAATAACAGAATTGTGTTTTCTTTTTCGTTTAACATTTTAAAGAGTGAATTATTCATTGTCATAATCTTGAGGGTAATAGTTTCTTGGAGAGTTCTTTGTTTCTTATATCCTTAGTTGTAAGGTTTAGCTTGACTTTGGTACTCATGTCTATTGAATCCCACTCAAGATAAAAACTTGAATGTGTTCTAAGAAATGGTATTAAACTTGGATTTAGTTCTTTTTCCGGATATTGATTATTGATGAGAGGCTCTTGTTACACACTTACACCTTATGTTGTGTTAGATACAGTAAATTTAATTAAAAGACTGATTGACAATTATAGATTGATATGAGATGGATATGGAACAAACCATGTGTTGAAAGAGTAGATAGAACCATTCAAAAACATGTGAGGACCCATAAATGGTAAACTTAAGACCAAGTGTGTTTCGCCCTTTTCTTCATTCTAACCTGAGTTGCTGTTGGGGAACAATGACACATGTTTTGATCTGTCATTGTCTTCTCCCACTCAAAACTCTCATTTGCTTATGATTTGTTATCTACCTCATCAATCAAAATTCTTTGAGAGAATCTCTGCTTCTTCTATGTGTTGAATATATGTTGTGTTGTTATTTATGTGATTTTTTTTTCTTTGTTTTGCAGATGACTGTTTACTCAAACGGGGTATCTGTATTGATGCCAGGAGATGATATCCCTACGTTCATTGCTCATCCAGCTCCCGTGCCTTGTCCTCCTCAAAACATCTCACAGTCTCAGCATCAACATGGCTCATCAAAGGATTCCTCCAGCTCAAACTCCATTCAAGAATGTTGAAGATTGTTTATTTATCTCCATCACCATTCACCATTTGGCTTATTTAACATTTGAGCGACCAACCACATTTAGTTTGAGTTGAGTTTGGCATCAGATGTTTTTGTTTTCTTGTATTGTTCTGTTTTTTTTTCTCTCCTGATGATTTCGCTACATGGATTGGGTTCGGGGAGATTATTTATCTGCATTTTGTGTAAATAGCATTAGGATCAAAAACTGGTTTATGCCCTTTTAGCTTATAGCCTTAAGCGTATATTCAAGATTTGACTTGGGTTTATTTTGTTTCTCTGCTATTTGCTATTTAGTATGATGACTTGGTTGCAGAGAAGAAAAGAGAGAGTGTGTTATTTTTTTCTCTCTAAGATATGGAACTTTCTGTAAGTTACATAACTCTGAACCTGAGGTCATGTGGAGCTGATTTATAGTACGTTTAAACAAGAACTTGGTTATAAATCTCAATATCGGGAAATTGTAAAACTATATGTAAGAAGATGCAGACGATTTTATTTATTGGAAACTCATGCTATTTTTTCTGCCAGTGGTAGTTTTGGATCGAGATATGATTAGTGGATTAGGTTTTCAATGGACTAGAGATCTTCATGTTAGTGAGTGAAGAGTCTGAAACGTGTTGGGATTTTGGAATGCAGACATAACTCTTTTGATGTGCAGTCACCAATCAATGTGGATTTCACTGTTATGTTACTAAGGTAAATGGTATATACAGTTTTCTTTTCGTCTAGTCATGTGAATGGTACTTGTGTCATATGTTGTACTAGAATGATATTTAGGAGAAGTTGACTCATACTAGTGTTTGGCATGTGTGAATTCGAGAGTGTACATACATTTGCGTCACAATAATGGAAATAGAAATCATAATTTGATGAACGAGTTTACCAGGGGAACCAGTATCAGAGTCGAGATTTCACCTTTGGATTGACTCGAAATCACATTCAGTCATTCACTGATGAAATTGTACTTTTTGTCAAATGTCATATGTACAACTATATGAAATATTAACTTGTACTGTTTTACACGTTCAAAATCACACAAATCATAAGAAAATCTTTAGACCATGCAAATCACACGGAAGCAGTATTTTTGTGCATAACAATTATACTGGTCATGTTTCTTAATTTACTTCGACTGTAGTTGTGTAGTTAACGACTAAACGCATTGGTTCAACAAATTATGTAAAAAAAAACTTAACTCTTTACTGTTAGCTTTTTCTCAATAAGACATTTTAAATGTAAAAAAATCGACTAATTTACATATGCTAGAGACATAGCTAGATTTTGGTCTGCTTTTTCAGGTTACAACTATTTCTTCGTCATAAAACGTTTTTGGTTTCACTGTTATAGATAAATAAATATAAAATTTTGGTGAAAGTAATTAGTTTCTCACTAGTCTAGAGCAATCCAAAATATTGCCAATAAATACCCAAAAACTCTCTCATCATATTCACTCTGCTGCAATCACACAGCACCAAAAAGAGTTATCTGCTATCCACTTAACGACACCGTTCTCTGTTATGGGTTGTTGCCTCAGCTCCGCCACCGCCGACAAGAAAGATGATCCTGTCTCCGGCAAGAACACCGCACGGCCTCCATCTGTTATCGATGAAGAGACAGTAGTCAAAGAAGTCTTGTCCGAAACCACATTGCTCACTTCCTCTAACGACAATTCGACGGTGGAGAAGACTACGTTGACAAAGATTCAAGAAGAAGAGGAGAAGAAACCCGGGATTGTTGTCGACGTTGCTCAAGAACCGGTTTTGACCAAGCCCAGTTTGGTTGAACCGGAAAAAGGATCGGAGGTTTCGGAGAATTGTAGTTTAAGCGAGAGTTTGCTTTCGATCGTGAATAAGTACGACGAGGAAGAAGTGAAGCAGATGAAATCTCATGTAGTGAGACAGAGATCTCCGGCGAAATCTCGGAACCGGGTCATGGTTAGTTATCCAAACCGGAGAACCGATATGTCTCCACGTAAGAGAAACAACGAAGAAGAAGCTGGCTCGGTGAGGCTGGTTCCGTCGGCTACGGGTACGAGAGACTCGACTGAAAGATCCGAGAGAAGGTCTAGATCGCCGGCGATGAACAGGTCCGTCATGATGGGCCCAACTCGGAGTCAACAGAGTACAGACAGTTGTGGAGCAATGAGGAGACAAAGCCAGTCTCCGGGTCGGGTCAGACTCAATCCGAATATGAACGGGTCGGATCAAGAGTGTAATCATCACAAGTGGCCGGGTTCTATTGGAAATTACAATTCTGCCCCTAACGACTCGTTTGAGAACCCTCTTGTTTCATTAGAGTGTTTCATCTTCCTATGAGATAATGTATCTTATTACCGAATTATCGCCGGAATTTACAATTTCGAAGTTATTTGATCTTAATCAGTTTTCACATGCTTCGCCAGTTCAGAATCTGTTTGGTTGTGGATTTTGAAAAATACTAAAATGTTTTTCTGTTTTTGATTATAAAAAATGAGAAATTAAATTGTATGATGTGTGAGTAGGGTGGCAAAAGATTTGCTTCCGTGACACCAATTATTATATATTTTCTGACAGTCAAAATCAGACGCAAGCAAAGTCACGTAACTTTGACCCCAAAAAGAAAGTTACCATCATACACTAAATTCAATTCACTATGATCGTCCGAACCAACAAATTTCAAATAATGTATCATGAATATTTGAGTCTTCATCTTTTATACTCAAATAGGCTAAACTTATTAGTAATTTATTTATTGTATTATCGTCTAGAACTAATCCACGATTTGAATATGCTGTGTGACTTATAAAATCAAAGAAAATACTTAGTTAACATAAGTGTATTGGTTTAGTTTTTTCCTATATTAATAAACCAATACTCTTCTTTATTTCAATCAAAATGTAGTTCTTTTTTTTTTTTTACATCAAAATGTAGTTCATTTATAATTGGTTTAAGACTTGATTCATAGTGTAAAAACAAAATAGTTATTTAGTTTTACATGAACCATTAGTAGGTTCTAGTTTGTGTATAAAATAGTTTATTTGTTCTACAGCCTTACTTAACTATCTTAGTTTATATTCAATCGTGTAAAACAAAACTGGGATCCTTCCTTTTTGGTTACCATAGGTATGGAAGTAAAAGTATTTAGGTGTTGTTTAAAAAGTACAAAAATTCGATTTTGTGGTTTGTCTATTAGTAAATCATTCAAACGTTTTTTCTTTTTTTTTGATAGCAATTTTATTATTATTCTTTTTACTTTTATAGGCTCATCTTTTGGAGAGAGCATTGTAAAGATTATGCTTTTCTTAACGCTTTCTTGTTTGTCCTTTTGCACCCCACATCACACGTTAACTAATTTATTGGATGAATGTTGAATAATTTCCGCCGAGAGAAAAAAAAACAGGCTTCAATAGTTCTGTATCATACTTCAAACTAATTTAGAAAGTTTGAGTGTATCATACTTGTGTATATTGGAAAATGAAAATGGAACGAGACAATTCAATAGTTCTGATCAATTTAATATTTTCAAAACGATCAAGTGCATAACAGCAAATTGTATCCAAGTATCGTCTAACAAATTCTTTTAAGTTCTTTTTTTGACTTTTCATAATCTATAGAACTTTTTCTTTGAAGCTTCTTGATGTAAAATGGTAGGGCGGAAAAAGCTAGGGTGATGTAAAACCAAAACTTGAACCAAAATTCGTGTAGATACGTAACTAGATTTGATTTAAATAAATAAAACATTCGTTATGTGCCTTGGATCCTCTGGCTAACGGGTGACCATAAAGTAGTGTTGCATTCTTTAATTTTGTTTCGCCTTTTGCGTAATGAGAGACCATATTATAAAATAAAGCCTAACTTTACAATATCTGTATTTTTTCCTCGACACTCTTTTTTAAGAGACCAATAGTTTGAATTCATTATCATGCATCTTCCAATCTCATAACTAATTTGGTATGCATGTATAAGTGCTACAATCATTATTATATGGGGTTTCTGATTTTTTGAAGTACAAGAATCAAAATGAATCCAACCTGATTGGTGTAGTTTTGGGTCGAGTTCGGTCGAAACAAAAATTTGATTCGGTATTATTTATTTGATTTTGGTTCGGTTTATTATGGTTGGCACTTGGCATATTGGTTTTGAAAAAAAAAAATGTTATCATGTACGATTTTTTTTGGGTGCAAAAAAGCATCATGTACGATAGTTTTCTACTTTTCTTCAAAGATTGAAAGTAACCGTTGCAATCTCATTGCATTATTAGGCCTACGAGAGGTATCTTCTTTCAAGTGGGCTTTACCATTACACTATTGACCAAGTTTGGGCCACATTTGGTTTGAATAGCCCATAAGAATGTGGTTTTTTTTTTTTAACTAGTCGCAACTTATTATCGTGTATGGTGTGAACTTGATTGATTTTGACAAGCCAAAAAAATCGATTGATAATTAATTGATCTCGACAAAATAAAAATCTAATATCAACACATAAGCTCACCAAGCATGTTTTATTCTTTATTGATCATACAATGTATGTTTGCTGTTATTATTCGGGTTGCAAATAATTTATGTGAATATCAGAACTTCAGAAGTAACTCCTACCAAAAAAGGAACTTGAGAAGTAATCACATATGAATATCGAAGTTACTCTCATCTCAAATTATGCAATGATGGCATTCCATTAAATTACTACTATTGAATTGTACACAAATCCTCCATCACATCAACCAACAAACAAAGAATAATACAAATTAAGAATATATTCCAAAGAAATTGATAAATAGTGATTGTTAGTTGTAACTGTAAACACAAAACCAGAATTCTTAATTATTAATAGAAAAACAAAGGTTTCGAATGGTAACCAAAATGCACCGTGCAATCATACATATAACATTAGTTAGTTATTTTTAGAATATATTGAAAAGATAATTATTGTATAATTACTAAGTATATTCAATTTAAAGTCGTAAGAAAAAACCCTTTATTGGCTCTAATTGTTTAAAAACATATATTAGGATTCACTAAGATGTATAATTGAAATCAATTTCCAAACCATGTAAAAGTACTAGTTTTCTCAAATAGTTTGTTGCTATTAGTTTGTTACTAAAACTAATTCACACATTTTTATCACCAAAAGAGCAAAAATGGACGTGGGATGAATATGATGATATTTTTTTTGACCTTGTTGTAGGGTCTCTCACTCTCTTCTTCCATTAAAGAATTCTCAGAGCTTTTCTTACTTCAACTGTTTTCTTGGCCCATCTCACTGAAATAAGTGTGATAAACTCTGCCTGTTACATTATTTGGATTTTAATAGGTGAAGTAACGGAATATGTAATCTACATCAAAATAATATTCACTTCTATCTCTCTACCTTATGGCATTAGAAAAATCCAATTATTACATGAAAGGAAACTATAGTAATTAGATGAAGCATAGAAGCGACAATTAAAAGACATAAAGAGAGACAAGTCTTGGCAAGTTTTCTCTGTTTCACACTTTGGAGACGAAACCTTAAAGGCTTAAAACTGAGAAAAACAAAGCCGTTGGCTTTTGTAAGCCGCTCGTTCTTCGAGACAAAACACACTACACTCTTTCTCTCTCACTCACTCTTCATCTCTTTTCTTCTTTCTCTCTCTCCTAAAAATCCGACGAAATTATGATTCACTTTACCTTTTAATCAGGAATATCCCTGTTTCACCCTTCTTCTTCTTCTTCTTCTTCTTCTTCCTCGTGTTTTTTTTCCATAACATTCCCTCTGAATCTTCGTTTTTTATTGGAAAGAAACAATCTAATCCAAGTTCAAGGGTTTTCTCATCTTCAGTGGCTGAAGTTATGAGCTTTACAAGATGGGAAGTGTTCTTTGGTCTCTCTGTTTTAGCCTTGACAATGCCTTTCTCAGCTGGAGTTACTAATCTACGAGATGGTAATAATCTTTCTCTGCAAAGTTTTTTTTATTTGGATTTTGCTTTGACTCTCCTTCTTTTGGTTTAGTGAACACTCTAGATTTTTTTTAGACTTGTGTCTAGTGAAAATGACTTACATCAGTTTTAGGGTAAACTAGGTAAGCAATATAGCTGTTTGGGAAGCTCCAGATTGGCAAAGTTCTATGATTTTGAGGCTACCTCAAAAACCCTAAAAAGTTTAGGTTTTTGACACATAAGCTCTTGTTAGGGTTTTAGTTCAAGACCAAGAAATTTGTTCTTATTGTTCTTCATTAAATGGTTATCATAAGAAAGATTCTTTAATCTCTAGAAATTTTACTTTTTGATGTGTTTGTCTGTTGTTTAATAACTTCTGCAGTTTCGGCGATTAATAACTTGTATATCACTTTGGGAGCACCATCTCTACATCATTGGCTTGCTTTTGGAGGAGACCCTTGTGGAGAAAAGTGGCAAGGTGTGGTGTGTGACTCCTCAAACATCACAGAAATGTATACTTCCTCTTCTGCTCTTGTAACTCTTTGTTATGGTTTGCTTTGAGTCACCAATTCAGGTTCTAACCACGTGAATTATTGTTGTTGGCTGCAGAAGGATACCTGGCATGAAGGTAGGTGGAGGCTTAAGTGATACTCTGGCTGATTTTTCATCTATCCAAGTCATGTAAGCAAAGCTTCTTGTCTTGTTTTCTTTCATCTTCATCTTTTGTATGAGGCTTCTTGCTATGTGAAGAACATGCAAGATGTTGTTACCATTGACTATAAGGTTTGGTTATAATCTTGAATTGCTTTGTGATACTTTTTCTCTCTTCTTTGTTTGAGTGGACAGGGACTTCAGTAGCAATCATATTTCAGGGACAATTCCGCAGGCTTTGCCTTCTTCCATCCGAAACCTGTGCGTTTGAGAATTGACTATGTGTATGGCAATACTTATGTTTCCAACAGTTAAAAGACACTTCATGTTTGGTTTCATTTTCTTGTTTCAGATCTCTCTCAAGCAATCGCTTCACTGGGAACATTCCCTTTACATTGTCCTTTCTATCCGATTTGTCTGAACTGTAAGTCTTTATTAATGTAGATACCGTTTCTTGCATCTGCGGTTTTTCCTCTGTTTGAAGCAGACTCTTTCTTTTCCCTTCAGGTCATTGGGAAGCAATCTTCTATCAGGAGAGATACCAGATTACTTTCAGCAGCTATCAAAACTGACAAAACTGTATATTTCCTCCTCACTAAGTCTCATTTTGTATCCTCCCATCAGCGTCTTTCATTTATACATTAAGTTTCTAATGCAGGGACTTATCGTCTAACATACTGGAGGGGCATTTACCTTCTTCCATGGGAGACTTAGCTTCTCTTAAGATATTGTAAGTGCACATATATGAAACCGTATACAAACATTGTTATCATTGCTTTTATATGTGATGTGGTCGGACTGTAGGTATTTGCAGGACAACAAGCTCACAGGAACACTTGATGTTATAGAGGATCTTTTCTTAACCGATTTGTAATCGTTTTTCACCTTGCATACTCTTTGTTCTTGACTCTCCAACCATTAAGCCAACTTCAGTATCTCACTATGGCTTTTCATATTTTTGATTCAGGAATGTAGAAAACAACTTATTCTCGGGACCTATACCGCCAAATCTATTGAAAATTCCAAACTTCAAGTAAGTATTACTAAAAGAAAACTTGAATGTTTTTTTTTTCCTTTTCTTTAGCCATTCATGTTACATTGTCATTATAACCGCAGAAAAGATGGAACTCCGTTCAATACATCGATTATAACACCACCGCCTCCGCCTGTGGTTGATCCTCCTCCCGCTACTCACCGTGCTCCTCCTGTTCCCCGTATCCCTCCTGTTTCTGGTGTTCCCCCAGCACCTTTTGCTCCTTTTGCTCCACTGCAACCACAACAACATCCACCACCATCACCACCTCTGGTCTGGTCACCACCTTCTTCTGATAATGGAGGAGGAGATCCCTGGAACTCTGTGTCAGGGCAACCTACCTTGCAAATATCACCTCCTTCAGGTTCAGGATCAGGAAAATTCTGGTCCACTCAAAGAATCATTCTAGTAGTTTCTTCAGTGGCCATAATTGTTCTTGTATCCGGTTTGTGTGTTACACTTTGGAGATGTTGCAGAAGTAAAATATATAACCGATATTACAGTGGAGCTCGTAAAGATTTACAACGACCATACTTCAATAAGCCTCCATCTCAACCAACCCCCACTATGGGAAAAGGTACACTGATTCTTTTCCTTCCAAGAAAAGAAAAGAAACTTGTGCTTTGGCTCATTACCTAACGGCAAACTGCTGTGGTGTTTTCTTTTGTTGCAGTTTCTCGGGAGCCTATGGTTAAGCCTTTCGATGGATATGGAGCTGGAGACAGGAAATATGGGTATCCAATGCCACAGCGGGCTGAAGAGAGCCGGAGAGCAATGCCTCCTACTTCATATTATAATAAGGATGTTAATACACCTCAAAAGCCGCTGCAACAACCACCGAGGCAGTTCCAGTCCAATGATACTGCTTCAAAGAGAGCGGCTCATTTCCCCCCGGGCTTGAATTCCTCATCTTCTGCTACTGTTTTCACCATTGCTTCACTTCAGCAATACACAAATAATTTCTCAGAAGAGAATATAATCGGGGAAGGGTCGATTGGTAATGTCTACAGAGCTGAGCTTCGTCATGGAAAGGTGTGACACTTTCCTCTTATTTGTCATTTGGTCTTACAGTATTTTATGCTGTGCATTCTTATTTACGTCTTGACACGTTGTGATCTATAGTTTCTTGCGGTGAAGAAGCTGAGCAATACCATCAACAGAACACAGAGTGACGGCGAATTCCTCAATCTAGTCTCCAATGTGTTGAAGCTTAAACGCGGTCATATATTGGAGCTTCTTGGTTACTGTAACGAGTTTGGTCAAAGGTTACTTGTGTATGAGTA
Organism: Arabidopsis thaliana; assembly: GCF_000001735.4. Classification (NCBI taxonomy): domain Eukaryota; kingdom Viridiplantae; phylum Streptophyta; class Magnoliopsida; order Brassicales; family Brassicaceae; genus Arabidopsis; species Arabidopsis thaliana. The sequence goes on from NC_003070.9 coordinate 3,726,188, forward strand.
CTGTCCTAATGGATCACTTCAAGATGCACTACATTTGGATCGCAAGTTGCACAAGAAGCTCACTTGGAATGTACGTATAAATATTGCATTAGGAGCTTCAAAGGCATTGCAGTAAGTTAAAGAACCTCAACATGTTACGCCAATCTATATTTGGAACATATAGGATCTTAGAGTTTGGTTTCAGGTTTCTTCATGAGGTATGTCAACCGCCGGTTGTTCACCAGAATTTCAAGTCTTCCAAGGTTCTTCTTGATGGAAAGCTCTCAGTACGTGTTGCAGACAGCGGTTTGGCTTATATGTTACCACCACGCCCAACGAGTCAGGTAAATTTGTCATCTTATTTTGAAGATCCCAAACATAAGAGTGAGTGTTGTAAAGGATATGATGTTTGCTTATAAAATTGTAGATGGCGGGTTATGCCGCTCCTGAGGTTGAGTATGGAAGCTACACTTGTCAGAGCGACGTATTTAGCCTTGGGGTTGTAATGTTAGAACTGCTCACTGGACGCAGACCATTTGACAGGTTAGCTACTCTAAAGAGACAACTAATAGAAGCCATAAAAGAGTCTGAACTCAAAAGTCAACATGTTCACTTATGTTTCTTATGCAAAATCACTGTACTACACTATCTCAAGACAAAACCCTGTTTTTTTTTGCAGGACAAGGCCGAGGGGACATCAAACACTAGCTCAGTGGGCGATTCCTCGGCTTCATGACATCGATGCGTTGACAAGAATGGTTGATCCGTCATTACACGGAGCGTATCCAATGAAATCATTGTCACGTTTTGCAGATATCATATCACGTTCACTGCAGGTAAACTTAACTTCATTCATCACTTAACTAGATGAGAAAGCAATGTCAAACACGTGACATCAGAATATTAACTAACCCTTTTGACTTCTGTGCATGCTTATCTTTGTCTGTAGATGGAACCAGGATTTAGACCGCCGATATCAGAAATAGTCCAAGATCTTCAACATATGATCTAAGATACACAACCTTGGACTAAGACGCAGAAGCAATAGTTTATTGTCAGATTCTTGTTCTTTGTCCTTTGATGAATGAAAGTATTTCTTTTGTATTATAATAACACTTTATGTATGTTGTTGGCTGTATGAAATGAGCTATGGGATCATCATTATGTAACCCCAATCCCATTACCGGCTCAAACATTATTCACCAACCTGATCATGTATTTAGATTCTATTTTCTGAAAAGGATAAACATTTTTTGAATCAAAAGACATTAAAATTCAAGAACAAAAGGTTGTACTTAACAGTAGTGTAAAAGAGAAGGTAACTTGTTCAACTAGCACTGTAGACAACAAAACCTAAACTTCAAATCAATCTGCTCCACAGAGGGCATGTGATTGATGCTTTAGAGTCGTTTCTCTGAAAGAAAGCTCCCGAAAGCCGTAGTCAAGGCAGTGGATGTCACGAATGAGGCTCTTAGTAAACCTATGGCCTGGATTAGTGTCAGATTCAAAAAAAAATATCAGGAAAGAATAGTAATATAGATATACATGTGTTTTGCCAATGTTGATTTCATGCTCAAAAATATCGTCCAAGTTCACATCAAACTTCTTCTTTACGCAAATAGTAAGATCATCTGAGACAATGTATGTTGCCCCTCTCTTAACTAACCCATTGCTACCATGAGGTGTCGACTGAGAACTACCGTCACTGTTTAAATAACTGACCCCAAGCAACGGTTTCTGCAAACTATATTGCCAAGGAAGCATACATGTGTTAGTAGATGCATCTGTGCCTCCCCTAGAGCTCAAGTCCTTCAAGCTTCTACAAAAGTTGCCAATGCATACTAGGTCGATATTGCTTCCAGTGATTTCCCATACAGACTCCAAAGGGATAGCAAGGAAAATGAAAAGTAGATCCACAAAAAGTCGTGTCCGCTTTCAGCGTCAAGAACCTTCATGTCCTGCTTCCTAGCAAACAGAGTGAGTCCCTGCTTCACCTCCATCTTGCGCGGGTAGCTTTGGCATGTCATGCCAACGTGTCATACCACAAGAGCTATGCTTCTTCATCATCATCAAATTGTGGAATCTCTGATCTATTTATGCCATTACGTTTTCGCACTCTCCGATCTATTTATGAAATTTTTGAATCCAGGTTCTATCTCTGCTTCATTGCTTGCTCTCTTCGGAAACTCCTTTCACTGATGTCTTTTTGAAATTGGGCCATCTAATTTTTTTGCATATAGGATGATCACTACTTGCCATAATTGCTCAAATGGCTATAGAAAATGTAAATTCTTACTGATGGAAAAATATAAACGAGAATTAAATGAGGGATCTAGAGAATTATGGGGGTGTTAAAATAGCAAATCTAATATTATTTAATTATAAATTTTAAAAGGTCTAATAAAATCTAATAAAATCTAGTGTTATTGAAAGCTTGAAAATCTACTCAAAATTTTCATGTCCTTGAAAACTTAAGGATTAGATTTTTAATGATTGTAAGAGATTTTTAAATCTTATGGCTTTAGGTGGCATTGTGGTTTTGAATGGTTTCCTTAAATCCACCCAAAATCATAAAAACATAGAAAAACTCAATTTACCTCAAATCACTCAAAATATAAGATTGAATACACCCCCTTAAATGCTTGATTTTGTTCCTTTTATCCCTTTGAGATATAAATATTTGCTCAGCAGAGAGAGATAGAGGCAATACTATTATTGATGGAGGAGGCAGAGAATCGAGTGGTGATTGCATCATCAACACAAAGAAAGAGAAAGAGAAGAAAGATAAGAAGAATAATAAAAAGAAAAGGTTAGATCAAAAATCAGCTCATGGACTGCAAGAGCACTATCGTACGCAGGCCGCCTTACTCTCATCAAATCAGTACTTGTAAGTATCACCAACTTCTGGATATCTGCTTATCGATTACCAAACAGTTGTTTAAAGGAAATTGAGAAGATTTGTGCGGCTTTTCTGTGGTCTGGACCGGATCTTAATCCCAACAGAGCTAAGATTGCTTGGACCGAGATTTGTAAGCCAATAAATGAGGGAGGGCTGGGAATTAAATCACTAGTAGAGGCAAACAAGGTTAGTTGTTTGAAATTGGTATGGAGGATACTATCCAAATCAGAGTCTTTGTGGGTTACTTGGATATGGAAATATCTCATACGAAAAGGGTCATTCTGGTTGGTTAAAGAGAGCTCCAATATGGGTTCTTGGATGTGGAAAAAGCTATTCAAATATAGAGATTGTGCCAAGACTATGCACAAGGTGGAAATTAAGAGTGGCAGCTCAACCTCTTTTTGGTTTGATAATTGGTCACAGTTGGGCAGATTGATCGATATAACAGGTCCTCGTGGAGTCATTGATTTGGGTATTCCTCTCGATGCAATGGTTGAAACAGCTCTACATCCTCGACGGCGTCGAAAGCATCGAGTTGACGTTCTCAACAGAATTGAAGCTGAGATACATACTACTCGCCAACGGATCAGAATAAATGAGAAGGACATCTCGATGTGGAGATTTGTGGGAGATAAGTTTAAGACAACTTTCTCAACAAAGTTCACTTGGAATAATATTAGAGGCACACATCCAACAGTGGTTTGGTCGAAAGGTGTATGGTTCTCTTACTCTACGCCCAAATACTCATTCTTAACGTGGCTTCCAATTCATAATAAATTAGCAACAGGGGATCGAATCAAGAAGTGGAATACGGGGCAGCATGTACACTGTGTCTTATGTACGAACACGGAGGAGACGAGAGATCATTTGTTCTTCTCCTGCCCATACTCCTCAACGATCTGGGAGAACTTGGCACATCGCCTTCTTCAAACAAACTACTCATCAAATTGGCACCAGCTCACCGCAATGCTTCACAACACAAGCACTCCCCGGCTCCACCTCTTTCTGCTTCGTTATGTCTTTCAAGCTACTCTTTACCATATATGGCGCGAGAGGAATGCTAGACGACACGGCGAGATACCTACCACAACAATTCGACAAATCAAGCTAATCGATGGAACCGTACGGAACCGTCTCAGCACAATCACAGCCACTAGCAACCATCGTTACAAGGATGGCCTGCAGCTTTGGTTCTCCACACGCTCGTCCTCTTAGCCCGAGTGTTCTGTTTTTCTATGTCAAACTCTGTTTCTACTTCTCTTCTAAATTTCAGCATGAAGTAGCATTTATTGTATAAACGTTTTTTGTTTGAATATAATTTTACATTCTTTCAAAAAAAAAAAAGAAAAAAAAAGAAAGAAGAAGAAGAAACGAGAAGCCAGTGATTGCTCCATCATCTCTGCCAAATGACGTCGTAGAGGAAATCTTCTTACGATTTCCAGTGAAAGCACTATTTCGACTCAAAACTCTCTCGAAACAATGGAGATCGACGATCGAGTCTCAATCCTTCGAAGAGAGACACTTAAAGATCGCCGAGCGATTCCATGCACATCATCCTAGGGTTATGGTGATCACTGAAAAAGATCCCCTAAAACTATTGCCTCGACCTCGTCCAGACGCAGACATTGGTTTTAGGTTATTCTGCTTGGAATCGGGTTCTCTTCTATCCTTTATTCTTCTCAATTTCCCTCAAAGTTTCGCCAACTATATCTACGTTTCTGGATGCTGCGATGGCCTTTTCTGCGTCCATTCACCGAGATCGCAAGCCATGTATGTAGTAAATCCGGCTACACGGTGGTTACGACAACTTCCTCCAGCTAGGTTTCAGATTTTGATGCAAAAGGCCACTTATAGAGATTGGTTAGACATGAAGTCAGTCTTTCATCTAGCATTCGTGAAGGCCAATGATTATAAATTAGTGTGGTTGTATAATTCTGACAAGTACAATGCTGATGCCTTGAGTCCAAACGAGGGAGTTACAAAGTGCGAGGTTTTTGACTTTAGGGCAAACTCTTGGAGAGACTTGACTTGCACTCCAAGTTATCGGATATTTCATGGCCAAATACCAGCATGTGCAAACGGGTCAGTATATTGGTTGACGGAGCCATATAATGATAAAATCGAAGTAGTGGCTTTTGATATTCATGCCGAATCATTCCGGTTGCTGCCTAAGATCAAACCGGCTATTGCTGGTTCAGATCCGATGCATATTGACATGTGCACTCTGGATAATGGTTTGTGCATGTCGAAAAGAGAACCGAATACGTTGGTCCAAGAGATTTGGAGGTTGAAATCATCAGAAGACTCATGGGAGAAGATTTGTACTATAGATTTGCTTTCATGTTCTTCTTCCCGGACTCAGTTTCGTGATGAATTTTACTGGGACGAGCAGGATTTGGTTAATCCATCCACACCTGTGGCGTTATGCAAGAACAAGACAATTTTGCTCTCACATCGCTATTCCCGCGGTCTGCTAAAATATGATCCCCTAACAAAGTCTCTAGCTTCATTTTACCAACGTCCTTTGTCTCGGAGAAAAGTTTCTTATTTTCAAAGTTTAATCTCTCATATCTAAACAAATCTACCTACTGATTTTGACGTGTTTGGAAGAGACGAGAAGAGCTTTTCTTAAAATATATACAGTATTGGGATTATACATGAATACTAGCCAAAACAAGAAGTTAGTGACTACTAAATAATGAAAGCAAAAAACAATCTAAAACTATTTTACTATATCACATAATAAAATTGTACTTTTCAATATTCATAAAGTACGTTTGAGTTGATTTCAGATTTTATGTCAATCAATCTGTGGAAGTAACAAACATTTCTTATCGAAATAAATGATCTTCTTTTTACTTCACCAAATAAAGTCGTTGATTGGGATTGACCCTTATTATGCAAGAAAACTTAAAACACCAAAACATGGGAAGCACTTAGATCATGTTATGCTCTTGTCCAAAAGAGAGACAAATTATAACACGGGAACTAGAGTAATAATTTATAACTATAAAAAAACAATTTAATACAATACAAGCAAATGTCACATATCATAAACCAGGAGATCTTCACCAAATATAACTTTTACAAACCTTGATTCCGTGATTATCTTTTTGGGTTTTTATAATGTGAAAAAAAAATATCTTACTACTATATGATTACATTTTGGAAGTGAGAAAACAGTTGACCAAAAAAGTGTGAACATTGTATTGAACGTTTAAACGCAAATACATGTGTCGTAGGAACAAAAACACTCAAACACAAATATTCAAAACGTGATTAACAGTTGTTAAATCAAACTTCAATCAACCTCTTCTTTCAGATCAATTAATCTACCCACAAGGCCACAACCAAACTTTGAAATTTTCATTGTCTTTTTTTTTAGAATCAAGAAGTGGTAGTTAATTAGTCATTTAGTATGATCTAGTTGTAGTAGATTGTATCCGTGTATTATTGGTTATACGAAAAATTCAATGTGGTATAAAATTCAATATTAATTCAGGCCGTTGAGTTGGTTATATTAAAATGGAATTAGTTGACGAGTATTTTATTTATTTCAATCAAGTTGTGTGATTGACATCTTAAAAAAAGTGTTAAAACGTATTGCGATTAACCAGTAATACTTGTTATTTTTCTTTTTCGTCAAACTGAACATAGTACTTTTTAACTTTGTTTTTTTTTTTTCCTTTCCTGTTACTCAATCATGATAAAAACAATATTTTAAAACCGACAATAAAAAAACAAAACAATATTTTAAATTTGTAATCCGTTAGTTGTGACTTGTGAGTGCTATATTTATATTTAGGTTGATTTATACGTGTAGTAGAAAAGGAAGGGTATTTTCGTCAGAAAAAGTAACGACGAGGGTCCAATATTCTGAAGTTTTCAACGATTTGTGTGTGTATTATTCTCATCATCAATGACATAAATAAACAAAATAAAATAAAACATAACAACCGGAAATGTGTTTTTTTTTTTAATAAAGAATTGAAAATGACAGAATCTGAGAAAAAGGACGAAAAATTCGTCGCTTTACTTTTTTTTATCTTCGTCTCTGTTTTGTTCGTCTGCTCGTGCCACTCTTTCAAAAAATCTCTTCTTTTCTTTCTAAGTTCTTCTTTAAATCTCTAATCTCAGCAGGAAGCAATCTCTTATGTCTCAAGTTTCTATTTTCCGAATCTCCCAGAAATCTTCAACTCTGTCTTGTCGTCTAGTCACATTTTGAATTTTTAAACCAGCTCCGACATTTTTTTGTTTTTAATTCTTTTCGATTCATAACAAAGGCTGGTGATTTGGCTTCAGCTTCCTAGTCGCATGAATCTACTGAAATCGAGTAGAAAATGGCGAAGCGTGGATATAAGCTACGTATCCTTTTATAGTTCTTCATTGGTGCTATATTATTGGAAACTTGTAACCTGAATAACAAAAGATACAAACTTTAGCTACATATTTGATTTATTTTCACCCCTAACTTTAGAAATTTGATGTTGTTCATTCACTGTAGCGTTAGGGTTTATCTGCATTGGTGGGGTTTATGTTCTTTTTTTTGTTGGTAAATTGTTATTTGAGATTTTTCATGAAAATGTTCTTCTGGGTTCTAATTTCTGCCTCTGTCATCTTAAAAACCAAACCGAGTTCAGATGATAGAAGAGACATTGTTATCTCTGTTTGTCTTGACTTTTTCTTTCGTTCTGGATATGAATTTTTCTTGACTTGGATTTGGAAAATTAGAGGAGTTTGTGGCACATTCTGGAAATGTGAATTGTCTAAGTATCGGAAAGAAGACGTCACGGCTCCTTCTAACAGGTGGAGATGATTATAAGGTCAACCTTTGGTCAATCGGCAAAACCACTTCTCCAATGGTCTCTTTCACATTTCTCTCTTTTTTTAATTTGTTCATTCTCGCTGGTCTTCATTTGCAATTTCTTATCTGGTTTCAAGATTTGCCACTTATAGCTATAACTACAGTTATTTCAGCTAATGTGTATGAAAATGTCAAAATTGTGGTCCCTCTTGGTATAAAGCATGTAACATCTTGTTTCTCTTCATAGAAGAGTGATGATATTTTATTTTATGTGTTGTTGGCAGAGTCTTTGTGGGCATACAAGCCCGGTTGATTCAGTAGCTTTTAACTCAGAAGAAGTTTTGGTACTCGCTGGGGCTTCTTCAGGTGTGATAAAGCTGTGGGATCTAGAAGAATCAAAGAGTAAGCTGATTAATTTTCTCTTCTCATATATTATCCCTAGATTATATTAGAGGCACTCACACTTGTTATTGTCTGGACGAATTATAAGTCCTGTGATGGATGGTTAGTTTCAGATAATGAGGTCTAATATTTTCACTCTTGCTCTTGAAGTGTAGTGGTTCGAGCTTTTACTGGACACAGATCCAATTGTTCTGCTGTTGAGTTTCATCCATTTGGTGAATTTCTTGCATCGGGATCTAGTGACACCAATCTAAGGGTTTGGGATACCAGAAAGAAGGGATGCATCCAAACATACAAGGGTCATACTCGCGGCATCAGCACTATTGAATTTAGCCCTGATGGTCGTTGGGTAGTGTCTGGAGGACTTGACAACGTTGTAAAGGTAAGAACAGCAGTAACGACAAGTGCATTGTTTTGTTCCTTAATGATTGTTCTTATAACAATGTACTCTTTATTGTACTCAATAGGTATGGGATTTGACTGCTGGAAAGCTATTGCATGAGTTTAAGTGTCATGAAGGACCTATTCGCTCCCTAGACTTCCATCCGCTGGAGTTTCTCTTAGCCACTGGTGAGTTTTTAGCTTTTCTTTTCATGTGTTTTAGGGCTGAATTGGTAGCAGCTTTCTTTTAGTTGATAAATTACTGTTTTGCATCCACTAGGTTTGTTTTGAGGTCTTCTGACTTCATATACCACCCTTTCGTAATTCAGGTTCTGCTGACAGGACTGTGAAATTCTGGGATTTGGAAACGTTTGAACTGATTGGAACTACTAGACCAGAGGTACCTGAGCTTGTGTTTTGTTATTAATCTGTCCTGTTTAGCGTTGGATTCACTTTATAGTCCATAAGATAAGACTTAGTTTTACTTGCACTATTGTCAACCTTCTTCCTGGCATGTGGTGTCCTTTGTTTTCCAGGCTACTGGAGTTCGTGCAATCGCTTTTCATCCAGATGGTCAAACCCTTTTCTGTGGATTGGATGATGGCTTGAAGGTTCTGATTGTCTTTGTGCTCAACTATACAACTTAGATGATGTCCAGAGTCAAACACTGATATTATAAGTTCATGCACATAATGCAGGTTTATTCATGGGAACCAGTGATTTGCCGGGACGGTGTTGATATGGGATGGTCAACACTTGGTGACTTCTGCATCAACGAAGGAAAGTTTATTGGTTGCTCATATTACCGAAATTCTGTTGGGATATGGGTTTCAGATATATCGGTATGTAACCGAATGTGAATGTCCATACCTCATGTGAAAAACTTAAACTTGTATTAAGTTCGTGTTTGTTTCTCAGGAACTTGAGCCATATGGAGCAGTATCTGAGGATAAGAATGAATGCATGGTGAAAAGATTTAGTGTCTTGAATGATCAGTCTGAGAGAATGGGAAGTGGCCCAAGGGGCAGCGTATCCCCAGATTATGAGACAAGAGAGATAAAGAACATATACGTCGACTGTGAGTGAATGTTAATTATGTTTTTATGTTCATTTGCTTTGCAAGTGTGGTATGGCAGATATATGCTAGGCCTTCATCTGTCAGTATAAATGACCTGTGATGTAAGAGGTTATCTAGTTGCTATCTTGGCACCTGGATGAATGCTTGAAATGGTTTTTGACTTAGTCAGAAGTGTTTTTAATGTAAACCATTGCAACTGTAGTAGGAACTCTTGTGATCAGCAACACAAAAAGGTATCTAGACTTTAAGCATGTTGTCACAATATAGTGCTGTGAACTCTTTTGTTTATACTTAAAAATTTTGTAGGAATTGAAATGAATGAGTCCAAAATGCAAATCGCAGTATTCGTTATTGTATGGAACAAAGTAGTCTTTAGACAATAGTTGGGGGAGCTGACATGTGATTTTTTGGCTTTGATGTCTGTTTCTTGGCCAGATCAACATAATATTTCTATGTCATTCACTTATGTGGGCTAATTCCTTATGTTTGGTCTGATTTGAACTCTCTTTGTTTAAAGCCACAGGTGGAAATTTGAATGTAGCGCAAAATCCAGGATCTCTGAAAGCGACATTGCCTTTGGAATCAGGAAAAGTAGCTACTATGGTGAGCGAGAAGCAGAATGCAGCATATTTTGGACCAGCAGGAGACAAGTATTCTAGTACATCGCGGGATAGTGATAGTGGAGAGGAATCTTCTTATTCAGAAAGGGAATCTATCCCTTTCTCAAGAACGAAATCGGGCATGTTGCTAAGACCAGCACATGTAAGAAAGACGCTAGCAAAGTTTGAAGAATCAAAACAGTCAGCGGTTGTTCAATCTGCAACTCGAAAGAAAAGCGGATTGGCTGTTGAGGAGGAACCACAAACTCAAAACGCGTTTCTTTCAGAACAGAATGCTAGTAAACCTTTTGATGCTGAAGATTCTATCATCAAGGGTATTACTAACAAGTTTGAAAAAGCTTTATCATCGGAACCACCAACTGATGAAGCGAATCGTAGGTTCCCTGTTCTCAGACTTTAGTTTCATGTAGCTTTCAGATATTTTAATCTATCTTTTGAATATCTCTGCAACCTTGCCTCAGGTATGTTCCTTAAACCACCTCGTATCCATAGGTCATCAAATAGCAAGTACAATGACACAAGACGAGCAATGTCTGCTGATCCGGCAACTTTTGGCAAAGGTGGGATGGAGAACTCAGGAGACGTAGAGGATATTCCCAGCAAAACTGAAAGAGTTCTTTCACGAGAAAAACCTGGCGATGAACAGAAAAGTAAGTTCTTGATTCAAAAATTAAAACTGACTAATATATGGCCATTTTTTCTATTAAAGCAAACGCCAAATCTTATGCAACCTTAATGTGACTGGCTTTGTGTCAAATATGAGTGAACAAAAAGACAGCCCACGATGCCAAAAGACATCTATTAGGAAGAGCTACTAGACTATATCTAGTTACTATAGATTGCTACTATCTAAATCTTTAGCTACTGTTAGAACTTGCTTCGAATTCTTCATCATCCGTAGTCTGTGGTTCACGTACTTGGTTTTGAGACAATGATCAATTAGTAATTGACCGGTATAAAATTTCTGTTCTGTAGACACTGAGTACCCTAGCGGCAGCAGAGAATTGAACCCTGTGAAGATTGTTGAAGGAGGTTAGGAATTTAAAACTTTTGCTGTTTCTGTTTTTTCTTCTTAGCATTTAAGTTGGCTGGCTACAGTTTCCTTATAAATTGATATGTTTACAGTAAATGTTGTCTCGGGGAGGACACGCTCCTTAGTTGAGAAGTTTGAGAGAGGAGAAAAAACTACTCATACTGAAGGAGCCAGTACAACAATAGAACAGAACAATAATGCAGTGCAGGAAGATCCGCGTAAGACATCAAGACAGACAGGTGAAACTCCTGTCATATCAACACGACGAGCTAGGAGTACTCCAGCCAGAGTGATGCCTATTGTTCTCAATCGGGATAGTAACGTGACATCTGATGAGCCTCCTTTAACACAACCAGCTAGGACTTCTTCATTTCCAGTGATGCCTGTGATACTCAATCAAGCTTCTAATGTCACATATGATGAGCCTTCTGTAGCGTTAACACAAGAATCTAGAACTTCTCATGCCCGTATATTGCCTGTGACATTCAATCAGGCGACAAATATTACATCTGAGGAGGCTTCTGTAACATTAAGGCGCCAACGCAGGAATTCTGCAGCACGAGTAAGGCCTGTGTTACTCAGTCAGGCAACATCTCATGAGTGTCCTGTAACATCAGTACGTCCATTAAGGACTTCTCCAGCCCGTGTAATGCCCACGAAACTAAATCAATCTGTTAACATGACATCTGATACATCTCATATAGCATCCATGCACCGAGTTAGTCCAACACAAATGTTGGCTACACCCACTGTGATTGATCAAGTGGCTGATATGACATTGGATGAGACACATGCAACACAAATTCAACCAGCTTGCGATAACATGCCTCAGGTACTTTGCAATGATTAGCCTAGGCAACTTATTTTTTACTTTGAAAGAGTACTGTATACATGACAAACGTAATTGATTGTTTGGTTTGTGGCTTTGTGCAGAAGGAAGAGCCGAATATATCTGATAGGGAAGATGATAGTGACATAACTGAAAATCTTATGCTAACCCATAACGAGTTCTTAAGCACTCTTCAATCGAGGTTGACAAAGTTACAAGTAAGCATTCTTGCTTCTTTTCTGTTCTTTTCCCTGACCATTATTTGTTTTAGTATTAGTTTGCAAGTGGTTGACTTCTAAACATGCAGATTGTAAGACATTTTTGGGAGCGTAGCGATGTTAAAGGCGCAATTGGGGCATTAAGAAAACTGACAGATCAGTCTGTGGGTATCTCAGATTCTCGGTAGATTACTTTTGTTTTTGATGTTTGTATGTTTAGATAAGCTAACTCATAGATGTTGGGACAGGTTCAAGCAGATGTGATCAGTATTCTAACTGAAAAAATAGAAATTCTCACATTGGATATGTTTTCTCAATTGGTCCCTGTCCTCACAAGCTTATTGGGTAGCAGGACAGAGAGGTAAACATATCATACCAAATTTCCACCTTAGACCATATTTTTTTGCTTCTGAGCTATAACGATTTCATGACTTGGTTTCTAAATGAGAGTAACGACTGTGCAGGCCGGTAAATGTCTCCTTGGATATGCTCTTGAAGCTTGTAGCAGTGTTCGGTACAGTTATACGCTCAACTGTTTCAGCTCCACGGATTGTCGGCGTTGATCTTCATGCAAATGAAAGGTATTTGAGCTAACACCACTCTCTGGAATCTCATTTAGTTTGCTACGCTGATTCTCATTCACCAATAAAAGTAAATAAACCACAATGCAGGCTAGAAATTTGCCAAATTTGTTCTGCGGGACTGCACAAGATTCAAAGAATTCTTCCAGTTCTCGCAAGGTAAACATCCTAAGCATGCTACTTTCATCACATTCCTAATGACTTTAAGCGATAGAAGAGTAACTTTTGGAAATCGAATTCTTCACATATTTCCCTTGTTTTGGCTCTCTTTTCTTTTTGCTATGAATATAGAAGAGGCGGTCTAATAACAAGAAAGGCTCAAGAACTAAACCTAGTTCTTCAAGAACCATAGCGGCAAGCAAAACCAAGAATTGATCATACAAGCGGTCCACAAGTTGTTGTAATGTACGTTGCAAAGAAGCGTCTTGTGTCTCTCGAGTCCAATCTCACTAAGGTTTATATATCAGAGAGAAAGGCAGAGTCTCTTGCTGTGGGATCGAACTATATATTCTGGAAACTAATGGTTGTTGTAAATCATTTTTTTGGCCTACGTAGCTTCAATTCTTGGTTTGTTGTTGTTCCGTGGAACTGCAACTCATATTGATTTAATTCCTAACTGATGTGTCTTTGTGTAGTCTTTCTTATTTTGTCTACAATATCATTTTGTAATAGACAAAACGGTAGTTCTAACCGAACCAATAGCTGTTATTGACTTATTGTCTATTGTATAGTGTCATTTTCCACACATAGCGTTGCACATTCTTCTAAGATTCAATTACTTGTATAAACTTTTAAACTCTTCCACTTTTGGTAATTCGAAAAGATTATTCTTACCTTGTTCATTATTTCGGGATTTCTTCAATTTCTTACATGGCTTCTATGATGAGATCACCTGTTAACCATCTAAATATCAATGAAAAACTTGCAAACTACCTAAAAATTATTCTAACACTTTCACGTTTCATAAGTATTAGTCTTAACGTTTTATCCCATTTGCCGTTTTGGGGTTTCTCAACTTTTTACATTAGCTCAACCGGTTAGTGCAAAATGTTGTTGGATCTAAACTAGTAAATATTCAGATACATCCAACCAAACAAAAAAAGATCTTCTAAAGAAAAAAATATTTTAATAGAGAAGTGAATCTAAACTGGAAAAAGATCTAAAAACGAAAGATCTATAAACAAAAGAAAGAAAAAAAAAACGTAAACACGAATTCGGATGGAGCCAGACAGTGTGTATTAGCAAGTCGCATTGGTTGCAGAAATCAAGAATAAGAACAAAAAAAAATGGTTTTTAACTTATTGGGTTTCGGAGTTGCGTAAGGAGTCAACCACTATATAGAGACACTCCTGTCTCAATGAAGTAATGGTTAAAAATAATGGAAGAACGCAAAACATGGAATTGTTTTTTTTTTTTTAATAAGACTTCTTTCTTTAAAAAATAAATAAAATTGTCTCGTATTAGGTCGAAGAATCCAAAATTTCAAAGCATGATTATTTGATTTATTTAGTTTTTGTCAACCTTCTAAAGTATTTGACATAGGAGTAGGACACGAGTCACTACTAACTTTTCTAAAGATTTTTTGCTTTTTATTACTTTATGATTTTATTTTATTTTTCTTATCTGATTATGTTACCCGATTCAACTAAAATATCTGTTATTAGGTTTCGTTTCGTTTTGGTTTCAATGGATCAACAGTTTATGGAAATTATTCGTGGCTATAAAAAACTAATATCAGTTTTGTCTTCCTTTCATGCAAAGCAAACAAAAACTCTTCCTCTCTTCTCCTCTGTTTCTCTTTCTCTTGAGCTGGCTCTTGTCTTGTCTACTTTCATTACAGTGACTCTGCATGCTTCAGGTCTCGTCTAATTCTTGAATTCTCTTCTTTTCTGTTCCGTAATTTACTTTCTAGGGTCTCTAGATTTGTGTCTCCTCTAACAAAAGATCCTATCTTTCGACAAATTTAATTTCATCATTGACCTTTGTCGATTCCATTCTCTCTCTATCTCTCTGTTTCTTCGAAAACCTAGAGGTTTTGAATTTAATGATTCCTTTTTATGTCAATAAATTTGCAATCAATGGGAGCTTTTTAAAATCATCGTTATATCTATAAACAAAAAAACAGTAATTACTCTTCTTAGATCTAAAACAATTAATAAATCTTTCCCTTTTTTCTCATCATAATTTTTTCGTATTTAACTCTTGTAAAAATTTGCTTAGCCGTTTCGCTTTCTCAGGCCCCAGGTGATTCGTGTCTTCTAGGTCAGCTTGTGAAACCTGAGAGAAGCCATCTTTTGTTTGCGGTTACAAACTTTGCCGCTTCAATATTTCATTGCTGTTTTCTGGGAAAACCTTTTTCTAGTTTTTTCGGCTTATTATGCCTTTTAACTTTTTGTGCATTTAACATTTATTGTTAGTGCTTTGCTTAGTGTAAAGTAGTAGTTCTCTTTGTAATATTACCATAAGGTTCAGAAGTAAATTTTTCTAAAATTGTTTTCTTGTGGGAAATTCAGACTGATTTCAGCAACATGCATGGGCTTAAAATCAGCTTCTAAGACTGAGATTTAGTGACCAGTGTGGTGGTGTCTTGTTCTCTGTTCTTGGGAGAACACAAAGGCAGTGTGGAGTCTGGTGAGTTTTCTGATTCTTGAAAAGATTTATAAATTTTCTTGCAAAATTAGTCTTTATGTTGAATTGTGTTGCAGGTAAAATATGATACATGGTTTGCCATCTATGAAGTCTATCAAATCATTGAAGTCACTTGTTAAAAGAAAAACCAATGCTCAAGAAGTGGTATAAGCGTTTTTCCTACTATATAGAATTTTCGATTATGTTCTCATTTATCCTGCCTTCTTCGGTGACTAAAGCTTTGGAACATGGTACAATTGCAGAGTAAATCCGGGTGGAAAATGAAGCCCTTTTTGGCTCTCATGTGTACAGCTCTTTTGATCTTTTGGTATAAGACCACAAATATTCAGTTTGAACAAACAGAGGTACTGTTGGAACCAATCCTATTAAGTGAGATGTGGGGATTCGATTATTAGAGAAGTAAACTTCTTTCTTACTTTGTTCAGATAGAAGAAACAGATTATCCTTTTGACATGGCTAAGGTAACGTTTTGATACTAGGAGAGTCATCATTTGTTGCGTGTTACCGGTTTAATGTAAAGTTCACTTGTGGATGGTGTTCAGGAATCTGAAGCAGTTAACGATAAATTAAAAGGCTTGCCTCGTGGAATCATACAGTCTAGATCAGATCTTGAATTAAAGCCTCTCTGGTCTAGAGGTAGTCTGAGGTCAAAGGTTAGAGGCATCAAGAATCGCGGAATATATTCTTTGAATATCTATGTAGCTTGAGGAGTTTCTGATGTTTGTTGTGATTATTTAACACAGGGTGTGGAAATGACTAACCGTAACTTGTTGGCAATACCCGTAGGACTTAAGCAAAAGGGTAACGTCGACGCTCTTGTAAAGAAGGTATTGCTATTTTTGCTCGAGTTGATACTAATCCTAGGCATTGAAGAAGAACAGAGGATTCCTCTTAACGTAAAGCTCTTGTGTCTCAGTTTCTTCCCGCGAATTTCACGATTGTTCTTTTCCATTATGATGGAAATATGGATAAATGGTGGGATCTGGAGTGGAGTTCAAAATCCATACATATAGTTGCACAAAACCAGACTAAATGGTAGTTATCTTCCTCATTCTCTATTCCCTATTGTTCTGCTTCAACTTGGGATATCGAATTGTATTGGATGATAACTAGTTTTTGGTAGAGTTTAAGCATGCATATGCATCTTTAAAGAAGGTGACATAGAAACAATGTTTTGTTTAGATGTTCAATTGTGTAACATTGGTTTATGAATGTTCCTCTCTTGGTTGTTATAGGTGGTTTGCAAAACGATTCCTCCATCCGGATGTTGTATCCATTTATGATTATATTTTTCTTTGGGACGAGGATCTTGGAGTAGAGAATTTCAATCCAGAGAGGTTTAATCTTCTTACTCTTTCTACTAGAAGGAATCATGAGTGATAGAGAACTAAGTGACACTATTTTTCTGCAGATATTTGAAGATAGTTAAATCAGTGGGACTGGAGATATCTCAACCGGCTTTGGACCACAACTCGACTGAAATACACCATAAAATCACTCTCCGTTCTAAAACAAAGAAATTTCATAGGTTAAATTTTGTTCATTAGGAACTTTTTTTGGTTTTCAATGCATTTGGTACTAATTTACATCATGATGCCTAAAAACACAGGAGAGTTTACATCAATAGAGGCCATAAAAGATGTTCTAATACTAGCTCAGATCCTCCTTGCACCGGGTAATGGTTTGGTCGGCGATGAATTAATTTCTTTGAATTGTTGGCTATATATATTGATACATTTTGTTCTGTTTTCTCTGTTTGTAGATTTGTTGAAGGAATGGCTCCGGTGTTTTCGAAAGCTGCTTGGCTTTGCACTTGGAATCTTATACAGGTAATTTTCACTTGATTACTTGTATAAGTTAGTAATCTGATCCTGAAGTAATTTATTCACTTGCTGACATATTTGTTTTGATTTCTGTAGAATGATTTGGTTCATGGATGGGGAATGGATATGAAACTTGGGTACTGCGCACAGGTTACCTTTTTTCTGTATAACTCAAGATTTTGTGGTACTAACCAAGAACTTACATTAAGCTAATGATTTCACCATTCTTGTTCCTATTTCTGATATTACGCATAGTTTGGCATTTTTAATCCAATTTTCTATCATTTACAAACCGGTATGAATGTTGTAGGGAGACCGAACGAAAAACGTAGGGATTGTGGATAGCGAGTATATCCTTCATCAAGGCATTCAAACTTTAGGTGAAAGTGTTCCTGAGAAGAAGGTATAATCTCTTAAAACCAATATAGAAAGGACATGTTTTGATGATCCGGTTGACCAAACAAATTTTTATATAACCGTTGTTCCTATGATATCCGCAGAAGACGGCTCGTGATGTTGGGACCAGGGTAAGTTGTATCGACTCAAAAACATTCTCGATTCTAATTCTTTTGGTCTTCACTAAATAAAACTCACTCCTTCGTGTTTCTTTTTTTTGTCGATATTTCAAGAGACAAGGCCATACAACTTTTGATTCAAGAACCGAGGTGAGTTAACCGATGAATTATTGTTTCTTTGATATGTATTCAATAGACGGTAAAACTTAGCATTCTAGTGTTTGTGATGAAACAAGTAGATAAGGAGACAATCGACATGGGAGCTTCAAACTTTTAAAGAACGATGGAGCAAAGCGGTAGAAGAAGACATTAAGTGGATCGATCCATCGTCATCAAGCTCGATGACAAAGAGGAAGAGTAACGGTAATAACAGAAGATTAAGGCGTGGTAGTAGTAGTAGTCACCGAGTAAAGCATAAGAGAAGTCAAGAGACATCAAGAACAACAACAACACACAAATAGCAAGAGAAGGATTATTATACACATAGATAGTGTTTTTCTTTATCTCATTAACCAATTTATATATGATTATACTACTTATCCTTAGTTAGTATATAGCTTTCTTGGAATTGATGAAAAAGGGTTCATATTAAGATTTGTAAAAGCTCATGTCCATTATGTACTTTCATCACTATAACTACTTTAAAAATCAAATAAAGAGACCCACTTTCCTAACTTATTCTTATTGGATGATTGACAAAAACAAAAACAAAAAATTCTTATTGGACCAATACAAATAAAAAGGTTTTTGAAGTAAAAAATAAAAGGCTAATTTTTATTTTTGGTAGTTTTTTTAAAAATAAAAAAATTAAGGATAATAATGACAAAATGGAATAATCAGAAAATCCTAATATGAACTACAAAAAGAGTTTTTCCTCTCTCGTATCTTTCAGAGAGAGGAAAGTTGTGTTTAATATTTTCTCCGATTGAAATCGGATTTCATCTTAGTTTGCTTTTCTTTGTTTTCTTTTGATTCCGGTATTTTGCCGGTTTAAATTTCCGACTTGTTCGGAATTTCTTCCGGTTTTATTGCCGGTTTTTTGATAAGATCTTTTGCAAGTTGCAAATCACCACTTCCAATCTTGGAAGATGTTTAATTCCGGGAGAGTTTTAGATGGATCTTTGTTCATTGGATGCTTGATTTTTCTTCCATGTGAAGGTAAATTCCTCGCTTTGCTAATAAGAGCGTAAGGGCGTCGGTTCTTCATGGGTGATAGATCAAGATGTTTGCGGTTGATTGGAGAGGAGTATGAAGAGTTGGGGTTCACGTCGTGTTTTGATGGTCCTCCAAGGATTATTCCAATCCTCATCAGCTGAAGTTTAAATCTCCGGTGGCCAAACTAAATCCAAAAAATCTCTCCCGACGAATTTTGGCAAAAGGCGTACGGTACAACCAAAGGCGGGCAGATGTAGAACTTTCATGGAGGAGCTGAATTATTTGCTGACCGGCAAAAAATTCTCCGGTGAAGAGGATTGCGTCGTGTCGGTGAAGCCGTGAAGGTGCTGTGAAACGTTGATCTACCCTGCAATTTCCACGTTGCATACACGTGTCGTCATCTTATCTATTTTAATGTTTGCAATTAGTGGGCTTTTGACCTGCAGTTGTACTCTGTTATGAAGCATATTTGGGCTTGTTAATGAAAAATCTGTTTGACGACAAAAAAAAAAAAAAAAAAAAAATCAGAAATCCTAATAAAAAAATTCCAAAGGTTAAAATATGAATTTAAATGGATAAATACAAATTGTTGTCTTTTCAGTTTTCCCCCTTCCGAAGGTCAGAATTGAAGGTTTGATCTTTGTTGTGAAATCGAGAGATAAGCTTTGGTAAACCATGGGTGGTCGTTACGATCGGAACACATTCGACGAACAAGACGAAGTCAATCCTTTTGCTGTAAGCTTTTACTCTCTGATTTCACCACTGAAAGTGAAAGAAGAAACTCCGGCGTGTTATCTCCCTTAAAGCTAGCTTCTTCGTACTGGGTTTCCTCAAATTGGTCTATTTGTATCTTATCATTCTTACTTAGGGTTTATTTTGGGGGTTGTTCCTGGTTCTGTGTTTGCTTTACCTGCCTCTCTCTTTCGCTATGTCTGTTGAGGATAATGTTGATAGTTGACGAGAATATAATCCAAATTCGTTAAAAGTTTGTTACTTTACTGCTGTTACTAAGGATTAACGTAATTGAGCACGAGTAGATCGCTTTAGAGATGTGCTCGAGTTCTTTATTTTGGCTCTTTGATGTTTTCTATTGGTATCTCTATTCAATGATTTCTTGCTATGTGCTCTTTTTTTTTATTCTGAAGACCATTTGATGCCTAATGACTGTTAATTTTTGTCTACATTCTTAGAATCCTGGGAGTGTTCCTGCTGCTTCGAATTCCAGACTATCGCCTTTGCCTCCCGAACCTGCTGGTTTTGGTTATGGTCGTACTGTTGACATTCCTCTTGACAGACCAGGGTCTGGTGCACAGGTTTGATTGACAATGGAGTAAACATTATACATTTTGTGATTAGGGGGTTATATGAATTAGTTAGAATAATTCTTGTTTGAATGTTACATTGTTGGGAATACAGGATTTGAAAAAGAAAGAGAAGGAGCTCCAAGCCAAAGAAGCTGACCTAAGACGACGAGAGCAAGTAAAACTTTAACTCAAACATCACCCTTTGGAACTCACTTTTACAGTTCCTGAAGTTTATTCATTTTGTTGAAGTGGCATCTTTTATACTTTTGTGATTAGAAAATTCCAGTTTGAAAGTAATTTGTGTACGTTTCGTTTTCTATTACTGATTTATTTTGTTTCTGTGTAGGATCTTAAACGAAAACAGGATGCTGCTGCCCGAGGTAAAACATCTACCTCTTTTCAACACCGAGGATTTGAATTTAGTGTAACCTATGATATATGTCTCTGTTTACTGATTCATAGTCTTGCTTCCATAAGTTTGCTCTTATATTACCTTTCTTTGTAGCCGGAATTGTTATCGAGGCAAAAAACTGGCCTACCTTCTTCCCCCTTATCCACCATGACATTGCAAATGAAATTCTGGTTCGTCTCCAAAGGCTACAGTATATTGCATTTGCAACATATTTGGGTACGTAAATATAGTCTTACTTGGAGAATCAGGAATTTACCCAAATACTCTTACATTCACTTCACTTATATAGGTTAAGTAAGAAAATTGTAATTTGGTAATATCTAACTCATGTGTCCATGTTCCAACAGGGTTGGTTCTCGCACTTTTCTGGAATATCATCGCCGTTACTACCGCTTGGATCAAAGGAGAAGGTCTCTTTTTGTTCTCTTACACATGTCTTGTGTTCCTTTTTAGCTGGCCAAGTCTTCTGTGATGGTCCGTCTCTGTTTATTTACAGTCTTGATTTTTTTTTTCTCTTTTTTCAGGAGTAACAATTTGGCTTCTCGCCGTTATTTACTTCATATCGGGTGTTCCAGGAGGCTATGTGTTATGGTATCGGCCTCTCTACCGTGCCTTCAGGTTCTTATTTTTCATCCCTAGACACTAATTTTGTGTAGGAAAGTGTTCGTAGTATTTTTATTTTTCCATATATCCATATTCAATGTTTCTCTTTGTGTTGAATTCCTGCAGAAGTGATAGTGCATTCAACTTTGGATGGTTTTTCTTGTTCTACATGGTGAATCCCTAGTTTTTTGCTGGTTTTAGTGGCACTGTGGCAGATCTTCTGCATAGTTTATAACAGACTTGCCTAAAATTCATCTGCTTTCTGTTTCTGGCTACAGCTCCACATACTTTTCTGCCTCTTTGCTGCAGTTGCTCCTCCTATTGTCTTCAAAGGAAAATCACTTGCGTAAGTTTCCTCACAAGCTTTAAGACATCGTCTAGGGTGTAACACAGTTAATGTTCAAGTGTCTGATGATCTTGAAATATACAGGGGCATATTACCTGCAATAGATGTGTTGAGCGCTCAGGCATTGGTCGGGGTAAGCCCTTATCCATCCCTTGATTTTTCGGCTGCAACCATAAATCTTGCCTGATAAACGTAGAGAGGCTCCTGATCATACTATCACTCATCGATAATACCTTGTTTTTTTCCTTTTTACAGATCTTCTACTTCATTGGGTTTGGGTTATTCTGTCTTGAATCAGTGGTTAGCATCTGGGTTATACAGGTCTCTTTCCTAATCAGATACAATCTCTGGATCGATATAGGTTCTGAAGCAAAACTCTTTTTAACATTTGATTGTGTGCAGCAAGTATACATGTACTTCAGAGGAAGCGGAAAAGCGGATGATATGAGACGGGATGCTGCAAGAGGAGCCATGAGAGCTGCCATATGAGGCAAATGTAAATCAATGAGTCTAGTCATCTCTTCTTAAGCCATTGCTTGTGATGTGTAATGTTTTACACTATTTTTCAGTTGTTATTTAGCTTCACTGATCGATTTTTTTTCTTGAACTTTTATTTTTATTTTCGTCAGCTGTTATTAAAAGTAGTAAAAGTAAAGCTCATGTATAAAAAATTGAATTCAATTTAGTTAAAAACTTGCAAACTATTTATCGTTTGTTGTGTTACTTGTTATATCTCCAAAATATATATCGCGAGTCTTGAACCACATACATAAACGTTTTCTAAAACACCTAATCTTTTCCACTAACTTTTTAGTGTGGCACTCACACTACTTATTTTCCCACGTGAGTTTTGTTGTTTGTCTGCAAACTATTAAGAATTTTATTAATTTTACTTTCAGTTAATGCATTATGGCATCAAATTCATAAAAAGATATGTAAGCTTTCTTTGGTTTTAGGCACGTGAAATTAGTGCGAAATGACACATGTATTAGACTATTAATTAATCAAAGAGCACTTTAAGACTGTAAGAATATTTTTTGGTCCCTTTATTAGATGACTAATCTACCCTTAAGATTTGAGTATTACTACTTTTTAGTCTTTTTTTCTTAGTGGGAACACAAGTTGGTGTCCACTTTATAGCGAACCTACTTATTTTTCATAATTAGTTATTTAATTATAAGCTTGCAGCCATCGTGCAATGTACCTGGATAAATCACAGTTATGATTTACACACTCACAAAGTAATCAAAAAGATAATTAGTCTTCATTATTGACCAATGCATACATATGAATATAGAACTAACCTATGATTAGACTGTTCTTTTTTTGTTTTGATTATAATACTTAAATTTGGATGACATAAATGAAAAAAAAATGTAAATCTAATTAGTTTTAAGAGATATTAATTTATATGTAACACCATGAAATTTATTCGTAAATTATTAAGTTATAATATTTTTCTTTTTAAAATTCTTCAGTGCCATAATGTAATCAAAACAAAAACCTTATTAAACCAAATCAAACTAGATTAATAAAGTAAAGATCTTATCTTAATCTATGGCCTTAAGGGGCGGCAAGGGGCAAAAACGTCTAGGCATTGTGTTAAACCTGTAATATTAGCGAAAAGCAAGGTTGTTTTGGAGAGCACTTGGGAATTTATATAAGAGCCGAGTCCCCTTGTGGTTTTGTAACTTGTAGCAAATCAAACATTCTTGTTTTTCAGTGAGCTCACTTCTTCTTCTTCTCTACTTTCCACAAGACTTTGACTTCGAAGAGCAGAAAATGGAAGGAAGAGGTAAAGTCAGCATGATCAACGGTGGAGATGGAACTAGAAAAGGTGGTAGAGAACACAGTAGCCGTCCGATCCCGAAGAGAGGGCAAGTCAAAGTTGGGATCTTGCTTGGTTTTGCTAATTCTTTTGCTTCCATCTTTGGCTCAACGAGAAACTTCCATGGATCCTAAACTTAATCTTCTATCTTCTCATTTCCCACAGAAATATTTTCATTCACTTTTTAGAATTTTCTGTGGTTTATTGGAGTGAGATAAGATTGGTGATCTTGTAGTGTCTAGTTTGTTGAGTTCAATTTCATTTTGTCATTTCATTTTTGTACAAATCCTATGTAGTTTCTCTTGTTAAAATATATATATTGTGATCTTTCTAGATGCTAGATTTCTTATTTAC